>NC_056627.2:220221932-221519432 GCF_002870075.4 Lactuca sativa
TTGGGAAATGAGTTTACGGTCTAAGATGTTCTTGGGGAGTTTACTACCTTAAACTCATGAGTTTACAACCGTAAACTCATATTTGTCCATGAATCAAGGGCTTTGGTGGTTGTAATTCAATCACATGTGATTCTAGGTCCAAAACCAAGCTATTCAAGGGGTTAAAGGCACCTTAACACCCTTTGAGGGGTGTTTACCACCTAAGGAGGTGGGTTTACTGTCCAAAAATGTTGTTGGGCCATAAACTCAAGTTTGATGCCTTTGAGGATATTTTGGTGCATCACATGAAATATTATGAGGTTCTACACTCCCGTGGAAGCATTTGAAGGTGTTTAAGGGCATTTTGACTCACTAACATGAGTTTATGGTCCATGAATGAGGGTTTACGGTCCAAGAACATGCTTGGGCCGTAAACTCATGTCCCCACATCATATGATATGATTTGGGGGTCCTAAGCTCATGCATGCAAGTTTCTAGTCCAAATCTAAGCCCTAGAAGTGTTTTGGAGGGGTTTTGAGGCTTCAAAACCCTCATATGAGGTGTTTACGGTTTTGGGAGGGTCCCCAAACCGTAACCACATGTTCATATGTGTGTTGGGTAGATTAAACACAAATTTGAATGATAAACAAGCTTAGAAACATGCTAGGATAGATTTCTTACCAAAATGAAGCTTGAAATGAGGTTTTTGGGCCAATTTCGAGTTCTAGAGAGAGAGTGTAAAGAGAGAAAGTTTTTATAGAGAGACAAAAAGCCTCAAAATGATGTCAATCAATCCCTTATATAGGGGTTGAGTTTGTGGCTCGGTGGTATTCTACCCAATATTGCCGTTAGACGGTGCTTTTGGTCTTATCCGATAAATTTGCCGTAATCACGACTTTGATGAAAATAATAATTTTCCAAACAAATATGGAAAATATTTTAATGATCATGACACATCTCGACACTTACGAAAATAAAATAAAAGTCGCGATAAAATTTATTTAACGCAAAGGTTAACGGAATGAATTGAATACGACGGTTTTTATTCGACGGGAACGGTTTTAGTGACGGAATAAATTACAGGTCGTCACATTATCCCCCCGTTAGAGGGAATTTCGTCCCGAAATTCAAAACTAAGATACAAATCATGGATCTGGAAAGAGATGTGGATACTTCTGTTTCATTGAGTCTTCACGTTCCCAAGTGAATTCCGGTCCCCGCTTGGCATTCCAGCGAACCTTCACTATCGGGATGCGGCTTTGCTTTTGTACGTTTGACCTCTCGATCCATGATTTCGATCGGCTCCTCCATGAAGTTCAAGTTTTCGTTGATCTCGATCTCATATAAGGGAATCACTAGGGTTTCATCGGATAGACACTTCTTGAGGTTTGAAACATGGAAGACGGGATGAATGTTACTGAGCTCATGAGGTAATCGAAGTTTATAGGCTACAGGACCGATCCTGGCGAGGATCTTGAAGGGTCCAATGTACCTCGAATTAAGTTTCGCATGCTTTCCGAAGCGTACCATGCCTTTCCAGGGCGAGACCTTCAATAGGACACGGTCTCCAACCTGGAATTCCAGAGGTTTCCGATGATTATCTGCGTAACTCTTTTGACGATCTCGCGAAGCTTTCAATCGTTCCCGGATTTGAATGATCTTCTCGGTGGTTTTGCGGATGATTTCAGGACCAGTGAGAGCACTGTCGGGGACTCGATTCTTGGCTAGCTGCGTGTCCCCTACCTCGGCCCAGCACAGAGGGGATCTGCACTTGCGACCGTAGAGGGCTTCAAACGGAGCAGCTTTGATGCTAGTGTGGTAACTGTTGTTGTATGAGATCTCGATCAAAGGCAAATGTGTGTCCCACGACTTTCCGAAATCAATGACACATGCTCTAAGCATGTCCTCCAGGGTTTGGATAGTTCTCTCAATCTGTCCATCGGTCTGAGGATGATAGGCCGTACTCATGTCTAGTTTGGTTCGAAGAGCCTTCTGGAGAGACTGCCAGAATCTGGAGGTAAGCTTGCTATCTCGATCAGAGATAATGGACGCAGGTACACCGTGCAGTCGGACTACCTCTTGGATGTAAATTCGCACGAGTCTTTCCATCTTGAATGATTCTTTGATCGGAATGAAGTGAGCGGACTTTGTCAACCGATCGACAATTACCCAAATGGTGTCGTACCCACTCGGACACTTGGGTAACTTGGTGATGAAATCCATGGTAGTCATCTCCTATTTCCACTCGGGTATCTCGGGCTGCTGGAGCAGTCCCGAGGGTTTCTGGTGCTCGACTTTCACCTTGGCGCAAGTCAGACACTTGCCCACGTATGTAGCGATCTCAGCTTTCATGTTTGGCCACCAGTATTGTTTCTTGACATCTAGGTACATCTTGTCCGAACCTGGGTGAAAAGAGTATCTGGTCTTATGTGCTTCCTCCATGACAATCTCCCTGAATCCTCCGGACATTGGAATCTAGATTCGGTTCATGAAATAGTAGACTCCATCACCTCTGATCTCCAATTTCTTATCCATTCCCCTCAAGGCTTCGATTGAAACGTTCTCGGGTTTGAGGGCTTCTAACTGGGCGTCTCGGATTTGCATGGATAAGTGGGAATGGATAGTCATCGTCAGGGTATTCACCTTTCGACTTGAACTCTCTTTTCGGCTAAGGGCATCTGCCACCACATTGGCCTTGCCGGGATGGTAACAGATTTCACACTCATAGTCACTGAATAGTTCTACCCATCGTCGTTGCCTCATGTTTAATTCCTTCTGATCGAGGATGTGCTGCAGGCTCTTGTGGTCAGTGAAAATCGTACACTTGGTTCCGTAGAGATAATGTCTCCAAATCTTTAGTGCAAAGACTACGGCTCCTAATTCCAAGTCATGCGTGCTATAGTTGACCTCGTGTGCTTTCAGCTGTCTAGAGGCATAAGCAATTACTTTTCCTCTTTGCATAAGCACACAGCCTAAGCCTTGATTAGACGCATTGCAGTAGACAACGAAGTCCTCTGTCCCTTCGGGTAGGGACAGAACAGGCGCGCTGCACAAGGCTTGCTTTAATGTCTGGAATGCTGTTTCTTGCTTTTCATTCCAACAAAAGGGTACACCTTTCTGTGTTAGAGTGGTTAAGGGTTTGGCGATTCTGGAAAAGTTTTGGATGAATCTCCGATAATAGCCGGCGAGACCCAAGAATTGACGGATTTCTGTGGGTGTCTTCGGTGCCGACCAATTCTCTATTGCTTTAACCTTGGAAGGATCCACCTGAATACCCTCCTCGCTTATTACGTGACCGAGGAAAGTTACCTTCCGAATCCAGAATTCACACTTGGAAAATTTAGCGTACAACTTCTCGGATCTAAGGGTTTCCAACACTAGCCTCAAGTGTTGTTTGTGATCTTCTTCGCTTTTGGAGTAGACAAGTATGTCATCAATGAACACAATGACGAACTTTTCCAGAAAAGGGCGACACACCCGGTTCATCAGGTCCATCAACCCTGCCGGTGCGTTGGTTAGACTGAAGGGCATCACTACGAACTCGTAGTGTCCATATCGAGTCCTGAAAGTTGTCTTGGAAACATCACTCTCATAAACTCGTAGCTGATGGTACCCTGACCGAAGGTCTATCTTTGAGAAGTAGCTGGCTCCCTGGAGTTGATCGAAGAGGTCATCTATTCGCGGAAGAGGATATCGATTTTTGACGGTCAACTTGTTCAGCTTGCGGTAATCAATACACATCCGAAAGGATCCATCTTTCTTCTTAACGAACAATACCGGAGCTCCCTAGGGTGAGGAACTTGGTCTAATGAATCCTTTACTGAGCAACACATTGAGTTGGCTGGATAACTCCTGCATTTCTACTGGAGCTAAGCGATACGAAGATTTCGCTACGGGGGTAGCTCCAGGAATTAGATCAATGCAGAATTCGACTTGAAGTTCGGGAGGAATTCCTGGAAGTTCTTCAGGAAACACATCAGGAAAGTTACAGACTTCGGGGATGCTCGCGAGGTCTTTAACTTCCTGTTTCTCATTGATTACATGGGCTAGGAATGTTTGGCATTCCTTTCGCAAGAGTTTCTGAGCTTTGATGCAGAAAATGATGCGAAGATTGGAGCTGAGTTTATCGCCATAGATTATGAGAGTCTGACCCGCAGGAAGGTTGAGACGGATGGCTTTTTCGAAATAGAGAATATCAGCGTGATTGGGACTCAACCATTCCATGCTAATAATGACCTCAAAGTTCTTTATGGAAATTGGCATAAGATCGATAGGAAATGAATGGTCATTCAGGGTAAGGGTACAGCCTATGAACACCTCGTTAGCGCTTTCTTTCTCACCGTTAGCCATCTCGACAGTAAACATTTCGGTTAATGGTTGAGGATTAGGTTTAAGATTATGTTTGAACGCATGACTAACAAAACTTCTTTCAGCACCCGAATCGAAAAGGATACTAGCATAAGAGTTTTCGAGAAGGAATGTACCCGAAACAACGGTGGGATCTGTGACTGCTTCCTCCCGTCCCATGGCTAGGACTCTCCCAGTATTATCAGCTGTTACCTTCTTGGGGTAGTTCCTTTTGAAGTGCCCAACTTCTCCACAATTATAGCAGGCTTGACCAACACCTGCTCCAGAAGATTGATTGGCTGATTGGGCTGCTGCTTTGCAGAATCGGATCGTGTACCCCTTTTTACCACAATTAGTGCATGACAGTTCATGGCAGGGGCCGGGGTTGTGGTGGTATTTGCACTTGTCACATAAGGGAAGGTTACCAGCATATCTGCTAGTAGGTGTTTGAGCTGTAGATCACACAACATAAGCAGCAGCAACGGGGGTAGTAGCAGCATGGACTGCTATAGTCTGCTGTTTCTTTGAGGACCCTTGGGTAGATTGACCTTTCTTCTTCTTCCAAAATTTCCTTTTCTCACCACTCCTCTTAGTCGGCTCAAGAGTGGTAGTTGTTTCCTCAACATCATCACTGTGATCAATCAGGGTCTGGGCTAAACTCTTGGCGCTATCATACGTATCTGGCCGTGCAGCTAAGACATTTCCCTTGGTTGGCTGGGTCAACCCCCAAATGAACCTCTCTATCTTCTTACTTTCCAGGGTAACCGTTCCCGGGCAGAGGAGTGCAAGGTCATCGAATCTAGAAGTGTATGCAGCAATATCGAAACCTTTCATCTTCAGGTTCCAGAGCTTGTGCTCTAATTTCTGCATTTCGCCCCGAGGGCAGTATTCAGCTAGGAGGAGTTATTTCATGGCTTCCCAACCCATGGCGTTGGCTACAAGTAGGGTCAAGGATTTGACTCGGCCATTCCACCAAGTCAGAGCTTTATCAATGAAGGTACAAGCTACAAACTTTACTTTATCGGATTCCGAACAAGCACAGATTTCGAAGATGGATTCGATTTTCTCGAACCATCGGGAAAGGGAAATGACACCTCCAATGCCATCGAAGGATGTAGGTTTTGCGTTCATGAAATCTTTATAGGAAACCTCTTTTCGGTGTCCCTGACTGCTTTCTTGATTTTGGGTTTGAGTACCACCTCCCGAACCACCGGAACCACCGGTGTTCAATTGAGACATAGCAGCTGCCACCGCGGTGGTAACAGCTGTCTGAAACACCACAAGGTCAATTTCAGGAGGAGGTGGTGGTGGAGGGTTGTTGGTCTTGGAGTTGGGTCTCTTTCTTGGAGGCATCTTGATCTAATAAGATCAAGAAAGAGAGGGTGATAAGTCCTCTGAATTGAATCAAGAGATATGACAGATATATACATTCCGAATAAGCGATAAAGCAGGAAAGAGTTATCGAAACAGATAAATTATCGCTAAAGGAATGATCAAGGAACAACAGGTGAACGAGGATTTTCTACAAAGGATTGGCTCGAGAAATACTCCCATAGTATTTCAGGATTCGCTTACGACACTGGCTCGATGTTTGTGGTATTAGGGTAAGTTTTAGGCATGTCGCATACCGCAGTCACTCCAAAGCACATGTTGGCCGTGTCTCGAATGAATATAGTTGGCTAGGCTATATTGATCCTAGACATGACCACATAACTGCACAGGTTTAATCACAGTACACAACACCCATTTACTTATGTTTTGTTCTACTTGTAGTTACAGATCTCGACGGTTCGGTATACTTGTATACTTTTGAAAATACTTATAATTTGAAGTATACTTTTAGTTCAGAGCACTTAGGCCCCTTAGTGTTTATAGTCTTATACCATGTAAGGTTTGATATACTTTATTCACTATAACCAAGGGCTCTGATACCAATCTGTCACACCCCGAAAACCGAAGGCGGAAACATTTCCGGGGTTGACTCCACGTTGAGTATCAAATCCAATGCACATAGTAAGTACAGTAAACAACCATTACATTACATATATTAAAGTTTACATTTGTTTGAAAGTAAAGTTGTACAGATGTGATACATAGTATATATGAAAAAAAGTAAGACGAGTCTTCAACGCATTCCGTCTTCGCCAAAAGGAATCATCAGGTACCTATCTAATGTGGACCTGAGAATACAAGCAGTTTGAAAATCAGCATAACACTGGTGAGTTCATAAGCGGTTTGTTTTCTGAAAATGTACAAGTTCTTTTTTGTTTCTGGAAATGATACACACCAAAAAAATCCCATATTTTCTTAATAGTTGGTTATTGAATCCCAAAATGTAATGTAAAAGATGTACACTGAAAACATGTTTACTCTTGTGAACTGTAAAGTTTAGTTATCTGAAATGTTACACGATTCTGGTTATGTACAAATGTTACCCCAGGAAAATCCCATATTTTCCTAAATGTTGGTTACCAATTGTGGAAGATGTATACTGAAAACCTGGTTGTCCTTGTGAAATGTATTAGTTTTAACACGTATATAAAACTAATATATACAAAGTAAACATAGTTACTTTATTCATTATTACTATTTAGTAAATCTCTGTTATCCAAATTGCGAGTTCCATAACCATACGATAGACTAGATATGGCAATAAGTAGTCCACATCACCTTATGACTTCCGTCACCCTTGAACCTTTCGGTTCGGCTGTAGCTAGCAGCCAGGTGTGGGGTAGTCAGCCCCGTATAGATCTATACACTCAAGTCACGCTCCCTATCTAAGAGATTCTGGTTATGGGTGTGGTCCTCCACTCGCGTATCTCTGTGGAGTGTTCACCGAGGACGTGTCTCCAATTTATAGAAATAACAAATTTACTAGTAATAATACAGAAAGATCCTGTTACAAACAATGATCCTCCACTCGCGTATCTCTGTGGAGTGTTACCGAGGACAAAACAGTGTACTAAGTTTCATGTTCAAGGTTCAAATTTCATGCTTTTAACTGATATAATATGGAAAACCATTTGTGAAAATATAAAATACAACATTTTATAACGTATTTCACAAATAATCTGAATAAATGTTCTTCAAGTTCAAACGGTTATTTGTTATGATTATCAGTATTAAAAGCATATGTAATCTGAAACACAACACATGTAAAACAAGTTTTGAGTACAAGTATCCCTTGTACTTTGCTTGTATTCCCCCCTGAAAACAGTGAAAAACATTGAAAAAGGGTAGGGGTATGAACTCACCAGACGAGAACACGTGTTGGTTAGGATGCTAGTTGTCAGTTCAGGGCCTGATTACGCGCGAGGTTCCTATATAGTATGAAATGATATACAAATGTATCTAATTAGACTTTGAACCACTAATTAGACGTGAATATGCACTCCAAAACGTGAAAACACTTCAATTCAAGTGTTAGGAGTGATCCGGGTAGCATCTAAGGGTGTGTAGGGCCTAAATATGGAGTTTAATCTTCAAGAGTAAACTCCTTGAGGAGTTTACGGCCCATTGACCATATCCCCATGAGTTTACGACCGTAAACTTATGGGTGGTGGGTTCTTGGATGCCAAATGGTCATTCAATGCACACGAGATGGTTCTAGGGTCGATTCCATGGCTTAGGAAGTCATCGGGACTTGAAATGGCCTTGGGAAATGAGTTTACGGTCTAAGGAGATGTTCTTGGGTAGTTTACTACCTTAAACTCATGAGTTTACAACCGTAAACTCATATTTGTCCATGAATCAAGGGCTTTGGTGGTTGTAATTCAATCACATGTGATTCTAGGTCCAAAACCAAGCTATTCAAGGGGTTAAAGGCACCTTAACACCCTTTGAGGGGTGTTTACGGCCTAAGGAGGTGGGTTTACGGTCCAAAAATGTTGTTGGGCCATAAACTCAAGTTTGATGCCTTTGAGGATTTTTTGGTGCATCACATGAAAGATTATGAGGTTCTACACTCCTGTGGAAGCATTTGAAGGTGTTTAAGGGCATTTTGACTCACTAACATGAGTTTATCGTCCATGAATGAGAGTTTACGGTCCAAGAACATGCTTGGGCCGTAAACTCATGTCCCCACATCATATGATACGATTTGGGGGTCCTAAGCTCATGCATGCAAGTTTCTAGTCCAAATCTAAGCCCTAGAAGTGTTTTGGAGGGGTTTTGAGGCTTCAAAACCCTCATATGAGGTGTTTACGGTTTTGGGAGGGTCCCCAAACCGTAACCACATGTTCATATGTGTGTTGGGTAGATTAAACACAAATTTGAATGATAAACAAGCTTAGAAACATGCTAGGATAGATTTCTTACCAAAATGAAGCTTGAAATGAGGTTTTTGGGCCAATTTCGAGTTCTAGAGAGAGAGTGTAGAGAGAGAAAGTTTTTATAGAGAGACAAAAAGCCTCAAAATGATGTCAATCAATCCCTTATATAGGGGTTGAGTTTGTGGCTCGGTGGTATTCTACCCGATATTGCCGTTAGACGGTGCTTTTGGTCTTATCCGATAAATTTGCCGTAATCACGACTTTGATGAAAATAATAATTTTCCAAACAAATATGGAAAATATTTTAATGATCATGACACATCCCGACACTTACGAAAATAAAATAAAAGTCGCGATAAAATTTATTTAACGCAAAGGTTAACGGAATGAATTGAATACGACGGTTTTTATTCGACGGGAATGGTTTTAGTGACGGAATAAATTACAGGTTGTCACATTATCCCCCCGTTAGAGGGAATTTCGTCCCGAAATTCAAAACTTAGATACAAATCATGGATCTGGAAAGAGATGTGTTCATCTTCTTTCGTTTATGTTTTTTAATCAAACTAAGTTAAAGAAGCATAAACAATTGAAGACAAATAAAAATAAGTGAACATATATGAACATAAACATACATATAAACAGTAAACAAATAAACGAATGCAAATAGGCGTAAACATCGTAATGAATAATAATAAAACTTGATCACCAACACTTTGATATGTTGATCGTACTTAGTGGTGCTACATTGGATAGTTTTACCAAATCCACAAAATATAAAACCTATGCTAATTTTAAAAACCCCACGTCAGCAAAGGCCCTGGTTAGTGTCTGAGTTATTGGTCCATGCATAACTCAGAAGTAATTATGATATATATATATATATATATATATATATATATATATATATATATATATATATATATAAGTGTGTGTACATGTAATTAATCATGTATAACTTACATAGTAATTAAAAAATATACATAATTAATTAGAAAGTTGAACTCTTTAATTTGTAAGAACATAAACAGTTACGAATCTGAAACATTATAAATTTAAATGAACATTCCCAACATATTTCATAAGCCATTCTAAAAAAGCACCATATTTTATAAAATAACGGCAAGACTTACATTCTCACTGTGCTTCATTGGTTTTTTCTTGTGCCTCATTATGTGCACCAATTCCGTGCAAGTAAGATATATATAAAAAAAACTAATTATTATTGTACTAACAACTAAAAATGTATTTTAGATTGGAAAATATTATGCAAATATTTAATGGGATTATGATGTTTTTTTAATTATAATCTTCAAATAGTTTTCTTGGCTCATAATTTTTGTATTGTACTTAGGTGTAGGTCACTATACTTGTTTTTGTGTTGATGTCATGTATGTGGTTTAATTAATTAAAAAAACAGGTAACAAATATGAAAAAAAATGGGATTCTGATAATTTCTCTGAAATATGTAATTTTGACTCTATTAGTTTTGGATTGCACTAAACATATCTATACATTTTTCTATTTTCTAGAAGCTCATAATTCACAAAAATACATGCCTTTATGAGCCAGGGAAATTCCCTAGGGACCCAAGAAGGACACTGCCCTTAGACTTGAAATCATCTAAAGAGTGTATGAATTATGCACCTCCTAACCCATTCAAACTAAATTTGGCTCAATATGTAATAGAATAGTTCTAACCACATGCTTTTCTTCCTACAACTATTTTTAGTTATGAGGGTAAGTAGCATATTTATTCGAGAATAAGTTTCTGGTTCAACGTGTTCCAATTATCTGGGTGGGAAAATAAGTGGCAATATTTGTAGTATGACACTAATTTTGGCTCGACTATTGGTCTAATGCACTAATGACATGCCCTATGGTTTATAATAAATGGGATCTTAAACATTTTCTTGAATTGGCCAATACCCACATGACATATATAAGTCGGATCCTAACAACAAGTTTTTAAACTAACATAAATGATTGTGTTCATCTTCTTTCGTTTATGTTTTTTAATCAAACTAAGTTAAACAAGCATAAACAATTGAAGAGAAATAAAAATAAGTGAACATATATGAACATAAACATACATATAAACAGTAAACAAATAAACGAATGCAAATAGGCGTAAACATCGTAATGAATAATAATAAAACTTGATCACCAACACTTTGATATGTTGATCGTACTTAGTGGTGCTACATTTGATAGTTTTACCAAATTCACAAAATATAAAACCTATGCTAATTTTAAAAACCCCACGTCTGCAAAGGCCCTGGTTAGTGTCTGAGTTATTGGTCCATGCATAACTCATAAGTAATTATGATACATATATATACTAGTTGTGAAACTCGTATATTATACGGGTTGATTAAAACAAAATGTTAAGTACGAACGCTTAAATAGAAATTTTATTTGAATTTGAAATTGAAATAAGTGAAAATTATGAGAAAAAGACATGCAAAAAATAAATTAATTAAAATTATGTGTTAAGTGTACTAAACGAGTTAATTATAACAAAATGTTAAACATAAAGGTTTAAACTATAAATTTATTTGAAATTGAATTTAAAATTTAAAATTTAAAATTTAAAATTTAAAATTAATAGTCACTATGGTAGGTTTAATTTATGGAAACAAAATTAATCATAAATTGAAGCAATGACAAGTGGAAAATAAATATATATCTCAAAATTATAACAAAATTACATATGACTAATTTTATGAGAGAATGACATGTGGCAAAGTCATTTTCATTTATTAGGGTATATATATATATATATATATATATATATATATATATATATATATATATATATATATATATATATATATGTGTGTGTGTGTGTGTGTGTGTGTGTGTGTTTGTGTTTGTACATGTAATTATTCATTTATAACTTACGTAGTAATTAAAAAATATACATAATTAATTACAAAGTTGAGCTCTTTAATTTGTAAGAACATAAACAGTTACGAATCCGAAACATTATAAATTTGAATGAACATTCCCAACATATTTCATAAACCATTCTAAAAAAGCACCATATTTTATAAAATAATGGCAAGAATTACATTCTCACCGTGCTTCATTGGTTTTTTCTTGTGCCTCATTATGTGCACCAATTCCGTGCAAGTAAGATATATATAAAAAAAACTCATTATTATTGTACTAACAACATAAAATGTATTTTAGATTGGAAAATATTATGCAAATATTTAATGGGATTATGATGTTTTTTTTTTGTTTTGATAACGGATAGGGGAAAACTTGGTGTGTAGCTCAAAGCCAGGCTACCGAACCGAAGTTGCAACAAGTTCTTGACTATCTTTGTGGACAACTCGACTGCAAGGAGATTCAACCTGGAGGATCATGCTTTAACCCTAACACTGTGCGAAATCATGCGTCTTATGCTATTGATCTTAACTTTCAAATTAATGGTGTATGCGATATTAGTTACGCTACTCCTGCTGTCACAGATCCATGTAAGTTTCTTTTTGTATTGGAATATTTTCTAAAGAAATGCTCTGGCACATCAAATATCGGGTGATAAGTGTACAAATTC
This sequence comes from Lactuca sativa, assembly GCF_002870075.4. NCBI lineage: Eukaryota > Viridiplantae > Streptophyta > Magnoliopsida > Asterales > Asteraceae > Lactuca > Lactuca sativa. Next base: position 220,234,095 of record NC_056627.2, read on the forward strand.
AAACTAATTTTGTGTTGTTTTTATGCAGCTTTCGGGACATGTGTCTACCCCTAAGTGATGAAAAATTCGTAATCGAACGACACGTTGAAGGGAAGATCATATTTTTTTTCAAATTCTTGAAGGGTGAAAAAATGTATAAAACAATCTAATAAGTGGAAATAAAATGTTTTTTACTCGTTACATGGTGTTTGATATATTATACTGTGTGTACGCTTAGAACATCGTATGCCATTTTAAGAAAGTAACGTTATTCTTCATTTTCAAAATATACGTACTCGTTTGATTTCTTTTGAGTTTAAGTGAAATGTTTTATTATTTGTTAAATATGATTCGATGGAATTTGAAGATAAATTAGAAAAAAGACAGAAATCAAGGTTATGATGTTATCCTTTTTTAGATTAAACATCGATAATATGTTTTTTTGTAAGACTTCTGTAAATTTTATTTGTTTTCATTAATTTGCAATAATGTGTATACCACTCAAATGATTCTTGAGTTTGATTCGACCTTCAAATAGTTTGGAGGGTTATTTATGAAAATTAACATTTTCTTTTTATGTATATAAGAAAGCTACTGTATCCTTTAAATATTACAAACTAAGTAACCTAGCCCGAAAATGTTATGTCTTTTAGAATTTTGAACTTATTTTAGTGGTCATCGATATATGAGACATGAAATAACTTGGAGCAAAATTTTTCACTGAACTAATTATTGAATTCTCTCAAGAACATTTTCAGATCCAAAAAATATGTTTAATAATCTTCAAATCAAGAAAAAAAAAACATATAAATCTTCTACTCTCTCTTCTTTTAATTATATTATACAGTTTTCGATCTTTTTAATCCCTAAATAAAGTCAATCTATGGAAAACATATCGTTTGATTTCTTTTGAGTTTAAGTGAAATGTTTTATTGTTGGTTATATATGATTTGATGGATTTTGAAAATAAATTAGAAAAGTGATTGAAATTAAGTCCATTTATAGAAAAAAAGATTTGATTTCTTTTGAGTTTAAATGAAATGTTTTATTGTTGGTTAAATATGATTTGATGGGTTTTGAAAATAAATTAGAACAAAGATTGAAATTAAGGTTATGATGTTATCCTTTTTTAGATTAAACATCGATAATATGGTTTTTTTTGTAAGACTTCTATAACGGTTTTTGCTTCCATTAATTTGCAATTATGTGTTTAATATTCAAATGATTCTTGAGTTTGAGGCGACCTTCAAATACTTGGGAGGGTTATTCATGAAAATTAACATTTTCTCATGATGTATATAAGAAAGCTATTGTATCCTTTAAATATTACAAACTAAATAACCTAGCCCGAAAATGTTATGTTTGTAAAAATTTTGAACTTGTTTTAGTGGTCATCGATATATAAGACATGAAATAATTTGGAGCGAAACATTTCACTTAACTAATTTTTGAATTCTCTCAATAACGTTTTCACTTCGAAAAAATATTTTAAATAATTTTCAAATAAAAAAAAACATATAAATCTTCTATTCTCTCTTGTTTTAATTATATTACATAGTTTCTGATCTTTTTAGTCCCTAAATAAAGTCCATCTATGGAAAACAAATCGTATTGTTCAATTATGTATAAAATTCGTGTAGGAAATCATTTTCACTATATGAATTTCCTATTAATATGTTCAAAATTTTAAGCGTATTTCACAATCATGTGTTCAATACTTTTTCTAAGCATTATGATGTTTGGAAGTAAGGACTTTATATTATAAATTTTCTATATCCAAATTTAGTGAATGGTTGTCGTGAACCATAAGATTTTGGGTGAAATGCTAGTGTAAATCCTTGGATCCCAAATTACGAATTATGTACCAAGTTGGCTTTTGATTGAAACTCGCATTGGGAATCGTGAGTATACTTCCTTTGAAGGGTATAGATTAAAGACACTTTGATGAGAACCATAATATTTAGCCGTAAATATTACTGCTAACTTGACATGATGCAGTTTTGGTCGGTGATTATCGGTTTTATTAGTTTTTCTTTATGTAATTTTCTTGGCTCATAATTTTTGTATTGTACTTAGGTGTAGGTCACTATACTTGTTTTTGTGTTGATGTCATGTATGTGGTTTAATTAATTAAAAAAACAGGTAACAAATATAAAAAAAAAAAATTGGGATTTCTGATACTTTCTCTGAAATATGTAATTTTGACTCTATTAGTTTTGGATTGCACTAAACATATGTATATATTATTCTATGTTCTAGAAGCGCATAATTCACAGAAATACATGCTTTTATGAGCCAGGGAAATGCCCTAGGGACCCAAGAAGGACACTGCCCTTAGACTTGAAATCATCTAAAGAGTGTAGGATTTATGCACCTCGTAACCCATTCAAACTAAATTTGGCTCAATATGAAATAGAATAGTTCTAATCACACGATTTTCTTCATACAACTATTTTTAGTTATGAGGGTAAGTAGCGTATTTATTCGAGAATAAGTTTCTGGTCCAACTTGTTCCAATTATCTGGGTGGGAAAATAAGTGGCAATATTTGTAGTATGACACTAATTTTGGCTCGACTATTGGTCTAATGCACTTATGACATGCCCTTTGGTTTATAATAAATGGGATCTTAAACATTTTCTTGAATTGGCCAATACCCACATGACATATATAAGTCGGATCCTAACAACTTGTTTTTAAACTAACATAAATGATTATGTTCATCTTCTTTCGTTTATGTATAAAATTCGTGTAGGAAATCATTTTCACTATATGAATTTCCTATTAATATGTTCAAAATTTTAAGCGTATTTCACAATCATGTGTTCAATACTTTTTCTAAGCATTATGATGTTTGGAAGTAAGGACTTTATATTATAAATTTTCTATATCCAAATTTAGTGAATGGTTGTCGTGAACCATAAGATTTTGGGTGAAATGCTAGTGTAAATCCTTGGATCCCAAATTACGAATTATGTACCAAGTTGGCTTTTGATTGAAACTCGCATTGGGAATCGTGAGTATACTTCCTTTGAAGGGTATAGATTAAAGACACTTTGATGAGAACCATAATATTTAGCCGTAAATATTACTGCTAACTTGACATGATGCAGTTTTGGTCGGTGATTATCGGTTTTATTAGTTTTTCTTTATGTAATTTTCTTGGCTCATAATTTTTGTATTGTACTTAGGTGTAGGTCACTATACTTGTTTTTGTGTTGATGTCATGTATGTGGTTTAATTAATTAAAAAAACAGGTAACAAATATAAAAAAAAAAATTGGGATTTCTGATACTTTCTCTGAAATATGTAATTTTGACTCTATTAGTTTTGGATTGCACTAAACATATGTATATATTATTCTATGTTCTAGAAGCGCATAATTCACAGAAATACATGCTTTTATGAGCCAGGGAAATGCCCTAGGGACCCAAGAAGGACACTGCCCTTAGACTTGAAATCATCTAAAGAGTGTAGGATTTATGCACCTCGTAACCCATTCAAACTAAATTTGGCTCAATATGAAATAGAATAGTTCTAATCACACGATTTTCTTCATACAACTATTTTTAGTTATGAGGGTAAGTAGCGTATTTATTCGAGAATAAGTTTCTGGTCCAACTTGTTCCAATTATCTGGGTGGGAAAATAAGTGGCAATATTTGTAGTATGACACTAATTTTGGCTCGACTATTGGTCTAATGCACTTATGACATGCCCTTTGGTTTATAATAAATGGGATCTTAAACATTTTCTTGAATTGGCCAATACCCACATGACATATATAAGTCGGATCCTAACAACTTGTTTTTAAACTAACATAAATGATTATGTTCATCTTCTTTCGTTTATGTATAAAATTCGTGTAGGAAATCATTTTCACTATATGAATTTCCTATTAATATGTTCAAAATTTTAAGCGTATTTCACAATCATGTGTTCAATACTTTTTCTAAGCATTATGATGTTTGGAAGTAAGGACTTTATATTATAAATTTTCTATATCCAAATTTAGTGAATGGTTGTCGTGAACCATAAGATTTTGGGTGAAATGCTAGTGTAAATCCTTGGATCCCAAATTACGAATTATGTACCAAGTTGGCTTTTGATTGAAACTCGCATTGGGAATCGTGAGTATACTTCCTTTGAAGGGTATAGATTAAAGACACTTTGATGAGAACCATAATATTTAGCCGTAAATATTACTGCTAACTTGACATGATGCAGTTTTGGTCGGTGATTATCGGTTTTATTAGTTTTTCTTTATGTAATTTTCTTGGCTCATAATTTTTGTATTGTACTTAGGTGTAGGTCACTATACTTGTTTTTGTGTTGATGTCATGTATGTGGTTTAATTAATTAAAAAAACAGGTAACAAATATAAAAAAAAAAATTGGGATTTCTGATACTTTCTCTGAAATATGTAATTTTGACTCTATTAGTTTTGGATTGCACTAAACATATGTATATATTATTCTATGTTCTAGAAGCGCATAATTCACAGAAATACATGCTTTTATGAGCCAGGGAAATGCCCTAGGGACCCAAGAAGGACACTGCCCTTAGACTTGAAATCATCTAAAGAGTGTAGGATTTATGCACCTCGTAACCCATTCAAACTAAATTTGGCTCAATATGAAATAGAATAGTTCTAATCACACGATTTTCTTCATACAACTATTTTTAGTTATGAGGGTAAGTAGCGTATTTATTCGAGAATAAGTTTCTGGTCCAACTTGTTCCAATTATCTGGGTGGGAAAATAAGTGGCAATATTTGTAGTATGACACTAATTTTGGCTCGACTATTGGTCTAATGCACTTATGACATGCCCTTTGGTTTATAATAAATGGGATCTTAAACATTTTCTTGAATTGGCCAATACCCACATGACATATATAAGTCGGATCCTAACAACTTGTTTTTAATCTAACATAAATGATTGTGTTCATCTTCTTTCGTTTATGTTTTTTAATCAAACTAAGTTAAAGAAGCATAAACAATTGAAGACAAATAAAAATAAGTGAACATATACGAACATAAACATACATATAAACAGTAAACAAATAAACGAATGCAAATAGGCGTAAACATCGTAATGAATAATAATAAAACTTGATCACCAACACTTTGATTTGTTGATCGTACTTAGTGGTGTTACATTTGATAGTTTTACCAAATCCACAAAATATAAAACCTATGCTAATTTTAAACACCCCACGTCAGCAAAGGCCCTGGTTAGGTTAGTGTCTGAGTTATTGGTCCATGCATAACTCAGAAGTTATTATGATATATATATATATATATATATATATATATATATATATATATATATAAGTGTGTGTGTACATGTAATTAATCATGTATAACTTACGTAGTAATTAAAAAATATACATAATTAATTACAAAGTTGAACTCTTTAATTTGTAAGAACATAAACAGTTACGAATCCGAAACATTATAAATTTGAATGAACATTCCCAACATATTTCATAAACCATTCTAAAAAAGCACCATATTTTATAAAATAATGGCAAGACTTACATTCTCACTGTGCTTCATTGGTTTTTTCTTGTGCCTCATTATGTGCACCAATTCCGTGCAAATAAGATATATATATATATATATATATATATATATATATATATATATATATATATATATATATATATATATATACATAACTCATTATTATTGTAATAACAACTTAAAATGTATTTTAGATTGGAAAATATTATGCAAATATTTAATGGGATTATGATAAAAAAATAAAATTGTTTTGGTAATGGATAGGGGACAACTTGGTGTGTAGCTCAAAGCCAGGCTACCGAACCGAAGTTGCAACAAGTTCTTGACTATCTTTGTGGACAACTCGACTGCAAGGAGATTCAACCTGGAGGATCATGCTTTAACCCTAACACTGTGCGAAATCATGCGTCTTATGCTATTGATCTTAACTTTCAAATTAATGGTGTATGCGATATTAGTTACGCTACTCCTGCTGTCACAGATCCATGTAAGTTTCTTTTTCTATTGGAATATTTTCTAAAGAAATGCTCTGGCACATCAAATATCGGGTGATGGGTGTACTAATTGAAGCTAATTTTGTGTTGTTTTTATGTAGCTTTCGGGACATGTGTCTACCCCTAACTGATGAAAAATTGGGAATCGAACGACACGTTGAAGGGAAGATCATATTTTTTTCAAATTCTTGAAGGGTGAAAAGAATGTATAAAACAATCTAATAAGTGGAAATAAAATTTTCTTTTACTCGTTACATGGTGTTTGATATATTATACTGTGTGTATGCTTAGAACATCATATGCCATTTTAAGAAAGTAACGTTATTCTTCATTTTCAAAATATACGTACTCTTTTGATTTCTTTTGAGTTTAAGTGAAATGTTTTATTATTTGTTAAATATGATTCGATGGAATTTGAAGATAAATTAGAAAAAAGACTGAAATTAAGGTTATGATTTTATCCTTTTTTAGATTAAACATCGATAATATGTTTTTTTGTAAGACTTCTGTAAAGTTTATTTGCTTTCATTAATTTGCAATAACGTGTATACTACTCAAATGATCTTGAGTTTGATTCGACCTTCAAATAGTTTGGAGGGTTATTTATGAAAATTAACATTTTCTTTTTATGTATATATGAAAACTACTGTATCCTTTAAAAATTACAAACTAAGTAACCTATCCCGAAAATGTTATGTCTTTTAGAATTTTGAACTTATTTTAGTGGTCATCGATATATAAGACATGAAATAACTTGGAGCGAAATTTTTCATTGAACTAATTATTGAATTCTCTCGAGAACGTTTTCAGATCGAAAAAAATGTTTAATAATCTTCAAATCAAGAAAAAAACATATAAATCTTCTACTCTCTCTTCTTTTAATTATATTATACAGTTTTCGATCTTTTTAATCCCTAAATAAAGTCCATCTATGGAAAACATATCGTTTGATTTCTTTTGAGTTTAAGAGAAATGTTTTATTTTTGGTTATATTTAATTTGATGGATTTTGAAAATAAATTACAAAAAACATTGAAATTAAGTACATCTATAGCAAAAAATTTTGATTTCTTTTGAGTTTAAGTGAAATGTTTTATTGTTGGTTAAATATGATTTGATGGGTTTTGAAAAGGGAGAATGACGTATAGGCCCTATCATGTTTCTAGGGTTTACTCATTCAGTCCCTAATGTTATTTCTGTACCTTTTAAGGGAACAAAGTTGGTTGTGTCGGGTCTAAAACGTCATTTTTGAGAAAACGAAGGGGTAACCCGGTTACCCCTTATGACAGCTCACATATTTTTACATTTTAACAATTAAAAATAATAAGAGGGGCCCACAACTCTCTCTCTCTCTCTCTCTCTCTCTCTCTCTCTCTCCAACGCACGATGTGTTGTTTTGCTCTTTAGTATCCTCTGATATAGATATAGCAGTTGCAGACATGAAAGAACCAATCAACCCACCAAAATCATCAACACGCAAAGCTTTCTTTCTCTCTCTAATTCTCCTCTCTCTTTTCTACCTCATCTTTCTCTCTCTACAATCCAAACACCCCAACTCCAGCCACCGTACAATCACCATTAACGGACACAAAATCCGACCCGAATACACCTCCTACGACATCCACATCCACCACCAGCTTCACAAAATCACCAACCCAAAACTCCGAAAAATATGGACCTCCACGAATGGGGACCAAAAGATTCGGGTTTTCACCCAATTTTTTCTCCAATTAAAACAAGAAAAACTGCTCGCAAATTCATCAAAGGCGCTTTGTGTTGGAGCTTGGGTTGGGCAGGAAGTGGAGGCTTTGAAACGGGTCGGAGTTAATGATTCAATCGGGTTGGATCTTGTACCCTACCCGCCTATTGTGATCAAGGGTGATTTTCATCATCAATCGTTTGATGATAAGGCTTTTGACTTTGAGTTTTCGAATGTGTTTGACCATGCTCTTTATCCAGATAAATTCGTTGGAGAGATTGAACGGACGTTGAATCCTGGTGGAATCTGTGTGCCATCAAAATAGAAGGAGGCTTGCTTCAACTGGCCATGGCGGTGGTTTGGTGGTGATTGGATCAGTCTGCCATCAAAATAGAAGGAAGACGAGAGGATGGGTTGAAAAAGGCAACAACTTTGGTTGTTTCTGGTTTTTTTCTGGTGTGTTTGTGTGTGAGAGAGAGGTGGGCCCCAAGTTTTGTCTACGTGTGCTCTAAACCGGCTAAAACAAGTAAAGAGGACTAAAAGAATAGGTTGCCCACAAGTTGGTTCCCTCATAAAACCATGAAAAAACTTAAATGACTAAAAGGGTCAACCTTAGAAACTTCATAGGGCGTATGTGTTATTTTCCCTTTTGAAAATAAATTAGAACAAAGATTGAAATTAAGGTTATGATGTTATCCTTTTTTAGATTAAACATCGATAATATGGTTTTTTTGTAAGACTTCTGTAATGTTTCTTTGCTTCCATTAATTTGCAATTATGTGTTTACTATTCAAATTATTCTTGAGTTTGAGGCGACCTTCAAATACTTTGGATAGTTACTCATGAAAATTAACATTTTCTCATGATGTATATAAGAAAGCTATTGTATCCTGTAAATATTACAAACTAAATTACCAAGCCCGAAAATGTTATGTTTTTTAAAATCTTGAACTTGTTTTAGTGGTCATCGATATATAACACATGAAATAATTTGGAGCGAAATTTTTCACTAAGCCAATTTTTGAATTCTCCCAAGAATGTTCGAAAAAATATTTTTAATGATCTTCAAATAAAAAAAACGTATACAAAACTTCAACTCTCTCTTCTTTTAATTATATTACACGGTTTTTGATCTTTTTAGTCCCTAAATAAAGTTCATCTATGGAAAACAAATCATATTGTTCAATTATGTATAAAATCCATGAAGGAAATCATTTTCACTATGAGAGTTTCCTTTTAACATGTTCAAAATTTTAAGCGTGTTTCACAATCATGTGTTCAAAACTTTTCTAAGCATTATGATGTTTGGAAGTAACGACTTTATATTATAATTTTTCTATATCCTAATTTAGTGAATGGTTGTCGTGAACCATAAGATTTTGGGTGAAATGCTAGTGTAAATCCTTGGATCCCAGATTATGAATTATGTACCAAGTTGGCTTTTCATTGAAACTCGCATTGGGAATCGTGAGTGTACTTCCTTTGAAGGGTATAAATTAAAGACACTTTGATGAGAACCATAATATTAGTCATAAATAATATTGCTAACTTGTCATGATACAGTTTTGGTCGGTGATTATCGGTTTTATTAGTTTTTCTTTATATAATTTTCTTGGCTCATAATTTTTGTATTGTACTTACGTGTAGTTCACTATACTTGTTTTTGTGTTGATGTCATGTATGTGGTTTAATTAATTAAAAAAACAGGTAACAAATATGAAAAAAAAAATGGGATTCTGATAATTTCTCTGAAATATGTAATTTTGACTCTATTAGTTTTGGATTGCACTAAACATAGGTATACATTTTTCTATTTTCTAGAAGCTCATAATTCACAAAAATACATGCCTTTATGAGCCAGGGAAATTCCCTAGGGACCCAAGAAGGACATTGCCCTTAGACTTGAAATCATCTAAAGAGTGTATGAATTATGCACCTCCTAACCCATTCAAACTAAATTTGGCTCAATATGTAATAGAATAGTTCTAACCACACAATTTTATTCCTACAACTATTTTTAGTTATGAGGGTAAGTAGTGTATTTATTCGAGAATAAGTTTCTGGTCCAACTTGTTCCAATTATCTGGGTGGGAAAATAAGTGGCAATATTTGTAGTATGACACTAATTTTGGCTCGACTATTGGTCTAATGCACTAATGACATGCCCTATGGTTTATAATAAATGGGATCTTAAACATTTTCTTGAATTCGCCAATACCCACATAACATATATAAGTCGGATCCTAACAACTTGTTTTTAAACTAACATAAATGATTGTGTTCATCTTCTTTCGTTTATGTTTTTTAATCAAACTAAGTTAAACAAGCATAAACAATTGAAGAGAAATAAAAATAAGTGAACATATATGAACATAAACATACATATAAACAGTAAACAAATAAACGAATGCAAATAGGCGTAAACATCGTAATGAATAATAATAAAACTTGATCACCAACACTTTGATATGTTGATCGTACTTAGCGGTGCTACATTTGATAGTTTTACCAAATCCACAAAATATAAAACCTATTTTAATTTTAAAAACCCCACGTCAACAAAGGCCCTGGTTAGTGTCTGAGTTATTAGTCCATGCATAACTCAGAAGTAATTATGATATATATATATATATATATATATGTGTGTGTGTGTGTGTACATGAAATTAATCATGTATAACTTACATAGTAATTAAAAAATATACATAATTAATTACAAAGTTGAACTCTTTAATTTGTAAGAACATTAACAGTTACGAATCCGAAACATTATAAATTTGAATGAACATTCCCAACATATTTCATAAGCCATTCTAAAAAAGCACCATATTTTATAAAATAATGGCAAGACTTACATTCTCACTGTGCTTCATTGGTTTTTTCTTGTGCCTCATTATGTGCACCAATTTCGTGCAAGTAAGATATATATAAAAAAAACTCATTATTATTGTACTAACAACTTCAAATGTATTTTAGATTGGAAAATATTACGCAAATATTTAATGGGATTATGATGTTTTTTTTTGTTTTGATAATGGATAGGGGAAAACTTGGTGTGTAGCTCAAAGCCAGGCTACCGAACCGAAGTTGCAACAAGTTCTTGACTATCTTTGTGGACAACTCGACTGCAAGGAGATTCAACCCGGAGGATCATGCTTTAACCCTAACACTGTGCGAAATCATGCGTCTTATGCTATTGATCTTAACTTTCAAATTAATGGTGTATGCGATATTAGTTACGCTACTCCTGCTGTCACAGATCCATGTAAGTTTCTTTGTCTATTGGAATATTTTCTAAAGAAATGCTCTGGCACATCAAATATCGGGTAATAAGTGTACAAATTGAAACTAATTTTGTGTTGTTTTTATGCAGCTTTCGGGACATGTGTCTACCCCTAACTGATGAAAATTTCGTAATCGAACGACACGTTGAAGGGAAGATCATATTTTTTTCAAATTCTTGAAGGGTGAAAAGAATGTATAAAACAATCTAATAAGTGGAAATAAAATATTCTTTTACTCGTTGCATGGTGTTTGATATATTATACTTGTGTATGCTTAGAACATCATATGCCATTTTAAGAAAGTAACGTTATTCTTCATTTTCAAAATATACGTACTCGTTTGATTTCTTTTGAGTTTAAGTGAAATGTTTTATTATTTGTTAAATATGATTCGATGGAATTTGAAGATAAATTAGAAAAAAGACTGAAATTAAGGTTAGGGTGTTATCCTTTTTTAGATTAAACATCGATAATATGTTTTTTTGTAAGACTTCTATAAAGTTTATTTGCTTTCATTAATTTGCAATAACGTGTATACTACTCAAATGATTCTTTAGTTTGATTCGACCTTCAAATAGTTTGGAGGGTTATTTATGAAAATTAACATTTTCTTTTTATGTATATAAGAAAGCTACTGTATCCTTTAAATATTACAAACTAAGTAACCTAGCCCGAAAATGTTATGTCTTTTAGAATTTTGAACTTATTTTAGTGGTCATCGATATATAAGACATGAAATAACTTGGAGCGATATTTTTCATTGAACTAATTATTGAATTATCTCAAGAACGTTTTCAGATCGAAAAAATATGTTTAATAATCTTCAAATCAAGAAAAAAAACATATAAATCTTCTACTCTCTCTTCTTTTAATTATATTATACAGTTTTCGATCTTTTTAATCCCTAAATAAAGTCCATGTATGGAAAACATATCGTTTGATTTCTTTTGAGTTTAAGTGAAATGTTTTATTGTTGGTTATATGATTTGATGGATTTTGAAAATAAATTAGAAAAAATATTGAAATTAAGTCCATCTATAGAAAAAAAGATTTGATTTATTTTGAGTTTAAATGAAATGTTTTATTGTTGGTTAAATATGATTTGACGGGTTTTGAAAATAAATTAGAACAAAGATTGAAATTAAGGTTATGATGTTATCCTTTTTTAGATTAAACATCGATAATATGGTTTTTTTTGTAAGACTTCTATAATGTTTTTTGCTTCCATTAATTTGCAATTATGTGTTTAATATTCAAATGATTCTTGAGTTTGAGGCGACCTTCAAATACTTTGGAGGGTTATTCATGAAAATTAACATTTTCTCATGATGTATATAAGAAAGCTATTGTATCCTTTAAATATTACTAACTAAATTACCTAGCCCGAAAATGTTATGTTTTTTAAAATTTTGAACTTGTTTTAGTGGTCATCGATATATAACACATGAAATAATTTGGAGTGAAATTTTTCACTAAGCCAATTTTTGAATTCTCTCAAGAACGTTCGAAAAAATATTTTTAATAATCTTCAAATAAAAAAAAAGATATAAAACTTCAACTCTCTCTTCTTTTAATTATATTACACTGTTTTTGATCTTTTTAGTCCCTAAATAAAGTTCATCTATGGAAAACAAATCATATTGTTCAATTATGTATAAAATCTGTCACACCCCGAAAACCGGAGGCGGAAACATTTTCGGGGTAGACTCCACGTTGAGTATCAAATCCAATGTACATAGTAAGTAAAGTGAAACAAACATTACATTACATATTAAAAGTTTTACAATTTGTTTCAAAAGACACAATTTATACAGTTGTGATACATAATATAGGTATAAACAAAATGAACGAGTCTTGCACGCACACGATCCTGAACCAAGTAAGTCTTCGGGTACCTGTACTATCGATGACCTGAGAACACAAGCAGTTTGAAAATCAGCATAACGTTGGTGAGTTTATAAGTAGTTTTGTAAAAATGTTTATGTTTCCTTTCTGTTTCTGAAAATGTAACACACGCCAAGAAAATCCCATATTTTCTTAAAGTTGGTTGTTGTTTCATAAAAGTAATGTATGGTTTAGTTGCCCACTTCATTGTTTTATGTCTTTAATGTATCAGTGTATTCCCAGGAAAATCCCATACTTTCCTTAAGGGTGGTTATTGTAAAAGTTGTAATGTTATTCAGTTGGTTACTCTTTTCTGATTATGTAAATGTTACCCAGGAATGCCCCATGCTTTCCTGTATGTTGATTTTCAATGTAAAAGATGTATTTTGTTAGACCTGGTTATGTACAAGACTTCCCAGGAAGGTCCCATACCGTCCTGAATGTTGGTTATCATTTGTAAAAGATGTAAAAGATGTAAACTGAATCCTGGTTATCTGTAAAATGTAGTATGTGGTTCATTATTACTATAAGTAAATCTCTGTTATCCTAATTGCGAGTTCCATAACCATACTAAAGACTGAACATGTGGCAATAAGTAGTCCACAGCCTTGTGGCAATAAGTAGTCCACAATCCTTATGACTTTCGTCACCCTTGAACCATTTTGGTTCGGCTGTAGCTAGCAGCCAGGTGTGGGGTAGTCAGCCCCGTATAGATCTATACACTCAAGTCAGGCTCTCTAAATTCCAGAGACTCTGGTTACGGGTGTAGTCCTCCACTCGCGTATCTCTGTGGAGTGTTTGCCGAGGACGTGTCTCCAATCATGCAGAATAACAAATTTACTAGTAATACTAGGGTAATCCTCCATCCACGTATTTCTGTGGAATGTTACCGAGGGCAAGACAGTGTACGAAATATATTATTCATGTGTTATAAGTCATGCTTTTAACTGATAAAATGTGGAAACCATTTGTGAAATATATAAAAAACATAACAGTTTATAAAACTCATTTCACAAATAAATGTTTAAGTAATCTGTGTATTCAACTCGTTATCAGTTGTGTAATCAATATTAAAAGCATATGAAATGTGAAGTACACACATGAAAATAAGTTTTGAGTACAAGAAAACCCTTGTACTTTGCTTGTGTTCCCTCCCTTGAAAACAGTGAAAAAGGGTAGGGGTATGAACTCACCGGACTCGAGAATGTGTCGGTTTTGGATACTAGACGTTGATTCGGGGATTGTTTACTTGCGATGACCCTATGTAAAATGAAATAATGTCCATATATATACTATTAGGGATACATTCACTAATCATATGGAACATTACACTCCAACGAGGTTAAACACCTCAAAATGAGCGTTTGGAGTGACCCGGGTGACATCTTCGGACGTGTAAAGGCACTAGGGACTTGGGACTTGAGTTTACTCTCCATAAGTAAACATTTAAATGAGTTTACAACCACAAAACACACCCACACATGAGTTTACGTCCGTAAACTCATGTTGGTGTGATTTTGATGGTTTAAGGGCTTGAATGGACATGGGGATTGCTAGAATGGATTATCTAAAATGCCTTGGAACACTTGGAAATGAATTTACAACATTTAAAAGGGAGTTTACGGCCACCCCATAAGAGTTTACGGCCGTAAACTCACCCATGGCCAAGGAAAAATTGATTTGAGCTTTATAGGACAATCACATGTGATTCTAACTAATTTTCTAAGCATTGCTATGAATTTAGGTTACCATTTAACACACTTATTGGAGTTTACGGCCTAGAGGTATGTTCTAAGGCCGTAAACTCTCCTTTACCCATGAAAAAGATAGTTTTTGATGTTTAAAACAATCACATGTGATTCTAGAAATTTATATAAGCCATTTGAGTGTATTTGATGCATCATTAACATGGTTTTATGAGTTTACGGCCAAGGGTATGCTCCTAGGCCATAAACTCTTGTAAATGATACTTTTGATATGTTTCAAATCCTTAAACTATTTTTAGATGCATCTAGATTTTACCACAAGGCCATTGGTTGAGTTTCAAGGCATTTGGACAAGTTTTAAGGCTCTAAATCCCCAATTAAGAGGATTTTACGGACCAAGAACATACCTTGGCCGTAAACTCTCTTTTGTCCCTCATAATTTATGTTTTAATTGTTTTAAGTCTAGATTTGCAAGCCTTATAGTCATATCTAAGTCCCAACTTTGATTTGGAAGGGTAATTTGGCTTAAAAACCCCTCTTAATGGAGTTTACGGCCCAAGCTTGCTCCTTGGCCGTAAACTCATGTTCTTGGTCCCAAAACTCAATTAACTCATCAATTTGAAGGCTAAGGATGTTGAATAACATGCTAGGGAGGTTACCTTAAAGATTTGAAGCCTTAAACTTGAGATTTTGACCTTAAATCTAGCTTGAGGAGAGAGGTTGTGAAAGTTTATTGAGAAATTGGCCAAAGGCTTCAAATGAAGTCTTCAAACACTTTATATAGTGTTCGGGAATTGGACACGACGGAATTCTACCCGATACCGACGTTAAGTGAGGTTTTTGGTCGTACCCGATTGAGTTACCGTAACCCGATACGGTAATTTCTAGAAATATTCCGATCACTAAAGTGGGGTGTTAAAATGATTTCTAAACGTGTTAAGACACCCATGAAGTCTTTTTAGGTCAATATAAATTAATGACTTAATAAAATGGCGAAATTGGAAATGACATCTGAATGATCGGATTGGATTACAAGTTGTGGTACAAGAAGTGACATGAAATTTCGGGTTGTTACATTATCCCCCCGTTAAAGGGAATTTCGTCCCGAAATTCAAGACAAGAAATAAGAGAAAATACAAATCATGGACCTAGAAAGAGTTGCGGATATTTTTGTTTCATCAAGTCTTCTCGCTCCCAAGTGAACTCCGGTCCCCGCTTGGCATTCCAGTGAACCTTCACCAACGGGATGCGACTCTGTTTCGTACGTTTGACTTCTCGATCCATGATTTCGATTGGTTCCTCTACAAAGTTGAGGTTTTAATCGATCTCAATCTCGTCTAATGGAATCACTAGAGTTTCATCGGATAGGCACTTCTTGAGGTTTGAAACATGAAAGACGGGATGGATGTTACTAAGTTCGTGAGGTAAATGAAGCTTATAGGCTACCGGACCAACTCTGGCGATGATTTCAAAAGGTCCAATGTACCTCGGATTAAGTTTCCCACGTTTACCGAAACGTACAATGCCTTTCCAGGGCGAGACCTTCAACAGAACACGGTCCCCAACCTGGAATTCTAGTGGTTTCCGACGATTATCAGCGTAACTCTTCTGACGATCACGCGAGGCCTTTAGTCGTTCACGGATTTAGATAATTTTCTCAGTGGTTTCACGGATGATCTCAGGACCATTAAGTGCACTGTCGGGGACTCGACTCTTGGCTAACTGTGTATCTCCTACCTCTGCCCAGCACAGAGGGGATCTGCACTTGCGACCGTATAGGGCTTCGAACGATGCAGCCCTAATGTTGGTGTGGTAACTGTTGTTGTACGAGAATTCGATCAAAGGTAGATGTGCGTCCCACGACTTTCCAAAGTCAATGACACATGCCCTAAGCATGTCCTCCAGGGTTTGGATTGTTCTCTCGCTTTGACCGTCGGTCTGAGGGTGGTATGCCGTGCTCATGTCTATTTGGGTTCCAAGAGTTTTCTGGAGAGACTGCCAAAATCGGGAAGTAAACCTGCTATCTCGATCAGAGATAATGGATGCAGGTACACCGTGTAGTCAGACTACCTCTTGAATATATATCCGTGCGAGTCTTTCCATCTTGAATGATTCTTTGATTGGAACGAAGTGAGCTGATTTTGTCAAACGATCGACAATCACCCAAATGGTATCATACCCACTCGAGCACTTGGGTAGTTTGGTGATGAAATCCATGGTGATCATCTCCCATTTCCATTCAGGTATCTCAGGTTGTTGGAGCAGACCCGAGGGTTTTTGATGTTCAACTTTTACCTTGGCGCAAGTCAGACACTTGCCCACAAATGAAGCTATCTCAGCCTTCATATTTGGCCACCAATATTGTTTCTTGAGATCTAAGTACATCTTGTCAGAGCCCGGGTGAACAGAGTATCTGGTTCTATGTGCTTCCTTCATGACTAATTCTCTAAATCCTCCGGACTTTGGAATCCAGATTCGATCCATAAAACAATGGACTCCGTCACTTCTGATCTCAAGTTTCTTTTCCATCCCTCTCAAAGCTTCAGTTGTCATGTTCTCGGGTTTCAGGGATTCTAACTGAGCTTCTCGGATTTGCATGGGTAGGTTGGAATGGATGATTATCGACTGGCTCCTCACCTTGTTGCTGGTACTCTCATTTCGGCTAAGGGCATCTGCTACCACATTGGCCTTGCCGGGATGGTAACGGATTTCACACTCATAATCACTGAGTAATTCTACCCATCGCCTTTGTCTCATATTCAAGTCTTTTTGGTCGAAGATATGTTGTAGGCTCTTATGGTCGGTGAAGATCGTGCACTTGGTTCCGTAAAGGTAATGCCTCCAAATCTTTAATGCAAAAACTACAGCTCCTAGCTCCAAGTCGTGTATGGTATAGTTGACCTCGTGGGCTTTCAACTGCCTAGAAGCATAAGCAATTCCTTTTCCTCTCTGCATAAGCACACAGCCTAAACCTTGAGTAGACGCATCGCAGTAGACAACAAAGTCCTCTGTCCCTTCGGGTAGGGATAGGACAGGTGCGCTGCATAAAGCTTTCTTTAACGTCTGAAATGCGGTTTCTTGTTTATCACCCCAACAAAAGAGTACACCTTTCTGCGTTAGAGTGGTTAAAGGTTTGGCGATTCTAGAAAAGTTTTGGATGAACCTTCGATAATAGCCAGCGAGACCCAAGAATTGTCGGATTTCTGTGGGTGTCTTCGGTGCTGACCAATTCTCTATTGCTTTAATCTTAGAGGGATCGACATGAATACCCTCCTCACTTACTACGTGGCCGAGGAAAGTTACCTTCCGTATCCAGAACTCACATTTTGAAAATTTCGCGTATAACCTCTCAGATTGCAGGGTCTCCAATACTAGCCTCAAATGTTGTTTGTGGTCTTCTTCACTTCGGGAATAGACGAGTATGTCATTGATGAATACTATGACAAACTTATCCAAATAAGGACGACACACCCGGTTCATCAGATCCATGAACACTGCCGGTGCGTTGGTTAAACCAAAGGGCATCACTACGAACTCGTAATGTCTATATCGAGTCCTGAAAGCTGTTTTGGGCACATCACTTTCATGAACTCGCAACTGATGGTACCCTGATCGAAGGTCTATCTTAGAGAAGTAATTGGCTCCCTGGAGTTGATCGAAAAGGTCATCTATTCGAGGAAGAGGATATCGGTTTTTGACAGTCAACTTGTTTAGCTCACGATAATCAATACACATACGAAAGGATCCATCCTTCTTCTTGACAAACAAAACCGGGGCTCCCCAGGGTGAGGAGCTCGGTCTAATGAATCCTTTGCTAAGCAGCTCGTTAAGTTGACTGGATAGCTCCTGCATTTCTGCTGGAGCTAAGCGATACGGAGACTTCGCTACAGGAGTAGCCCCTGGAATTAGGTCAATACGGAACTCGACCTGACGTTCGGGAGGAATTCTTGGAAGCTCTTCGGGAAACACATCAGGAAAATTACAGACCTCGGGAATGCTCGCGAGGTCTTTAACTTCTTGTTTCTCATTGATTACATGGGCTAAGAATGCAATACACTCCTTTCGCAGGAGTTTCTGAGCTTTGATGCAGGAGATGATACGAAGGTTGGAACCGAGTTTATCGCCATAGATTACTAGAGTTTGACCCGAAGGAAGGTTAAGACGGATGGCTTTTTCGAAGCAAAGGATATCTGCATGATTAGGACTCAACCAATCCATGCCAATAATGACATCAAAGCTCTTTATTGATACGGGCATAAGATCGATAGGAAATGAATGGTCGTTTAAGGTAAGAGTGCAATCTACGAATACCTCACTCGCACTTTCTTTCTCTCCGTTTGCCATTTCGACGGTAAATATTTCGGTTAGGGGTTGGGAATTATGTTTTAGGTTATGTTTGAATGCATGACTAATAAAACTTCTTTCAGCACCCGAATCGAAAAGAATATTAGCATACGAGTTGTCGAGAAGAAACGTACCCGAGACAACATTGGGATCGGCGACTGCTTCTTCCCGTCCCATAGCAAGGACCCTTCCGGTGTTGCCAGTAGTAGTCTTCTTGGGGCAGTTCCTTTTAAAGTGCCCGACCTCACCACAGTTATAACAGGCTTGACCAACGCCTGTTCCAGAAGATTGATTTGTTGATTGAGTCGGAGCTTTGCAGTATCGAACAGTGTGCCCCTTCTTACCACAATTGGTACAGGATAGTTCTCGACAGGGACCAGGGTTGTGGTGATACTTGCATTTTTCACAAAGAGGGAGGTTACCAACATATCGACTGGTAGGAGTTGGTGCTGTGGATCCCACAACAGAAGCAGCAGCTACGGGGGTAGTAGCAGCATGAACTGCTACTGTTTGTTGTCTTTTGGAGGAGCCTTGGGAAGATTGACCCTTCTTCTTCTTCCAAAATTTTCTTTTCTCACCACTGCTTTTGGTCGACTCAGGGGTAGCAGTGGTGGCTTCCTCAACATCATCACTGTGGTGAATTATAGCTTGGGCTAAAGTCTTAGCACTATCATAAGTATCTGGGCGAGCAGCTAAGACATGACCTTTGGTCGGATTGGTTAATCCCCAAATAAACCTCTCGATCTTTTTGCTTTCAGGGGCGACTAGTCCAGGGCAGAGAAGGGCAAGATCATCAAATCGGGAACTGTAGGCAGCAATGTCGGAACCTTTCATCTTCAGGTTCCAGAGCTCGTGCTCTAGCTTCTGCATTTCGCCTCTGGGACAATATTCAGCAAGGAGGAGTTCTTTCATAGTCTCCCAGCCCATGGTATTGGCTACTGGGAGAGTTAAGGATTTGACTCGGCCATTCCACCAAGTCAATGCTTTATCAAGGAAGGTACAAGCTGCGAACTTGACCTTATCGGACTCATCACAGGCACAGATTTCGAAGATGGATTCAATTCTCTCGAACCATCGGGATAAGGAAATGACACCACCAGTGCCATTGAAGAAAGAAGGCTTCGTATTCATGAAGTCCTTATAGGAACCCTCCTTACGACGTTCCTGATTACCATCTTGACTTTGATTACTACCTCCTGAACCACCGGTATTTAGCTGAGACATGGCAGCTGCCACCGCGGCGGTAACAGCTGTTTGAAATAACACGGGATCGATTTCAGGAGGAGGTGGTGGAGGATTGTTGGAGCTGGGTCTCTTCCTGGGAGGCATCTTGATCTAATAAGATCAATAAAGAGAGAGAGGATGATAAGTCCTCTGAATCGAGAGATATGACAGGTATTTATTCCAGTTAAGCGGTAAATAGGAAAGAGTTATTGAAGCAAGTATATTATCGCTAATGGAATGATCGGGGGTCTATACATGTACGATTATTCTAGAAATACTCCCATAGTATTTCATGATTTGTTACGATACTGACTCGATGTTTGTGGTATTAGGGTAAGTTTTAGGCATGTCGCATACCACAATCACTCCCAAGCACATGTTGGCCGTGTCTCGAATGAATATAGTTGGCCAGGCTATATTGACCCTAGACACGACTACATAACTGCCCAGGTTTAACTGCAATACACAACACCCATTTACTTATATTTTGTTCTACTTATAGATACGGATCTCGACGGTTCGGTATACTTGTATATTTTTCAAAATACTTGTAGTCTGGAGATACTTTTATTTCAGAGCACTAGGCCCCTTAGTGTTTATAGTTTTATACCATGTAAAGTTTGGTATACTTTATTCACTATAAACAAGGGCTCTGATACCAATCTGTCACACCCCGAAAACCGGAGGCGGAAACATTTCCGGGGTTGACTCCACGTTGAGTATCAAATCCAATGTACATAGTAAGTAAAGTGAAACAAACATTACATTACATATTAAAACTTTTACAATTTGTTTCAAAAGACACAGTTTATACAGTTGTGATACATAATATAGGTATAAACAAAATGAACGAGTCTTGCACGCACACGATCCTGAACCAAGTAAGTCTTCGGGTACCTGTACTATCGATGACCTGAGAACACAAGCAGTTTGAAAATCAGCATAACGCTGGTGAGTTCATAAGTAGTTTTGTAAAAATGTTTATGTTTCCTTTCTGTTTCTGAAAATGTAACACACGCCAAGAAAATCCCATATTTTCTTAAAGTTGGTTGTTGTTTCATAAAAGTAATGTATGGTTTAGTTGCCCAATTCATTGTTTTATGTCTTTAATGTATCAGTGTATTCCCAGGAAAATCCCATACTTTCCTCAAGGGTGGTTATTGTAAAAGTTGTAATGTTATTCAGTTGGTTACTCTTTTCTGATTATGTAAATGTTACCCAGGAATGCCCCATGCTTTCCTGTATGTTGATTTTCAATGTAAAAGATGTATTTTGTTAGACCTGGTTATGTACAAGAATTCCCAGGAAGGTCCCATACCGTCCTGAATGTTGGTTATCATTTGTAAAAGATGTAAAAGATGTAAACTGAATCCTGGTTATCTGTAAAATGTAGTATGTGGTTCATTATTACTATAAGTAAATCTCTGTTATCCTAATTGCGAGTTCCATAACCATACTAAAGACTGAACCTGTGGCAATAAGTAGTCCACAGCCTTGTGGCAATAAGTAGTCCACAATCCTTATGACTTTCGTCACCCTTGAACCATTTTGGTTCGGCTGTAGCTAACAGCCAGGTGTGGGGTAGTCAGCCCCGTATAGATCTATACACTCAAGTCACGCTCTCTAAATTCTAGAGACTCTGGTTACGGGTGTAGTCCTCCACTCGCGTATCTCTGTGGAGTGTTTGCCGAGGACGTGTCTCCAATCATGCAGAATAACAAATTTACTAGTAATACTAGGGTAATCCTCCATCCACGTATTTCTGTGGAATGTTACCGAGGGCAAGACAGTGTACGAAATATATTATTCATGTGTTATAAGTCATGCTTTTAACTGATAAAATGTGGAAACCATTTGTGAAATATATAAAAAACATAACAGTTTATAAAACTCATTTCACAAATAAATGTTTAAGTAATCTGTGTATTCAACTCGTTATCAGTTGTGTAATCAATATTAAAAGCATATGAAATGTGAAGTACACACATGAAAATAAGTTTTGAGTACAAGAAAACCCTTGTACTTTGCTTGTGTGTCCCTCCCTTGAAAACAGTGAAAAACAGTGAAAAAGGGTAGGGGTATGAACTCACCGGACTCGAGAATGTGTCGGTTTTGGATACTAGACGTTGATTCGGGGATTGTTTACTTGCGATGACCCTATGTAAAATGAAATAATGTCCATATATATACTATTAGGGATACATTCACTAATCATATGGAACATTACACTCCAACGAGGTTAAACACCTCAAAATGAGCGTTTGGAGTGACCCGGGTGACATCTTCGGACGTGTAAAGGCACTAGGGACTTGGGACTTGAGTTTACTCTCCATAAGTAAACATTTAAATGAGTTTACAACCACAAAACACACCCACACATGAGTTTACGTCCGTAAACTCATGTTGGTGTGATTTTGATGGTTTAAGGGCTTGAATGGACATGGGGATTGCTAGAATGGATTATCTAAAATGCCTTGGAACACTTGGAAATGAATTTACAACATTTAAAAGGGAGTTTACGGCCACCCCATAAGAGTTTATGGCCGTAAACTCACCCATGGCCAAGGAAAAATTGATTTGAGCTTTATAGGACAATCACATGTGATTCTAACTAATTTTCTAAGCATTGCTATGAATTTGGGTTACCATTTAACACACTTATTGGAGTTTACGGCCTAGAGGTATGTTCTAAGGCCGTAAACTCTCCTTTACCCATGAAAAAGATAGTTTTTGATGTTTAAAACAATCACATGTGATTCTAGAAATTTATATAAGCCATTTGAGTGTATTTGATGCATCATTAACATGGTTTTATGAGTTTACGGCCAAGGGTATGCTCCTAGGCCGTAAACTCTTGTAAATGATACTTTTGATATGTTTCAAATCCTTAAACTATTTTTAGATGCATCTAGATTTTACCACAAGGCCATTGGTTGAGTTTCAAGGCATTTGGACAAGTTTTAAGGCTCTAAATCCCCAATTAAGAGGAGTTTACGGCCCAAGAACATACCTTGGCCGTAAACTCTCTTTTGTCCCTCATAATTCATGTTTTAATTGTTTTAAGTCTAGATTTGCAAGCCTTATAGTCATATCTAAGTCCCAACTTTGATTTGGAAGGGTAATTTGGCTTAAAAACCCCTCTTAATGGAGTTTACGGCCCAAGCTTGCTCCTTGGCCGTAAACTCATGTTCTTGGTCCCAAAACTCAATTAATTCATCAATTTGAAGGCTAAAGATGTTGAATAATATTCTAGGGAGGTTACCTTATAGATTTGAAGCCTTAAACTTGAGATTTTGACCTTAAATCTAGCTTGAGGAGAGAGGTTGTGAAAGTTTATTGAGAAATTGGCCAAAGGCTTCAAATGAAGTCTTAAAACACTTTATATAGTGTTCGGGAATTGGACACGACGGAATTCTACCTGATACCGACGTTAAGTGAGGCTTTTGGTCGTACCCGATTGAGTTACCGTAACCCAATACGGTAATTTCTAGAAATATTCCGATCACTAAAGTGGGGTGTTAAAATGATTTCTAAACGTGTTAAGACACCCATGAAGTCTTTTTAGGTCAATATAAATTAATGACTTAATAAAATGGCGAAATTGGAAATGACGTCTGATTGATTAGATTGGATTACAAGTTGTGGAACAACAAGTGACATGAAATTTCGGGTTGTTACAAAATCCGTGAAGGAAATCATTTTCACTATGAGGATTTCCTTTTAACATGTTCAAAATTTTAAGCGTGTTTCACAATCATGTGTTCAAAACTTTTTCTAAGCATTATGATGTTTGGAAGTAAGGACTTTATATTATAATTTTTCTATATCCTAATTTAGTGAATGGTTGTCGTGAACCATAAGATTTTGGGTGAAATGCTAGTGTAAATCCTTGGATCCCAGATTACGAATTATGTACCAAGTTGGCTTTTGATTGAAACTCGCATTGGGAATCGTGAGTGTACTTCCTTTGAAGGGTATAAATTAAAGACACTTTGATGAGAACCATAATATTTAACCGTAAATAATGTTGCTAACTTGACATGATACAGTTTTGGTCGGTGATTATCGGTTTTGTTAGTTTTTCTTGATGTAATTTTCTTGGCTCATAATTTGTGTACTGTACTTAGGTGTAGGTCACTATACTTGTTTTTGTGTTGACGTCATGTATGTGGTTTTATTAATTAAAAAAAACAGGTAACAAATATGAAAAAAAAAATGGGATTATGATACTTTCTCTGAAATATGTAATTTTGACTCTATTAGTTTTGGATTGCACTAAACATATGTATACATTTTTCTATGTTCTAGAAGCTCAAAATTCACAGATTTACACGCCTTTATGAGCCAGGGAAATGCCCTAGGGACCCAAGAAGGACATTGCCCTTATACTTGAAATCATCTAAAGAGTGTATGAATTATGCACCTCCTAACCCATTCAAACTAAATTTGGCTCAATATGTAATAGAATAGTTCTAACCACACGATTTTATTCCTACAACTATTTTTAGTTATGAGGGTAAGTAGCGTATTTATTCGAGAATAAGTTTCTGGTCCAACTTGTTCCAGTTATCTGGGTGGGAAAATAAGTGGCAATATTTGTCGTATGACACTAATTTTGGCTCGACTATTGGTCTAATGCACTAATGACATGCCCTATGGTTTATAATAAATGGGATCTTAAACATTTTCTTGAATTGGCCAATACCCACATGACATATATAAGTCGGATCCTAACAACTTGTTTTTTAACTAACTTAAATGATTGTGTTCATCTTCTTTCGTTTATGTTTTTTAATCAAACTAAGTTAAAGAAGCATAAACAATTGAAAACAAATAAAAATAAGTGAACATATATAAACATAAACATACATATAAACAGTAAACAAATAAACGAATGCAAATAGGCGTAAACATCGTAATGAATAATAATAAAACTTGATCACCAACACTTTGATATGTTGATCGTACTTAGTGGTGCTACATTTGATAGTTTTACCAAATCCACAAAATATAAAACCTATGCTAATTTTAAAAACCCCACATCAAAGGCCCTGGTGAGTGTCTGAGTTATTAGTCCATGCATAACTCATAAGTAATTATGATATATATATATATATATATATATATATATATATATATATATATATATATATATATAAGTGTGTGTACAAGAAATTAATCATGTATAACTTACATAGTAATTAAAAAATATACATAATTAATTACAAAGTTGAACTCTTTAATTTGTAAGCACATAAACAGTTACGAATCCGAAACATTATAAATTTGAATGAACATTCCCAACATATTTCATAAGCTATTCTAAAAAAGCACCATATTTTATAAAATAATGGCAAGACTTACATTCTCACTGTGCTTCATTGGTTTTTTCTTGTGCCTCATTATGTGCACCAATTTCGTGCAAGTAAGATATATATAAAAAAAAACTCATTATTGTTGTACTAACAACTTAAAATGTATTTTAGATTAGAAAATATTATGCAAATATTTAATGGGATTATGATGTTTTTTTTTGTTTTGATAATGGACAGGGGAAAACTTGGTGTGTAGCTCAAAAGCCAGGCTACCGAACCGAAGTTGCAACAAGTTCTTGACTATCTTTGTGGACAACTCGACTGCAAGGAGATTCAACCTGGAGGATCATGCTTTAACCCTAACACTGTGCGAAATCATGCGTCTTATGCTATTGGTCTTAACTTTCAAATTAATGGCGTATGCGATATTAGTTACGCTACTCCTGCTGTCACAGATCCATGTAAGTTTCTTTTTGTATTGGAATATTTTCTAAAGAAATGCTCTGGCACATCAAATATCGGGTGATAAGTGTACAAATTGAAACTAATTTTGTGTTGTTTTTATGCAGCTTTCGGGACATGTGTCTACCCCTAAGTGATGAAAATTTCGTAATCGAACGACACGTTGAAGGGAAGATCATATTTTTTTCAAATTCTTGAAGGGTGAACAGAATGTATAAAACAATCTAATAAGTGGAAATAAAATGTTCTTTTAGTCGTTACATGGTGTTTGATATATTATATTGTGTGTATGCTTAGAACATCATATGCAATTTTAAGAAAGTAACGTTATTCTTCATTTTCAAAATATACGTACTCGTTTGATTTCTTTTGAGTTTAAGTGAAATGTTTTATTATTTGTTAAATATGATTCGATGGAATTTGAAGATAAATTAGAAAAATGACTGAAATTAAGGTTATGATGTTATCCTTTTTTAGATTAAACATCGATAATATGTTTTTTTGTCACACCCCGAAAACCGAAGGCGGAAACATTTCCGGGGTTGACTCCACGTTGAGTATCAAATCCAATGTACATAGTAAGTAAAGTAGAACAACCATTACATTACATATAAAAGTTTTACAATTGTTTTCAAAAGTAGAGTTGTACAGTTGTGTTACATAGTATATATATATATATATATATATATATATATATATATATATATATATATATATATATATATATGAACAAAATGAAACGGGTCTTCTGAGCACTCCGACTTCGAGCAAAAAGGATCTTCGGTACTTGTTCTAACGTTGACCTGAGAAGACAAGCGGTTTTGAAAATCAGCATAACGCTGGTGAGTTCATAAGCGGTTTTTGTTTTGTGAAAATGATCATGTATCCTTTCTGTTTCTGAAAATGTAACACACACCAAGAAAATCCCACATTTTCTTAAAAGTTGATTGTTGTTTCACGATTACAAAGTATAGTAGATTTGTACACTGAAAACACGTTTACTCATGTGAAAAATGTATAGTTTGATTATCCGGTTTGTTAAACTGTTCTGTTTGAGTTCTAATGTATCCCCAACAAAGTCCCATACTTTCCTGATTGTGAGTTACCAATTGTAAAAGATGTAATGTTATCTGTTTTGTTTCACTTTTCTAGTTATGTATATGTTCCCCAGGAAGGCCCCATGCTTTCCTGAATGTTGGTTTTCATTGTAAAGATGTATTTTGTTAGACCTGGTTATGTACAAGGTTTCCCAGGAAAGTCCCAGACTTTCCTGAATGTTGGTTATCAATGTAAAAGATGTATAAAGTTATTCATTATTACTATAAGTAAATCTCTGTTATCCTAGTTGCGAGTTCCATAACCATACTATAGACTGATCCTGTGGCAATAAGTAGTCCACAACCTTATGACTTTCGTCACCCTTGAACCATTTTGGTTCGGCTGTAGCTAGCAGCCAGGTGTGGGGTAGTCATCCCCATATAGATCTATACACTCAAGTCACACTCTCTAAATCCCAGAGATTCTGGTTACGGGTGTAGTCCTCCACTCGCGTATCTCTGTGGAGTGTTCGCCGAGGACGTGTCTCCAATCATACAGGAATAACAAATTTACTAGTAATAATATGATAATCCTCCACTCGCGTATCTCTGTGGAGTGTTACCGAGGACAAAACAGTGTACAAATTATATTGTTCATGTATTCTAATGTCATGGTTTTAACTTATAAAATATGGAAAACCATTTGTGAAATATATAAAACATAACAGTTTATAAAACCCATTTCACAAATAAATGTTTACGTGATCTACATATTCTACCAGTTATCAGTTGTGTATATCAGTATTAAAAGCATACGAAATGTGAAACACACACACATGAAAATAAGTTTTGAGTACAAGAAACCCTTGTACTTTGCTTGTGTTCCCCCCTGAAAACAGTGAAAACAGTGAAAAAGGGTAGGGGTATGAACTCACCAGACTCGGAAATGCGACCGTTTCGGACACTAGACGTTGGTTCGGGGCTTGATTACTCGCGATGTCCCTATGTAAAATGTAATAATGTCCATATATAACTAATTAGATTTACAATTACTAATTATATGGAACATTACACTCCAACGAGGTTAAACACCTCAAAATGAGCGTTTGGAGTGACCCAGGTGACATCTTCGGACGTTTAATGACACTAGGGACTTAGGAATTGAGTTTACTCCCCAAGAGTAAACATTTAAGGGAGTTTACAGCCACAAAACACACACATACATGAGTTTATGGCCGTAAACTCATGTTGGTGTGATTTTGAGAGTTTAATGACTTGTTTGGACTTGGGGATTGTTGGAATGACTTACTAAAATGCCTTGGAACAATTTGAATGAATTAATACCACTTAAAAGGGAGTTCACGGCTGTAAACTTGGAGTTTACGGCTGTAAACTCTCCTAGGATGAAGAAAAATTGATTTGAGGCACAAGGAACAATCACATGTGATTCTAATTAATTTTCCAAGGTTTGGTATCAATTTTGGGCACCATATAACATACTTCTAGGATTTTACGACCCAGGAGCATGTTCCATGGCTGTAAACTCTCCTATGCTCATGAATAATTAACTTTTGACACTTAAAACAATCACATGTGATTCTAGAAATTTTTCCAAGCCTTTGGGGTGAATTAGGGGCATCATTTGACATAGTTTTATGAGTTTACGGCCAAAGGGTATGTGCCTAGGCTGTAAACTCCTATATGTGGTATTTTGATGTGTTACAAACCCCCCAAACTATTTTTAGATGGATCTAGGATTTACCACAAGGCTATTGGTTGAGTTACAAGGCATTTAGACATGATTTAAGGTGTTAAATCCCCATTTTTGAAGAGTTTACGGCCCAAGAACAAGCCTTGGCCGTAAACTCCTAAATGTCCCACAAAATTCAAGTTTTAAAGGTTTCAAGTCCCAATTTGCAAGCCTTAAGGTCGTATCTAAGTCCCAACAATGATTTAGAAGGGTTAATTGGCTTAAAAACCCCATTTTTAAGTGTTTACAGCCAAGCTTGATCCTTGGCCGTAAACAAATGTTCTAGGTCCTAAAACTCAATTTAAACATCAATTTGAAGGCTAAAGAGGTTAGATAACAAGTTAGGGATGTTACCTCTTTGATTTGGAGCCTTAAATCTTTGTTTTTGGACCTTTGATTATGGATGAGGAGAGAGGTTGGAAGTTTTTATTGAAGAATGGACAAAAGCTTCAAATGAAAGCTTTGAATCACTTATATAGTGCTCGGGAATTGGACACGACGGAATTCTACCCGATATCGGCGTTAGGCGGGGCTTTTGGTCGCACCCGACCAAGTTGCCGTAACTCGATATAGTCGATTCTAGAATTATTCTGATAACTACTATGAGGTGTTAAAATGATTCCTAATAGCATTAAGACACCCATTAAGCCATTTTAGGTCGATATATGTTAATGACTTCATTTAACGACGAAATCGGAAACGGATTTGGAAACGGTGTTTGGTTGATCGAATTGGATTACAATTTGAGTTACAAGAAGTGATATGAAGTTTCGGGTTGTTACATTTTTTGTAAGACTTCTGTAAATTTTATTTGCTTTCATTAATTTGCAATAACGTGTATACTACTCAAATGATTCTTGAGTTTGATTCGAACTTCAAATAGTTTGGAGGGTTATTTATGAAAATTAACATTTTCTTTTTATGTATATAAGAAAGCTACTGTATCCTTTAAATATTACAAACTAAGTAACCTAACCCGAAAATGTTATGTCTTTTAGAATTTTGAACTTATTTTAGTGGTCATCGATATATAAGACATGAAATAACTTGGAGCGAAATTTTTCACTGAACTAATTATTGAATTCTCTCAAGAACGTTTTCAGATCGAAAAAAATATGTTTAATAATCTTCAAATCAAGAAAAAAAACATATAAATCTTCTACTCTCTCTTCTTTTAATTATATTATACAGTTTTCGATCTTTTTAATCCCTAAATAAAGTCCATGTATGGAAAACTTATCGTTTGATTTCTTTTGAGTTCAAGTGAAATGTTTTATTGTTGGTTATATATGATTTGATGGATTTTGAAAATAAATTAGAAAAAAGATTGAAATTAAGTCCATCTATAGAAAAAAAAGATTTGATTTCTTTTGAGTTTAAATGAAATGTTTTATTGTTGGTTAAATATGATTTGATGGGTTTTGAAAATAAATTAGAACAAAGATTGAAATTAAGGTTATGATGTTATCCTTTTTTAGATTAAACATCGATAATATGGTTTTTTTGTAAGACTTCTGTAATGTTTCTTTGCTTCCATTAATTTGCAATTATGTGTATACTACTCAAATGATTCTTAAGTTTGAGGCGACCTTCAAATACTTGGGAGGGTTATTCATGAAAACTAACATTTTCTCATGATGTATATAAGAAAGCTATTGTATCCTTTAAATATTACAAACTAAATTACCTAGCCCGAAAATGTTATGTTTTTTAAAATTTTGAACTTGTTTTAGTGGTCATCGATATATAACACATGAAATAATTTGGAGTGAAATTTTTCACTAAGCCAATTTTTGAATTCTCTCAAGAACGTTCGAAAAAATATTTTAAATAATCTTACACATAAAAAAAACATATAAAACTTCTACTCTCTCTTCTTTTAATTATATTACACGGTTTTTGATCTTTTTAGTCCCTAAATAAAGTTCATCTATGGAAAACAAATCGTATTGTTCAATTATGTATAAAATCCGTGAAGGAAATCATTTTCACTATGAGAATTTCCTTTTAACATGTTCAAAATTCTAAGTGTGTTTAACAATCATGTGTTCAAAACTTTTTCTAAGCATTATGATGTTTGGAAGTAAGGACTTTATATTATAATTTTTCTATATCCCAATTTAGTGAATGGTTGTCGTGAACCATAAGATTTTGGGTGAAATGCTAGTGTAAATCCTTGGATCCCAAATTACGAATTATATACCAAGTTGGCTTTTCATTGAAACTCGCATTGGGAATTGTGAGTGTACTTCCTTTGAAGGGTATAAATTAACGACACTTTGATGAGAACCATAATATTTAGCCGTAAATAATATTGCTAACTTGACATGATATAGTTTTGGTCGGTGATTATTCGTTTTATTAGTTTTTCTTTATGTAATTTTCTTAACTCATAAATTTTGTATTGTACTTAGGTGTAGGTCACTATACTTGTTTTTGTGTTGATGTCATGTATGTGGTTTAATTAATTAAAAAACAGGTAACAAATATGAAAAAAAAAACATTGGAATTCTGATACTTTCTCTGAAATATGTAATTTTAACTCTATTAGTTTTGGATTGCACTAAACATATGTATATATTATTCTATGTTCTAGAAGCGCATAATTCACAGAAATCCATGCTTTTATGAGCCAGGGAAATGCCCTACGGACCCAAGAAGGACACTGCCCTTAGACTTGAAATCATCTAAAGAGTGTAGGAATTATGCACCTCGTAACCCATTCAAACTAAATTTGGCTCAGTATGTAATAGAATAGTTCTAATCACACGATTTTCTTCCTACAAATAATTTTAGTTATGAGGGTAAGTAGCGTATTTATTCGAGAATAAGTTTCTGGTCCATCTTCTTTCGTTTATGTTTTTTAATCAAACTAAGTTAAAGAAGCATAAACAATTGAAGACAAATAAAAATAAGTGAACATATATGAACATAAACATACATATAAAAAGTAAACAAATAAACGAATGCAAATACGCGTAAACATCATAATGAATAATAATAAAACTTGATCACCAACACTTTGATATGTTGATCATACTTAGTGGTGCTATATTTGATATTTTTACCAAATCCACAAAATATAAAACCTATGCTAATTTTAAAAACCCCACGTCAGCAAAGGCCCCGGTTATTGTCCGAGTTATTGGTCCATGCATAACTCAGAAGTAATTATGATATATATATATATATATATATATATATATATATATATATATATGTGTGTGTGTGTGTATAAGTGTGTGTACATGTAATTAATCATGTATAACTTACGTAGTTATTAAAAATATACATAATTAATTACAAAGTTAAACTCTTTAATTTGTAAGCACATAAACAGTTACGAATCCGAAACATTATAAATTTGAATGAACATTCCCAACATATTTCATAAGCTATTCTAAAAAAGCACCATATTTTATAAAATAATGGCAAGACTTACATTCTCACTGTGCTTCATTGGTTTTTTCTTGTGCCTCATTATGTGCACCAATTTCGTGCAAGTAAGATATATATAAAAAAAAACTCATTATTGTTGTACTAACAACTTAAAATGTATTTTAGATTAGAAAATATTATGCAAATATTTATTGGGATTATGATGTTTTTTTTTGTTTTGATAATGGATAGGGGAAAACTTGGTGTGTAGCTCAAAAGCCAGGCTACCGAACCGAAGTTGCAACAAGTTCTTGACTATCTTTGTGGACAACTCGACTGCAAGGAGATTCAACCTGGAGGATCATGCTTTAACCCTAACACTGTGCGAAATCATGCGTCTTATGCTATTGATCTTAACTTTCAAATTAATGGCGTATGCGATATTAGTTACGCTACTCCTGCTGTCACAGATCCATGTAAGTTTCTTTTTGTATTGGAATATTTTCTAAAGAAATGCTCTGGCACATCAAATATCGGGTGATAAGTGTACAAATTGAAACTAATTTTGTGTTGTTTTTATGCAGCTTTCGGGACATGTGTCTACCCCTAAGTGATGAAAATTTCGTAATCGAACGACACGTTGAAGGGAAGATCATATTTTTTTCAAATTCTTGAAGGGTGAAAAGAATGTATAAAACAATCTAATAAGTGGAAATAAAATGTTCTTGAAGGGTGAAAAGAATGTATAAAACAATCTTTTTAGTCCCTAAATAAAGTCCATCTATGGAAAACAAATCGTATTGCTCAATTATGTATAAAATCCATGTAGGAAATCATTTTCACCATAAGAATTTCCTTTTAACAGGTTCAAAATTTTAAGCGTGTTTCACAATCATGTGTTCAAAACTTTTTCTAAGCATTATGATGTTTGGAAGTAAGGACTTTATATTATAATTTTTCTATATCCCAATTTAGTGAATGGTTGTCGTGAACCATAAGATTTTGGGTGAAATGCTAGTGTAAATCCTTGGATCCCAGATTACGAATTATGTACCTAGTTGGCTTTTGATTGAAACTCGCATTGGGAATCGTGAGTGTACTTCCTTTGAAGGGTATAGATTAAAGACACTTTGATGAGAACCATAATATTTAGCCGTAAATAATATTGCTAACTTGACATGATACAGTTTTGGTCGGTGATTATCGGTTTTATTAGTTTTTCTTTATGTAATTTTCTTGGCTCATAATTTTTGTATTGTACTTAGGTGTAGGTCACTATACTTGTTTTTGTGTTGATGTCATGTATGTGGTTTAATTAATTAAAAAACAGGTAACAAATATGAAAAAAAAAACATTGGAATTCTGATACTTTCTCTGAAATATGTAATTTTAACTCTATTAGTTTTGGATTGCACTAAACATATGTATATATTATTCTATGTTCTAGAAGCGCATAATTCACAGAAATCCATGCTTTTATGAGCCAGGGAAATGCCCTACGGACCCAAGAAGGACACTGCCCTTAGACTTGAAATCATCTAAAGAGTGTAGGAATTATGCACCTCGTAACCCATTCAAACTAAATTTGGCTCAGTATGTAATAGAATAGTTCTAATCACACGATTTTCTTCCTACAAATAATTTTAGTTATGAGGGTAAGTAGCGTATTTATTCGAGAATAAGTTTCTGGTCCAACTTGTTCCAATTATCTGGGTGGGAAAATAAGTGGCAATATTTGTAGTATGACACTAATTTTGGCTTGACTATTGGTCTAATGCACTTATGACGTGCCCTTTGGTTTATAATAAATGGGATCTTAAACATTTTCTTGAATTGTCCAATACCCACATGACATATATAAGTCGGATCCTAACAACTTGTTTTTAATCTAACATAAATGATTGTGTTCATCTTCTTTCGTTTATGTTTTTTAATCAAACTAAGTTAAAGAATCATAAACAATTGAAGACAAATAAAAATAAGTGAACATATATTAACATAAACATACATATAAACAGTAAACAAATAAACGAATGCAAATAGGCGTAAACATCGTAATGAATAATAATAAAACCTGATCACCAACACTTTGATATGTTGATGGTACTTAGTGGTGTTACATTTGATAGTTTTACCAAATCCACAAAATATAAAACCTATGCTAATTTTAAACACCCCATGTCAGCAAAGGCCCTGGTTAGGTTAGTGTCCTTATTGGTCCATGCATAACTCAGAAGTAATTATGATATATATATATATATATATATATATATATATATATATATATATATATATATATATATATATATAAGTGTGTGCGTACATGTAATTAATCATGTATAACTTACGTAGTAATTAAAAAATATACATAATTAATTACAAAGTTGAACTCTTTAATTTGTAAGAACATAAACAGTTACGAATCCGAAACATTATAAATTTGAATGAACATTCCCAACATATTTCATAAGCCATTCTAAAAAAGCACCATCTTTTATAAAATAATGGCAAGACTTACATTCTCACTGTGCTTCATTGGTTTTTTCTTGTGCCTCATTATGTGCACCAATTTCGTGCAAGTAAGATATATTTAAAAAAAACTCATTATTATTGTACTAACAACTTAAAATGTATTTTAGATTGGAAAATATTATGCAAATATTTAATGGGATTATGATGTTTTTTTTTTGTTTTGATAATGGATAGGGGAAAACTTGGTGTGTAGCTCAAAGCCAGGCTACCGAACCGAAGTTGCAACAAGTTCTTGACTATCTTTGTGGACAACTCGACTGCAAGGAGATTCGACCTGGAGGATCATGCTTTAACCCTAACACTGTGCGAAATCATGCGTCTTATGCTATTGATCTTAACTTTCAAATTAATGGTGTATGCGATATTAGTTACGCTACTCCTGCTGTCACAGATCCATGTAAGTTTCTTTTTCTATTGGAATATTTTCTAAAGAAATGCTCTGGCACATAAAATATCGGGTGATAGGTGTACTAATTGAAGCTAATTTTGTGTTGTTTTTATGTAGCTTTCGGGACATGTGTCTACCCCTAACTGATGAAAAATTCGGAATCGAACGACACGTTGAAGGGAAGATCATATTTTTTTCAAATTCTTGAAGGGTGAAAAGAATGTATAAAACAATCTAATAAATGGAAATAAAATTTTCTTTTACTCGTTACATGGTGTTTGATATATTATATTGTGTGTATGCTTTGAACATCATATGCCATTTTAAGAAAGTAACGTTATTCTTCATTTTCAAAATATACGTACTCGTTTGATTTCTTTTGAGTTTAAGTGAAATGTTTTATTATTTGTTAAATATGATTCGATGGAATTTGAAGATAAATTAGAAAAAAGACTGAAATTAAGGTTATGATGTTATCCTTTTTTAGATTAAACATCGATAATATGTTTTTTTGTAAGACTTCTGTAAATTTTATTTGCTTTCATTAATTTGCAATAACGTGTATACTACTCAAATGATTCTTGAGTTTGATTCGACCTTCAAATAGTTTGGAGGGTTATTTATGAAAATTAAGATTTTCTTTTTATGTATATATGAAAGCTACTGTATGCTTTAAATATTACAAACTAAGTAACCTAGCCCGAAAATGTTATGTCTTTTAGAATTTTGAACTTATTTTAGTGGTCATCGATATATAAGACATGAAATAACTTGGAGCGAAATTTTTCACTGAACTAATTATTGAATTCTCTCAAGAACGTTTTCAGATCGAAAAAATATGTTAAATAATCTTCAAATCAAGAAAAAAAACATATAAATCCTCTACTCTCTCGTCATTTAATTATATTATACAGTTTTCGATCTTTTTAATCCCTAAATAAAGTCCATCTATGGAAAACATATCGTTTGATTTCTTTTGAATTTAAGTGAAATTTTTTATTGTTGGTTATATATGATTTGATGGATTTTGAAAATAAATTAGAAAAAAGATTGAAATTAAGTACATCTATAGCAAAAAAAATTGATTTCTTTTGAGTTTAAGTGAAATGTTTTATTGTTGGTTAAAAATGATTTGATGGGTTTTGAAAAGGGAAAATGACGTATAGGCCCTATAATGTTTCTAGGGTTTACTCATTCAGTCCCTAATGTTATTTCTGTACCTTTTAAGGGAACAAAGTTGGTTGTGTCGGGTCTAAAACGTCATTTTTGAGAAAACGAAGGGGTAACCCGGTTACCCCTTATGACAGCTGACGTATTTTTACATTTTAATAATTAAAAATAATAAGAGGGGCCCACAACTCTCTCTCTCTCTCTCTCCAATGCATGATGTGTTGTTTTGCTCTTTAGTATCCTCTGATATAGATATAGCAGTTGCAGACATGAAAGAACCAATCAACCCACCAAAATCATCAACACCCAAAGCTTTCTTTCTCTTTCTAATTCTCCTCTCTCTTTTCTACCTCATCTTTCTCTCTCTACAATCCAAACACCCCAACTCCAGCCACCGTACAATCACCATCAACGGACTCAAAATCCGTCCCGAATACTCCTCCTACGACATCCACATCCACCACCAGCTTCACAAAACCACCAACCCAAAACTCCGAAAAATATGGACCTCCAGGGATGGGGACCAAAAGATTTGGGTTTTCACCCAATTTTTTCTCCAATTAAAACAAGAAAAACTGCTCGCAAATTCATCAAAGGCGCTTTATGTTGGAGCTCGGTTGGGCAGGAAGTGGAGGCTTTGAAACGGGTCGGAGTTAATGATTCAATCGGGTTGGATCTTGTACCCTACCCGCCTATTGTGATCAAGGGTGATTTTCATCATCAATCGTTTGATGATAAGGCTTTTGACTTTGAGTTTTCGAATGTGTTTGACCATGCTCTTTATTCAGATAAATTCGTTGGAGAGATTGAACAGACGTTGAAGCCTGGTGGAATCTGTGTGCCATCAAAATAGAAGGAGGCTTGCTTCAACTGGCCATGGCGGTGGATTGGTGGTGATTGGATCAGTCTGCCATCAAAATAGAAGGAAGACGAGAGGATGGGTTGAAGAAGGCAACAACCTTGGTTGTTTCTGGGTTTTTTTCTAGTGTGTTTGTGTGTGAGAGAGAGGTGGGCCCCAAGTTTTGTCTACGTGTGCTCTAAACCGGCTAAAACAAGTAAAGGGGACTAAAAGAACAGGTTGCTCACAAGTTGGTTCCCTCATAAAACCATGAAAAAACTTAAATGACTATAAGGGTCAACCTTAGAAACTTCATAGGGCGTATGTGTCATTTTCCCTTTTGAAAATAAATTAGAACAAAGATTGAAATTAAGGTTATGATGTTATCCTTTTTTAGATTAAACATCGATAATATGGTTTTTTTTGTAAGACTTCTGTAATGTTTCTTTGCTTCCATTAATTTGCAATTATGTGTTTACTATTCAAATTATTCTTGAGTTTGAGGCGACCTTCAAATACTTTGGAGGGTTACTTATGAAAATTAACATTTTCTCATGATGTATATAAGAAAGCTATTGTATCCTTTAAATATTACAAACTAAAGTACCTAGCCTGAAAATGTTATGTTTTTTTAAAATTTTGAACTTGTTTTAGTGGTCACAATATATAACACATGAAACAATTTGGAGCGAAATTTTTCACTAAGCCAATTTTTGAATTCTCCCAAGAACGTTCGAAAAAATATTTTTAATAATCTTCAAATAAAAAAAAACATATAAAACTTCAACTCTCTCTTCTTTTAATTATATTACACGGTTTTTGATCTTTTTAGTCCCTAAATAAAGTTCATCTTTGGAAAACAAATCATATTGTTCAATTATGTATAAAATCCGTGAAGGAAATCATTTTCACTATGAGAGTTTCCTTTTAACATGTTCAAAATTTTAAGCATGTTTCACAATCATGTGTTCAAAACTTTTTCTAAGCATTATGATGTTTGGAAGTAAGGACTTTATATTACAATTTTTCTATATCCTAATTTAGTGAATGGTGATGGGTTTTGGTCAGAAGACATCCTATGTGCTCATACAAACCCTAATGCTTGGATCTAGGTTTCTCTATTGTACATGCTTTGAATCCAAGACTCTAAACCCTAACTCTAGCATTCAAGTAATCATATTAATCATAAGAATAAGTTTATAATGTTACCTTGATTGTTATGTAGCAATAACAATCCCAATTCCTCCTTTGAATTGACTTTGGAAGGCTTAGAGTCACAAGTATCACTCCTCTAATGGTTCACAAACACCATAAGCAAGAGGATGAAGAGGAGAGAGGTTAGAGGCTGCCCAAAAACGTGTGAAACCCTAGAAGGTTGCTTGTTCACGTTTTTGAGGCATAAGGGGTCTTTATATAGTAAGGCTATTAGGGTTATCTAACAAGGAAACCCTAATTTGGTTGCTTAAGCCCTAAGCAACCCATGGAGCCCTTTTCTTAAAGCCTTGGACGACTTCATATGGGCTTTCCCATTAGAATTCGTCCACCTTATAATAAAAGGCAATCCATGGCCCAAATTGCAATTATCTTATAATTACAATTCCAGTCCCTTCAGTTTAATTAATTTCTTTAGTCACAAAACTAATTACTAATTAATTCTTGACTAATAAACAATATGATTTCTCCTTTAATATATTATTCCCATAATATATTAGTAAATCATATTTAATCCTTTCTCTCCATAATTCATCCTATCAAGTTGCTTTGGTGAAGGAAACCCAAAAGGACCATGCACCATCGGGTCAAGTACATACCAAAATAGTTATGGACTTAGACACTAATCCAAAAGTCTCCCACTTGGATAAGTCTAATAACTATTATGCGTATGACTTCAGATCCCGATCTGCAATCGTAGCTTTCCAAAGCCGCTGTCAACTCTGATCATATCAAATACGCGTGTCCTTAGATAAGGGATCATATATTCCTCCATTCTAGATATCATATGAGATATGATTTCAAATCATTCTCTTTGTACTATATCTCGATTTCCGATTTATGATGACTGACTAATTGAACAAATCAAATTAGCCCTAGCCCGGCCGAGCATTTACGTTTGTCATCACTAAACCATCGAGGGGCCCAAAGATATCGCTTTTATCCTACTTTGAATAAAAGGAATGGATAAACTTTGATACAATGCTCGCTTGCACTCACGCACCAAATCACACACAACAATATGTTTTATAACACCAAGTTACTAGTGCGTTTACATATTATCAATGTGCAACCGATTCGCAAGATACAACTCACACATCTCGGTTTCAAGAATATAAGATGTTATCGTCTCACCAATCACTCATGATACAATCCATGGAGTGATCCAAGTGAGCATGGGTCTAATCCAATGCTCAAATCACATTCATAAGCACTCATGAACGTTGCAGCAAACATTTGCTTATGTCTAATACTTTTCTAGACATTCCACACACCAATTCACGACAGTCTTCATTCATATCTACTTCCAACATATGAACAACTGTGGCCCGATTGAATAATTCGATTATTCTTAATAAACTCAATTATTCTGGAAGTCAAAACATGCAAATGTGAAACACAAGAATAATACTAATCCCATATGGCCTCAACCCTTTGAGCATAAATAAAACACCTTTTATTTATCACCATATTGATTACTCATTATTTGTAGTTCCGGGTAATCAACTTCTTATTTGAATTACAACACTTGTCCCATGCTCCTAGCATGCACACAATGCTTACCTATGGTTCTTACTTCGTGAAATAGATCACATTGAACACATTTCCAATCATTCTCATTTCACAACTCCAAATCCTTTTCATAAGTGAAAGAATATCAAATTCTTGCTACTTATAGAATATGCTAGATTCTAACATTTTATGCAATGATTTCTTTTGTAATGTCACTGCACCAAAGTCACAAAGACTATTGCCAATGATATTACAAAGTCTTCTATCGGAGATTGTTACAAGACAATTCCATAGATGTGATGTCTCTCACTTAAAGTACTTTCTTTGAACATCCTTTTGCATAGAAGTTTCTAATTTAGACATAGATTTTCAATATTCAATTCCCAATATGGACACGCTTCCATATTTTCCATATGACAACTCATTCTTAATAGAATCTTATCTATTCATAATGATGTCGATATAGTCCATCCAATATGGAAACATTTCCATATTTTCCAATACTATACTTCCAACTACTCACAAGCGACCAATCCTCGTCGAACTTTGGGTTGTCCTTTGATAGTTGTTTAATTGTTTTAGTCAAAACCAATTCTAGTCCCTTTTCCCTCTAAATGCGCTCGACATTTGGAAAATTTTAGAATGGTCAAACATTAAAGCATTTGCAATCGATCCTTTACCCGAAGCGTATGGG
Source organism: Lactuca sativa (assembly GCF_002870075.4). Lineage (NCBI taxonomy): Eukaryota > Viridiplantae > Streptophyta > Magnoliopsida > Asterales > Asteraceae > Lactuca > Lactuca sativa. Next base: position 220,274,521 of record NC_056627.2, read on the forward strand.
ACACGACGCATAATGTTTTATTTGCTATGTTCTCAAAATTCGAATAGTGAAGAGGGATGTCGTAATCATAATCGAAATTTTAAGAACACATTTTGTACCTTTGACTAAATTTATTAACATTTCTCAACCTAATCCTTTAGATTTGAAATGAAGCATAATATTCTCTCCCTTAATTATAGCAAAACAACTTTACAACCCTTACAACTTTGCAAGGTATAACTCTTGTTTTCTATAATTAATATTGCCAACTTGCAATACGTGCCTTAATAATCATACAATCATAACTTTTATGCTCCCACTATCTTGATGATTATTATAAAACATAACACTTATGCTCCCACTAGCTTCGACATGTATTCATAAACATCTTAACTTTCAGAAAAACAATGCTTATTGAATTTCTTAAGTTCATGTTTCTAATACTTAGTGCTTTGATAATCTTTTATCAAGGTTTGTTGAACTTATACACATTTGCCTTCGATAGTTCATATGTGTGTCTAAACAATTAAGACTAATTGTCAAACCTCACAATTCAAATTATGGAAAGGGATGTCGTAACCATGAGTGAATTTGAGAATGCAATTTTACAATCACTATCTTCTTAAAATCTGTCTTAGTGAAAGCATTTCCTCACAATCATTTTCATGAAGGAGGAAATCTTATGACACTTAGATTTAAACAGTGTATTTGTTCCTATCCACGTGAATTTGTCAAAACCAAAGTTTACGACAAATTCAAATTCTTATGGATCGAACTTTCTTGATCTCGATTTCTTGCCTTTATGGTAGCACAGCTGCCCACCATGTCTTCCAAGTAGTTAAGCAGCTCACCCTTTCCTATCAATATACCTTTCATTGATTAAGGTACTTTGCCTTTTATGCGTTCAAAATGAGAACTCATAGAACTCACATGTATAATTAACTCGATTGGATTGGCACAGAATCAAAATAATGTCAACACGATAGGTTGTAAACCTCAACTCGTGTGCTAGTGATGATCGATAAGGTTTATTTGATTTGTTCTTGAAACCTTTCAAGACCATTAAGACTCCCACTGACTCCTTGACATATATAATTCTCTTGTCAAAACATTTCTTGACAAACAAATATTCAAGAGTTAGTGTAGCTTTTATCAAAACACTTCATAAATTGGTACTAGTTGGTCTTTGTCTTATCCAAGACATTACCACATTTAATGAATGTTGTAAACCTTTAATACTTTTCACTCATTTTCACAATCTTAACTTTAAGACTTGTTATTGGGACGAAGTATGATTGACTTCTTGATTTAACCATTTCTTCAATTCTTGATTTCTCTTCTTAGACATATAATTGTACTAAGACTCACTTAGAGGATCAATTGAGATATGGTTCTTAATCATTAAGACCTATCATAAAGCATAAAAGGTACTCTCCCTTCTTCTTAGAATGGAGAAACTTTTATCTTTCTGCCTACTTGATTCTTGTTATTCGTTCTACTATTGATTTAAACTTTTTCAATCAATTCAGAATTACACTTAATCTTATAAGTATAATCATATTTACTAAACCTTTAGTAAATCATGACGAATATTTTGTTACTCTTATGGTGGAATTTGATCAAGACACCACTTTATGTACTCGATCTCCTAGTCCTTCACTTGACACTTTGTCAACGAATTAGTCTAATTTCCAAATACGAAATTTCTCATTCATCGTGCATCCACGTTGCATGATTCCAAGTTTCTGTCCAATTGAAACTTGGGTGATGAGAAACTCTCCCTATTTGGTAAATTCTCAACTTTCCATAATATAATAAGAACCAAATCCATTTTTTGTAGAAGTATGTAAACACCAATTTTCATAACGATTTTATTGTAAGGAAATAAACAAATAAATAAATAAGTCAAACAAAAATTTATTTTATTTATAAAAACAGCGGAAACATTTGTCCTTACAATGCAAAATCCATTGAAAACTATGTATTTCAAAAGAAAATTTTCTAACAACTCTATCATAACTATCTAAGATCAAAATCTAATATTCAAGTCCATGCGATCAAGATCCTTGTGATTAGATTCATCTTGCTCTTTCACCAAGCTTCCTTTCTTTTCACCGATCCTGTAAAACATTCAAATGCAATCTTATTACATTATGTATTAAGAATTAATGAATAGGAACTTAATGGAGTTAGATAGTGGATTTTACCTGAAGTGCAGCCATACTCTTTGACTCTCCCATCTTTTGGACTCTTCAGGCTCTTTGGGCAGACTTGTATCCAACGCCCTTTCTTTTGGCAGCAAACGCAGGTCGGTTGACTCTCCCAACAAATACGCTCCATTGCTTCGCCAAATCATTTCTGATTCAGCAGCAATGAGCATGTAAGTTAGGTCAATGAGGTTGTCGTCATGATCCATCATATAATACTTTCTTTTGAACTCATTATATGATTCTGGAAGTGACTGCAAAACCCAATTCACAGCCAACTCATTCGGGAATGACACACCCAATATTATCAACCTATCAATGTGTGATTTCATTCCTAGAACGTGGGCACACACGGGTTTACCATCTTCATGTTTCATTTCCAATAGGGCTTTAGTGATATTGAACCTTTCAATTCTTCGATCTTGTGGGTTGGGGAGAACAATAGGAGGAGGAGGAGGAAGTGAAGCATGATTTCTCGTTCCTCGATTGAATCGTGGAATACCATCTTCATGTGGAATGCTTGTTCCACGAGATTTGGGAAGACCATAGTTGTCGAACTTTGACATCTACAAAACGGGAGAAAAAACAAATTCAAGTTAGTTGATTGATTGAGTCCTTAGTAAATCACCCAAATGAAATACTAAGGCTAGGACCCAACACAATATTCCACAACTCGAGAGAGGGATGCCGTAACCCAAATTGCAGAACATTTGAAGGTAAATGAATGACGAATCACTAATTTCCACCACGAAAAACGAAAAAAAAAATTTAAGTTTTAAATCTATGAAAACTCCTAGATCCTTTGAGATTCATTGAACTTTCAATGGCATGTTTAAATCTCGATATGCCCCTCTTGTTTGTGACTGGGATGCCGAGGATCACAAAGCGGGTGTGAATAACCATGCAAACTTACATGGTGCCCTCACATGTTACAGTCACCTATTCGATGTGCCGGTAAACCACACACGCTCCACCGAACCATGACAAACATTGAGTCACCCTTTGCTACCTTTTCTTAGACCCATTTAGTGTGCCGGTTAACCACTACCGCTCCACTAACGTCTTCGCAAGGGCACAAAGTGTAATTTCATGGAATTGCATCAATTCACTTTTGCCTAAGTAACTAAGATTGGGAATTTTATGAAAACATTTAGTTACTTTAGTAATTCATTATACTTATAATGGAAGGTTTCGTCCTATCCTACCCGTTCGGCTAACGACCCTCCACTAGTCAAGAGTGCGGTGGGTAAAAGTGGATACCCATTCAATCGCCATTTTATAGGCAATTTCCTTAAACACCCCTTATAGACCAGCTTCGTGAATGAGGCCTACTAACGGTAAGACTGGCTTTTACTCATATATATATATATATATATATATATATATATATATATATATATATATATAATGTTATACCTTTAATGTTATATATATAGTATAGGGTGTATTTTATACTTTTAAAATACTAGATGGTCTAATTTAACAATTATACTTTTAATTCAATTAAATTGTAAACCTAAACTTTTATGGATTTATTAAACTTCTTTTAATTATACACCTTTAATTAATTAATAAAACCATAAGGGTGTGATTTGAACCTTTTCAAAACAATACTAGAGTTTTAGAATTTAACATTCCTAATTAAACTTTTAATCAACTTTTAAATTCCAAAACTTGAGGGCAAGTTTTGAAACATTTCAACACATTGGGGTTAAGAATTTAAATATACATCAAAATTAAACCATTTAATCAAAATTTAAATTCCAAAACTTGAGGGCAAGTTTTGAAACCTTTTTCAAAACATTAGGGTTTCAGCTATTTAAATAACAAAACTTTTGGGTTCAAATTTAAACTATAAAACCTAAAGGGCAAAATATGAAACTTTTCATAAGAACAAGGATCAAATAACAAATAATTCAAATTAACATTTAATCACATAATTATCCATATTTGATTTGTTTAATGATTTCTTGCAAAACAATTTACCAATTAAGTCAAAATAACTAAACAATTATCATATAAGGAAACAATTATCTTATTAATTGATAAATATCTTCTATTAGATCAAAATTATAGTCAAATATATCATATAATTGGATTAATATTGATCTAACATGATAAGGTAACTATCCCAATGCAAAAACAGCAAGAAATCCCGAGATTATCCTCATCTGACGAGTTGACTCGTCGAGTCAGGCTTGGACGCGTCGAGTCACCTTGGACTCGGCGAGTTCAGCTATGGACTCGGCGAGTTCAGCTATGGACTCGGCGAGTCTAGCCTCCAGAAACCCAAAAAACGAATTTTCCAGATATCTAATGCATCAATACAATTGAAACCAACCTAGGCTCTGATACCACTGATGGGTTTTGGTCATAAGACATCCTATGTGCTCATACAAACCCTAATGCTTGGATCTAGGTTTCTCTATTGTACATGCTTTGAATCCAAGACTCTAAACCCTAATTCTAGCATTCAAGTAATCATATTAATCATAAGAATAAGTTTATAATGTTACCTTGATTGTTATGTAGCAATAACAATCCCAATTCCTCCTTTGAATTGACTTTGGAAGGCTTAGAGTCACAAGTGTCACTCCTCTAATGGTTCACAAACACCATAAGCAAGAGGATGAAGAGGAGAGAGGTTAGAGGCTGCCCAAAAACGTGTGAAACCCTAGAAGGTTGCTTGTTCACGTTTTTGAGGCATAAGGGGTCTTTATATAGTAAGGCTATTAGGGTTATCTAACAAGGAAACCCTAATTTGGTTGCTTAAGCCCTAAGCAACCCATGGAGCCCTTTTCTTAAAGCCTTGGACGACTTCATATGGGCTTCCCATTAGAATTCGTCCACCTTATAATAAAAGGCAATCCATGTCCCAAATTGCAATTATCTTATAATTACAATTCCAGTCCCTTAAGTTTAATTAATTTCTTTTAGTCACAAAACTAATTACTAATTAATTCTTGACTAATAAACAATATGATTTCTCCTTTAATATATTATTCCCATAAAATATTAATAAATCATATTTAATCCTTTCTCTCCATAATTCATCCTATCAAGTTGCTTTGGTGAAGGCAACCCAAAAGGACCATGCACCATCGGGTCAAGTACATACCAAAATAGTTATGGACTTAGACACTAATCCAACAAATGGTTGTCGTGAATCATAAGATATTGGGTGAAATGCTAGTGTAAATCCTTGGATCCCAGATTACGAATTATGTACCAAGTTGGCTTTTAATTGAAACTCGCATTGGGAATCGTGAGTGTACTTCCTTTGAAGGGTAAAAATTAAAGACACTTTGATGAGAACCATAATATTTAACCGTAAATAATATTGCTAACTTGACATGATACAGTTTTGGTCGGTGATTATTGGTTTTATTAGTTTTTCTTTATGTAATTTTCTTGGCTCATAATTTTTGTATTGTACTTAGGTGTAGGTCACTATACTTGTTTTTGTGTTGATGTCATGTATGTGGTTTAATTAATTAAAAAAAACAGGTAACAAATATGAAAAAAAAATGGGATTCTGATAATTTCTCTGAAATATGTAATTTTGACTCTATTAGTTTTGGATTGCACTAAACACATGTATATATTTTTCTATGTTCAAGAAGCTCAAAATTCACAGATTTACACGCCTTTATGAGCCAAGGAAATGCCCTAGGGACCCAAGAAGGACACTGCCCTTAGACTTGAAATCATCTAAAGAGTGTAGGAATTATGCACCTCCTAACCCATTCAAACTAAATTTGGCTCAATATGTAATAGAATAGTTCTAACAACACGATTTTATTCCTACAATTATTTTTAGTTATGAGGGTAAGTAGCGTATTTATTCGAGAATAAGTTTCTGGTCCAACTTGTTCCAATTATCTGGGTGGGAAAATAAGTGGCAATATTTGTAGTATGACACTAATTTTGGCTCGACTATTGGTCTAATGCACTAATGACATGCCCTATGGTTTATAATAAATGGGATCTTAAACATTTTCTTGAATTGGCCAATACCCACATGACATATATAAGTCGGATCCTAAAAACTTGTTTTTAAACTAACATAAATGATTGTGTTCATCTTCTTTCGTTTATGTTTTTTAATCAAACTAAGTTAAAGAAGCATAAACAATTGAAGAGAAATAAAAATAAGTGAACATATATGAACATAAACATACATATAAACAGTAAACAAATAAACGAATGCAAATAGGCGTAAACATCGTAATGAATAATAATAAAACTTGAACACCAACACTTTGATATGTTGATCGTACTTAGCGGTGCTACATTTGATAGTTTTACCAAATCCACAAAATATAAAACCTATGCTAATTTTAAAAACCCCACGTCAGCAAAGGCCTTGGTTAGTGTCTGAGTTATTAGTCCATGCATAACTCAGAAGTAATTATGATATATATATATATATATATATATATATATATATATATATATATATATATAAGTGTGTGTACATGAAATTAATCATGTATAACTTACATAGTAATTAAAAAATATACATAATTAATTACAAAGTTGAACTCTTTAATTTGTAAGAACATAAACAGTTACGAATCCGAAACATTATAAATTTGAATGAACATTCCCAACATATTTCATAAGCCATTCTAAAAAAGCACCATATTTTATAAAATAATGGCAAGACTTACATTCTCACTGTGCTTCATTGGTTTTTTCTTGTGCCTCATTATGTGCACCAATTTCGTGCAAGTAAGATATATATAAAAAAAACTCATTATTATTGTACTAACAACTTAAAATGTATTTTAGATAGGAAAATATTATGCAAATATTTAATGGGATTATGATGTTTTTTTTTGTTTTGATAATGGATAGGGGAAAACTTGGTGTGTAGCTCAAAGCCAGGCTACCGAACCGAAGTTGCAACAAGTTCTTGACTATCTTTGTGGACAACTCGACTGCAAGGAGATTCGACCTGGAGGATCATGCTTTAACCCTAACACTATGTGAAATCATGCGTCTTATGCTATTGATCTTAACTTTCAAATTAATGGTGTATGCGATATTAGTTACGCTACTCCTGCTGTCACAGATCCATGTAAGTTTCTTTTTCTATTGGAATATTTTCTAAAGAAATGCTCTGGCACATCAAATATCGGGTGATAAGTGTACAAATTGAAACTAATTTTGTGTTGTTTTTATGCAGCTTTCGGGACATGTGTCTACCCCTAAGTGATGAAAAATTCGTAATCGAACGACACGTTGAAGGGAAGATCATATTTTTTTCAAATTCTTGAAGGGTGAAAAGAATGTACAAAACAATCTAATAAGTGGAAATAATATGTTCTTTTACTCGTTACATGGTGTTTGATATATTATACTTGTGTATGCTTAGAACATCATATGCCATTTTAAGAAAGTAATGTTATTCTTCATTTTCAAAATATATGTACTCGTTTGATTTCTTTTGAGTTTAAGTGAAATGTTTTATTATTTGTTAAATATGATTCGATGGAATTTGAAGATAAATTAGAAAAAAGACTGAAATTAAGGTTAGGATGTTATCCTTTTTTAGATTAAACATCGATAATATGTTTTTTTGTAAGACTTCTATAAAGTTTATTTGCTTTCATTAATTTGCAATAACGTGTATACTACTCAAATGATTCTTTATTTTGATTCGACCTTCAAATAGTTTGGAGGGTTATTTATGAAAATTAGCATTTTCTTTTTATGTATATAAGAAAGCTAGTGTATCCTTTAAATATTACAAACTAAGTAACCTATCCCGAAAATGTTATGTCTTTTAGAATTTTGAACTTATTTTAGTGGTCATCAATATATAAGACATGAAATAACTTGGAGCGAAATTTTTCATTGAACTAATTATTGAATTCTCTCAAGAACGTTTTCAAATCGAAAAAATATGTTTAATAATCTTCAAATCAAGAAAAAAAACATATAAATCTTCTACTCTCTCATCTTTTAATTATATTATACAGTTTTCGATCTTTTTAATCCCTAAATAAAGTCCATGTATGGAAAACATATTGTTTAATTTCTTTTGAGTTCAAGTGAAATGTTTTATTGTTGGTTATATATGATTTGATGGATTTTGAAAATAAATTAAAAAAATGATTGAAATTAAGTCCATCTATAGAAAAAAAAAAGATTTGATTTCTTTTGAGTTTAAATGAAATATTTTATTGTTGGTTAAATATGATTTGATGGGTTTTGAAAATAAATTATAACAAAGATTGAAATTAAGGTTATGATGTTATCCTTTTTTAGATTAAACATCGATAATATTGTTTTTTTGTAAGACTTCTGTAATGTTTCTTTGCTTCCATTAATTTACAATTATGTGTTTACTATTCAAATGATTCTTGAGTTTGAGGCGACCTTCAAATACTTTGGAGGGTTATTCATGAAAATTAACATTTTCTCATGATGTATATAAAAAAGCTATTGTATCCTTTAAACATTACTAACTAAATTACCTATCCCGAAAATGTTATGTTTTTTAAAATTTTGAACTTGTTTTAGTGGTCATTGATATATAACACATGAAATAATTTGGAGCGAAATTTTTCACTAAGCCAATTTTTGAATTCTCTCAAGAACGTTTGAAAAAATATTTTTAATAATCTTCAAATAAAAAAAAACATATAAAACTTCAACTCTCTCTTCTTTTAATTATATTACACGGGTTTTGATCTTTTTAGTCCCTAAATAAAGTTCATCTATGGAAAACAAATCATATTCTTCAATTATGTATAAAATCCGTGAAGGAAATCATTTTCACTATGAGAATTTCCTTTTAACATGTTCAAAATTTTAAGCGTGTTTCACAATCATGTCTTCAAAACTTTTTCTAAGCATTATGATGTTTGGAAGTAAGGACTTTATATTATAATTTTTCTATACCCTAATTTAGTGAATGGTTGTCGTGAACCATAAGATTTTGGGTGAAACGCTTGTGTAAATCCTTGGATCCCAGATTACGAATTATGTACCAAGTTGGCTTTTGATTGAAACTCGCATTGGGAATCGTGAGTGTACTTCCTTTGAAGGGTATAAATTAACGACACTTTGATGAGAACCATAATATTTAGCCATAAATAATATTGCTAACTTGACATGATAGAGTTTTGGTCGGTGATTATCAGTTTTATTAGTTTTTCGTTATCTAATTTTCTTAACTCATAATTTTTGTATTGTACTTAGGTGTAGGTCACTATACTTGTTTTTGTGTTGATGTCATTTATGTGGTTTAATTAATTCAAAAACAGGTAACAAATATGAAAAAAAAATGGGATTCTGATAACTTCTCTGAAATATGTAATTTTGACTCTATTGGTTTTGGATTGCACTAAACATATGTATATATTTTCTATGTTCTAGAAGCTCATAATTCACAGAAATACATGCTTTTATGAGCCAGGGAAATGCCCTAGGGACCCAAGAAGGACACTGCCCTTAGACTTGAAATCATCTAAAGAGTGTATGAATTATGCACCTCCTAACCCATTCAAACTAAATTTGGCTCAATATGTAATAGAATAGTCCTAACAACACGATTTTATTCCTACAATTATTTTTAGTTATGAGGGTAAGTAGCGTATTTATTCGAGAATAAGTTTCTGGTCCAACTTGTTCCAATTATCTGGGTGGGAAAATAAGTGGCAATATTTGTAGTATGACACTAATTTTGCCTCGACTATTGGTCTAATGCACTAATGACATGCCCTATGGTTTATAATAAATGGGATCTTAAACATTTTCTTGAATTGGCCAATACCCACATGACATATATAAGTCGGATCCAAACAACTTGTTTTTAAACTAACATAAATGATTGTGTTCATCTTCTTTCGTTTATGTTTTTTAATCAAACTAAGTTAAAGAAGCATAAACAGTTGAAGAGAAATAAAAATAAGTGAACATATATGAACATAAACATACATATAAACAGTAAACAAATAAACGAATGCAAATAGGCGTAAACATCGTAAAGAATAATAAAAAAACTTGATCACCAACACTTTGATATGTTGATCGTACTTAGCGGTGTTACATTTGATAGTTTTACCAAATCCACAAAATATAAAACCTATGCTAATTTTAAAAACCCCACGTCAGCAAAGGCCCTGGTTAGTGTCTGAGTTATTAGTCCATGCATAACTCAGAAGTAATTATGATATATATATATATATATATATATATATATATATATATATATATATATATATATATATATATATATATATATATAAGTGTGTGTACATGAAATTAATCATGTATAACTTACATAGTAATTAAAAAATATACATAATTAATTACAAAGTTGAACTCTTTAATTTGTAAGAACATTAACAGTTACGAATCCAAAACATTATAAATTTGAATGAACATTCCCAACATATTTCATAAGCCATTCTAAAAAAGCACCATATTTTATAAAATAATGGCAAGACTTACATTCTCACTGTGCTTCATTGGTTTTTTCTTGTGCCTCATTATGTGCACCAATTTCGTGCAAGTAAGATATATATAAAAAACTCATTATTATTGTACTAACAACTTAAAATGTATTTTAGATTGGAAAATATTATGCAAATATTTAATGGGATTATGATGCTTTTTTTTTGTTTTGATAATGGATAGGGGAAAACTTGGTGTGTAGCTCAAAGCCAATCTACCGAACCGAAGTTGCAACAAGTTCTTGACTATCTTTGTGGACAACTCGACTGCAAGGAGATTCAAACTGGAGGATCATGCTTTAACCCTAACACTGTGTGAAATCATGCGTCTTATGCTATTGATATTAACTTTCAAATTAATGGTGTATGCGATATTAGTTACGCTACTCCTGCTGTCACAGATCCATGTAAGTTTCTTTTTGTATTGGAATATTTTCTAAAGAAATGCTCTGGCACATCAAATATCGGGTGATAAGTGTACAAATTGAAACTAATTTTGTGTTGATTTTATGCAGCTTTCGGGACATGTGTCTACCCCTAAGTGATGAGAAATTCGTAATCGAACGACACGTTGAAGGGAAGATCATATTTTTTTCAAATTCTTGTAGGGTGAAAAGAATGTATAAAACAATCTAATAAGTGGAAATAAAATGTTCTTTTACTCGTTACATGGTGTTTGATATATTATACTTGTGTATGCTTAGAACATCATATGCCATTTTAAGAAAGTAACGTTATTCTTCATTTTCAAAATATACGAACTCGTTTGATTTCTTTTGAGTTTAAGTGAAATGTTTTATTATTTGTTAAATATGATTCGATGGAATTTGAAGATAAATTAGAAAAAAGACTAAATTAAGGTTAGGATGTTATCCTTTTTTAGATTAAACATCGATAATACGTTTTTTTGTAAGAGTTCTGTAAAGTTTATTTGCTTTCATTAATTTGCAATAACGTGTATACTGCTCAAATGATTCTTGAGTTTGATTCGACCTTCAAATAGTTTGGAGGGGTATTTATGAAAATTAACATTTTCTTTTTATGTATATAAGAAAGCTACTGTATCCTTTAAATATTACAAACTAAGTAACCTAGCCCGAAAATGTTATGTCTTTTAGAATTTTGAACTTATTTTAGTGGTCATCGATATATAAGACATGAAATAACTTGGAGCGAAATTTTTCACTGAACTAATTATTGAATTCTCTCAAGAACATTTTCAGATCGAAAAAATATGTTTTATAATCTTCAAATCAAGAAAAAAAAAACATATAAATCTTCTACTCTCTCTTCTTTTAATTATATTATACAGCTTTCGATCTTTTTAATCCCTAAATAAAGTCCATGTATGGAAAACATATCGTTTGATTTCTTTTGAGTTTAAGTGAAATGTTTTATTGTTGGTTATATATGATTTGATGGATTTTGAAAATAAATTAGAAAAGAGATTGAAATTAAGTCCATCTATAGAAAAAAAGATTTGATTTCTTTTGAGTTTAAATAAAATGTTTTATTGTTGGTTAAATATGATTTGATGGGTTTTGAAAATAAATTAGAACAAAGATTGAAATTAAGGTTATGATGTTATCCTTTTTTAGATTAAACATCGATAATATGGTTTTTTTGTAAGACTTCTGTAATGTTTCTTTGCTTCCATTAATTTGCAATTATGTGTATACTACTCAAATGATTCTTGAGTTTGAGGCGACCTTCAAATACTTAGGGAGGGTTATTCATGAAAATTAACATTTTCTCATGATGTATATAAGAAAGCTATTGTATCCTTTAAATATTACAAACTAAATTACCTAGTCCGAAAATGTTATGTTTTTTAAAATTTTGAACTTGTTTTAGTGGTCATCGATATATAACACATGAAATTATTTGGAGCGAAATTTTTCACTAAGCCAATTTTTGAATTCTCTCAAGAACGTTCGAAAAAATATTTTTAATAATCTGCACATAAAAAAACATATAAAACTTCTACTCTCTCTTCTTTTAATTATATTACACGGTTTTTGATCTTTTTTGTACCTAAATAAAGTTCATCTATGGAAAACAAATCGTATTGTTCAATTATGTATAAAATCCGTGAAGGAAATCATTTTCACTATGAGAATTTCCTTTTAACATGTTCAAAATTCTAAGTTTGTTTCACAATCATGTGTTCAAAACTATTTCTAAGCATTATGATGTTTGGAAGTAAGGACTTTATATTATAATTTTTCTATATCCCAATTTAGTGAATGGTTGTCGTGAACCATAAGATTTTGGGTGAAATGCTAGTGTAAATCCTTGGATCCCAAATTACGAATTATATACCAAGTTGGCTTTTTATTGAAACTCGCATTGGGAATCGTGAGTGTACTTCCTTTGAAGGGTATAAATTAACGACACTTTGATGAGAACCATAATATTTAGCCATAAATAATATTGCTAACTTGACATGATATATAGTTTTGGTCGGTGATTATCAGTTTTATTAGCTTTTCTTTATGTAATTTTCTTAACTCATAATTTTTGTATTGTACTTAGGTGTAGGTCACTATACTTGTTATTGTGTTGATGTCATTTATGTGGTTTAATTAATTAAAAAATAGGTAACAAATATGAAAAAAAAAAATGGGATTCTGATACCTTCTCTGAAATATGTAATTTTGACTATTGGTTTTGGATTGCACTAAACATATGTATATATTTTTCTATGTTCTAGAAGCTCATAATTCACAGAAATACATGCTTTTATGAGCCAGGGAAATGCCCTACGGACCCAAAAAGGACACTGCCCCTTACACTTGAAATCATCTAAAGAGTGTATGAATTATGCACCTCCTAAGACATTCAAACTAAATTTGGCTCAATATGTAATAGAATAGTTCTAATAACACGATTTTCTTCCTACAACTACTTTTAGTTATGAGGGTAAGTAGCGTATTTATTCGAGAATAAGTTTCTGGTCCAACTTGTTCCAATTATCTGGGTGGGAAAATAAGTGGCAATATTTGTAGTATGACACTAATTTTAGCTCGACTATTGGTCTAATGCACTAATGACATGCCCTATGGTTTATAATAAATGGGATCTTAAACAGTTTCTTGAATTGGCCAATACCCACATGACATATATAAGCCGGATCCTAACAACTTGTTTTAAACTAACATAAATGATTGTGTTCATCTTCTTTCTTTTATGTTTTTTAATCAAACTAAGTTAAAGAAGCATAAACAATTGAAGACAAATAAAAATAAGTGAACATATATGAACATAAACATACATATAAAAAGTAAACAAATAAACGAATGCAAATACGCGTCAACGTCATAATGAATAATAATAAAACTTGATCACCAACACTTTGATATGTTGATCATACTTAGTGGTCCGAGTTATTGGTCCATGCATAACTCAGAAGTAATTCTGATATATATATATATATATATATATATATATATATATATATATATATATATATATATGTGTGTGTGTGTGTGTGTGTGTGTGTGTGCGTACATGTAATTAATCATGTATAACTTACGTAGTAATTAAAAAATATACATAATTAATTACAAAGTACTCTTTAATTTGTAAGAACATAAACAGTTACGAATCCGAAACATTATAAATTTGAATGAACATTCCCAAAATATTTCATAAGCCATTCTAAAAAAGCACCATATTTTATAAAATAATGGCAAGACTTACATTCTCAGTGTCTTCATTGGTTTTTTCTTGTGCCTCATTATGTGCACCAATTCCGTGCAAGTAAGATATATATAAAAAAAAGTCATTATTCTTGTACTAACAACTTAAAATGTATTTTAGATTGGAAAATGTTATGCAAATATTTAATGGGATTATGATTTTTTTTGTTTTTATAATGCATAGGGGAAAACATGGTGTGTAGCTCAAAGCCAGGCTACCGAACCGAAGTTGCAACAAGTTCTTGACTATCTTTGTGGACAACTCGACTGCAAGGAGATTCAACCTGGAGGATCATGCTTTAACCCTAACACTATGCGAAATCATGCGTCTTATGCTATTGATCTTAACTTTCAAATTAATGGTGTATGCAATATTAGTTACGCTACTCCTGCTGTCACAGATCCATGTAAGTTTCTTTTTGTATTGGAATATTTTCTAAAGAAATGCTCTGGCGCATCAAATATCGGGTGATAAGTGTACAAATTGAAACTACATTTGTGTTGTTTTTATGCAGCTTTCGGGACATGTGTCTACCCCTAAGTGATGAGAAATTCGTAATCGAACGACACGTTGAAGGGAAGATTATATTTTTTTCAAATTCTTGAAGGGTGAAAAGAATGTATAAAACAATCTAATAAGTGGAAATAAAATGTTCTTTTACTCGTTACATGGTGTTTGATATATTATACTTGTGTATGCTTAGAACATCATATGCCATTTTAAGAAAGTAACTTATTCTTCATTTTCAAAATATACGTACTCGTTTGATTTCTTTTGAGTTTAAGTGAAATGTTTTATTATTTGTTAAATATGATTCGATGGAATTTGAAGATAAATTAGAAAAAAGACTGAAATTAAGGTCAGGATGTTATCCTTTTTTAGATTAAACATCGATAATACGTTTTTTTGTAAGAGTTCTGTAAAGTTTATTTGCTTTCATTAATTTGCAATAACGTGTATACTACTCAAATGATTCTTGAGTTTGATTCGACCTTCAAATAGTTTGGAGGGGTATTTATGAAAATTAACATTTTCTTTTTATGTATATAAGAAAGCCACTGTATCCTTTAAATATTACAAACTAAGTAACCTAGCCCGAAAATGTTATGTCTTGTAGAATTTTGAACTTATTTTAGTGGTCATCGATATATATAAGACATGAAATAACTTGGAGCGAAATTTTTCACTGAACTAATTATTGAATTCTCTCAAGAACGTTGTCAGATCGAAAAAATATGTTTAATAATCTTCAAATCAAGAAAAAAACATGTAAATCTTCTACTCTCTCTTCTTTTAATTATATTATACAGTTTTCGATCTTTTTAATCCCTAAATAAAGTCCATCTATGGAAAACATATCGTTTGATTTCTTTTGAGTTTAAGTGAAATGTTTTATTGTTGGTTACAAATGATTTGATGGATTTTGAAAATAAATTAGAAAAGAGATTGAAATTAAGTCCATCTATAGAAAAAAAGATTTGATTTCTTTTGAGTTTAAATGAAATGTTTTATTGTTGGTTAAATATGATTTGATGGGTTTTGAAAATAAATTAGAACAAAGATTGAAATTAAGGTTATGATGTTACCCTTTTTTAGATTAAACATCGATAATATGGTTTTTTTGTAAGACTTCTGTAATGTTTCTTTGCTTCCACTAATTTGCAATTATGTGTATACTACTCAAATGATTCTTGAGTTTGAGGCGACCTTCAAATACTTGGGAGGGTTATTCATGAAAATTAACATTTTCTCATGATGTATATAAGAAAGCTATTGTATCCTTTAAATATTACAAACTAAATTACCTAGTCCGAAAATGTTATGTTTTTTAAAATTTTGAACTTGTTTTAGTGGTCATCGATATATAACACATGAAATAATTTGGAGCGAAATTTTTCACTAAGCCAATTTTTGAATTCTCTCAAGAACGTTCGATAAAATATTTTTAATAATCTGCACATAAAAAAACATATAAAACTTCTACTCTCTTTTCTTTTAATTATATTACACGGTTTTTGATCTTTTTAGTCCCTAAATAAAGTTCATCTATGGAAAACAAATCGTATTGTTCAATTATGTATAAAATCCGTGAAGGAAATCATTTTCACTATGAGAATTTCCTTTTAACATGTTCAAAATTCTAAGTTTGTTTCACAATCATGTGTTCAAAACTTTTTCTAAGCATTATGATGTTTGGAAGTAAGGACTTTATATTATAATTTTTCTATATCCCAATTTAGTGAATGGTTGTCGTGAACCATAAGATTTTGGGTGAAATGCTAGTGTAAATCCTTGGATCCCAAATTACGAATTATATACCAAGTTGGCTTTTTATTGAAACTCGCATTGGGAATCGTGAGTGTACTTCCTTTGAAGGGTATAAATTAACGACACTTTGATGAGAACCATAATATTTAGCCATAAATAATATTGCTAACTTGACATGATATATAGTTTTGGTCGGTGATTATCAGTTTTATTAGTTTTTCTTTATGTAATTTTCTTAACTCATAATTTTTGTATTGTACTTAGGTGTAGGTCACTATACTTGTTATTGTGTTGATGTCATTTATGTGGTTTACTTAATTAAAAAACAGGTAACAAATATGAAAAAAAAATGGGATTCTGATACCTTCTCTCTGAAATATGTAATTTTGACTCTATTGGTTTTGGATTGCACTAAACATATGTATATATTTTTCTATGTTCTAGAAGCTCATAATTCACGGAAATACATGCTTTTATGAGCCAGGGAAATGCCCTACGGTCCCAAAAAGGACACTGCCCTTAGACTTGAAATCATCTAAAGAGTGTATGAATTATGCACCTCCTAACACATTCAAACTAAATTTGGCTCAATATGTAATAGAATAGTTCTAACAACACGATTTTCTTCCTACAACTACTTTTAGTTATGAGGGTAAGTAGCGTATTTATTCGAGAATAAGTTTCTGGTCCAACTTGTTCCAATTATCTGGGTGGGAAAATAAATGGCAATATTTGTAGTATGACACTAATTTTGGCTCGACTATTGGTCTAATGCACTAATGACATGCCCTATGGTTTATAATAAATGGGATCTTAAACAGTTTCTTGAATTGGCCAATACCCACATGACATATATAAGTCGGATCCTAACAACTTGTTTTTAAACTAACATAAATGATTGTGTTCATCTTCTTTCGTTTATGTTTTTTAATCAAACTAAGTTAAAGAAGCATAAACAATTGAAGACAAATAAAAATAAGTGAACATATATGAACATAAACATACATATAAAAAGTAAACAAATAAACGAATGCAAATACGCGTAAACATCATAATGAATAATAATAAAACTTGATCAGCAACACTTTGATATGTTGATCATACTTAGTCGTGCTATATTTGATATTTTTACCAAATCCACAAAATATAAAACCTATGCTAATTTTAAAAACCCCACGTCAGCAAAGTCCCCGATTATTGTCCGAGTTATTGGTCCATGCATAACTCACAAGTAATTATGATATATATATATATATATATATATATATATATAAGTGTGTGTACATGTAATTAATCATGTATAACTTACGTAGTTATTAAAAAATATACATAATTAATTACAAAGTTGAACTCTTTAATTTGTAAGAACATAAACTGTTACGAATCCGAAACATTATAAATTTGAATGAACATTCCCAAAATATTTCATAAACCATTCTAAAAAAGCACCATATTTTATAAAATAATGGCAAGACTTACATTCTCACTGTGTTTCATTGGTTTTTTCTTGTGCCTCATTATGTGCACCAATTCCGGGCAAGTAAGATATATATAAAAAAACTCATTATCATTTAAAATGTATTTTAGATTGAAAAATATTATGCAAATATTTAATGGGATTATGATGTTGTTTTTTTTGTTTTGATAATGGATAGGGGAAAACTTGGTGTGTTGCTCAAAGCCAGGCTACCGAACCGAAGTTGCAACAAGTTCTTGACTATCTTTGTGGACAACTCGACTGCAAGTAGATTCAACCTGGAGGATCATGCTTTAACCCTAACACTGTGCGAAATCATGCGTCTTATGCTATTGATCTTAACTTTCAAATTAATGGTGTATGCGATATTAGTTACGCTACTCCTGCTGTCACAGATCCATGTAAGTTTCTTTTTCTATTGGAATATTTTCTAAAGAAATGCTCTTGCACATCAAATATCGGGTGATAAGTGTACAAATTGAAACTAATTTTGTGTTGTTTTTATGCAGCTTTCGGGACATGTGTCTACCCCTAAGTGATGAGAAATTCGTAATCGAACGACACGTTGAAGGGAAGATCATATTTTTTTCAAATTCTTGAAGGGTGAAAAGAATGTATAAAACAATCTAATAAGTGGAAATAAAATGTTCTTTTACTCGTTACATGGTGTTTGATATATTATACTTGTGTATGCTTAGAACATCATATGCCATTTTAAGAAAGTAACTTATTCTTCATTTTCAAAATATACGTACTCGTTTGATTTCTTTTGAGTTTAAGTGAAATGTTTTATTATTTGTTAAATATGATTCGATGGAATTTGAAGATAAATTAGAAAAAAGACTGAAATTAAGGTCAGGATGTTATCCTTTTTTAGATTAAACATCGATAATACGTTTTTTTGTAAGAGTTCTGTAAAGTTTATTTGCTTTCATTAATTTGCAATAACGTGTATACTACTCAAATGATTCTGGAGTTTGATTCGACCTTCAAATAGTTTGGAGGGGTATTTATGAAAATTAACATTTTCTTTTTATGTATATAAGAAAGCTACTGTATCCTTTAAATATTACAAACTAAGTAACCTAGCCCGAAAATGTTATGTCTTGTAGAATTTTGAACTTATTTTAGTGGTCAATGATATATAAGACATGAAATAACTTGGAGCGAAATTTTTCACTGAACTAGTTATTGAATTCTCTCAAGAACGTTTTCAGATCGAAAAATATGTTTAATAATCTTCAAATCAAGAAAAAAAAACATATAAATCTTCTACTCTCTCTTCTTTTAATTATATTATACAGTTTTTGATCTTTTTAATCCCTAAATAAAGTCCATGTATGGAAAACATATCGTTTGATTTCTTTTGAGTTTAAGTGAAATGTTTTATTGTTGGTTATATATGATTTGATGGATTTTGAAAATAAATTAGAAAAGAGATTGAAATTAAGTCCATCTATAGAAAAAAAGATTTGATTTCTTTTGAGTTTAAATGAAATGTTTTATTGTTGGTTAAATATGATTTGATGGGTTTTGAAAATAAATTAGAACAAAGATTGAAATTAAGGTTATGATGTTATCCTTTTTTAGATTAAACATCGATAATATGGTTTTTTTGTAAGACTTCTGTAATGTTTCTTTGCTTCCATTAATTTGCAATTATGTGTATACTACTCAAATGATTCTTGAGTTTGAGGCGACCTTCAAATACTTGGGAGGGTTATTCATGAAAATTAACATTTTCTCATGATGTATATAAGAAAGCTATTGTATCCTTTAAATATTACAAACTAAATTACCTATCCCGAAAATGTTATGTTTTTTAAAATTTTGAACTTGTTTTAGTGGTCATCGATATATAACACATGAAATAATTTGGAGCGAAATTTTTTACTAAGTCAATTTTTGAATTCTCTCAAGAACGTTCGAAAAAATATTTTAAATAATCTGCACAAAAAAAAAAACATATAAAACTTTTACTCTCTGTTCTTTTAATTATATTACACAGTTTTTGATCTTTTTAGTCCCTAAATAAAGTCCATCTATGGAAAACAAATCGTATTGTTCAATTATGTATAAAATCCGTGTAGGAAATCATTTTCACCATAAGAATTTCCTTTTAACATGTTCAAAATTTTAAGCGTGTTTCACAATCATGTGTTCAAAACTTTTTCTAAGCATTATGATGTTTGGAAGTAAGGACTTTATATTATAATTTTTCTATATCCCAATTTAGTGAATGGTTGTCGTGAACCATAAGATTTTGGGTGAAATGGTAATGTAAATCCTTGGATCCCAAATTACGAATTATGTACCAAGATGGCTTTTGATTGAAACTCGCATTGGGAATCGTGAGTGTACTTCCTTTAAAGGGTATAGATTAAATACACTTTGATGAGAACCATAATATTTAGCCGGAAATAATATCGCTAACTTGACATGATACAGTTTTGGTCGGTGATTATCGGTTTTATTAGTTTTTCTTTATGTAATTTTCTTGGCTCATAATTTTTGTATTGTACTTAGGTGTAGGTCAATATACTTGTTTTTGTGTTGATGTCATGTATGTGGTTTAATTAATTAAAAAAGAGGTAACAAATATGAAAACAAAAACATTGGGATTCTGATACTTTCTCTGAAATATGTAATTTTAACTCTATTAGTTTTGGATTACACTAAACATATGTATATATTTTTCTATGTTCTAGAAGCTCATAATTCACAGAAATACATGCTTTTATGAGCCAGGGAAATGCCCTAGGGACCCAAGAAGGACACTGCCCTTAGACTTGAAATCATCTAAAGAGTGTATGAATTATGCACCTCCTAACCCATTAAAACTAAATTTAGCTCAATATTTTATTGAATAGTTCTAATCATACGATTGTCTTCCTACAACTATTTTTAGTTATGAGGGTAAGTAGCGTATTTATTCGAGAATAAGTTTGTGGTCCAACTTGTTCCAATTACCTGGGTGGGAAAATAAGTGGCAATATTTGTAGTATGACACTAATTTTGGCTCGACTATTGTTCTAATGCACTAATGACATGCCCTATGGTTTATAATAAATGGGATCTTAAACAGTTTCTTGAATTGGCCAATACCCACATGACATATATAAGCCGGATCCTAACAACTTGTTTTAAACTAACATAAATGATTGTGTTCATCTTCTTTCGTTTATGTTTTTTAATCAAACTAAGTTAAAGAAGCATAAACAATTGAAGACAAATAAAAATAAGTGAACATATATGAACATAAACATACATATAAAAAGTAAACAAATAAACGAATGCAAATACGCGTCAACGTCATAATGAATAATAATAAAACTTGATCACCAATACTTTGATATGTTGATATATATATATATATATATATATATATATATATATATATATATATATATATATATATATATATATAAGTGTGTGTACATGTAATTAATCATGTATAACTTACGTAGTAATTAAAAAATATACATAATTAATTACAAAGTACTCTTTAATTTGTAAGAACATAAACAGTTACGAATCCGAAACATTATAAATTTGAATGAACATTCCCAAAATATTTCATAAGCCATTCTAAAAAAGCACCATATTTTATAAAATAATGGCAAGACTTACATTCTCACTGTGCTTCATTGGTTTTTTCTTGTGCCTCATTATGTGCACCAATTCCGTGCAAGTAAGATATATATAAAAAAAAAGTCATTATTCTTGTACTAACAACTTAAAATGTATTTTAGATTGGAAAATGTTATGCAAATATTTAATGGGATTATGATGTTTTTTTTTGTTTTTATAATGCATAGGGGAAAACATGGTGTGTAGCTCAAAGCTAGGCTACCGAACCGAAGTTGCAACAAGTTCTTGACTATCTTTGTGGACAACTCGACTGCAAGGAGATTCAACCTGGAGGATCATGCTTTAGCCCTGCGAAATCATGCGTCTTATGCTATTGATCTTAACTTTCAAATTAATGGTGTATGCGATATTAGTTACGCTACTCCTGCTGTCACAGATCCATGTAAGTTTCTTTTTCTATTGGAATATTTTCTAAAGAAATGCTCTGGCGCATCAAATATCGGGTGATAAGTGTACAAATTGAAACTAATTTTGTGTTGTTTTTATGCAGCTTTCGGGACATGTGTCTACCCCTAAGTGATGAGAAATTCATAATCGAACGACACGTTGAAGGGAAGATCATATTTTTTTCAAATTCTCGAAGGGTGAAAAGAATGTATAAAACAATCTAATAAGTGGAAGTAAAATGTTCTTTTACTCGTTACATGGTGTTTGATATATTATACTTGTGTATGTTTAGAACATCATATGCCATTTTAAGAAAGTAATGTTATTCTTCATTTTCAAAATATACGTACTCGTTTGATTTCTTTTTAGTTTAAGTGAAAGGTTTTATTATATGTTAAATATGATTCGATGGAATTTGAAGATAAATTAGAAAAAAGACTGAAATTAAGGTTAGGATGTTATCTTTTTTTAGATTAAACATCGATAATATGTTTTTTTGTAAGACTTCTGTAAAGTTTATTTGCTTTCATTAATTTGCAATAACGTGTATACTACTCAAATGATTCTTGAGTTTGATTCGACCTTCAAATAGTTTGGAGGGGTATTTATGAAAATTAACATTTTCTTTTTATGTATATAAGAAAGCCACTGTATCCTTTAAATATTACAAACTAAGTAACCTAGCCCGAAAATGTTATGTCTTGTAGAATTTTGAACTTATTTTAGTGGTCATCGATATATATAAGACATGAAATAACTTGGAGCGAAATTTTTCACTGAACTAATTATTGAATTCTCTCAACAACGTTGTCAGATCGAAAAAATATGTTTAATAATCTTCAAATCAAGAAAAAAACATGTAAATCTTCTACTCTCTCTTCTTTTAATTATATTATACAGTTTTCGATCTTTTTAATCCCTAAATAAAGTCCATCTATGGAAAACATATCGTTTGATTTCTTTTGAGTTTAAGTGAAATGTTTTATTGTTGGTTACAAATGATTTGATGGATTTTGAAAATAAATTAGAAAAGAGATTGAAATTAAGTCCATCTATAGAAAAAAAGATTTGATTTCTTTTGAGTTTAAATGAAATGTTTTATTGTTGGTTAAATATGATTTGATGGGTTTTGAAAATAAATTAGAACAAAGATTGAAATTAAGGTTATGATGTTACCCTTTTTTAGATTAAACATCGATAATATGGTTTTTTTGTAAGACTTCTGTAATGTTTCTTTGCTTCCACTAATTTGCAATTATGTGTATACTACTCAAATGATTCTTGAGTTTGAGGCGACCTTCAAATACTTGGGAGGGTTATTCATGAAAATTAACATTTTCTCATGATGTATATAAGAAAGCTATTGTATCCTTTAAATATTACAAACTAAATTACCTAGTCCGAAAATGTTATGTTTTTTAAAATTTTGAACTTGTTTTAGTGGTCATCGATATATAACACATGAAATAATTTGGAGCGAAATTTTTCACTAAGCCAATTTTTGAATTCTCTCAAGAACGTTCGATAAAATATTTTTAATAATCTGCACATAAAAAAACATATAAAACTTCTACTCTCTTTTCTTTTAATTATATTACACGGTTTTTGATCTTTTTAGTCCCTAAATAAAGTTCATCTATGGAAAACAAATCGTATTGTTCAATTATGTATAAAATCCGTGAAGGAAATCATTTTCACTATGAGAATTTCCTTTTAACATGTTCAAAATTCTAAGTTTGTTTCACAATCATGTGTTCAAAACTTTTTCTAAGCATTATGATGTTTGGAAGTAAGGACTTTATATTATAATTTTTCTATATCCCAATTTAGTGAATGGTTGTCGTGAACCATAAGATTTTGGGTGAAATGCTAGTGTAAATCCTTGGATCCCAAATTACGAATTATATACCAAGTTGGCTTTTTATTGAAACTCGCATTGGGAATCGTGAGTGTACTTCCTTTGAAGGGTATAAATTAACGACACTTTGATGAGAACCATAATATTTAGCCATAAATAATATTGCTAACTTGACATGATATATAGTTTTGGTCGGTGATTATCAGTTTTATTAGTTTTTCTTTATGTAATTTTCTTAACTCATAATTTTTGTATTGTACTTAGGTGTAGGTCACTATACTTGTTATTGTGTTGATGTCATTTATGTGGTTTACTTAATTAAAAAACAGGTAACAAATATGAAAAAAAAAATGGGATTCTGATACCTTCTCTCTGAAATATGTAATTTTGACTCTATTGGTTTTGGATTGCACTAAACATATGTATATATTTTTCTATGTTCTAGAAGCTCATAATTCAAAGAAATACATGTTTTTATGAGCCAGGGAAATGCCCTACGGACCCAAAAAGGACACTGCCCTTAGACTTGAAATCATCTAAAGAGTGTATGAATTATGCACCTCCTAACACATTCAAACTAAATTTGGCTCAATATGTAATAGAATAGTTCTAATAACACGATTTTCTTCCTACAACTACTTTTAGTTATGAGGGTAAGTAGCGTATTTATTCGAGAATAAGTTTCTGGTCCAACTTGTTCCAATTATCTGGGTGGGAAAATAAGTGGCAATATTTGTAGTATGACACTAATTTTGGCTCGACTATTGGTCTAATGCACTAATGACATGCCCTATGGTTTATAATAAATGGGATCTTAAACAGTTTCTTGAATTGGCCAATACCCACATGACATATATAAGTCGGATCCTAACAACTTATTTTTAAACTAACATAAATGATTGTGTTCATCTTCTTTCGTTTATGTTTTTTAATCAAACTAAGTTAAAGAAGCATAAACAATTGAAGACAAATAAAAATAAGTGAACATATATGAACATAAACATACATATAAAAAGTAAACAAATAAACGAATGCAAATACGCGTAAACATCATAATGAATAATAATAAAACTTGATCAGCAACACTTTGATATGTTGATCATACTTAGTGGTGCTATATTTGATATTTTTACCAAATCCACAAAATATAAAACCTATGCTAATTTTAAAAACCCCACGTCAGCAAAGTCCCCGGTTATTGTCCGAGTTATTGGTCCATGCATAACTCACAAGTAATTATGATATATATATATATATATATATATATATATATATATATATATATATATATATATATATATATATATATATATATATATATATAAGTGTGTGTACATGTAATTAATCATGTATAACTTACGTAGTTATTAAAAAATATACATAATTAATTACAAAGTTGAACTCTTTAATTTGTAAGAACATAAACTGTTACGAATCCGAAACATTATAAATTTGAATGAACATTCCCAAAATATTTCATAAACCATTCTAAAAAAGCACCATATTTTATAAAATAATGGCAAGACTTACATTCTCACTATGTTTCATTGGTTTTTTCTTGTGCCTCATTATGTGCACCAATTCCGGGCAAGTAAGATATATATAAAAAAAAACTCATTATCATTTAAAATGTATTTTAGATTGAAAAATATTATGCAAATATTTAATGGGATTATGATGTTGTTTTTTTTTTTTTGTTTTGATAATGGATAGGGGAAAACCTGGTGTGTTGCTCAAAGCCAGGCTACCGAACCGAAGTTGCAACAAGTTCTTGACTATCTTTGTGGACAACTCGACTGCAAGTAGATTCAACCTGGAGGATCATGCTTTAACCCTAACACTGTGCGAAATCATGCGTCTTATGCTATTGATCTTAACTTTCAAATTAATGGTGTATGCGATATTAGTTACGCTACTCCTGCTGTCACAGATCCATGTAAGTTTCTTTTTCTATTGGAATATTTTCTAAAGAAATGCTCTTGCACATCAAATATCGGGTGATAAGTGTACAAATTGAAACTAATTTTGTGTTGTTTTTATGCAGCTTTCGGGACATGTGTCTACCCCTAAGTGATGAGAAATTCGTAATCGAACGACACGTTGAAGGGAAGATCATATTTTTTTCAAATTCTTGAAGGGTGAAAAGAATGTATAAAACAATCTAATAAGTGGAAATAAAATGTTCTTTTACTCGTTACATGGTGTTTGATATATTATACTTGTGTATGCTTAGAACATCATATGCCATTTTAAGAAAGTAATGTTATTCTTCATTTTCAAAATATACGTACTCGTTTGATTTCTTTTGAGTTTAAGTGAAATGTTTTATTATTTGTTAAATATGATTCGATGGAATTTGAAGATAAATTAGAAAAAAGACTGAAATTAAGGTTAGGATGTTATCCTTTTTTAGATTAAACATCGATAATATGTTTTTTTGTAAGAGTTCTGTAAAGTTTATTTGCTTTCATTAATTTGCAATAACGTGTATACTACTCAAATGATTCTGGAGTTTGATTCGACCTTCAAATAGTTTGGAGGGGTATTTATGAAAATTAACATTTTCTTTTTATGTATATAAGAAAGCTACTGTATCCTTTAAATATTACAAACTAAGCAACCTAGCCCGAAAATGTTATGTCTTGTAGAATTTTGAACTTATTTTAGTGGTCAATGATATATAAGACATGAAATAACTTGGAGCGAAATTTTTCACTGAACTAATTATTGAATTCTCTCAAGAACGTTTTCAGATCGAAAAAATATGTTTAATAATCTTCAAATCAAGAAAAAAAAACATATAAATCTTCTACTCTCTCTTCTTTTAATTATATTATATAGTTTTTGATCTTTTTAATCCCTAAATAAAGTCCATGTATGGAAAACATATCGTTTGATTTCTTTTGAGTTTAAGTGAAATGTTTTATTGTTGGTTATATATGATTGGATGGATTTTGAAAATAAATTAGAAAAGAGATTGAAATTAAGTCCATCTATAGAAAAAAAGATTTGATTTCTTTTGAGTTTAAATGAAATGTTTTATTGTTGGTTAAATATGATTTGATGGGTTTTGAAAATAAATTAGAACAAAGATTGAAATTAAGGTTATGATGTTATCCTTTTTTAGATTAAACATCGATAATATGGTTTTTTTGTAAGACTTCTGTAATGTTTCTTTGCTTCCATTAATTTGCAATTATGTGTATACTACTCAAATGATTCTTGAGTTTGAGGCGACCTTCAAATACTTGGGAGGGTTATTCATGAAAATTAACATTTTCTCATGATGTATATAAGAAAGCTATTGTATCCTTTAAATATTACAAACTAAATTACCTATCCCGAAAATGTTATGTTTTTTAAAATTTTGAACTTGTTTTAGTGGTCATCGATATATAACACATGAAATAATTTGGAGCGAAATTTTTTACTAAGTCAATTTTTGAATTCTCTCAAGAACGTTCGAAAAAATATTTTAAATAATCTGCACAAAAAAAAAACATATAAAACTTTTACTCTCTGTTCTTTTAATTATATTACACAGTTTTTGATCTTTTTAGTCCCTAAATAAAGTCCATCTATGGAAAACAAATCGTATTGTTCAATTATGTATAAAATCCGTGTAGGAAATCATTTTCACCATAAGAATTTCCTTTTAACATGTTCAAAATTTTAAGCGTGTTTCACAATCATGTGTTCAAAACTTTTTCTAAGCATTATGATGTTTGGAAGTAAGGACTTTATATTATAATTTTTCTATATCCCAATTTAGTGAATGGTTGTCGTGAACCATAAGATTTTGGGTGAAATGGTAGTGTAAATCCTTGGATCCCAGATTACGAATTATGTACCAAGATGGCTTTTGATTGAAACTCGCATTGGGAATCGTGAGTGTACTTCCTTTAAAGGGTATAGATTAAATACACTTTGATGAGAACCATAATATTTAGCCGGAAATAATATCGCTAACTTGACATGATACAGTTTTGGTCGGTGATTATCGGTTTTATTAGTTTTTCTTTATGTAATTTTCTTGGCTCATAATTTTTGTATTGTACTTAGGTGTAGGTCAATATACTTGTTTTTGTGTTGATGTCATGTATGTGGTTTAATTAATTAAAAAAGAGGTAACAAATATGAAAAAAAAAACATTGGGATTCTGATACTTTCTCTGAAATATGTAATTTTAACTCTATTAGTTTTGGATTACACTAAACATATGTATATATTTTTCTATGTTCTAGAAGCTCATAATTCACAGAAATACATGCTTTTATGAGCCAGGGAAATGCCCTAGGGACCCAAGAAGGACACTGCCCTTAGACTTGAAATCATCTAAAGAGTGTATGAATTATGCACCTCCTAACCCATTAAAACTAAATTTAGCTCAATATGTTATTGAATAGTTCTAATCACACGATTGTCTTCCTACAACTATTTTTAGTTATGAGGGTAAGTAGCGTATTTATTCGAGAATAAGTTTGTGGTCCAACTTGTTCCAATTATCTGGGTGGGAAAATAAGTGGCAATATTTGTAGTATGACACTAATTTTGGCTCGACTATTGTTCTAATGCACTAATGACATGCCCTATGGTTTATAATAAATGGGATCTTAAACAGTTTCTTGAATTGGCCAATACCCACATGACATATATAAGCCGGATCCTAACAACTTGTTTTAAACTAACATAAATGATTGTGTTCATCTTCTTTCGTTTATGTTTTTTAATCAAACTAAGTTAAAGAAGCATAAACAATTGAAGACAAATAAAAATAAGTGAACATATATGAACATAAACATACATATAAAAAGTAAACAAATAAACGAATGCAAATACGCGTCAACGTCATAATGAATAATAATAAAACTTGATCACCAATACTTTGATATGTTGATATATATATATATATATATATATATATATATATATATATATATATATATATATATATAAGTGTGTGTACATGTAATTAATCATGTATAACTTACGTAGTAATTAAAAAATATACATAATTAATTACAAAGTACTCTTTAATTTGTAAGAACATAAACAGTTACGAATCCGAAACATTATAAATTTGAATGAACATTCCCAAAATATTTCATAAGCCATTCTAAAAAAGCACCATATTTTATAAAATAATGGCAAGACTTACATTCTCACTGTGCTTCATTGGTTTTTTCTTGTGCCTCATTATGTGCACCAATTCCGTGCAAGTAAGATATATATAAAAAAAAAGTCATTATTCTTGTACTAACAACTTAAAATGTATTTTAGATTGGAAAATGTTATGCAAATATTTAATGGGATTATGATGTTTTTTTTTGTTTTTATAATGCATAGGGGAAAACATGGTGTGTAGCTCAAAGCCAGGCTACCGAACCGAAGTTGCAACAAGTTCTTGACTATCTTTGTGGACAACTCGACTGCAAGGAGATTCAACCTGGAGGATCATGCTTTAGCCCTGCGAAATCATGCGTCTTATGCTATTGATCTTAACTTTCAAATTAATGGTGTATGCGATATTAGTTACGCTACTCCTGCTGTCACAGATCCATGTAAGTTTCTTTTTCTATTGGAATATTTTCTAAAGAAATGCTCTGGCGCATCAAATATCGGGTGATAAGTGTACAAATTGAAACTAATTTTGTGTTGTTTTTATGCAGCTTTCGGGACATGTGTCTACCCCTAAGTGATGAGAAATTCATAATCGAACGACACGTTGAAGGGAAGATCATATTTTTTTCAAATTCTTGAAGGGTGAAAAGAATGTATAAAACAATCTAATAAGTGGAAGTAAAATGTTCTTTTACTCGTTACATGGTGTTTGATATATTATACTTGTGTATGTTTAGAACATCATATGCCATTTTAAGAAAGGAATGTTATTCTTCATTTTCAAAATATACGTACTCGTTTGATTTCTTTTTAGTTTAAGTGAAAGGTTTTATTATATGTTAAATATGATTCGATGGAATTTGAAGATAAATTAGAAAAAAGACTGAAATTAAGGTTAGGATGTTATCTTTTTTTAGATTAAACATCGATAATATGTTTTTTTGTAAGACTTCTGTAAAGTTTATTTGCTTTCATTAATTTGCAATAACGTGTATACTACTCAAATGATTCTTGAGTTTGATTCGACCTTCAAATAGTTTGGAGGGGTATTTATGAAAATTAACATTTTCTTTTTATGTATATAAGAAAGCCACTGTATCCTTTAAATATTACAAACTAAGTAACCTAGCCCGAAAATGTTATGTCTTGTAGAATTTTGAACTTATTTTAGTGGTCATCGATATATATAAGACATGAAATAACTTGGAGCGAAATTTTTCACTGAACTAATTATTGAATTCTCTCAACAACGTTGTCAGATCGAAAAAATATGTTTAATAATCTTCAAATCAAGAAAAAAACATGTAAATCTTCTACTCTCTCTTCTTTTAATTATATTATACAGTTTTCGATCTTTTTAATCCCTAAATAAAGTCCATCTATGGAAAACATATCGTTTGATTTCTTTTGAGTTTAAGTGAAATGTTTTATTGTTGGTTACAAATGATTTGATGGATTTTGAAAATAAATTAGAAAAGAGATTGAAATTAAGTCCATCTATAGAAAAAAAGATTTGATTTCTTTTGAGTTTAAATGAAATGTTTTATTGTTGGTTAAATATGATTTGATGGGTTTTGAAAATAAATTAGAACAAAGATTGAAATTAAGGTTATGATGTTACCCTTTTTTAGATTAAACATCGATAATATGGTTTTTTTGTAAGACTTCTGTAATGTTTCTTTGCTTCCACTAATTTGCAATTATGTGTATACTACTCAAATGATTCTTGAGTTTGAGGCGACCTTCAAATACTTGGGAGGGTTATTCATGAAAATTAACATTTTCTCATGATGTATATAAGAAAGCTATTGTATCCTTTAAATATTACAAACTAAATTACCTAGTCCGAAAATGTTATGTTTTTTAAAATTTTGAACTTGTTTTAGTGGTCATCGATATATAACACATGAAATAATTTGGAGCGAAATTTTTCACTAAGCCAATTTTTGAATTCTCTCAAGAACGTTCGATAAAATATTTTTAATAATCTGCACATAAAAAAACATATAAAACTTCTACTCTCTTTTCTTTTAATTATATTACACGGTTTTTGATCTTTTTAGTCCCTAAATAAAGTTCATCTATGGAAAACAAATCGTATTGTTCAATTATGTATAAAATCCGTGAAGGAAATCATTTTCACTATGAGAATTTCCTTTTAACATGTTCAAAATTCTAAGTTTGTTTCACAATCATGTGTTCAAAACTTTTTCTAAGCATTATGATGTTTGGAAGTAAGGACTTTATATTATAATTTTTCTATATCCCAATTTAGTGAATGGTTGTCGTGAACCATAAGATTTTGGGTGAAATGCTAGTGTAAATCCTTGGATCCCAAATTACGAATTATATACCAAGTTGGCTTTTTATTGAAACTCGCATTGGGAATCGTGAGTGTACTTCCTTTGAAGGGTATAAATTAACGACACTTTGATGAGAACCATAATATTTAGCCATAAATAATATTGCTAACTTGACATGATATATAGTTTTGGTCGGTGATTATCAGTTTTATTAGTTTTTCTTTATGTAATTTTCTTAACTCATAATTTTTGTATTGTACTTAGGTGTAGGTCACTATACTTGTTATTGTGTTGATGTCATTTATGTGGTTTACTTAATTAAAAAACAGGTAACAAATATGAAAAAAAAAATGGGATTCTGATACCTTCTCTCTGAAATATGTAATTTTGACTCTATTGGTTTTGGATTGCACTAAACATATGTATATATTTTTCTATGTTCTAGAAGCTCATAATTCAAAGAAATACATGTTTTTATGAGCCAGGGAAATGCCCTACGGACCCAAAAAGGACACTGCCCTTAGACTTGAAATCATCTAAAGAGTGTATGAATTATGCACCTCCTAACACATTCAAACTAAATTTGGCTCAATATGTAATAGAATAGTTCTAATAACACGATTTTCTTCCTACAACTACTTTTAGTTATGAGGGTAAGTAGCGTATTTATTCGAGAATAAGTTTCTGGTCCAACTTGTTCCAATTATCTGGGTGGGAAAATAAGTGGCAATATTTGTAGTATGACACTAATTTTGGCTCGACTATTGGTCTAATGCACTAATGACATGCCCTATGGTTTATAATAAATGGGATCTTAAACAGTTTCTTGAATTGGCCAATACCCACATGACATATATAAGTCGGATCCTAACAACTTATTTTTAAACTAACATAAATGATTGTGTTCATCTTCTTTCGTTTATGTTTTTTAATCAAACTAAGTTAAAGAAGCATAAACAATTGAAGACAAATAAAAATAAGTGAACATATATGAACATAAACATACATATAAAAAGTAAACAAATAAACGAATGCAAATACGCGTAAACATCATAATGAATAATAATAAAACTTGATCAGCAACACTTTGATATGTTGATCATACTTAGTGGTGCTATATTTGATATTTTTACCAAATCCACAAAATATAAAACCTATGCTAATTTTAAAAACCCCACGTCAGCAAAGTCCCCGGTTATTGTCCGAGTTATTGGTCCATGCATAACTCACAAGTAATTATGATATATATATATATATATATATATATATATATATATATATATATATATATATATATATATATATATATATATATATATATATAAGTGTGTGTACATGTAATTAATCATGTATAACTTACGTAGTTATTAAAAAATATACATAATTAATTACAAAGTTGAACTCTTTAATTTGTAAGAACATAAACTGTTACGAATCCGAAACATTATAAATTTGAATGAACATTCCCAAAATATTTCATAAACCATTCTAAAAAAGCACCATATTTTATAAAATAATGGCAAGACTTACATTCTCACTATGTTTCATTGGTTTTTTCTTGTGCCTCATTATGTGAACCAATTCCGGGCAAGTAAGATATATATAAAAAAACTCATTATCATTTAAAATGTATTTTAGATTGAAAAATATTATGCAAATATTTAATGGGATTATGATGTTGTTTTTTTTTTGTTTTGATAATGGATAGGGGAAAACCTGGTGTGTTGCTCAAAGCCAGGCTACCGAACCGAAGTTGCAACAAGTTCTTGACTATCTTTGTGGACAACTCGACTGCAAGTAGATTCAACCTGGAGGATCATGCTTTAACCCTAACACTGTGCGAAATCATGCGTCTTATGCTATTGATCTTAACTTTCAAATTAATGGTGTATGCGATATTAGTTACGCTACTCCTGCTGTCACAGATCCATGTAAGTTTCTTTTTCTATTGGAATATTTTCTAAAGAAATGCTCTTGCACATCAAATATCGGGTGATAAGTGTACAAATTGAAACTAATTTTGTGTTGTTTTTATGCAGCTTTCGGGACATGTGTCTACCCCTAAGTGATGAGAAATTCGTAATCGAACGACACGTTGAAGGGAAGATCATATTTTTTTCAAATTCTTGAAGGGTGAAAAGAATGTATAAAACAATCTAATAAGTGGAAATAAAATGTTCTTTTACTCGTTACATGGTGTTTGATATATTATACTTGTGTATGCTTAGAACATCATATGCCATTTTAAGAAAGTAATGTTATTCTTCATTTTCAAAATATACGTACTCGTTTGATTTCTTTTGAGTTTAAGTGAAATGTTTTATTATTTGTTAAATATGATTCGATGGAATTTGAAGATAAATTAGAAAAAAGACTGAAATTAAGGTTAGGATGTTATCCTTTTTTAGATTAAACATCGATAATATGTTTTTTTGTAAGAGTTCTGTAAAGTTTATTTGCTTTCATTAATTTGCAATAACGTGTATACTACTCAAATGATTCTGGAGTTTGATTCGACCTTCAAATAGTTTGGAGGGGTATTTATGAAAATTAACATTTTCTTTTTATGTATATAAGAAAGCTACTGTATCCTTTAAATATTACAAACTAAGCAACCTAGCCCGAAAATGTTATGTCTTGTAGAATTTTGAACTTATTTTAGTGGTCAATGATATATAAGACATGAAATAACTTGGAGCGAAATTTTTCACTGAACTAATTATTGAATTCTCTCAAGAACGTTTTCAGATCGAAAAAATATGTTTAATAATCTTCAAATCAAGAAAAAAAAACATATAAATCTTCTACTCTCTCTTCTTTTAATTATATTATATAGTTTTTGATCTTTTTAATCCCTAAATAAAGTCCATGTATGGAAAACATATCGTTTGATTTCTTTTGAGTTTAAGTGAAATGTTTTATTGTTGGTTATATATGATTTGATGGATTTTGAAAATAAATTAGAAAAGAGATTGAAATTAAGTCCATCTATAGAAAAAAAGATTTGATTTCTTTTGAGTTTAAATGAAATGTTTTATTGTTGGTTAAATATGATTTGATGGGTTTTGAAAATAAATTAGAACAAAGATTGAAATTAAGGTTATGATGTTATCCTTTTTTAGATTAAACATCGATAATATGGTTTTTTTGTAAGACTTCTGTAATGTTTCTTTGCTTCCATTAATTTGCAATTATGTGTATACTACTCAAATGATTCTTGAGTTTGAGGCGACCTTCAAATACTTGGGAGGGTTATTCATGAAAATTAACATTTTCTCATGATGTATATAAGAAAGCTATTGTATCCTTTAAATATTACAAACTAAATTACCTATCCAGAAAATGTTATGTTTTTTAAAATTTTGAACTTGTTTTAGTGGTCATCGATATATAACACATGAAATAATTTGGAGCGAAATTTTTTACTAAGTCAATTTTTGAATTCTCTCAAGAACGTTCGAAAAAATATTTTAAATAATCTGCACAAAAAAAAAACATATAAAACTTTTACTCTCTGTTCTTTTAATTATATTACACAGTTTTTGATCTTTTTAGTCCCTAAATAAAGTCCATCTATGGAAAACAAATCGTATTGTTCAATTATGTATAAAATTCGTGTAGGAAATCATTTTCACCATAAGAATTTCCTTTTAACATGTTCAAAATTTTAAGCGTGTTTCACAATCATGTGTTCAAAACTTTTTCTAAGCATTATGATGTTTGGAAGTAAGGACTTTATATTATAATTTTTCTATATCCCAATTTAGTGAATGGTTGTCGTGAACCATAAGATTTTGGGTGAAATGGTAGTGTAAATCCTTGGATCCCAAATTACGAATTATGTACCAAGATGGCTTTTGATTGAAACTCGCATTGGGAATCGTGAGTGTACTTCCTTTAAAGGGTATAGATTAAATACACTTTGATGAGAACCATAATATTTAGCCGGAAATAATATCGCTAACTTGACATGATACAGTTTTGGTCGGTGATTATCGGTTTTATTAGTTTTTCTTTATGTAATTTTCTTGGCTCATAATTTTTGTATTGTACTTAGGTGTAGGTCAATATACTTGTTTTTGTGTTGATGTCATGTATGTGGTTTAATTAATTAAAAAAGAGGTAACAAATATGAAAAAAAAACATTGGGATTCTGATACTTTCTCTGAAATATGTAATTTTAACTCTATTAGTTTTGGATTACACTAAACATATGTATATATTTTTCTATGTTCTAGAAGCTCATAATTCACAGAAATACATGCTTTTATGAGCCAGGGAAATGCCCTAGGGACCCAAGAAGGACACTGCCCTTAGACTTGAAATCATCTAAAGAGTGTATGAATTATGCACCTCCTAACCCATTAAAACTAAATTTAGCTCAATATGTTATTGAATAGTTCTAATCACACGATTGTCTTCCTACAACTATTTTTAGTTATGAGGGTAAGTAGCGTATTTATTCGAGAATAAGTTTGTGGTCCAACTTGTTCCAATTATCTGGGTGGGAAAATAAGTGGCAATATTTGTAGTATGACACTAATTTTGGCTCGACTATTGTTCTAATGCACTAATGACATGCCCTATGGTTTATAATAAATGGGATCTTAAACAGTTTCTTGAATTGGCCAATACCCACATGACATATATAAGCCGGATCCTAACAACTTGTTTTAAACTAACATAAATGATTGTGTTCATCTTCTTTCGTTTATGTTTTTTAATCAAACTAAGTTAAAGAAGCATAAACAATTGAAGACAAATAAAAATAAGTGAACATATATGAACATAAACATACATATAAAAAGTAAACAAATAAACGAATGCAAATACGCGTCAACGTCATAATGAATAATAATAAAACTTGATCACCAATACTTTGATATGTTGATATATATATATATATATATATATATATATATATATATATATATATATATATATAAGTGTGTGTACATGTAATTAATCATGTATAACTTACGTAGTAATTAAAAAATATACATAATTAATTACAAAGTACTCTTTAATTTGTAAGAACATAAACAGTTACGAATCCGAAACATTATAAATTTGAATGAACATTCCCAAAATATTTCATAAGCCATTCTAAAAAAGCACCATATTTTATAAAATAATGGCAAGACTTACATTCTCACTGTGCTTCATTGGTTTTTTCTTGTGCCTCATTATGTGCACCAATTCCGTGCAAGTAAGATATATATAAAAAAAAGTCATTATTCTTGTACTAACAACTTAAAATGTATTTTAGATTGGAAAATGGTATGCAAATATTTAATGGGATTATGATGTTTTTTTTTGTTTTTATAATGCATAGGGGAAAACATGGTGTGTAGCTCAAAGCCAGGCTACCGAACCGAAGTTGCAACAAGTTCTTGACTATCTTTGTGGACAACTCGACTGCAAGGAGATTCAACCTGGAGGATCATGCTTTAGCCCTGCGAAATCATGCGTCTTATGCTATTGATCTTAACTTTCAAATTAATGGTGTATGCGATATTAGTTACGCTACTCCTGCTGTCACAGATCCATGTAAGTTTCTTTTTGTATTGGAATATTTTCTAAAGAAATGCTCTGGCGCATCAAATATCGGGTGATAAGTGTACAAATTGAAACTAATTTTGTGTTGTTTTTATGCAGCTTTCGGGACATGTGTCTACCCCTAAGTGATGAGAAATTCATAATCGAACGACACGTTGAAGGGAAGATCATATTTTTTTCAAATTCTTGAAGGGTGAAAAGAATGTATAAAACAATCTAATAAGTGGAAGTAAAATGTTCTTTTACTCGTTACATGGTGTTTGATATATTATACTTGTGTATGTTTAGAACATCATATGCCATTTTAAGAAAGTAATGTTATTCTTCATTTTCAAAATATACGTACTCGTTTGATTTCTTTTTAGTTTAAGTGAAAGGTTTTATTATATGTTAAATATGATTCGATGGAATTTGAAGATAAATTAGAAAAAAGACTGAAATTAAGGTTAGGATGTTATCTTTTTTTAGATTAAACATCGATAATATGTTTTTTTGTAAGACTTCTGTAAAGTTTATTTGCTTTCATTAATTTGCAATAATGTGTATACTACTCAAATGATTCTTGAGTTTGATTCGACCTTCAAATAGTTTGGAGGGGTATTTATGAAAATTAACATTTTCTTTTTATGTATATAAGAAAGCTACTGTATCCTTTAAATATTACAAACTAAGCAACCTAGCCCGAAAATGTTATGTCTTGTAGAATTTTGAACTTATTTTAGTGGTCAATGATATATAAGACATGAAATAACTTGGAGCGAAATTTTTCACTGAACTAATTATTGAATTCTCTCAAGAACGTTTTCAGATCGAAAAAATATGTTTAATAATCTTCAAATCAAGAAAAAAAAACATATAAATCTTCTACTCTCTCTTCTTTTAATTATATTATATAGTTTTTGATCTTTTTAATCCCTAAATAAAGTCCATGTATGGAAAACATATCGTTTGATTTCTTTTGAGTTTAAGTGAAATGTTTTATTGTTGGTTATATATGATTTGATGGATTTTGAAAATAAATTAGAAAAGAGATTGAAATTAAGTCCATCTATAGAAAAAAAGATTTGATTTCTTTTGAGTTTAAATGAAATGTTTTATTGTTGGTTAAATATGATTTGATGGGTTTTGAAAATAAATTAGAACAAAGATTGAAATTAAGGTTATGATGTTATCCTTTTTTAGATTAAACATCGATAATATGGTTTTTTTGTAAGACTTCTGTAATGTTTCTTTGCTTCCATTAATTTGCAATTATGTGTATACTACTCAAATGATTCTTGAGTTTGAGGCGACCTTCAAATACTTGGGAGGGTTATTCATGAAAATTAACATTTTCTCATGATGTATATAAGAAAGCTATTGTATCCTTTAAATATTACAAACTAAATTACCTATCCAGAAAATGTTATGTTTTTTAAAATTTTGAACTTGTTTTAGTGGTCATCGATATATAACACATGAAATAATTTGGAGCGAAATTTTTTACTAAGTCAATTTTTGAATTCTCTCAAGAACGTTCGAAAAAATATTTTAAATAATCTGCACAAAAAAAAAACATATAAAACTTTTACTCTCTGTTCTTTTAATTATATTACACAGTTTTTGATCTTTTTAGTCCCTAAATAAAGTCCATCTATGGAAAACAAATCGTATTGTTCAATTATGTATAAAATTCGTGTAGGAAATCATTTTCACCATAAGAATTTCCTTTTAACATGTTCAAAATTTTAAGCGTGTTTCACAATCATGTGTTCAAAACTTTTTCTAAGCATTATGATGTTTGGAAGTAAGGACTTTATATTATAATTTTTCTATATCCCAATTTAGTGAATGGTTGTCGTGAACCATAAGATTTTGGGTGAAATGGTAGTGTAAATCCTTGGATCCCAAATTACGAATTATGTACCAAGATGGCTTTTGATTGAAACTCGCATTGGGAATCGTGAGTGTACTTCCTTTAAAGGGTATAGATTAAATACACTTTGATGAGAACCATAATATTTAGCCGGAAATAATATCGCTAACTTGACATGATACAGTTTTGGTCGGTGATTATCGGTTTTATTAGTTTTTCTTTATGTAATTTTCTTGGCTCATAATTTTTGTATTGTACTTAGGTGTAGGTCAATATACTTGTTTTTGTGTTGATGTCATGTATGTGGTTTAATTAATTAAAAAAGAGGTAACAAATATGAAAAAAAAACATTGGGATTCTGATACTTTCTCTGAAATATGTAATTTTAACTCTATTAGTTTTGGATTACACTAAACATATGTATATATTTTTCTATGTTCTAGAAGCTCATAATTCACAGAAATACATGCTTTTATGAGCCAGGGAAATGCCCTAGGGACCCAAGAAGGACACTGCCCTTAGACTTGAAATCATCTAAAGAGTGTATGAATTATGCACCTCCTAACCCATTAAAACTAAATTTAGCTCAATATGTTATTGAATAGTTCTAATCACACGATTGTCTTCCTACAACTATTTTTAGTTATGAGGGTAAGTAGCGTATTTATTCGAGAATAAGTTTGTGGTCCAACTTGTTCCAATTATCTGGGTGGGAAAATAAGTGGCAATATTTGTAGTATGACACTAATTTTGGCTCGACTATTGTTCTAATGCACTAATGACATGCCCTATGGTTTATAATAAATGGGATCTTAAACAGTTTCTTGAATTGGCCAATACCCACATGACATATATAAGCCGGATCCTAACAACTTGTTTTAAACTAACATAAATGATTGTGTTCATCTTCTTTCGTTTATGTTTTTTAATCAAACTAAGTTAAAGAAGCATAAACAATTGAAGACAAATAAAAATAAGTGAACATATATGAACATAAACATACATATAAAAAGTAAACAAATAAACGAATGCAAATACGCGTCAACGTCATAATGAATAATAATAAAACTTGATCACCAATACTTTGATATGTTGATATATATATATATATATATATATATATATATATATATATATATATATATATATATATATATATATAAGTGTGTGTACATGTAATTAATCATGTATAACTTACGTAGTAATTAAAAAATATACATAATTAATTACAAAGTACTCTTTAATTTGTAAGAACATAAACAGTTACGAATCCGAAACATTATAAATTTGAATGAACATTCCCAAAATATTTCATAAGCCATTCTAAAAAAGCACCATATTTTATAAAATAATGGCAAGACTTACATTCTCACTGTGCTTCATTGGTTTTTTCTTGTGCCTCATTATGTGCACCAATTCCGTGCAAGTAAGATATATATAAAAAAAAGTCATTATTCTTGTACTAACAACTTAAAATGTATTTTAGATTGGAAAATGGTATGCAAATATTTAATGGGATTATGATGTTTTTTTTTGTTTTTATAATGCATAGGGGAAAACATGGTGTGTAGCTCAAAGCCAGGCTACCGAACCGAAGTTGCAACAAGTTCTTGACTATCTTTGTGGACAACTCGACTGCAAGGAGATTCAACCTGGAGGATCATGCTTTAGCCCTGCGAAATCATGCGTCTTATGCTATTGATCTTAACTTTCAAATTAATGGTGTATGCGATATTAGTTACGCTACTCCTGCTGTCACAGATCCATGTAAGTTTCTTTTTGTATTGGAATATTTTCTAAAGAAATGCTCTGGCGCATCAAATATCGGGTGATAAGTGTACAAATTGAAACTAATTTTGTGTTGTTTTTATGCAGCTTTCGGGACATGTGTCTACCCCTAAGTGATGAGAAATTCATAATCGAACGACACGTTGAAGGGAAGATCATATTTTTTTCAAATTCTTGAAGGGTGAAAAGAATGTATAAAACAATCTAATAAGTGGAAGTAAAATGTTCTTTTACTCGTTACATGGTGTTTGATATATTATACTTGTGTATGTTTAGAACATCATATGCCATTTTAAGAAAGTAATGTTATTCTTCATTTTCAAAATATACGTACTCGTTTGATTTCTTTTTAGTTTAAGTGAAAGGTTTTATTATATGTTAAATATGATTCGATGGAATTTGAAGATAAATTAGAAAAAAGACTGAAATTAAGGTTAGGATGTTATCTTTTTTTAGATTAAACATCGATAATATGTTTTTTTGTAAGACTTCTGTAAAGTTTATTTGCTTTCATTAATTTGCAATAATGTGTATACTACTCAAATGATTCTTGAGTTTGATTCGACCTTCAAATAGTTTGGAGGGGTATTTATGAAAATTAACATTTTCTTTTTATGTATATAAGAAAGCTACTGTATCCTTTAAATATTACAAACTAAGCAACCTAGCCCGAAAATGTTATGTCTTGTAGAATTTTGAACTTATTTTAGTGGTCAATGATATATAAGACATGAAATAACTTGGAGCGAAATTTTTCACTGAACTAATTATTGAATTCTCTCAAGAACGTTTTCAGATCGAAAAAATATGTTTAATAATCTTCAAATCAAGAAAAAAAAACATATAAATCTTCTACTCTCTCTTCTTTTAATTATATTATATAGTTTTTGATCTTTTTAATCCCTAAATAAAGTCCATGTATGGAAAACATATCGTTTGATTTCTTTTGAGTTTAAGTGAAATGTTTTATTGTTGGTTATATATGATTTGATGGATTTTGAAAATAAATTAGAAAAGAGATTGAAATTAAGTCCATCTATAGAAAAAAAGATTTGATTTCTTTTGAGTTTAAATGAAATGTTTTATTGTTGGTTAAATATGATTTGATGGGTTTTGAAAATAAATTAGAACAAAGATTGAAATTAAGGTTATGATGTTATCCTTTTTTAGATTAAACATCGATAATATGGTTTTTTTGTAAGACTTCTGTAATGTTTCTTTGCTTCCATTAATTTGCAATTATGTGTATACTACTCAAATGATTCTTGAGTTTGAGGCGACCTTCAAATACTTGGGAGGGTTATTCATGAAAATTAACATTTTCTCATGATGTATATAAGAAAGCTATTGTATCCTTTAAATATTACAAACTAAATTACCTATCCAGAAAATGTTATGTTTTTTAAAATTTTGAACTTGTTTTAGTGGTCATCGATATATAACACATGAAATAATTTGGAGCGAAATTTTTTACTAAGTCAATTTTTGAATTCTCTCAAGAACGTTCGAAAAAATATTTTAAATAATCTGCACAAAAAAAAAACATATAAAACTTTTACTCTCTGTTCTTTTAATTATATTACACAGTTTTTGATCTTTTTAGTCCCTAAATAAAGTCCATCTATGGAAAACAAATCGTATTGTTCAATTATGTATAAAATTCGTGTAGGAAATCATTTTCACCATAAGAATTTCCTTTTAACATGTTCAAAATTTTAAGCGTGTTTCACAATCATGTGTTCAAAACTTTTTCTAAGCATTATGATGTTTGGAAGTAAGGACTTTATATTATAATTTTTCTATATCCCAATTTAGTGAATGGTTGTCGTGAACCATAAGATTTTGGGTGAAATGGTAGTGTAAATCCTTGGATCCCAAATTACGAATTATGTACCAAGATGGCTTTTGATTGAAACTCGCATTGGGAATCGTGAGTGTACTTCCTTTAAAGGGTATAGATTAAATACACTTTGATGAGAACCATAATATTTAGCCGGAAATAATATCGCTAACTTGACATGATACAGTTTTGGTCGGTGATTATCGGTTTTATTAGTTTTTCTTTATGTAATTTTCTTGGCTCATAATTTTTGTATTGTACTTAGGTGTAGGTCAATATACTTGTTTTTGTGTTGATGTCATGTATGTGGTTTAATTAATTAAAAAAGAGGTAACAAATATGAAAAAAAAACATTGGGATTCTGATACTTTCTCTGAAATATGTAATTTTAACTCTATTAGTTTTGGATTACACTAAACATATGTATATATTTTTCTATGTTCTAGAAGCTCATAATTCACAGAAATACATGCTTTTATGAGCCAGGGAAATGCCCTAGGGACCCAAGAAGGACACTGCCCTTAGACTTGAAATCATCTAAAGAGTGTATGAATTATGCACCTCCTAACCCATTAAAACTAAATTTAGCTCAATATGTTATTGAATAGTTCTAATCACACGATTGTCTTCCTACAACTATTTTTAGTTATGAGGGTAAGTAGCGTATTTATTCGAGAATAAGTTTGTGGTCCAACTTGTTCCAATTATCTGGGTGGGAAAATAAGTGGCAATATTTGTAGTATGACACTAATTTTGGCTCGACTATTGTTCTAATGCACTAATGACATGCCCTATGGTTTATAATAAATGGGATCTTAAACAGTTTCTTGAATTGGCCAATACCCACATGACATATATAAGCCGGATCCTAACAACTTGTTTTAAACTAACATAAATGATTGTGTTCATCTTCTTTCGTTTATGTTTTTTAATCAAACTATTAAAGAAGCATAAACAATTGAAGACAAATAAAAATAAGTGAACATATATGAACATAAACATACATATAAAAAGTAAACAAATAAACGAATGCAAATACGCGTCAACGTCATAATGAATAATAATAAAACTTGATCACCAATACTTTGATATGTTGATATATATATATATATATATATATATATATATATATATATATATATATATATATATATATATATAAGTGTGTGTACATGTAATTAATCATGTATAACTTACGTAGTAATTAAAAAATATACATAATTAATTACAAAGTACTCTTTAATTTGTAAGAACATAAACAGTTACGAATCCGAAACATTATAAATTTGAATGAACATTCCCAAAATATTTCATAAGCCATTCTAAAAAAGCACCATATTTTATAAAATAATGGCAAGACTTACATTCTCACTGTGCTTCATTGGTTTTTTCTTGTGCCTCATTATGTGCACCAATTCCGTGCAAGTAAGATATATATAAAAAAAAAGTCATTATTCTTGTACTAACAACTTAAAATGTATTTTAGATTGGAAAATGTTATGCAAATATTTAATGGGATTATGATGTTTTTTTTTGTTTTTATAATGCATAGGGGAAAACATGGTGTGTAGCTCAAAGCCAGGCTACCGAACCGAAGTTGCAACAAGTTCTTGACTATCTTTGTGGACAACTCGACTGCAAGGAGATTCAACCTGGAGGATCATGCTTTAGCCCTGCGAAATCATGCGTCTTATGCTATTGATCTTAACTTTCAAATTAATGGTGTATGCGATATTAGTTACGCTACTCCTGCTGTCACAGATCCATGTAAGTTTCTTTTTCTATTGGAATATTTTCTAAAGAAATGCTCTGGCGCATCAAATATCGGGTGATAAGTGTACAAATTGAAACTAATTTTGTGTTGTTTTTATGCAGCTTTCGGGACATGTGTCTACCCCTAAGTGATGAGAAATTCATAATCGAACGACACGTTGAAGGGAAGATCATATTTTTTTCAAATTCTTGAAGGGTGAAAAGAATGTATAAAACAATCTAA
The DNA here is from genome assembly GCF_002870075.4 of Lactuca sativa. NCBI lineage: Eukaryota > Viridiplantae > Streptophyta > Magnoliopsida > Asterales > Asteraceae > Lactuca > Lactuca sativa. The sequence goes on from NC_056627.2 coordinate 220,318,980, forward strand.
TAAGTGGAAGTAAAATGTTCTTTTACTCGTTACATGGTGTTTGATATATTATACTTGTGTATGTTTAGAACATCATATGCCATTTTAAGAAAGTAATGTTATTCTTCATTTTCAAAATATACGTACTCGTTTGATTTCTTTTTAGTTTAAGTGAAAGGTTTTATTATATGTTAAATATGATTCGATGGAATTTGAAGATAAATTAGAAAAAAGACTGAAATTAAGGTTAGGATGTTATCTTTTTTTAGATTAAACATCGATAATATGTTTTTTTGTAAGACTTCTGTAAAGTTTATTTGCTTTCATTAATTTGCAATAATGTGTATACTACTCAAATGATTCTTGAGTTTGATTCGACCTTCAAATAGTTTGGAGGGGTATTTATGAAAATTAACATTTTCTTTTTATGTATATAAGAAAGCTACTGTATCCTTTAAATATTACAAACTAAGCAACCTAGCCCGAAAATGTTATGTCTTGTAGAATTTTGAACTTATTTTAGTGGTCAATGATATATAAGACATGAAATAACTTGGAGCGAAATTTTTCACTGAACTAATTATTGAATTCTCTCAAGAACGTTTTCAGATCGAAAAAATATGTTTAATAATCTTCAAATCAAGAAAAAAAAAACATATAAATCTTCTACTCTCTCTTCTTTTAATTATATTATATAGTTTTTGATCTTTTTAATCCCTAAATAAAGTCCATCTATGGAAAACATATCGTTTGATTTCTTTTGAGTTTAAGTGAAATGTTTTATTGTTGGTTATATATGATTTGATGGATTTTGAAAATAAATTAGAAAAGAGATTGAAATTAAGTCCATCTATAGAAAAAAAGATTTGATTTCTTTTGAGTTTAAATGAAATGTTTTATTGTTGGTTAAATATGATTTGATGGGTTTTGAAAATAAATTAGAACAAAGATTGAAATTAAGGTTATGATGTTATCCTTTTTTAGATTAAACATCGATAATATGGTTTTTTTGTAAGACTTCTGTAATGTTTCTTTGCTTCCATTAATTTGCAATTATGTGTATACTACTCAAATGATTCTTGAGTTTGAGGCGACCTTCAAATACTTGGGAGGGTTATTCATGAAAATTAACATTTTCTCATGATGTATATAAGAAAGCTATTGTATCCTTTAAATATTACAAACTAAATTACCTATCCCGAAAATGTTATGTTTTTTAAAATTTTGAACTTGTTTTAGTGGTCATCGATATATAACACATGAAATAATTTGGAGCGAAATTTTTTACTAAGTCAATTTTTGAATTCTCTCAAGAACGTTCGAAAAAATATTTTAAATAATCTGCACAAAAAAAAAACATATAAAACTTTTACTCTCTGTTCTTTTAATTATATTACACAGTTTTTGATCTTTTTAGTCCCTAAATAAAGTCCATCTATGGAAAACAAATCGTATTGTTCAATTATGTATAAAATCCGTGTAGGAAATCATTTTCACCATAAGAATTTCCTTTTAACATGTTCAAAATTTTAAGCGTGTTTCACAATCATGTGTTCAAAACTTTTTCTAAGCATTATGATGTTTGGAAGTAAGGACTTTATATTATAATTTTTCTATATCCCAATTTAGTGAATGGTTGTCGTGAACCATAAGATTTTGGGTGAAATGGTAGTGTAAATCCTTGGATCCCAAATTACGAATTATGTACCAAGATGGCTTTTGATTGAAACTCGCATTGGGAATCGTGAGTGTACTTCCTTTAAAGGGTATAGATTAAATACACTTTGATGAGAACCATAATATTTAGCCGGAAATAATATCGCTAACTTGACATGATACAGTTTTGGTCGGTGATTATCGGTTTTATTAGTTTTTCTTTATGTAATTTTCTTGGCTCATAATTTTTGTATTGTACTTAGGTGTAGTTCAATATACTTGTTTTTGTGTTGATGTCATGTATGTGGTTTAATTAATTAAAAAAGAGGTAACAAATATGAAAAAAAAAACATTGGGATTCTGATACTTTCTCTGAAATATGTAATTTTAACTCTATTAGTTTTGGATTACACTAAACATATGTATATATTTTTCTATGTTCTAGAAGCTCATAATTCACAGAAATACATGCTTTTATGAGCCAGGGAAATGCCCTAGGGACCCAAGAAGGACACTGCCCTTAGACTTGAAATCATCTAAAGAGTGTATGAATTATGCACCTCCTAACCCATTAAAACTAAATTTAGCTCAATATGTTATTGAATAGTTCTAATCACACGATTGTCTTCCTACAACTATTTTTAGTTATGAGGGTAAGTAGCGTATTTATTCGAGAATAAGTTTGTGGTCCAACTTGTTCCAATTATCTGGGTGGGAAAATAAGTGGCAATATTTGTAGTATGACACTAATTTTGGCTCGACTATTGTTCTAATGCACTAATGACATGCCCTATGGTTTATAATAAATGGGATCTTAAACAGTTTCTTGAATTGGCCAATACCCACATGACATATATAAGCCGGATCCTAACAACTTGTTTTAAACTAACATAAATGATTGTGTTCATCTTCTTTCGTTTATGTTTTTTAATCAAACTAAGTTAAAGAAGCATAAACAATTGAAGACAAATAAAAATAAGTGAACATATATGAACATAAACATACATATAAAAAGTAAACAAATAAACGAATGCAAATACGCGTCAACGTCATAATGAATAATAATAAAACTTGATCACCAATACTTTGATATGTTGATATATATATATATATATATATATATATATATATATATATATATATATATATATATATATATATAAGTGTGTGTACATGTAATTAATCATGTATAACTTACGTAGTAATTAAAAAATATACATAATTAATTACAAAGTACTCTTTAATTTGTAAGAACATAAACAGTTACGAATCCGAAACATTATAAATTTGAATGAACATTCCCAAAATATTTCATAAGCCATTCTAAAAAAGCACCATATTTTATAAAATAATGGCAAGACTTACATTCTCACTGTGCTTCATTGGTTTTTTCTTGTGCCTCATTATGTGCACCAATTCCGTGCAAGTAAGATATATATAAAAAAAAAGTCATTATTCTTGTACTAACAACTTAAAATGTATTTTAGATTGGAAAATGTTATGCAAATATTTAATGGGATTATGATGTTTTTTTTTGTTTTTATAATGCATAGGGGAAAACATGGTGTGTAGCTCAAAGCCAGGCTACCGAACCGAAGTTGCAACAAGTTCTTGACTATCTTTGTGGACAACTCGACTGCAAGGAGATTCAACCTGGAGGATCATGCTTTAGCCCTGCGAAATCATGCGTCTTATGCTATTGATCTTAACTTTCAAATTAATGGTGTATGCGATATTAGTTACGCTACTCCTGCTGTCACAGATCCATGTAAGTTTCTTTTTGTATTGGAATATTTTCTAAAGAAATGCTCTGGCGCATCAAATATCGGGTGATAAGTGTACAAATTGAAACTAATTTTGTGTTGTTTTTATGCAGCTTTCGGGACATGTGTCTACCCCTAAGTGATGAGAAATTCATAATCGAACGACACGTTGAAGGGAAGATCATATTTTTTTCAAATTCTTGAAGGGTGAAAAGAATGTATAAAACAATCTAATAAGTGGAAGTAAAATGTTCTTTTACTCGTTACATGGTGTTTGATATATTATACTTGTGTATGTTTAGAACATCATATGCCATTTTAAGAAAGTAATGTTATTCTTCATTTTCAAAATATACGTACTCGTTTGATTTCTTTTTAGTTTAAGTGAAAGGTTTTATTATATGTTAAATATGATTCGATGGAATTTGAAGATAAATTAGAAAAAAGACTGAAATTAAGGTTAGGATGTTATCTTTTTTTAGATTAAACATCGATAATATGTTTTTTTGTAAGACTTCTGTAAAGTTTATTTGCTTTCATTAATTTGCAATAATGTGTATACTACTCAAATGATTCTTGAGTTTGATTCGACCTTCAAATAGTTTGGAGGGGTATTTATGAAAATTAACATTTTCTTTTTATGTATATAAGAAAGCTACTGTATCCTTTAAATATTACAAACTAAGCAACCTAGCCCGAAAATGTTATGTCTTGTAGAATTTTGAACTTATTTTAGTGGTCAATGATATATAAGACATGAAATAACTTGGAGCGAAATTTTTCACTGAACTAATTATTGAATTCTCTCAAGAACGTTTTCAGATCGAAAAAATATGTTTAATAATCTTCAAATCAAGAAAAAAAAAACATATAAATCTTCTACTCTCTCTTCTTTTAATTATATTATATAGTTTTTGATCTTTTTAATCCCTAAATAAAGTCCATCAATGGAAAACATATCGTTTGATTTCTTTTGAGTTTAAGTGAAATGTTTTATTGTTGGTTATATATGATTTGATGGATTTTGAAAATAAATTAGAAAAGAGATTGAAATTAAGTCCATCTATAGAAAAAAAGATTTGATTTCTTTTGAGTTTAAATGAAATGTTTTATTGTTGGTTAAATATGATTTGATGGGTTTTGAAAATAAATTAGAACAAAGATTGAAATTAAGGTTATGATGTTATCCTTTTTTAGATTAAACATCGATAATATGGTTTTTTTGTAAGACTTCTGTAATGTTTCTTTGCTTCCATTAATTTGCAATTATGTGTATACTACTCAAATGATTCTTGAGTTTGAGGCGACCTTCAAATACTTGGGAGGGTTATTCATGAAAATTAACATTTTCTCATGATGTATATAAGAAAGCTATTGTATCCTTTAAATATTACAAACTAAATTACCTATCCCGAAAATGTTATGTTTTTTAAAATTTTGAACTTGTTTTAGTGGTCATCGATATATAACACATGAAATAATTTGGAGCGAAATTTTTTACTAAGTCAATTTTTGAATTCTCTCAAGAACGTTCGAAAAAATATTTTAAATAATCTGCACAAAAAAAAAACATATAAAACTTTTACTCTCTGTTCTTTTAATTATATTACACAGTTTTTGATCTTTTTAGTCCCTAAATAAAGTCCATCTATGGAAAACAAATCGTATTGTTCAATTATGTATAAAATCCGTGTAGGAAATCATTTTCACCATAAGAATTTCCTTTTAACATGTTCAAAATTTTAAGCGTGTTTCACAATCATGTGTCCAAAACTTTTTCTAAGCATTATGATGTTTGGAAGTAAGGACTTTATATTATAATTTTTCTATATCCCAATTTAGTGAATGGTTGTCGTGAACCATAAGATTTTGGGTGAAATGGTAGTGTAAATCCTTGGATCCCAAATTACGAATTATGTACCAAGATGGCTTTTGATTGAAACTCGCATTGGGAATCGTGAGTGTACTTCCTTTAAAGGGTATAGATTAAATACACTTTGATGAGAACCATAATATTTAGCCGGAAATAATATCGCTAACTTGACATGATACAGTTTTGGTCGGTGATTATCGGTTTTATTAGTTTTTCTTTATGTAATTTTCTTGGCTCATAATTTTTGTATTGTACTTAGGTGTAGTTCAATATACTTGTTTTTGTGTTGATGTCATGTATGTGGTTTAATTAATTAAAAAAGAGGTAACAAATATGAAAAAAAAAACATTGGGATTCTGATACTTTCTCTGAAATATGTAATTTTAACTCTATTAGTTTTGGATTACACTAAACATATGTATATATTTTTCTATGTTCTAGAAGCTCATAATTCACAGAAATACATGCTTTTATGAGCCAGGGAAATGCCCTAGGGACCCAAGAAGGACACTGCCCTTAGACTTGAAATCATCTAAAGAGTGTATGAATTATGCACCTCCTAACCCATTAAAACTAAATTTAGCTCAATATGTTATTGAATAGTTCTAATCACACGATTGTCTTCCTACAACTATTTTTAGTTATGAGGGTAAGTAGCGTATTTATTCGAGAATAAGTTTGTGGTCCAACTTGTTCCAATTATCTGGGTGGGAAAATAAGTGGCAATATTTGTAGTATGACACTAATTTTGGCTCGACTATTGTTCTAATGCACTAATGACATGCCCTATGGTTTATAATAAATGGGATCTTAAACAGTTTCTTGAATTGGCCAATACCCACATGACATATATAAGCCGGATCCTAACAACTTGTTTTAAACTAACATAAATGATTGTGTTCATCTTCTTTCGTTTATGTTTTTTAATCAAACTAAGTTAAAGAAGCATAAACAATTGAAGACAAATAAAAATAAGTGAACATATATGAACATAAACATACATATAAAAAGTAAACAAATAAACGAATGCAAATACGCGTCAACGTCATAATGAATAATAATAAAACTTGATCACCAATACTTTGATATGTTGATATATATATATATATATATATATATATATATATATAAGTGTGTGTACATGTAATTAATCATGTATAACTTACGTAGTAATTAAAAAATATACATAATTAATTACAAAGTACTCTTTAATTTGTAAGAACATAAACAGTTACGAATCCGAAACATTATAAATTTGAATGAACATTCCCAAAATATTTCATAAGCCATTCTAAAAAAGCACCATATTTTATAAAATAATGGCAAGACTTACATTCTCACTGTGCTTCATTGGTTTTTTCTTGTGCCTCATTATGTGCACCAATTCCGTGCAAGTAAGATATATATAAAAAAAAAGTCATTATTCTTGTACTAACAACTTAAAATGTATTTTAGATTGGAAAATGTTATGCAAATATTTAATGGGATTATGATGTTTTTTTTTGTTTTTATAATGCATAGGGGAAAACATGGTGTGTAGCTCAAAGCCAGGCTACCGAACCGAAGTTGCAACAAGTTCTTGACTATCTTTGTGGACAACTCGACTGCAAGGAGATTCAACCTGGAGGATCATGCTTTAGCCCTGCGAAATCATGCGTCTTATGCTATTGATCTTAACTTTCAAATTAATGGTGTATGCGATATTAGTTACGCTACTCCTGCTGTCACAGATCCATGTAAGTTTCTTTTTGTATTGGAATATTTTCTAAAGAAATGCTCTGGCGCATCAAATATCGGGTGATAAGTGTACAAATTGAAACTAATTTTGTGTTGTTTTTATGCAGCTTTCGGGACATGTGTCTACCCCTAAGTGATGAGAAATTCATAATCGAACGACACGTTGAAGGGAAGATCATATTTTTTTCAAATTCTTGAAGGGTGAAAAGAATGTATAAAACAATCTAATAAGTGGAAGTAAAATGTTCTTTTACTCGTTACATGGTGTTTGATATATTATACTTGTGTATGTTTAGAACATCATATGCCATTTTAAGAAAGTAATGTTATTCTTCATTTTCAAAATATACGTACTCGTTTGATTTCTTTTTAGTTTAAGTGAAAGGTTTTATTATATGTTAAATATGATTCGATGGAATTTGAAGATAAATTAGAAAAAAGACTGAAATTAAGGTTAGGATGTTATCTTTTTTTAGATTAAACATCGATAATATGTTTTTTTGTAAGACTTCTGTAAAGTTTATTTGCTTTCATTAATTTGCAATAATGTGTATACTACTCAAATGATTCTTGAGTTTGATTCGACCTTCAAATAGTTTGGAGGGGTATTTATGAAAATTAACATTTTCTTTTTATGTATATAAGAAAGCTACTGTATCCTTTAAATATTACAAACTAAGCAACCTAGCCCGAAAATGTTATGTCTTGTAGAATTTTGAACTTATTTTAGTGGTCAATGATATATAAGACATGAAATAACTTGGAGCGAAATTTTTCACTGAACTAATTATTGAATTCTCTCAAGAACGTTTTCAGATCGAAAAAATATGTTTAATAATCTTCAAATCAAGAAAAAAAAAACATATAAATCTTCTACTCTCTCTTCTTTTAATTATATTATATAGTTTTTGATCTTTTTAATCCCTAAATAAAGTCCATCTATGGAAAACATATCGTTTGATTTCTTTTGAGTTTAAGTGAAATGTTTTATTGTTGGTTATATATGATTTGATGGATTTTGAAAATAAATTAGAAAAGAGATTGAAATTAAGTCCATCTATAGAAAAAAAGATTTGATTTCTTTTGAGTTTAAATGAAATGTTTTATTGTTGGTTAAATATGATTTGATGGGTTTTGAAAATAAATTAGAACAAAGATTGAAATTAAGGTTATGATGTTATCCTTTTTTAGATTAAACATCGATAATATGGTTTTTTTGTAAGACTTCTGTAATGTTTCTTTGCTTCCATTAATTTGCAATTATGTGTATACTACTCAAATGATTCTTGAGTTTGAGGCGACCTTCAAATACTTGGGAGGGTTATTCATGAAAATTAACATTTTCTCATGATGTATATAAGAAAGCTATTGTATCCTTTAAATATTACAAACTAAATTACCTATCCCGAAAATGTTATGTTTTTTAAAATTTTGAACTTGTTTTAGTGGTCATCGATATATAACACATGAAATAATTTGGAGCGAAATTTTTTACTAAGTCAATTTTTGAATTCTCTCAAGAACGTTCGAAAAAATATTTTAAATAATCTGCACAAAAAAAAAACATATAAAACTTTTACTCTCTGTTCTTTTAATTATATTACACAGTTTTTGATCTTTTTAGTCCCTAAATAAAGTCCATCTATGGAAAACAAATCGTATTGTTCAATTATGTATAAAATCCGTGTAGGAAATCATTTTCACCATAAGAATTTCCTTTTAACATGTTCAAAATTTTAAGCGTGTTTCACAATCATGTGTTCAAAACTTTTTCTAAGCATTATGATGTTTGGAAGTAAGGACTTTATATTATAATTTTTCTATATCCCAATTTAGTGAATGGTTGTCGTGAACCATAAGATTTTGGGTGAAATGGTAGTGTAAATCCTTGGATCCCAAATTACGAATTATGTACCAAGATGGCTTTTGATTGAAACTCGCATTGGGAATCGTGAGTGTACTTCCTTTAAAGGGTATAGATTAAATACACTTTGATGAGAACCATAATATTTAGCCGGAAATAATATCGCTAACTTGACATGATACAGTTTTGGTCGGTGATTATCGGTTTTATTAGTTTTTCTTTATGTAATTTTCTTGGCTCATAATTTTTGTATTGTACTTAGGTGTAGTTCAATATACTTGTTTTTGTGTTGATGTCATGTATGTGGTTTAATTAATTAAAAAAGAGGTAACAAATATGAAAAAAAAAACATTGGGATTCTGATACTTTCTCTGAAATATGTAATTTTAACTCTATTAGTTTTGGATTACACTAAACATATGTATATATTTTTCTATGTTCTAGAAGCTCATAATTCACAGAAATACATGCTTTTATGAGCCAGGGAAATGCCCTAGGGACCCAAGAAGGACACTGCCCTTAGACTTGAAATCATCTAAAGAGTGTATGAATTATGCACCTCCTAACCCATTAAAACTAAATTTAGCTCAATATGTTATTGAATAGTTCTAATCACACGATTGTCTTCCTACAACTATTTTTAGTTATGAGGGTAAGTAGCGTATTTATTCGAGAATAAGTTTGTGGTCCAACTTGTTCCAATTATCTGGGTGGGAAAATAAGTGGCAATATTTGTAGTATGACACTAATTTTGGCTCGACTATTGTTCTAATGCACTAATGACATGCCCTATGGTTTATAATAAATGGGATCTTAAACAGTTTCTTGAATTGGCCAATACCCACATGACATATATAAGCCGGATCCTAACAACTTGTTTTAAACTAACATAAATGATTGTGTTCATCTTCTTTCGTTTATGTTTTTTAATCAAACTAAGTTAAAGAAGCATAAACAATTGAAGACAAATAAAAATAAGTGAACATATATGAACATAAACATACATATAAAAAGTAAACAAATAAACGAATGCAAATACGCGTCAACGTCATAATGAATAATAATAAAACTTGATCACCAATACTTTGATATGTTGATATATATATATATATATATATATATATATATATATATATATATATAAGTGTGTGTACATGTAATTAATCATGTATAACTTACGTAGTAATTAAAAAATATACATAATTAATTACAAAGTACTCTTTAATTTGTAAGAACATAAACAGTTACGAATCCGAAACATTATAAATTTGAATGAACATTCCCAAAATATTTCATAAGCCATTCTAAAAAAGCACCATATTTTATAAAATAATGGCAAGACTTACATTCTCACTGTGCTTCATTGGTTTTTTCTTGTGCCTCATTATGTGCACCAATTCCGTGCAAGTAAGATATATATAAAAAAAAAGTCATTATTCTTGTACTAACAACTTAAAATGTATTTTAGATTGGAAAATGTTATGCAAATATTTAATGGGATTATGATGTTTTTTTTTGTTTTTATAATGCATAGGGGAAAACATGGTGTGTAGCTCAAAGCCAGGCTACCGAACCGAAGTTGCAACAAGTTCTTGACTATCTTTGTGGACAACTCGACTGCAAGGAGATTCAACCTGGAGGATCATGCTTTAGCCCTGCGAAATCATGCGTCTTATGCTATTGATCTTAACTTTCAAATTAATGGTGTATGCGATATTAGTTACGCTACTCCTGCTGTCACAGATCCATGTAAGTTTCTTTTTCTATTGGAATATTTTCTAAAGAAATGCTCTGGCGCATCAAATATCGGGTGATAAGTGTACAAATTGAAACTAATTTTGTGTTGTTTTTATGCAGCTTTCGGGACATGTGTCTACCCCTAAGTGATGAGAAATTCATAATCGAACGACACGTTGAAGGGAAGATCATATTTTTTTCAAATTCTTGAAGGGTGAAAAGAATGTATAAAACAATCTAATAAGTGGAAGTAAAATGTTCTTTTACTCGTTACATGGTGTTTGATATATTATACTTGTGTATGTTTAGAACATCATATGCCATTTTAAGAAAGTAATGTTATTCTTCATTTTCAAAATATACGTACTCGTTTGATTTCTTTTTAGTTTAAGTGAAAGGTTTTATTATATGTTAAATATGATTCGATGGAATTTGAAGATAAATTAGAAAAAAGACTGAAATTAAGGTTAGGATGTTATCTTTTTTTAGATTAAACATCGATAATATGTTTTTTTGTAAGACTTCTGTAAAGTTTATTTGCTTTCATTAATTTGCAATAATGTGTATACTACTCAAATGATTCTTGAGTTTGATTCGACCTTCAAATAGTTTGGAGGGGTATTTATGAAAATTAACATTTTCTTTTTATGTATATAAGAAAGCTACTGTATCCTTTAAATATTACAAACTAAGCAACCTAGCCCGAAAATGTTATGTCTTGTAGAATTTTGAACTTATTTTAGTGGTCAATGATATATAAGACATGAAATAACTTGGAGCGAAATTTTTCACTGAACTAATTATTGAATTCTCTCAAGAACGTTTTCAGATCGAAAAAATATGTTTAATAATCTTCAAATCAAGAAAAAAAAAACATATAAATCTTCTACTCTCTCTTCTTTTAATTATATTATATAGTTTTTGATCTTTTTAATCCCTAAATAAAGTCCATCTATGGAAAACATATCGTTTGATTTCTTTTGAGTTTAAGTGAAATGTTTTATTGTTGGTTATATATGATTTGATGGATTTTGAAAATAAATTAGAAAAGAGATTGAAATTAAGTCCATCTATAGAAAAAAAGATTTGATTTCTTTTGAGTTTAAATGAAATGTTTTATTGTTGGTTAAATATGATTTGATGGGTTTTGAAAATAAATTAGAACAAAGATTGAAATTAAGGTTATGATGTTATCCTTTTTTAGATTAAACATCGATAATATGGTTTTTTTGTAAGACTTCTGTAATGTTTCTTTGCTTCCATTAATTTGCAATTATGTGTATACTACTCAAATGATTCTTGAGTTTGAGGCGACCTTCAAATACTTGGGAGGGTTATTCATGAAAATTAACATTTTCTCATGATGTATATAAGAAAGCTATTGTATCCTTTAAATATTACAAACTAAATTACCTATCCCGAAAATGTTATGTTTTTTAAAATTTTGAACTTGTTTTAGTGGTCATCGATATATAACACATGAAATAATTTGGAGCGAAATTTTTTACTAAGTCAATTTTTGAATTCTCTCAAGAACGTTCGAAAAAATATTTTAAATAATCTGCACAAAAAAAAAACATATAAAACTTTTACTCTCTGTTCTTTTAATTATATTACACAGTTTTTGATCTTTTTAGTCCCTAAATAAAGTCCATCTATGGAAAACAAATCGTATTGTTCAATTATGTATAAAATCCGTGTAGGAAATCATTTTCACCATAAGAATTTCCTTTTAACATGTTCAAAATTTTAAGCGTGTTTCACAATCATGTGTTCAAAACTTTTTCTAAGCATTATGATGTTTGGAAGTAAGGACTTTATATTATAATTTTTCTATATCCCAATTTAGTGAATGGTTGTCGTGAACCATAAGATTTTGGGTGAAATGGTAGTGTAAATCCTTGGATCCCAAATTACGAATTATGTACCAAGATGGCTTTTGATTGAAACTCGCATTGGGAATCGTGAGTGTACTTCCTTTAAAGGGTATAGATTAAATACACTTTGATGAGAACCATAATATTTAGCCGGAAATAATATCGCTAACTTGACATGATACAGTTTTGGTCGGTGATTATCGGTTTTATTAGTTTTTCTTTATGTAATTTTCTTGGCTCATAATTTTTGTATTGTACTTAGGTGTAGTTCAATATACTTGTTTTTGTGTTGATGTCATGTATGTGGTTTAATTAATTAAAAAAGAGGTAACAAATATGAAAAAAAAAACATTGGGATTCTGATACTTTCTCTGAAATATGTAATTTTAACTCTATTAGTTTTGGATTACACTAAACATATGTATATATTTTTCTATGTTCTAGAAGCTCATAATTCACAGAAATACATGCTTTTATGAGCCAGGGAAATGCCCTAGGGACCCAAGAAGGACACTGCCCTTAGACTTGAAATCATCTAAAGAGTGTATGAATTATGCACCTCCTAACCCATTAAAACTAAATTTAGCTCAATATGTTATTGAATAGTTCTAATCACACGATTGTCTTCCTACAACTATTTTTAGTTATGAGGGTAAGTAGCGTATTTATTCGAGAATAAGTTTGTGGTCCAACTTGTTCCAATTATCTGGGTGGGAAAATAAGTGGCAATATTTGTAGTATGACACTAATTTTGGCTCGACTATTGTTCTAATGCACTAATGACATGCCCTATGGTTTATAATAAATGGGATCTTAAACAGTTTCTTGAATTGGCCAATACCCACATGACATATATAAGCCGGATCCTAACAACTTGTTTTAAACTAACATAAATGATTGTGTTCATCTTCTTTCGTTTATGTTTTTTAATCAAACTAAGTTAAAGAAGCATAAACAATTGAAGACAAATAAAAATAAGTGAACATATATGAACATAAACATACATATAAAAAGTAAACAAATAAACGAATGCAAATACGCGTCAACGTCATAATGAATAATAATAAAACTTGATCACCAATACTTTGATATGTTGATATATATATATATATATATATATATATATATATATATATATATATATATAAGTGTGTGTACATGTAATTAATCATGTATAACTTACGTAGTAATTAAAAAATATACATAATTAATTACAAAGTACTCTTTAATTTGTAAGAACATAAACAGTTACGAATCCGAAACATTATAAATTTGAATGAACATTCCCAAAATATTTCATAAGCCATTCTAAAAAAGCACCATATTTTATAAAATAATGGCAAGACTTACATTCTCACTGTGCTTCATTGGTTTTTTCTTGTGCCTCATTATGTGCACCAATTCCGTGCAAGTAAGATATATATAAAAAAAGTCATTATTCTTGTACTAACAACTTAAAATGTATTTTAGATTGGAAAATGTTATGCAAATATTTAATGGGATTATGATGTTTTTTTTTGTTTTTATAATGCATAGGGGAAAACATGGTGTGTAGCTCAAAGCCAGGCTACCGAACCGAAGTTGCAACAAGTTCTTGACTATCTTTGTGGACAACTCGACTGCAAGGAGATTCAACCTGGAGGATCATGCTTTAGCCCTGCGAAATCATGCGTCTTATGCTATTGATCTTAACTTTCAAATTAATGGTGTATGCGATATTAGTTACGCTACTCCTGCTGTCACAGATCCATGTAAGTTTCTTTTTCTATTGGAATATTTTCTAAAGAAATGCTCTGGCGCATCAAATATCGGGTGATAAGTGTACAAATTGAAACTAATTTTGTGTTGTTTTTATGCAGCTTTCGGGACATGTGTCTACCCCTAAGTGATGAGAAATTCATAATCGAACGACACGTTGAAGGGAAGATCATATTTTTTTCAAATTCTTGAAGGGTGAAAAGAATGTATAAAACAATCTAATAAGTGGAAGTAAAATGTTCTTTTACTCGTTACATGGTGTTTGATATATTATACTTGTGTATGTTTAGAACATCATATGCCATTTTAAGAAAGTAATGTTATTCTTCATTTTCAAAATATACGTACTCGTTTGATTTCTTTTTAGTTTAAGTGAAAGGTTTTATTATATGTTAAATATGATTCGATGGAATTTGAAGATAAATTAGAAAAAAGACTGAAATTAAGGTTAGGATGTTATCTTTTTTTAGATTAAACATCGATAATATGTTTTTTTGTAAGACTTCTGTAAAGTTTATTTGCTTTCATTAATTTGCAATAATGTGTATACTACTCAAATGATTCTTGAGTTTGATTCAACCTTCAAATAGTTTGGAGGGGTATTTATGAAAATTAACATTTTCTTTTTATGTATATAAGAAAGCCACTGTATCCTTTAAATATTACAAACTAAGTAACCTAGCCCGAAAATGTTATGTCTTGTAGAATTTTGAACTTATTTTAGTGGTCATCGATATATATAAGACATGAAATAACTTGGAGCGAAATTTTTCACTGAACTAATTATTGAATTCTCTCAAGAACGTTTTCAGATCGAAAAAATATGTTTAATAATCTTCAAATCAAGAAAAAAACATGTAAATCTTCTACTCTCTCTTCTTTTAATTATATTATACAGTTTTCGATCTTTTTAATCCCTAAATAAAGTCCATCTATGGAAAACATATCGTTTGATTTCTTTTGAGTTTAAGTGAAATGTTTTATTGTTGGTTATATATGATTTGATGGATTTTGAAAATATATTAGAAAAGAGATTGAAATTAAGTCCATCTATAGAAAAAAAGATTTGATTTCTTTTGAGTTTAAATGAAATGTTTTATTGTTGGTTAAATATGATTTGATGGGTTTTGAAAATAAATTAGAACAAAGATTGAAATTAAGGTTATGATGTTATCCTTTTTTAGATTAAACATCGATAATATGGTTTTTTTGTAAGACTTCTGTAATGTTTCTTTGCTTCCATTAATTTGCAATTATGTGTATACTACTCAAATGATTCTTGAGTTTGAGGCGACCTTCAAATACTTGGGAGGGTTATTCATGAAAATTAACATTTTCTCATGATGTATATAAGAAAGCTATTGTATCCTTTAAATATTACAAACTAAATTACCTATCCCGAAAATGTTATGTTTTTTAAAATTTTGAACTTGTTTTAGTGGTCATCGATATATAACACATGAAATAATTTGGAGCGAAATTTTTCACTAAGCCAATTTTTGAATTCTCTCACGAACGTTCGAAAAAATATTTTTAATAATCTTCAAATAAAAAAAAACATATAAAACTTCAACTCTCTTTTTTTAATTATATTACACGGTTTTTGATCTTTTTAGTCCCTAAATAAAGTTCATCTATGGAAAACAAATCGTATTGTTCAATTATGTATAAAATCCGTGAAGGAAATCATTTTCACTATGAGAATTTCCTTTTAACATGTTCAAAAATTTAAGCATGTTTCACAATCATGTGTTCAAAACTTTTTCTAAGCATTATGATGTTTGGAAGTAAGGACTCTATATTATAATTTTTCTATATCCTAATTTAGTGAATGGTTGTCGTGAACCATAAGATTTTGGGTGAAATGCTTGTGTAAATCCTTGGATCCCAGATTAAGAATTATGTACCAAGTTGGCTTTTGATTGAAACTCGCATCGGGAATCATGAGTGTACTTCCTTTGAAGGGTATAAATTAAAGACACTTTGATGAGAACCATAATATTTAACCATAAATAATATTGCTAACTTGACATGATACAGTTTTGGTCGGTGATTATCGGTTTTATTAGTTTTTCTTTATGTAATTTTCTTGGCTCATAATTTTTGTATTGTACTTAGGTGTAGGTCACTATACTTGTTTTTGTGTTGATGTCATTTATGTGGTTTCATTAATTAAAAAAAACAGGTAACAAATATGAAAAAAAAAATGGGATTTTGATACTTTCTTTGAAATATGTAATTTTGACTCTATTAGTTTTGGATTGCACTAAACATATGTATATATTTTTCTATGTTCTAGAAGCTCATAATTCACAGAAATACATGCTTTTATGAGCCAGGGAAATGCCCTAGGGACCCAAGAAGGACACTGCCCTTAGACTTGAAATCATCTAAAGAGTGTATGAATTATGCACCTCGTAACTCATTCAAACTAAATTTGGCTCAATATGTAATAGAATAGTTGTAATCACACGATTTTCTTCCTACAACTATTTTTAGTTATGAGGGTAAGTAGCGTATTTATTCGAGAATAAGTTTCTGGTCCAACTTGTTCCAATTATCTGGGTGGGAAAATGAGTGGCAATATTTGTAATATGACACTAATTTTGGCTCGACTATTGGTCTATTGCACTAATGACATGCCCTATGGTTTATAATAAATGGGATCTTAAACATTTTCTTGAATTGGCCAATACCCACTTGACATATATAAGTCGGATCCTAACAACTTGTTTTTAAACTAACATAAATGATTGTGTTCATCTTCTTTCGTTTATGTTTTTTAATCAAACTAAGTTAAAGAAGCATAAACAATTGAAGACAAATAAAAATAAGTGAACATATATGAACATAAACATACATATAAAAAGTAGACAAATAAACGAATGCAAATACGCGTAAACATCATAATGAATAATAATAAAACTTGATCACCAACACTTTGATATGTTGATCATACTTAGTGGTGCTACATTTGATATTTTTACCAAATCCACAAAATATAAAACCTATGCTAATTTTAAAAACCCCACGTCAGCAAAGGCCCTGGTTATTGTCCGAGTTATTGGTCCATGCATAACTCAAAAGTAATTGCGATATATATATATATATATATATCTATATATATATATATATATATATATATATATATATATATATATATATATATATATATAAGTGTGTGTACATGTAATTAATCATGTATAACTTACGTAGTAATTAAAAAATATACATAATTAATTACAAAGTTGAACTCTTTAAGTTGTAAGAACATAAACAGTTATGAATCTGAAACATTATAAATTTGAATGAACATTCCCAACATATTTCATAAACCATTTTAAAAAAACACCATAATTTATAAAATAATGGCAAGACTTACATCCTCACTGTGCTTCATTGGTTTTTTCTTGTGCCTCATTATGTGCACCAATTCCGTGCAAGTAAGATATATATATATATATATATATATATATATATATATCTCATTATTATTGTACTAACAACTTAAAATTTATTTTAGATTGGAAAATATTATGCAAATATTTAATGGGATTATGATGTTTTTTTTGTTGTTTTTGATAATGGATAGGGGAAAACTTGGTGTGTAGCACAAAGCCAGGCTACCGAACCGAAGTTGCAACAAGTTCTTGACTATCTTTGACCTGGAGGATCGTGCTTTAACCCTAACACTGGGCGAAATCATGCGTCTTATGCTATTGATCTTAACTTTCAAATTAATGGTGTATGCGATATTAGTTATGCTACTCCTGCTGTCACAGATCCATGTAAGTTTCTTTTTCTATTGGAATATTTTCTAAATAAATGCTCTGGCACATCAAATATCTGGTGATAGGTGTACAAATTGAAACTAATTTTGTGTTGTTTTTATGTAGCTTTCGGGACATGTGTCTACCCCTAACTGATGAAAAATTCATAATCGAACTACACGTTGAAGGAAGATAATATTTTTTTCAAATTCTTGAAGGGTGAAAAGAATGTATAAAACAATCTAATAAGTAGAAATAAAATGTTCTTTTACTCGTTACATGTTGTTTGATATATTATATTGTGTGTATGCTTAGAACATCATATGCCATTTTAAGAAAGTAACGTTATTATTCATTAAATAAACGTGTCGAAATCTCTAACCTTAACTTGTTAATTTCATGTCGGGTTCGTGTCGGGTTTTCGTGTCATGTCATGTTTTACTAGGTCTATAATAAAGTTATTTGTTGAAGTTCAAAAGGGACTAAAAGTGCGTTTTGGAATCTACATGTGGTTGAAATGAAATTTACGGAAGTCGTGCAAAACGTAAAACCCAATTTGTTTCTAGAATCGTCGTCGAGTTCTGCAACGAAAAGACACCTCTTGCCGTCGATTGCGATTTTTAAGATTTCTGTGTGTGTTGGTGTGTGTTTCTGTGAGAGACGTTGAGAATGGTGGTGCTTGAGCCGATTCCTTCGACTGATGACGAACCAAAAAGGTCAAAATCAACCACCGTTGCCGCCGGCAGCGTAGATTCAGGTAGTGGCGATAAAGCAAACGGCGCCGGAGTAGATATGAAAAGTGACAACAGAGTAACCGCCGACGGATACGCATCCGATGGTTTCGAAACCGCAAGCGAGACCGAAGTTGGCGATGATGAGATTGTATCTGATGATAATAACAATTCAAATGACTCCATTGAACATCAACAACACCATCCGGAAGAACTGTCTGTGGCGTCAAAGGATCAGTGCTTTGAAGATACGCTCGACGAAGACGAACTCAAGCAGGTTCACTCTTTCTCTCTTTCGAGGTTATAATTCATATACCCTGCGGTGTTTAGGTTTTGTCATTTAGTTGAAGCCTCTGGCATCCGCGTTTAGTTTTTGATTTTATCCAATGGTGTAATACCTAGAATTTGTGTTTGGAAGCATTTTACAGTATCATCTTGCCAAATTAGCTGCTGATTAGAATCTTCGTATTGATTTTGCTTGCTAGCTCTATGTTGATTTTGCTTTTAGATGGTTTTCAACACATGATTCGCATCACTCATGGTGTTCAAAACGTCTAATACATGATACTCTTGGTACTGGTAATATGCTTCTTGAGTTCTTGATATAGGTGGATTCTACTTTTTTCTTCTAGTCTCCATATGAACAATGTGAAGTGTGGATATTCTTGCAGTAACTAGTCTAATCCTTGGGCTTGGGATTGAATTCGAATTCTAAAAAATCTCCATTTAGGATCATCCTTTGTGACTTTTTTAGCTAAAAGTATTCATTCTTTTCTATTCATAATACAGAAGCATATATATATATATATATATATATATATATATATATATATATATATATATATATATATATATATATATATATATGATATTCATTTTGGTTACATAAAAGTATGAATTGATTTCCCCTTTCCCTATTGTCTTGATGGAAGGTTTCCTTATATACATGATGATCATAGTCAAACCCTTCTTGTGTCATGTATAAGATCCACCATGAGAGACAAAAGAATAGTTGCTTGAAAAAAAGAAGTTGAATTCAATGTTGCTCACTTATTATCTTGGAGATGCAGAAACTTTTGGAAGAAATGAATGAGGCAAAAGTTGAAGGCAACAAGTTATTTGGAGATGGTTTGTATGAAGAGGCTTTATTGAAGTATGATTATGCCATACAACTTGCACCCGAAATCTCCTCACTTTCAGAAATTAGGTCAATTTGTCACAACAATCGTGCAACATGTTTCTTTAAACTTGTGAGTTCTAATCTTTTACCTTATCAATTAAATTTTGTAGTTATGTGCTTATGATATATATATATATATATATATATATATATATATATATATATATATATATATATATATATATATCTATGGAGTTATATATATGACAGGGGAAGTATGAGGAGTCCATAAAAGAGTGCACAAAAGCATTGGAACTAAACCCTAATTACATGAAAGCTCTTGTTAGAAAAGCAGAAGCCCATGAGAAGCTTGAAAATTATGAAGATGCTATTGCTGGTAATTAAGTTAAATAATTAATACTTTGATTAATCATTTCTTTTTGAAATTTGTTTTATTGATATTGTTGTACTTTTTAGGTATGAAGAAAATCTTGGAATTAGATCCTTCAAATAAGCAAGCTAAGAGGACAATTATCCGTTTAGAACCATTGGCTGTAGAAAAACGTGAAAAGATGAAGGAAGAGATGCTTGGTATTAATATTATTATTATAATAATAATAATTAAGTTTAATTAACAAAATTAAAAAAAATATTGAAATATGTGTTTGAATATGTATATTGTAGGGAAGTTGAAAGATATGGGGAACACAATTTTGGGGAAATTTGGGATGAGCGTGGACAATTTTAAAGCGGTAAAAGATCCAAATACCGGCTCTTATTCCATCTCATTTCAGCGTTGAAGACAGACAGACTGGCAGACTGAAAAACAGACAGAGACACAGACAGACAGATGTGTCATTTGAAGGAACATAAACATAATAGTTGTGCATGTGCATACATACCCCTATTCCCTTTACACTATCTTTTTGGTATTAAGATGGAAGCATATGATATTAAAAAAAACAATGGACATTATATATTTTAATTTTCATTTCATTCTTATTAATTTCAGACGTGTTTGGTATGAACATTATTTTGTATGTTGATTCATTTTCTATATTATTTTATGTTTCATATATTGAAAATTAAAAACTACTTTATCCATTATTTAATGATTTAGTTGTTCTTGGTTGCTAAACTTTCTAATTTTATTACAATGGAGTTAAATGATTTCACATTTACAACAATAGTTGCCACTTGCTTTGACACAATCATTATTTGCTGTGAAATTGGCTTTTCGTGTACAATTGAGGTTTCAATGATAAACCACATTATTACAAAAGTACAACAAAAAGAAATATGTCATGTTTACAAGTTCTAACTATTAATTATTACACCAAAAACATATCGATTTCACCTTTTCAGTGTAATCCACCAACTTTATGTCCAAATAAAATATGAAAAAGAAAAAAGAATTGTTGATGAAAGTGAATGATTCTGTTGCTATCGACTTTGTACTACATGAGCATGAGCATGAACATGAACATGATTATTATTATTATTAGTATTATTGTTGTTGTCTTCATCACTTTGTTTTTCTGATATCATTTCTGCATGTTGCTCCAGATACTCACTGCTGTTCATTTCTGTCAACCTGTTTTTCATTATTTACACACTCTATTGAAATATTTCTTTATTTATTATAAAAAATCATCCCTCTTTTAAAAAAAAAAATCTACATACCTACTAATAGTGCGATCTTTTACAAACCCGAGTTCATTGTCAACACAAAGGTCAGAATCGTCATTTTTCCTTGACCTTGATGAGGTTCTAGGTGCCCTACTTTGAGCATCTGAAATAGTCACAATCCTTTCAAAAAGATCAAAAGGAGTCCCCTCAGCTGTACACATCAGCCTTGCCTTATTCTCATACATCACCTGTAATTTATTTTCAATGACAAGGGTATTTACGTCTTTTTCACATACAGAAGAGAAGCAAAAAAAAAAAAGAATCTCACATCAACTAGAGTGACAAACCGATGGGCTGCAGTCCTGTTGTGGAGCCCAAAAATTGGCACACCATCCAAAGCCAATGTATGAAACTTTTCTGTCATTAAAAAAATGTCATAACTTTTTTTCTTAAGTAAATAAATTGTTTATAAATTTTAAATTTTTTATTAAATTCACTTACTACATAATCCAAAATAGTCAGCAGCACCAAGTGGTTTGTTACATAATTCCTCAAAAGGAAAATATGCACATCCATTTGCACCCAATGGTACCTACTCATAAAAAAAATAATTACTATAAAATAATATGTTTATTCATATATTGTAAAAAAAAAAAACAAATTATATAATTACTAATAAATAAGTCAAGGAAACGAGTCTTTCTTGATTAAAATCTTAACTTTTTATAAATCATTAATCCAAACATCACTTTATCCTTATAGTACTTAAAGAAATAAAAAAAGAAGATGAAGATATATATGAAATGACATTTTTACCCTTGTACATGTACCTGTAGTTTTCTACCCATAACAACTTCTGCCACCTGGGGACGAGCTGTATGTTCCCCAACTAAATCTTGAAACTTTTGCAGAAGGAAATCGGATGAGTCATCATTTTTTATGAAGTAGAAACCTTCTTCAGCCTTCATTTCAAAAAAATTAAAAATAAAAAATTATAAAATATTTCGGAAATCAAATAAGTTATATAACAATAACAACACACTTGAGGAAATTGAATGAATGAGGGCAGATTTGTAATTTGTAAAAAGTTTAAAGAGTTTAGCATCTACCGATGTCCTCTTCCTATAATCTATGGAAGAACCAATTTCATGTATAATGCATCTTTCCTGCATCCATGGACAAAACTAGTAAATAAAGGGTAAAAATGGAATATTGAAAAATTGAGTTTACCTTTAATGTGGCAATGAAGGGTAGAAAAAGATCTCTTTGTAGTCCACGTTCATAAAGATTATCTGGAGCTCGGTTTGATGTAGCAACAAGTATCTATACTTCCCATTACAAAATTTAAAAAAAAAAAAAAAAATTATTATTATTATTTAGATTTATTAATATTGAAGAGAATTTAATTCTTAAAAGATATGCAAAAATTTTATAGATTTTTTTATCACTTACAACACCATTACTAAAAAGATGACCAAATAATCGATTTAGTATTAAAGCATCCGCCACATCATTAACCTGTAATATCATCATTATAATAAATTAATAATCATTGAACTATTATTATAAATGAATTTCAAGTCTTTTTTTTTATTTTTTTATTTTTTGGTTTTTTTGTAACATATTACATACCATAAACTCATCTAAGCATAATAAAATGGATTCATGAGATATTTCTCCTGCAACAACTTCAAGGGGATCAGCAACACCTTTATGCCTCTGCAATTATGATTTTTTTTTTTTTAAATATAATAGAAATAAAGTGACTTTTCTAAATATACCCTTACATGTTAGTTTTTAAATTATATATCTAAATGTCCTTTTATGTCGGTTTTACATTTGTCATCTACTTTTTACCAAACATTATTACTTTATCAGACAGTACAACTAGCTTATCAGCTACCAGCTATTCTGACAAACACAATCTTGGGATTTTTTCCACAACTTTTCCAAATATACCCTTACATGTTAGCTTTTAAATTATATATCTAAATGCCCTTTTATGTTAGTTTTACATTTTTCATCTACTTTTTACCAAACATTATTACTTTATCAGACAGTACAGCTAGCTTATCAGCTACCAGCTACCAGCTTTATTCTGACAGACATAAAGGAAGCAACTTTACCTGCAAGCGACTGTGTACGGTCAACATGAAGTCATGAAAATGGATCCTATTTTTCCTCCAATTGCTAGGCCTAATAAATTCAAAATTACATATAAAGAAGGTAAACCAAATGTTGAATCAATTTCCACGATGAGGGCATTTACGTCTTTTTCACAAACAAGAGATCAAATTCAAGAGCAAGTCTTTATCCCACCTTATATTAAGTGGAACAACAAACAAGTCCATTTTTTTTTGTCCCATTGACTTCACTATTAGTCAAAATAAATAAATAAGTAAAAAATAATGCTTACAATTGATCATAAAATAAATCCATTAACATGGTTTTTCCAGTTCCAACTCCTCCATAAAGATAAAGTCCTTTCACTGGTGAAATTAAAGATTGAGGCATGAGACGTGACCATAGCCACCTACTCCTGAAATTTTTAACAAAATATATGGAATTATAAATTTATAATATAAATATAAAAATTGAAACTTTTTGATTTCTTGATATTTGATAATTGATAATTTACCTCTCTTTTTTTCCAGAATCAGAATCACGATCCAAATGACAGGTATCAACTGATTCAACAAGCTCATCATAAAGTCTTTGAATTTCTCTTAAGGTGCCTATCTGTATATTCCCTTAATTTTTTAAAAACTAAAGGGTGTTTTTGGTATTTCAGAAATAGTTAAAAAAATTTCTAAATTACCTGACTTTTATCACCATCTTCAAGATCACCAGCTTTGATTCTTCTCTCATATTCCACAAGAGGCCCTGATCTTTTCACTTCTGTTATAAACACAACATTGTCATTTTCAACTTTTAACAATAACAAAATGACTAAATTAAGCTTTTGAATTATAATTTTGGAACCTTTATAGTTTACTTCAGCAGCATCGGAAGATATGGTTCTTGAAAACATATAAGAAGAAGGTAGTCCACATTTACAGATATTGTAAGATGATGTAGTGAAATTGCCATTATTTATATATGATCTTTTTGCAACTCCAGTTGATATTTTCTCTCCATGATGTAGAAAAGCAGATCGAATTGGTGAAAAAGATTTAACAAAAGCTCTCTTCATCTTCTTCACTCAAGTTCTTTGATGTCGATTTAAAAAGATGACCACTCCCAATGAAGGTAAACTTCAGGGGAGGGTCTCAAGAATCCTGAACAACAGAACAATTGGTAATAAAATTACAGAGATAATTAGGAATAAGGAATATATTCGATGATAAAACATAAAATTGGAGCTCATTCATGACTTGTAGTGGTCAAATTGATTAACTTTTAACCACAATTAATTAAATTATTTTGACTTGGTCATTGTTTGCATGAGAACCCGCCTTAAAAGTTAGTTAAGAAAACCAAAATTTGAAGTTTTACGTAAATCTCAAGATAACTATCATCAAGCTGACAAAATCTCGAAGAAAAAAGGTGTAATACATTAAAACCATATAAGAATCGGAAAAGGTCAAACGTTTGTTCTATTGTTGACTTTCGAGAAATCCGACCAATGGAAATATCATATGATTCCTGGAAATGAAACTATTGAGGCGTGCGAGAATCAAAAGCTAAAGAAACCGAAAACAAACCTGAATTCGGGTGGATAGGCTTTCGAAAAGTGCAACACAGATAATTGAATTGAAGTCTGCGAGGGGGAGCTGCGTTTAGAAGATTGAGCAATTCGCTGTTGATATGTTATCCGAATGGAGGTTAAATACCGATAAGGGTCTGATAAATATAAATCTTTTGTAATGATCAGAAAAATATGAAGAACCCTAAATTTATGGAACTCCCTGAAGTTGGTGGAGAGAAAGAGAACCCTGTTTTGTTGGAAAGAGACAATGGGAATGGGATCTGCGTTGGGTCATGATCTTTTTTATATTTTGTTCCTTTGACTCAATTATCCGAAATGGTCCCTGTACTATTCTTCATTCAATAGTTTTGTCCTTCACAAAAAAAAGGTCCTTTAATGAAGAATTTTATCTTGATTATGTAGAGAAACAATCAATTAAACATGACAACTAATTGATTATGTAGAGAAACAATCAATTAAACATGACAACTAAATGTTAGAAACTCTCAATAGTCTGTTGTTAAATATGTTTGTCATATCAGTTGTCATGTAACGATATAATTATTGAATGAACACATAAAAAAAACACAGTTAACCGACAAGATGGAGAAAAGTTTGATTTGATCATTTGATTTTTTACATAATATCAAACATTATATATCTACGACTTGAATTATTGAATAATGATATACCAAAACCTATAAAAATAATACAAAATTATGAAGATTTAAAAAACTACAACAAAT
Source organism: Lactuca sativa (assembly GCF_002870075.4). Taxonomy (NCBI): domain Eukaryota; kingdom Viridiplantae; phylum Streptophyta; class Magnoliopsida; order Asterales; family Asteraceae; genus Lactuca; species Lactuca sativa. Next base: position 220,344,908 of record NC_056627.2, read on the forward strand.
CAACAATAAAGTTAAGTTACACCGTTTAGTTGTGTGTTTTTTATTTAACGTTTTAAATTTTATACATTCTTTTAGTTGGAATTTAATTAGATTTTATTTTTAGTTGGAGTTTATTTTTTATACATTTCCTAGTTGAAATATGGTTGAGGGATCTAAAAGGAAGAGAGAGTAATGTTGATGTAAAAGAGAGAGATGGTTAGGGATATGGTGCGCCCTAATATTAAACGTGTAAATCCAAAAAAATAAGAATATGAATGTGCTAGGTTTATAATGTTTACTAGGCGAATGTCGGCGTGTTGCGCAGAAACATCTGTATAGTTGAAGTTTCTACAAATATATGTTTTTTTTTTAAATATAACGATAACGTTGTTGTTAAATTTGATATAAGTAATTAATATACTAATTTAATATAATATATGATAATATATACATCTATTATAACTGTATAGTCTCAATCATTTGAATGACTTCTACCCACGAGTTACAAATGAATAAAATTAAATATAATATATGGTTTAATATTATTTATAGTTGTTATTATTAATTAATTTTTTAAAATTTATTTACTTAATGTTTTAATTTCTATCATTATAATTATTAAAACAACAAACACTGTTTTTTTATTTTTAAAGGTAACAATGTAATCATTTATATAGAGTTATTTTTAACTATTGTTATTGTAAGTTATTTTAAACTATTTATTTGAAAACTTTTAACGATTATAAAAATATCTTTAGGAAATATTTTAGTTAAACTGATATTACGATTTAGTTTTTGCATTTATCATTACAATTTATCACTTTTAACTATTTACAACACATTTTTTGTTTTTTTAAGTGGAACTGAAATTTATATTTAAGTTAACATGTTAATGTTATATTTAAATTAACAATTTAAGTATTTTATCCAAATTGTTCAAAAGTTGTAACTTTAAACTGATAATGGTTTACATACAATAACATATTAAATCTAATAAATTAAGTATAATACGTTAAAAGTTAAAAACATAACTTTATAAGTAGAAGTAAAGATATCATTTTAAAATAGAAATTTAGTTTATTTATGATTACACTTTAGGTTTGATATTTATTTAACCTTATTAATCAACTTATAATCATTATTAGAAAGACACTACAATTTATTACTTTTAACTATTTACAAAATATTATTTTGGTTGTTTAAATTAAACTAACATTTATACTTAACTTGACCCAGTAATGTTATATCTAAATTAATAATTTAAGTATTTTATACAAATTGTTCCAAAATTGGATCTTTAAAATGATAATGGTTTACATCCAAGAATATATTAAAACTAATAAATTAAGTATAATATGTTAAAAGTTAAAAAAAAACATAGTTTTATAAGTAGAAGTAAAGATATTATTTTAATATTGAAATTTAGTTTATATATAATTACATTTTAGGTTTGATATTTATTTAACCTAATTAACCAAATTATAATTATTATTAGAAAGAAATTGAAAAGTCATGGAAGTTTCAAATGAATGTGGTGTCGTGGTGAAAGAAAAATGCATGGTAGTTTCAAATTAATGTGGTGAAAGGAAAAATATTTCATTTATAAGTAGATATAGATATAGATATAAATATAGATATATGTAGGGATGAAAGTGGGTCCAAACCCGGACCGGATGGACCCGGAGCTGGAAAACCCGGAACCGGTTAACGGGATTTTGTAGAACCGGAAACCGGACCGGTATATAGGAACCGGTTCCGGTTCGGTTCCGGGTATGGTTCCGAGTAAAGTAGGTCTAGAACCGGAAAACCCGAAAACATCAAAGTGGGTAGGTTGGAACCGGATAAAGTGGGTTTAGAACCGGAAAAACTGGAATTTTTTGGTAATTACTTACTACTCAGTGGGTTGAACTTTGAAAATTTTCATATTGATATCCCGACTTTGGGTGACTGTAACTCATTGAATATGAAACCAAAATTAACAAAATTATAGTCTAAAATCATGTACAAACTCTAAAATACACTCTGGAAATAACCGCATGTCAATCCGACTTTAAACGAATGATATTTTCATGTGTTAACATTTTCACATAATACAAAGTACAAAAACAAATAGTTGAAAAGTTGAAAATTTCCAGTTTTGATATCCCGACTTCGGAGGGCTGTAGATCATTGAATGTTAAACCAAAAATGACAAAATTATAGTCTAAACTCATGTACAAACTGTAAACTCCAAATTGGAAAAAAAAAAAACTACATGTCAATCCGACTTCAAACGAATTAGATATGCATGTTTTAAAACTTTCATCGAATACAAAAAAACTGAAAAGCTAAAAACTTCCAACTTTGATATCTCGATTTTGGAGGACTGTAAGTCAATGAATATAATACTAAAAATGGCAAATTTATAGTCTAAAATCATGTACAAACTTTAAATTACATGTTGGAAAAAACCGCATGTCAATCAGAGTTGAAACGGATGAGATATGTATCTTTTAAACGTTTCACAAAAACCGGTTCCGGCCCTAAAAGTGGTTCCGGTTCCAAACATCGGTTCCGGTTTTTAGACCCGGTTTACCCGGACCCGATGGACCCAAACCCTGATTACCCGGAACCCGGATAAAGCCAAATTTTAAACCCGGAACCGGTTCTATATATTCCGGTTCCGGTTCCGGTCCGATTCCGGTTCCAATCCGGTTTTCCGGTTCTAAATCTCTATCCCTAGATATATGTATGTTAAACAAGATAAGCCCTGTAAAAACCAAAACATGACCACGACTTTTGTGATTATGATTATATATTGTATATAATATAACCCTTTGTGAGATTGTAACTAAAAATAGATGATATCTAGTGGTATTTTTTGTGAGATATTGTAACTAAAATTATATGATATATTGGTATTTCTACTCATATTATATATAATATAACCTTTTGTGAGATTGTAACCAACGTGGTATTATTTAGCAATTCATATATATGGTTGCTTGTTTCAAGCAGGCTTATTTAATAGAGGGTTTGTTGTTCTCAGTAAACTTCAGTCTTCATATTCAACAATCCTCATGGACAACAAACAAACTCCAAAAAAGAAATCACTTAAAATATTTACTAACAAAAAAAAACAAATCCCAACTTTATCCCAAATCATTTGAGAAAGGCAATATGATGGATCTAATTGGCGTAAAACTGTTAACATGTAGACTAAAATGAAAATAATCAAAGGACAAAGGACTAATCTTTACATATTAAATGAAAGTGGATGACGATTGTTGTAATTCCCTCGACTTGTTTACGGCTTCTAATATAAGCATAAGAGTTTATGGGACACATGGGACATGATTAGAGAAAACGTGAGGCTGAACATGCAACCATGACTTTAATATATTATTTAAGCTCCAGAAAATCATAGTTTATTATTGGTTAATAATCAAAAAAGTTATTATATTGGCTTTGAATCTGTTAAAATCTTTCCATAATTTTAATATATATATATATATATATATATATATATATATATATATATATATATATATATATATATATATATATATATGGAAAAAGTGAATATACTTATATACCCTTAAGGGTATATAAGCTTAGGTACCCAAACACGTTATAATACGTCATTTTGTTTGATATATTCATTATAATGTTCTTAAACTTCTACCCCTAACTTGATTTACTTTCAAGATTTTCCAATTTTCACTATTATCTTTCTCATACATCATATATTTTTACCGAACACCTACTAATCTATATATATTGTAGCTGAAAATGAAAAATATGTAAAAGGAAGATAAATGTGTAATTTATAAAAATCATGAAAGTAAATCAAGTTAGAAGTTAAATTATAAGGAACATTAGACAATTAGAATGTATTATATAATACAAAACGACGTAATATAGTGAGTTTGGGTACCTAAGCTTATATACCCTTAAGGGTATATTCACTTTTCCATATATATATATATATATATATATATATATATATATATATATATATATATATATATATATATATATATATATATATATATATATATATATATATGGTGACGTTCAATAAAGAACCATAATTAACCAAGAAACCAATCTTTTTTTCAACTTTTATACTTATCTTTTATCAAAAAAAAAACTAAAAATACAGAAATTCATAACTTTTTATCCTTTTTCCAATGATATAAAATTCGATTTTTTTTTTGTTTACGTCTAATTCACAATGTGAATCTTCGAAAATTCACAACCTGAATCCGGATTCACACGGTGAATCTGAAAAATATTTTTCACATTTACAATGTTAATATATGAATTTAAATATTTTTAGATTTTTTTTCGATAAAGAATAAGCTCTAGAAATTGAAAAAAAGATTTGGTTCCTTGAAGAACCTATAATTATGGTTCTCTATTGAACTTTTTCATATATATATATATATATATATATATATATATATATATATATATATATGTTGAGGTTCAATAAAGAACTATAATTAACAAGGAACCAATGAACCAATCGTGAGCGTCAGAAATTATAATGATCAACGGTCAAGGAAATACATGTACAATTTTACATTGTACGCACATATACCGGATTATACCAAAAAAATACCTCCTTACCAAAAAAACTCACCTCTTTTTTTTTGTTTAAATTTTTTTTGAGCCACATATTTTATTAAAAAAAACCGAATATACCGTTGTTCTCAATTTTTCGTCCTCTTTCCATAGAGATCGATGTTGATATCTAAAAAATATAACTTTTTTTTTCGAAAAAAAACCACTTCATTTTGTTAGTTTTTTTCAATATTTAAGTTTATTTTTATCAATAACAATAATAATAATTATACCAAAAATATTAATTTTTTGTACTCTATTAATAAACATCAACACCGATTTTAAAAATAAAATTAAAAAAAAAAACTCGAACAGTGTAGATTCACACTGTAAGTCTAAACTGTAAATATTTCAATTTTTAACATTCACAACGTGAAAAAAACTCGAACAGTTCAGATTCACATTGTGAATCTGACTTACTATTATTCACATTGTAAATCCGACTTACTATTATGCACACTATGAATCTGAGAAGGTTCAGAAAAAAAAAACCTCGATCAGTGTAAATATTTCAACTTTAAACATTCACAATGTGAAAAAGCTCCAATCAGTTCAGATTCACACTGTGAATTTGACTTACTATTATGCACACTGTGAATCTGAACTGAAATATCGTTTTTTTACATTAATATGAATCTATGTTTAAAAAGTACAAAAAAAGCATGAATTTTGATATATTTATTAATTTTTTTCTATAAAAAAATAAACCTTAACTTTTCAACAAAGAAAATGAAGTGAATTTTTTTTCGAAAAAAAAGTTCGTTTTTTATATATCTGTAACACCCATAATCAGAAAGACCATGAAAGAAAAGGAAAACCCTAAGTAATGGGGTTAACTCGTCGAGTCCAGGGTGGAACTCGACGAGTCCGAGCGGGATCCGGGTCGAAGAGTAAGTGATCGACTCGACGAGTCGGAGAGTGGACTCGACGAGTCCGGTCTGGATTGGGAAACCCTAAATCCGGGACTTTGGGCACTATTTAAGAGTCTTATTCTCTCCATTAGGGTTCCTTGGAGCCTCTCTCATCCAGAAACTAAAACCCTCAGCCTCCATTGTTGCATATTCAAGTCTCTTGCCATTTTTGGGTGATTTGAAGGAAGACGGAAGGAAGGAATCATTGGGGCTTCAAGGATTGGATTTAGATCTTGAGTTTGGGTCACCTTTCAGAGTTATTGAAGGTATTAAGTCGTTATTTTCACCCTTCTTCATCTAGATCTACCTTGGTTATGAGTTTTGGGGCTTTTATGCCATGTTTAAGAACCATTTCGAGTTAGAAGCCCAGATCTGAAGTTGCTACTTCAGATCTAAGTGTATCTTGGCCTAGAAAATCATAAAGCATCAGTCTATGGGTTGGTTGTTAAGCCTCTTTGTCTTAAACCCTAGTTTGTAGTGTTTTGAGCCTTGATCTCCTTAGTTATACGTAAAGTTTGCAATTTTACGTGGGGAACGGACTTTGGAAGTATGGATCTATGATTTGGAGCCCCTGCATGGCTCGAAAAGCCACTGGATGGATTAAGAACTAGAGCGACTCGGCGAGTCACATGGGTGGACTCGGCAAGTTGGATGAAGTTGGGCAGGAACTCGGCGAGTTGGAAGAACAACTCAGCAAGTCTGTTGAAGATTGCCTGGGACTTGGCGAGTCTGTTCTTGGACTCGGCGAATCAAGTCGTGAAACCCCAAACCCTTCAAGTTAAGACTCGGATCAGTGAGTTGAGTGGGGACTCAGTGAGTTGGACAGGTCAGGACTCGGAAATCGGTAGACTCGGCGAGTCAGGGGCTGACTCGGCGAGTCGAGTCGCGAATGAAAGGATTCTGAGCTAATGAACTCGGCGAGTCAGTAAGCAGACTCGGCGAGTAGGGTTGACCTGGAAGGTTGACTTTGACCAGAGTTGACTTAGTTGACTTTTGGAGAACAGTTAAGCTAAGTGATATATGTTTTGATATTGGTAGCTCGGGGAGCTAGTGGAGCAGCGGTTCAGGGAATTTTCAGTCAGCATCCAGAGGGGTTACCAGCAAGTTCAACAGTACGAGGTGAGTTTCCCTTTGTGTGAATGGGTCTACGGCCACAATGCCGGCCCGTGTAGTTATGAGTAGGAAGACCCGGGGGTTAGCCCTAGGCGCAATATGCTAGAATAATATTCAGGACCAAGGTCCAATAATAGCGGGCGGGTGCCCAAGGAATGGTTTATATGATAGTTTATACTTGTTGTCTATGTGATACATGTATGTGCCTGGTAGGGAGGTGAGTGTGGGCGAGGTCCCGTATCTCACCAATAGCAGAGTGTGGACGGTGTTCCACATCTCATTAGCAACAGAACAGGGGCGAGGCCCAAGTTAGGGAAAGAGTGAGTGTGGGCTGGGCCCGTATCTTCTTATCATTAGGAGCGTGGATGGGGTTCCATGACTCATCAGTAGCAGGACAAGGGCGAGGCCTCATGACAGGATTTATTAGTATGTGTTAGCTTATGTGTTGTGATATGCCTATGTCTTAGTATATGTTAGCGGGCGAGGCCTAAGTGAAACAGATATGTATCCGAGCGGGGCTCGAAGCCAGGCGGAGCCTGGAGCGGCGGGGCCGTTGTAGCGGGCGTGGCCTAGTATATGCTGTATGTGTTTATGCAGGGTATGTGGTAGGTTGGGGTACTCACTAAGCTTCATGCTTACGGTTTTCAGTTTTGGTTTCAAGTACTTCCGGTAGCGGAGGGAAGAGCTCAGGGTGATCGCATGACACACACCATAGATTAGTCAGCCTGGGATGTTTTACTCTGATAATGAACATATGTTTTGGAATTTATTACTCTGATTTTGTTATTGATTGACAAATATGTTTTAAGTATTGCTTTATAAAAGAAATTTTTAGTCTTGAAAATTGGGACGTTACAAGTTGGTATCAGAACCTTGGTTTGAGGGATTCAGACATACTCTCGGGTGTGCCTGAACTCAAACTAAGGGATTGATATAAAAGTTTTCAAAATACAGTTTTGTAAAAAGAGTTTTGAGAAAGGAAACAGTTTTAGAAAAACAAAAAGAATTCAGAAAGAAAAGAACTTCGATAAGAGAAAAGGGTGTGGTGCATGCAATCAGCCGAGCTCAAGTAAGTACCCCAAAACACCCATACAAGTTATGTTACGATTATCAGTTAGTAGAACAACATGCTAGATTATGACTAAGGATCTAGGGAGGATGCCTTATGTGCCTGTTATATGTGCTTTTCAGCTGTATGGTAGTACTAGATAGACAGTAGTAGGGTAGCCTGTTTAGGTTATGCCTGAGTACATGAGATTATGTTACACGCTAGTACAGATTCTTGATATGAGGTTGTGATTGCTTGAGTATGTTATGGTTAGATTTTCCCTTGTCTGAATGTTACTTGCTTTGTGCATCGTGGGATTCTGAGTGATGGGAGTTAGCCATTAGGTGAATACGTCACGTCACATGTGATCAGGGTTGAATAATCTCAGAGTGTTGGATTTGGCCCTATTGCGCAGCTCTTGTCTAAGTCCAACCACTGTAGGGACGAGTCTTTTACTCGAAGGATTATCTGAGCCTCGTCACATGTGATGGTATTCAGGTGATGGATAATTGGCATCACAAGGAGGCCTTCAACGGCTGAGGACTGGTTTGGTTGAAGTCAGAAGTTTCCCTAGGGTAAGCCTAGGATGAGATAGTGTTGGGAGCAGTAGTAGTAGAGAAAGGGACCTAGTGGAGTCGAAGCAGTTCTTGAGGAAAGTACGGATAGATGTGGAAGGTAGTATGGGACCGTACTACTGAAAGCAGAGGATCTATATTCGATTCGGGAAAGGCCGAGATGAGACCGGGGAAATTGTAGTGTGTGTATGATCCCTCAGCAGTGATGAGTATTCTAATAGTTATTGCGTTATGTTTTCAGCATGGTGACATTGCGAGAGAGACCAGTGGGCGGATCAGGCACCGGAGAGGGATCAGGCTCGGGTTCAGGGACCGATCAGCTCGAGGAGCGTATGAGAGAGTTTATATCAGCAGAGGTTACGCCCGGCATACTAGACCAAACTCCTGTGATCTTTGGCACGGTCAAGGAGGGTATACTGGAGGTTTTGGATGAGAGGCCGGGAGCCTTCCGTACAGAGATGATGGCTTTGATGGGAGCTCGTACTTTGACATTCCGAGAGTTTAGAGCTTGCGGAGCGCCAGGTTATCATGGGGCTAGGGACCACATTGCTAGTAGCAGGTGGTTGGCTGATGTTGCCAATGCTTTTCGTACGAGCCGGTGTCCCGAGGGGGACAAGGTCAGACTCGCCTCCTGTCTTCTGAAGGACAGAGCGAGGGATTGGTGGGAAGAGAGTGGTCATGCTTTGGGGGATGATGTTGCGTTGGACGCGATGACATGTAGTGATTTTTCATCTAGATTCAGGGCTGAGTTCTCACCGACTATTGAGGTGCAGCAGTTGGCACGGGAGTTTCAGGATTTGGCACAGACCACTGAGATTGTGGTGGAGATCACCACCAAGTTCAGGGAGATGGCTCTTCTTGTTCCGCAGTATGTCGCGGATGAGGAGATGAAGAAGGCCCGATACCACGAGATGCTGAGGAGTGACATCAGGGAGTTTGTGAGCAGGTCCGGCTGCAAGACGCTAGAGGACATGATCTCGCGGGCCAGGGAGAGGGAGATCGATTTGGAGCAGATCCGGAAAAGGAAGCCGAATGAGATTCAGGTAGCCACAGGATCGGGCAAAAGGCCCAATGGATCGGATTCGAGATCGAGGGATTATCAGGACCACAGTCGATGCGGGAAGTGTGGCGGGACGCACGGGGGTGCGTGCAGGAGTGGTAGTGGTGGAGAGTCTAGCTGCTTCAAGTGCGGTCGGACTGGTCATTTTAGCAAGGATTGTATTGTGACCACCACTCAGGGATCGGACCTGATATGTTTTCACTGCAGTCAGCGGGGCCACAAGAAGGCCCAGTGTCCCATTTTGCTTTCAGCAGGACGGGTGATGGCACCTGCCCCTGCAACTTTGAGGATCACAGACGGCCGTCAGGGCCGAGCAGTGGCGCCTGTGGTAGGAGGCAGGGCTTTTCAGATGACTACCATGGAGGAGCGAGCAACGCCAGACGCAGCAGGTATGCGACTTTAGTTTTCTGTTTCCTTCATTCATGATTACATTGTTATGGTTATGCATCATTATTGGTATGAGTATTATAGAATTATACGGCTTGCATGTGATTTAGTTATATGCCATCTGCATACCTTAGATATTAAAATGATAGTAGGGGGTTGTGCTCGATGGAAGCAGACTACTCAGGATGCAGTAACTATAGCATGCTTATATGGGACTCAGTAATGTTCCGCTAGATTCGAAAAGGTGTTATTGAGTGATGGATCGGTTAGATCCCTAGCTATGGAAAGCTTGGTTCTTCAGCAGATTGTTTGCGGTATTGCGGAGAAGATTGGGAATTCTTCTCAAGCATTAAGCAGTGAGGTATAAGCAGGATCAAAGTAGGGGAGAACCCTCTGAGTATGCGAGGGTAAGAGCGCGCAGATCCAGAGTGAGTGCACGACCTCTGAGAAGGAAAAGAAGTAGCATGGCGATTGATGGATTGAGGGTTCAACATTGGGTGTTTGAGAAACTTCCCAGCAGAGAGTTCATGTAATCAGGATGGTTAGTAGCTGGTCGGAATTCGGGTTGGAGGATCGCCTGTAGGACTCGGGTAAGTCAAAATGAGGAATTTGAGAATGATTAGCATGGGATGCTTACACGTTATTAGTTAGTGCCAGAGACAGCATGAAGATGCATGGAAGAGCGGCGGGAGAGCCGCAGCTTTCTCCAGCAATAGTCAGAGGCGGAAAGTGTCGTAATACTACGGGGTAGCCGTAGCATTCACTAGTAGTCAGTGAGTATGGAAGGTGTTGTAAGACTACGGGTAAGCCGTAGCATTCCCTAGCAGCTTAGTTATCGGAGTTGGGGCGAGGCCCTTACCTCCTAGTGATCTAGGTAGGAATCAGGAATGGGTAGTGGATGAGAATAGTATAGCCGGGTGAGACCCGTGGGCGAGGCCCGTGAGTTTTAGTAGCACAGGTGGGACCTGGTAAGGACCTTAAGGTCGAGTTAGGGGGATCGAGGATCCCAGGACTTGTAGCGCCAGAGTAGCAGAGTAGAGGAGGGCAGTATTAGGTATCCTAAGTTTCTACGGAAATCGCGGGGAGTGATTAGGAGTTTGTGTCGGGGCTAGCGACCGGTGGGAGCCGGTAATCCAGATGTTGATAGGATAGTAGGGACCAGGGTGGTCTTGGTTCATCCAAAAGGCGGATAAGGGATAGCAGGATTTTCAGTGAGTGGCAGTAATGGTAAGCAGACTATGGTGGAATTCAGTTAGTTGATCGAGGGGTGCTCAGCACCAAGTTATAGTAGTGAGAAGTGTCCAGTGGATACTGGCGGTAATGACCCGTACTGGAAGTAGCGGGGGTAATGGAGTTGGTGAAGGATAGGACCTTCACAGTGGCAGAGGAAGTAGTTAGTTATGGAACGTTGCCTTGGGATGGCTAGAAAACGCACAAGGAAAGAAGGGGGGTGAACCCGTAGGATGTCTAGCATAAGTACTCGGGGAGTACCAAAAGGATTGTCAGTTGAGTAAGTTGTGTTTCCAGGATGGTCAGGTTTAGGGTAAACCCGAGAATATTATCCGCAAGGATTAATGATAGTCAGAATAACTGAGCAAAAAGCCAGCGGAGGTAGTCAGCGGGTGTTAGGTTTTCCCAAGCAGAGTGTTGAAGGCAGATTGCAGGAGGGTTGGCCGTAGAGAAACTTCGAGAATGAAGTTTAGTTTAAGTGGGGGAGAGTTGTAACACCCATAATCAGAAAGACCAAGAAAGGAAAGGAAAACCCTAAGTCAAGGAGGTCAACTCGTCGAGTCCAGGGTGGAACTCGACGAGTCCGAGCGGGATCCGGGTCGAAGAGTAAGTGACCGACTCGACGAGTCGGAGAATGGACTCGGCGAGTCCGGTCTGGATTGGGAAACCCTAAATCTGGGACTTTGGGCACTATTTAAGCGTCTTATTCTCTCCATTAGGGTTCCTTGGAGCCTCTCTCATCCAGAAACTAAAACCCTCAGCCTCCATTGTTGCATATTCAAGTCCCTTGCCATTTTTGGGTGATTTGAAGGAAGAAGGAAGGAAGGAATCATTGGGGCTTCAAGGATTGGATTTAGATCTTGAGTTTGAGTCACCTTTCAGAGTTATTGAAGGTATTAAGTCGTTATTTTCACCCTTCTTCATCTAGATCTACCTTGGTTATGAGTTTTGGGGCTTTTATGCCATGTTTAAGAACCATTTCGAGTTAGAAGCCCAAATCTGAAGTTTCTACTTCAGATCTAAGTGTATCTTGGCCTAGAAAATCATAAAGCATCAGTCTATGGGTTGGTTGTTAAGCCTCTTTGTCTTAAACCCTAGTTTGTAGTGTTTTGAGCCTTGATCTCCTTAGTTATACGTAAAGTTTGCAACTTTACGTGGGGAACGGACTTTGGAAGTATGGATCTATGATTTGGATCCCCTGCATGGCTCGAAAAGCCACTGGATGGATTAAGAACTGGAGCGACTCGGCGAGTCACATGGGTGGACTCGGCAAGTTGGATGAAGTTGGGCAGGAACTCGGCGAGTTGGAAGAACAACTCAACGAGTCGGTTGAAGATTGCCTGGGACTCGGCGAGTCTGTTCTTGGACTCGGCGAATCAAGTCGCGAAACCCCAAACCCTTCAAGTTAAGACTCGGATCAGTGAGTTGAGGGGGACTCAGTGAGTTGGACAGGTCAGGACTCGAAAATCGGTAGACTCGGCGAGTCGAGTCACGAATGAAAGGATTCTGAGCTAATGAACTCGGCGAGTCAGTAGGCAGACTCGGCGAGTAGGGTTGACCTGGAAGGTTGACTTTGACCAGAGTTGACTTAGTTGACTTTTGGAGAATTGTTAAGCGAAGTGATATATGTTTTGATATTGGTAGCTCGGGGAGCTAGTGGAGCAGCGGTTCAGGGAATTGTCGGTCAGCATCCAGAGGGATTACCAGCAACTTCAGCAGTACGAGGTGAGTTTCCCATTGTGTGAATGGGTCTACGGCCACAATGCCGACCCATGTAGTTATGAGTAGGAAGACCCGGGGGTTAGCCTTAGGCGTAGTATGCTAGAATAATATTCGGGACCAAGGTCCAATGATAGCGGGTGGGTGACTAAGGAATGGTTTATATGATAGTTTATACTTGTTGTCTGTGTGATACATGTATGTGCCTGGTAGGGAGGTGAGTGTGGGCGAGGTCTCGTATCTCACCAATAGCAGAGTGTGGACGGTGTTCCACATCTCATTAGCAGCAGAACAGGGGTGAGGCCCAAGTTAGGGAAAGAGTGAGTGTGGGCTGGGCCCGTATCTCATTTTCAGTAGGAGCGTGGATGGGGTTCCATGACTCATCAGTAGCAGGACAAGGGCGAGGCCCAAGATAGGCGAGGCCTCAGGACATAATTTATTAGTATATGTTAGCTTATGTGTTGTGATATGCCTATGTGTTAGTATATGTTAGCGGGCGAGGCCCAGTGACAGGCGAGGCCTAAGTGAAACAGATTTGTATCCAAGCGGGGCTCGTAGCCAGGCGGGGCCTGGAGCGGCGGGGCTGTTGTAGCGGGCGAGGCCCGAAGTAGCGGGCGTGGCCCAGTATATGATGTATGTGTTTATGCAGGGTATGTGGTAGGTTGGGGAACTCACTAAGCTTCGTGCTTACGGTTTTCAGTTTTGGTTTCAGGTACTTCCGGTAGCGGAGGGAAGAGCTCGGGGTGATCGCATGGCACACACCATAGATTAGTCAACCTGGGATGCTTTACTCTGATAATGAACATATGTTTTGGAATTTATAACTCTGATTTTGTTATGGATTGACAAATATGTTTTAAGTATTGCTTTATAAAATAAATTTTTAGTCTTGAAAATTGGGACGTTACAACATCATCATGGATCTCTTTGGAAAGATGACGAAAAATCGTAAACAACGGTATACTGGGTTTTTTTTTGATAAAAAACATGGCCTAAAAAAATTTTAAACGAAAAAAAAAGTGGTTTTGTTATAATTCGGTGCATGTGCGTCCATTGTATATGATTACAACCCTTCATTTTATCGTTCATCGCTTTAAATTTCGACGTTTTGGATTGGTTCATTGGTTCCTTGATTAATAATGGTTCTCTATTGAACTTTTCCACACACACACACACATATACACACACACACACACACACACACATATATATATATATATAGGTTATAATGTGGATGACATGTATTGTGTGGTCGTAGGAACAATCTTAGACTAATGGATGAAAAGATTGAATGACTCTGATTTGAGGGTGTATATTATGAAAATGGAATGGCCTGTACTCTATAATCGCATAAATCTCATTATAAGGACATTTTAGTAAATTAGACTTGATTTAAAAAAAAGAAAATCCTAGATTTTAGGGGATAATTAATTTTCTTAATTTAAAAATATGATTATTAAAAATTAATTTAATTTCAATTTTAACATATTTTTTAATCAATTTCGATTTTATTCTTTTATTCTTTAAGAATGACACCTTCATATATTCTTTAGAATTTGATTCAATTATTTTTTAAGCACATCAAGAAAGGAAATCGATAAAAAAGGCAAAGAAATATTCATTCTTGCAAACCACCATTCACATTCTTGAATGAATTACAAAAGAGACTAAGAATATGAGTTCATTCTTGAAAGAAATTTCAATAATACATATTCTTGAAATAAATACATTCTTAAAGAATGAAACTAAAGTTCATTCATTTTCTAACAAAACTGATATAAAATTTGAGAATACATTCAGCCACATTTCTCCTTAAAGAAGAATGTTGTTTTTGTAAGGTGAACATTGATATTCTGAAAGAATGCTCGTGTTTTTGTATGATGAACCCTTATATTCCAAAAGAAAGTTGATGTTTCTAAGATGAACCCTAAAATTCTGTGAGAATAACATTCGGTTATAATTACATTCTGTCAGAATACACCTTGTTATTAAAAAAATCTGCAAGAATGCACCTTTTTTCGTTATAGCACAACAAGAAGAATCATCTATCTTTGCTTTAAGAATACATGCTTAAATAATGCATTCTTGAAGAATGTCAATTTGTTGTAGTCAACAACAGTAGAAAGGAGACCATTATTACAAAATAAAGAAAGCACAAGAAATAGAAATGTCAATTATAATCTATTAGAATAAGAAAAAACAAGAATTGCATTCATATTTGAGTTTTCAAAATTCTTGGAGATGAAAAACAATGAGCTGGCAAGCAAATGATCTATCCCAGGCAACTTCGCCCAATTCAAATTCACTTATTTTGTTGTGGATAGTGATGTATGAAAAATTGTTAAACGTTAACCAGTTGTCAAGTTACAAGAATTTTGAATCGAGCTAAGTAGCTAAATAAGTTTCAATGCAATTATGAAAGTCTTCGTTAATCTTATAATTCTTACCTACTGAACCTCAACAAAAGTACAAGTCAAGTAGCCAATTCATCAAGTTTCATTTCATATTGAGTTAAATAAAAACATTTTACACACCGGACCAAATTAAGACTAGCAAATTCACAAAGGATGGACCTTGAAAAATATACACTCCAAATTGTAAAACGTTACTACGTCAATCTGATTGAGTCTTTGAATTTTTTTCTGTAGAGCAAAATAGAATTCAACAAAAATAAGTCCCAGAATTTCTCAATTTAAAACAACTAAATTTAAACAAACTACAATCAAATTCATATGACTTAACACGAATAGGGAACAAAAGACAAAATATTATCGTTGTATGTTCAAGAATCCACTGATTTTTACTAGTCGAAAAATATAGGTTATGTCAACACAAAGCAACATAGCTTATGATTCAACTATCGAGCAATTAATTTTTGATTTCAAGATCAAAGATGGGTATATCTTTAGAGGAGTTGTTGCATCCTTACCTATGAGTCTACAGTTACAAAAAACCGATGAGCCTAAGGCGTATGGTAGTATGCAGCCACCTCCCATCGGCGATGATGTCGCTCCATATTCCATTATCGATAACAAAAAGAAACCAAACGTCATGACCCAGGGGGAATGCGGGTAGGTCGAAGGTCATGGAGTCGCTGGTATAGGTAATGATGTAAAAGATCTATACAATAAATAATGGATTCAAAAATATTCATAATGTTTAGTTTCCTAATTTACAGGGATTTATGTTATTAAAATAATTAATGTGATTGAGCAATTTACTAGAATACCCTTATTTAGGTTTTTCAGTTGATTGGTGCACATTAATCCCTACATCCACACAATATTTGTCCATCCACATATGAACATATATATATATATATATATATATATATATATATATATATATATATAGAGAGAGAGAGAGAGAGAGAGTCCAGTTTCGGTGAGGACTAACCGTGGCCAATCAAGCTCATTAAGGGTATTTCAGTCGAAAAAAAAATATAAATTGGTTGCTAATGCTGGACAACATAACTTGCTATAAGCCAAAACTTCATTTTATTTCTCAAAAGAAAATTGGAACTTGTCCTTACAATGCATAAAATGAAAAACTATATTTCTAGACATCTCCAAAGAGTAATAGAAATCTATTAAAATTATCCTAACTGCTTAGTAGTTACTCCAAATTCTGACCATCGAACCATGTGACCAAAGTCCATTTTTGTAACGCCCCGATTCACAAGTATTAATTATGTAAGAATTCTTCTTGGTTTCAAGGCCTACTCAACGAGTTGGTTACCCTGACTCGTGGAGTAGTAGCGGGTTGGTCCGCGTGTTTAAGTGACCTACTCCCCGAGTCCAAGAAGGGACTCGACGAGTAGGAACTGGAGGGTGAAACCCTAATTTCCAGGGTTTTACACCCTATTTAAGGACCACTTATACCCCTTAGCCTCTCTTACTGCCTCCCTTGAGTTTAGAAACCCTAATTCGCGTTTACTCTCTATATTTGTATGCTTCTTAGCTTGGAAAAGAGATTTTTGGAGTAAAAAGATTGGAGTCCAAAATGTTTGGAGCAAGGGGCTGTTGTAGATCCAGATTCTTCTCTGTCTTGGCATCATTTTGGAGGTAACAAGTTGTTACCTTGGCTCTCTTTTAGTTAGATCTCTTCATTTATGGGTTTGGGGCCCTTTTTAGGGTTTGTGTGGTGGTTCTCGATTTGGGTCAAGATTTGAGGTTGCAACCTCAAATATGGACTCCTTTATCCCCTCTTTGTCATAAAGTTTCACTCCTTGTCAAGCTATGATTATTCCCTTACCTTAAGCCACTCATTTAGCTTGTTTTGGGCCATTATCATCTTTCATGCACGTAAAGTTTGCAGCTTTACGTGATAAACATGCCCTAGGAGCTTAGATTTGCAGTATGGAGCCTTTGCATGGCTTAAAAAGCATTTGTATGGATGAAGGATTGAAGGGACTCGACGAGTCATATCAAGATGGTCCTGAACTCGACGTGTTGGATGAACAAATCGGCAAGTCCGATGAAGATTATTGTAGACTCGGCGAGTCAGTAGGGTGACTCGGCGAGTCGGTTAGGGTTTTTCCCAACAGTTGGATGCATGTGAACTTGTCGAGTTGCAATAGGAAAACTCGACGAGTGGCCAAGGAGCTTTGACCACGAGCCTTAGGAACTCGACGAGTCACTCTGGTGACTCGGCGAGCGGACGGGTTATGTAAGGAACTCGGCGAGTGGCTGGGTTCACTCGACGAGTTCAGGTCGACATGGACTATTGACCCTAACATTTGACTTTGAATTTGACCAAGGGTTTACCAGTTGACTTCTGGGATATCCGGGAATTTATGAACCTTATGATGTGTTGGATATAGGTGGTGGAGTTCGTGGCGGTGATTCGAGAGTTGAGCTTTCTATTTCCAGTCGGCAGTTACAAGGTGAGTTATCCTCACTACACTCAAGGGTCTAAGGCACCAAGTCCGACCCTTTGGATTGTTATATGGTTATGTTATGCTAGTATGATCTGCTAGATCGGTATCCTAGAGGGTAGGATAATATTATATAGTATGTGGCATGATTTGTTAGATCGATATCCTAGAGGGTAGGATAATATTATGTGGTATGATATGTTAGATAGGTATCCTGGTAGATAGGATGATATTATGTGCTATGTGGTATGATCCGTTAGATCAGTTGTTGTCTATAGACTGTTATGTGATTATCTTTTATATATGTGTGCACATATTTGTTTGGCGGTTGAGGCTTATCTGCTTTGGACGAAAGCCAATAGACCTGGGCATTCCAACCTGTTGGTTGTGGGTCGTGAGTATTCCATCCCGAGTATGATTGGACTCATAGTATGTGGGCATTCCAACCTGTTGGTTGTGGGCCTGGGGTATTCCATCCCGAGGATGATTGGACCCATAGTATGTTGCCATTCCAACCTGTTGCTTGTGGGCATATGGGGTATTCCAACCCGATGGTTGACTAGACCCATAGTATGCTGTTTGTGATTCTATGTGTATTGTTGTGAGTAAGGGTATTTTGGGAGAACTCACTAAGCTTTCGGACTTACAATTTCAGTTTATTGTTTCAAGTACATCGGGGGATCGCGGCAAGCCAAAGGCGTGATCGTACAGCTCCTCACATTTTGTTATGGATTATGGGAAACTCTGATATAGACTATTTTGGAAACAAAGTTGTAATAACTATCGATTTGAAATGTTTTTGAAAAAGTTTAAATTTGGCTTGAAATATTTTATGGGTGTTACAAGTTTCTACGATCAGATTTAGCTCAATTTATTCAAGCTTCCTTCTTTCTTTAGATCCTGCAATACCATCAAAATGTGATCATCACATCATGTATTAAGAGTCTATGAATAGGAACTTTTAATGGAGTTAGATAATGGATGTACCTGAAGTAGATTCACACAAATCATCTTCAAGATCCTTTAGGTATTTTAGGCAGCTTTTCCTTCTAATGTCCATTCAAATGGTTGTAGAAACAAATGGACTCATTGGGGTCAACATTGGGAATGATCTTAGAATTAAACTTTCTCTTTACCATATGATCAAACGCTTTGACCTTGGCCAATCCCTTTCGATTGGGAAGACAAACCTTTTAGTGATCATAAATGTTACCATTGTCAATATTCATGGAAACCTTAGGATCAGACCCTATAAGCATTTCCGCTTTAGTTGTGCTCTTAAGTATTTCTGCTTCAACAACTATCAACATATGTTTCAAATCAATAGGTTCACATCGAGGTTCTTCATATGAAAGTTCTCAACGAACTGACCATATGACTTAGGAAGCAAAAGAAGAACCAAATCATTGGCGTGCTCCTTTAGGAATACGACACCCATTCTTTCTAATTTGTCAGTGGACGATTTCATTTTCATAACATGTGCACACATATAATTTTCATCATGATGTTTACATGCCAATAGGGCTTGAGTAGTTTCATATCTTTCAACTTTAAAAAAACGTGACATTGGGGGAGTCACAAGAGGAGGAGATGGAAGAGATGAAGAAGAACGATGTCCAATTCCACCATTTTCTAATAATGGGGAAACAATTTCACCTTGACTTGAATGTAGAAAACCATCTCCAGAAGAGTGAGGAAAACCATTTCCATAAGAACGAGGAAGACCATTTTTATCTTCATAATACATCTAAAAGTGGTAGAAAAGAGAATTTAAGTTAGTTGATTTTAGTCCTTAATTATTAACCCAAATTTAAATTAAGGCTAGGATCCATATTTTTGTTTCGTAATATGAAGATGGATGTTGTAGTCATAAAAGTGGGAAGACAAACCTTTTATTGATCATAAATGTTACCATTGTCAATGTTCATGGAAACCTTAGTATCAGACCCTGTAAGCATTTCCGCTTTAGTTGTGTTCTTAAGTATTTCTGCTTCAACAACTATCAACATATGGTTCAAATATAGGTTCACATCGAGGTTCTTCATATGAAAGTTCTCAAAGAACTGACCATATGACTTAGGAAGCAAAAGAAGAACCAAATCATTGGCTTGCTCCTTTAGGAATACGACACCCATTCTTTCTAATTTGTCAGTGGACGATTTCATTTTCATAACATGTGCACACACAGAATTTTCATCATGATGTGTACATGCCAATAGGGCTTGAGTAGTTTCATATCTTTCATGTAACAGCCCGGATTCCTGGGTATTATATATTTATTTATCTATTTATTTTGATGATTTGTGAGGAGACTCGGCGAGTTGGAGCCTAGACTCGCCGAGTATGATCGCGGATTTGGACGCGGGTTCGCGCCCGGACTCGACGAGTCCAAGGAATGGACTCGGCGAGTCCGCGCTGTTTAATGAAACCCTAATTTCTCGGGTTTGGAGCCTATTTAAAGGGCCTTATGGTCGTCATTTGTGCTCACCAGTCCCTTGAGAGAAACCCTAGTGAGCTTGAGCGTTTGGAGTAAGTCAAGGAGCCATTATTGACCTTGGAGGTGTTATCTAGCAAGGGAAAGGAATCAATAGCCAAGGGGGGGAACAAGAGGAGCCACTTCCTGAAGATTTGAGGTCCAGAACATCACGTTTGAGGTACTATTTTCGAGCCATTCTCTGTTATGTTGATGTTCATGTTGATTTAGGGCTTATTGAGCCCTTTTGTGACTAGATCTAGTGCTTCCTTGGTCCCTTAAGCGAGTTAGGTTCTAGATCTGGACCCTTGGAGGTCCAGAGTGTCCCTTTGTCCAAGCTTTTTATGAATCCATGGGGGTTTTGGATTGGGTTCTTTGTGCTTGAGGTCAAAACACCATTTATGAGACATGGGGTGTGTTATGAGCACCAAGACATGTTGTTTACGTGATGAATGTGCTTGGGAGGGCCAGATCTATGAGTTGTTGGAGCGGATCTGACCTCAGAAGTGAGATTGAGTTGGTGCATGGCATGGACTCGCCGAGTCCGAAGAACAGACTCGGTGAGTAGCATGAAGTTTGTCCTTGGCCATTCAGCGAGTGGTCTTGCCGAGTTAAGGGTCGACTCAGTGAGTCAGGGAGAGTTAGAGAGGGTTGACAGATGGACTGAGCCGAGCTGGGACTCGCCGAGTTGTTCTTGAGACTCGGCGAGTTGAGTTGTGGTGGCCCCGCGATTCATGCCAGGTGGAACTCGTCGATTCAGGGGAGTACTCGACGTGTCAAAAGAGAATCCTAGAGAGTTGGTGAATACGTATAGACTCGCCGAGTCGCCCTAGTGCACTCGCCGAGTCCGGTCAAAGTTGACCGCTGACCGTTGACCAGAGTTGACTTGATAGGGGTAGTCAACCTTAGTGGTAAAAGTGTTAATTAGAGATGTATGATGTTATAGGAGGATTATAGCTTGGAGGATCGAGCACAAGTGATTTCCAGGATTCGTAGGTTATCGAGATATACGAGGTGAGTCTTCTCACTATACTTTACCTTGAGTAGGTAATCAGAGTTATGTGTCAGAGTATGTGTATGTTATGTGTATGCTATGTGTTGTACTGCATGATGTCTATGTGATTTATGATGTGCATGTTTACAGAGATGGAACCGGAAGGTTCCCAGAGTTAGAACCTGAGGGTTCACAGAGTTTGGGTGCACGGACCCATAGAGTTATAGCCTCGAGTGGCTAATATGTGTTTATGTGGTATTTTGGGGAACTCACTAAGCTTCGTGCTTACAGTGTTAGTGTTGTTTGTTTCAGGTACTAGTGATGACCGTAGGAAGGCGCCGGCTTGATCTGTACACACGCAAGGAATTTTTATGTGATATGATCTTGGGATTTTGTATGATGTGAATTGAAGATTTAAACTTGATGTTTTATGAAAATTAAATGAAAAATGTTTTTATACTTTGCGAAAAATTATTTTGAAATTCACGGTGTTACAAGTTGGTATCAGAGCCTTGGTTTGAGGGATTCGAGTACACCTTCGGGCGTATTTGAACTCAAACTGAGGATTTGAGAAGTATTTTCAAAAAGAGTAAAAGATTTTGAAAAGAAACACAGAGCAGAGTTGTGTGTACGATCAGTCTGCGCCCGAATGGTGATTTCCCAAAATACCCTCATGTTATGTGCTATTGATATTGATATGATGTATTCACATGCTAGAGTAAGCTAAGTATTCCTATTAGGACTAGAGTGGCCTGATTGTGATGCCTTAGCCTAGGAAGTGGTGAGCTGCTATGAGATGCTTGAGAGTGAGTAGGTAGCAGCGAGAGGCTTATGAGGGATCTATTAGAGAATATCCTGTGCATGATAGAGTACTTGGGATTTGGGATCCGAAGAGGAGGACTTGGGGTGTATTCTTGTACGGTGCGGACAGTAGTATTGGGCCCGTACTACTGAAAGCACCGGAGCGGTGTACATCCCAAGTAAGAATCTTTGGAATACTAAGGATAAAGGAGGAATGAGTTGTCGAGTGTGAGTATGCTCGAAGGGGTTCTAATTTTTCGTATGTTGTATTTCAGAGGTAGATCATGGTGATGACACGTTTGATTCCTGAGGGCAGTGATACCAGTGATGAGGAGATCCGCCGGATCATCCACGAGGAGGTGGCTGCGGCCATCAGGGCAGAGATACCAGAGATGTTCGGGTCTATGAAGACCACGCTGATTGAAACCTTTGATGAGCGTTATGCCGCTCTTTCTGAGGCTGCTGTTGCAGCAGCCACCGCAACTATTGCTGCTGCGAGGCCGCAAGGTGGTGATACGTTGCTGTTCCGGGAGTTCAGCAACACAAAACCACCAGAGTTTGATGGGACCTAGGACCCGGTGGCAGCTATGAGGTGGATTTCTGATATAGAGGGGTGTTTCTTCACTTGCTCATCTCCTGAGCATTTGAAGGTTCGGTTCGCGCTAAACCAGCTTCGCTTGGGAGCGAAGGACTGGTGAAAGTTTGTGACGGCACATTTTACGCCTGCTGAGCTTGCGGCAGTGACCTGGGAGAGGTCCACTGCCATGTTCCGAGATGAGTACATTCCCCAGGTGGAGAGGGAGCGTTTGGCACAGGAGTTTCTGACCCTCAAGCAGGGTACTGAGTCAGTTACAGCGATCACCAGGATGTTCCATGAGAGGGCGATGTTCTGCCCTGAGCACGTGTCCACTGAGCAGGCACGTATAAGCTGATATTTGAGTATTTTGAGGCGATACATTCGGGAGTTCGCGGCGAACTCCTCGTACCGGACATTTGTTGAGCTTCAGGCGAATGCCCGGAAGAGGGAGATTGAGCTGGAGACTCAGGCCAGGGAGGAGGCGGAGTCTCAGGGGAGGGATCGGCGACCGGCACAGTCTCAGTCGGCAGCCAAGCAGGCCAAGCCCGCTGATCCCAAACCAGGGAGCCAAAAGGGTCGCACTTGTGGGAAGTGTGGCAAGGGACACGATGGAGTCTGCAGAGCAGGATCTTGTTACAAATGTGGCAAGGAGGGGCATATGGCCAAGGATTGACCCAAGGGGTTTGCAGTGTGCTTCCACTGCAATCAGACCGGACACCGGAAGGCAGAGTGTCCGCAGTTGCGAGGGTCATCTCAGGGAGCACCTCAGGGATCTGCCCCGGCCACCATCAGAGCTACAGAGAGTCGGCCTGTGAAGGCCGAAGCCCCGAGGGCACGAGGGAGAGCCTTTCAGCTGACCGCGGAAGAGGTCCGCGCAGCGCCCGTTGTAGTGGCTGGTACTTTTCTTGTGAATTTTGTACCTGCCTTGGTGTTATTTGACTCGGGTGCGAGTCGGTCTTTTGTATCTTTGGCTTTTATTCAGCATATCAGTGTTAGTCGTGAGGCGTTGAGTCGGCCTCTAAGAATTTCCATAGCTGATGAGAGGGTGATATATGCCACGGAGGTTCTCCGAGGTTGCGTAGTTGAGATTTTCGATGTTGATTTCCCGATTGATCTGGTTCCTATTACGATGGGTGATGTCTGTGTCATTGTGGGCATGGATTGGTTGAGCAGATTCGGTGCAGTTATCGACTGTGAGCGACAGCTGGTGACCATACGAGACCCTAGTGGGGGAGTTCTTTTGGTATACGGCGAGGGTACACGTTCAGGATCAGCGTTTTGTTCGGCCGCTAGAGCGAGGCAGTGTGTACAGCAGGGATGTAAGGGTTTTGTGGCGTATGTGATCGATACGCGGGTGGATTCCGAGAGGCCGAGTTCAGTTGAGGAGGTTCCGGTGGTGCGTGAGTTCCCGGATGTGTTTCCCGAGGAGTTGTCGGGTGTGCCTCCTGTGAGGCAAGTGGAGTTCAGTATCGATTTGGTTCCGGGGGCCGCGCCTATTGCCAAGGTGCCTTATCGCCTTGCACCTCCAGAGATGTGTGAGTTATCTTCGCAGCTTCAAGAGCTGCTGGGGAAGGGGTTTATTCGGCCGAGCAGCTCGCCGTGGGGAGCACCTATCCTGTTCGTCAAAAAGAAGGATGGTTCACACCGGATGTGTATTGATTACCGGGAGTTGAACAAGCTGACAGTTAAGAACCGTTACCCATTGCCAAGGATCGACGATTTGTTCGATCAGTTGCAGGGAGCATCTTGGTTTTCCAAGATCGATTTGAGGTCTAGATATCATCAGGTGAGGGTGCGGGATGACGACGTCCAGAAGACAGCGTTTAGGACGCGTTATGGGCATTACGAGTTTGTGGTGATGCCTTTCGGGCTCACCAATTCCCGGCAGTGTTCATGGATCTCATGAACCGAGTGTGTAGGCCGATGTTGGATCGGTCGGTGATTGTATTTATCGATGACATTCTGGTATATTCGAGATCTAGAGAGCAGCATGAGGAGCATTTGAGAGAGGTTCTCGGAGTTCTGAGATCGGAGAGGCTTTATGCCAAATTCTCCAAGTGTGATTTCTGGTTGCGGGAGGTCCAGTTCTTAGGACATCTCGTTAACCAGGAAGGGATATTGGTCGATCCGGCCAAGGTTGAGGCGGTAATGAGTTGGGAGGTGCCGAAGTCACCCTCCGAGATCAGGAGTTTCCTAGGGTTGGCAGGGTATTATCGGAGATTTATTAAGGATTTCTCCAAGATCGCAGTGCCACTCACCAGATTGACCCGGAAGGGTGTTGCTTTTTCATGGGGCCCCGAGCAGCAGGCCTCCTTTGAGACACTTCGCCAGAGGTTGTGCGAAGCCCCGGTGTTAGCTCTCCCGGAAGGTATGGAGGACTTTGTGGTATACTGTGATGCATCGATTTTGGGATTGGGAGCGGTGCTGATGCAGAGGGGGCATGTGATAGCGTATGCATCGAGGCAGCTGAAGCCTCATGAGACAAGATACCCCACCCATGATCTAGAGTTGGGGGCAGTGGTGTTCGCCCTCAAGATTTGGCGTCACTACTTGTATGGGGTTCGGTGTACAATATACACGGACGATAAGAGTTTGAAGTATTTGATGGATCAGCCCAACCTAAATATGCGTCAGAGAAGGTGGTTGGATGTGGTCAAGGATTATGATTGTGAGATCCTGTACCACCCAGGCAAGGCTAATGTGGTAGCCGATGCATTGAGCCGCAGGGCGGAGAGCACCCCGCTGCGGGAGATATGTTTAAGATTGACCGTGATAGCTCCAGTTTTGGACGCCATTTGTGGGGCACAGGCCGAGACTGTGCGACCTGAGATGCAGAAGAGGGAACGGGTTGTTGGTTTGGTTTCAGAGTTCGTTACCAATGGTCGGGGGCTTATAACATTTCAGGGGCGTATCTGGGTACCGTTTGTGGGAGGAACGTGTACCATTTTGATGGAGGAGGCGCATCGGTCGAAATTTTCGATCCATCCGGGGGCCACTAAGATGTATTTGGATTTGAGAAAGGAGTATTGGTGGCCTTGTATGAAGAGGGATGTCGCGTGGTTCGTTGAGAGGTGCTTGACCTGCCGTAGGGTTAAGGCTGAGCACCAGAGGCCGCATGGTAAGTTGTAGCCATTGGAGGTTCCCGAATGGAAATGGGAACAGATCACTATGGATTTCATCACCAAATTTCCAAGGACTGCCAAAGGAGTTGATGCAATTTGGGTGATTGTGGACAAATTGACGAAGAGCGCTCACTTCCTTGCTATCAGCGAGAGTTCTTCAGCAGAGAAATTGGTAGAGGTGTATGTGAGGGAAGTGGTATCTACGCATGGGGTGCCGATCTGAAATGTTTCAGACCGTGATGTGCGTTTCACTTCCAGATTCTGGAAGAAGTTTCATGAGGATTTGGGTACTAGACTGCATTTTAGTACCGCATATCATCACCAGACAGACGGTCAAAGTGAACGGACGATTCAAACGCTCGAGGACATGCTCCGAGCATGCGTGTTGGATTTTGGGGGAAGCTGGGATGCATATTTGCCCTTGGCAGAGTTTTCCTATAACAACAGCCATCATTCGAGCATTGGTATGCCACCCTTTGAGCTGTTGTATGGGAGGAGGTGTCGGACCCCCATTTGTTGGGGAGAGGTTGGTCAGCGGGTGATGGGCAGTACAGAGATCGTGCTTCTGAAGACAGAGCAAATTCAGCAGGTCAGACAGAGGTTGTTGACCGCTCAGAGCCGACAGAAGAGTTATGCAGATAGACGCAGGTCCGAGCTTGAGTTTCAGGTCGGCGACCTTGTACTCCTGAAGGTCTCTCCTTGGAAAGGAGTGATTCGATTCAGGAAGAGGGGAAAGTTGGGACCCCGATATATTGGTCCTTTCCGAGTGATCGCGAGGGTAGGCCGAGTAGCCTATCGTTTGGATTTGCCAGCAGAGTTGGGGCAGATTCACGACACTTTTCATGTGTCGCAGCTGAGGAAGTGTATAGCCGATGAGTCGACAGTGGTTCCATTAGAGGATATTTAGGTGGATACAAGCCTGAATTATGCCGAGAGACTAGTGGCCATCAGAGATCGGAAAATCAAGGTTTTGAGGAACAAGGAGGTACCCCTGGTGTTGGTTCAGTGGCAGCATCGGAGGGGATCGGAGATGACCTGGGAGCCGGAGCGTGAGATGCGTGAGCAGCATCCAGAGCTATTTGCAAAGCGAGACTTCGAGGGCGAAGTCTAGTTCTAGTGGGGGAGAATTGTAACAGCCCGGATTCCCAGGTATTATATATTTATTTATCTATTTATTTTGATGATTTGTGAGGAGACTCGGTGAGTTGGAGCCCAGACTCGCCGAGTATGATCGCGGATTTGGACGCGGGTTCGCGCCGGGACTCGACGAGTCCAAGGAATGGACTCGGCGAGTCCGCGCTGTTTAATGAAACCCTAATTTCTCGGGTTTGGAGCCTATTTAAAGGGCCTTATGGCCGTCATTTGTGCTCACCAGTCCCTTGAGAGAAACCCTAGTGAGCTTGAGCGTTTGGAGTAAGTCAAGGAGCCATTATTGACCTTGGAGGTGTTATCTAGCAAGGGAAAGGAAGCAATAGCCAAGGGGGGGAAACAAGAGGAGCCACTTCCTGAAGATTTGAGGTCCAGAACATCACGTTTGAGGTACTATATTCGAGCCATTCTCTGTTATGTTGATGTTCATGTTGATTTAGGGCTTATTGAGCCCTTTTGTGACTAGATCTAGTGCTTCCTTGGTCCCTTAAGCGAGTTAGGTTCTAGATTTGGACCCTTGGAGGTCCAGAGTGTCCCTTTGTCCAAGCTTTTTATGAATCCATGGGGGTTTTGGATTGGGTTCTTTGTGCTTGAGGTCAAAACACCATTTATGAGACATGGGGTGTGTTATGAGCACCAAGACATGTTGTTTACATGATGAATGTGCTTGGGAGGGCCAGATCTATGAGTTGTTGGAGCGGATCTGACCTCAGAAGTGAGATTGAGTTGGTGCATGGCATGGACTCGCCGAGTCCGAAGAACAGACTCGGTGAGTAGCATGAAGTTTGTCCTTGGCCATTCAGCGAGTGGTCTTGCCGAGTTAAGGGTCGACTCAGTGAGTCAGGGAGAGTTAGAGAGGGTTGACAGATGGACTGAGTCGAGCTGGGACTCGTCGAGTTGTTCTTGAGACTCGGCGAGTTGAGTCGTGGTGGCCCCGCGATTCATGCCAGGTGGAACTCGTCGAGTCAGGGGAGTACTCGACGTGTCAAAAGAGAATCCTAGAGAGTTGGTGAATACGTATAGACTCGCCGAGTCGCCCTAGTGCACTCGCCGAGTCCGGTCAAAGTTGACCGCTGACCGTTGACCAGAGTTAACCAGAGTTGACTTGATAGGGGTAGTCAACCTTAGTGGTAAAAGTGTTAATTAGAGATGTATGATGTTATAGGAGGATTATAGCTTGGAGGATCGAGCACAAGTGATTTCCAGGATTCGTGGGTTATCGAGATATACGAGGTGAGTCTTCTCACTATACTTTACCTTGAGTAGGTAATCAGAGTTATGTGTCAGAGTATGTGTATGTTATGTGTTGTACTGTATGATGTCTATGTGATTTATGATGTGCATGTTTACAGAGATGGAACCGGAAGGTTCCCAGAGTTAGAACCTGAGGGTTCACAGAGTTTGGGTGCACGGACCCATAGAGTTATAGCCTCGAGTGGCTAATATGTGTTTATGTGGTATTTTGGGGAACTCACTAAGCTTCGTGCTTACAGTGTTAGTGTTGTTTGTTTCAGGTACTAGTGATGACCGTAGGAAGGCGCCGGCTTGATCTGTACACACGCAAGGAATTTTTATGTGATATGATCTTGGGATTTTGTATGATGTGAATTGAAGATTTAAACTTGATGTTTTATGAAAATTAAATGAAAAATGTTTTTATATTTTGCGAAAAATTATTTTGAAATTCACGGTGTTACAAGTTGGTATCAGAGCCTTGGTTTGAGGGATTCGAGTACACCTTCGGGCGTATATGAACTCAAACTGAGGATTTGAGAAGTATTTTCAAAAAGAGTAAAAGATTTTGAAAAGAAACACAGAGCAGAGTTGTGTGTACGATCAGTCCGCGCCCGAACGGTGATTTCCCAAAATACCCTCATGTTATGTGCTATTGATATTGATATGATGTATTCACATGCTAGAGTAGGCTAAGTATTCCTATTAGGACTAGAGTGGCCTGATTGTGATGCCTTAGCCTAGGAAGTGGTGAGCTGCTATGAGATGCTTGAGAGTGAGTAGGTAGCAGCGAGAGGCTTATGAGGGATCTATTAGAGAATAGCCTGTGCATGATAGAGTACTTGGGATTTGGGATCTGAAAAGGAGGACTTGGGGTGTATTTTGGTACGGTGCGGACAGTAGTATTGGGCCCGTACTACTGAAAGCACCGGAGCGGTGTACAGCCCAAGTAAGAATCTTTGGAACACCAAGGATCAAGGAGGAATGAGTTGTCAAGTGTGAGTATGCTCAAAGGGGTTCTAATTTTTCGTATGTTGTATTTCAGAGGTAGATCATGGTGAGGACATGTTTGATGCCTGAGGGCAGTGATACCAGTGATGAGGAGATCCGCCGGATCATCCACGAGGAGGTGGCTGCGGCCATCAGGGCAGAGATACCAGAGATGTTCGGGTCTATTAAGACCACGCTGATTGAAACCTTTGATGAGCGTTATGCCGCTCTTTCTGAGACTGCTGTTGCAGCAGCCACCGCAACTATTGCTGCTGCGAGGCCGCAAGGTGGTGATACGTTGCTGTTCCGGGAGTTCAGCAACACAAAACCACCAGAGTTTGATGGGACCCAGGACCCGGTGGCAGCTATGAGGTGGATTTCTGATATAGAGGGGTGTTTCTTCACTTGCTCATCTCCTGAGCATTTGAAGGTTCGGTTCGCGCTAAACCAGCTTTGCTTGGGAGCGAAGGACTGGTGGAAGTTTGTGACGGCACATTTTACGCCTGCTGAGCTTGCGGCAGTGACCTGGGAGAGGTCCACTGCCATGTTCCGAGATGAGTACATTCCCCAGGTGGAGAGGGAGCGTTTGGCACAGGAGTTTCTGACCCTCAAGCAGGGTACTGAGTCAGTTACATCGATCACCAGGATGTTCCATGAGAGGGCGATGTTCTGCCCTGAGCACGTGTCCACTGAGCAGGCACGTATGAGCTGATATTTGAGTATTTTGAGGCGATACATTCGGGAGTTCGCGGCGAACTCCTCGTACCGGACATTTGTTGAGCTTCAGGCGAATGCCCGGAAGAGGGAGATTGAGCTGGAGACTCAGGCCAGGGAGGAGGCGGAGTCTCAGGGGAGGGATCAGCGACCAGCACAGTCTCAGCCAGCAGCTAAGCGGGCCAAGCCCGCTGATCCCATACCAGGGAGCCAGAAGAGCCGCACTTGTGGGAAGTGTGGCAAGGGTCACAATGGAGTCTGCAGAGCAGGATCTTGCTATAAATGTGGCAAGGAGGGGCATATGGCCAAGGATTGCCCCAAGGGGTTTGCAGTGTGCTTCCACTGCAATCAGACCGGACACCGAAAGGCAGAGTGTCCGCAGTTGCGAGGGTCATCTCAGGGAGCACCTCAGGGATCTGCCCCTGCCGCCATCAGAGCTACAAAGAGTCGGCCTGTGAAGGCCGAAGCCTCGAGGGCACGAGGGAGAGCCTTTCAGCTGACCGCGGAGGAGGTCCGCGCAGCGCCCGATGTAGTGGCTGGTACTTTTCTTGTGAATTTTGTACCTGCCTTGGTGTTATTTGACTCGGGTGCGAGTCGGTCTTTTGTATCTTTGGCTTTTATTCAGCATATCAGTGTTAGTCGTGAGGCGTTGAGTCGGCCTCTGAGAGTTTCCATAGCTGATGAGAGGGTGATATATGCCACGGAGGTTCTCCGAGGTTGCGTAGTTGAGATTTTCGGTGTTCAGTTCCCGATTGATCTGGTTCCTATTGCGATGGGTGATGTCTGTGTCATTGTGGGCATGAATTGGTTGAGCAGATTCGGTGCAGTTATCGACTGTGAGCGACAGCTGGTGACCATACGAGACCCTAGTGGGGGAGTTCTTTCGGTATACGGAGAGGGTACACGTTCAGGATCAGCGTTTTGTTCGGCCGCTAGAGCGAGGCAGTGTCTACAGCAGGGTTGTAAGGGTTTTGTGGCGTATGTGATGGATACGCGGGTGGATTCCGAGAGGCCGAGTTCAGTTGAGGAGGTTCCAGTGGTGCGTGAGTTCCCGGATGTGTTTCCCGAGGAGTTGCCGGGTGTGCCTCCTGTGAGGCAAGTGGAGTTCAGTATCAATTTGGTTCCGGGGGCCGCGCCTATCGCCAAGGTGCCTTATCGCCTTGCACCTCCAGAGATGCAAGAGTTATCTTCGCAGCTTCAGGAGCTGCTGGGGAAGGGGTTTATTCGGCCGAGCAGCTCGTCGTGGGGAGCACCTATCCTGTTCGTCAAAAAGAAGGATGGTTCACACCGGATGTGTATTGATTACCGGGAGTTGAACAAGCTGACGGTCAAGAACCGTTACCCGTTGCCGAGGATCGACGATTTGTTCGATCAGTTGCAAGGAACATCTTGGTTTTCCAAGATCGATTTGAGGTCTGGATATCATCAGGTGAGGGTGCGGGATGAGGACGTCCAGAAGACAGCGTTTAGGATGCATTATGGGCATTACGAGTTTGTGGTGATGCCTTTCGGGCTCACCAATGCCCCGGCAGTGTTCATGGATCTCATGAACCGAGTGTGTAGGCCAATGCTGGATCGGTCGGTGATTGTATTTATCGATGACATTCTGGTATATTCGAGATCTAGAGAGCAGCATGAGGAGCATTTGAGAGAGGTTCTCGGAGTTCTGAGATCGGAGAGGCTTTATGCCAAATTCTCCAAGTGTGATTTCTGGTTGCGAGAGGTCCAGTTCTTAGGACATCTCGTTAACCAGGAAGGGATATTGGTCGATCCGGCCAAGGTTGAGGTGGTGATGAGTTAGGAGGTGCCGAAGTCACCTACATCCGGGAGATCGTACGACTTCATGGAGTGCCGATGTCTATCATCTCAGATAGGGACAGCAGATTCACTTCCAGATTCTGGCAATCATTGCAAAAATCCATGGGAACAAGGTTGGATATGAGTACAGCATACGCCCCACAAACTGATGGACGGAGTGAGAGGACGATCCAAACCTTGGAAGACATGTTGCGAGCATGTGTAATCGACTTTGGTAAAGCGTGGGATGTTCACTTACCTTTAGTCGAGTTCTCTTATAACAATAGTTATCATACTAGTATCAAGACTGCTCCATTTGAAGCCCTTTACGGCCGTAACTGCAGGTCACCTCTGTGCTGGATGGAAGTAGGCGAAACACAGTTGGCAAAAGGTCTAGTCCCTTATAGCACCCTCACTAGTCCGGAGATCATCAGAGAAACGACTGAAAAGATCGTTCAAATACGAGAACGACTGAAATCCTCGAGGGATAGGCAAAAGATTTATGCCGACAAAAGACGAAAACCCTTGGAATTTTAGATTGGAGACTGTGTACTGCTAAAGGTCTCACCCTGGAAGGGCATGATACGCCTTGGAAAGCGTGGGAAACTAAATCCTCGGTACATTGGACCCTTCGAAATCATTTCAAGAATTG
Source organism: Lactuca sativa (assembly GCF_002870075.4). Classification (NCBI taxonomy): domain Eukaryota; kingdom Viridiplantae; phylum Streptophyta; class Magnoliopsida; order Asterales; family Asteraceae; genus Lactuca; species Lactuca sativa. The sequence continues at coordinate 220,376,916 of NC_056627.2, forward strand.
GTCCAGTGGCTTACAAACTCCAACTTCCAATCGAGCTTAACAAAGTACATCCAGTATCCCACGTATCGAACCTGAAAAAGTGTTTGTCCGACGAAACACTAGTAATTCCACTCGAAGAAATCGAACTTAACGAAAACCTTAACTTTGTGGAAGAACCCGTCGAGATCATGGATAGAGAAATTAAACGAACTAAGCAGAGTCGAATACCAATAGTAAAGGTTCGCTGGAACGCTAAGCGAGGACCTGAATTCACATGGGGACGAGAAGATCAGATGCAACAGAAGTATCCACATCATTTCCTCAGCCCCTAAAACTTTTCTTTTGTATTTAATTTCGGGACGAAATTCCCTCTAACGGGGGGATGATGTGACAACCCAATATTTCAACTCGATGTAATGACCTGAAAAGTAAATTATTGTAACCACTTTTGTGATAATGAAATTAACTTCAAAAATAAAATGTTCAAAAAGTTTATATTTAATTACCTACTGTGATAGATGTCTTTAAACCGTGATCGTACGTAAAAAGAACGCCCAAATCCGACTTCGTATATTGAAGTTATGATTTTTCCAAATTCGGCTTAGCAACAGACAGCTAATAACTCGAATCGGAGATCGAGCGACTTTTGGCCGGAATGACCTAAACGAGAATCGAAGGTCTCGACAATGGTAATTCAGCGGTAAAAAGTCTGGCAAAAACCGACGTCAGAGAAAGAAGTTATGAATTTCTAAAGAAATTCGTTAAACACGACCCTTTTAAAAATAAATAATAAAAATAATTTCGGAATTTGCCGACGGAATCTAAACGAAAGTTGTAGATCTTAGTCTCACCTACGCGTGAATATAAAGAACGTCGAAAACGGAGTTCGTATGAAGGAGATATGAATTTTAGAAGTTTATTAATTAAAATAAATATAAATTTAATTATAAACTCTTGGTAATATCCGAAGAGGAGTCAGCAGATAGGACCGAGGTACGCCCTGCGTACCCTCGTACGCCCCGCGTACTCAAATCAAGGGCCCCGGTTCGTCCACGTCGCCCCCTATGCGAGCTACGCCCCGTCCCATCCGAACTCCGGGGCAGTCGAGGACTCGGTCATGCATGACGCACGGGTACGCCCCGCGTACGCCCGTACGCCCCGCGTACCGAGGCCTCTCAGCCCCTATAAAAGGGATGCGAGGGTTCCGGGAAAACTTGCTCATTTCCTCTCGTTTCTCTTGCGTTTTGCCTCGTTTTCCATGCCCGTGCTAACCCAAAGCCCTGGTCTTTTTGCCCAAGTCCCGAAGATCGTTTTTACTCCCGAGATTCCCGAAAATCCCAAGAAAAATCCGTTTCCCGAGACGAAATTCTGCCCGGTTTCCATCTCGCTTTCTTCAAACCTTCAGGTGAGTTCATACCCCTACAAACACACTTTAAATACGTTTTAAATGCTTTTTATACTCTTTTAAGGGGGGAATACAAGTAAACATACGGTTATTATCGTGTGAAACATCGATCTTTTGCTATACTTTTCATACTGTTGTTTTAACTATCTTATGAAGTCATCATCATGCAAAACACCTCACAACGCAGCTTTACCCTCTTGGGATACAATATGTTTTATAAATAGAAATAATGTTTTATTTATACGTTTACATACAAATACATCATATCAAGGGTAACATTCTTTAATAAATCATTTTATGCATTCAAAGAACTTATGATTTATGCTTTGTCAAACATTGTGAAAAAGGATAAAATTTGCATACAAAACTACTACTTTAATATAGACTTAGTTGAGAATCCGTGAGACGTGTATATCTTCAAATAATACATTTTTGCTAAAAGGTACCGCTACAAGTCCTGTCTATAACCAGAGTCTCCCGTTCGGAGAACGTGTCAAATGTGTACAGATCTATACGGGAAGTCATGATCCCGCGCCCTGACTGTTAGCTACAGTCCGTCCTTTGGGGTGACAGTTTGTCATAACGCTACGACGCCTAAAGAACGTCGCTACAGGCATATTATGTTTAGTATGGTTATAAAATCATCAGATATACAATTATTATAGTACTTCTGATTGATGAATGAGTAGCTATTAAAACTATTCTTCATCTAGCAAACTGAAATCTTCTAATAGGTTTTATTATATAAATCTATGCTTCAACCTTCTAAAGCATGTCATTTGCTTTCGGTTTTTAGTCTGGGACATTAGGCTAACTATTACTTTAGGAAAATATGGGATTTTCCTGTATACAAAACAAACAACTAATGGGAAAATAAGGGATTTTCTTGATTCAACTATCTATATTATTCAATACAAATATTCTCATGCATTTCACACTTTTATAAGAAAATAAGGGATTTTCTTGGAAAACATACTCTCAATTTGGAATGGCATACAAATTTTCTAAACCACTTATGAACTCACTAACTTAATTGTTGACACTTTCTCTTTGAAATAACTTGTATTCTCAGGGAACCGCTAAGCAGGTTTGGAAATCAACTTTTGGGGATTAACGCGCTGGCGTTAATTACTTCTTTTTAAAGATGTTTATGTATTTATCTTTTGAACATGTAATGAATAAAATTATGTAAACATTTTTAAAACCTTTATATATGTATGGTGGTGTGTACTTTCCTTTCTATGAACTGTTATGATACTGAATATGACGTCCTCCGCCCCCGAACGTTTCCGTCGTTCTGGTTTGGGGGTGTGACATTAGGATTAATCTATTAATCATCTTTACAAAGATCATATTAATTATATATATATATATATATATATATATATATATATATATAATACTATGCATATTATATCATTATATCAGATCATATGTTTCTTGTTTAACAGACTACTTTGATGCAAGCTTGTCAATATGGTCATTTGGGAGGTTGTGTTAACTCTGATTCTTTACAAAGAAAATGTATGTATTAGGGTAACACATTATATTTGTAATATTTCCTAAAAAAAGTATTTCAATTTTTAAGCTAGCAAATTATCATTAAATTCATATCCACAAAGCCAATTATCTAAATGGAGGAACTGCACTCCACTTAGCTGCTCTAAATGGACATTCAAGATGCATTTGGATTCTCAATGTTGATTATTTCCTAAGTGTTCCCAATTTTTTGAAATTGTGAATAGAAAATCAAGAATCCAAGAGTTTGTGTCAGAATTGGATGAAGGGTATGTTTTTCAAGAGATCTTTATGACACTTTTTTTATGTTTATGGATTTGAATTTTTGATTTTTTTATAAATAGATTGCTTTATAAGACAACTAATAGAGTTGATTTTTTTAATTTACCAACTTCTATTTTTTCAGCTTATGAAGCCCGGATCTGTTTGACTTTATTGAGAAGCATAAGTTGTAAGATGCCATTCCATAGAAGGTGTGTTGTGTAATGGCTAATTATGGAAATTCCCTTTTTTATGTTCTTTTGTTTGATAACCATAATCTCATTTGTGAATCCGCATTGTGTTAACGTAACATTCAAAAATTTAACAAATTTAAAACTTTTCAAAACAACACTTTTTGTCTAATAAAAGCGGTACAAAACCATTGTTTCAAAACATTATTTAAAATCAGAGTCTCCCAATATCCAATTAGTTGTAAAACCAAGGATGTGTATGGTCACACATTCTCCTTGCCACACTCCACTAAAGTACCTGAAACCATAAACGCAAACTGTAAGCACAAAGCTTAGTGAGTTCCTCCAAAAGACCAACACACAAACAATTAACATATTCAAATAACAACATGAATTGGGTGTGCAGCTAAAAGACTGGATTACCCCTTAGCCCACAGTATGAGTCTGGCTTGCCTATCTGGCCTACAACTCATATATGGATTGCTCTTGAGCCCACAACATAAGTCCGACTTCCCCTTGAGGCCCACAGCTTGTGTCTGGCTTGCTCCCTAGTCCAATCAGTAATCAGATTAGAATACAAATGTTCGACCCTCAATACGAGTCTGGCATACCAACCGGTCCTCAGCTCGTATCTAGAATGCTACTGAGCCCTCAGTATGAGTCTGGCATGCCCTGCCCAATCCTTAGCTCATATCTGGAATGCTCCAATACTCTTAATCCCTCAGTACGAGTCTAGCATACCACCCGGTCCTCAGCTCGCATCTGGAATGCATCTGAGCCCTCAGTATGAATCTGGCATGCTCCACCTGGCCCTCGGATCATATCTGAAATGCTCCAGGGTTTTTGGTTATAGCACAAAGCAGTACAACCTCAACCCAGCACAATGTGTCTACAAATAACAACGTATACACATAATCATGCAGACATAATCATAGGTAGTCCTACCGATCTACTAGACTAGCATATCAATAACTAGCATAATCATGCATATCTATCCCATACTCAGCATATCAGCAAATATCAAGTTATCAAACCAAAGGGCCAGCCTTGGTGCCTTCGACCCGTAAGTACAGTGAGGAAAACTTACCTCGTAGACTGAACAGAACTGATGAGGACTGACTCCGAATCTCAGCTCTCTAACCATACTTGTTTTCACCAAGAGACTAATTCCATCAAAATCCCAAAATACCCTCAAGGTCCAACTTGATCCAATTCAACGATCAAGGTTAATAGTCCATGTTGACCCAACACGCCATGTTGACTTAAAAACACGTCGTGTTCCGTCTGCACCCAAATAATTGGGAAATCCTCGACCAACACGTCGTGTTTGCTGAAGATGCAACAACTTAATACGTTAAGCCATTTTCATTGATTCCAAGAGCTCCAAAGCTCAGATCTAGTCCAAAATGTGATCCATAAGGATAAAGTTTCCAACATTATCAATTGGGACTACCCAAAAAGGTCCAACACCCAATCCATAAAGCTTAAAAATGCAAGGGCTTAACCAATAAGCACTCAATCCTTAAAGTCTGAAATCCATTCTTTCCAGAAGTAATTCTAACACCAAAACCACTCCAAAGTTTGGTTCTTTTTAGACATACATGTCCAATGCATGTCTTGAACCCATATTAGATCAAAATGAGGATTTATGACCTAATATGTATGCACGACATCAAAACTAGATTAAAGACCAGATCCAAGACACAACTAGGTCACCTTGATCTGGAGTTTCATAAAGTTGCAAACTTTATGAGATCTAACCATTCCAACACTCAAGAATAAGAAGCAAAAGGGACAAAACCCAAGATCTAATAACTTTGAATGATAAAAATCGAGTCTTGGACAATTACAAAGGTCCAGAAGAGTGTCAAACTGAAGAATGGGGCCTGCTTGCTGGATCTTTGCTTCCTTCTTCCACCTTCTTCCTTCTTTAGCTTCAAAAAAACCAAACTAGCTTCAAAAATGGGAGGGAAAGATGATTAGGGTTTCATTCAGGGCTTGAGGGGCTGATGGGGCTTAAGGTTGAACAAACTCGAACCTCCGTATTCTTTTAAATAGGGAGCAAAACCAGGAAGATTAGGGTTTCATTTCAAGCCATCAACACGCCGTGCTCCAAGAGGTAACACGCCGTGTTGCCCAAAATGAAACCCGCACCTCTTCTTATCTGGACACTCCGTGTTGGTGCCTCCAACACTCCGTGTTCAATCCTCAAAAGGAGATTTATACCCAAAGTTGATCCTCATATTTCCGGGTGTTACAGTTAATTTACAGGTGGCCCACTTAATTTTGATTGATAATAAACGTACAATTTGGTATGATGGAATTAAACAAGGAATGGAATGGAATAAGTCATTCCATTGTATAGAATAGAGTTAAACATAAACCTTATTTTTATATATAATATGAAGAATTCATTCCTTTCATATGTGCTAAACAAACGTGATCATGGAATGTAATGACTCATTACATTCCATTCATTCACCTTTTTATCTCCATTCAACCAAAAAAACCTAAATTTATAGAAAATTGTGGCTTTGGATATCAAATTTGCACCAGGGATAGGGAGTATGAAAATATAAGACGCGAGTAATATAATTTAAAAAGGAACACCATAAGAAAATCATTAAAAAAATAATATTTAAGTTTCCATAAACAATACTAAGCATTTAAAAGATTTTTTCTACAGATTGGTACTTAAGTGCATAGGTTATAACATCATTTCAAGTGTGGTTCCACCTACCAGAATCTTCTCTTGATTTTAATGTAACACCCATAAATTTTACGCCAAATTTAAACTTTTTCTAACATACATAAAATCAAATAGCATTTGTTTACAAAAATATTTTCAAATCATTATCCATCAGAGTGTCCCAAAATCATAACATACGGATGGGGAGCGGTACTGTAACGCCTTCGCCTTACCACGATCTCCTGAAGTACCTGAAACAATAAACTGAAACTGTAAGCCCGAGGGCTTAGTGAGCTACCCCCAAAATACCAATACCACACTGACAATACCATACTAGTAATAATCAATCAATCAACATGCATATTGGGCCATCGGCCTGACTGGACCACCCTACAGGGCCTATAGTCTATATGGATCTATCCCGAGCCTTCGGCATGACTGGTCCGTCACATGGGCCTACAGTCTCCCCAGACCGCTCATAGGGTATGTTGGCCTTTAGTATAAAGCAGGACCGCATCAACCCAACCAACAAGCCACTAACCATGTGCGCATAACTATCATATACAGGCATACACAAACATCAAACATTTCTGTCACACTGATCATTAATCATAGAATTCTCTCGTAACTAGAGCACCGACCTAGCAGGTCACTAACATACCAATCCCTACGGATCATAAGAGCATAACATACTGTCTACCCTGATTCTGATCTAACAGATCATAACCACATGTAGCATACCATAACAATAACAACTAAAGGGTCGGCCTTGGTACCGTCGACCCTATCAATATAGTGAGGATAACTCACCTCGCAGATGTCGACTCGAAAGGTAAACTCCAACTCTCGGATCACTTGACACAGGCTCCACCACCTATTGTCATTGTACAAACATACTCATAAGTCCTTAACCTTTTAAGGTACTCCATAACCCACTAGTCAACCCTTGGTCAAAGTCAAAGTCCTCAGTCAAGGTCAACAGTCCATGTTGACCTCAACTCGCCGAGTTGCTTGAAGCATATTCCAACTCGCCGAGTCATCGGGGTGACTCGTCGAGTTTCTTCGATTCCTGATCAAACTTTAAGGCCACCCGTCGAGTTTCCTCCTTGCAACTCGACGGATACACATGCATAAATATCTTGGAGAAAACTCATACGATTCGCCGAGTTGTTCTTCAACTCGTCGAGTCTTATGGCAATCTTCATCGGACTCGCCGAGTTGTTCATCCAACTCGTCGAGTTCACGACCATCTTCATGTGACTCGCCGAGTCCATTCAGTCCCTTTTTCATACAGACTTGCTTTGAGCCATGCAACGGCTCCAAATCACAGATCCAAGCATCTAGGGCATGCTTACCACTTAGGTGCTGTTTGTTTTCTTAAAAAAACCACTTCAGACCACTTATTGTTGCGTCGCGCAGCACACGCGCAACACTTGGCCTTTCGCAGCTGTTTGTTTTCCTGAAGACTTCTAACTTAAAAATTGTTGCGCGTGTGTTGCTTGGTGCAGCACTAAACCAACTGCTTCAAACCTCTTCGCGCTTTATTTTAACTTACTGTAGCAGTCTGCAGACGTTAAAAAACAAACAGACTTTTTATTAAATGTTGCAGCCTTTTGTTCCACCTCTTCTGCTACAGAGGATTGCAGAGGTGGTCCGCAGACTTAAGACATTTTCGCTTCGAAAAAACAAACGTCACCTTAAAGTTGCAAACTTTACATGCATGCACGGCTATAAAGGCTCTAAATGCCTATTTTAAGTTCTTAATGGAGCTTCATGCTCAAGAGGGACCTCAATCATGACCAAAACTATAACTTTATGCTTCTAGAATCCAAGGAGGATCCAGATCAGAAGTTACAACCTCATATCTAGCCCATAGCTCATCTTACCAACTTAATATTCTACAAAACCCTAAAACTCAACCAATAGAAGAGATCCACAAGGAAAAAGGCGATTTGGGTACCTTTAGAAGATGATAACTGAGATAAGTGTTGATTCCCACACCCTATTTGCTCCAATCTCCTTCTCCTCCAAGCCTTCTTCCTCCAAAGATCCTCTTTCAAGCTTCAAACACACAATGGGCACACACACACGCGTATTAGGGTTCTCATGGACTCTCTACAACTGTAAAGAGGCCCAAGGGAGGCTAAGGCTCCTTTAAATAGGGTGCAAAACCTCGGGATTTAGGGTTTCATCTGCTAGCTCCTTCTCGCCGAGTCCCAATATAGACTCGTCGAGTGGGTCACTTAACTCGCGATCCCACCCCGCTACTACTCGACGAGTAGGGCAACCAACTCGTCGAGTAGGGCCTAACCCAAGAAATCTTATTTAAAACAATACCTGAGAATTCGGGTGTTACAACTCTCCCCTACTTGAACTAGACTTCGCCCTCGAAGTCCGTTGGAATAAATAATGTCGGGTAATGCTCATGCATCTTCGCCTCCGGCTCCCATGTCCACTCGGATCCCTTCGGATGTTCCCACTGTACCTTTACTAAAGGTATTTCCTTGTTCCGCAGAATCTTCTTCTTCCTTTCCAAAATAGCCACAGGCCTCTCCACATAGTTCAGGCGCTCATCGACCTGAATATCGTCCAACGATACCACTGCCTCCTGGTCCATAATGCATTTTCACAATTGCGAAACATGGAATGTGTTGTGGATCCGGCTAAGCTCCTCCGGAAGCTCTAGCCTATAAGCCACCCTGCCAACCCTGGCAACAATCCTGAACATCCCAGTGTAACGGGGACCCAATTTTCCCCTCTTCCTGAAGCGGGTCACACCCTTCCAGGGTGAGACCTTCAGGAGAACCATGTCACCCACCTGAAATTCCAGTTCAGATCGGCGTTCGTCGGCATAACTTTTCTACCGACTCTGAGTGGTCTGCAAACGCTGTCTAATCTGCTGTATTTTTTTCGGTAGTCTGCAGAACTACCTCTGTAACGAACCAAAAATACGACCCAAAAATTTTATTTAAAAACTTTACCAAAACCATATTTATAAAACTGTATCATAATTCATACATAATTTCGTAGTATTAATTCAAACATAAACTTATTATCAGCGTAAAACATCCCAGACTGACTAGCTATGGTGTGTGCACTGCAATCTTCCCGAGCTCCTCTTTGGAAAATTGAGTACCTGAAACCCAAACTGAAAACTGTAAGCACGAAGCTTAGTGAGCTCCCTCAATCTACCACATACCATACAATAACATATAAAGCACATACTGGGGCCTTGCCCCTACATCGGACCGAAGTCCGGAAACTGCATCGGGCCGAAGCCTGGACTAACTGGGGCCTTTCCCCCCTGCATCGGACCGAAGTCCGAAAACTGCATCGGGCCGAAGCCCGGACTAACTGGGACCTTGTCCCATGCATCGGACCGAAGTCCAGAAACTGCATCGGGCCGAAGCCCGGACTAACTGGGACCTTGTCCCCTACATCGGACCAAAGTCCGGAAATTGCATCGGGCCGAAGCCCGGACTAACTGGGACTTTGTCCCCTGCATCAGACCGAAGTCCGAAACTGACTGATCATAACATAGCATAAACACATATCAACTAGCATAAACACATATACTGTATACTGCGTCGAACTGAAGTCTGGAACACATAACACATAAACATGCTTGAATCACAGAGACACCAAGCATACTGAACTACTGCATCAGACCGAAGTCCGGAACTACTGCTAACTAAACGAGTCGGCATTATGGTCGTAGACTCGTTACTACTGGAAGGAAACTCACCTCGTGATGCTGACTGCTGAACTCCTGAATGAGAAATCCCGGACTGCTGCTCCGGCTACTCCCCGGCTATCAGGGGAATTAAAACACTAAATCAACATAGGGATTTTCCCTATGGGTAAACGGACCATTTTACCCCTGCTATAGCATGGGTCATAGCATGGCCCAAAACCCTCAATTCCTTCTAAGTCCAACAACGGCCCTATAACAGGCCCACTAATGGCCCAATTTTTTGAATTGGGCCTATCTCCTCATATGGACCCCACCATAACCTTGGCCCATAATCTAACTTTTGGAGGCCCAATAACAAGATAGGCTTTCCAAGCTCACTATTGGCCCAATTTGCTATATTGGGCCCAAAACCCTTTATTGGACCTTACTCAAGCCCAATGCTAAATCCTTGGTCCTTAGTAACTGAATTCTGATGGCCCAATAAGGCCCAAGGACCCTAAGTGTCTCAACTCAGCCCACACCGAGGCCCAAAATGCAATAAGCCCAACTGACTGCGTTACGTGGGGCGTACTCTAATGTACGCTTAGTGTACAGGCCTGCTAGAGAGTACGCGGGGCGTACCTGTAATTACGCTCAGCGTACTCATTCTGTTAAGACACTTTCCATTAAGTTCTTAATACTTCGACTCAAGAGCCATAAACTTAGATCTATGTCTTATTCCATGCCCTAATCCATAAAGTTGCTTGCTTTATGGCTTCCATGACTTACATAAGTCCCAATCTCCAAAACCCATGTTCTAATTCCATGAAAGAAGGTCTTAACTCATGCATGAACTCATTTGGACTTTCAAGATATCAACTTTCTGTTCTAGGGAGTCATTTATCACCAAGGGTGGCAACCCTTGTCCTGCAAATCGGATTCAAGCTATAAAGCTTTCACCTTTGGACCAAAAACTACCATAACTACCCATACTAGATCTAAGCATCCATAGACAAAGTTATGAGCTTTTTACCTTCCAGGTGTTCCAGAGGATGGTGTTGTCTCAGATCTATAAGCTCTGGCCTCCAAGGTTCTTCCTTGCTAATCTTCCTCTTCTCTTTTCCAAGCTAAAACCACCAAGATAAGCCTTCCAAGAACAAGATCTCACAATATGAAGGTTGGGTCATTCTAGGGTTCCTTCTGAGGCTGGGGAGGCTGATATGGGGGCTAGGGTTGGAGCTATAATGTCCTTTATATAGTGCTTGTCCAAAAATTAGGGTTTTTAAGCTGTTAGCGTACGCTGGGCATAACTCCCGTATGCCGAGCGTACGCCTATAGGACCCGCGATCTTTTTCCCCTTTACGTTGGGCGTACACCAGCCTTACGCTGGGCGTACTCAGCTAAACACGCGCACTAAACACTCATGCATGGCCTTCCATGCAAACTTTTCGCTATAAGGGTCATTCATGCCAAATCTTCAAAGTGTCATAACTCTTTCATTCTAGATCTGTTTCTGATGAACTTTATATCTACGGAAAGGTGGCGAGAAGCCCTACGCTTATAACAATACACCCCGGCCCAAAAACTTCTCAAATAATACCTCTAATTTAATAAAGAACTAAAACGCCCCTGGCCTTGGCCTCCGAAGTCCATAATGGAATATTTTAGAATAGGGCGTTACAACCTCTGTCCGCCCCATTACCCTGTGCCCAATCTCACCCCAGCAGACTAGGGTTCTACACTTCCGGCCATACGACAACTCAAAAGGTGGGGCGTTAATACCGGAATGATAGCTGTTGTTGTAGGCGAACTCTGCAAGCGGTAGGTGGGAATCCCAACTCCCACCAAAATCAATAACGCACGCCCTCAACATATCCTCGAGGGTCTGGATGGTCCACTCACTCTGCCCTTCTGTCTGCGGGTGGAAAGTTGTACTAAAATGCATTCGCGTACCCAGTTCCTCATGGAACTTTTGCCAAAAACAGGAAGTAAACCTGACATCCCGATCGGAAACGATAGAAACTGTAATCCCATGGCGAGAGACAATCTTGCTGACATACATGTCGGACAATTTGTCTGCCGACGAACTCTCTCGTATGGCCAAGAAATGGGCACTCTTGGTCAACCGATCCACGATGACCCAAATAGCATCAAACCCCTTCACCGTCCTCAGCAACTTTGTAACGAAATCCGTCGTGATCTGCTCTTATTTCCACATGGTAATCTCCAGAGGCTGCAGCTTGCCATGCGGCCTCTGATGCTCGGCCTTGACCATCCTACAGGTCAAGCACCTCTCAACATACCCAGCGATTTCTCGCTTCATTCCGGGCCACCAATAACTCAAGCTCAAATCACAATACATCTTGGTGGCCCCCGGATGAATAGAAAAATGAGACTTATGAGCCTCCTCCATCACTGTCTGTCGAACCCATCAAGACATCGGAACCCATACCCTACCGTATCAGGTCAATAACCCACGACTATCCTGAACAAACCGGGCTCTCGCCCTTAATTCTCTCCAACTTCCAGTTCTCCGGTCTCATACCCTCGACCTAAGCATTCCTAATCAAGCTCACAAGCGGGGAATCCACCGCTATCCTTATACACCTTGTTGGGGTAGAAGACCCAGCTGACTTGCGACTCAAAGCATCCGCAACCACGTTCGCTATACCAGGATGGTAAAGGATCTCACAATCATAGTCCTTGACCACATCTAGCCACCTGCGCTGCCTCATATTCAGGTTCGGCTGATCCATGATGTGCCTCAAACTCTTGTGATCTGTATATATAGTACATCGGACCCCGTACAGATAGTGTCTCCAAATCTTGAGGGTGAAAACCACTGCTCCCAACTCAAGATCGTGCGTAGGGTATCTCGTCTCATGCGACTTCAGCTGCCGCGATGCATAGGCTACCACCCGTCCTTTCTGCATGAAGACTGCCCCAATCCCGTGATGGACGCATCACAAAACACTACAAAGTCCTCGAATCCCTCGGGGAGTGTCAACCCTGGCGCCTCACATAAACACTGTCGGAGGGTCTCAAACGCACTTTGCTGCTTTGGGCCGCATTGGAAATCCACCCCCTTCCTCGTAAGACGAGTGAGGGGTATTGCGATCTTGGAGAAATATCGAATAAATCTCCGGTAGTACCCTACTAAGCCAAGAAACTCCTGATCTCTGAGGCAGATTTCAGAGTCTCCCACTGCATAACCGCCTCCACCTTAGCCAGATCGACCAAAATCCCCTCCTGGTTAACGAGATGTCTGAGGAAGTGAACCTCTCGTAACCAAAACTCACACTTCAAGAACTTGGCATACAGTCGTTCTCGCCGCAAGACCTCCAGCAGCTCCCTGAGATGCTCCTCGTGATGCTCTCGAGTCTTGGAATACACCAAAATACCATTTATGAACACAATGACCAAGAGATCAAGCATCGGTCTACAGACTCGGTTCATCAAATCCATGAACACTGCTGGCACATTGGTAAGCCCAAACGGCATCACCATGAACTCGTAATGACCATAACGAGTCCGAAAAGCGGTCTTCTCTACGTCTTCCTCCCTCACCCTGACCTGGTGATATCCTGACCTCAAGTTAATCTTGGAAAACCAAGATGCACCCTATAGTTGATCGAAAAGATCATCTATCCTCGGGAGTGGATAACGGTTCTTCACCGTTAACTTGTTCAGCTCCCTATAGTCAATGCACATCCTGTGCGAACCGTCCTTCTTCCTGACGAAAAGGATCGGTGCTCCCCAAGGTGAACTACTCGGGCGAATAAACTGCTTACCCAACAGTTCCTGCAATTAAGATGACAACTCCTCCATCTCTGGCGGTGCCATTTGGTACGGCGCCTTAGCGATAGGGGCCGCACCCGGCACTAGATCAATCCTAAACTCAACCTGCCTCTCCGGAGACACTCCGGGTAACTCCTCCGGAAACACGTCAGCAAATTCTCTAACTACAGGGCCTCTGAAACTGAGGGCTAATCCCTATCCCGCGTATCCACCACGTATGCTAAATAACTGGCACACCCATGCTGTATATACTGTCGAGCCCTAGATGTCAAACAAAACCCTGATCCCATCCTGGTGCCCTCGCCATATACTACCAGTTCTCCCCCACTTGGGGTTCGAACTACCACTCGCTGCCCCTCACAGTCGATCATGACGCCAAATCGACTAAGCCAATTCATCCCTACGATCACACACACTTCCCCCATGGGAATAGGGATCAAATCTATCGGGAAGGGCACCCAGAAAATCTCCAACTCGCATCCCCGGTAGACCGAAGAAGCAGAAACCCCGTGCTCGTTGGCGATCGAAACTCGCAACGGGCACTCAAGCTCATCTACCGGCACACTAAACCCTCTACTGAAAGTCTGAGATACAAACGACCGACTCGCCCCCAAGTCAAATAATACCAAAGCAGGCAAAGACTTCACTAAAAACATACCTAATCACAGGTACAACCAATAAGCATATCACAAATACAATAACCGAGACAGAGAACAAAAACGTACCAACAACCACATCCGGTGCTGCCTTGGCCTCCTCGGCCGTGAGCTGGAAGGCGCGACCCTGAGCCTTCGGAGGCTCCACCTGGACTGACCTCCCATCTCCAATCCTCACAGTAGTTGGCGCGGGACCCTGCGCCGGCTTGGCGGCAAGCTGCGAACAGTTGGTCTTCACATGACCAACCTGATGACAATGGTAACAAATCCTCATATCTGTTGGAGGGGCGGACTGACAGCAATCCCTGGCATAGTGCCCCTCCTTGCCATATTTGTGGCACCCACCTCCTGCTTGACAAACTCCTGAATGACCCCTGCCACACTTCCCAGAAGTGCGGCTCTGCTGACTCCCAGACCGAGTATCAGCGATCTTAGACCGCTTAGGCACCGGTTGAGACTGTGTTGGTGCTTGACGCTGCTCCTTCAACTGCAGCTCTATCTCCAACTCACACCGCCTCGTGGCTTCCTAAAGATCTAGGAGGGTATCACATCGTTGTGTAGACACAAACTGTCAAATATCGGTCTTGAGCATACTCAGATAATGAGCCATCTGACACTGCTCTGAAGCAAACTCCGGGCAAAACATAGCCCTTTCCGTGAACATACGGGTAATCTCCATCACAGACTCCCCATCGTGTCTCAATGTTAAAAACTCCTGATCAAGTCGCTCCTGCTCAACGTGTGGAACGTAGCGGGTGCAGAACATATCCCAGAACTGCTCCGAAGTAACAGCGGCCCGTTGATCATCAATATACGACCCAGTCGTCAACCTCCACCAGTCCTTTGCCCCAAGCCTCAGCAGGTTCAGGGCACACCTGACCTTCTGGTCAGCAGGACATGAGCACATGAAGAAACTGCCCTCCACGTCAGATAACCATCTCATAGCCCTAATCGCATCCTGTGTACCATCAAACGTTGGGCGCTTCGTATTATCTAAGTCACGGTACTGGAAAGCCCTGTGGGCTCCCCCTCAAACCCCTACCGTAGCTACAACCGAAGTGGCTGCAGAGGCAACTGTCTCTGCTAGAGCTGCATATCGCTCATCAAAGTACTTGACCATCGCGGTCTTGATCGACCCAAACATCTCTGGCAGCTGCGCTCAGAATGCTGCAGCAATCTTGTCGTGCATAATCTCCCGGATCCTGGCATCCAACTCCTCGGTCCCTATCCGTACCACGGGCTTAGGTGCTACTGGCACCTCCAACCCTCCGTCTCCCGACCCCGATCCTGATCCTGATCCAGATCCGGATCCAGAAGCAACACGTCTCGTCACCACCATACCGAAGTATATACAAGTCATCAGATAAATAACATGATGTCGGGAGACCAAAACCCACAACCCCATGGGTTGTGATTTCCTTGCTACGCGTATGGGTCCTGTGCTTTCAGTAGTATGTGCCCATACTACTTTCCACACCTACCCGTATTTGTCTCAAGTATCACCACAACGCCCTCACAATATCATCAACATAGAAATGCGCTCAACCCTCACTTCTAGAGGAATACCAACTATCTCACATCTAGTCTCACCCCTTCTCATGACTCACACACCCATGAAAACTTCCATCATCCCCTATAGCGCTAGTGCATGCTAGGTGCTCATAACGCTGGACCCAATAGACTTTCGAATATCGAATCTTACCCGAAGGCCGAATCAACATTCTCAGGCTATAAGGTCTTTATTATACACAACCGTGATGCATAAACTAAACATCTACAGTTATGATGTCAATTCCATATACAAGAAATCCCTATGCTAATAGGCATCATATAATCAGGCAAATCTACCATGCGATTCCTGAAGATCCCTAGCCTAGCACTAGCATGTTCTAATATATCGAAAAATCAAATAATTGTATAGTACTTTAGGGTTCACTTACAGGCTCCGGCTGATCGTACCCTCTGCATCCTCCATCCTTTATTTTGAAAACCACTTTAGAATTTATTTTGAAAATTTCCTTGATTTGAGACTGGGTTCACACGTGTGTTTCCCCCAATTCACTCAAACCAAGGCTTTGATACCAACTTGTAACACCCATAAATTTTACGCCAAATTTAAACTTTTTCTAACATACATAAAATCAAATAGCATTTGTTTACAAAAATGTTTTCAAATCATTGTCCATCAGAGTGTCCCAAAATCATAACATAAGGATGAGGAGCGGTACGGTCATGCCTTCGCCTTGCCACGATCTCCTGAAGTACCTGAAACAATAAATTAAAACTGTAAGCCCGAGGGCTTAGTGAGCTACCCCCAAAATACCAATACCACACTGACAATACCATACTAGTAATAATCAATCAATCAACATGCATACTGGGCCATCGACCTGACTGGACCGCCCTACAGGGCCTACAGTTTATCTGGATCTATCACGAGCCTTCGGCATGACTGGTCCGCCACGTGGGCCTACAGTCTCCCCGGACCGCTCATAGGGTATGTTGGCCTTCAGCACAAAGCAGGACCGTCTCAACCCAACGAACAAGCCACTAACCATGTGTGCATAACTATCATATACAGGCATACACAAACATCAAACATATCTGTCACACTAATCATCAATCATAGAATTCTCTCGTAACTAGAGCACCGGCCTAGCAGGTCACTAACATACCAATCCCTACGGATCATAAGAGCATAACATACTGTCTACCCTGATTCCGATCTAACAGATCATAACCACATGTAGCATACCATAACAAAAATAACTAAAGGGTCAGCCTTGGTTCTGTAGACCTTATCGATATAGTGAGGATAACTCACCTCGCAGATGTCGACTCGAGAGGTAAACTCCAACTCTCGGATCACTTGACACAAGCTCCACCACCTATTGTCATTGTACAACATACTCATAAGTCCTTAAACTTTTAAGGTACTCCATAACCCACTAGTCAACCCCTGGTCAAAGTCAAAGTCCTCAGTCAAGGTTAACAGTCCATGTTGACCTCAACTCGCCGAGTACCCTCGGCTACTCGCCAAGTTCCTTGAAGCACATTCCAACTCGCCGAGTCATCGGGGTGACTCGTCGAGTTTCTTCGATTCCCGATCAAACTTTAAGGCCACCCGTCGAGTTTCCTCCTTGCAACTCGGCGGATACACATGCATACATATTCTGGAGAAAACTCATCCGACTCGTCGAGTTGTTCTTCAACTCGTCGAGTCTTATGGCAATCTTCATCGGACTCGCCGAGTTATTCATCCAACTCGTCGAGTTCACGGCCATCTTCATGTGACTCGTCGAGTCCATTCAGTCCCTTTTTCATACAGACTTGCTTTGAGCCATGCAACGGCTCCAAATCATAGATCCAAGCATCTAGAGCATGCTTATCACTTAGGTGCTGTTTGTTTGTTCAAAAAAACCACTTCAGACCACTTATTGTTGCGCCACGCAACACACGCGCAACACTTGGCCTTTCGCAGCTGTTTGTTTTCCTGAAGACTTCTGACTTAAAAATTGTTGCGCGTGTGCTGCGTGGTGCAACACTAAACCAACTGCTTCAAACCTCTTCGCGCTTTATTTTAACTTACTGCAGCAGTCTGCAGACGTTAAAAAACAAACAGACTTTTTATTAAATGTTGCAGCCTTTTGTTCCACCTCTTCTGCTACAGAGGATTGTAGAAGTGGTCCACAGACTTAAGACATTTTCGCTTCGAAAAAACAAACAGCACCTTAAAGTTGCAAACTTTACGTGCATGCACGGATATAAAGGCTCTAAATGCCTATTTTAAGTTCTTAATGGAGCTTCATGCTCAAAAGGGACCTCAATCATGACCAAAACTGTAACTTTATGCTTCTAGAATCCAAGGAGGGTCCAGATCAGAAGTTACAACCTCATATCTAGCCCATAGCTCATCTTACTAACTTAATATTCTTCAAAACCCTAAAACTCAACCAATAGAAGAGATCCACAAGGAAAAAGGCGATTTGGGTACCTCTAGAAGATGATAACTGAGATAAGTGTTGATTCCCACACCCTATTTGCTCCAATCTCCTTCTCCTCCAAGCCTTCTTCCTCCAAAGATCCTCTTTCAAGCTTCAAACACACAATGGGCACACACACACACACACGTATTAGGGTTCTCACAGACTCTCTAGAACTGTAAAGAGGCCCAAGGGAGGCTAAGGTTCCTTTAAATAGGGTGCAAAACCCCGGGATTTAGGGTTTCATCTGCCGGCTCCTACTCGCCAAGTCCCAATATGGACTCGTCAAGTAGGTCACTTAACTCGCGATCCCACCCCGCTGCTACTCGACGAGTAGGGCCTAACCCAAGAAATCTTATTTAAATCAATACCTGAGAATCGGGGCGTTACATTTAACCCGATAGGTAAACATTCAATGATTTTTCTCATTTTTTTAAATTATCTCGATTTTCAGGTTAATTGATTTGACTAAGGAAAAAAAATCATAACTCTTTTTATTACACAAACCATTTTTGTCACAAGTGCAAGAAATAGCAATGTGCTTTTCTATTTCTTGCTTTTAAGGTTCCTTTTCCATAAATAAGTATAAGTAGGTTGTTATTTCTTGCATTTAGGACTTTTTTGGTTATAAAATGCATGAAATAGCAACATACTTTATAGATTTGACTTGGGAAACATAATTTACTCTTTTGCAATGGTTCATTCCATTAAAAGTTGCATAATGAGTCATTTTGCAATGTTTCATTCCTATCCATTTCATGTTGGAATGAAAAGAAATAACCCAAAACTATGGAATGAAATTAAACAAAACGAAAGGAATCACATTCCTTTAAGAATAGTCGATTTCATTCCAACAAGCCAAACAACTTTATTTAAATCGAATGTATGAACCTTTTCATTCTAACCTTGATTCCATCATAATAAACTAAAATCGGACATGACTGAATAAGCTTTGTAGGTCTTTCTCAATGAAGGGCATTCATGTCTTTTCTAGCATGTTCAATTACATTTTAAAGTTGGAATATAAAAGTACGATGATAAATTTGGAATATGAAAGTAAAATGCTATAATAAGAAAAAATTAAAGACATGTTCGTAATATATATTTGTATTTGACACTATGGTTTATATAATGGATTGTCTTTTTCTATATGTATGATATTTTATTTTGTATTACGAGACATTAAATGTGTACTTCCGTTTGATTAATATATATATATATATATATATATATATATATATATATATATATATATATATATATATATATATATATATATATATATATATATATATATATCAGTGTTGCAAAAATCGGTCTTGGCGGCCGATTAATCGGCGATTAATCGTTTGGCGGTCTCGAACAGATTACGATTAGGGTGCTTGGCGGAAATTGGTCAAAATCGGTCAAACTCGGGCTTGGCAGTCCTCGGCGGGAAATATTTAAAAATTCAAAAATAAATAATTTTCAAATATTACACCAAAATTTTAATGTTTTAAATCTTTAAGCTTTCAAATTTTAAAATATTATACTAAAGTTTTTAAAAATTCAAAAATTTAAATTTAAAATTTTCAAATACTTAATTTTTTTGGAAATATTAATTTTTTATATAATTTAGGGTCCCCGATTAATCCCCTCCGAGTCTGATTAATCGCTTATCGCTAATCGACCGCCGAGCTACCATCAAACGGTTTTTACAACCTTGATATATATATATATATATATATATATATATATATATATATATATATATATATATATATATATATATATATATATATATATATATATATATCGTAAAATTATGTCAAAACTCATGGTGTACAAAATATATCGTAATGGTAAGTCGTAAAACGTATGTCGAGCATTACCGACATTTTACAAATTACGGCATACAAAATCCGTCGTGAATTTTATGACAGACCAAATGTCTGTCATTTTCATTTATGACATGACTTTCCTTGACATACATTTGTCTGTCATGTATAGGTATTTATGACATACAATGTTTGTCAAGAAAAACCTAGTAGTGAACCTACATAATAAATAAACCATAAATACCGATATATGAGGCGACACTAATATGGAAAATGATAAGAACAAAAAATTTAAATAAGAAATGTTTGTCTAATTATTGACTTCCTTAGAAATGATTTCTCTATATGTTTTTATGTAGAAAAACAATGGATTATAAAACTAACAAGTAGGTAGCTAGGTAGCTGTAAGTTATAAACTCATAGAAGCAAAGGACGGGTCATTGCAATATAGGGAATTACTTTTTTCTCTTTACTTTTGTAAGTTTGTTACTAATAAAAAGGAACAAAAATGAGATAATGTAATCAAAGACTCAAATAGTGGTGATTATGACCACATCAAAACACTTCATTTAGCCGCTGTTAAGCTTGAAGTTATCCGCTCAAGAGATTCAACTATACGTGGTCAAGATGGAGGGGTACGCAACATCCCACCATCTTTTGATAAGCCTCCATATATGTATAAGGTTTGAGCAAGAAAGAAAGAAGTGGTTCATGGTCTCTTTAGCCGAACCACAAATAGGACAAATAGTAGATAGAGTCTAAATTGTACATTTTTTCGAAATTTTAATGCATGTAGGGATTCGTTTAGAGCCAACGTCTAAAGTCAAATGGTCAACTTGATTAGAACAAAATTGTTCCATCTAGTTGGCTCTTCACTGGTAATCAAGGTGCCACTATCAAGATAAACTCAAAGTGAAGTTACCGAGAAAACACATTAGAATCAATATACCAAAACAAGCGAACTTTGGACTTTGTAAACACAAAACTTCGCAAATCACTCCGGTTCAACCCATAAGACTATTAGGAGTGGAAGCTTTTTCACGCGTGAAAAGCTGATGTGGAGGGGCCAAGACGCGTGAACACCATTTCCTAGCCTCGGTGGTTTGGTTGTGGCGTCTTGGTGAAGACGCATGAAGACGGATGATCTCATTGGCTAGCTTTTCTTCCCCTCATATTTTTTTCTTTTTGTCTCTCCTTTTTGCCTCTTCACACCTTAACCACTAATGAATACCATTTCCACAACCTAGTGGGTTGGTTGTGGAAAGGGTAAATAATGACATGGCATCTTCTCCACACTAGAATCACTCGTGACCACTCCATGTAGCCTAATGTGTCCTCTACACCTCCTCTCGGTTGTCTATGCAAAACTAGAGGTCGATAAGCTTAATACAACCAGTTTGCAATCATTCCATCTTTATTTATGTCCAAAGCAAATAAATAAAAAAATAATGGTGTTTTTGCTTGAATGGAAGATACCCAAGCCATGTATCCATCCAAAAATTATTGTATGTACCATTTCTCAAGGGAAAAATTATTCAAATCATGACCTTACTCTCTTACCGTCCCAATAAAAAACATATTAAACAATCCATTACTAAATAGTTTTATGTCCGTCAGAAGTTGGATTTTGAAAATCAGATTTTTGCAAAATATTGACCGACACTTATTAATTTTCAAAATAGTAATTATACTATACGAGTTTTAATAAATGGTCAATACTTAATAGGATTTTATATAGAAAAATCTCATTATTTTAGGAAATTTTTTGATAAAGTTCTATATTTTTTAAACATAAAAGTTTTATTATTAAACATTTTGTTTAAATTAACGAAAAAATAATTTTTATTTTATTTTAATATGAAATGACAGATTATATTTTTCTAAAAATATAAAACTTTATATTGAAAAAAAAAAACATTTGAGACTTTATAAAAAAAAAGTTCCAAAATAACACGATATTAGTGATTCGGGTCTGGGTTTGGGTTTGGGTACGGGGTTCCGTCGGATTCGAGCTTTCTCATCTCTATTTGGGGCAAAAACCGAACCACCCGTGAATCGTTGATGTCAAACTGGTGGAGATTCAATTCAAGACTTCAAAGCTCAGCATCTCTTCCCAATTCTCAGTCATCTGGTCAAGGGTTTTTCGTTTTCCCCTATATTCCTTCAATTCTCACTGAGTCAAATCAATAACAAGGCGGAGATCTCCAAGAAATGGCAAATCAAGGTGCGAAGAAGCGAAGGGATGAGAACACACGTCATATGAACAATCTCTTTCGCATCATTATCGCCTGCAATGTAAACTTCTGTTCCCTTCATAAATCCTTTTATACACTGTTCCTTTTCAATTGCTTGATATATAGTATCTCGATCGATTACGATAGCATAGATTAGAAGTCAAACGTGTATCTGATTCTGTATTGCCAATGTTAATTGTAAATAAAACTCCTGCTGTTGACAGGAAGAGATACATAGAACGATTAGAATTCTAAATCTTTAAAGCTCCTATAAGGTTCTAAAATTAGAAATCTAGGTGTGCCTCTTCTTTCTCCAATCTCATATCTCATCACCAATCGATAGGGTTTTGTTTTTCTTCTTCATCCTCTTAATCAAAGTGCTTAATGAGATCGATAAACATTTCCTTATTTTCTTAATTTGGTGAACATAATCAACCTACACATATTCTTGTTTTCATCCTTTTCTTCTTCATAAGATACACTTGAATAACTCAATCCTAAAGACATTAAAACATGAGTTTGATGATAAATTACAGGTTGTTTACATCTTGTTAAGAGCAGGGGTGTTCTATTCAAGTTTTACATGGCTTCATTGGATTGGCTTAATCTTGACTTCAAGTGCCTACTATCTCTGCTATACACAGCTGGCATCCATGGCAAAACCTACTTATTCTGATAATGGAGACCTTTTTGATGGAGGATTCGATATGAGTACTGGTGGAGCTTGTGGGTATGTAATATGTATCATTTTACTTTTCCATCCTTATGCTGACGTGGCAACACAGATGCCAAATATGTTGACATGGAGGATTCAAATGGTTCTTATGATGTGTTGTACTTGTAACATAAGTTTAGTTTTTTTATATTATTATTAAAAGTATATATATGTGTGTGTTTTTCCATGTCAGCATTTGTAGTACTTGTAAGCTGACATGGCATGAACGGTTGCCATGTCAGCAAGGTAATATCAGGTTAATAATTTTGCTATGAATGTTGTGTGCAGATATCTGCATGATGTTATTTACATTACATGCTTTGTACAACTCACATCTATCATTTCTGGGAAGTTTTGGTGGATATATGCTGTGGTAAATCATTTTTTTATTAACAATATATATATATATATATATATATATATATATATATATAATGCTTTTTTTTTATCCCCAAATTTTCAATACTTTGTATTTTTTCTATCTGTTACAATTTATATTTTTGTTTGATTTGTTTAGATACCAGGATTTGCAGTGTATAAAGGATGGGGTTTAATTAAGGGATTTCTCCCTCAGGGAGGCTCAGAGGTGGTGTTTCTTTCACTTAAATTTATATATTAAAAAAAAGTTAATTAATTAATTTTAACAATAAGTTTGAATCTATTGGGCTCCATTTGTTATTGATAGGGAGTTGAAGAAGATGAAAAGACAAGAAAGAAAAGAGAGAAGATGGAGAAGAAAGCGTCAAGAGGCAAATTTGTTAAAGCAAAAGCACGATAGAAAGGGACTTCAATTTGATCATATTTTGTTTTGTGAAATGATTTTGAGTATTTAGTCTCGTTGATTGTAATGATATATTTACACATATATTCGGCTCAACTTAGACTTATCTAGAACAACTTTTTAAATTTGGATTAGTTTAATTGCTTTAAATTAATACTCAAATGATGTTTTCTAGTGTTTAACGTTGTGAAACTATGCACCAAGAGGTGGTAGAATGAGATGATTTTTTGGAAAAAAGCAAAGTCTTAACCAATTAAGACATGAGATGATGTTAAGAGCATTAATATTGGACCATATTTGAAAATGTTATGAATGCTTTTCTTTTTAGACAAAAGATAAAATAGGATATCTCATTTACCAAATTTTTGAAGACATAGTAAAAGATTAGCAAAATGTCCAAAATAATCAGTGATTTTGAAGATGACTTTGAGAAGTCATTATAGATCAAAATTGTTTTTATGAAGAAAAAAAAACACTGAAAATTCAGGTTTTACCGAAAAAGCAAACAACCCGACCGTTTTTTGATTTTTTTTTTGTGGAACAGTTTTTAAGGACTATTTCAACAACAAAAATAAGTTTATATTGAAGGTTTAACATGCAAATGTACATATAATAATAACAATAATAACAAATAAATAAATTCAGAGAATTTTGCAAATCAGATCTTTTAAACTCTTAATTTCACAGATAAACAAAATTTCAAAAAAAAAAAAATGGTGATAAAATCATCGAAGAACATTTTTCAACCAAACGTTTTCTTGAAAGGGTTCTCACCCAAAAAATAATGTAAAAATTGAAGAAAGATTGAGAGAAATATGTCTTATATATCAAACGTATCGTTTCACGGCCCATTTCGTAGCACAATAAGATTTTTTTAATAGCCCAAAATGGCATTTCCAGCCCATTGATTATTTTTCAGTCCATTTACGGATTTCGCAAATGTTATTAGGTCTGCACATTTGCTGTCTCGGAGAGGTCTCGGACCGGTCTAGAAACGGTTCAGTCTTTTTGTGGTGGATCTCGGAGCAGTCCAATCTTTTTTTCGGATTGGTCCCGTCTGGTCTCGAGCCGATCTTTTTTCAGTCCGGTCCCATCTGGTCTCTAGCCAGTCTTTTTTCAAACCAGTCTCTTTCGACCCGATCTTTTTTGGGACGGGTCTCAGTCTTTTTTGATACAGACTCGTGGTCTTTTTGTGCGTATTAATAAGTATATAATTAACACAAAAAGGATATATTTATAAAATTTGACTTCCGGTCCTTTTTGAGATCGGTCTCAAACCAGTCTTTGGTCGGTCTCGAACCGGTCTTCTGCCAGTCTTGGAACGGTCCAATTTTTTTTGGGACCGCTCTCAGAACAGTCCGGTTTTTTATCAGACCGGTCTTGGACGGTTTCGGACCAATCTTTTTAGGACAATCTTTTTTCGGTCTGGTCTTGCTTTTTTTTTTCGGGTGCGGTCCGAGACTAGTCCTTTTGTTCAGGACATTTATCTAATTTTTTGATATTTGCTGGAAAACTATAAATATGATTAACTTATTTTATCTTTTTCCAAAACTTTTTAACTTTAAAAAAAAATAAAAAAAACAAAACGACCCTACTTAGATGGGCGAAACCACCTTTATGACTCAAACATTAGGGGTGAGTATTTGGACCGAACCGGACCGGATCGACTCTTAGACCAGACCGATTTTGGAGAATATTGTGGACTGTGGACCGGACCGGATGAGTCATGTCCGTGTCCGGGTCCAGGTCCGGGTCCGGGTTTTCCGGTTCTTGGACCCATTTGGACCGGTACAAATTTAATTGCATAGAGTACAAGTCGTTAAAATAAGTTTTTGGGTTTGATAGAACTCGTTAAAACGAATATGTTATTGGGTTTGATACGATACAACTTGTAAAAATGATTACGTTTCCGTTTCATCCATAACTAATCTACATTGATGTTATAATATTATAACTTACAAAATTAATTTTCTAAATAAAAGCAACTAACATACAAAATCAAGTTCACCAAGATCCTTTTCATATGATTTATCTGTCAAAAATACATAAAATTTAGAATTATAGTCTAAAATAATAGTTAAAAATTTGAAATATTTCAGCTTTGATAGCTCTACTTTGAAGTATTGTAACTCAGAGAATATAATAATAAAATAAACAAAATTATAGTCTAAATTCATCTACAAACTGTAAACTAAATGTTGGAAAAAACCACAGGTCAATCCGACTTAAAACGAATGAGTTATGAGTGTTTAAAAAACGTCACAGATTACAATATCTTGCTGAAAAGCTAAATTTTTTCAGCTTTGATACATCTACTTTGAAGGATTGTAACTCAGTGAATATAATAATAAAATAAACAAAATTATAGTCTAAATTCATCTACAAACTGTAAACTAAATGTTGGAAAAAACCACAGGTCAATCCGACTTAAAACGAATGAGTTATGAGTGTTTAAAAAACGTCACAGATTACAATATCTTGCTGAAAAGCTAAATTTTTTCAGCTTTGATACATCTACTTTGAAGGATTGTAACTCAGTGAATATAATACCAAAATAAACATAATTATAGTCTAAATTCATCTCCAAACTGTAAACTTAGTTTTGAAAAAAACCGCAGGTCAATCCGACTTAAAAAGAATGAGTTATGCGTGTTTAAAAAACGTCACAGATTACAAAATCTTGCTGAAAAGCTGAATTTTTTCAGCTTTGATAGCTCTACTTTGAAGGATTGTAACTCATTGAATATAATACCAAAATAAACAAAATTATAGTCTAAATTCATCTACAAACTGTAAACTAAATGTTGGAAAAAACCGGAAGTCAATCCGACTTAAAACGAATGAGTTATGAGTGTTTAAAAAACGTCACAGATTACAAAATCTTGCTGAAAAATTGAATTTTTTCAGCTTTGATAGCTCTACTTTGAAGGATTGTAACTCAGTGAATATAATACCAAAATAAACAAAATTATAGTCTAAATTCATCTACAAACTGTAAACTAAATGTTGGAAAAAACCGCAGGTCAACCCGATTTAAAACGAATGAGTTATGTATGTTTAAAAAACGTCACATAAATCATAAACATATCCAACCGGTTCTAAACCCGGTAAAAACTAGACCGAACCGGGAAAAAAAACCGGACCAGACCGGATAGAAATCTTAGAACCGAGAACCGGCCCGGGGGTCCAAAAAAACGGTTCGGTCCGGTCCACCGGTCCAAATGCTCACCCCTATCAAACATTACAAGCCAAACGTTTCGGTATAAAATTATGTTTTAACCTAACATTGTTTTGTGGGATGAGGATAGAAAAGGAGAATATTTACCCAATTATATGATAATATCATCATACACGAATCACGATCCCTTTACCTTTGTTTGGTTTTAGTCAGTTAAAGTGATATGAAGTGAAGTGGTGTGACATAAACTAAATGTAATAATTGAAATGAAAAAAAAAACAGTTTAGATATGTAACTTATAAAATCAAATCATTTATTTTATGTATCACTTAATGTTATAACCTTTTAGTAGTAAAGACATCTAAAATATAAACTTATAAAAAGTTCAATCATATATTTGTGATAATAATTTCACTTTTTATAAAGAAAAAAAAAACATGAAGGGCATGACTGCAAAAAGGAGACATTGTCTCGGGCCTCCCAGCCAACTTTTGGTCAAGACTCCCGACCCTTTCGCTTTCTCTTCTTTTGCTTTGTCACATACACACACACACCCATCATTATTTGCAATGTATGCCCCCACATAAACTTTAAATCGAATATTACCAATTATTTAAATCTGTATTTTAATTTTTACTACACGTTTTTTAATAACCTTGTTAAATACTTTCCCTTCAACTTTTATAAAAAGCAATAGTTAATTAAATATACACTAGAAACACCATCAAAAAATTTGAAATACAAGTCCACATAATCAACTCATACCATACCATATTACCATATATCAAAGTAGTCATCAATATTTTTTCTACAATGTAACATTAATTTCCAAAAACAAATTAGACCCTTAAACCAAACATATTTACCAAACTATACATCCACTTTTTCACATAAAACCTTTAATTTAAATACTAAATATATAAAACTAAAAATATAGCACCTTTTTCCTTGATATCCCTATTTTTAGTAAATGACATTTGATGATCATCTTGGACCAGAGAGTTCCATGGCATGGGCATCATGGTCATCATCCATCAACATCACCCCAAGCATGCTTGATGTATAGTCATCATCATTGTCATCAAGTTTTTGGACCATACATCCATTTTTTGTTTGGTTTCTTATGGTGGTGTTATGGCTCACGTGATTATGAGTCGCGGCCCATTTTTCAGCCAGACCGTCCCCTTCCAACATCCTGAGCACCTCAGACATCCTGGGCCTGTGGCCCGGGATGTACTGGGTGCACAGTAATGCTACTTGCAGCATTTCACTCACATCGATTTGGTCATAATTTGTCCCCAACTCTTTGTCTACTAAAAGCTCCACCTTTTTCTCTTGGTGTGATTTTTTCACCTGAAAAATAAACATTTATCATGCTTAGTTGACTTGTACTTTGTGCATTGACAACTTGTACCATACATGTAGCATGTGAAGAACTTTTCTTGATGTAAAAGACTTCTATTGTACCCGTTTTTGTAATGCATGTGTTGGTTTTATAGGCTGATAGCAATAATTTCAAGACTTGTACCCTATGCATTAAAGACTTGTACCATACAAATTATTGTTGGATGTTAAGGTTTGGTTTGGTAGGCTCGGAATCTTTTGATGTGCATTAAGAGGTTGTACTTTATTGTACTATTCCCAATGCATGCCTAGTAACATAGTACAACCTCACGATGAATGTGAGAAGTACAAAAAAATTCGTAGGTTATGTGTATTTATTAGAGAACGAAAATAATTGACCATGTCTTACAACTGTACAAGTTGGTAATGCATGTATAGGACTTGTGCTAGAGTACAATTTATAACATAAAAAATGATTGATAATTTGAGATACTATAAATGTTATATGGTACAAGTATGTAATGCGTCTTAGAAAATAAAGATAGTAGTTTGTACAACAACACTGCTATGAGTGCAACCCAAATGGTACAAGCAGGTAATGCAGCCTAAAACCCCTACACAAAATTACCAATGCAAAGTACAAGTCATAATGCATGTCTATGTCCAGGACCTATGCATGTACAAGTTGGTAGGAGACACAATACAGATGTACAAGTTGTCCATGCATGTCTAGAATTATTAGTACAACTAGATGGTCCACAAGCATAGTTGATGTGAGGGTTTCAATTCCTATTGACGAATTAGGTAAATGCAAAAATAGTACAACTAGTTAATGCATGTAGAAATGAACAAGTTTCGATGCGTAAAGTACTTACCCATTCGAGCATTGCGCCTTTTTGATTAACCGTTTTCCCAAACTCGAAAGCTCTCATCCCCGTTATCAATTCCAACAACAAAATCCCGAATCCAAAAACGTCTGTTTTCTCTGATGATTGGCCGGTGGAGAGATATTCCGGTGCAATGTGGCCCACAGTACCACGCACCTCCGTGGTGACGTGTGAATCCGCATGATCAAGAAGTTTCGCGAGCCCAAAGTCACCCACAACCGCCTCACAAAACTCATCTAAAAGAACATTCGCCGCTTTCACGTCTCTGTGGATAATCTTCGGGTCACACTGCTCGTGTAAATATAACAAACCTCTTGCGGCTCCTATCGCAATTTTTTTTCGTGCATTCCAGTCTAAAGATGGTTTTCCTAAAATATTTGTTGGAAAAATATAAATTAAAAGTTTTTAAAAAAAGTTGACCTTGTAACAAGATTTCATCAAGGACAAATTAAATAGAAACACCAAAATAAGGTAGCAAGTGTTTAACCACTTTGTCATAGTACCCACTATTCATCCTACATTTGTTTATGAAAATGTCAATGGGCCCCACACACATCATGTCTCATAAGACTAGACAATCTTTTTAGGGTTATTTTTTTTATAACGAATTCACTTTATTTTTCAATGCACTGACAGCTTGTGCAAGTCAAACACAGTACATGACTACAAAATCGTTGCACCGACAGTCCAGTGCATGTCAAACACAGATGAAGACCATCTTATTAAGTGTAAGATTATTGTCATGAAACTAAACTATAAGGGGTCAATTTTGAAATTGGAAAGTAGTATGTTTTGACATTATACATAAAAGAGTTGACTTTGAGATGGTCCATGATGCAGTACCGAGTTGTACCATAAACAATAAATAATGATTGAAAGTACAAACCTCTAAGCCTTGAAGCTACACTGCCATTAGACATGAAAGGGTAAACCAAGAGTCTTTCCACCGGAGTTGCACAATAGCCAATCAACCGGAGCAAATTCCGGTGAACCGCTAAGCTAATGAGCTCCAATTCCGTCCGGAATTGTGATTCCCCTGCGGTTCCATTGATGTCTTTCAACCGTTTCACAGCCACCATTGTCCCATCTCCTAACTTTCCCTTGTAAACATTACCAAATCCTCCAGCTCCAAGAATGTTTTTTGAGCTAAAATTATCGGTTGCGTATTGGAGTTCTTTGAATGTGAAGCTTCTTAAGTTTCCTAAGTTCATTAAACCCTCTTCTGGTATGTCTGTCGATAGTTAATTTCAAATTAGATAGATACTTCGACTTTTTAGGTCAAATCCAAAAACCCTTTGATATTAATCATTGTAATATACCAAATTCATGTCAAATAAAATAAGGATTCATAGATACCATTGATATCGAGGATGCTTTGTTTATGGCTTCGGCTTCTCTTCCATAGAAGAACTCCAAGTGATACGATGAGAAGAACGAGACAACTTAGACTGATTCCAAGAGCAATTGCGACCCTTTTCGACTTGCTTTTTCCTGAAAATTTTTAGAGAGAGAAACTCGGTTTAGAGTTTAGAGAGAGAAAGAGAATCGAATTCTTTATATAAACTTCACAAATCATACCTGATGATGGATTAATCTCGAACGAGAGTGGCTCAGGTAAAGTCGATCCATAACAACCTTCATTAGCATGAGTTCCACATATCAAAGGATTACCCACAATACTGTTGAATAAAAACAATATCAAGAATTAAAGTACGATTTTTTAATGTTAATTTCAAGAAAAAAAACAAATAATCAACGTAAAAAACGACTGAGGTTATATGATCAATCATCATACATACTTGAAAGTTCTTGCTGAAAACTTGGGAACTGGACCACTGAGATTGTTGTATGACAAGTCTCTGAAATTTGAACATATTTGTCGATGATTCAATGATTTATTTCAAAGGAAAGTTTACAAAAAAAGATAGAAAATAAAACAACAAAAAAATTAAAAAACTTACAAGAGGGCAAGTTGAGGAACAGAAGCTAACGACAAAGGAATAGCTCCAGATAAGCTGTTGTTATTCAACCTTCTACTCATTACATGACAAAAACAAAAGAAAATAGGGTCAAACATTATCAAATTTGAAGAAACAAAATCCAAAATTTTCATGTTTTCAACGGTCAATTTATCGAACTAAAATTGACCCATCAATGATCATGTTCCAAATAAGGAGTTTTAGAGAGAGACAAAGTTTTGGATAATTACAGATATTGTAAGCTATTTAAAAGACTCAGCGACTCCGGCACGTGACCGGAGAGTTTGTTGTTTGATAGATCCACCGTTTGCAGCTTCGGAAGGTGGCCTATTCCGGCCGGAATTTGGCCGGAGATGTTGTTGTTCTGCAACAATCTGTTTTCACAAATCTTTAAAACATAAGAGATTTTCAAGAAAACACATTCGAAATTCCAAAAAAAAAACAGATGACTTACACTTGACGGAGGTTTGTGAGATTAGCGATAACTCCTTGCAATGTTCCTGATAATCCTTGACTTGGAGCTCCACTGTAACAAAACCCATGAATTTTTTTAGATAAAACAGTGATGAATCGAAGATATATTACATATAATGTATATGTATAGGTTAAAAATTGAAAAGAACATACAAGCCAGTGACTAGATTATCAGGGGAACACGTAATCATAGCCCAGCTACAAGGGTCGACTGAATCTTCATCCCAATTGCTAAGAGCTCCATGAGGATCATTCAACCCATTTCTAATCAAAATCAAAGCTACAACTGCACGTACAAATTGAGATCAAGAATTTAAAAACCCATATATTATTTCAAAAACCCAGAAAAACCCAGAAAGGAAAACTGAAAAAAGGATAAAAAGAGGAGGAAGAGAGAGAAACCTTCTGGATTACGAGCTTCATAAGAGAGAGAAAGAGTAGGAGCAAAAAGAAAGAAACAGAGGAAGCAAAATCTGAGGCGTTGAAGCATGATCATCATTGAATGCAAGTGAAGAACATTAATTTTGGAAGAAATTTCGGGGGGAAATACCGTGAAATAAATGTGGTTTATATGATGAGTAAAGCTCTTCTGATTTCATTTGGAATGGTGGGGCATTTTCGTCTGCAAATTTGGGTAAGTCACAACATTTGCCATTGCAAATGGTATTTGTAAAGAGAGAGAAAAAGGAAAAAAGGAAAAAGGAAAGAAGAGAATCAGGTTGCGATGATACGGTGGTGTCAGTGACAGTGAGTGAGGGGTGTCAAGTGTAAATTATGGGAATTAAAGCTTCCTTCAAGTTGCTTTAATGGTTAACATGCACAGCTTTTGCTAACATGCGCATATTCTTTATCCTTCTTTAAACCAGTCTCTTTTTGAGCTTTTATCTTTAGTTTTTACACGGATGAAAGCAAGTAAGAAACGTATATTTTTCTATAATTTCAAATTTATTTAAATAAATCCACTTTTTTTGCATTTTGGTTAAAGTTTAAGATGGTTAAAGTTCAAGACGATGAATACAAAAATATTTTTCCTACTAAACAAAGTTAATTTAAAGAAATGACATTGATTTTTGAAGTCAAATTAAACAAATATTTTACTTCAGGGGTAATGAAATGACAAATCATAATCTTAAGAGAAAAAGACAAAAATAGTTTAATTTTTGATAAGTTTGGTTTAAGATTTAGGTAAAAGTTAAATGTAGACCTCACTATTCATTGTCTTCGAAGTCTTATGGTGCTCAAAAGCTCTAAAATAGGTCTTCTAGCTGTGAACTGGGCTGGATTGGTCCTAACCATATAACCTCTAAAAATATTTTTCTTATTTTTCATAAGTTTCTTTATGTTTTATTCATATATTTTTTGCATAGATTTAACATTTACACACAAAAAAAAAATTCGGTTTTTATTATTTGGTATTTTTCAAGGAATGTCTACAAAATACCAAAGAGAAAAACCAATTTCTAGTTATTTTTGCTTGTATTTATCGAAGATTACAAATAATGAGAATCCTATCGAAAAAGAAAAAATATAAATATCGATCCAACCCATCTTCTCTAGCCTTTCCACTACACTCTTGATATGAAAGAGACCTCCAACCATAAAAAGCGATCTCAAATCTGGGTTCCCTCGATCACCCTCCCTTAAACCTAGTCGGGACAGATGAAGTCGCACCACATTTTATAACCTTCGAACCGAAAGCGTACATCTAAGATTGGTTTTTTTGTTTATTTCGCATGACTTTTTTAGTGTTCTTGGTGTTTTTGTAGAGGTTCATACCAAAACACCATCTTTGAGCTTAGAAAATGATATTTTCACATGTGTTCTTTACTAGGCATTCTTTTGATTATTTGTCTGGTCTTATTTTTTATTTTATTAATTTTTCACAACATTTTAACATGGATTGTAAGGGGGAAATGAACCCAAAGGAGTCACATGTAATGTACTAATGTTGAAGTCTAGAAATGCACACAATATTTTAGATGATGTCCTTCGGAAAGTGTATCGATGTATTCAAATGTACTTTCTCAGTAAAGTATATATTTTTTTTTGTAAAATATGATAATTTCTCAGGAAAATAAAATTTCTCGAAAAAATATGAGAATTTCTAGTAAAATGAGACAATATCTTGGTACAATGCAATTTCTCAGTAAAATCTGACAATTTCTATATAAAATATGATGGTGTTTTATAAAATATAATTTTTTAGTAGAAAATAACATTTTTTAATAAACATGACACGATCTTAGTAAAATATTACATAAAATGCAACTTCTCACAATAATGTCATTTCTCGGCGATAATATGATAATTTTTTAGTAAAATATGACAATTTCTCATTAAAAATATAATATTTCCTAGTAAATACAAATTCATTGTAAAATATCATTTTAAGTGATAAATTCTTAGAATGAATAACCAAATTTATGCTTGCCTATGATCTTAAATAAAATTGATTATAGTTATTAATTCTTCAAGATATGTAACATCCATAAAATTCGAGCCAATTTAAACTTTTTAAATCATTTAAAATCATTCAGTTATTACAATTTGTTTTCAAAATAGTTTAAACATCAAAGTTTCTAGAAATCAAAATCATCAATCGAGAAAGTGTACAGTCAGGCATTCGCCTTCCCGCGGTCATCCGCTGAACCTGAAACAATAAACTAAAACTGTAAGCTCGAAGGATTAGTGAGTTACCCCTAAAATACCAACGTCATACCTATATAACCATAACATATAACATATAAGTAAACAGAACAACCCTGCATCTCGAGTCTACAATTTGACTGGTCCGCCTACACTGGGCCTTCAGTCCACCTGGTCCACTCTCTGAGTCTACAGTATGCATAATGAGCCTTTAGCATGATTGGACCGTCTCGCAGGGCCTACAGCCTATCTGGACCGCTCCCGAGCCTTCGGCATGACTGGACCGCCTCATAGGGCCTACAACCTATCTGGACCGCTCGTCGGGTATGTTGACCTACAGCACAAAGCAGGACCGCCTCAACCCAACCCCCAACCAAACAAACATGTGCACATAAATATCATATGCTAGCTCATATCATATAAAAGTCAAACTGATCTAACAAATCACTAATCATAGCAACATCCCAATAACCGGGATACAGACCTAACCGGTCACTAACATAGCCTCATTCTATAACCAGGACACCGACCTAACCAGGTAACTAAGCATAAACATATCACCATCTTAACTATAATGATGTAAATAAATAAAAGCATATCATGCAATAAACCTTGATACAAATCTGATAAGGGCCGACATTGGTGCCTTAGACCCTGTTGATATAGTGAGGATAACTCACCTTGCAATGTCGAACTGAACCACAAAATCATGCTCCCGAAACACTACCCCAAACTCCAACACCTATAACCACCAATGATCCATACTCATAAAATTCCAACTTCCCAAAATGCCCCAGAAGTCAAATAGACAACCCTTGGCCAAAGTCAAAGTCAACCATCCATGTTGACCGGACTCGTCGAGTGTAGTCACTGACTTGTAAAGTCCTTCCAAAACTTGAGTAGTCAGGAACCTCCCCCCCCCCCCCCACTGACCCGTCGAGTTTCCTGCAACTCGTCGAGCTTCCCTTTTTAACCTAAAATGGAGTAGAACTTGCATGGATGTGTAAGGTCGTAAAGTTATGATTTTTATGACACACCTTAGACTGTTTAATGGAGATACTAAACTTTGGCCTTAACGGATTAAGGACTTGATGAAGGATTTAACTTTCCAGACGGACCGCGACATGGCCAAGGATTAGCGATGGCTTGACCAGGAGTTGGCCACGACATGGTGGCAAGATAGTTGACTTTGATCATTGACTTTCTGCCTAAGTTGGACTTAGGTCAAACTTTAGAGTTTTAAGAATTACAAGTGGTGTAATTAATAAAAGCTATTTTACCTTGTTAAAAATTGAGTAAATGGGATGAAGATCACCTAACCATTTATTTAATTTGTAAATTGGATCCTAGACTTTAAATAAATAATGTTTTTGGAAACAAAAGCATATTATTTTTTAAAGAATTAAATACTAAATAAAACTTTGTTAAATTTTGTAGATGGCTCCAGCAACTCCGATAACACATAATCACCCCTATGAACCTTCGATCCATGCTTGAAAAAGAAAAATCGGGCCACTCCAGTTTTTTGGATTGGCACATAAATTTGAGAATCATTTTAAAACAAGAAAAGAAAGACTGTGTCCTTGAATCACAAGTCTTGAAAGAACCACCTTATGTTCCAAAGGATGCACATGATGCTTGGCTTAAGCATGTAGATGATTCACTTGATGTTTTCAACAAGTCACGATCCTTGAAACATCCAAGTCTATTATTATTCAAAATCCCTAAAACCAACTAACTGATTCACTTTAATATTTAAAGAAATGATACTATATATGTACATTTATGATTTAATAGCTTCAAAACCGAAAGACTAGAATAATATATTAACTTTTTTTCATGAATCAAATATATCTTCATTAAATATGTTTATGTTAATGTTTATGATAAGTTCACTTATATATGTATGTAATGATAAAAGAACTCAAATACCTTGATATTAAGTTTTGATTTTTATCAAAATTTAAATAAAATTTGGTTGCACTTGTAAAATATAAATGTTTATAATATTCGTTTTACTAATAAAAAGTTTAAATTTACAATCAATAGTATGACATACTAAAGATCATGTGGTATGAAAAACTCTTTTTTAAGGTAACCCACATTCGAATTACACACTTCAATTTTTTTGTGGCTTGTTGAAAAAGAAATATACTCAAAATATGAGCATACAAAATGTTCATTGATGCAACGTGGCTTCTTATATCGTTGATAAGGGAAATCATACATCCTCTTTAGATATTGGTAAGTCATCATGTCTGCAAAATAGAGAGGGTTTCTGTCAGAAAAATTATCGGGGCATGCCTCGATAATGCTCTCTAATGTTAAAATCAGAACTTATGATCATAATGTAATGTTGCTAAGAAATGAATTATGATGTTGATTTATTGTCAGCCCCCTTTGTTGAAACAAAATGGGGTATTTAAAGGACTAGGAAAGACCTTTGGTTATTTTGTGTATAGTATTGATATTGTCATCTTGTAGGTAGGATAGTATAGGGATAAAAACTTGATAGGGTAAGATACTTTTTGAAATGTACACATTTAGTCCTTATTCTTTTTTGTTGTAAAATAAACCCTTATACTTTAATAATATGTACACATTAGGTCTTTTTCACCGGATTCTACAGGTTTTGCTGACGTGGAGGGTTTATTTTACAAAAAAAAAGAACAAGGACTAAATGTGTACATTTCAAAAAGTATCTTACCCTATTAAGTCATTTTCCCTTTCTTTTATTTTGTTGAAATGAAATACTCAGGTGACATCTACATATCCATAACGAGATTTTTCCAACTTTTATTCATCATGAAAAAGATGGAGAACCCTGATCTCCAGCGACTATTTTGTGTGTTCCTACACATCACTGGTAGCAAGGAGGAATGATGGCAAAAACAACAAGGTCGAAGGGGGAGGCAGGAGGAAGTAGAGACGGTAGTTAGCAGTGAGGAGCTGCTCTGGTAGCCCCTCGTCGATTCTTTCTTATTTTTTCTGGCAACATATCTCAAAGATGGAGGCAAAGAGAGACAGGTTGGAGAAACACAACAGGTAAAGAGCGTTTGGTTGTTGTTGTTCAACCGGAAGGAAGAGAGACGAGAAAGAGAAGGGTCGCCGCCCTTTTCTTGTTGCTGGAGGATCACCCACCTCCAGTGACTAAGCTAATTAATTGCTATTTAGCGCCACTTGTGCTTCCACATCAGCAAAACCTGTAGAATCCGGTGAAAAAGACTTAATGTGTACATATTAATAAAGTATAAGGGTTTATTTTACAAAAAAAAAAAAATAAGGACTAAATATGTACAATTCAAATAATATCTTACTCTATCAAGTCATTTTTCCTAAAAGAAAATTCGTATATGACCGGTATACCAGGTATAACCGGTCACAAGGATTGCATTGTTACAAAAAATAAAGTACAACGGTTTATTTTACAAGAAAAAAAAGAATAAGAACTAAATATATACATTTCAAAAAATATTTTACCTTATCAAGTCATTTTCCCGGTAGTATATTATGGAATAATATATTTTGAACATTTTCCTCATATTTTCAGGATACTGCTTTGTAGGTAAAAAATGGCTTCCGGGATTGACTTGATCGGCCTGGTTGTTACGTCTTATGGGTCGGATAAATGATTTTATGTCGAGCCGGGAGTTATGTGTGAGTTAACACCCTACACCAATATTCATATTAATAATATTTTTGTAGACCCGTGACCTGTTATAATCCTTTAAGGTATGATACTTATTTTGATAAAATATAATAAATACGTTTGTTAGAAAATTAAGAATTGGATTGGTTTATAAGAATGATTGAAGATTTGAGGAGAGTAATATATCATGTGATGGGAAATGAATGAGGATATGTTCTTTTGGTAGTCCAAAATATGCAAAAGATAAGACTACACCCTGCCATATATAACCCTCCATATCATTATTTTCCTGCAACTCTGTTTGCTTTTCTCATTTCTTGTACCCTTTCAATCAACAACAAGCAAACCCCATCCAATCCTATTATTTGAATTTATTTAATTAATTTATATTTATATAATTCAGATTAATATTATTTGAGAAGAGTATAAATCAAATACTTCTTACAATGTTACCGATCATTTCAAAATATTAATATATTATAAATTAAACATCTTTTTATATTTTCTTATTATTTATTTTTCTATCCATATAAAATAACGACAAATATCATATTTTAATAAAATTAATAATATTTTAAAACACTTTTTATCATTCTTTTTTCTACCTCACACTATCGTCTCCCATTCTCTAACCTCTTAAAATTTCATAGCCTTTGAAAATTGATATATTAAAAATTCAAATTTTGTTAAAGCCCTAAACAGTACCCATAAACTAACAATGATCAAGTTTATAATGTAGAATCAAATTCTTATTTAATCCGAATTATTAGATCATCAATTCATCATCACTTATCAAATTAAATTTATGATACTAAAGCCGATATTAATATAATCATTATCTTTAATAAAAGACATTAAGTTTTTATATTTTTTACATAGGTTTAAGCAATAAGATATATTAGTCGTAAATTTATATCCTCACAATTATATAAATTAAATCATTTAAATTTAATCAATATTTCTAAATAGAAAGCTAACCAATTTAGTTAATATTATAATATAATTAAGTCTAAGCGAAAATATAAATTTGTAAAAATATCAATACATTTAACTTTCAATTTTTAATGCGATATATATATATATATATATATATATATATATATATATATATATATATATATATATATATATATATATATATATATATATATATTAAAACAAGATTTTTTATATAAAGAAGATTAAAATAATAATTCTTGATGAAATAAGGTTAAGGAGGGTTTTTTCATCATCAACAACCAAAAAAAGAAGAAATTTAAAGCAAAACTAACACTCAAAAGAAACCAATAGGGAAGCTTTGTCACATGTTCTAAAATACATTTGTCTTTCTTAGAAATACGTGTACACGTATATCTTATTTTATTCATTTTCCCCATCGTTTATAAATTTTCTTGGTAAACCAGATATCGACAATACACTCTATAAAAAATTGTGGAAGTTCGTTAAAATAATCACATAAAATAAGCTATTTGAAGAAAATAATTCTTTTTTTTTTTTTAATTTTTGAAAAATAATCATTTTTTCCGAATGGTTCATTACAAACTCTTATTTAAATCTTGGAGTTCTTTTTTTTTTGCAAGTTTTTTTCAAGAAAATATCTCTACGTATGTCCGGATAGTTTATGTCAAAGTGTTTAATATAGATGCTTTTCAACCGTTTTATTTTTCGAAATCCTAAAATTTTTCATTAGATTTTGATTTGT
Organism: Lactuca sativa; assembly: GCF_002870075.4. Taxonomy (NCBI): domain Eukaryota; kingdom Viridiplantae; phylum Streptophyta; class Magnoliopsida; order Asterales; family Asteraceae; genus Lactuca; species Lactuca sativa. The sequence continues at coordinate 220,416,475 of NC_056627.2, forward strand.
TTTTTAATTCAAAATTATAACATCCGTTTTCTAGAATATATCGGTTAAAGATCTTGAGGAGTCAAAGGTAAGTTTTTGGGAAAAATCTTGTGCCACGACGTGGTGAAAGGAGCACCACGACGTAGCATGTCAAATGGATGAATCATGAACCCGATGTTTGCCACAACGTGACAAGTGGTAGGCCACGGTGTGAAAACTACTACAGCCCAAACACATGATCTTTTAGGGTTTCCTCCGTATATAAGCCCCAAAACTCAAGGTTTAGGGAATCCTTCTCGGCCTCCATCCCTTCCAAACGAAACCCTAGCCTCCAATAAGCTTTGAGAGCTTGTTCCTTGAATTTGAAGATTAGTTTTTGGTCTTTGGTGGAGCTTCAAGAAAGAAGAATAACATCTTGGTGCAAGGGATCTAGGAGGGAACTTAGATCCACTATCTTATTCAAAATTATGAGTGTTTGAAGGTATAAAGCTCTCATCTTGACTTATGTTCTTGATGCAAGTTTGGGTCCCTTTTGTATGATTTTGGTCCTTTCCTTGGATGCTCTTGGAGTTTGAAGAACTCCAGGGCTTGTAATGGAGTTTTTAGGTCATTAAACTTCCGTGGAATAAGAAAAAGGACCATGTTTGGTGTATCTTGTGTCCATGCTTAAATTATAGCCTCATTAAAGACTTAATGGACTTAGAATGTTAGATCTAACCTTGGTATGAAGTTTTTTTTTTTTTTTTTTTTTTGGAAAGAAACCTTGGTATGAAGTTCTAAGGGGTAAAGTTGAAAACTTTATCCATTAAGTCAGATTGAAAGAGTATATATGAGATTTTGGGCTTTGATCTTAAGGGAATAAGCACTTAATGGAAAATTTTGGCTTTCTGCCATATCTCATGACATGGCCAAGGGCTTTCCCCGTCATGACGATTCTTGGACGCCCGACTGTTTTCTCCTTAGCTGGCCACAACGTGATCAAGAGCTTGCCACGTCGTGGGGAGTCGTTGACCATTGACTTTTGTTTACCGTTGACTTTTTGATCAGTTTGACTTTAGGTCAAACTTGAAGGAATTGGGTTATTGATTAATGTTTTGTCGTGTTTTGACACTTGATTCGCGGGAGCAATCAGTGCATAGAGTAAGCTTGTTGTTGTGTTTCTTGGGTCTCCGACTCACATGAGTTTCCTCACTATACTATGTATTATATTGTATATCCTTGTATGTTAGGATATAAGAGTATTAGTATGCTTGTTGGAGTACCAACATGTTGGTGGTCATCTAGTGGAGTGCCCTTGGGGTTGTATTACTTACGTAGGATAGCCTAAGAAATCATGATCTAGGCTTTCTTGCTTATTCTTTGTTTGGTTGTGGCTCTAGAGTGGGGTCTCCTACTCGAATGTCTATCTCACATTGGGTTACATATGGCTATGTATTCCATAGATATCTGCCAGTAGTAGTGTAGTATTGTATAAGGTCTGGTATGTGGTAATGAGTTGTTAGACAGGTAGACTACGATAGATAGTTGCATGTGCTTATGTGATTACTTGATTACTTACTTGTTTCATATGTCGATTGTGACATCCCCTATTTCACGGGATGTCATCGTCAATATAGAAACATAAGCATAACGAAATATTACAAGTCTTACAGTAATTAAACTAGTGACCTAATACTCCTTGAATCTCTCCGCATAATGTATCATTCATACTGCTACCTGTGATACAATAAACTGAGCGAGTCAGGTTGGGAAAATTGGTGAGTACATAGGGATTTCAATCCAAAAACGTTATAACATATATATATATATATATATATATATATATATATATTAGAACTCGCAAGATACAATTTTGCCTCATCTAAGCAATTTACCCCACCCGTCAATCCTTACAACGACACGATCCATATTTTCGGATCTAAAGTTAATGGATTTACCTAATCCATACTCCCAGATCACGTTTGAATGACTATGTCTAATCCATGCTCTCGGATCATTGAAAAATGACTATGCCCACTCATACTCTCGGACTAGGGACGAATGACTATGTCCAATCCTTACTTTCATATTATTGACAAATGACTATGCCCTCTCTATACTCTCGAACTAGGGACAAATGAGTATGTCTAATCCATGCTCTCGGATCAATGACAAATGACTATGCCCAATCCATACTCTCGTACTAGGGACGAATGACTATGTCTAATCCATGCTCTTGGATCAATGTCAAATGACTATGCCCAATCCATACTCTCGGACTAGGGATGAATGACTATGTCTAATCCATGCTCTCGGATCAATGACAAATTACTATGGCCAATCTATACTCTCAGACTAGGAATGAATGACTATGTCTAATCCATGCTCTCGTATCCGAGACAAATGTTAGAGTAGGGATGAGAATAGGCGGGTACCCGCCTTATTTGGTGAGAACCGGAACCAGAATCGGAACCGATGGTTCTTAGAAAGTTAGAACCATAACCAAAACCGGTCTAGGCAGTTCTTAAATTTTTGGTACCAGTCCCTGAACTGGTGGTTCCAGTTCCGAGAGCGGTTAACCCGGTTACAATAATTTTGTTAACTTTTGTCGATAAAACCGCAATTTAGTTTAGTCCAAATAAAATTAATTCGGACAAAATCGGACCAATATATTATAAACCGGTCTAAATAATACAGACATATTCATATGAAATACTAATATATATATATATATATATTATATATATATATATATATATATATATATATATATATAAACCGGTTTCGAAAAAATGAGAACCGGAACCACTTGGCGGTTCCATAACTTCAGTAACTGGAACCGGCAGTTCCGAGGCAGTTTCGGTTCCAAAAGCGAGTACCCAGTTACGATGCTCATCCCTATGTTAGATTTCTACCCTCCGTGAATATCTTGTTGGATTAGGTGTCTAAGTTCATAACTATAATTGTTATATACTTAAATTGATAGTAGCACAATCCTTTTGGGTTGCCCTCAAAACTAGCAACTGGACAGATGATTTTGGAGAAAAAGATTGAGTTATTATTTGATTAATAAATTGAAATAAATGATTTGTTAATATATTATGAGAATAATATATTAATTAGAAATAGTAATATTTAATTAATATTTAATCAGAATTTAATTTGATTTAATTTTGGGATTAAAAAAGTTAATTAAAAGTGCAGGGGTTAAAGTGCGATTGTTCAATACTTGAGCAAGAGGCAATCTAGAACCCTTTATTAGGCATGGACGGTTTCTTCATGCCTAAGGGATTCTAGAATAATCCCTGGTGGATAAACAAGAAGGTGGATAACTACCCGGTTTAAGATAATATTGGATTAGGGCTTATCTAGGGTTTCCTGACTGCACTATATATACAACCTCAACCCTAAGAATTTTGGCCACTTTTTATTTTTAAGTGATAGCCGAATTTTCTAGCCTCTCTCCTCCTTCTCAATCATCTTCCTTTGCTAGTGTTGGGTGTGAACCATTGGAGGCGTAACATTTGTGATGCTTGCTCTCAAGGCTTCATCAACACTAGGATTTGCATTGTTATTACTATATAACAATCAAGGTATGATTCTTATAACCCTATTTGTATTTTCTTAATAATATATTAGTGTTTTAGGGATTCTATTTTGTTGTTCAAGTTGTATGTTCAATTAGAGAAAACATAGATCAATTATTGGGGTTACATGTGCACATAAGATTTACATGTTTTGCATAATACCCATCAGTGGTATCAGAGCACAGGTTTAGTTTTCAATTGAGTTGATACAATGATTAAACTTGAACAATGAGGAGAAAACAGAATCGTCATTCTGTTCCGCCACCACGGCGTGGTGGTCTTCACCACAATGTGGAGACCTTCATTTTTGCTCTATCACGACGTGGTAATTGTTTACCACGACATAGTGGGTTGTCAGATCCATAAAATTCGGTTTTATTGATGATCTCATGAATTGATTAGGGTAATTACCTTTAATTATGTTTTAATTGTATAAAACTGAATATTTTTCAAAAGTAATTTGATATCCTTATCTTGAATTCATGATTGGCTTAAATTTTAAATTAAAAATTAATTTATCAATTTTCGAAATTTAAAATATAACCTAGTATCTTTGAAAAGTCTTAAAAGTACACCCTTATACTATATGTAAAATTAAATGTTTAATTATTACTATATGTATAAGAATAAGTCATTCGAACCGCTAGTACGCCTCATTCACGAAGTCGATCTATAAGGAGAGTTTAAGGAAGCGGCCTATAAAATGACTGTCATTGGGTATCCACTCTTACCAACCCCTCCCTTGATTGGTGGAGGGCCGTTACCCGAACGGTTTTGATAGGACAACTTAATCCTCATTAATAAATATAATGAACTATAAAGTAACTAAACATTTTATAAAAATTCTCAATCTTAGTTGTTTTAGGAAAAATATGAATTTGTATGCTAACCCATGAAATTGCACATTGCACTTCATGAGTCGTTAGTAGAGTGTGTGTGGTTAACCGGCACAATAGTAGGGACGAATAAAGAGTGGCAATGGGTGTCTCGTAAATTATCATTGATTAATGGAGCGTGTGTGGTTAACCGACACATTCAAATGAGATGATAAATGACATCGAGAGTACCAAGCTAATTTGCATTGTTATTTACGTCTTGTTTGTGATCCTCGGTATCCTAGTCACAAATGGAAGAGCATAATTGAGATTAAACATGCCATTGAAGAGTTCAATGAATCTCAAATGATCTAGGAATTTCATTAAAAAAAACTTAATTCGTTTAAATTTCGTTTTCTTGTGGTGAAATTGGTAAATCGTCATTTACCTACCTTTATATAATTTACAACTAGATTACAACATCCTTTTTCTAAGTTGTGAATTATCTAGTTGGATCTTAGCCTTGATATTTCATTTTGGTGTTATATTGACGATTGTTCTTATCTAACTAAAAACTATCTTTCTTTTATAGATGTCTACTCCAACCGATGCTTCTGGTTCCTCCTCCTCCAACAACCACAACAACTTTTCGTTGCTTAACATCTGCTCGAGGGTGGTATTGGATGACACCAATTACAACGATTGGATGCGCAACATAAAGATGGCTCTTCGCTTTGAAGACAAGGAGTACGTCCTAGAAAAGGAACTCCTTGAAATTGATGAAACAAAAGCTACTCCTGAAGAACTAGTTGAGTATAAGAAGCACTACAATGATGCAACAAAAGTTGCTTGCATCATGGTGGTGACTATGACTCGTGAGATACAAAGGTTATATAAGGATTACTGGATGTATGAGATGAACAAGGACTTTATAGAAAAGTACCATCAACGAGCTCGTCAGGAAAAGTACAAGGTAGTTTAGTCCCTCATCACTAGCAAGATGAAAGATGGGGAGTCCGTTGGCAGTCATGTGCAGAGGATGCAACGATATATGGATCGCTTGTTGAATCTAAATGTGAACTTTGATGAGGAATTGACTATTGATATAGTATTTCACTCATTGCTCAGTTTTTGTGATCATTTTATCATAATTTATCATTTAACGACCAAGAAAATACATTGGCTCAACTCCAGAACCTCCTACGAACGGCTGAAGCAGGAATGAAGGGAAAAAGTATTGGCTCTACTCCTGATGCTGCTCCAGTCTTGGCCATTGGGCAAGGAAAGGGCAAAAAGAGGAAAGGTCCTCCAAAGAAGAATTGGATGGGAAAGTCCCAAGCTAGGTCATCAAGCAATGGAGCCAAAGGAAATGCCAGTTCTGAAGCTCCCCTACCTCCGACCCCAAAGAGGCCACTTGCTTCTATTGTCATGACAAAGGGAATTGGAAATGAAGTTGCCCAAAATAGTTTCAAGATATCAAGGATGGCAAGGTGAAGCCAACCTCGGCAAGTATTTACACTATCTTATTTAATATATAACTCATCATATTCTCATTCTTGGGTGTAACACCGTAAATTTTCAAACAAAATTTTCATTTTAAAATCACATAATTCTCGTAACACATTACACAAAAATCTCATTGATTTAATTTACAAAACGGAACTCCATAATTTATCGATTAATAATCCAAGATCCTCAAAACATAACTCTTTCTCTGGTGTGTACAAGCAAGCCGGTGCCTTTCTTGCGATCCTAAGAAAACCTGAAACACATATCACATAACATGGTAAGCACGAAGTTTAGCGAGTTCCCCAAAATACCACACACAACACATTAGCCACTCGAGGTTATAACTCACTAAGACCCTCCGGTCAATGTGTCTATGTGGGACCCTCCAACCCCACAACTCGGATAGACCCTCTAGTCCCTCAACTCAGCATCTCAATATAATACACAGTAAGCATATCACAAAACAAATAGCAGGATATCTCAATACACATCACATACACATAAGACCCTCTGGTCACACGTGAGTTACCACTCAACGTAAATTATAATGAGAAGACTCACCTTGCAAGCCAGAAAACAATTATCCTCGAACTCGAACCTCGAATTAGCCACCGCCTAACACATAGAGTAAATATCTCTAATTAGTACTTGATTCTCGAATCTAAGTAACCAAATGTTATTCTTTTCTCTCTGACTCTTAAATTGGGTAAAAGACCATTCTATCCCTCCATGGTCTCATTACTCATGTTGACCAACCCTAAATTCAACAGAAGTCAAACTCGAGTCAACAGTCCATGTTTGACCCGACTCGTCGAGTGCATTCTTGCAACTCGCCGAGTCCCCTCGTTTCCTCAGAAGTCTCAAGAAGGTCCAGCCCAACTCCTCGAGTTGACCCCCAACTCGCCGATTTATCGCACAATCAAACCCATCGGGACAAACCCTCACCGACTCATCGAGTCAGGCCATGGACTCGGCGATTCCCTTCGATCTGATTCCTCATTTAGACGATTTAAAACAGATCTATCACTCTAAACACTAGATCTGTTATCTCAAGGCTCAATAAGCACGTAAAGCTTCGATCTTTACATTTATGCATGATGTTATTGCTCCAAAATGCTAATACAAGCCCTTCCTGAAAGATTAAGCCCAAAAACCCTCATATGGATAAATAAAGCTAGGACACCTAGACTCTAAGGACCTCACAAGGTCCATATCTGAGGTCTAGAATCTTTGATAACTCATGCTACTCAAAAACCCAAAAAAAAAAAGATGGCAAAAATCCCTAAAACTCCATAGATGTGAGATCTATCCTAAATAAGGAGAAGGTGAAGACTTCATACCTTCCTCACGAGCTTCTGGACAGGAAATCACTGGATCCAATAGCCTCACCTCCAGCTCCTTGCTTGATGACCTCATCCTCTTCCTCAAATGATGCACAAGAACCACAATATGAGCTTCTCTCTCACTCTCTAGCTCAAATAGCAATTAGGGTTTGCTTTCAGGGGTGTAGAGTAACCGATGAGACGAAATGGAGACTATACATGTCCTTAAATAGGTCCCAAACCCGGGAAATTAGGGTTTCTCTCCCCAGCACCTACTCGGTGAGTCCCTCCTCTGAATCGTCGAGTCCACTCATTAAATCCACACGAGCAACTCGACTCGACTCAGCGAGTTGGACCCTAAACTCGTTGAGTCTCTCCTTCAACCTCAAGATTCACATACATAATAATATCCCTGAAAAATCCGGATGTTACATTGGTTCCTTGATACAAGATGTGGTTTTCACATTTGTTCTGATTTGCAGGGGCTAAGAAGAAGTGAGGATGTGGAGCATGGAAGGATGAACTTAATCATGGGCAATAGACGATATTCACGTGTTACCCAGATTGGAGTTTATACCTTAGTGCTTAGTAATGGGTTAGGTTTGTATTTAATAAATTGTTGCTACTCATTAGAGATGATACAAAACATCATTTCATTTCCTGTTTTATTTAAACAAGGTTTTAGATACCTTTTAATGATGAGAATGGTTGTATTTCTGCTTATAAAACTAGTGTTTTTTATTTTGAAGCTTTACCTCGTGATGGTGTGTATGAAATTATGATGATTGTAGATAATTTAGGAAATAGTGTTTTTCAAATTGATTTGTCTAATGGTGTAGACAAAGTGTGCTTATGGGATTGTCGTCTTGGACACGTTAATAAGAAACACATAGCCCAACTCCAAAATGATGGAGTGTTAAAATCATTTGACTTAAGGTCCGATGATACATGGGAGCCTTTTTACTAGGAAAGATGACAAAATCACCTTTCACTGAAAGATGAAGGATTATTATATCTCATACACACAGATGTGTGTGGGCCCTTCAGATCCACCACAAGGGATACAAATCGATTCTATGTGACTCTTATTGATGATTATAGAAGATATGACTATATCTACTTAATCAAGCATAAGTCATAAAGTTTTGAAAAGTTCAAAGAGTTTAAACAAGAAGTCGAGAATCAATTGCGCATAAAGATAAAGATGCTTAGATCCGATATAGGAGGTGAATATCTTAGTATTGAGTTCCACGACTACCTCAAGGAATGTGGAATAGTTTCACAATTGACACCTCCTAGGACACCACAACTTAATTGTGTGGCTGTGAGGTGTAATTGAACCTTGTTGGACATGGTTCATTCCATGATGAGTCGAGCTTCACTTCCAATCTCTTTATGGGGATATGCCTTAGAGACTGCTGCCCACATTCTTAATCTTGTCCCAACTAAGAAGGTTGTCAAAACACCTCACGAGATGTGGACAAGGAAGTTTCCCTCGTTAGCACATATCTCGACATGGGGTTGTGAATCTTTCATTAGATGAGAGATTCACGACAAGCTTGAACCTCGAAGTGAGAGATGTATTTTCATCGGCAACCCACAAAAGTCCTTTGGATAGTTTTTCTATAGACCTAGTGAGAACATGGTCTTCGTAGCACGTAGGAGAGTCTTTTGTGCGCGCGCGCGCGAGAGAGAGAGAGAGAGAGAGAGAGAGAGAGAGAGAGAGAGATCATATGCAAAGAGCATAGTGGGAGTACTATTGATCTATAAGAAATTCAAGAGTCAAATGATGAAGGAACTTCTAAAAATGATAGGGCTCAACCTAAAGAATAAATTCCATTTGAACCAGTTGACGAGTCATTACCTCTTAGGCATTCCACTAGAGTTAGAATACAACCAAAGTTGTATGGTTTCCATATTACTACAGAAGGTGATATATTTATCAGTGATAGTACATTGGTAAGTTTGGATGAACCAGCTAACCACAAGGAAGTCATGGCAGGCCTTGAGTCAGCCAAGTGGAAATAGGCAATGGACAACGAGATCAAGTCTATGTATGACAACCAAGTTTGAAATTTGGTTGACAATGTACCAGGTCGTAAGACAGTCTGGTGCAAATGGATATTCAAAAAGAAGATCGACATGGATGGAAAGGTACACACTTTCAAGGCTCGACTAGTTTCAAATGGCTCAAACCCCAGAGGTTGACTATGACGATACTTTCTCACTAGTAGCCAAGATAAAATCTATTATGGTAATGCTAGTCATAACTACATTTCATGACTATAAAATTTGGCTAATGGATGTCAAAACTGCTTTCCTTAATGGGAAGTTGGCTGAGGATGTTTATATGAGTCAGCCAGAGGGTTTTTTGGATGCAAAGTATCCGAATAGAGTGTGTAGGCTTGAGAAATCAATCTATGGATTGAAAAAAGCTTCTCGCAGATGCAATCCTTGCTTTGACGAGAAGGTCAAAGAGTTTGGTTTCTCCAGAAGTGAAGATGAATATTATGTATATGTCAAAGCTAGTAGGAGTATAGTAACCTTCCTGGTTTTGTATGTTGATGACATACTTATTATAGGAAACGACATTCCAACTTTGCAAGAGGTTTAGTCTTGGCTTGGAAAGTGTTTCGCTATGAAGGATCTGGGAGACGCTGCTTATATTCTGGGGATAAGAATTTTGAGAGACAGGAGTAAAAGGCTAATTGGACTTAGTCAAAGTACATATTTGGAAAACGTACTCAAGCGTTTTAGTATGGAGAATTCCAAGAAAATAGAACTGCCCATACAGAGTAATACCAAACTGAGTAAAACTCAGAGCTCGGGTACTGATGCAGAAATAATAGAAATGAGTAGAGTTCCATATGCTTCCGTCGTTGGATCTATCATGTATGCTATGACATGTACTTGCCCTGATGTGGCTTTTTCTTTGAGTATGGTTAGTCGTTATTAGGGAAATCTAGGTAGAGCTCACTAGATAGCAGTTAAGAATATTCTTAAGTATCTGCGAAGAACTAAGGACTGGGTCCTTGTACTTGGTGGAAGTGATAACTTAAGAGTAACTCGGTATAGTGACGTCAGATTTCAGATAGACAGAGACAACTTCAGTTCTCAATCTGGCTGGGTATTTACCCTTAATAAAGGAGCGGTAACCTAGAAAAGTTCCAAACAGGAAACAGTGGCCGATTCTACCTGTGAATCGGAATACATAGCACCAAGCGAAGCATTAAAGGAAGCGATTTGGTTAAAGAACTTCATTGGAGACCTTGGAGTTGTTCTAGCCATCAATGATCTAATGGAGATTTTCTATGATAATGAAGGAGCAGTTACCTTGACAAAGGAACCAAGAGATCATGGCAGATCGAGACATATCGACAGAAAATACCATTTCATCAGACATACAGTAGAAGAAGGTCACCTCGTCGTGAAGAGAGTGTCATCAGAAGAGAATTCAACATATCCCCTCACAAAGGGTCTGAATAAAGTCAAGCACATTCAGCATTCTAGGAGCATTAGTCTGAAAGATTATATTAGTTTTAGTATTTAGAAACTTGTAACGAAATAAATGTAATTGACTTTTGGTGATTAAGTAATGGAGATTTATTTATGAGTTGGATTACTACCTTTTGTCTATTGTTTATTTTGTGTTTCATTTTGCATGTTTTACTTCCAGAATAATTGGATTATTCAAACATCCACAATTGATTTTAATTTTAGAAGTAAATAATGAATTAAGGATGTCATGAATTGGATTGTAGATTGTCTAAGGGTTTAGACATAACAATGGTTTGCTACAACGTTCATGGGTACTTGAAAATTTGGGATTTTAAGTATTGGATTAAACCACGCTCATAGAATTACTTCATGGAATTTATCACGAGTAATTATAAGACGATAATATCTTATAATCTTTAAAAGGAAATATATGAGTCGTAGTTTACAAATCAATTGTGCATTGATAATTTGTAAACGCATCAGTAACTTGATGTTATAAAACGTATTATTGTACATAATTTGGTGAGTAAATAGCAAAAGCGCATGAGTCAAAGTGTATCTATTCCTTTGGCCTGAATAGGAAAAGCAATATCTTTGGGGCTCTCGATGATTTGGTGTTGACTTATACTGTCTGGCCCGGCCAGGACTAAATTGATGTGTTCGATTAATAGTTATTTGTCATTACAAATCAGAAACCGGGAAACAAAGTATTGGACAATGAGATTGATTTTGTTCCATGTCTCATGTCCACATGATATCTTGCAGAACGGAGGATTATATGATCACTTATCTTAGGACTCATTACTGACTGGGCCAGAGTTCGACATCAGCTTTTGAGAGCTATAATTTGCTAATCAGTTTTTGAAGTTACACTAGCAACTATAGTTATTAGACTTATCCAAGTGAGAGACTGTTGGATTAGGTGTCTAAGTCCATAACTAGAATTGGTATATACTTAAATTGATAGTAGCACAATCCTTTTGGGTTGCCCTTAAAACTAGCAACTGGATAGCTGATTTTGGAGAAAGAGGTTGATTTATTATTTGATTAATAAATTGAAATAAATGATTTGTTAATATATTATGAGAATAATATATTAATTAGAAATAGTAATACTTAATTAATATTTAATCAGAAATTAATTCGAACTAATGTTAGGATTAAAGGAATTAATTAAAATTGCAGGGGCTGAAGTGCAATTGTTCAATAGTTGAGCAAGAGGCAATCTAGAACCCTCTATTAGGCATGGACGGTTTCTTAATGCCTAAGGGATTCTAGAATAATCGTTGGTGGATAAACAGGAAGGTGGATAACTACCCGGTTTAAGATAATCTTGGATTAGGGCTTATCTAGGGTTTCCTGACTGCACTATATATACAACCTCAACCCTAAGAATTTCAGCCACTCTTTCTTTTGAAGTGATAGCCGAATTTTCTATCCTTTCTCCTCCTTCTCAATCATCTTCCTTTGATAGTGTTTGGTGTGAACCACTAGAGGCGTGACATTTGTGATGCTTGTTCTGAAGGCTTCATCAGCACAAGGGTTTGCATTGTTATTACTATATAACAATCAAGGTATGATTCTTATAACCCTATTTGTAAATTTTTTGATATACTAGTGTTCAAGGGTTTCTATTTTGTTGTTCAAGTTGTATGTTCAGTTAGAGAAAACATAGATCAATTATTAGGGTTGCATGCACACATAGAATTTACATATTTTGCATAATACCCATCATATCTCACCCGTACTCTTAAGGAGATACTACCCGATATTCATCTTAATTAATTTAGGTCTATTTTGTAATTCCTAAATTATCACATATTATCTTATATGTTCTTAACACATATTCCAAGAAATATCAAATATCTCACACATAAACCCTTTAACATGTATTTAATACGTAAATTAATAATTGTATTAAAGTCATGTTCATGAAAGAGACTATACACTCACTTGTTAAAGTGATGACTCGAAACTCGGACAACACTTCGCTCCTAGTAACTGTCTTTTCCTTCGACGTAACCAAATATCATTATCACTAAGTCCTAGTCTGATATTTATTGCGCCTAATTATTAGTCTAGATTCATCATTGATTCAAAGTCTACTTCAAGATCTATCAAGTAAGGAACAACCAAGTAGGATCATATTGGAGGTAGGTTCTGTTTGGTATACAAAGTATACCGTTTGGAAATTCCACTTTAAACACCTCACTAAATCCAGCCTAGACATCATCCCCGTAAGTAGATGAATCAATATAACGACTTGGATTCACTGATAAATCTTGTTTATAGGTTCATAATAACGATAATGAACTTAAAGATATGTTATACTTAAAATACAATAATCATAACTCAAATTACAGGTGGTTTAGCGAGAAACCGGACCCTGTGCAGGCGAAACTTCTAAACTGAAAGCTTTATTTCTCGGGGCTTTCTAGCGCTCCAGAGCTTTGCTACTAACACGTAGGAAGTGCTAGAGAAAGGCATTGGTGCCTTGGGGGGTTTGAGAGAGAATGGAATGGAAATGTGTGATGAAATGTGTGAATTTCGGCTCTATTTATAGGTTGTCTAGGGGCCAGTCACGTTTTGAGACATGCCTCTCACATCGTGAGCTTGTAGGCACCAAGGCTTCGCTTGGTGCTGACACGTGGCACCGGATGCAAGTAAACTGCAAATCTTTAAAAATTCATAACTTTAGCATACAAGCTTCGTTTTTGACGTTCTTTATATCCACGCGTAGGTATTAATGAGTACTACAACTTTCCTTTTGACTCTATTGTCTAATTCTCAACCAATCCAAAATTTAACAGTATGAGAAGATTACACTGTTAATAACCGTGTAAAATTCTTAACTTCTACATACGGACTCTGTTTTCGATTGTCTTTTTATCATTGAAATCCAATTAACGTTATCCTCAATTCTCATTTATATCATTTTGGCTAAAAATCGACTGATCTAAAATTTAATTTCTGTGCCCGCACTGTTGCGTTGAAACTTCGAAAAATCATAACTTCCTCTACTGAAGTCAGATTTGGCGGTTCTCTATATGCATGCTCTTGGTTTAACGAATACTATGAATTTCGTTTAGATTACTAATTTTAAAAAGTAAATTATCAAAAATTCACTTTATACGGTACGCAGAGCCGTATCGGTTTAATCGCGAAACTTCGAAGAAGCATAACTTCTTCATACGAAGTCGGATTTTAGCGTTCTTTATATGTACGGAATCCTTGTCACATATACTATAACTTTTGTTAAGATTATTTGTCCTAGATAATCTTCTATCAAAAATTTATTTTTAACACTTATTATCTCCAAGTTGTCTAGCCCGAATCTGTGGGCGTTACATCGACATATTGTGGTGCGGTTGGGTTGAAGCAATACTGCTTTGTGTTGGAAGCGAAAAAACCCGAGAGAAATCCAATCATAAGATAAGGGCGGGGAGGGCAATCCAGTCTTATGTTGTGGGCTCGAGAGCAATCAAGTCTTAGGTCGTGGGCCGGGTGAGGGAAATCTGGGAGGGGAAAATCCAATCTTAAGTTATGGAATCCACTCTTTGTGTTATGGGCCCGAGGGCAATCCAATCTTCGTGTTGTGGGTCGGGGGCAATCCAGTCTTCAAGCGGTGGGCATGGGGGCAATCCAGTCTTCGTGCTGTGGGCCCGATGTGCATGCATTGTATGTATATTATGGTGTGTGCTATTTTATGGAAACTCACTAAGCTTTGTTTTACAGTTGTGAATTTAATATTTTTCAGGTACTAGTGATGATTGTGGGAAGGCGAATGCGTGATTGTACACATTCATCAGCAACAATAGAGATTTCACGTTTATTATGTTACATTGATTTTTAAACAAATGTACTTTGGAACAAATGGTTTTCTTAACTTAGATTCTATAAATGTGAAGTTTACCTTAATTAAAAATGAAATTTTTTTGTTGTGAAAATGGAATGTTACAATTTTTTTCGAAACTCCATAATTTAGTTTGAATAAGGAATATCGATCTGAAATATATATTTTTTATCAAAAAAATTGTTTTTTTTTTGTCCGAAAATACCCTATTCCGAAATTAATTGTTATTTTTCCAAAAAATATTATTTTATTTAACTGCACATTACATTATGATTAGCTTAGTTAATTTCTCAACAAGTTAGTTTCCCAAAAAAAATTGATATATAAATTATATACATTTTTTTTAGGAAATTAACTAATAAGTCCATTGGAAATTAACTAGACTAAAAACTCTATATGCATAATTGCACATTCACCCCTAACTTTCAGTGAATTTATATCTCTAAGGTGTTGCTTGTTTTTTTGAATCTAAAATGTTTATAGTTCATGAATTACATTTACAACCACTTGCATCAGAAAATGTGGACCAAACATCAGTAAACTATAATAAAAAGTGTGTTTGTTTTTTAACGTCTAAAAACTGTTCAAATAAACTAAAATTAACCATAAATAGTTAAAAATATTTATAAATCAGAATTTTATTTAATTTTTCATATACAAATTGAATATAAAGATCATTGCGATAATATGATTTTTAAAGATATTTATATAAAATAATTAATCATAATAATTGCTAAGTAACAATAAATAAAATTGTTAATTTAGCGAAAAACATGTTCATTTTGTTAAATTTTCCAAAACGATGATCATATCTTCGGTTAACTTCAATAAATTAGATAATTTTAGTGATTAACTTTATAATTTATTAATATTTGGTTACAGACAAGATAACACAAAAAAATATTTCTATGGAATTTATCAAACGGTTTTGAAATTATTAAACTAACTTGAATTGTTTTTAGTATACTTCATAATATTATTAAAATAATAAACATGTTAAAAAAATTAAAACAAATCTATTTTACATAATATAACTTAAAGTAAGGTGAGAAGTGGTTTGAAGAGGAGGGTCCAATGCTACACCGCGCAACACACGTGCAAGAGTTTTTAAGTCATAAGTCGTTTAAAAAACAAACAGTTGTGAAATTACAAATGTTGTGTGTGTTCTGCGCTGTGCAACCAGAAATGATAAAAAATAATTAAAAAAAAACATACAACCCCACTTTTAACAAAAGTCTTATCAGAATGGTCACTTACTTTTTGTAATGCTTTTTTATACATTTTAACAAATGTCGTTGATTAGATACTTATACAATTATGATCATATTAATTGTATTAACTTTTTTTTTGAACGGCGAATGCATTAAACTTGCAAGAAGCTAGCACAAAACGAGTTACAAATTATAAGCATTGAAATGAGAGATACACCAGTTAAACCAAGAAATATAATTGGACATTGACCTATTCTTTAACTAATTGAAAGTAATTATTTGAATATCATCCACCGTTTTCAAAGGAGAGCGTCTTTTCTTGTTGAAGACTAAAGCATTACGAGCCCTCCAAATGCACCACAACACCCAGTAAAATGGCAACAACTTAAGCTTCAATTTTTTTTACCATAACCTGAAGCCTTTATCGCCAACTTAAGCTCCGCATAACAAATAGGGACCGAAGAAAGAAAACCACTCCACTTAATAAACCAAGACCAAACCTGAACTGAGAAAGAATAACTAAGGAAAATATGATCAACTAAATCCTTTTATTCACCACAAAACGAGCAAACCATGGAATCCAACCTAACATGCTTCTCGATAAGCTTGCATGCAACCATAATGCGATTGCAAAGCACCCCCCAAGTAAAGCAATTGATTTTAATTAGCACCCAATTGACCCAATAAAAGTCCTCCATACCTTTAACTGCATCCCCATTTTTCTCCATCAGCACTCTAAGTGTGACAACCCTATATTTTCCAAAAGCATTGTAACACTCGAAAGCCAAATACAACGGAATTAACCTCGAAAATAAAGTGTCCAAATATCTAAGTTGGGATGCCTCAAATATTTGATATCATGCCAAGGTTTCCAAAAACATAAAGAACGCTCAAAACCGGGTTATATTGAAGAAAGTATAACCACTCGTATATTTACGACACGACGTTAAAATATTATTTGACGTAAAAAGTAAAATCTCAATAAAATGCATTTTAGCCTTAATTATCTAAACAAAAGTCGTAGATCTCGTCGAAAGGTGAGCGTGCATAAAAAGATCGCCCAAATTGGACCTCGTATGAAGAAGTTACGGATTTTCAAAGTTTCGTAACTGTAGTAGAGGGCTAAAAACTCGGATCGAAGAACGAGTGTTATTTAGCTATCGCCACCTAAACGGAAGTTGAAGATCTCCTCAATGGTAATAAAACAATAAAAAGACAAACGAAAACCGACGTCGAATAAAGAACCTATGAATTTTTAACGAACTTTAGGAGGCCCGGCCTATTAAAAATATACCATTAAAAATAAAGTCAAAACTAGCCGACGGAGTGTAAATGAAAGTTGTAGAGCATAATCTCACCTACGCGTGGATATAAAGGACACGAAAAACGGAACTCGTACGCGAAAGTTACGGAATTTAGAAGTCGGAAACAGGGATTACGCCCCGCGTACTCTGGGAGTACGCCCCGCGTACTAGACCCAGAGTCGAGTCTCATCGGCCCGCCCAAGCTACACCCGGCTAGACCCAGTAGTCCCATCGACCCGCCCAAGCTACGCTAGCTAGACTCGAGTCGTAAGCCATGACGCCACTTTACGCCCCGCGTACTCCGGAAGTACGCGCCGCGTACGGGGTTTTCCAGCACTATAAATAGATGGCATGAGCTTCGAGTTTTGGCACACCTTCACAATTCATCAATTATTCTCCCATACTTCTAAGCCCCAGAGACCACTCCCGACGACCTCGGTTTCCGCACTCGAGCCCCCGACGAAAGATTTACGCTGCAAAGATCCCCGAAGAGCCCGACGACGCAACCATCCGCGGTCGAAGTTCTGCTCAAACCTAGCCTCTCTCTCTTCAAACTTAACGAGTGAGTTCATACCCCTACTTTTCAATTCTTTTCACGTTTTAGGGGGGGAATACAAGTACATTACAAGTCAAAGTATCATTTCATAAACATAATTATAACATCGTTCTTATAGGATTTTGATACAAAAATAACGTTATGTTTAAATGGCTAATATATCACCAAGTTGTTCTTACTATATGGAAACATACTTTTGAGAAACTATAATGCGTGTAGTATTCAAGTGATTCATACATTTTACATAAACATCTCGACAAATGAAATGCTTTCAAAAGAAGTAAAGTCTTTACTATCGTAAATCTGTTTATACTAAGTAATGTGAGACATTTAAACTTCAACGTACTCGTGAGTATGCATTTCAAGTCCTGTATTATATACTATAATCTCTTGGAGGGAGAGCGTGATACTTGTGTATAGATCTATACGGGATTGACAATCCCACACCTAAGCTGTTAGCTACAGCTAGGCCGGTAGGCCTGGGGTGACAAATGTCATAACAGTTCCAACGCCTGAAGAACGTTGTTACAGGCCATCAATGTCAATAGCATGGTTATAAAACTCACATTAAAGTATAAAAACAAGTTTGATTTACGAGATTCATCTATGCATTTCAGTTTTCCATTTTATTGTTAACACCAAGTTTATCACTATTATACAAGTATGGAAAACACTAACGCATTTCAACACGGGAAACTTTTCAAATCATTTATAGAAAATATTGGATTTTCTGAAAACCTCGTTCATCGATTTACTATCAAAAAGGACATACTTTTCAAAGCAAAACTCTTATGAACTCACCAACTTAATTGTTGACACTTTTTTCGAAACCACTTGTATTTCTCAGGGAATCAGTAATACAGGTAACCACCAACTTTTGGAGAAAGGAACACTAAGGATGTTTTATTATTGAAACATTTATCATCTCATTGTAATATTCTTTTGCTAATATGTATAACGCAACAACATACATTTTCATTATATATGTGATGGTTGTGTTACTTTCTTTACAATATTCAATGGTTGTGATACTACGTGAAGTCATCCGCCCCCGAATGTTTCCGCCATTCTGGTTTGGGGGTGTGACACTAAGTGACTTAACAGAAAAAACATTTGAGGATCCAACCTTCCACACCCAACTGACCCGTTGGTCCTCAATGATTATAGGTTGCTCAACCTTATTGGGTGTATGTATAAAATTCTTTCCAAAATTCTTGCTTTAAGGTTGAAAAAGATTTTTGGAAAGATTATTAACTTGGAGCAATCGACTTATGTGGAAGGAAAAGTATTCTTGACGGTCCACTTGTAATAAACGAACTTTATTCTTAGGCTAAAAAGAAAAAGAAGCAAATACTTATTTTTAAAGTTGATTTTAATAAAGATTATGATTCTTTAAATTGGAATTACTTAGACTCCATTTTAAGAGCAAATGAATTTTGGAGTCAAATGGAGGAAATGGATTAGTGGGTGTCTTTCTTCTGGGAAAGCTTCTATTTTGGCGAATGGTTCTCTTGAAAGAATTTGCTATCAAAAAAGGTGTTAGACAATGTGATCCCCTCTCTCCCTTCCTTTTCATCATTGTTATGAAAGGTCTTAACATTTCTTTGAATGAAGCTTGTGATCGTTTGATTTTTCATGGTATTTCATTGCCTCATAATGGTCCTAATTTGTCCTGCCTTATGTATGGGACTATGTTATGTATTAACTTTATCTAACTTCAATCAAATTCAAATGACAATTATTTGAATATTTGATTAGAGGAAAAAAGTAATTCGTTTTTACAAAGATAACATTAATTATCTTGACTATTATTATTGATGATCCGTATCATGTAATTTTTATTAATATTGAACATAAACTATATAATTAATGCTACTACAAAACTATATATATATATATATATATATATATATATATAGAGAGAGAGAGAGAGAGAGAGCTAGGTTCAAATGTTTTTAGCAAGTATTGTGTGCCTAAATGCACCAATGAGAATTCAAGAAATAATAAACAATTAAATAAATCATTTAAGGGTAAATTAGTAATATTACTTGTATATTAAATAAATTCCAAAATTAAAATCAAATCAAATCCCTAAAAACTGCAAATAAGTTTTTAAACCCTACAAAAACCACCATACCACAAAAGTAATTGACGTGTTCTTTCCCCACAGCAGCCATCAAACACCAAATCACAACCATTAACGTCTCTTTCTTCATCGGAGATAATCGCATCCGACAAGTGTATTATGATCAAGGGTATTTTTGGTACCTGATATGAAGCAAGAGACAATCTCGATCTACCACCGCCTTGCCTCCTCAAGATGGCGCTTATTGCCGCCACACCTACAGATGGTGTCGACTCAATGTTTTCACAAAGGGTGCCGACTCCATGTCTGCAACATGATGTGAAATTTTATAACAGGTTTATTATTTCATCATACTCTCTCAATATTGTTAGTTTCTTTAATCAATAAATTTATTTGTAAATCCAATTTATTATCTTGGGTTCAGTTTTATCTCGATCTGAATTTGATTGAATTCTTTAAGAAAGAAAAAAATCATTGATAATTCTACATAGTAAAACAATGTAATTGTGGTATGCATTCTAAATCAAATATGTTGCTGGAAATTATTTTTATAGGTAAACTATTGCAAGTAAATCAAATATGGTTTTTGGCTTGTTTGATGATAATGCCTAACAAGTGTTTGTTGAAATGCCTGAAAGAGAATTTAAAGAATTTAACCTTGTGGTATGCATTCTGTCAGAATTACTAGCAACATGTGTTTTATGTAATTGTTTAAAAAGATAATTAATTTGTCTGTGTATTATTTTGGTTCAATTTGTGATTTTGAATTCAAATTTCTATTGTCTCTCGTTATTGTTTTTTTGAAATCTAAAATTATATTAGCACTAAATACAATACTTTTGAATGTATTCGATGTATTCTATCAGAATGTATTCTACCAGAATAAAATCGATGTATTCTGCCAGAATGTATTATATGTATTCTGTCATATGTTATGTATTCTACCAAAATATATTAAGTGATACTTAATTGGAAGTAACATGTTTTTAACAATTATTGGTTTTTGTTGTATTTGTGATATGAATGGCTGGAAGAAGACGTTGAAGACCTAATATGAATAACTTGAAGAATGAATAAAGTTTGATAATACACACAATTTAAGAATGTTGTTATTTTTTAAGAATTTTAATCATTTTTGTTGATATTCTTTTAGAATATGTATAATTATATTAAAATGTATAAGGAGTTTAGTCTGTAAAAATATGTATGAATTTGTATTTTAAGTTCGGATGTATAAGAATATATTAGAATATTTGTTATTTTCCAACATTTGATTCAAGAATTTTGTTTTTTTTCAATAATATTCTATTAGAATAAAATTCTCAAAGAGCATTATTCTAACAAAAAATATTATGACAGAATAAAATCGGTAAAAATTGAAATTGAATTAATTAAAATATTCAGATTTTTTTTTAAATTAGGAGAATTAATCATCCCTAAAAATCTGAAAATTTCATTTTATAAATGTAGTTAATTATCCAAAATACCCTTTTGCTAAAAATTGTGTGATTATATGGTACATGTTACTCCATTGTAATATCATACACTCTCAAATCATGTCCATTGATTAATTTCATCTGTTGGTCCTGATCTGTGCATTCTGGCACACAATACTTAGTAAAAACAAAATAACCTATATATATATATATATACATATATATATATATATATATATATATATATATATATATATATATATATATATATATATATATATATATATATATATTAGATGTGTGCCCGCAGAAAGCAGCGGCGATAAATAGTTTTTTTGACGAATAGTTTTCTTACGGGAAAATAATTATTAGATTTTGTTATTAATTATTATGTAATAAGAAAAAAACTACCACTTTTAATTAAGATATTTATGTTTAGAACTTATATTTATATTGTATGTTTATACATTTGATGTAATTATTAACGGTATCTAGTTTAAAAAATGTAAATTAACTTATATTGATGAATTCAATATTTTAAAATTGTTATTTTGCTCCAAATTAATTTTTTAATAACCTTTCTTAATTTAAGTCTTTAAAATTTATGTAACTATTAATGGTTTTGTTATCCATAATTGATTTGTACACAAAGCTTTGTATCGTACTTCTTAAAATTCAAGATATGATTAATATGCTTTATATAAGATATAAGATATATATATATATATATATATATATATATATATATATATATATATATATATATATATATCCCTATTCTAATAAAAGAGTGGTTTTTAATCTCATTTTGACATGTGTCACCATATTAAGCCTCATAATTAATGCAAATGTTATTTTTCTTTTGTCATGTTTCACCTTATTATGTCTTATAATTAATACATACCATTTGTCAACATATTGGTTCTCAATTTCAAATTTCAAATTTTAAATTTCCCATTCAAATTACATTAAATTAACATTAGAATAAAAATTAAAATAAAATTAATATAAATTATAAAGTGATATAATTTTACATATTTATTAAATCAATGATTATAATTTTATATAACTAAAAAACCTCTTAATTAATAATTTATTTAAAATAAGTTATTAATAATTTAAAATTTAATTAATTTTATAACCGTGGTTCCTACGAGTTATAAACTAGTATATATATATATATATATATATATATATATATATATATATATATATATATATATATATATATATATATATATAGTCACACACACATAGACACTAGATGTATGCCCGCACAAAGCAGCGGCGACAAATAGTTTTTTTGGCGAATAGATTTCTTACAGGAATATAATTATTAGATTTTGTTATTTGTTATTATGTAATAAGAAAAATTACCACTTTTAATTAAAATATTTATGTTTACAACTTATATTTATATTGTATGTTTGTATATTTGATGTAAATTAATTATTATAAATTAACTTATATTGATGAATTTAATATTTTAAAATTGTTATTTTACTACAAATTAATTTTTTAATTACCTTTTTTGATTTAATTCTTCAAAATTTTGGTAAGCATTAATGATTTTGTTATGTATAATTGATTTGTAGAAAAAAGTTTTTATCTTATACATCTTAAAATTCAAAATATGACTAATATATTTTATATATAGCATAAGATATATATATATATATATATATATATATATATATATATATATATATATATATATATATATATATATATATATATATATATATATATATATATATATATATATATAATGGTTAAAGTTTATTATTGATGTATGTGCGTGAATATAATGATGACTTTACCTATTTTGCTATTTAGCTTATACTAATCAATATCAATTTGTTTAGCTGCACTAACCTTGTTATGATAACTTCAATACGTTCTACTTTTTCATACACTTATGACAAACAAACTTTAGAATGTATATTGATAGCACATTGAAAAGTCGTAGCGTGTAAAGACCTAGTATAAAAGTCATATTTCATAAATTAGATGATGACATGCTTCCCATTTGCATTAAAAAAAACCCCATTTATATTCCACAAATATAAGAATTATAATAATTAAATTGTTTCATAAAATTTATAGCATCTCTCGTAACAAGAACCTGTATGTGAAGCAGGCGCTCCACACTCGTGGATGTTCTTGTTTTACATATATCAGATATCATCTATATGACATAATGACTAATCTAATTGATTTTTGGAGTATGTTACTATTGTTGTTGCTTGTCATAAGTTTTAATTTTTAAGTTTCTTGTCATGGTCCAAAAATCATGACCGGATAAGAATCTTGATCTATAAGTTTTATCAATCTTGTTATTATCAAAATATACTTAAAGATATTTTCTTGTCAATTTCTTTTTTTCTTTTAAAAAGATTTTTATTTGAATAGAGTCTTGAGTGTTAATGTGTTATGGATATTGGAGCATCAAAATCATTGTTGGTGTGCGTGATATTCTTCCATGCCTCTTCCAAGAGATGCAATTTTATTTTAAAGAAGGGGGGCAAAAGGCAAAAAGGGCAAAGTGGGCATAAAGCTAAATGGGAGTTACCAACGATGCCCTTTAAAAAGCAAAAGGTTACCACCCGTGCCTGCACACATTCTCTCTTCCACCATACTCAATTTCATTTTTTTATACTTTTTGGTCAATTTATGGTTATATACAGGGGCATATTCGTCAATATAAAGATTATAACCACTTTGTTTTACCTTTATACCCTTCAAGTCTTTTTTTTTTCCGCAATAAACAGAAGTAACATAATGTTTGAGAATAGTTTTATATTCGATTGTGAAGAAAAAGACATAAGGTAAGGGCTAGATTGTGATGGAAATTTTAAATATACGATATGTAAGAGAATGGAGAATGTCAAACCAAAAATCCACTCACAAGTCACAAGTGACAATGAATTTTGGAACTTTCCATGTATTGATTCGGTTTCATAATAATTTTAAAAAAGATTTAGTCCTAACAATCACTTTCAATCATTGTTCACATATATTCCACATAATTGGTCGTTGTTATCGTTAAAGACATAAGTAAAGAAGAGTTGACTGGTAAACATTAAAATGTATAAGCTAACCAATTAGAATTAATCACCTCAACCGATAGACTATTATCTCGTAGTCACTTTCTAACTAAAATTCGTAGGTAAATGACTTAAATGAAAAATATTAAAATTATTAGTGATTTTTTTGGAAAATTTTGTAATCTCTTAACAGTGAAAGTTTAAAAAAATTTAAGAGATTTTAAAAAAAAAAGAATCTACATTATTTATCTGGTTATAATAGGTTTTTATTACTCACGTGTTCTCGCTTTGATATATTAATAATAATTTAAAATTACCAAATTATAAATATCATTATAAATTTATAAAGTGACCATGATAAGTTCGTACTTCTCAACTCATCGTTCTTTTTGCTTTTCTATGGTGGACATAATGACAGATAATCTAATTAGTTAATTCACAATTACATAAGAATATATAGAAATCTTTTAAGGGTTTTAGGAATAAACTTTAAATATAGTAGTTTGATGAAGAGAAGATGATTAAATGGAAAAACAAAAAACATAGATGAATATAAAAAGAAGAAACTAGAGCTCCGACTTAGTCGGCATTGGTAGGTTCCAGTGACATTGACTACACTGGATTTTATGGGGAGATGAGGGAGCGAGGCCGGCAGAGATCAAGAACTTGACACATCGGTTGTAGTAGCGTCAGGTGGACTAGGTGGCGACCTCGGTTAGAGCTTGAGGCGGCGGCGGCGACGACGACTTTAGTGGCTAAAACTAGATGCAAAGGTTGTAGGGAAGAACTTATGGTCTGGTGAAGTCGGTGCCGAAAGACATCGGAGAAGGCAGTAGAGGCTACGACGACTGTTTATATTAAAGAGGTTTTTTAGGAGGAAAAAGAGACGATGATATTTGAGAAGGGGAAAAAATTGCACATGGAAGACACCTCTGATGACTACTAGAGAAGGTCGTCGGAGGTGGAGGTCAACGACCAAGGGTTATGGTAAGCAAAAGAGGATTTAACCTAAAACTCTGATACCATGATAAATAATAACTTGCTTGATTACTCAATTGATAATTACAAAGAAATATATAGAGAATACATAAACTCTAAGGGAGTTGGGCTTAAACCTTAACCCTACGCACTAACATGTAATGGTTGCCTTTGAAGCTGCTGATCCCAATGTGGACACAATGGTGTTCCCGCTAAATTCTTTGAAGTTGGCTCCCTCCCAATCCATCTTCCTTATTTCCTTCTTTAATTCCAACCCAATTCATGTTTTAGAAGTTAATTAGAATCCGTGGTAACACCTTTTTCTTTATCGTGAAGGTACGGACGGTGTTCTCATCGTTGCCGGAGTGTCACCTTGGTGTTAGCTTCTCAAAAAAAAAACCCGAACCTGAATTAAAGAAATAAGGTTGGGTTTAATATGGTCTAAAAGAAAATTCAGATTAACCCAAAAACCCGAAAGTTATGTTTCTTTGAAACGGAAAATCTAACATATTCCTAAACTACACCTTAAATCCACCTATGTCTACGACGAGACTTGAACCTTCAACCTTAAGGAAGGAGGGCAACACCGGATACGGCTGAGCTAGAAGCCCTTTACCCGAAAGTTATGTAGGTTCGGATTTTGACTCTACACATACTACTTTGTAGAGTACCATGCCTCACTAACAAATCCATATATTGAACCATTTTAACAATTTACAATTTACATCCCTACATGTCTTAACTTGAATTTTCATATTGAACTTTTTAACTATTTTAAATACTCATTTGATTAAACGAACTTTTTAACTATTTTAAATACTCATTTGATTAAACGAACAAGTAAATTCACAAACAAATCCCAATATTGAACTTTTTTATCAGTTTAAATACTCCTAACAACATTTATTGCATTTTGTAAGTCATCTTACATTTTAATCTGATAAACCCGAGTTTAATAACCTGAAACCCGATTAACCCGAACACGACTAACCCAATATCTTAATAGGGTCGAGTTTCAGATGAATTTAAGAAAAAAAGAAACCTCGACTCACCTGATAGGATTGACCCGATTAACAACCTTACTTGGAGCAACAACACGTGAATTTTAGTTCCAATCTATTCTAAGATGGCTTTACTTTAACTATTCTAAGAGGGTATACTTCAACATTAAGTATATTTATTCCATAACAAATTCATGTATATGACACAGACTCACATAGTCAACGTCTCAACTATTATAATTAATTAACTTGTTTTAGGTCCTATTTGACATAGGGCGTGTTTGACAAAAGTAGCTATTAGCTGGAAGCGGGTAGCGGTTAGCTGGTAACGTGTAGTTGGTAGCGGGAAACTGTAACTTTTATTTGTTATGAATGTTTGGCAAAAGTAGTTGGAAGCTTTTGCATTATATATAAAATTACATAAAAGGACAATTGATTAAAAATAAAAAAATATACAAATATATTTTTAAGGGTAATTATGGAAATTGATTTCAAAAGCTCCGGAGCGTTTTGTTAAAAGCTACATGAAGTAGCTTTTAAAATCGGAGCGTTTTGTTAAAACTAAAAGCTAAACGCTCGTACTACCAAACGAAGCTTTTTGTTTAAACTAAAGCGTTTTGTCAAAAGCTAAAAGCTAGAAGCTCCCAAACGCTTGCAAAAGCTTCGTGCCAAACACGCTCATAGTAGCTAAAAACTAATTTTTAGCTTATAAATTACTTTATAACTAATCAATAAGCTAACTTAAACTAACTTATAAACTACTTTATAAGCTACAATAAATTACTCTTATGGTTTTATCTAGAGAAATCAAATATCCTTGTATTTTTTTCTCCTATAATTTTCCTATAAACTTCATATTGTGACACTTGTCATATTTAATAAAATTAATAATTTATTATTATACTTATCATTGTCTAAAAATGATAGGAGGATGAACAGGTCCGATAGAAATTACAAGTAGGAAGATATTTAACTAGCATTTTACCAAATGCTAAGATAGATTGTTTTGCCAAACAGGGCTTTAATGTATCATTTTTTATGATGCTAATTTCTAAAACTTAGATTATTTATATAAGACCCTTAAGAATATAAATACTTATATATATATATATATATATATATATATATATATATATATATATATATATATATATATATATATATATATATATATATATATATATATATATATATATATATATCAAATCTCTTTTGTTTCAGTATTTCATAATTTTATGATTCCTATACCAAATATTCAAAAACAAAAATACACCAACATGTATTTACGATATTGATTGCTAACAACGATTTTATTCTAGTTGTAGATTCAATTTAAGTTTCATAAACTATATAATCAAAGATTACACCAAAATTCTCTCATACTAGTTTGATCATGATTCTTAACAAGTAATTCCTTTAGTATCAAAGTGGGTTGGGTTGTCCTAGCAACAACTTTTTATCTTTTGTTGAATTCAAATAATGGTTAATTTTTTTAAGTATAATTAGATAAGAGTAAGACAATTTTTGAAATTATTTAAAAATACATTTTAGTAATCGAAAAAGTTGTTAGACTTACATAGTAATCGAAAACTTAGAGTTTACTCCCTGAACAATAATCAAACATACAAAATAACAACAAATTTTCTGTCAGCACTTATTCCAATTTAAAAGGCATGCATAATTATTATGTACTATCATCGGGAGTTGATAGAAAAAAAAAATCATTTATTCATAACACCTCTTTCAACATACCAACACTTTCTTTTAGACAAATATTGTATATAATGGAATTATGGACAAAATTTTATACAAAGAAAAAACTCAAAAAAGATTAGCCTGTCATTTTAGATCAAAATTGTTATGAGCCAAGCCCAAGTTTAATAAGCCTACAAATAAAATAAGTACCAAAACCCAATCCTATTAAATCCTTGAGCCCTCTTTGGTCTTTGTATATGCCCAAACATTATTTCACAATTTCCTAAATTAACCCCAAAGTTACATGATTCAAATGTATCTGGTGACTTCAAGCCTAACTAGACGTGACAATGGAGTGGGTTTGGAGTGAATCGATCTTGACCCAAATCCTTTTAACAAATTTCAAAATGCGATCCAAACCTGCTCCGTAACCCGCAAGATTTTAAATAATCGGACTCATACCCTTATCCACCGAATCAACAAATATTCAAACCCGCCCCGTAACCCAAAGGTTTTTTAAATAATCAAACACATTTTAATTAATTCCTAAAATAAAATTTCTTAAATAAAAAAATATATACTATATCTTAATACTTAAAATAGCATTTTTTTTAAATAAAAAAATTGATTTAGAAAAAGACATTACATACTCGAAGAATTTCAATCGGAATTAAAAATCACTATTGCAACAACTTTGAATTGATTTATGACTGTCGATTGTAGTGATAGTGAATAGCAATTGCAACTTTTTTCATGTTAGAAAATGATTTATTGAATTAGAAATGGATATGATGATTTCTTGATGAATATAAATTGAATGCCATTATGATTCTTGATAGAAGTATATAAGTTTAGAAACCGACTTATCGATTCCTATGTAAAAGCGTTTTTCTTGGCCTTTGCCCTTTGGACTTTTGATTGGAATTAAAATTAAATGTTAAGAAGTATAAAATATAAATGTATAATTCTAAAATTTATATGGGGTGGGTTATAAATGGAGCGGATCGGTGATGATCCATCCTCGACTCATTTAATAAAAGGGTTAGCAGGTATGGATCGTTAACGAGTAAACGAATCAAAAACTACACTCCAAACCCATATAATTCTTACGGGTTTAGATCGGATCATGGTCAAAACCCGCTCCATTGCCAGGTCTAAGTCTAACCACACGAGTTTTATTCTCGGAAGAGCACTTTTTTTTAAGGATGTCAATGGCAAACCAGCTAGAAGACGAAGACCTTACTTTTTATTTGTATATGAGTTTTTGACAAAAATAATTAAATAATTGGATTTTTTGAAACGTGTAAATTACACAAGACAATGACAACCATTATTTGGATAATGTTTATTAAGGGTAATCTAGTAGATGTGTTATAATAAAGATAAACATTTTTAAACCCTATGTAGCTTTTGAAATTTAAAGTTTTTTTTTTGTTTAAAAATAAAGTCTTGAGTAAACTACACGAATGGTGTATCTGGTTTAGGATATTTGCTTGTTTGGTACCTAGCTCTTTCTTGTTTAACTTGGATCGTCCCCTATGACTTTGAGTTTGTTTTGATATTGGTCTCCAATCAAGTAGAACGACTATTTTTCCTTTACTGATATTTTTAAATTCCTTTTCTATATTTTTGTTATTATTATATAGATAAATTACTAATGGACCCCACCTATACACTTTCCGTCTTTCCCTTCCACTTTCACGTATTTGAACGTTTGAACCCTCATCTTGATGGAAAACAAAACCTAACACCTTCCTTTATCGCACTCTCCCATTGGAAACCTCTCTTTAACCCCTCATCCCTCTTCACTGCCCACTTGCATCTCTCTCCCCCTTTCTACTTTTCATCCATAAAATTAAACATTACAAATACATGGACTTGATCGGAGGGGAGATCCATTTGTGACCTTAAATCGAGTGGTAATAAGTAGATACTAACAAACATTTGATGTGGATGAGGACTTGATTTTTCAAGTTGAAGGTTTTAAATCAATTTGGTGGGTGGGTAGAAGTAAGATTCTTAAATCTATACATATATGTTAGCTCCCACTTAAGTTTCGTATTTGCCTTGTGCTTTAACGTTTAGTGGTTATTTGTTTGTTGCATAATTTTATGTTGTTATGGTAATGGAATGATTATTGTTCCGGGGTCATGGTGGATACCGAGACAAGGATAAGGGGGTGAGGTGGGATCCATTAGTAATATTTTTATATAATAATAATAATAATAATAAAATACTATAAAAATAATTCAAAATATCATTAAAGCCAATATAGTCATTTATTTTATATTGATTAGAGACCAAAATTGAAACAAATCCAAACCACATGGACATACCAAGTTAAAAAGAAGAGTTAGAGATCAAATGTGCAAATTACTAGTCTGAGTTAAAAAGAAGAGTTAAGGATCAAATGTGCAAACTACTGGAAACCATAGGGACCATTAGTGTAATTTACTCTAAAAGTTTTTAGCCGGTGCTTCCAAACATTTTTTTTGACAAAATTGCAAAAATGGTGCCTGTGGTATGTATTTTTTTGGGATTTTAGTTCAAACCCTGACTTTTTTTGGATTAGTGGTCCTTTTGAGCTAGTTTCGTTGCGGATTTGGTCCCTTGGTAAACTGAAATGACTGTAATGCCCTTAGGATTTTTTTTTTTATGTTTTTTTTTCTATTTAATTTAAATAAAAAAGAAAACAATTAATTAATTTGGGTCTCTCTCTCTCTCTCTCTCTCTCTCTCTCTCTTTCTCTCTTACCAACCACACCTTTCAGTGAAGCTACCACCAAACACCATCATCGGTTTCTATTATTCATCTTTTTTCCCCTTTCACCAAATATCATATCCAGATATGAAGAACACCCAAAAACAAAAATCGTATCCAGATCTGATGAACCCAAAACAAAAATCGTATCAATTTTGATTTTGTTCTTGAAGAGAAGAAAGAGAGTTCGATTTCACACACCCACATACAACTACAATTTCATCTGAAGAGAGAGAAAAGAACTCAAGAACATACCAACATATCTGCAACCACAATTTCATATATGCTTAAGTTTTTAGATTCAAGTTCCTATTTGATTTCGTGGTTTATTCTTGAAAGCTAAAAGTAAGAAAACCCAACCCCACATAACTGCAACTATCGATTTATGTGTGTGTGTGTGCGAGTTCGTTTATGAACAAAAATAACCATGATTCACCTGAAGAAGAAGAAAATATGGTGATACAAGTGTGAGTTCTTTGAAGACGAAGAAGGAATCAAGGTGGTTTTTATTTATTTATTTTTTATTTTATTTTATAGTATCTGTTGAGAGATGAGAAGGAGGGGATGCGTGATGATTTTTGTGTGTTTCTTATCTGTTACAATGTTAGATACAGAGGTATGTGTGAACATTCATGTGACCAACCTAGGATTTAAACAGATATGAGATGAACAAATTTGAGAATGGTTTTTCAGATCCATAAACGGGGAGGGAGAGTCTTCAGATCTGGCGATGGATGTGAAGTGGTAGAAAAAAATTTAGGTGGAGATGGAAGTAGCAGACGATGGTGGTGGTGGCGGAAGATGTTCTTGAGTTCATGAATATGTTCTTGACGTGATGAAGATGTTCTAGAGAGAGAGAGAGAGAGAGAGAGAGAGGCCCTCCATTATTTTTTAAATGTTAAAAATAAATAAATAAATACTAAATTAAAAAAAATAAAAGAAAAATGAAAAATAAATACCCCAAGGATATTATAGTCATTTCAATTTTCGAAGAGACTATTTTCACATACAAACTAGTCCAAAAGGACCACGAAGCCAAAAAAGTCATGGTTTGGACTAAAACCCCAAAAAAATACATACCACACGGATCATTTTTATAGTTTTGTCTTTTTTTTTTGAAGCAAAAACAAGCAGCCAAACACGTCCTCAATCTAGACCGAATAACTTAATGGATTAAGCTAATAAAACTGATTTAACATATTAAGACACCAACATTTAACCTATTTGTTCTTTTTTTTTTCTTAACAAAATGATTTAATATATTAAGACAACAAAACTAATTTAATATATTAAGACACCAACACTTACCCTTACTGGATTTAATATATTAATGCCACAAAAAACTGATTTAATACATTAAGACAAGTAAATTGATTTAATATATTAAGACACCAACACTTAACTTAACCTTAACGGATTTATAAATTTGTTAATATTGATAAATACTATGAATTTTTCATAGAATAAAACCATAAAATGCCATTTAGTCTCATTCAAACAATTTATTCACTTTTAAAAAGAAAAAGTCCTTATTTATACAACTTAATTCATATAGTAAGCCACTTTTATACCCACGCAACTTTAGGTTAGTTTGATTAAACAGAAGCATTTATTACCAAATAATTCCAACCTATTGATGATTTCGTAGAATGTAGAGTTCATTAAGAGGATTTTGATTCGTTCTTTTTATCAAATGTGCCGAATACCGATTTAGTGGTGACATCTAAATGGTTCCATTTTGACTTAACATGTGATGAACTTAATACGATAAGCTTTATATAACTACTTTTCTTACTCATAAAGAATGACTTATTGAAAAGGATTGGAAAATAAGATTATCCCCATAAATACTTTTAAACATTATTTATCCAAGACTTCACTTTATCAATACAACACTTATTAAAAAAAATCAAAAACAAAAACCTTACAACACTTGTTCAAAATCGAGCATTACATTGCTAAGACTCGATACATCCATCATCCTCCACCTTCACTTTCGGCCTACAACAACCATTTTTCACAACGCCCGCCACGTCATCACCCTCCACTTTCACTTTCGTTCCACAACAACCCCTTTTCAAATCTTCATTCTTCCCAATTCTCTCGAGAAACTCCATGTTTTCTTTCCACACTTCACCATTAGAATACACTTCTTTCTTCCATATAGGAACCGATGCTTTAAGCTCATCAATCACAAACTTACAAGCATCCAATGCATCAACCCGATGAACAGAAGAAATGGCAACAAACACACTTGTCTCCCCAACAGAAACAGGGCCCAATCTGTGGGCCACAGCAATGGAGTTTAAATTCCATTTGGATCGTGCGGATGAACAAATGGAATTGAGACAACGGATGGCCATTGGGACATACGCTTCGTATCTTAGTTCAATGACCGTTTTGCCCTCGAATGTGTCACGGGTGTTCCCGTAGAATGTGGCTATGGCCCCACATTGAGGGGCGTGGACGTAATTTGTGTACTTGTTGATGTCGATTGGGTGGTTTTCTTCCAAGATTTCTATTAAGTTGTTCTCGTGTTCATTCGCCATTTCTTTTTTTTTTCTTCACAAATTCTCTTTTGGTTTCTGAGAAAGTCAAGAGATTATGATATAAGGGTCAATGGCATATAAAAAAGAGATTAATGATGAGGATGAGAAGGGCAATTTCGTCTTTTTTACGGACCAGAGATTAGGAGGGAATTGCCATGTGACAATGTTCATGTGTAATGGAATTAGAATATGAAGGAATTGTATTACTTTTTGGTTCGAACAGGGTAAAAGACACAAAGGGTAACCTTAAATCAAAAACCAAATAACCCAAAGAAAAGAAGAGAATTTTGATTCCACACAACAGAAACCTAATTCAAATTAGGGTTCATTTTGTTCATCACCTTCAGTCCAACGAAGGCAATAAAAAATTAAGATCAAAGATCAAATTGGACTTATCTTATGGGAAAACCATGAAAGAACACGATTTCCTTCACGGAAGCGTCAAAACCCTAATCATAACAATGGCAGGAACAGAAAGTTCATCGACGATAATTAAAATTGCATACAGAATAAAGATAAGAGAGCTTACTGGATGTGAGTGAGAGTCAGATAGCCGCCGGAGATGTAGGCCACACGGAGAGGGCAAAACAGGTGTCCGACGGTAGTTAACAGCGAACGCAGAGCAGGGTAGTGGTGGCGAGCTTCGGCGGTGGTGGTGAGAGCCTGTTCGGTTTCAACTATGAAATAAGGACGATTTTAAGGAGAGAAGGAGGGAAAGCAGGTGGCAGGAGATAAATGGTAAGACAGAGTAATTTGAAGCAAGAAGAGCAGTAATCAATAGCAACAAAAAGATGAAAAACCGAAATCGATAAGAATAGAATATTGAAATCTCGTATTATACCTCTGGGAGCTTTCAAATGATCATGCTGGCTTGATGATCGGAAGAAAACCCTTCAGGATTACAGCTTGAAACGAAGATATCCCAACCATTTGTCAACTGTTAGTGTGAGAGAGAGAATCTGTTTCTGCTATTCTGAGGTTTGGGCTTGTGTGATAAACGAGTAACATTAAAAGTTAAGCCCATGTTAATATCCACTATCCGAGTCAACATAGTTAAATCCGGTTTAAGACAAAATCGATTTGATTTCAAACAGGTTCAATGCAAAAAAAAAAAAAAAATAAATAAATAAATAAATAAATGTTGATCCTATGTGAACCGGTTCGGACCGGATCAAATCCGGTTTTATAAAAAAGAAATTTGAGCTTTTGTACTTGGTTCTCTCAGGTAATTAGCCAAACCCACAAAAACCGGTTTGTAATTTCTTTTAATTTCCAAAGTCCACTTCTTTTGAAACACCTTCCTTGTTTGGTGTAGGAGAAATAAAAAATGAAGGCAGTTAGCGAAGCTTGATTGTGTGAAGAGAGGACTCCTTTTGTGAAGGAAGAGTTTAACAAAAAGAAACAAGTTGTTTCCATACATCCGGACATCCGGACATACATGATTCTAACATTTTGGAGACCTTGTGCAATAAAAAAGGTGGTAGAGTTCTCTGGAGTACTCGAGAAGACGCTAGATCATACAAGAGTAGCTTGGAAGACCCTGGGTCTTAGAGTTCTCTAGGACAAGATAGCATAGATTAAAATATTTTAGAACCTTGTAAAAATAAAGAGTATAGTAGAACGATCTAGAAAAATCAAGAAAGATCGGGATCTAGACACTTCCATTTGAGGAGGTGTAAGAACCCTATAAATAGAGGTAGGGTCATTTATAGCAAATCATTTTGCCTTGTAATCTCTCGAGTTATTGTAATACAAATTTCTCTTTTATTTGAAGTACTCTCAAACTTTAGTCTTTTGCTTTCCAATTTGTTAGTACATCTTAGATCATCGAAGTAGCCTGACTTAGTCGAAGAAAAACTAAGTGGAACAAGAGATAGACTAGTCGCAAGAGTCATCCTGTGACAAGCAGCTCCATACCACGTTGTAAACTAACAAGATATAGAACGCCCATATCTGCAAGAATCCATCTCAACCAAACAATCTCACAAGTAGCGATAGCCATGGATCGATAATCAGATTATGTAGAAGATTGAGAGACAACATCTTGTTTCTTGCTTTTCCATGATATCAATGAATCTCCAAGAAAAATACAATACCCAGTAGTGGACATACGATCATAAATATTACTATCCTAATTTGCATCATTATAGGCACGCGGCTCAAGAGAGGATGTAGATGGAAACACAAGAGTAAGAAATTGAGTACCATGCAGATATCTCAAAATACGAAGAACAACTCCCCAATAAACAGTAGTAGGAGCAGTGACAAACTGGCTAACCACATGAACTGCATGAGCAATATCCGATCTAGTGACAATCAGGTAAACCAAACTCCTTACAATGGTACGATAAAGGCTTGGATCTGATAAGGGGACACCATCAGTTAGATAATACTTTGCATTACTCTCTATAAGCATATCAACTGTCCGATTATCTTTGAGTCGTGCACATTCAAACAAATCTGAAATATACTTCGTTTGAGATAAAAGATAACCCTTTAGAAACTGAGCAACTTCAATCCCCAAGAAACAACGTAGCAAACCCGAGTCTTTCATAGAAAAACAGTGAGTCAAATCACGCTTTAAAGACTCTATACCATCATGATCATCACCAGTAATAATCATGTCATCGATATATATACTGAAAGAATAATCTGACCTGCATTCATACATCGAAAAAATAAATTTGAGTCATGGTTACTTGGTTGAAAACCAAGCGAAGTAATCACCGTAGAAAATTCCTCAAATAAAAAACGAGGGGCTTGTTTGAGGCCATATAGTGCCTTCCAAAGTCGATAAACTTCACCTGGTTGGTGAGCAATACCAGGGGGGATACATGTATACTTCCTCATGAAGATCACCATTCAAGAACGCATTATTGATATCCATCTGATAAATCTTCCATTGGCGAATGGAAGAAACTGCAATCAAGGTGCGAACATTCGTCATTTTTTGCAATAGGAGCAAACGTCTCCTCATAATCCATACCATACTTCTGCGTGTACCCTTTCGCACCGAGTCTAGCTTTATAACGCTCAAAGGATCCATTGGATTTTATTTTGATTTTATATACCCAACGATAACCAAAAGTGTTCTTTCCGGGTGGAAGCGAAACTAGATCCCATGTATGAGTATGATAAAGAGCCGCAAGTTCCACAACCATAGCAGTCTGCCAAAGGGGATCAGAAACTCCCTCTTTGTAGGATGTTGGCTCAGAGAGACGATTTATATTAACAATAAAGGAGGAAAACACTGGTGAGTGAGAGGAATAGAAAAAGACAGGAAGCTTTATGGACTTCTTATTACGGTAAGGCCTCGATGGAAGGGGATCTTGATGATCTGCATGCAGAGGATCAACGAAAGGTGGTGGATCAATAGCAGGTAAAAGGTGGTGGATCAGTGATAGGTGGATGCTAAACGAATCAATAGGGTGAAGCTCCTCTCGGGTTGCATCATGTGATTGAACAGGAATGCTATGAAACATAAAATGCTCCAAAAAATGACATTGCGAGAGACATATAGTTTCTGATTTGATGGATCATAGCACTGATAACCTTTACAACCAATACCATATCCTAGAAAAACAAAAATAGCGGATTTTAAAGACAACTTATCTCTCTCTACATGAGGCTTCAAAACAAAACATGTACACACAAAAACTCGTAATAAAGAATAATCTAGAAGTTGTCCAAACAACATTTCATAAGGAGACTTCCCCGAATTTTACGCAGTAGGAATGCGATTAATAATAAGTGGCGGTATGAACAACTTCTCTTCAAAACATATTGGGAACTTGAGCAGAAAGTAGCAAGGATCTTGTAGTATCTAGATGATATTGATGTTTTCTTTCTGCAACACCATTCTGTTGAGGAGCGTCTGTACAAGATGATTGATGCACAGTGCCATCAGATGCCAATAATTGTTTAAAATCATTGTAGGTAAATTGTCCTCCCAAATCACTCCAAAAACATTTTATGACAACATAGTGTTGAGTCTTCACAAGAGCTCTGAATTCACTATATGTGGTGAAAATGTCAGACATGCGCTTCATAAAATAAACCCACGTACAACGAGTGTAATAATCAATGAATGAAACATAATAGTTAGCTCCTGATTTAGAGGTGATTGGAGATGGACTCCACACATCAAAATGCACGATATCAAAGGGAGCAACAGAACGAGTGACACTTTTATTAAACGGTAAAGTAGAAAATTTTCCCAGTTTACAACCACAACAATCAGAAATATCAATAGTTTTCAAAGAACCTAACACACCAGTAGAAACCAAAGACTGTAAACGAGACGCCGACACATGTCCCAAACGAGATTGCCAAAGATAAAGAATAGACGATGAAGGGTTTAAACGAAAAGTCGACAGATTGACACAAGATGCAACAACATGAGCAACATGTAGCTGCTCCAAAACATAGAGCTCCCCAAGTCTACGACTTATCCTAGTATTCCTCCGATACCAAATGTACTGTATATAGGAGAATGAATTATAACAGAAGAACCAACAACCATATTTACACAACTGACTGACCGATGCAGGTTTCAAAGCAAGTGTAGGAATGTAATACACATTTGTTAAAGATATATAAGGAGTGACAATAGAACTAACACCCTCTACTGACATGGGTGTAGCACTAGCAGACATAACAGAGACAGGTATATAAGATGATAACAAAGCAAAAGATGACAAATATGGTGACACGTGGTGAGATGCACCAAAATCCAATATCCACAAGGATGAAGGAATACTTGACGTCTTGGATGAAGACAGACCTGAATGAGACATACAAGCTGACATGGCAGATGGATTAGCAGAAATGAACTGTCTGAACAACCGAATCAACAGTGGGAAGAGGTGTGCGATGAAAGATTGATCCACGCAAGCCTTCAAAATCTAAACGTAATGCCATCAAGAACTGAAACAAATGTTGTCCATTCTATCAATATATGGCTTAAAAGCCTTCAACACATCAGGTTTTGTAAGAGTCAATTGATCACACAAATCTGACATAGCTGCATAAAATTCTTGAACGTGGAGATTGTTCTGTTGAAGGGCTCGAATATAAAACTCTAACTGATATTGCTTTGCAAAGTTAGACAGAGTATACAACCTAGCCAAGTGATCCTAAACCTCCTTTGTTGTGTACTTTGCTAACTGAGTACCAATCGACTGGATAACAAACTTATTAATCCAAGTAATGATCTTGGAGTTATCAGTCTCCCATGAATCCAATAAGGTTGCATAATTAGTAGTGGCGTGCATGCTACAACTCGCCCCAAAATGAAAGTAAAGATGATCAACCGAGTTTTGATACCATGTAAACTAACAAGATATAAAACGACTATGGTTTCATATTATTATCAATTGAGAAGTACAAGATACAATGAAAGGAAAAGACAGAATACATAGACTAGCTAATTAGGGTTTTCTAGCTAATGGGCCAACATAAGACCTAATACAAAATAAAGCCCTTATTAAACTGTAAAATATCATATTTACCTAACTTAAAATCAAAATTTCATATTTACCCTTTTTAACTTTATAAATATCATATTTGCCCAAATTTATTTTTTAATTATTTTTTAAATGTTTTTAATCAGTTTTTATATTTTTAATGTATAAAAAAATACTAATTGACCATATTGCCCTTTAATATTAAAGCCTTTCATCCATAAAACAAGATTGACCGAATTACCCCTATAAAAAAAATACTAATTGACTGTATTGCCATGTAACGCCCCGATCCTCACGTAGTAATTGATTAAGAATTTCTGGATAAAGCTCTACTCGACGAGTTGGTCGACCTAATCGTCGAGTAGCAGCGGAGTGAGAACGCGTGGTTAGTGACCTACTCGGCGAGTCCACTATTGGGACTCGGCGAGTAGGACCTAGCAGATAAAACCCTAAATCCCAGGGTTTGCACCTCTATTTAAAGGAGCCTCAGCCTCCTTTGGGACTCCTTACAGTCTTTGAGAACCCTTGAAACCCTAATTCGTGTGTGTGTGCCTTGGTGTGGGTTTAAAGCTTGGAAAAGAGGATCTTGGAGGAAGGAAGCTAAGAGTGCAAAGGAAATTCAAGCAAGAAAGGAGTGGGAAGCGGGTTTTGCCTCAGCTAGCATCGTTTGAAGGTATCGAAGTACCATTCTTACTTCCTTTTCTTCCATTTGGTTGATTCTAGGGCTTTTTATGGACTTTCAAGTTGGGATGTTGAACTATGGGCTAGATCTGAAGTTGTAACTTCAGATCTGGACCCTCCTTGGATGCTAGAGTCATAAAGTTGTTGTATTGGTTGTGGTTGGAGTCCCTCTTGGACTAGAAGCTCCATTAAGAACTTAAAATAGACATTTGGAGCCTTTATAACAATGCATGCACGTAAAGTTTGCAACTTTACGTGGTAAGTATGCTCTAGAAGCTTGGATCTGTAATTTGGAGCCGCTGCATGGCTCAAAACAAGTCTATATGGAAAGAGGACTGGATGGATTCGGTGAGTCTCAAGGATGACTCGGCGAGTCACATGAAGATGGTCATTGAACTCGGCGAGTCCGATGAAGATCACCATAAAACTCGACGAGTTGAAGAACAACTCGGCGAGTCGGATGGCTTTTCCCTTGGATAGGCATGCGTGTGTACCCGTTGAGTTACAAGGACGAAACTCAACGGGTGGACCTTAAGGATTGATCGGGATTCGAAGGGACTCGACGATTCACTCCGATGACTCGGCGAGTTGGAATGTGCTCCACGGACTCAGCGAGTGGCCGAGTACACTTGGCGAGTTGAGGTCAACATGGACTGTTGACCTTGACTGAGGACTTTGACCTTGATCAGGAATTTCTAAGAGGTTATGGGGTGTCTCATAAGAGTAAGAACTTATGAGTATATTGTGCCATGGTTATAGGTGGTGGTGCCGGTGTCAAGTGATCCGATAGTTGGAGTTTGCATTTCAATCGACATCTGCGAGGTGAGTTATCCTCACTATATCGATAGGGTCTACGGCACCAAGGCCGACCCTCTATGATTTACATCCTGGTTTAGGATGGTTGTTTTGTTATTTCCATGCTAGATTTCATCCTGGTTTAGGATGGGTGTTATGTTATTGCTTTGTTAGAATTCATCCTGTTTAGGATGGTTGTTATACTAGAGATCGGTTAGATCGGTTGTTATGGTATGCTACGTATGATTCTGATCTGTTAGATCGGAATCAGGATAGATAGTATGTTATGCTTTTATGATCCGTAAGGATTGGTATGTTAGTGATCTGTTAGATCGATACTCTAGTTACGAGTGAAACTCTATGATTGATGGTTAATGAGATAGATATGTTTGTTATGTGTATATGCCAGTATATGATAGTATGCATACATGGTTAGTTTCTTGTTGGTTGGGTTGAGGCGGTCCTGCTTTGTGCTGAAGGCCAACACACCCTCTGAGCGTCTCGGGGAGACTGTAGGCCCATGCGGCGGACCAGTCATGTCGAAGACTCGGGATAGATTCACATAGACTGTAAGCCCAGTAGGGCGGACCAGTCCAGTCGATGGCCCAATATGTATGTTGTTTGATTGATCGTTATGGCTGTGGTTTCTGTCAGTATGGTGTTGGCATTTTGGGGGTAGCTCACTAAGCCCTTGGGCTTACAGTTTTCAGTTTATTGTTTCAGGTACTTCAGGAGAGCGAGGCAAGGAAAAGGCGTGACCGTACCGCTCCTCATCCTCATGATCTATTTTGGGACACTCTGATGATAAACGAATCGGAAATGTTTTGTAAAAACAATTACTATTTGACTCTTTTGTTAGTATTAAAAGTTTAAACTTGGCGTAAATTTTTGGGTGTTACAAGTTGATATCAAAGCCTTGGTTTGAGTGAATTAGAGGAACACTCGTGTGAACCCAGTCTCAAACCAAGGAGGTTTTCGGAAAATAAGTTTTTTAAAAATGGTTTTCAAAATAAAGGATGGAGGATGCAAAGGGTACGATCAGCCGGAGCCTGTAAGTAAGCCCCAAAATACCATACAGTTATTTGATATTCTGAAATGTTAGAACAGCATGCTAGTGCTAGGCTAGGTATTTTCAGGAATCACATGATAGATTGGCCTGATTTTATGATACCTATTAGCCTAGGGTTTCTTGTATATGGGATTGACATCATAACTGTAGATGATTAGTGTATGCACCACGACTGTGGATAGTCAAGATCTTATAGCCTGAGATTGTCCGATTTGACCTTAGTGTGGGAGTGGATATTCGAAAGTCTATTGGGTCCAGCGCTATGTGCAGCCAGTGTACACTAGCACTGCAGGGGATGATGGAAGTTTCATGGATGTGTGAGTGGTGCGGAACTGCAGGATCAGTTACTAGTTAGGTGATGTCCCCTGTTAGTGAGGGTCGAGCGCATATTATGTTAAATACAGTTTAGGGCGTTGTGGTGATACTTGAGACAAATATGGGTAGGTGTGGAAGGTAGTAGGGGCCCATACTACTGAAAGCACATGACCCATACACGTATCAAGGAAGTCACAACCCCTAGGGATTGAGGGTAATTGGTTTCCGTCATTATATGATCTGTCTGAGGCATTGAGTGTGTTTGCAGTATGGTGGTGATGAGACGTGTTGCTTCGGGGTCCGGATCAGGATTAGGATCAGGATTAGGATCAGGATTAGGATCAGGATCAAGGTCAGGAGACGGAGGATTGGAGGTGCTGGTAGCACCTGAGCCCGTGGTTCAGATAGGGACTGAGGAGTTGGATGCCCGGATTCGGGAGATCATGCATGATGAGATTGCTGCTGCGTTTCGAGCGCAGCTGCCAGAGATGTTTGGGTCGATTAAGACCGCGATGGTCGAGTATTTTGATGAGCGGTATGCCGCTCTAGCAGAGACTGCTGCCGCTGCAGCCACTTCGGCTGTAACTGCTGTAGGGGTTGGAGGAGGAGGAGCCGACAGGGCTTTCCAGTACCGGGACTTCGACAATACGAAGCCCCCGACATTTGATGGTACACAAGATGCCATTCGGGCTATGAGGTGGTTATCTGATTTGGAGCGTGTTGGGTTTTGAGCAATCTAACACTCCTAAGTGTACATGCAACCCTAAATACCTTGGATCTATGTTTTCTCTATTATACATGCAATTATGAACTTTCCAAGGTATTGTTCTATTCTAGCATACAAAACTTTGAATAACAAAAGTTAGAATAACATACCTTTTGTTGGTGCTTGTCTTCATGAAGCTTGAGTGCCTAGTGCCCCAAGTGTGACACCTCAAATGGTTCACACAACACCATAATCACTTGGAATAACTTAGAGAGAAATTAGAACACTTCAAGAATCGGCTTGCCCTCCATGCATATCATAGTCGCCAATTTTCCCTAGAAAGAGATCATTATATAGTGTGTTACAATTAGGGTAAACCCTAATTGTCATGGCTATCCATTTCCATGGATCCATGGGTTCAAATACACCATGGAGCATCCATGGAGCATCCAATGGGTTTTAGCCCAACTTGATAATCCATGGAGCATTAGCCTACTATATAAGTATGGATGATTTACACAATCAACCCATATATTTAATTAGTCTTCTTTTGATCACATAATTAATTCTAAATTAATTATTGATCAATACTAATTAAATAATCTTATTAATATATTAGAACTTATAATATATTAATAAACCTTAAGTGTTATCTCTCTCATTTTAGTCTATCCAAGTGCATGATGCCATGTAACCCAAATGGACCATGACGGGTCGGGTCAAGTCTTACCAATTATAGTTATGGACTTAGACATTAATCCAATAGTCTCCCACTTGGATAAGTCTAAAACTATTATTGCAAGTATGACTTCAGAACCCGACTAGCAATCGTAGCTCTCAAAAGCTTCTGTCGATCTCTGACGTTGTCGATGAACTCTGACCTCTGTCAATGACTTGTCCATTAGATAAGTGATCATCTATTCCTCTATTCTAGATATCATATGGACTGAGACATGGATTATAATCATTCTCTCTGTCTATTTGTTGTTTTCCGATTTCCGATTTACGACGACTGACTAATTGAACAAATCAAATCAGTCCAGGCCCGGCCGAGCACTTACTTTTGTCATCACTAAATCATCGAGGGGCCCACAGATATCGCTTTTATCCCTTTGAGGGTAAAAGGAATGGATAAACTTCGACTCATATGCTTGTACTGACTACTTGTTGAATCATACACAAAGGCACGTTTTATAGCATCGAGTTACCAATGTGTTTTCGTACAATCAATGTATAACCAACTCATAGGCAACAACTCATATCTCTAGGTTTGAAGAATATAAGATATTATCGTCTCATGATTCACTCATGATAAAATCCATGAAGTGAATCCAAATGAGGGTGGGTTGAATCCAATACTCAGCCCTTATGAGTACTCATGAACGTTGTAGCAACCATTGCATTGTCTAAAGCACTTTAGACAAATCTTACAAGCCAAATTCACGACAGTCTTGATTCATATCTACTTCCAAAATATGACCGCTGTGGATGGTTTGAATAACTTGGTCATTCAGGAGAATGACCTAGTTATTCTGGAAGTCAAAACATGCAAAGTGAAACACAAAATAATACTAGTCCTATATGGCCTCAACACTTTGAGCGTAAATAGAACACCTTTTATCTAAGCACCATATTGATCACTCATTATTCATGTTTCGATTAATCAACTTAATACTTGAATTGAAACAGTAGTGATGCCATGCTCCAAGCATGCATACTATGTTTCTCTAAACAATAGCTATGCCATACTTCAAGTATGCACACTATGTTTACATGTGGTCATCTCTTTGTGAAATGTATATCAATTGAACATGACTTCAATGATTCTCATTTCACAATCCCAATCGTTATTGTAAATGTAAGAATACCAAGTTCTTGTCATTTACCGTAATCTATGCAATGATCCTCTTGTAATGATATTCACACAAGTCACAAAGACTTGGCAACAAACATTACAAAGTATTCCAATGGAAAGCAATTCCATGGAGATGAAGTCTCAAATTCAAAGTACATTCCTTTGAACATCCTTCTTTACATTAAGTTCTTTAATCTTACACAGATTCAAAGAATAACTTCCACCTATGGAAACAATTCCATATTCCCATCTTGACCATCACTTTTGAACAAGAGTTGCCTCTTTCCAAAATATGTCAATACGATCCTTACTCTATACTTCCAATTGTCCATGAGTAACCAAACTTTGGAAAACCCCAAATTGTTCTCGACAATTGCTTAATCATCTTAGTCATATCCAGTTCTAAACCCTTTTCCCTTCTTAACGCCCT
Organism: Lactuca sativa; assembly: GCF_002870075.4. Classification (NCBI taxonomy): domain Eukaryota; kingdom Viridiplantae; phylum Streptophyta; class Magnoliopsida; order Asterales; family Asteraceae; genus Lactuca; species Lactuca sativa. The sequence continues at coordinate 220,460,956 of NC_056627.2, forward strand.
AAGCATTAGGAAAATTTAGAATGGATGAATATTATAACACATGCAATCAATCCTATATCCGAAGCATATGGGATACGATTCATGCTATAAAATTTTTATTTGCCATGTTCTCATAATTCGAACCATGAAGAGGGATGCCGTAATCATAATCGAATTTTGAGAAAGCAACATATATAGAAATTCCTTATGTTGAACCATTCCAACATAACATTCATATATATATTCTTGACTAAAGTTGATTAAAATCTCAATCTAAGCTTGTAGAATTGGAATGAAGTATAAATTTCTCTCCCTTCATTATAGTAAAACAACTTTTTCAAACCGAGTTGAAACTTTTGTTTTCTATAATTAACATTGCTAACTTGCAACATAATCATCATGCTCCCACTAGCATAATGATTATTATCTAACTAGCATAACACTTTATGCTCCCACTAGCTTTGACATGTACCTAGAAATCAGTCAGATTTCTGATACTAGATTGCCTTGATAAGACTTTATCAAATCATACACCTGGAGTCTAAACCTTTCCTTAGATAGCTCACATGTGAGTCTAAACCTTTGCCATTCTCATTAGTTAGTGTGCCGGTTAACCACGCACGCTCCACTAACGACATGAGAATGCAAACTTCACACTTGCTATCCACTTAAATCTACTTAGTGAAAGAGTTTCCTCACTATCATTTTCATGAATCGGAGAGAAACCTTATGACACTTAGATTTTGATGGTGTATGTGTTCCTATCCATGTGAATTTGACATAACCATAATCACACGACAAGGTTAATGACAAATCCAAATTCATATGGACTGAACTTGTGCAGTCTTAATTTCTTGCCACCTGGTAGCACAAGGGCCTGCCATTGGTTTCAAGTTGTTATGCAACCAGTTGAGAACTCTCAAAACTCCAATGCAAAACCAACTTTAACTGGAATGGGCATAGAATATGTCAACACGATAGGTTACAAACCTCAAGTCGTGGTCTAGTGATTAACAAAACTCTTGATTAGTTCTTGAATCCATCTTAAGATCCTTTTAAGACTCCCACTGACCTCTTGACATATAAGATTCTCTTTGTCAAGAACCATTCCTTGACAAAAACGAATATTCAAGAGTTAGTGCAGATTCTTATCAAGTTAAACACTTCTCACAATTGGTCTTAGTTGGTCTTTGTTTTATCCAAAACATCACAACTTACCAATTTCAAATGTACAAGAGTAAGAACACATTTTACTCTACATTTAACAAGTGTTTTAAACCTTTGTTAAGATTATGTCACTCAAGGCTTAATCTTGGAGTATGACTCTAAGATTTAATTTTGGAATGAAGTATAATTTATCTTTTGATCTAACCAATTCAACAATTCACGATTCCTCTCCTTAGCCAAACAAAATGAACTAAGGTGTCCTTAGAGGATCAATTGTGGCATGGTTTCATAATCACTAAGATAATCATAAAGCAAGATACTCAAGTACTCTCCCATCTCTTCAGATTAGAGAAACTTTTATCTTTCTACCTTATTTGATTCTTCTTACTCATTATGTCTATCATTGAAACTTCTCCAATGATCCAGAACTATACTTAAACTTGTAAGTATAACCATATTTACTAAACTTTAGTAAATCATAATGAATAATCTTATCAACTTTGTGGTGGACCTGATCAGCGCACACCCAAGTGTATCCGATCCCTTTGTCTTTCACTTGATTCACATATACATGTGAACAAGGAATTAGACTTAATTTCCCAAATATATAAAAAAAATTCTCATGATCATACAATACAAGTTGCATGATTCCAAGTTTCTATCCAACTGAAACTTGGGTGATGAGAATCTTTCCTTATTTGGTAAATTATGACACTTCCACTAATGAAAGAATCAAATCCATTTACCCATATTGCTTATCAATGGAAACATATAATCAACAATTTTTCATAAATGCCATTGTAAGGATACTTAAAATAAATAAAATCAAAACCATTTTTCCTTTTATTTTAAAACTTTACAGAAAAATTTATCCTTACAATTCATATGGAAAACTTGTTGTTATCTATTCCTAAGCAATATATCATAACTCTTAAATAACAACTCAAAATTCTGATCACCGAACCATGCGATCGAAATCCATCTTCGCGATCAGAATCAGCATATACTTCCTTTAAGTTTCTTCACCTTTTCTTTGATTCTTAAAACATCAACATGTGACCTCGTGACATTATGCAATAAGAATCTCAGAATAGAAACTTAATAGAGTTAGACAATGGACTTTACCTGAAGTAGAGTCAAACCTATTGACTTTACCATCCTTAAGATGTTTCAGGTAAATTTAGCAGCTTCGCAACCAATGTCTTTCCTTTGGCAACATAATCATATGGACTTTTTGGAAACGGTACATGGGACTATCACAGACTTAACCTTTCTCTTTACCATTTGGTCAACCGAGTTGACTATGGCCGATCCCTTTCCATTGGGAAGAGAAAGTTTTTCCTGGACCTCCAATGTCACCATTTTCAATGTCCAAATAGGTTTGGAAAGTAGATCTTCCAATCCAATTTGCTTTACTAATGCTCCAAATCACTGCCGATTTAGCATCATCAAGAAAATAGGTAAGATCATTAAGGGTCTTGTCGCGACCTGTCATCAGGGAGTGACTGAAGAACCAAGTCAGCAGCCAGCTACCTCGAGACTTCGACACCCGACTCTCCCGACTTGTCAATATGTGGCTTAATCCCCAAGATCTAAGCACATATAGACTTTGCTTGCCAATAGGGATTGAGTGACTTAGAACTTATCAAGTCTTAAAACTTGTGGGATAGGGAGATTTATTGGAGGAGGTGGATGAAGTGAAGTATGATTTCTAGTCCCACAAATGCCCAACAAAGGGATTGATCTTTCACCTTCATTGCCATTTGGGATATCATCTTCTTTAGGAAGCTTGTTCCTAAAGATTTGGGAAGACCATAGCTGTCTAAAATAGACATCTATAATGGGAGAAATTCAAGTTAGTTGATTTAAAGTCCTTAATATAACACCCAATATGAAATATTAAGGCTAGGACCCAACAACCTATCTATAACTGGAAGAGGGATGCCGTAATCCAAATTATAAAATAGTTGAAGGTAGGTAAATGACGATTTACCAATTTCCACCATGAAAACGAAATATTTTATTATTAGGTTTTATTAGTTTTGAAACTCCTAGATCTTTTGAGATACATTGAACTTTTCAATGGCATGTTTGAATCTCGATTGTGCCCTCTCAAATTTGTGACTGGGATGCCGAGGATCACGAACAAGGTGTGAATAACCATACAAATTGACTTGGTACCCTTAACAATATTACCTAATCGATGTGTCGGTTAACCACACACGCTCCACCGATCTATAATAAAGTCAAGTTACCCTTTGCCACTCTTACTAGTCCTTGTTAGCATGCCGGTTAACCACACACGCTCTACTAACGACTTGGTAAGGTACAAAGTGTAATTTCATGGGCTAGCACCTTTTCACATTTTCCTAAGTAAATAAGATTGGGAATTTATAAGTGTTTAGTTACTTAGTATTTTTCATTATACTTTTAATGAAGGGAGAATTATAGTCCATTCCTACCCGTTCGGCTAACGACCCTCCACCAGTCAAGGAAGCGGTGGGTGAGAGTGGACACCCATTAAACTGCCATTTTATAGGCAGTAACCTTATACCCCCTTATAGACCGGCTTCGTGAATGAGGCCTACTAACGGTAAGATTGACTTCCTCTTATACATATCTATATAATTAAAATTATAATAATAGTATAAAGGTTGAATTTTAAACTTTTTAAAATTTCAATGTTCAATTTGGAATTAAAGTATACATGAGGAGTAACTTTTCAAATTCCAAAACTTGAGGGCAAGTTTTGAAACTATTTCAAGACTCTTTAAATCATAACTTATGAGTTTAATGGTTCATTAAAATGAAGACTCTTCATTTTAATGTAACCCCTTATTCTTTAAAAACACTTTAAAGAAGTGTCTCTTCAACATCCATAACTTGAGGACAAGTTATGGTGTCATTAAACTATTTAATGGAAAAAACTCTTACATTTTATGTAACCTACAAAACTTTTATGAGTTTTTAAGATTCATAAATATGACTTTTCACATAACTTGAAGACAAGTTACAAAAACATATTTTATGAACTTCTTTTAGACTAATATGGATTGAAAACAACTAAAACATAATTTTTTCATTATCAATCTAAACTAACTCATAAATCAAGGAAACATAAAATTCTTGAAAATTCATAACTTGAGGACAAGTTATGAACCCCATACAATTTTCAACAAGATCATGAATTATATCAACAAACAATTTGCACACAATTCCTATGATCTAGCCAAACTCATAAGCATGATCATTCATAATCAACAATTTTCATGAATAACATGAACACATATAAACTTGAAACTTTTATTATAGCATTGAAATTGGTTTAACATAATCATTACCACATTCAAAACAAGTTTTATAAGCCCAAAACAGTCAAAGGTAATGATTCTAGACCAATTCCAATACCAAAACTCGAAAATATGTTGTTTGGGGGTCTAACTCGTCGAGTGCATAAACAAACTCGGCAAGTTGGATGCATTTTGCCTTGGACTCGTCGAGTCCCTTCATGGAATCAGCGAGTCTGCTGGGCAGACAGCACCAAAAGTCGATTTTAAGCAGTTTAAGCAAGTACAACAAGAAAACAAGCCTGGGCTCTGATACCACTATTGGGTTTTGAGCAATCTAACACTCCTAAGTCTACATGCAACCCTAAATACCTTGGATCTATGTTTTCTCTATTATACATGCAATTATGAACTTTCCAAGGTATGGTTCTATTCTAGCATACAAAACTTTGAATAACACAAGTTAGAATAACATACCTTTTGTTGGTGCTTGTCTTCATGAAGCTTGAGTGCGTAGTGCCCCAAGTGTGACACCTCAAATGGTTCACACAACACCATAAGCACTTGGAATAACTTAGAGAGAAATTAGAACACTTCAAGAATCGGCTTGCCCTCCATGCATATCATAGTCGCCAATTTTCCCAAGAAAGAGATCATTATATAGTGTGTTACAATTAGGGTAAACCCTAATTGTCATGGATATCCATTTCCATGGATCCATGGGTTCAAATAAACCATGGAGAATCCAATGGGTTTTAGCCCAACTTGATAATCCATGGAGCATTAGCCCACTATATAAGTATGGATGATTTACACAATCAACCCATATATTTAATTAGTCTTCTTTTGATCACATAATTAATTCTAAATTAATTATTGATCAATACTAATTAAATAATCTTATTAATGTATTAGAAATTATAATATATTAATAAAACCTAAGTGTTCTCTCTCTCATTTTAGTCTATCCAAGTGCATGATGCCATGCAACCCAAATAGACCATGCCGGGTCGGGTCAAGTCTTACCAATTATAGTTATGGACTTAGACATTAATCCAACAGAGGGATGTTTCTTCACGTGTTAATGCCCTGGTGACCAGAAGGTCAGGTGTGCCCTGAACCTGCTGAGGCTTGGGGCGAAGGACTGGTGGAGGCTGACGATGGGTTTGTATACTGATGATCAGAGGGCTGCTATTACCTGGGAGCAGTTTCGGGATATGTTTCACACCCGCTACGTTCCGCGCGTGGAACGGGAGCGGCTTGCTCAGGAGGTTTTTACATTGAGACAGGATGGGGAGTCTGTGATGGAGATTACCCGTATGTTCACGGAGAGGGCTATGTTTTGTCCGGAGTTTTCTTCAGAGCAGTCTCAGATGACTCGCTATCTGAGTATGCTCAAGACGGATATTCGATAGTTTGTGTCTACTCAGCGATGTGATACCCTCCTGGACCTACAGGAAGCCGCACGGCGGCGTGAGTTGGAGATAGAGCTGTAGCTGAAGGAGCAGCGTCAGGCACCGACACAGTCTCAGCCGGCGACTAAGCAGTCTAAAACCGCTGATACACGGTCCGGGGGTCATCAGAGCCGCACTTGTGGAAAGTATGGCAAGGCTCATTCAAGGGTTTGTTGAGCAGGAGGGGCACTGTGCCAGGGACTGCCGTTAGTCCGCCCCTCCAGCAGATATGAGGATTTGTTACCATTGTCATTAGGTTGGTCATGTGAAGACCAACTGTCCGCAGCTCGCCGCCAAGCCGGCGCAGGGTTCCGCACCAGCTACTGTGAGGATTGGAGATGGGAGGCTAGTCAAGATAGAGCCTCCAAAGGCTCAGGGTCGCGCCTTCCAGCTCACGGCCGAGGAGGCCAAGGCAGCACCGGATGTGGTTGCCACTAGATGTGGTTGCTGGTATGTTCCTATTCTCTATCTCAATTATTGTATTTGTACTATGCTTATTGGTTGTGCCTATGATCAGGTACGTTTTTAGTAAATTCTTTGTCTGCTTTGGTATTATTTGACTCGGGGGCGAGTCGGTCGTTCGTATCTCAGACCTTCTCTAGAGGGTTTAGTGTGCTGATAGATGATCTTGAGTGTCCGTTGCGAGTTTCGATCGCCAACGAGCACGAGGTTTCTGCTTCTTCGGTCTACCGAGGATGTGAGTTGGAGATTTTCGGGGTGTCTTTCTTGATAGATTTGATTCCTATCCCCATGGGGGATGTATGCGTGATCGTAGGAATGAATTAGCTTAGCCGTTTTGGCGGCATGATCGACTGTGAGGGACAACGGGTAGTGGTTCGAACCCCAAGTGGGGGAGAACTGGTAGTATATGGTGAGGGCACTAGGTCGGGATCACGGTTTTGTTCGGCGGCTAGGGCTTGCCAGTATATTCAGCACGGTTGTGCCGGTTATTTGGCGTATGTGGTAGATACGCGGGTTAGGGAGCAACTCTCAGTTTTAGAGGTCCCTGTAGTTAGAGAGTTTGCTGATGTGTTTCCGGAGGAGTTACCCGGAGTGCCTCCGGTGAGGCAGGTTGAGTTTAGGATTGATCTAGTGCCAGGTGCGGCCCCAATTGCCAAGGCGCCGTACCGTTTGGCACCCCAGAGATGCATGAGCTATCATCTCAGCTGCAGGAACTACTGGGTAAGCAATTCATTCGACCGAGTAGCTCACCCTGGGGAGTACCGATCCTCTTCGTTAGGAAGAAGGATGGTTCGCACATGATGTGCATTGACTATAGGGAGCTGAATAAGTTAACGGTGAAGAACCGTTATCTGCTCCCGAGGATAGATGATCTTTTCGACCAGTTGCAGGGTGCATCTTGGTTTTCCAAGATTGATTTGAGATTAGGATACCACCAAGTCAAGGTGAGGGAGGAAGACGTAGAGAATACTGCGTTCCGGACTCGTTATGGTCATTACGAGTTCGTTGTGATGCCGTTTGGACACACCAACGCGCCAGCAGTATTCATGGATCTGATGAAGCGAGTCTGCAGACCGATGCTCGATCGCTCGGTCATTGTGTTTATAGATGACATCTTGGTGTATTCCAAGACCCGAGAGCAGCATGAGGAGCACCTTAGGGAGCTGTTGGAGGTGCTGCGACGAGAACGACTTTATGCCAAGTTCTCGAAGTGTGAGTTCTGGTTGCGAGAGGTTTAGTTCCTTGGACATCTCGTTAACCAGGATGGGATTTTGGTCGATCAGGCCAAGGTGGAGGCGGTTATGCAGTGGGAGACTCCGAGATCTCCCTCAGACATCAGGAGTTTTCTGGGATTAGCAGGGTATTATCGGAGATTTATTCGTGATTTCTCCAAGGTTTTCGTACCCCTCACTCGTCTAACGAGGAAGGGAGTGTATTTCCGGTGGGGCCCGGAGCAGCAGAGGGCGTTTGAGACCCTCTGGCAGCGGTTATGCGAGGCACCAGTGTTGACACTCCCTGAGGGAGTGGAGGATTTCGTGGTATATTGTGATGCGTCCATCACAGGCTTAAGGGCAGTCCTCATGCAGAGGGGGTGAGTGATAGCTTATGCATCGCGGCAGTTGAAGCCGCATGAGACGAGATACCCCATGCACGATCTTGAGCTGGGAGCGGTGGTCTTCGCTCTCAAGGTTTGGAGGCACCATTTGTACGGGGTCCGTTGTACCATATACACGGATCACAAGAGTTTGAGGCACATAATGGATCAGCCGAACTTGAATATGAGGCAGCGCAGGTGGCTGGATGTAGTCAAGGACTATGATTGCGAGATCCTTTACCATCCTGGTAAAGCGAATGTGGTTGCTGTGACAACCCAAAAATTTCCGTTAGTTTTAACGTCGAAATTAAGTACATCAAAATTAGCCAAATTTATCCCAAAAATATTTTTGACCGGATTTAAACCCGTTGGAATATTTTAAATAATATTCGTCAAGCGAACCGAAAATAAGGTGGTCTAATTAATTTTTTTTTTGCCGTGTTTAACGGTAGTCGTGAAAAACCCCGTTCGCGGTTGGTGTCTGGTGGACTCCCAACCAGGCCATAAACTCCAACCTATATAAGGGTTGAATGAGTTTCATTCCAACCCTTTTTCACACCTTAGGAGTCTTTCTCTCTCTCTCTCTCTCTCTCTACTTTCTCTCTCTACAAATCGGGTTTGGTAAAAAATCGCCTCTTTCAAGCCCCAAACTAGTAAGTGATCTACCCTAACTTGTTGTTTAGCTCATTTAGCATGCAAATTCGTGTTTTAATCACCCAAAACCCTCAAAATCATGAGTTTACGGTCCAAGAACACTCTTGGACTGTAAACACCCATAAATGGGGTTTTGATGCCCAAAAACCCTTCCAAACCACTTATGGAGCTTAGTTATGACTTAGGGGCTTACATGAAAGGAATTAGAACACCAAAATCTTAACATATGGGGAGTAAACATGAGTTTGTGGCCTAAGAACATTCTTGGACCATAAACCCATCTTCAAGGACCATAAACACCTTTTTGGGTGTTAAATTACCCCTCCAACACCTCCAAAAGCTTTCATGAGTGCCTAGAGCCTTGTATTCCTTCATTTGATGCACCAAAACATGCCCCAATGAGCAACACTTGAGTTTACAGTTTGGGAAGCTCTCCCAAAACCGTAAACACCTTTCCAAGGTGTTTAAGTGCCTTTAACACCTTCCTATGCTCATATAAGTGACTAGAACCTTGCCTACATAGCCTAGAACCACCAAAGCACAAAAGAAATGGACTAACATGAGTTTACTACCATAAACTCATGTGTTTACGGCCATAAACTCCCCAAGGGTGTGGTCCAAGGACCGTGAACCCCCTATTGTGTCCATTTTGATCCCCAATCACTTCCTTAGCCCTTGATTCGACTCTAGCGAGATTCTTTGAGTGAGATAAGACCTTTAAACATCCCATGACACCACTACCATGAGTTTACGGCCGTAAACTCATGGGGGAAGTGGTCATAAAACCGTAAACACCCATAAGGGCCATCATTTGAAGAGTAAACTCCAATGTGAGTCCATACACACCTTATATGCAACCCTTGGTACTTCTAGCACTTGTAGCAAAGTGTTTTTATGTAGTAAGACATCCTTACTTGCTTAATTAGTGATTAAATGACTAATTAGATACTTAAATGTATCATTACATGTTAAATAGGATTCGCGTGTGTGGTCAAGTCGTCACTTGACACTTAGCATCCTATACCGTCCATTCATCCGAAACGCCAATGTCAGGTAAGTTCATACCCCTGAATTAACCTTTTAAATGTTTTTACATGCTTTTATGGGGGGGGGATACAAGTTAAAACATGCTAGTTATCATATCAACCATATGTGATTAATAACCTGCATGCAAAAGGATTTATCACACTTTCAGCCATTTTACTAAGTATAATACTATAGATGGTTTTCCAAAACGTCTTTACTTGTTTAAATCTTTTCTCAAATTGTCTCTCGCACCGTATGTTTTACTTCAAAACCAGTTACAGCAGTGTTTTAAACAAAGGTTTTCTTTACTTATATTGTTTTATCAAATTATATTCAAAACGTGTTTATGAACGGTTTTCAAAGTTTGTTTTACATAACGATATCAAGTCGTAAATTCTTATTTTTAAAGGTTTTCCAAAGGTTTTACCAAAGTTTTCTTCTATGCTTCTACTTCGTTAAATGCATGCCTGTACTTGTATAGTTATATAAATAATGTTTAAAAGACTTAGGAAGGCTAGTTCCCCCTATTTCCTTTTCCTTGTTGGGATGTGGTCTGATGGGTATCGGATATTCGTACGAAGGTCGTTTAAACATTAGTTATATATCATGTATACACGTATAGACATAAAGGTTTACATCGACCAGTTCATTTCCCTTGGGTAGCAAGGGCATCCTTCTAGTCAGCATTCATAGACCAGAGACACTAGTAAATATTATAGGAATAGTTAGGAGGTTCTATTTACTCTTTCTTGTACGAGAATTCCAAAGGAGTCAGTTCATTCGTGAGTCTATATCATTATTCCAGCGCCTCTAACAGAATTCAGAATACGAGATACATCTTCAGGACACAGTTTTCCCCGTTGTCAAGTTGGTAACCAGAGTCTCCTGGAGGGAGAGCGGGCATTATGTGTATAGATCTATACGGGACTGACACTCCCACACCTTGACTGCTAGCTACAGTCCTCGGCCTACCAAGCCAAGGGGTGACAAATGTCACATTTATTCCAACGCTTGAAGGGCGTCAAGTACTCTAGTGGCAATCAGTATGGTTACGAGTATCTCCATGTTTACCTTATAATTCATGGCTTTGAGGTAAAGAGAATCAAGACTGTAATTCGAGTATCTCCACTTAGGGTTAACGGATGTTTTAGACCTTGCTAGCTGTATCGTTCATTTGATATTGTATGGGGTCTGTGTTTCTATGTTTTAAACCTTGCTAGCTGTATCATTCATTTGATACTGTCTGGGGTCTGTGTTTCTTTGTTTTAGACCTTGATAGTTGTATCGTTCATTTGATATTGTCTGGGGTCTGTGTTTCTTTGTTTTAGACCTTGCTAGCTGTATCGTTCATTTGATACTGTCTAGGGTCTGTGTTTCTTTGTTTTAGACCTTGCCAGTCATATCGTTCATTTGATACCGCCTGGGGTCTGTGTTCCTTTTATTAGACTGAGCCAGGCATATCATTCATTCGATATTCTCCTGGAGTCTATGATTTCTTTTGCCTTAATCATCAGTATTACTGCTGAGGCACATGTTATTTTTCCCGGGTATTTTTACTTGATTTCGGGGAAAATTACTCTTTAAAACATAACTCTGCCGGGTCTTGGTAGAAGACTGCTTTTATTTAGAAAATATAGGATTTTCTGGAAATGACGCTAATACATCGTAGATTCTAAACTACTACTTTTCATAAAGTTATTTTGAATAAAAACGCTTACTTACACAAATGACACTAAATACTTATGAACTCACCAGCATTTATAAAAATGCTGATACTCGCTTTCAAAATAACTTATATTCTCAGTTCGGCGATAGACAGGTACACTTGGGAGCTTTGGCGAAGTCAGTCTAGAACCGAGCTGCATCTATACTAGTTCTGTATTACTTTAATGTCTCCATTAAATGTAACCTATGTAAAACTATTACTATTAATGCAATGGTTGTTGTACTTTGATTGCTATACTGCATATGTTGTGATACTTGACATGACGTCATCCACCCCAGAACGTTTCCGCCATTCCGGTTTTGGGGCATGACAGTTGCGGACGCTCTGAGCCGCAAGTCAGCAGGGTCTTCTACCCCAGCCAGATGTATGAGGATAGCGGTGGATTCCCCGCTGGTGGGTTTGGTCAGGGATGCTCAGATCGAGGGTATGAAACCGAAAAACTGGAAATTAGAAAGGATTAAGGGAGAATGTGCCCGGTTTGTTCAGGATAGCCGTGGGCTATTGACCCGATATGGTCGGGTTTGGGTTCCGATGACCGGAGGAGTTAGGCAGACAGTGATGGAGGAGGCTCATAAGTCTCGTTTTTCTATTCACCCGGGGGCTACCAAGATGTACCGAGATTTGAGTTTGAGTTATTGGTGGCCTGGTATGAAGCGAGATATCGCTTGGTATGTTGAGAGGTGCTTGACCTGCAGCATGGTCAAGGCCGAGCACCAGAGGCCGCATGGTAAGCTGCAGCCTCTGGAGATTCCCATGTGGAAATGGGAACGGATCGCGATGGATTTCATCACGAAATTGCCAAAAATGACAAGGGGATTCGACGCTATATGGGTCATCGTGGATCGATTGACCAAGAGTGCCCATTTCCTAGCTATACGGGAGAGTTCGTCGGCGGAGAAGTTGGCCGACCTATATGTCTGTGAGATTGTCTCTCGCCATGGGGTTCCAGTTTCCATAGTTTCCGATCGGGATGTCCGATTTACTTCCCGTTTTTGGCAGAAGTTCCATGAGGAACTAGGTAAGAGGCTGCATTTCAGTACATCGTTCCATCTGCAGACGGATGGGCAGAGTGAGCAGACCATTCAGACCCTCGAAGATATGTTGAGGACGTGCGTCATTGATTTCGGTGGAAGTTGGGATTCCCACCTACGGCTTGAAGAGTTCGCCTATAACAACAACTATCATTCCAGTATTGGCGCCCCGCCTTTCAAGCTGTTGTATGGGCGGAAGTGTAGGACACCAGTCTGTTGAGGCGAGGTTGGGCACTGGGTGATGGGTCGGACGGAGGTAGTTCTGCAAACTACCGAGATCATACATCAGATTAGACAGCGGCTGCAGACCGCTCAGAGTCGACAGAAGAGTCATGCCGATCGACGTCGATCTGAGTTGGAGTTTCAGGTGCGTGACATGGTTCTCCTAAAGGTCTCACCCTGGAAGGGTGTGATCCATTTCAGGAAGAGGGGAAAATTGGGTCCCCGATTCATTGGGCCATTCAGGATTGTTGCCAGGGTTGGCAAGGTGGCTTATAGGCAGAGCTTCCGGAGGAACTTTGCCGGATCCACAACACATTTCATGTTTCGCAATTGCGAAAGTGCGTCATGGACCAGGAGGCAGTGGTATAGTTGGATGACATTCAGGTCGATGAGCGCCTGAACTATATGGAGAGGCCTACATCCATTTTGGAAAAGAAGAAGAAGATTCTGCGGAATAAGGAAATACCTTTAGTAAAGGTGCAGTGGGAACATCGGAGGGGATCCGAGTGTACGTGGGAGCCGGAAGCAGAAATGCGCGAGCATCACCTGGCATTGTTTTTTTCAGCGGACTTCGAGGATGAAGTCTTGTTCAAGTGGGGGAGAATTGTAACACCCCAATCCTCAGGTCTTAATTGATTAAGAATTTCTGGATAAAGCTCTACTCGACGAGTTGGTCGACCTACTCGTCGAGTAGCAGCGGGGTGAGAACGCGTGGTTAGTGACCTACTCGGTGAGTCAACTATTGGGACTCGGCGAGTAGGAGCTGGCAGATAAAACCCTAAATCCCGGGGTTTTCACCCATATTTAAAGGAGCCTCAGCCTCCTTTGGGACTCCTTACAGTCTTTGAGAACCCTTGAAACCCTAATTCGTGTGTGTGTGCCTTGGTGTGGGTTTGAAGCTTGGAAAAGAGGATCTTGGAGGATGGAAGCTAAGAGTGCAAAGGAAATTCAAGCAAGAAAGGAGTGGGAAGTGGGTTTTGCCTCAGCTAGCATCGTTTGAAGGTATCGAAGTACCATTCTTACTTCCTTTTCTTCCCTTTGGTTGATTCTAGGGCTTTTTATGGACTTTCAAGTTGGGATGTTGAGCTATGGGCTAGATCTGAAGTTGTAACTTCAGATCTGGACCCTCCTTGGATGCTAGAGTCATAAAGTTGTTGTATTGGTTGTGGTTGGAGTCCCTCTTGGACTAGAAGCTCCATTAAGAACTTAAAATAGACATTTGGAGCCTTTATAACCACGCATGCACGTAAAGTTTGCAACTTTACGTGGTAATTATGCTCTAGAAGCATGGATCTGTGATTTGGACCTGCTGCATGGCTCAAAACAAGTCTGTATGGAAAGAGGACTGGATGGACTCGGCGAGTCTCAAGGATGACTCGGCGAGTCACATGAAGATGGTCATTGAACTCAACGAGTTGGATGAACAACTCGGCGAGTCCGATGAAGATCACCATAAAACTCGACGAGTTGAAGAACAACTCGGTGAGTCGGATGGCTTTTCCCTTAGATAGGCATGCGTGTGTACCCGTCGAGTTATAAGGACGAAACTCAACGGGTGGACCTTAAGGATTGATCGGGATTCGAAGGGACTCGACGATTCACTCCGATGACTCGGCGAGTTGGAATGTGCTCCACGGACTCAGCGAGTGGCCGAGTGCACTCGACGAGTTGAGGTCAACATGGACTGTTGACCTTGACTGAGGACTCTGACCTTGATCAAGAATTTCTAAGAGGTTATGGGGTGTCTCATAAGAGTAAGAACTTATGAGTATATTGTGCCATGGTTATAGGTGGTGGTGCCAATGTCAAGTGATCCGATAGTTGGAGTTTGCATTTCAATCGACATCTGCGAGGTGAGTTATCCTCATTATATCGATAGGGTCTATCAAAGCAAGGCCGACCCTCGTAATGAAGAATAATCTAGAAGTTTTCCAAACAACATTTCATAAGGAGACTTCCTCGAATTTTACGCAGTAGGAATGCGATTAATAATAAGCGTCGGTATGAACAACTTCTCCTCAAAACATATTGGGAACTTGAGCAGAAAGTAGTAAGGATCTTGTAGTATCTAGAAGATATTGATGTTTTCTTTCTGCAACAACATTCTATTGAGGAGCGTCTGTACAAGATGATTGATGCACAGTGCCATCAGATGCCAATAATTGTTTAAAATCATTGTAGGTAAATTGTCCTCCCAAATCACTCCAAAAACATTTTATGACAACATAGTGTTGAGTCTTCACAAGAGCTCCAAATTCACTATATATGGTGAAAATGTCAGACATGCGCTTCATAAAATAAACCCACGTACAACGAGTGTAATAATCAATGAATGAAACATAATAGTTAGCTCCTGATTTAGAGGTGATTGGAGATGGACTCCACACATCAGAATGCACGATATCAAAGGGAGCAACAGAACGAGTGACACTTTTATTAAAAGGTAAAGCATAAAATTTTCCCAGTTTACAACCACAACAATCAGAAATATCAATAGTTTTCAAAGAAACTAACACACCAGTAGAAACCAAAGACTGTAAACGAGACGCCGACACATATCCCAAACGAGATTGCCAAAGATAAAAAATAAACGATGAAGGGTTTAAACGAAAAGTCGACAGATTGACACAAGATGCAACAACATGAGCAACATGTAGCTGCTCCAAAACATAGAGCTCTCCAAGTCTACGGCTTATCGTAGTCTCCCTCCGATACCAAATGTACTGTATATAGGTGAGTCTCAAGGATGACTCGGCGAGTCACATGAAGATGGTCATTGAACTTGGCGAGTTGGATGAACAACTCGGCGAGTCCGATGAAGATCACCATAAAACTCGACGAGTTGAAGAACAACTCGGCGAGTCGGATGGCTTTTCCCTTGGATAGGCATGCGTGTGTACCCGTCGAGTTATAATGACGAAACTCAACAGGTGGACCTTAAGTATTGATCGGGATTCGAAGGGACTCGACGATTCACTCCGATGACTCGGCGAGTTGGAATGTGCTCCACAGCGAGCGGCCGAGTACACTCGGCGAGTTGAGGTCAACATGGACTGTTGACCTTGATCAGGAATTTCTAAGAGGTTATGGGGTGTCTCATAAGAGTAAGAACTTATGAGTATATTGTGCCATGGTTATAGGTGGTGGTGCCGGTGTCAAGTGATCCGATAGTTGGATTTGCATTTCAATCGACATCTGCGAGGTGAGTTATCCTAACTATATCGATAGGGTCTACGGCACCAAGGCCGACCCTCTATGATTTACATCCTGGTTTAGGATGGTTGCTTTGTTATTTCCATGCTAGATTTCATCCTGGTTTAGGATGGGTGTTATGTTATTGCTTTGTTAGAATTCATCCTGTTTAGGATGGTTGTTATACTAGAGATCGGTTAGATCGATTGTTATGGTATGCTACGTATGATTCTGATCTGTTAGATTGGAATCAGGATAGATAGTATGTTATGATTTTATGATCCGTAAGGATTGGTATGTTAGTGACCTGTTAGATCGATACTCTAGTTACGAGTGAAACTCTATGATTGATGGTTAATGAGATAGATATGTTTGTTATGTGTATATGCCAGTATATGATAGTATGCGTACATGGTTAGTTTCTTGTTGGTTGGGTTGAGGCGGTCCTGCTTTATGCTGAAGGCCAACACACCCTCTGAGCGTCTCGGGGAGACTGTAGGCCCATGCGGCGGACTAGTCATGTCGAAGACTCGGGATAGATTCAGATAGACTGTAGGCCTAGTAGAGCGGACCAGTCCGGCCGATGGCCAAGTATGTATGTTGTTTGATTGATCGTTATGGCTGTGGTTTCTGTCAGTATGGTGTTGGCATTTTGGGGGTAGCTCACTAAGCCCTCGGGCTTACAGTTTTCAGTTTATTGTTTCAGGTACTTCAGGAGAGCGAGGGAAGGTAAAGGCGTGACCGTACCGCTCCTCATCCTCATGATCTATTTTGGGACACTCTGATGATAAACGAATTGGAAATGTTTTGTAGAAACAATTACTATTTGACTCTTTTGTTAGTATTAAAAGTTTAAATTTGGCGTAAATTTTTGGGTGTTACATGCCCTTTAATATCCATGAAATTTTCCCTAAAATTTATGATTGATGTAAACAAAATCAATTTATGAATTCTAGTTCTGATAGCTTATAAAACTTGAAATTATTTTTTTGCATAAGTTGATTTATTACGTTAATAGATTGGGAATGAGCCATGGATGGGCTAGGATAAACTCAAAATCTAAAATGGAGGAGATTCAATTACATGCATCCGTTGGGGATGCGGATAAGGTTATAGACTCGGGACAGAGACATGGATGGTATATCCCGTCATATCCCCTAGATGAAAGTCTTTTTTAGCTTCAAAATGAAATTCCAAACATTCTCTTAACTTGACTTTAATGGATTTACAAATTTGTTAATGTTAATTAATATCGTGATTTTTTCAATGATTAAAACAATTAATTCACTTTTAAAGAGAGTGAGTCCTTTTTTATAGAACTTAATTCATATAGTAAGCGACTTTTATACCCACACAACTTTAGGGTGGTTTGATTACCGAAGCATTTATTACCAAATAATTCCAACCTATTGATGATTCGGAGAATGTAGAGTTCATTAAATGCTCAGAGGATTTTGATTCTTTGAATCCAATGCGCCGAATAGCAATTTAGTGGTGACATCTAAATGGTTCCATTTTGACTTAACATGGGCAGAATTTAATACAATAAGCTTTATATAACTACTTTCCTTATACTCATAAAGAATGACTTAGTGAAAAGGTTTGGAAAATAAGAGTGTCCCCATAAATACTTTTAAACATTATTTATCCAAACATCACTTTATCAATACAACACTTATAAAAAACAAACAAAAACTTACAACACTTCTTCAAAATCAATCATTGCCATTACTAAGACTCCATACATCCATCACCCTCCACCTTCACCTTCGACCTACAATAACCATTTTCACAACCCTTGCCACCTCATCACCCTCCACTTTCACTTTCTTTCCACAACAACCCCTTCTCAAATCTTCATTCTTCCCAATTCTCTCAAGAAACTGAATATTCTCTTTCTACACTTCACCATTAGAATAAACCTCTTTCTTCCTAATTGGAACCGAAGCTTTAAGCTCATCAATCACAAACTTACAGGCATCCAATGCATCCACCCAATGAATAGAAGAAATGGCAACAAACACACTTGTCTCCCCAACAGAAATGGGCCCCAATCTGTGGGTCACAGCAATGGAATTTAAATTCCATTTGGATCTTGCGGATGAACAAATGGAACTGAGACAATGTATGTCCATTAGAACATACACTTCGTATCTTAGTTCAATGTCCGTTTTGCCCTCGAATGTGTCGTGGGTGTTCTCATAGAACGTGGCTATGGCCCCACATTGAGGGGCGTGAACGTCATTTGTGTACTTGTTGATGTCGATTGGATGGTTTTCCCCAAAGATTTCTATTAAGTTGTTCTCGTGTTCATTGGCCTTTTTTTTTTGTCTTTACAAGTTCTCTTTGGTTTATGAGAAAGTCAAGAAACTGTACATAAAACAAAATTACATAGGAGTAGAAACACACAACAGATAAAAAAGAAAAACATAAAAACATACATTTTTTAATTATATATGCAGTTTTTAGTTTAGAGAAAGAATGGAAATAACCGAAAACCATGTCAATATGCATTTCTTTAAAAATGTTGACAGATTTTGATATCTTTTGCATTGGTTAGAACAAGGTAAAAGAAACAAAGGGTAACCTTAAATCAAAAACCAAATAACCCAAAGAAAAGAAGAGAATTTTGATTCCACACAACAGATACCTAATTCAAATTAGGGCTCATTTTGTTCATCACCTTTAGTCCAACGAAGGCAATAAAAATATAAGATCAAAGATCAAATTGGACTTATCTTATGGGAAAACCGTGAAAGAACACAATTTTGTTTACATAAGCATCAAAACCCAACTTGTAATGTCCCATTTTCACAACAAAAAATTTTCATTTTTTTATTAAGATAAAAAATTCCCAAATTATTAATCCATTTATTAAGAAAACCATTTATTTAGAATTACATTTATTAAAAATTAGAGTATTGTAAAAACGCGAAATCTTCAATGTTGGTGATGATTGTGTACAGTTCCGCCTTCGCTTTCTAGCAATAACTGATGGCCTTGGGGTGGAATACCAATATGTCAGGTCTAAACAACTATCGGGTTAGAATACCCAGGGTTTGTTGGTCTACCACATCATGTTGGGTTTTATGTACTTTAACATCCCTATGGTGCACATACAACCCTAATGCTTTGGATCTAAGTTTTCTCTAGTTATACATGCAATACAGTTATCCAAAGCGTGAAGCCTACAACTAGCATACAATTTGATATTTGCAACATAAAATCAAGTTAGATGAATACCTCTATATTGTAGCTTGTGGAATTTGGTATTTCAAGAGCTTAGCACCTCAAGTGTGATGCCTCAAATGGTTCACAAAACACCACCAACAACTGGAGAACTTTGAGAGAGAGGTTAGGTGTAACATACACGTTTTGAAATCGTGTTATGTAATTTGAAAAGTTAATAATATTATGAAATATTATGTGAATTTGAATATTGAGTTCTAACAGATAGTTTTTACCAGAAATGAAGTAAAACTATGTTTAGAATCACTCGGAAAAATATTGGAAGTCTTATGAGATTCCAATCAAAAGGCAAATATTGAAATTTAACGAAAATATAAATTTTGAAATAATTAAAATTTTATTATTTAAAGTTGTAAAGAACTTTGTTAGAAACATTTAGGCAAAAACCTTATCGAAATCCGAGTTATAATGAAGAAGTTATGACCAATCGAAGATTCACGACAGAACCAACACAACACTGAATGAAGTAAAAAGTGAGTTTTTGATAAACTACTTTTTAGCCTTAGTGATCTAAATGAAAGTCGTAGTACTTGTTAAACCGAGAATTTTGATAAAAAGAACGCCAAAATATGACTTCGTATGAGGAAGTTATGATTTTTCTAAGTTTCGGAATAGCAGTAGACAGCTAAAAACTCGAAATAAAGATCGAGCGATATTTAGCTGACACAACCTAAAAAGGAATCAAAGGTCTTGTCAATAGTAGTACAACGGTAAAAAGTTTGACGAAAACGGACGTCGGATGAAGAAGTTATGAATTTTTAACGGATTTTCCTGTCCCGGTCTGTTAAAAATAATAATATTAAATATAAAGTAAAAAATTTCCAACAAAGTCTAAACGAAAGTTGTAGAATATATTCTCGCCTATGCGTGCATATAAAGAACGTCAAAACCGGAGCTCGTATGCAAAAGTTATGGATTTTATAAGTTTTGGGTTCAATTTCCGAGAATTTCGCATGGATAAGATCAGATTTCAGACACGTCACCCGGATTCTCGCATGCATACCCCGTGTCCACTCGTCTTCGTCGCTGATTGGTCCGAAGCCGAGGTCCATTAGGCATCCGACGCGCCTCGCGTACTAGGCGCCGTCTAAGACTGGCTGTAAGACGTCTCCGCGCGCCTGTCTCGTGTCTCTCTCCCTCGCTGGCACCTGCCTTCGTTGACTCACCTTCTTGGCCGACCCTCACAATTTCGCCCTATAAATAGGAAGGATGTGATATTTCCCGGTTATTTTTGAGATTTTGCCCTTTTTCACCCCTAATTCCATATTTTAGCTATTTTGACATCCCCCGAAGCCCTGGTATCAATTTTAGCAACTGAAATACGTACCGAAGAGCCCGAAGACCCCGATAAATTTATCTTTTCGGTTTGAAGCCCTACCATCGCAGAGCCTGATTTTCAATAAAGCTCCCAGTTTTCAACGAAGAAAGCTAATTATTATAACGAAGTGTTGCCCAAATTACTATTTTAACCCCCGGTTATTTCACGGTGAGTTCAATATATAAGAACAATTGTATGTTATGTGTTATATGTGCTATATGCTTTCAGTGTTGTTATTCCGGGTTATTTTCCCGTATTATTTTATTCGCTATTTTAATAGCAAAAGTAATACCTTTGACCATATGATCAGTGAAAGGACTTAGATTCACATTGGTAATGGTACGTAGCCTCTGGCCATGTAGAGCATGTCTCCGTAAGAGAATGAATTCTATTCTATGGCATTGGCAAATGGTTAGACAGGGCTATAAGCCTGAAATCTACCAAGATGTTAATCAGAAATTGTATGTCTCCTGTGCCATTTGGGCCGAAGCGTTATTGATGTTTATCAAGTATTGAAATTGTTATATCTCATTGACTGTATATCTTTGAATTGAGTCATTGATTAATATGAAAAGCTTGTCACATGATTTCACATATGCCTTGTTCCTCTTTGCTTCTGCCATATTGAAGTATATATATGGCATCACGTTATATTGTATCTATTATTGAACTCACTAAGCGTCACCGCTTACCCCACTCTATGTTTAACAAATTGCAGGAGATAAATAAACAATATGGTAGTATACTGTTGGAAGATTTAGAATAGTTTGTAATAGTAATTTTGTACTTAAGTTTATGTTTGTATAAAATTACAATATCCTGGGTAGTTATGTAAAATATTAAAACTTAGTCGGTTTCTATCCAGTCGTTTGTAAACAAGTTATCAATGTAAAACATTTTTTTTAAATGCATGTAGCATGTTTTGGAGTAACAACTGTTTTTAATATGAAAGTTAGGGTCTTTCATTAGGCACACCAAAATCGGCTATACTCTTGTTGTAACACTTGTGTGTGCGATTTTCGCTAAGGGGTTACACATATATAGTGTAGGATTCCAAGAGTCTCTTGTAAACCCTAATCCATACACTTAGGCTTATGATCCAACAATTCATATGGACTAACTCTTCATGGACTCATACATAAACTTAGCCCATCATGGATCAATAGCCCAAACCATATGTGTCACTGATTTACATAATCAGTTCCCTTTAGTTTAATTAGTCTCTTT
Source organism: Lactuca sativa (assembly GCF_002870075.4). NCBI lineage: Eukaryota > Viridiplantae > Streptophyta > Magnoliopsida > Asterales > Asteraceae > Lactuca > Lactuca sativa. The sequence continues at coordinate 220,482,544 of NC_056627.2, forward strand.
TGATCACAAAATTAATTCCAAATTAATTATTGATCAATACCAATTAAATAATATGATTTCTCTATTAATATATTATAATTATAATATATTAATAAATCACAAATAACCTCTTTCTCAAATATCCATCCTATCAGATTGTTCTGGTGAATGCAACACAAAATGGACCATGCTACTATTGGGTCAAGTACCTACCAATTATAGTTATGGGCTTAGACACCTAATCCAACAGTCTCCCACTTAGGATAAGTCTAATAACTATAACTGCAAGTACGACTTCAAAAACCGACTAGAAATCGTAGCTCTCAAAAGCCGCAGTCAAACTCTGACACGTCCATTAGATAAGGGATCATATATTCCTCCATTCTACAAGATATCGTATGGACATGAGACATGGATTTATAATCATTCTCTCTGTCCATGTGTTGTTTCCCGATTTCCGATTTATGACGACCGACTAATTGAACAAATCATATCAGTCCAGGCTTGGCCAAACTCTTAGGGTTTTCATCACAAAATCATCGAGGGGCCCACTGATATAGCTTTTATCTCTCTTAGGGTAAAAGAAACAGATAAACTTCGACTCATATGCTTGCTCTATTTACTCATCAAATCACACACAACAATATGTTTTATAACACCAAGTTACGGGTGCGTTTACATATCATCAATGTGTAACCGACTTGTAAACTGCAACTATATGTCTCCGTTTCAAGAATATAAGATATTATCGTCTCACAGTCACTCGTGATAAAACCATGAAGTGATTCACGTGAGCGTGGGTTTAATCCAATACTCAAATCTAATTACAGGAGTACTCATGAACACTATAGCAAATTTGTGCTATGTCTAAAACACTTAGACAATCTACAGATGGATTCATGACAGTCTTGCCTCAATACCTACCTCCAAAGTATGATCGACTGTGGATTGTTTGAATAATCTTATTATTCGGGAAGTAAAAACATGCAAAGTGAAACACAAGAATAATCGAATCCAATATGGTCTCAAAACTTTTGAATATAAATAAAACACCTTTTATTTAATCACCATATTGATTACACATCATCCATTGTATAATGTTTCGACTAATCAACTTAATGCTTGAATTAAAACAATAGTTATACCATGCTCCAAGCATGCACACTATGTTTTCCTATGGTCCTTTCTTTGTGAAATAGATCAATTGAACACATCTTCAATGAAAGTCATTTCACAATTCCAAATCTTTGTCACAAGTGTTAGATTCTCAACTATCATGCAATGGTTCCTTTTGTAATGTCGAGGTACAAAAGTCACAGAGACTTTGCCAATGATATTACAAAGTATTCCTTTGGAGATTGTCACAAGAATAATTCTATGGAAGTGAAGTCTCAAATTCAAAGTACATTCCTTTGAACATCCTTCTTGCATAAAAGTTTCTAACCTACACATAGATTCATAATATCCATCTTCCGTTATGGAAACATTTCCATATTTGCCATATGACAACTATGACAAACAAAAATGTTTTTTCTTTGAAAGCTCAGTCAGTCAACTCAACTCAGTGTCAGACTCATTCCTGCTATCATTTAGCACAATTTAGAGTCTGTTTGAGCGTTATGAGCCTAGTACACTTAAGGGATAAGTGTTGAGATTTATCTGTTAAAGCCACAGTACAAGATTCAAGCCTTAAACTCCAACATATGGAGTTTACGGCCATAAACATGGAGTTTACGACCGTAAACTCAACACTGGCCGTGAACTCCCCTATATAACCTCATAACCTTCATTTTTCTTTCATTATTTCATTTCGAACTCAAGAACACTCCCAAATCCTCTCAAGTATCATCCCGATTTTCATCCTAGATCATCAAAAGTTGTAAGTGTTCTTCTTTTAGATTGATGTTAATCCTTCTTAACTAGCATCATCTCATGATTTCATCCATGAAAATCTTGTTTTCATAGATCTTCAAGTTTCACAAAGAACACCAAGAACACACACTAGTGTTCTTGGCCAAAATCAACCATTTCAAGCCTCTATATCGTAAGTACTCTTTCCTACACTTGATATCTAGTTAGGATTCATGCTTAGAGCCTTGAAAACATAAAAAACACAAGGACAAAAGGAGTTTACGGCCAAGCCATCTCCCATGGCCGTAAACCCCTCTAAGTGTGCCATTTTGGACCTTAAACACATCTAGGCTCTTGTTTATGTTGGGTTTTGAGCATTCTAACACTCCTAAGTGTATGCAACCCTAAATACCTTGGATCTATGTTTTCTATATTATACATGCAAATATGAACATCCAAGGTATTATACTAATCTAGCATACAAAACAATGACTATAACAAGATAGAATACATACCTATTTGATGTAGAATGTCCTCATGAAGCTTGAGTGCCTAGTACCCCAAGTGTGACACCTCAAATGGTTCACAGAACACCAATTTCTTTTGGAATAACCTTGAGAGAAATGTAGAACCCTTGAAATCGGCTAGCCCTTCTCTCTCTTCCATTAGCGTCCGATTTTTCCAAGAGTATGATCTTTATATAGTGTTACAATTAGGGTAAACCTTAATTGTCATGGCTTTCCATTTCCTTGGATCCATGGGTTCAAATACACCATGGAGCATCATATGGGATTTTTTAACACTCGTGTTTCTAGGCTAGACATTAATATTGACATAATGGTCTAGGTTAACCTTTGTAACTCATTTAGAAGAAATGAAAAGGAATTATGTGAATTTTATGTGAATTATGTGTTTTATGCTTAATTATTAGGATTTAATTAATTAAGAATGAAAATGAGCGTCAAAAATAAATATTAGATAATGCTGATATCTTTACATAAAGTTGTAGTGGTCGAAACAAGGATTTCTAGGATATAAAGAATACCAAAATCCGAGTTATAGCGAATAAGTTATGACCTGTCGAAGTTTCGCGACAAAACCGGCATGGTGCTGAATGTCGTAAAAAGTGAGTTTTTGATAAACTACTTTTTAGCCTTAGTAATCTAAACGAAAGTCGTAGTATTTGTTAAACCGAGAAGTTCAATAAAAAGAACGCCCAAATCTGACTTCGTATGAGGAAGTTATAATTTTTCGAAGTTTCAGCGTAGCAGTAGACAACTAAAAACTCAAATTTTATATCGAGCGATTTTTAGCCGACACAACCTAAACGAGAATTGAAGGTCTCGTCATTAGTAGCACAACGGTAAAATGTCTGACAAAAACGGACGTCGGATGAAGAAGTTATGAATTTTTAACGGATTTTCTTATCGGTGAAGCCCAGAAAATTTATCTTTTCGGTTTCGAAGCCCGACTTTTGCAGAGCCCGGTTTCTCAATAAAACTCCCGGTTTTATTAGAAACGATCGTTTTAGGCAACGATGTGCTGCCCGGTTATCGTTAAATCATGTGAGTGTGTAGTTACTTTCACCTTACACATAGAACACAGAGAACGGTAAACAATTAAAATAAATGCTAGTATTATCTAAATAAAACAAGTAATAGAAAATGGGTTTTCTCTAGTTTTGCAAGACTAGAAACTTAAATACTTTACTAACACGCAAACTAAGCAACTAATAGCTAAGAAAACAAAGATCAACTTAATTCAATGATTAAAAAGGCCTTCTGTTTAGGTTCGAATCATTTGTTCCCATGGATGATTTTATGGTAAATATATCGGATTAATTCTTCATTGGTTACCGACTAAAGTGATTAGATTCACATTCGCTATAGCTAATCCTTAGAAAACAGATCAATTCAAGCAATGGCCAGTTGTCTAAATTAATGAATTTCCTAGTTTGTTGATTCGGGTTTAGAAAGACTTGTGATTAGCTAATCAAATTGGTGATTCAATTTACCTCTTGTTGATGGTGTATCACACAAGCTCACACATTAACTTACCTATCTTCAAGTTAATTCTAGTTTCACATTCATTATTCCTAGACATACAACTATGTGGTCACGTAAATCATATGAAATTAGCAACTAAGAGATGTTCATACAACTTAATTACTGATTTATTAACAGAAGAATAGTTATTGTTAACACATAAGGTTCTTTAACAAGCTTAATAAAACATATTCACCAATTAAAATTAATCTTAATCAAATAATCAATCCATGTTCACAAATTCATCTACCTAAATAGAAGTTATGAGTTTTTAGCTCATGATTACAGCAGAAACAAGCACAAAAACGAAATCAATTGGTAAAAACATAGTTCAAACAAGAGATTAGGTAAGAGTAAACTTGATTTTGACTTGATTCTCCTTAAAATTGAATGTAGGGTTGATTCCCTTGCTTCCTACGCTCCAGCATCACCTTTAGTCGACAATTGGCCTCCAAGGGTTCACCTCTATATCCTAGGGTATCAATTTGAAAGTCCCTTTATATAGATTTTCACAAAACAGAGGCTACTCGGCGAGTCCAGTGACCTACTCGGCAAGTCTGTCACTTAAAACCCGTATACGGCAAGTCAGCGCGTCCAGAATTGCGAAAGTTCGATACAACTCGCCGAGTAATCGACCCTACTCGCCGAGTAAGTTTCAAATAAGCATTTGCTCAAAACACTAAAGTCGTCCGAAATTGTGTCTACTTTTCAGAACATTTTGAATCTCGTCAATCGGAGTTACGGTTCATGAGATATGGCCAAAACACTGACGAGGGGTCAAGCTGTCCAGCAACATCCTTCTTTCTTCAAAATCCAAGATCCAAGCCTCCAATCGCTAGTTCCGCTTTCTTTTCCATCCGAGCATGTCATTATTGCTAAAAAATGAAATTATTAACTAATTAAGCACCTTTTGTTCATTAAATGAGACAAAAACAACATAAAGTATTAAGATAATGCATGAATTTTATAACTAAATATGCCCATATTAAAATACCCCACACTTGACTTTTGCTTGCCCCCAAGCAAGATTGAATCTTATCACATTAGAATCACATCGGACAACTCCAATCGAACCCAGCCATTATGCCAAGACCACAATGCATGCATTTGTGTCTAAAATTTTCCTATGGAACCCCCCATACTCTAAATACTCACAATCCTCATAAACATTCGCCCACTTTTTCCGAACAATGCTCATTTTATGTATCCCTCCGAATCCATCCGCAGAAAACCTCCTAACCTCAAGGTATTTTTGGTTGAGCAACCCAAGCATACATAATCTAGACAACTACAATTTATGATACCACTATGGAGCTCTTTTGGAATTCTTCACTTCTTTGACATTTGATCTTTAATTTTTGGGTATCTTCAACTTTTGAATTTCTTCAAAATTTTTGATCTTTGAACTTCATACTTTAACTTTGATGCTCCAAAAATTCTTCAAACATTTTCTTGTAATTCTCTTTTTTTTCTATATTTATTTATTTTTTATTTTACACGTAACTCACTTTTTCCACTCAAAACCCTACATGCTTAAGCAGGGGCGCTCAACTTCAACCTTTATTGGTTAACGATAATAATTTTCCTGGATACATTTCTGGTACACGATGCTAAACATATTGCATCCTTCAAACTAAGCGAGGTCGTGTTTTTGTCCCATGATTTCACTAGAATAAGGAAGCCACAAATGCACTAGAACGTATATAGGCTCAACTAAACATTTGGGTCTTCATAAAATCATCAAATATAATACTAGCATGATCCCTAATTGCTTTACCAAAATTTTCTAAATTAGCCCTAGAAATTTTAATGAGCTAAAATTTCAAGATTTTCAAAATTTAACTAATTTAACCAACCCCCTACCCCACACTTAATTTATGCAATGTCCCCATTGCATATTATGCAGGATAAAGAACAATAAAATAAAGAGGAAATTGTAACAAACTCCCCTGAGATAGTAGTCGCGAGGTTAATCTTCTTCATGTAAAGCTCCATCTTCAATTAACTTTAGACATGGGAACAGCTCTTCCATGCCTTGGGTGTCAAGTATCGTGAAGTATAGCTCCAAATGTAGACGAAAAAAAACTCTCGGAAACGCTCGGAAAATGTTCTTCAAAGGTGTAGCCAATTGTCGTATCAAATCATCAGCTTGAGAGACAAAATAAGGATCAACTCATCGAGTCTATAGGGTGGCTCGCTGAGTTGTAGCGTAATACTGGCAGAAGTCGAGTTTTTATACTGGGACTCGTCGAGTAGGTAAGTGCACTCGCCGAGTCCATCGTTGTATAAAGAAAATGTTTCTGCTCCAGGTCCGATTCTGATATGTGTGGGGAATATTAAATTGATACCTTCCCCATTTTTTCTTTAGTAAATGAGCTCTTAATAACCTCTTTCATCACCGAACTCGTAACTAGACTCAAAACTTCGTTTTCTCTCTCGCCTAGACTCGATTCTTTCCCTAGGTTATCCTTGACTCTAGACTCTTGCATGCATCCTTACACTCAAACTGAAAAGATCAAAAACAAATACCAAGTAATAAAAAAAAACATCAAAATAAAAATCCTAAATTATCCCTAAATACTAGAAGTTTAGAAAGAAAAAGAAAAACAAACTCTAATGACGGGTTGCCTCCCGCAAGCGCTTCTTTTTGTGCGAGTCTTTAGCTGGACTCTCAACTTAATAAAATTCTAATAAATTCGATGCCCATCCATCCATTGCATTTAATATTTTCTTTGTACCAAATTGTAAAATTTGGCTCTTTGATACTAAAATTGGCCAAACAAGTTTGAATACATAAAACCCAAGAATTCTGACAAGGATTGGGACTGGTTGGATACTAATCAGAAATGGATCGCGCTTCAGAACTTTCTCCAAAGTTGGAATCGTCAGCCCATGCTTCGAAACACAAACTGAAAATACAAGGGGCCATGTCGTGGTAATGGTCAAACCACGAGTTGGTTCCTGCAATTCAGCTTGTTCTTGTTCTTCATCTGACCTCTCTGCTAGCAATCTTTCCAGCTCCTCCAAGTCTCTTTCTATATTAAATTCTTCATCTTGTAACTCAGATGTCCCTTCTGTGTTGGGCAAGATGTTATCTAACCATCTTCCAAATTTATTCAAATCTTTATCTGAGTCATACTCCTCATCTTCTTGCTCAATTTCCTGTACTACATCCTCAAGAAAAGCATCAAAAGCATCAAGATTTGGAAAAAACATAATAAAATTAAAAATAAAAATTAAAATTAAACTATAAAAAAAAATCAATAAAATAAAAATGATAACAATTAGCAAATAAAGTTAACTATTTGAACCGTTCCCCGACAACGGCGCCAAAAACTTGATGTGTGTGAAACCAACTAGTTTTAATCCTACTAACTTAGACACAAAATAAACACACGAAAGGCAGTGTACCTATCGATTAGTAATATAGTTCAAGCAAGTAGGGTATCGAACACAAAGAACGGTAAACAATTAAAATAAATGCTAATATTATCTAAATAAAACAAGTAATAGAAAATGGGTTTTCTCTAGTTTTGCAAGACTAGAAACTTAAATACTTTACTAACACGCAAACTAAGCAACTAATAGCTAAGAAAACAAAGATCAACTTAATTCAATGATTAAAAAGGCCTTCTGTTTAGGTTCGAATCATTTGTTCCCATAGATGATTTTATGGTAAATATATCGGATTAATTCTTCATTGGTTACCGACTAAAGTGATTAGATTCACATTCGCTATAGCTAATCCTTAGAAAACAGATCAATTCAAGCAATGGCCAGTTGTCTAAATTAATGAATTTCCTAGTTTGTTGATTCGGGTTTAGAAAGACTTGTGATTAGCTAATCAAATTGGTGATTCAATTTACCTCTTGTTGATGGTGTATCACACAAGCTCACACATTAACTTACCTATCTTCAAGTTAATTCTAGTTTCACATTCATTATTCCTAGACATACAACTATGTGGTCACGTAAATCATATGAAATTAGCAACTAAGAGATGTTCATACAACTTAATTACTGATTTATTAACAGAAGAATAGTTATTGTTAACACATAAGGTTCTTTAACAAGCTTAATAAAACATATTCACCAATTAAAATTAATCTTAATCAAATAATCAATCCATGTTCACAAATTCATCTACCTAAACAGAAGTTATGAGTTTTTAGCTCATGATTACAACAGAAACAAGCACAAAAACGAAATCAATTGGTAAAAACATAGTTCAAACAAGAGATTAGGTAAGAGTAAACTTGATTTTGACTTGATTCTCCTTAAAATTGAATGTAGGGTTGATTCCCTTGCTTCCTACACTCCAGCAGCACCTTTAGTCAACAATTGGCCTCCAAGGGTTCACCTCTATATCCTAGGGTATCGATCTAGAAGTCCCTTTATATAGATTTTCACAAAACAGAGGCTACTCGGCGAGTCCAGTGACCAACTCGGCGAGTCTGTCATTTAAAACCCGTGTACGGCAAGCCAGCGCGTCCAGAATCGCGAAAGTTCGATACAACTCGCCAATTAATCGACCCTACTCGCCAAGTACGTTTCAAATCAGCATTTTCTCAAAACACTAAAGTCGTCAGAAATTGTGTCTACTTTTCAGAACATTTTGAATCTCGTCAATCGGAGTTACGGTTCATGAGATATGGCCAAAACACTGACGAGGGGTCAAGCTGTCCAGCAACATCCTTCTTTCTTCAAAATCCAAGATCCAAGCCTCCAATCGCTAGTTCCGCTTTCTTTTCCATCCGAGCATGTCATTGTTGCTAAAAATGAAATTATTAACTAATTAAGCACCTTTTGTTCATTAAATGAGACAAAAACAACATAAAGTATTAAGATAATGCATGAATTTTATAACTAAATATCCCCATATCAGTAATTCGGTTGATTGATTGATGTTTAAACAGAATAAAATTATGTATTGTGGGTTGAAAACCCTATATGCTCACCAGGCTTCCAAGCCTGACCCACTCAGCTGTTTATATTACAGGTAGAGGACCCCGAGCATAGTCGGATGATGATGATGAGTGAATTTTGGATTATAGGCCAGTAATTACAAATAACTGTCGTAAGGCTTATAATGTCTTGTTTATGCTTTTGATCTGTATCGGAACATGACATCCTGAGGTTTTGATATAAAAAGGAAATGATATATTTCTTAAAGAAAGGTTTTGACAAACTTTTATCATATTTTGTTTTGGGACCAATTCTGCAACATCTTTTATAAAGATTTCTTTGATTTGATTTTAAAAAGCATAAATGAAATCGGTATTTTCTGGCCGAGAAATTAGGGGATGTCACAGTTGGTATCAGAGAATTAGTTTAAGTGAACTAAGAAATATCCTACGATTTCTAGACTTAAACTTAGAATGCTAAGTGATGATTGTGAGATGAGTGTCTACCATAATTTAGACACGAGCACTAGTTTGTTTTAGGAAGGATGCCTAAAATGCTTCTATGTGCTAAATGTTTTGTGTTATAGCTATAATGATGCTATTATTTGTTCGGATCTATGGTCTGTTGTCGACCGGATCTGGAAACCTTATGTGTGTAGGATTCTAAACGTATGACTACGATATTGGAACTAACATATAAACGTTTCGAAGACTTAACATCTAATGAAAATGAAGATCTAAATTCACCTACGATTGGTGTATAGATCGAATGGCGAGTACTCAAAGTGGGTTCGGAAGTGATAATCCACAGCATGAGCCAATCACGATGACTGGAGTGCAGGCAATGGTACGTACGATGTTAGGTGAACAGATGGAAGAAACAAAACGTTTACTTCAACAAAGTAAGGATGAACTTATTGTGCCAGTACGTCAGGCATTTGTTCTTGAGGCAACTATTAGGGTTGCTAAGTCTATTGAGGAAATGATCAATGACACAACCACCAACAAAGTTGAAGTTGGCAAGAAGAGGAAATTTGAGGGGTCTTCAAGGCCCAACAAGATCAACATATCATCAAAGTTTGGCAAAAGAAGAGATAAAGGAAAATGGTGCGGTATGTGCAAAAATAAACACTCTAGGAAGTGTGACGGGAAGGTGAAGTGCTTTAAGTGTGGAGAAATAGGGCATTACACCAATAAGTGTACGATTCCCAAGCAGGTGTGCTATGGATGTAAAGAAGAAGGCCATATGTCTAAGAAATGTCCGAAGAACAATGAAGTAACAAGGCCAAGTGCACCATCAATGCCAAAGGAATTTCAGGATATCTTTGACAAAGCGATTAATAACACTAGGAAGTAGAAGTCAAGAATTGATACCTGAAGATCAAGTTACGAAGTAGTAATGTGAATAGTAACAAGTAGTTTAGCCTATGAGAGGTGTAGTATAGGGTAAACTTGAACCTTTGTGTAATCGTTTCAAGAAAATAAAATAAATCCTGGTTTTGTCGTCTGATGAATAGAATGGCTGGTGTAATTTTTGAAGTGGTCCCAATCATCTGGAATTTCCATCACCAACCAAGTTGAAGTAGAGTTGATCATTGAAGATACGCGTGAAAGAAGTCCTAGTGGAGTCTAGGAAAATTTTATGATTAATTGGACACATTTGTATGTGTTAAATTGTTTTGTGATTTTAGGACTTGGGGACTGCGAGACAGTAATTGGGACGAGTATGAGTAGGTGTGAATAGTAGTAGAGATCTATACTACTGGAAGCACAGGACTCGCACTTGGATCAAGGAAAGTCACAAGGTTACCAAAAAGCTATTATTTGATTCCGTCTTGTTCTAGTCTGTCGTTACCATCGTTTCGGTAATGACTAAGAAGATGATTGTTATTCCGACCTTAGAGGTTATATCAAATTGAGTCCGACTACGATGAGTTTATTATGTGGTTCAGAGAACCAAGTTCGATGTAACATTTGACTTAAGCTAGAAGATTGAAATGAAAGATGATCAAAGCGATCAATAAAACTATCACACTCATTGTTAAAGAAGTTGGTAGTTAGAAATGATACATGTTGAACTGTGATTGTATCACATTAGAACATGAAGGAAGGTATAATTTGTTCTGAAATTTGTCCCTAGGAGATCTGAGTGTAAGTAGTGCAGTATACAATGAGAGATCATTAGAACATGACCCATCGGTCTGTTACAATAAATGAAGGAAAGTACTTATTCCAAGAAGAAGAAGGAGTCCTCAATAAGGATTTATTTTGTAACTCGAAGGTTACAATCGAAGGTCCTATGAAGATCTGAAGCTTTCTAGAATTAGCTGGATATTATCGCTGATTTATCCAAGGCTTTTCTTCAATCGCGACTCCATTGACAGCTTTGACCCACAAAAAAAAAGTTGTCTATACTTGGAATGAGAAGCATAGGAAGCTTTGAGAAGTTAAAGAAGATGCCGTGTGAAGCACCGACTCTTTCGTCACCTAACGGAGTTGATGACTTCACAGTTTATAGTGATGCCTCTGGAGTTGGGTTAGGTTGTGTTCTGACCCAAAGGGATAAAGTGATAGTGTGTGCATTGAGGCAATTGAAAGAGCATGAAAAGAACTACCCCACTCATGATCTGGAGTTGGCAGCGGTAGTATTCGCCCTAAAGATAAGGAGTCACTATCTTTATTGTACTAAATGCAAACTTTTCACTGATTATAAGAGTCTTCAATATCTCTTTAATCAGAAGGAATTGAACATGAGGCAACGACGCTGGCTAGAATTACTCAAGGACTATGACTGTGAGATACTTTACCACCCTGGTAAAGCAAATGTTGTTGCTGATGCTCTCAGTCGAAAGGTAAGTCTTGAAAAGAAAAGGGCCAAGAGCATTGAGAATTAAAGTTGTCTTGACAATTGTGAAAAGTATAAAGAAAGCTCAAGAGGAAGCTTTAGAGAAAAATGACTGAAAGAAGGAACGTTTGGGATAAAACGTTGGTGTTTGATACAAATGGTCAAGGACTGGAGGTATTCAAAGATAGGATTTTGGTACCTAGGATGGGAGGAATAAGAGGTCTTCTGATGGAAGAAGCTCACAAGACCATGTACTCGATTTATCCCGACAATACGAAAATGTATAGAGATCTAAAACCCTATTACTGGTAGCCGACGATGAAGCTCGAAGTTGCTAAAGTATGTGGTTGAGTGTGTAACTTGTGCCAGGGTTAAGGCACAACATTAGAAAACGTATGGGAGTTTAGAACCTTTACCTGTACCCATGGGTAAATGGGAAGATATCACTATAGATTCTGTGACTAAACTGCCCAGAACAAGGAACGGTCACGACATGATTTGGGTGGTCGTTGATCGCTTCACTAAGAGTGCGCATTTCATAGCAGCCAACGAGAAATGATCTATGGATAAACTTGCGAATTATTATGTGAAGGAAAGTGTGAGGCTTCATGGTGTTTCGTTAACGATTGTATCCAATCGTGACAGTTGTTTTACCTCAAGGTTTTGGAGGAGTCTATAAGAGGAATTGGGTACCAAGTTGTGGTTGAATACAGCTTACCATCTGCAAACCGATGGTCAGAGCAAATGAACGATTCAAACGTTGGAGGATATGCTGAGAGCATGTACCCTAGAATTTCAAGGTAACTGGGATGAACACTTACCTCTAGTAGAATTGACCTATAATAATAGTTTCCACTCAAGTGTTAAGATGGTACCTTATCCCGCTTTGTGTGGGAAAAAGTGTCGGATGCCATCATGTTGGTTGGAAGCTGAGGAAAAGCAGTTTATGGGACTTAAAATAGTCCATTAGATTGCTGAAAAGTTGTAAGTAATTAGGGAAAAAGATGTTAGCTGCTCAAAAGAGCTATGCTGACAAGAAAAGACAACCGATATCATTCGAAGTTGGAGATTCGGTTTTACTTAAAGTCTCGTCGTGGAAGGGACTTATAAGATTTGGTAAAAAGGGAAAGTTGAGTCCAAGGTTTATTGGACCATTTAAAAGTTCTTCAGAGGATCGGAAATCAAGCTTACAAGCTAGAATTACCAGAAGAACTAGAGGGTATTAAAAATACCTTTCATGTGTGTTATTTGAGGTAGTTTACGGGAGGTGTGCCCAACATAATTCTCATTTCTGAATTAAGATTGGATGAAAGCAAGAGGTTAATTGGTGAACCTGAGGCAATCGTTAACCGTAAGACTAAGAAGTTGTAACGTAAGATAGTCGATTTAGTGCCTTTATGTTGGAAACATATAAATGGGCCAAATCCCACCTGGGGAACGGAGAGTGACATAGTGAGTCGCTACCCGTAGTTGTTTGTCATTGTGTGATTCCGGAGACGAAATCATCCTAAGGGGGAGAGAGTTGTAACGCTCGTGTTTCTAGGGTAGGCATTAATATTGACATAATGGTCTAGGTTAACCTTTGTAACTCATTTAGAAGAAATGAAAAGGAATTATGTGAATTTTATGTGAATTATGTGTTTTATGCTTAATTATTAGGATTTAATTAATTAAGAATAAAAATGAGTGTCAAAAATAAATATTAGATAAAGCTGATATCTTTACATAAAGTTGTAGTGGTCGAAACAAGGATTTCGGGGATATAAAGAATACCAAAATCCGAGTTATAACGAAGAAGTTATGACCTGTCGAAGTTTCGCGACAAAACCGGCACGGTGCTGAATGTCGTAAAAAGTGAGTTTTTGATAAACTACTTTTTAGCCTTAGTAATCTAAACGAAAGTCGTAGTATTCGTTAAACCGAGAAGTTCAATAAAAAGAATGCCCAAATCTGACTTCGTATGAGGAAATTATGATTTTTCGAAGTTTCAGCTTAAAAGTAGACAACTAAAAACTCGAATTTTAGATCGAGTGATATTTAGCCGACACAACCTAAATGAGAATTGAAGGTCTCGTCATTAGTAGCACAACGGTAAAAAGTCTGACGAAAACGGACGTCGGATGAAGAAGTTATGAATTTTTAACAAATTTCCTGTCCCGGTCTGTTAAAAATAATAATAGAAAAATTAAATTCAAATTGGCCAACGAAGTCTAAACGGAAGTTGTAGAGCGTAATTTTAGCTACGCGTGCATATAAAAAACGTCAAAAACGGAGCTCGTATGCGAAAGTTATGGATTTTAGAAGTTTTTGCACAAAAAATCGAGAAAATTCGCATAGTCACGCTTTTGCCACGTGTCCTCGCCTCGCATGTGCCACATGTCCGAAATTCTGATGAGTCACCTCGCATGCAAGACTGCCCCGTGTCGCCCCGTTTCCTCTTCTGATTCGACCGAAGGGAGGCCCAATCTGTAGCTCACAGCTGGACCGAGCCTTGCACCACCTAGCCTTCGAACCTCGCATGTGGACCAGTAGACCGCGGTCCAATCAGAAGCCTCCAGCGAGGCCCTCGCACGCGCAGCCCATGTGCGAGCACCTGCGCACCCTTGTCTGCGGACCCCACCTCCCAAGCCGACTTCGGACCTTATAAATAGAAGGGGATCTGCGAGCCTTCTCGGGTAGATTTGGATTTTTGCCATTTTTCACCCCTTTCTTCATCTTTTCTTCACCTTAACCTTCCCCGAAGCCCCGGTATCGATTGTAACCCTCGAAATACGCCACGAAGTGCCCGTGAAGCCCATAAAATTTATCTTTTCAGTTTCGAAGCCCGACTTTTGCAGAGCCCGGTTTCTCAATAAAACTCCCGGTTTTATTAGAAACGATCGTTTTAGGCAACGAAGTGCTGCCCGGTTATCGTTAAATCATGTGAGTGTGTAGTTACTTTCACCTTACACATAGATATGAAGTATTTTACATAAAATATGTGTTCTGTGAATATATATTGTTTGTTTATTTGAGATGGGTGTTGAAGGAATGATTTATACATGGTTTTAAATAATTTAAACTATATATGTATTTTTATCTACGAAAAATGTTGGGTAAAACATGGGTAGATGAAATAGTGAGTATGATGAAAGGTGAGTTGGATAAAGGAGACGATCAATAATATTGATCATGAGTTGAGGGTGAGTGGTGAAATTTGAGAGAATCACTTACCCAAAATGTTGGCCCCTGTCATTCAGCAGAGTATGGATGACAACCATGGACTATTCTAGACAGTCTGTGGAACACTAGCAGACCCGCAACCTGTAGGTGTAATGAACTATATGTTCATTTGATGTACTCTAAAAACCCATTGACATGTATTGCAGGAGAGAATACCTGTAAATAATATTGTCGATAAATGAGAGTTATGGACTTAGCACATGTTGAATAAACCTTGGCAGCTATGGAATTAGTGCCCGTTGTATAAACCGTGGTCACGAGGTGACTTTGTGTCTATTCCTTAGGATGAGTCCTTAGGAAGGAGTGATAGTTGATTCTTAGGGTAAACCCTTAAGAAATAAATAAAATAATGGGGTTTGGGGTAATTCGGTTGATTGATTGATGTTTAAACATAATAAAATTATGTATTGTGGGTTGAAAACCCTATATGCTCACCAGGCTTCCAAGCCTGACCCACTCAGCTGCCTATATTACAGGTAAAGGACCCCGAGCATAGTCGGATGATGATGATGAGTGAATTTTGGATTATAGGCCAGTAGTTACAAATAACTGTCGTAAGACTTATAATGTCTTGTTTATGCTTTTGATCTGTATCGAAACATGACATCCCGAGGTTTTGATATAAAAAGGAAATGATATATTTCTTAAAGAAAGGTTTTGACAAACTTTTATCATATTTTTTTTGGGACCAATTCCGCAACATTTTTTATAAAGATTTCTTTGATTTGATTTTAAAAAGCATAAATTAAATCGGTCTTTTCTGGCCGAGAAATTTGGGGATGTCACAGTTTTAGCCCAACTTGATAATCCATGGAGCATTAGCCCACTATACAAGTATGGATGATTTACACAACCAACCCATATATTTAATTAGTCTTCTTTTGATCACTTAATTAATTCTAGATTAATTCTTGATCAATACTAATTAAATAATCCTATTAATATATTAGAACTTATAATATATTAATCAACCTTAAGTGTTATTTCTCTCATTATAGTCTATCCAAATGCATGATGCCATGCAACCCAAATGGACCATGCCGGGTCGGGTCAAGTCTTACCAATTATAGTTATGGACTTAGACATTAATCCAACAGTCTCCCACTTGGATAAGTCTAAAACTATTATTGCGTATGACTTCAAGAACCGACTGGCAATCGTAGCTCTCAAAAGCTTTCGTCGAACTCTAACCGTGCCAATGATCTCTGACCTTTGTCAATGACTTGTCCATTAGATAAGGGATCATATATTCCTCCATTATAGATATCATATGGACTGAGACATGGATTGTAAATCATTCTCTCTGTCCATCTGTTGTTTCCCGATTTCCGATTTACGACGACTGACTGATTGAACAAATCAAATCAGTCCTGGCTTGGCCAAGCACTCACATGTGTCATCGTTAAATCATCGAGGGGCCCACAGATATCACTTTTATCCCGAAGGTAAAAGGAATGGATAAACTTTGACTCATATGGCTTGTTCTACTACTTGTTGAATCATACACAAAAAAACGTTTTAAAACATCGAGTTACCAATGCGTTTTCACACAATCAATGTACAAGAAACTCATAGTAACAACTCATATCTCTAGGTTTGAAGAATATAATATATTATCGTCTCATGATCACTCGTGATAAAATCAATGAAGTGATTCACATGAGCGCGGGTTGAATCCAATACTCAGAACTTATGAGCACTCATGAGCGTTCTAGCACAACTTTGTCCACCAACTTGGACCTGTACAAGCCAACCCATGACAGTCTTGATTCATATCTACTTCCAACATATGACCGACTGTGGATGGTTTGAATAACTTAGTCATTCTGGAAGAATAACCTAGTTTATTTGGAAGTCAAAACATGCAAAATGAAACACAAGAATAAATGAATAAAATATGGTATCAAACCCTATGAATATAAATGGACCACTTCTATTTATCACCATACTGATTACTCATTATTCATTGTTTCAGTTTTATCAACTTTATACTTGAATTAAAACACTAGGTATCCCATGCTCCAAGCATGTACACTATGTTTTCCTAAACAATAGCTTTGCCATACACCAAGTATGCACTCTATGTTTATCTATGATCCTTACTTTGTGAAATAAACCCATTGACCAAACTTTCAATGATTCTAATTTCACACTCCCAAATCGAAATCTTTGTTAGGATTTAAACTTAAATGCACTACCCTCTTGCAATGAATGTGTACAAAGTCACAAAGACTTGTCAACAACCCTTACAGGGTATTCCAATGAAGACCTACTCCATGGACACAAAGCCTTATGTTCAAAGTATGCATTGCTTTGAACATGCTTCTTGCACTAAGTTCTTTCTAATCTTACACAGATTGCTTCTATCTATAGAGACAACTTTATATTCCCATTTTGACTACTACTTCTGAACAAGAGTTGCCTCTTTTCAGACTATGTCAATATGACCCTTCCAAAATTCACACTATACTTCCAACTATCCTTGAGAAACCAATCTTTGGTAAACCTTAGATTGTCCTCGACAATTGCTTAGTCACTTTAGTCATATCAAATTCTAGACATTTTCCTCCTTAATGCCCCTAGGCATTTGGAAAATTCAGAAATAATATATATTATAGCATAAGTAATCGATCTTGTACCCAAAGAAAATGGGACACGATTCATGATGTTTCACATAAAGACATGGGTCTAGACCAGTCTTTTGCCATAATAATTTTTGTTTGCCATATTCTCAAAATTTTACTATGAAAAGGGATGCCATAATCATAATCGAATTTTGAGAACGCAATATATAGAATTTTCTTAAGTTGAACCAATCCAACATAAAATTCATATATATTCTTGACTAAAGGTGATTAAAATCTCAATATAAGCTCTTTAGAATGATTATAAACTCTATCTAAGCTTTTCATAATTGAAATGAAGTATAATTTCCTCTCCCTTAATTATAGCAAAACAACTTTTTCAACCCCTGCAACCTCACGAATTGAAACCTTTTGTTTTCTATAATTAACATTGCTAACTTGCAATACTTATCATAATTATCATGCTCCCACTAACATGATGATTATTAGCATAACACTTATGCTCCCACTAGCTTTGACATGTACTCAGAAATCAGCTATTGACATTTTTACCAAAGTTTAGATTTTTGATACTAGATTGCTTTGATAAGACTTTATCAAAATAATACACCTTATCTTAGATAGATCATAGTTGTGTCTAACCAATTTCAGAACTATGAAAAAGGATTTTGTAATCATAGTCTTAATTGTTTAGACCTTTGCTATTTCTCATAAGTCCATGTTAGTGTGCCTACTAACAACTTTGAGAATGCAAAGATTACTATCTACTTAGTAGAAGTGTCTCCTCACCATCATTTTCATGAATCGGAGAGAAACCTTATGACACTAAGATTTTTATGGTGTAAGAGTTCCTACCCATATGAATTTGTCAAAACCTTAGTCACAAGACACGGATAATGACAAATCCAAACACATATGGATTGAACTTATGCAATTTTAACTTCTTTCCACCTGGCAGTACAGGGCCTGCCATTGCTTCCAAGTTGTTATGCAACCAATTGATAACTCTAAGAACTCATATGCAAAATCAACTTTAACTGGAATGGGCACAGAAATGTCAACACGACAGGTCATACACCTCAAGTCGTGTGCTAGTGAATAATTCCAGGTTTTATTAGATCTTGAGATTTTCAAGACCTTTAAGACTCCCACTGTCCTGTTGACATATAAGACTCTCTTGTCACACATTCAAGGGATACTGCGGATTCTTTATCAAGACAAAAACTTCACACAATTGGTCTAAGTTGGTCTCTGTTTTATACAAAACATCACAACTTACCAATTTCAAATGTACAAGAGTAGATAACCTTTTACTCTTACATTTGACTAGTGTTAATAAACCTTCTTTAAGATATGTCACTCATGTTACAATCTTGAAGTATGACTCTAATAATTGTTTTGGAACGAAGTATGACTCATCTTCTTGATTTGACCACTTCAACAATTCATAGCTCCTCTTCTTAGCTATCAGAATGCACTTAGAGGATGAATTGTGATAAGGTCTCTTAATCATTAAGATGATCATATATCATGATACTAAAGTACTCTCCCATCTTTTCAGATTTGAGAAACTTTTATCCTTTTGCCTAATTTGATTCTTCTTATTCGTTTTGCCATACATCGAGACTTTTCCAATGCTTCAGAATTATACTTAGTCTTATAAGTATAACCATATTTACTAAACTTTAGTAAATCATGATGAATAGTCTTATTGACTATTTGTGGTGGGCTTGATCAGTGCACAAGAATGTGTACTCGATCCTTTAGTCCTTTACTTGACCCACACATCCATGTGAACGAGTAATTAGTCTTAATTTTCCAATGCTTGAAAGTTCTCATTCATCATAGTATACAACTTGCATGATTCCAAGTTTCGGTCCAATTGAAACTTGGGTGATGAGAATCTTTCCTTATTTGGTAAATTTTGACATTACCACAATTGAAAGAATCAATTTCATATTTCCAGTCTTGCTATTTATGGAATCTTATAAGCAACAAAAATTTTCACAAATGCCATTGTAAGGATATTTTAAAATAAATAAAATACGATAATTTTCCTTTTATTTTAAAAACTTTGCGGAAAAACTAATCCTTACAATCCATATGAAAACTTGTTGTTATCTATTCCTAAGCAATATCTCATAACTCCTAAGAAGTAGCTCATGAATCCGATCTTCAAACTATGCGATAGAAATCCATCTATGCGATCAGATTCAGCACATTCTTTCTTTAAGTTTCTTCTGTTCTCTTTGATTCTTAAACCATCAACATGTGACCCAGTCACATCATGTATCAAGAATCTTAGAGTAGAAACTTAACAGAGTTAGATAATGGACTTTACCTGAAATAAAGTCAAACCCATTGACTTTACCATCCTTAGGTAAGTTTGGCAACTTCGTAACTAATGCCCATTCCTTTGGCAATTTAACATATGGGCTCTTTGATAATGGTACATGGGACTATCACAGACTTAGCATTTCTCTTTACCATTTGGTCAACCGAGTTGACTATGGCCGATCCCCTTTCCATTGGGAAGAGAATGCTTTTTCTGGATTTCCAGTGTCACCATTGTCAATGTTCATAAAGTTGTGGGAAGTCGATCTTCTAATCAAATTTGCTTTACTAGCCTTCCGAATCATTGCTGATTCAGCAGTACCAAGCAAATAGATAAGATCATTAAGGGTCTTGTCATAGTCTGTTTCATAGGAGTCCCAAAGGAACTCGCTATGTGACTTAGAAAGTGATTGAACATCCAATTTTCTCAAGACTTTGACACCCAACTCTCTCGCCTTTTCATTATGTGACTTCATCTCCAAGATGTGATCACATCTAGACCTTGCATTGCCAATAGGGCTTGAGTGACCTTGAACTTGTGGGTTAGGGAGAATAATTGGAGGAGGTGGAGGAAGTGAAGTTCCAAGAGATTTGGGAAGATCATAGATGTCTGAACTAGACATCTTTTGCGAGATATTCAAGTTTAGTTGATCTAAGTCCTTAATATAACACCCAATATAAAATATTAAGGCTAGGACCCAACAACCTATTTATAACTGGAAGAGGGATGCCGTAATCCAAGTTATAAAATAGTTGAAGGTTGGTAAATGACGATTTACCAATTTCCACCATGAAAAACGAAATATAATTAAGTTTTAATTGGATTTGAAACTCCTAGATCTTTTGAGATTCATTGCACTTTTCAATGACATGTTTCAATCTCGAGTGTGCCCTTTAGGTTTTGTGACTGGGATGCCGAGGATCACAAAACAAGGTGTGAAGTAACCATGCAAATTACTTGGTACTCTTAAATGTTTATCACCCAACCGATGTGCCGGTAAACCACACACGCTTCACCGGCCAATGATTAAACTTTAAGAAACCCTTCGCCTACCCTGTTAAATCAAGCTAGTGTGCCGGTAAACCACACACGCTCCACCAACCGACTTAAGCAAAGTGCCAAGTGTAATTTCATGGGTTAGCACCTTATTCACATTTTCCTAAGTAACTAAGATTGGGAATTATAAGTGTTTAGTTACTTAGTATTTTATCATTAATACTTTTAATGAAGGGAGAACTTATAGTCTTTGTCCTACCCGTTCGGCTAACGACCCTCCACCAGTCAAGGAAGCGGTGGGTGAGAGTGGACACCCATTAAACTGCCATTTTATAGGCAGTAACCTTATACCCCCCTTATAGACCGGCTTCGTGAATGAGGCCTACTAACGGTAAGACTGACTTTTACTCTTATACACACACACACACACACATATATATATATATATATATATATATATATATATTATTAACTTATAATATTATAAAGTATAAGGGTTGAATTTTAACTTTTGAAATTCTAAGGGCTAACTTGGAATTAAAGTATTCATAAGTGAAAACTTTTCAAATTCCAAAACTTGAGGGGAAGTTTTGAAACTATTCAAAACTAATTAATTCCATAACTTATGTGTTTAAAATAGTTTTAACTAAAAGACTCTTCAAGTTCCATAACTTGAGGACAAGTTATGGAAGACTTTAAACTAATAAAAGAATGTTCCTTTTCTTTATTTTATAACTTATGGAACTAATTAAGGTTACACTTTTTTTTATTTATTATTTAATGAAGAGACTCTTGAACCTCCATAACTTGAGGACAAGTTATGGAGTCATAAAAACATTTAATTAGAACTAGACTCTTCATTTTGTAACCTTTGCCAACTTTTCTGAATTTTAGGATTCTTAAATGTGACTTTTCATATAACTTGAGGACAAGTTACAAAAACACACTTTGGAATCAACTCTTAGATTAAAATGGATTGAAATCAACTATTTCACACACCTTTTCTATTAATCTAAGCAACTCATATGAACATGATAATTGGAATCAATTTTTTTCATGTAATTAGCATAACACTTAAACTAATACAAAACATGAATCTATTGACAATTATCTTTGAAATTGGATTAGTATGAACATTACCATATCAAAAATAAGTTTATAAGTCCAAAAACAGCTTAGGGTAATGTTCCTAGTCCATTTCTAGCCAAAAAAGTCGAATATATGCTGTCTGGGGCTCCTACTCGTCGAGTGCATAAACCTACTCAACGAGTAGGATGATTTTACTCATGGACTCGGCGAGTCCAGTGCCCAGAATGCCCGAAATTCGATTTTTTCAGCATTTTTCAGCAACTTGCATCAAGTATAATTGAAAACAAGCCTAGTCTCTGATACCACTGTTGGGTTTTGAGCATTCTAACACTCCTAAGTGTACATGCAACCCGAAATACCTTGGATCTACGTTTTCTCTATTATACATGCAAATATGAACATCAAAGGTATTATACTAATCTAGCATACAAAACAATGACTATAACAAGATAGAATACATACCTCTTTGATGTAGAATGTCCTCATGAAGCTTGAGTGCCTAGTGCCCCAATTGTGACACCTCAAATGGTTCACACAACACCAATTGCTTTTTGAATAACCTTGAGAGAAATGCAGAACACTTGAAATCGGCTAGCCCTTCTCTCTCTTCCATTAGTGTCTGATTTTTGCAAGAGTATGATCTTTATATAGTGTTACAATTACAGTAAACCTTAATTGTCATGGCTTTCCATTTCCTTGGATCCATGGGTTCAAATACACCATGGAGAATCCATGGAGCATCATATGGGTTTTAGCCCAACTTGATAATCCATGGAGCATTAGCCCACTATACAAGTATGGATGATTTACACAATCAACCCATATATTTAATTAGTCTTCTTTTGATCACTTAATTAATTCTAGATTAATTCTAGATTAATTCTTGATCAATACTAATTAAATAATCCTATTAATATATAAGAACTTATAATATATTAATCAACCTTAAGTGTTGTTTCTCTCATTATAGTCTATCCAAATGCATGATGCCATGCAACCCAAATGGACCATGCCGGGTCGGGTCAAGTCTTACCAATTATAGTTATGGACTTAGACATTAATCTAACAGTTTAACCTTAGAACACTTGGAACCTTGAGACTCCTTACCTTTAAGACCCTAAATGTGACCATTTAGAGAGTTTACGACCAGGAGTAAACTCCCTTAGGCCGTAAACACCTCAACACTCTCCAATGAGTTGGTCTTTCTTATCCTTAGGTAGAGCAAAAGTCCCTCAAAATTCCCTAGCCTTAAAACACCCTCATATGCACTTTTGACCACAAGTTTACAACCGTAAACTCCCTTGGCCGTAAACACATGGTCGTAAACACCAAACCATGGCCATAAACACCCTTTAGGTCAATCACATGTGATTCCAACACTTGGACAAAGTGTTTCCTAGTCCCGTGAGGTGTTTCCATGCCTTTGGTTACCTCTAAACCCTATATTTATGTCATTATATGTCATTTAGGACTTATTGTGCCTCGGGACTTCATTCGTGGAACTTCTCATCCTCAGGCGCATATTCGTTGAATCACCCACATCAGGTGAGTTCATACCCCTACATTTTGTCACTTTTCACTGTTTTAAGGGGGGAGGGGGGGATACAAGTCTAAACACAAGAAATTGTGTTTATAATAAATAATACTCTTTAAATGTTGTAAATGACATCAAGTCATCAAAATTCTTTTTAAATCTCTTTTAATATTAGAAAATGCTTTTAAATGTTTTATAAAATCCTTTTAACTTATGTTGTGTCTAATTAATGTTTATATAGATATAGTTATACAAGTAGTGTTTAAAGGACTTAGGACTGACTACCATCTTTAAATACTTTTCCTTGTTTGGATGTGGGTTTAGAGTAAGGTTGTTTGTCCGAATGTCTTTTAAATATTAATTGTATATCATGTATGTGTATGTAGATATAAAAGTTCTAGAAGTCAGTTTAATACCTTGGGTAGCAATGGTATTCTTTCAGTTAAGTTCGGTCAGATAGATACAAAGAACTTACTAGTAACTATAAGGAGTATAGTTAGAGAGTCAATGTTCATTACTGTGACATCCCCAAAATCACGGCCAGAAAAGACCGGTTTGTTTATGCTTTGTTTAAAAATCAGAGTTACATTTTAAATGAAAGTGTTGCGGAATTTGTCCCAAAACAAAAATATGATAAAGATTTATCAAAAGCATTTCCATAGAAATGTATTTCATTAAAAGACTTGGGATGTCATGTTCGTACAGATCAAAAGCATAAACAGTACAATATAAGCCTTACTACATTATTTCATATCTACATGCCTATATCCGTAATCCCTCGTCCAAAACATCACACCTATGCTCATGCGCCACTACCTGTAATACATAAAACTGAGTGGGTCAGGCTTGGGAGCCTGGTGAGCACATAGGGTTTTCAACCCACAATAATAAGTTTATTAATTTCATCGATCAACAATAACCCGATTACCCGTTCCCGTTATCCTCACTTTACGTCCCTAAACACCTATCATAAGGGACCTAGCCTAAGGATCATCATCGGGACCGACACTACTGCTAAGGGGATTCCTCAGCAATAAATGTCCTAAAGGCAACCATGTGGGGGATGGAGTACACCGGTGAACATATCGTTCACAAACACCTACAGGTTGCGAGCCTCTAGTGTTCCACTAGACTGTCTAGAAGAGTCCGTGGTCGTCATCCATACTCCGCTAGATGACAGAATCAACAACATCAACATCGAGGCCTCTCATCATTTTATCACACGTCACCTATTGCATCTACCCATGTTTTACCCCAACATTTTCGTAGATATAAAATACATATACAGTTTAAATCATTGAAAACATGTATAACAACGTTCATCTAGCATAGATAGCAAGTATTCAGATAATATGCACACATAGCACGTAATTTATATAAAATACTTCATATCTATGTGTAAGTTGAAAGTAACTATGCACTCACTTGTTAAGGTGATGATTCCAAAATCGGGCAGCGCTTGCTTCTAACGATTCTATTTTCCTTCGACGAAACCTAGCATTATGTACAGACAGGGGCCAGACATAAAACACCGGAGGGCAGGACCATTTTGGCATATAGCACTTCTGAAATCCAACAACCCTATGCGGCCCTTTAAACCAGATTCCCCGTACCGCGAGTAGTTAAAAAAAAATATTATAACGACA
The DNA here is from genome assembly GCF_002870075.4 of Lactuca sativa. NCBI lineage: Eukaryota > Viridiplantae > Streptophyta > Magnoliopsida > Asterales > Asteraceae > Lactuca > Lactuca sativa. The sequence goes on from NC_056627.2 coordinate 220,507,575, forward strand.
CTTATATAAGTTATAATAATAACTCAAATATTTATTATAAGTTCATAATAACAATACTAATTTTAAATATAAGCTATATTAAAATAAGGTAAGCATAACTTACTTACAAGGGGGTTTTAGCTAGGAGTCGGGCTCTGCAGGGGCAGAACTTCGTCGCTGAATCTTTCTAAGAAAGATCCGTGCAGCGCTTCAGCGCTCACCTTACTATACTAAGCTACAGAAAGAGAAGTCGAATCACGAGGGACCGAAATGCTCGGGGGATAAGGAGAGAAAGACTCTTGAATCAAGAGAATGGTGCAAGAAATATGAGAGCCCAAAGCTCTTATTTATACTAATTGAATTTTCAAAAACTACCCTCCATAATTACTTAATGACCTATTAGTTATATAAACAACTAAACACCCCTCTATAATACTATTATAAATGGATTTAATGATATTTGTACTAAACTAATGTCGAAAGAACTCAACACTAGTCTTATAATGACCGCATCGTCGATACCTTTCTAATGATATATACATATGTATATATATGTGTACGTATACATGATTTATACTTTATTTTAATACGTAAATATGCTATTATAATTTGTAACTCGTTCATACGAACTCCGTTTTTGACGTTCTTTATATCCACGCGTAGGTGAAGACGTACTCTACAACTTTCGTTTAGACTCCGTCGGCTAATTTTGACTTTATTTTTAAAGTTATATTTTTAACAAGCCGGGACAAGATTGGTCTGTTTAAAATCTCATAACTTCTTCATACGAAGTCAGATTTGGGCGTTCTTTTTATCGATGTTCTTAGTTTAACATATTTTATGACTTTTGTTTAGATCACTAACGCTAAATCTCGCTCTATCGTAAAGTCACTATTCACGCTTCCCGGTATCGTGCCGGTTCTGTCGTGAAACTTCGACGGGTCATAACTTCTTCGTTATAACTCGGATTTCGGCGTTCCTTATATGCACGGAAACCTTGAGACATATTATACAACTTTATGTAGAGATATCGGGATTATCTCACACTTTAATTTTGACGCTCATTTTTATTCTTTATTAATTATACATTTATAATTAAATAATAAACACATATAATTCACATAATACTCAAATATTTCATCTTTATTACTTCAAAAAGAGTTACAAGAGTTGACCTAGACTATTACATTGACAAAAATGCTTAGCCTTGAAACCCGGGCGTTACAATTACTTGGTAGTTCAATACATTTCACTTAATAGTTCATAAAAGTCATAGCTGTACATAGAGATATAATACTTGTTAGTTATCTATTCAGAAAGTACGAACAATAATACGAACTAAACTTAAGGAACTCAAAAAGGTACATCTTCCAATGTACCACACGTATAAAAGGGGTACCGGGGCACTGTACCATACCTTCAGTTAACATGGGTATGCGAGCAGAGTACCTTGATACCCTATAGGGGGAGTACGTACACATAATACCAACACCCAAACATAAAACGTACATAGGTAATAGTTTCTGCGATTTCCTAGTATATACCCAAAAGTTATGTACAATGAGAAACTGATAGACGGTTGAACATGTGAACTCTGTTTTGCTTTCCTTTTCCTTGTTTGGATGAGGGGGTCCGACAGGATTGCACAATCAATTGTCCGCCCTTTTCTGGTTATGTATAATAAGTATGTACTATGTGAATCACGAGACAGTCTTTTCAAAGTACTATTCAGAAGAACATAATGATCGTGCTATAGTCTTTTCGTAGTATATTTATTATACTATGAACTAAGACTGAACTTGCTATTTCAATAGCATAATATCCAATTCAAGAATGGTTTTATGAGATATAAAACTAAGTATGTTATTGCATAGCATATTTATACATTCATTAAGTCGTACTTTTGGAGGGTTACAAGTTAACTATTCCATATCACAGTACGCTATCCTTCAGTATAAGAGTTTTAGGGGATAAAACCACAGTTCAATAACAGTTAGGGAATATGGGTTTTCCTAGGTTCAATGGTAACATTTTCTAGGTATTCTAGTAACATTTACTAGGAATTCTAGTTCATTAGAAAGGATTCATAAGAAGGTTATTATTATGATTTCCTCGCTTATACATTCCCGAGTTATATATAACGAAGATCTGGTAGACAATAGATGTGTGAGGTTTCTAACTTAGTTTCTTTTCCTTGTTTGGATGTGAAACTAGGGTAGAACCACACATTTTATTATCCTCCCAATCTTGATTATATCATAACGTGTATAAGTTAAGTTTTCATGGACAATAACTCATCTCTTAGTCAGAATCAAAATAACCTAGATTACTTTTAATTATAACTATAATCCTTCAGTTTATACGAAAGATTATATATAATGAAGACTAGATAGATTAGAGATTGTGTGAACTCAGTTTTGCTTTCCTTTTTCCTTGTTCGGATGTGGGGGTACGACCGAATTACACAACCGACTATCCATCTCATATTGATTATATGCAATTAGTATAAACTAAATGATTATAGAAGAAATTGTTTCAGCCTTACTTTACTTTTAAGGAAACATATGGTTTTCTTGTCAGTCTTTCAAAATTGTTCAATTGTCAAAGAAGTTTCTCACTTTAAACTAAATCTTATGCACTCACCAGCTTTATAGCTGATACTCGCTTTCAAAATACTTGTATTCTTAGGAATATATTAAGACAGGTATCCAACCGAAGTTCGTGAAGTCGGAGCAGTAGTTTCTCGTCTTATCTTTTGTTACTATTATGCTATAACCACATCTAATGTTTTGAACTCGATGTAAACACTCTTACATATATATTAAAGAATGTTGTTGCTTTGATTACTATTATTCAATTGTTGTGATACTACATATGACGTCCTCCACCCCCGAACGTTTCCGTCGTTCCGGTTTTGGGGTGTGACAGATTGGTATCAGAGCATTGTTTATAGTGAACTAAGTATATCAGCCTATAAAAGATATACAACTATAAATACAATGGGGCCGAAGTGCTCTGTCTAAACGTATACTTATAAATATATCAATATTTTCCAGAAGTATACATGCTCACATATATACGTACTAGAATGTAGAACAGAACAAAAGTATTTAATTGTTGGGCACAACAGTCAAACCTGGTCAGTTATGTAATCATATCTAGGATGAATATAGCCTGATCAACTATATTTATTTGAGATATGGTGAACGTGTGTTAAGGGATGATAGTGGTGTTGCGACAAACCTAAAACTTACCAAATACTAGGTCCAAAGGAGTCTTTAGAACAAAACATAAAGTAAAATACTATCTGAGTATTTTAAGATACTATCTAATGACAATACTAAAAGTGTACAATAACAAGAAACTTAAGAATCAAACCTAAAAATAGAGATACTATATGAGTATCTTCAATAATTGTAAATAATTATATGAGAACTAAAAGACCCTTACTGATCGGTTTATAATGGCAGAGTGTATACATCATAGAGTTATATATAATAAAGATCTCATAGACTTAAAATGTATGGTTTCACTTCACTTCCTTTTCCTTGTTTGGATGTGGATTTGGAGTAGTATCATATATTCGAATGACTATTAGATTCGAATTATATATAATTTGTATACCCTATGTGATTATAGAAAGACTCAATAAGGATCTCAAGTTAAAAATTTAGTACTAGAAATAGATTAAATATTCTCATAGGTTCTTTAGACATTTCCATTCTCGCACCGACAACTTAGCTCGAGACACTACCTCACTAAGATAGTCGACAGAGGAGTCAAGGAGGAACAAGGAGGAAGCCACAGAGAGAACTTTGAGAAGGGATCAGACAAGGAGTGCGAAGCTAGAGGAATGCCAGAGGACATCATAGGAACATAAGAGAACATCAGATTTCTTTCGCCAGGAGTAGGACAGGGAACAGACGAAACCACTCGTGAGTCATGCGAGGTGGCAGAAAACCTTACGCGTCGCTCTAATAGCTAGTAGACCAATACGACCTAGTGAGTTAATGAATACAATACTCACACTATGTGATAGGCATAAAGTCTTTATAATTACGACTCATTAACTCCAGTAAATCGGATCATAGGATTTCAGTTAGGGATAACCACAACCATAAATTCATAAGTCTATTGACCTCTGTTATGAATTGTCAACATAACCACTTTGAAATCATGAAACCCTCAGTTCGAATAACATTTGACCTGACTTCATTCCTGAAAACTTATCCCTATCTTGTCTTTCATCTACCTAGATGAAAGATGCATCCCAGAAGAAATCCTAGACGCTTTAACACCCAAGCAACGGGAACTCCGCCACCACTACCACAATTCGATGCTACCATAATACAGGCAGCAGTCACAGCTGTATCCGTAGCCATGGAACACTACCACACAACAGTTACCGGTGAGATGGGTGACGGTGTCATCACCCATAATCATGTGCATCAGAAAGAATGTTCCTATAAGGAATTCAGGAACTGCAAACCCAAAACATTCGACGGAACTGGAGGGGTCCTTACTATGAGGCAATGGTTTGAGAAGACAGAATCAGTCTTCGAAATCTGCGAATGTCTGGAAAGAAGCAGGGTAAAGTTCGCTGCTTGCACTTTCACAGAGAGAGCCCTCACATGGTGGAATGGCCATGTGAAGTCACTGGGTCTGACAGTGGCGAATTCAATGGGCTGGGAGAACATGCAAGAGCTAATGAGAGAAGAATATTGCCCCAGAAGCGAGATACAAAAGCTAGAAGAAGAGCTTTGGAATCTCAAAATGGCTGGGGTCTGATATAGTGACCTACACTAATAGATTTAGTGAACTAGCGGCACTATGCCCTGAGATGGTTACTCCTGAGGGTAAGAAGATAGAGATATACATCTGGGGATTATCTCCTCTGACGCAAGGAGATGTTTTATCATCCAAACCAATCACTTTCGTTAGTGCAAAACGCTTGGCAGAGATGCTTGTTGACCACGAAGTCGGTCAAGGCGTGAGTACCCCGAATTCTGAGTCATCAATGGGGGATGCCTGCAAGCGAAAGTCTTGGGATGACAAGAAAAGGAAATCAACGCAAAAGGCGAAGATTTATGCTGCTACAACTCCGGCTAACCCAACAACTTTCAATAATTATGCTGGAACACTTCCTAAGTGTGACAGGTGTGCATTTCATCACACCGGAGCGTGCCACGAGATGCATTGTAAAATTACCACAGAAAGGGGCACACTGCTTGTTTCTGTAGAGCGTCGGCACAACCTATCTCCCAAGTCTCTAGCGTCGGATTCAGCCAGGCTTGCTATGGGTGTGGCGAAACAGGGCACATGAAGAGGAATTGCCCAATAACAAGGAACTCTGGCTGCAGATGGAAGGATACTGATGATCACAATTGCAGGAGAGACTACTCCGGATCCACGTTGAAATTCTAGTGTGTTCTATAGCGTAAATGTTAGACTTTTAAACTTTTGAAAACAAGTGCAACTAGAGTTTTATCTTTTGCGAGACCCCATCAGTATTAGGGACTCTCGTGCTGCTTGTACTTGCCTTTAGCAGTATATCTTGTTCACAGCTGTAGTATCGTAGATGAAACTAAAGTACTAAAACTCTTTTATAAGTTGCATCGTTGTGTTTTTATAACGCCTTTCTGACTAGTCTCACGCTAGTTATTCCGAGTAGTCCGACATTATCATTTGACTTGAGTTGATTCAATCCTCATAGTGCCAGTTTTGTGCGAAATTCTTTTCCCCGTAATCGACGTTCCAACGAAGCCGTCATTCCAGAACGCTGAGGTAATCATGCGTAGAGTGCCTTATGTTTCGTAGCTTTCCCGAAATAACCTCAGCAAACCTCTCCGGAATACCACTCGTACAGTACGTCAAGTTTAATACCAAGGACCCATACGACTGATCTATTGCAGAGGAATGTATACACAAGGGTGGTGTATAATCAAGGTTCTACAAGCTTAGAATTGATGATTTCGCTTTAACTTCTTTTCCTTGTTTAGATGTGAGCTTAGAGAAGAATCATTTATTCGACTGCTTTTTCAATCTTAATAATACACGACTCGTATACACAAGACTACGATCGATGAATCTAGTATGAGTTCTATTATGAACTTCAGGACGGAGACTGCTCAAGACTACAAGTGATCGTGCTACCATGCGAATAAACTTGGAAGCCAAACTAAGACCTTCCCGCCGATCAAGACAAGAGATGCAGATGGAACAGAAGTACTTGACCTTCCCATAATTCATGAGTATTCACTTTCAAATCTGAATTTCGGGACGAAATTCCCTTTAACGGGGGGATGATGTGACAACCCGAAATTTTTTTGTTTGAAAGCTCAGTCAGTCAACTCAACTCAGTGTCAGACTCATTCCTGCTGTCATTTAGCACAATTTAGAGTCTGTTTAAGCGTTCTGAGCCTAGTACACTTAAGGGATAAGTGTTGGGATTTATCTGCTAAAGCCACAGTACAAGATTCAAGCCTTAAACTCCAACATGTGGAGTTTACGGCCGTAAACATGGAGTTTACGACTGTAAACTCAACCCTGGCAGTGATATCCCCTATATAACCTCATACCCTTGATTTTTCTTTCATTATTTCATTTCCAACTCAAGAACACTCCCAAATCCTCTCAAGCATCATCCCGATTTTCATCCTAGATCATCAAAAGTTGTAAGTGTTCTTCTTTTAGATTGATTTTAATCCTTCTTAACTAGCATCATCTCATGATTTCATCCATGAAAATCATGTTTTCATAGATCTTCAAGTTTCACCAAGAACACTAAGAACACACACTAGTGTTCTTGGCTAAAATCAACAATTTTAAGCCTCTATATCGTAAGTACTCTTTCCTACACTTGATATCTAGTTAGGACTCATGATTAGAGCCTTGAAAACATCAAAAACACAAGGACAAAAGGAGTTTACGGCCAAGCCATCTCCCATGGCCGTAAACCCCTCTAAGTGTGCCATTTTTGACCTTAAACACATCTAGGCTCTTGTTTAACCTTAGAACACTTGGAACCTTGAGACTCCTTACCTTTAAGACCGTATATGTGACCATTTAGAGAGTTTACGGCCAGGAGTAAGCTCCCTTGGGTCGCAAACACCTCAACACTCTCCAATGAGTTGGTCTTTCTTATCCTTAGGAGAGCAAAAGTTCCTCAAACTTCCCTAGCCTTCAAACACCCTCATATGCTCTTTCGACCATGCGTTTACAACTGTAAACTCCCTTGGCCGTAAACACCAAACCATGGCCATAAACACCATTTAGGTCAATCACATGTGATTCCAACACTTGGACAAAGTGTTTCCTAGTCCCGTGAGGTGTTTCCTTACCTCTAAACCCTATATTTATGTCATTATATGTCATTTAGGACTTATTATGTCTCGGGACTTCATTCGTGGAACTTCTCATCATCACGTGCATATTTGTTGAATCACCCACATCAGGTGAGTTCATACCCCTACATTTTGTCACTTTTCGTTGTTTTAAGGGGGGGGGGGGGGAGGGTACAAGTCTAAACACAAGAAATTGTGTTTATAACAAATAATACTCTTTAAATGTTGTAAATGACATCAAGTCATCAAAATGCTTTTTAAAACTCTTTTAATATTAGAAAATGCTTTTAAATGTTTTATAAAATCTTTTTAACTTATGTTGTGTCTAATTAATGTCTATATAGATATAGTTATACAAGTAGTGTTTAAAGGACTTAGGACTGACTACCAGCTTTAAATTCTTTTCCTTGTTTGGATGTGGGTTTAGAGTAAGGTTGTTTGTCCGAATGTCGTTTAAATATTAATTGTATATCATGTATATGTATGTAGATATAAAAGTTCTAGAAGTCAGTTTAATACCTTGGGTAGCAATGGTATTCTTTCAGTTCAGTTCGGTCAGTTAGATACAAAGAACTTACTAGTAACTATTATAACATCCCAAAAACACAGTCTGAAAATTTTGTTTTAAATCGGTAATAAAACCATATTCATCAAACGTAATATAAGAATCATAAACTATGTATCCCAAAATATCATAACAACTGTCAAATATATCAGAGTATAAACACCCAAAGCTGAATAAATGGTGTGTGCACTGCAATCTTCCCGAGCCCCTCTTTTGAAAAATGAGTACCTGAAACCAAAATTGAAACTGTAAGCACGAAGCTTAGTGAGCTCCCCCAAACTACCACATATGACACAATAGCATATAAACACATATTGGGCCTTGCCCACTGCATCAGACCGAAGTCCGGAAACTGCATCGGACTGAAGTCCGGAACTAACTAGGATCCCGTCCCCTGCATTGGAATGAAGTCCGGAACTAACTGCATCGGACCGAAGTCCGGAACTGACTGCATCGGACCGAAGTCTGGAACTGACTGGGACCCCGTCCCTTGCATCAGCCGAAGTCCAGAACTGACTGCATCGGACCGAAGTCCAGAACTGACTAGGACCCTATCCCCTGCATCGGACCGAAGTCCGGAAACTGACTGAACATAGCATTTCGTAACATATAAACTAGCATGAATACATATACTGCATACTGCATCGGAACAGAGTCCGGAACACATAACAGAAAACATACTTGAATCACAAAGACATCAAGCACTCTAACTACTGCATCGGACCGAGGTCCGGAACTAACTGAACATAGCATAACATAATCATAACATATAATATAAACACATTTTACTTATACATATATATATATATATATATATATATATATATATATATATATATATATATATATATATAATATAGTAGACTTTTAATGGCTGCCCAATGACGGTCATTTTACATGCCGCTTCCTTAAACACCCCTTATAGACCAGCTTCATGAATGAGGCTTACTAACGGTAAGACTGACTTTTTACTTATACATATATAATATATTAGACTTTTAATTTTATATAGTATAAGGGTGTATTTTACACTTTTAAAATACTAGGTGGTTTAAACTATAAATTAGACTTTTAAGTTAATTAAATTTAAACCATATGATTATGACGTTATTAATTCTCTCTTTTAATTAAACACTTAATTAATTTAATAAAATCCATAAGAGTGTAATTTGAACTATTCAAAGTAACATCAAGGTTCTAAACATAAAATTCAAAATTAAAACTATTCAATTAATTTTTAAGTTACAAAAACCAAGAGTTGCACATTTTGAAAACTTTCAATTACTAAAGTTCTAGAATTTAATGAGATTTTTCAAATTCCAAAACTTGAGGGCAAGTTTTGAAACTCTTCAAAACCTTTGGAGTTCCAAACTTGATGACAAGATTTGTAACTCCAAAAAAACTTTTGAGTTGCAAAATTTGATGACAAGTTTTGTAACTCTTCAAAAACATTTAGATCAAATTTTAAACTAATAAAATAATCATAATTTTATCTTTTACCAATTTGACCCAATCAAGTTCAAATAGCAAGACAATTCAAATAAAAAAATTACAAATAAATAGCTTATTATATAAACTAGTAATTTAGACAATTTATCTTTTAATTGGATGAGGATGATCATTGTCTTATCAATAAAATCAAATTTTATGAGCCAAAATAGTTTGTGGTAATGATCTTAATCTAATTCTGGCCAAAAAAAACCCGAAAAACTGCAAACAACCTATCCAACTCGTCGAGTTGGCTTGATTTGTGCTTGACTCGTCGAGTTAGATCATAGGACTCGTCGAGTCCCCTATTCAGATAACAGTTTTTCAAATTTTCCAGCTTTGAACAAATAACCAATGCATCTATATAACATAAAATACCCATGGCTCTGATACCACTGTTGGGTTTTATGTACTCTAACATCCCTATGGTGCACATACAACCCTAACGCTTTGGATCTAAGTTTTCTTTAGTTATACATGCAATAAAATTATCCAAAGCATGAAGCCTACAACTAGTATACAATTTGATATTTGCAACAAAAAATCAAGTTAGATGAATACCTCTATATTGTAGCTTGTGGAATTTGGCCTTTCAAGAGCTTAGCACCTCAAGTGTGATGCCTCAAATGGTTCACAAAACACCACCAACGGTTGGAAAACTTTGAGAGAGAGGTTAGGCACACCAAAATCGGCTATACTCTTGTTGTAACACTTGTGTGTGCGATTTTGGTTAAGGGGTTACACATATAGTGTAGGATTCAAAGAGTCACTTGTAAACCCTAATCCATACACTTAGGCTTATGATCCAACAATTCATATGGACTCTCATACAAACTTAGCCCATTATGGATCAATAGCCCAAACCATATGTATCATTGATTTACATAATAAGTCCCCGTTAATTTAATTAGTCTCTTTTGATCACTAAATTAATTCCAAATTAATTATTGATCAATACCAATTAAATAATATGATTTCTCTATTGATATATTATACTTATAATATATTAATAAATCACAATTAACCTCTTTCTCAAATATTCATCCTATCAGATTGTTCCGGTGAATGCAATCCAAAATGGAACATGCTACTCTCGGGTCAAGTACATACCAATTATAGTTATGGGTCAAGTACATACCAAGAGTACTCAGGCTGTCCTACATGACCACCGACAGTCCCTAAGGGCACTCCATAGATGATTACTAACAAGCACATATAACATACAGTTCTACAGGTTATTACCACAAAACAACATACTCAATATCAGGAGACAGATCTAACTGATCACTATAGCATAGCAACATACACGATACCAGGACACAGATCTATTAGATTACTACTGATGGGTTTTGGCCATATGAACATTCCTATGTGCACATGCAAACCCTAATGCTTGTATCTAGGTTTCTCTAATTAAACATGCATTGTATCCAAGACTTCTAATGGCTAATAGAGCATAAGAACAATACAAAATCAGAGTTAGAAGCTTACCTTGAAACACTTGTTTGATCTTCTTGTTCTTGGAGCTTTAGAGTCACAAATGTCACTCCTCTAATGGCTTACAAACACCAACTAGCAAGAGGATGATATGAGAGAGAGGAGAGGGAATAAAAATCGGCCAGGGTTTCTTTGCTTTATTAGAGGTGCCGATTTCCCTTGCCCCAAGGGTCTATTTATACTTGTAAGGCAACCCTAGTTGGATAATCTTTACTCAAAGCAATCCAAATCCTTTCCAAGATAAGCCCTTGGACAATTTGTGGCTTATCCAAAGCCCTAGAAATCGTCCAACCCTATCCAAGAAGGATTTACAGCCCAAAGTGTAACTATCAAACAATTGACAGTTTATACCCTATTATTTAATTAATCTCTTTAAGTCACCAAATTAATTCTAATTAATTTATGACTTATATTAATCAAATAACAATATTATTATTCCTTACATTATTCTCATAATATATTAATAATATTTATTCTCTCATAATAAATCATCCTGTCAAGTTGCTATGGTGAAGGCAACCCAAAAGGACCATGCACAATCGGGTCAAATACTTGCCTAATATAGTTGTAGCCTTAGACACTATTCCAACAGTCTCCCACTTGGATAAGTCTAGTAACTATATGCACAAGTACAATTCAATTTGCAATCATAGCTCTCAAAGACGCTGTCAAACTCTGATCTAATCAATCTTGTACTTTAGATAAGGGATCATACAGTCCTCTGTTAGATATCATGCTGGCAATTCTATGGAATAATTAGTCTAGCATTTTGGTTTCTCGATCTCCGATTCATTTGACATAGAACTTAATCGAACACATCAATTCAGTTCTGACCGGGCCCGACACATAAGTCAAATCAAATCATCGAGCGTCCGAGATATCGCTTTCACCCTCTTGGGATAAAAGTAACAGATAAACTTCGACTTATATGCATTTACTTATTCATTAATCAACTATACACAACAATGCGTTTTATAACACCGAGTTACTGATGCATTTTCGCATTATCAATGTACAACCAATTAACAAATAACAAACCATATATCTAGGTTTTAAGACTATATGATATTATCGTCTTGCGACCACCCTTTTATATCATATTCCATAAGGTGATTCCAGCAAGCACGGGTTTGTTCCAATGCTCAAAACCAGTTCATAAGCACTCATGAACGTTGCAGCAACCCTTTGTTATGTCTAACACCATTTAGACAATCTACATACCAATTCATGACAATCTTCATTCATATCTACTTCCAAACATATGAACGATTGTGGACAATTTGAATAATTCGATTATTCCTAATAAACTCAATTATTCTGGAAGTCAAAACATGCAAAGTGAAACAATAGTTAAACAATTAACATAAGACAGTAACATTACTTATAAATAAAACTCCTTTATTTAATCATCAAATGTTAATTACATTTATCTATTACATGTTTCTAATACTATTTAATCTATGCTAATATCATCCTTCAGCCCAATACTCCTAGCATGCTGCAAGTGCTTAACCCTACTCAGTCCCTTCGTAAGCGGATCTGCTGGGTTATCTTCTGATGATATCCTCTTCACTATGAGTTGTCCTTCTTCTACACGATGTCTAATTAAATGATATTTTCTGTCAATATGTCTAGATCTACCATGATCCCTCGGTTCCTTGGTCAAGGCAACCGCTCCTTCATTATCACAGAAAATCTCCATGGGCTCCTTTATGGCAGGTACGACTCCAAGATCACCGATGAAGTTCTTCAGCCATATTGCCTCCTTCGACGCTTCGATCGCTGCAATGTACTCTGATTCGCATGTTGAATCAGCTACGGTTTCCTGCTTGGAACTCTTCCATGTCACTGCTCCTCCATTCAGGGTAAAGACCCAGCCCGACTGCGAATGGTAGTTGTCCCTGTCGGTCTGAAAACTGGCGTCACTATACCCTCGCACCTTCAAGTCATCACTCCCTCCGAGGACTAAGAACCATTCCTTCGTCCTCCGAAGGTACTTAAGGATATTCTTCACCGCAATCCAATGGGCTCTGCCAGGATTCCCTTGATATCTGCTAACCATGCTCAAAAGCGAAGGCTACATCCGGGCGAGTACAAGTCATAGCGTACATGATTGATCCAACTGCGGAAGCGTATGGTACTCGGCTCATTTCTGCTATTTCAGCTTCGGTACTCGGACTTTGAGTCTTACTCAACTTGGCATTACTTTGTATCGGTAATTCTCCCTTCTTTGAGTCTTACTATCCTTATTCCCAAAATGTAAGAAGCCTCTCCGAGGTCCTTCATAGCGAAGCACTTCCCGAGCCAGGACTTAACTTCCTGCAGAGTCGGGATGTCGTTTCCTATGAGTAATATGTCATTGACATATAGAACGAGGAAGCTAACTATACTCCCACTGGCTTTGACATATACACACGATTCATCTTCGCTTCGTACAAATCCAAACTCTTTGACTTTCTCATCGAAGCAAAGATTCCATCTGCGAGATGCTTGCTTAAGTCCATAAATGGACTTCTCAAGCTTACACACTCTATCCGGATGCTTCGGATCCACAAACCCCTCTGGCTGAGCCATGTAAACATCCTCAGCCAACTTCCCATTAAGGAAAGCGGTCTTGACATCCATTTGCCAAATCTCATAATCATGAAATGCGGTAATAGCTTGCATCACTCTAATAGACTTTATCTTCGCAACTGGTGAGAAGGTCTCATCATAGTCAACTCCGGGAGTTTGAGTGAAGCCCTTCGCAACCAATCGCGCCTTATATGTGTGTACGTTTCCATCCATGTTGGTCTTCTTCTTGAAGATCCATTTGCACCCAACGGTCTTACGTCCGGGCACATTATCAACCAAATTCTAAACTTGGTTATCATAGATGGATTGGATCTCGTTATCCATTGCCTCTTTCCATTTCGCAGACTTCGGGCCTGCCATGGCTTCCTTATAGCTATTAGGTTCATCAAGGTTTATTAGTGTACCATCACTAATATATGTGTACCCTTCGGTAGTAGTATTAAAACCATAAAACTGGGGTTGAACTCTAGCTCTTTCAGAACGTCTAAGAGGTAAGGATTCGTCAATCGGTTCAACCGGAGTTTCCTCCTCGGTTTGAGTGCCAGCGGTAGAGGTTCCTTCATTTATCGATTCTTGAATCTCTTCAAGCTTGATTTGCCTCCCACTGTCTCCTTGGCTTATGAGTTCTCGCTCTCGGAAAACTCCTCTCCTCGCAACAAAGACAACATTGTCCTTCGGTCTATAGCAGAGATATCCAAAGGATTTCTGTGGGTAGCCGATGAAAGTACATCGCTCACTACGAGGTTCGAGCTTGTCGTGAGTATCTCGTCTTACGAAAGCCTCGCAACCCCAAACCTTGATATGTGCTAACGAGGGAGCTTTCCCTGTCCACATCTCGTGAGGTGTTTTTGGCAACCTTCTTAGTAGGGACTCGGTTAAGGATACGGGCGGTAGTCTCTAAGGCATACCCCCAAAAAGAGATTGATAGTGAAGCACGACTCCTCATAGAGCGAACCATGTCCAACAAAGTTCGCTTACGCATTTCTGCCACACCATTCAATTGTGGTGTCCTAGGTGGTGTCAATTGTGAAACTATTCCACACTCCTTAAGATAATCGTGGAATTCAAGACTTAGGTACTCTCCTCCTCGATCGGATCGAAGCATCTTGATTTTCCTGCCCAATTGATTCTCCACTTTATTCTTGAACTCTTTGAACTTTTCAAAACTTTCTGACTTTTGCTTGATTAAGTAGATATACCCATATCTACTAAGTCATCGGTAAAAGTCACATAGAAGCGGTTCCCATCCTTTGTGGTTGATCTAAACGGTCCACATACATCGGTGTGTATTAGGTCCAATAGACCCTCACCCCTTTCACACGTACTTGTGAAGGGTGATTTAGTCATCTTTCCAAGTAAACAAGACTCGCATGTGTCATCTTCCCTTTGGTCGAATGACTCCAACACTCCATCCTTTTGGAGTTGGGCTATGCGCTTCTTGTTGACATGTCCAAGACGACAATGCCACAAGGATGCTCTATCCATACTATTAGAAGAATCCATGCATAAAACATCATTTCCTAAGTTATCTACAATCATAACGGTTTCATAAATTCCATTACATGGTATAGCTTCAAAATAAAAGACACCATTAAGATAAGCCAAAATAGAACCATTCTCATTATTAAAAGAAAATCTAAAACCTTGTCTAAACAAACCATGAAATGAAATGATGTTTCTAGCCATTTCTGTCGAATAGCAACAATTGTTCAAATCTAAAGACAAACCATTCCTAAGCACTAAAGAATATACTCCAATCTTGGTCACAGGCGACGATCTTCTATTCCCCATGATTAGATTTATTCTTCCAGCCTCCACATCCCTATTTCTTCTTAGTCCCTGCACATTAGAACAAATTTGGTAACCACAACCGGTATCAAGAACCCAAGAAATAGCATGAGATGAATCGTTAGATTTAATTTTGTATATACCTGCGAAAGACGGCTTGATCTTTCCTTCCTTGATGGCTTGCAGGTACTCTGGGCAGCTTCTCTTCCAATGTCCTATCTTGTGGCAGTGGTGGCACTCTGCCTCCTTTGGGTTGGGGCAGGGTTTAGCAGGATCAACTTTAGTCCCACTAGAAGAGGCACCATCTCGGGACTTAACCTTGCGATCGTTCTTAGATGAAGCCTTCCTCTTCTTTCCCCTTCCTTGTCCAATAGCCAAAACAGGAGCAGCGGGTGGATTGGGAGTTGGTGCAACAGACTTGTCCTTGAAGTTGCTCTCAGCGACCCTCAAGAGACCTTGGAGCTTGCTTAGGGTGACCTCATCTTTGTTCATGTGGTAGGTCATCCTAAATTGATTGTAACTTGGAGGCAAAGAGTGAAGCACCATGTCGATCGCCAAGTCTCCCCCAAAGTCAACATTCAACTTGCGAAGACGGTCGACATACCTTTGCATCTTTTGCAGGTGCACGGTAAGAGACTCTCCATGACCCATTTAGCGGAAATCATGTTAGTGAAAATCTCATAACGCTCTTGTCTCGCGTTTTGGTGGTATCTCTCCAACAAGTCTTGGTGCATCTCGTACGGGTACATGTCCTCATAGGACTTTTGAAATTCGGAGTTCATAGTGGCTATCATGATGCAATGTACCTTCGTTGCATCACGCTCGTGAGTTTCAAAAGCGGTCATTGCAGCCGAGTAGCGATTTCAGGGTTGATTTTCTCGAGCTTCTCATCGAGGACATACTCCTTGTCCTCATAGCGAGCAATAGTGCGAATGTATCTTATCCATTCGCTAATGTTTGTCCCATCGAAAGTGACCTTTTGACAAAGGCTCATCAATGTGAATGAACTAGCAGCAGCGTTGTTTGCGTTCGACATCTACAAATAGAAAGGACAAAGATAGATTAGAATATGAATCCCTAATTATCACCCAATAAGAAAATTAGGGCTAGGATCCAACAACAATATTTACATATTAGAAAAGGGATACCGTAATCTAACATGCAAACAATTTGAAGGTAAGTGAATGACGATTCACTAATTCTCATCCACGAAAACATAACTTTAAGTTCTAAATGTATTGAGAATTCCTAGGTCTAGATGAGATTCATTGAAACTTTTCAATGGCATGTTTAAATCTCGATATGTCCCTCTTGTTTGTGACTGGGATACCAAGGATCACAAAGCGGGTGTGAATTACCATGCAAATTTACATGGTGCCTTCATTGTAACGATCACCTATTCGATGTGCCGGTAAACCACACACGCTCCATCGAACTATGATAAACAATGAATCACGCTTTGCCATCTTTGCTTAGAACCAATTAGTGTGCCGGTAAACCACACATGCTCCACTAACTTCTTAGTAAGGGTGCAAAGTGTAATTTCATGGGATTGCATCAATTCATTTTTCCTAAAGTAACTAAGATTGGGAAAATTAAAAAACATGTAGTTACTTTGTATTTTCATATTATACTTTTAATGAGAGATGAGGTTGCCCTATCCTACCCGTTCGGCTAACGACCCTCCACCGATCAAGCAAGCGGTGGGTGTGAGTGTACACCCATTAAGCGCCATTTTATAGGCCGCATCCTTATACCCACCTTATAGATCGGCTTCGTGAATGAGGCCTACTAACGGTAAGACTAGCATTTTAGTTATGCATATATATATATATATATATATATATATATATATATATATATATATATATATATATATATATATATATTAATCTTGTAATATTATATTAGTATAGGGTTGGATTTTAAACTTGTAAAATTCTAGGGTTTGAAATTTAAATTGTCAAAATTAAACTTTTAATCACAAAACATAAATTTCAAAACTTGAGGGCAAGTTTTAAACATTTAAAACATGGAGGATCAAATAGCAAATAATCTTAATTAACAATTAATTCCATAATTATCCATATTTGATTTATTTAATGATTTCTTGCAAAATAATTTACCAATTTAATCAAAATAAATAATTAATTATCACATAAGGAAATTAAATATTTTATTAATTGATAAATATCTTTAATTAGATCAAGATTATAGTCATATATATCAAAAAATCGGATTATGGTTGATCTAATATGATAAAGGCAAGTTTCCATAAGATAAATATCAAAAAATCCCGATTTTGGCCCTTCCTGACGCTCGGACTCGCCGAGTTCCCAACTGGACTCGTCGAGTCAGGCCAACTCGTCGAGTCCATGGGACTCGTCGAGTTCATGATACAGAAACACAAAATTCGAATTTTGCAAGTAAGAAACAAACAATCATGCATCAATTTAATAGAAACCAGTCTAGGCTCTGATACAACTGATGGGTTTTGGCCATATGAACATTCCTATGTGCACATGCAAACCCTAATGCTTGGATCTAGGTTTCTCTAATTAAACATGCATTGTATCCAAGACTTTTAATGGCTAATAGAGCATAAGAACAATACAAAATCAGAGTTAGAAGCTTACCTTGAAACACTTGTTTGATCTTCTTGTTCTTGGAGGTTTAGAGTCACAAATGTCACTCCTCTAATGGCTTACAAACACCAACTAGCAAGAGGATGATATGAGAGAGAGGAAAGGGAATAGAAATCGGCCAGGGTTTCTTTGCTTTAGCAGAGGTGCCGATTTCCCTTGCCCCAAGGGTCTATTTATACTTGTAAGGCTCCTAGGGTTTCACCCTTAAACCCTAGTTGGATAATCTTTACTCAAAGCAATCCAAATCCTTTCCAAGATAAGCCCTTGGACGATTTATGGCTTATCCCAAGCCCTAGAAATCGTCCAACCCTATCCAAGAAGGATTTACAGCCCAAAGTGTAACTATCAAACAATTGACAGTTTATACCCTCTTATTTAATTAATCTCTTTAAGTCACCAAATTAATTCTAATTAATTTATGACTTATATTAATCAAATAACAATATTATTATTCCTTATATTTTTTTCATAATATATTAATAATATTTATTCTCTCATAATAAATCATCCTGTCAAGTTGCTATGGTGAAGGCAACCCAAAAGGACCATGCACAATCGGGTCAAATACTTGCCTAATATAGTTGTAGCCTTAGACACTATTCCAACAACTACAACATAACAACATACTCAATATCAACAATCCAAAGAATACATGGCCGTATGTACTCAGAGGTGAGATAGTCACCCGAACATGTGATCCTACTCTAGAACCACAACCAAACAAGGAACAGGTAAGAGAGCTTAGATCAAGAGTCCCCAGTCTATCCTACATGACTGTATATAATCCTAGGGCATCCCCTTACTAATAGATAACCAAAACTAATGGGTCGACATTAGTGCCTTCGACCCACAGTTACAATGAGGCGAAACTCACCTCGATACGTGCGTAGATAACCATTGTAGCAATGAAGGACTCTACCTGCTTCAAATCACTTTCAAAAACCTATAGGAAGATACTTGAGTCAATACCCCATCACAAGTGATAGTCATTGCAATAGTGACCACCCCCGAAGACGGTTGCTGTGGACGTGTTTGTGTATGTGTTTCGCGTGTGCGTGTGTATTTTAGTGTTGATGCCCGTTGTTGACGTGTTGTTGGCCGGAAAATCAAGTAGAAAGACCACCATGGCAGCCAACCATGGTGGCTGCCGCCCGTGCTGCTCTTTCTGCCGCCACCAGCCACCGTGTACGGTGGCTGTGTGTGTGAAATGGTGTTTATGTGTGTGTTATTTCAGTTGAATGTTGTTTTTCGGCTGCTGATTGGATTATTATTTCACCCAAGAATGACTAAGTCTAACCATTTATTTGAATTACATACAGAAACTATGGCACCCATAAAATCCCTAATCAAAACTATGGCAGGACCAGGAAGTCAACGATAATTAGAATTCCATACAGAATAAAAATAAGAGAGCTTACTAAAGATAAGAGAGCTTACTGGATGTCAGTGAGATAGCCGCCGGAGATGTAGGGAAAACGGAGAAGGCAAAGGTAGTTAATAGAGAATGCGGAGCAGGGTAGTGGTGACGAACTTCGGCGTATAAGGTGGTGGTGGTAAGCGACGACGTATAGGGCGGTGGTGGTGAGAACCTGTTCGGTCTCAACTATGAAATAAGGACAATTTTAAGAAGGAGAGAAGGTGGGAAAGCAGGTGGCAGGAGATAAATCTTAAGACAAAGTAATCAGTAGCAACAAAAAGATGAAAAACCGCAATCAATAAAATTAGAATATTGAAATCTCGTATTGTACCTTTGGGAGCTTTCAAATGATCACTGTGGCTTCCAGATGATCAGAAGAATCTGACAGAAACCCTTAAGGATTACAGCTTAAAACGAAGATATCCCAACCATTTGTCAAATGTATGTATGAGAGAGAGAGAGCGAGAGAGATAGAGAGTCTGTTTCTTCTATTTTGTGGTTCGGGCTTGTGTGATAAACGAGTAACTTGTTTCTACTTATATTTATTTGGGCTTGTAACATCATAAGTTAAGCCCATGTTAATGTCCACTGTCCCAATTAAAATAAATGATAATTTATATACATTCTAATTTAAAAGTCTAATTTTTTTTTTCTTTTCATTTGTTAAAATTTTCTTTCTTGTGTTTGAGTTCCAACTGTGGCTTCTTCCCCTTTTTTCTTCTGCATCTACTTGCTTACTCACCCTCAACTGTATCTCTTCCCATTGCATTCACAGAGCTTCCATCGCTTCTTTTTCCTTCTGCATCGCTTCAACGCGATTCTTACCCTTTTCTTCCAATTCTGTAAATCAACCATCGATAACTGGCTCCCACCGCTCCACCGACTGGCTACATAACGAGTGTTTTTCCAGGTAATCCTTCGTCCATTTTGTTTTTCGTGCAGGTCACCAACATGTGCTTCCCACCGATTGAACAACCACGAGCACCACCACTTTTGCTTGCTTCTTCAGGTTCGTTGTCGTCAAAATCGGTCTGCCATATCCGCTGTTCTTCGTCTAACCGGCAAACCATATCCACTAGCAGGAACCCTAACCTTGCTTGCGTGTACTACTGATTTCATGTTTTTTTAATTGATTATTTTTTTTTATGTTTGCTGTTTGCGTCAATAAAAGCAGGAGGAAGAGAAAGCAAAAGAGAAACAGGTAAACGATATGTTTAAGATTGTTGTTCCTCAGCCCATTTTCTTGCGAGAATTATTGATTTTGGACTCACTGTGGAAATGTAGTAAAAAGACGATAGTATTTGGCAATTTTCTACAAAGTCTCTTAATTTTCATGGAATCCAGTATTTTTCTTGCATTCTCATAGATCTATTGTTTCTATGGAACAAAAAAACCAAGAACTGTCATTTGAAAATCATCCAATGGCTTTTTTGAGATAATTTGATACTATATTTTGTAATTTAGGATTTATAACATAAGCTAAATGTGATAAGTTTTTGATCTGCCAATTATTACCAACCTCACCAATTTGATTTATTTTTGACAAATTATCAGAAAATTTCAAGCGAATCAAACACTGTCTGTGTTGGAATTCGACAAATTTGTGATAAAGATCCTATCTTGGTCTAAATTAGGTTTCCTAATAACCTGTTAATCAGAAACACCCATGAAAGTTTTGGGTTGATTTCACTAAGGGAAGCGGCAACATGGTCTCTTAAGTGAAACTGGTCATCTATTGGTTTATGCGATTTACTCAAACAAACAAATCAAAGAATGAAACATTGGTTTTTGTTTTTGATCCCAATTACAACTTTGGCAAACGTTACTTTTTGGAGCGACCTTTTGACTGATAATATTATATATCAAAATTGATTAATTGTTTGTATATTAGATTTGTGATTTTGTTTGTGGTTATTTGTATGAATAAGATTTAAGGGCTTTAAAGTTTCATTTTTACACGTAAATATCAGATGGCATATAAGCACATACATGACTGTTTCTTTTTTACTTAATCTGGACATGATGATTTAATGGGTTAAATACTAATCTTTACGTATTTGTCTTTTTTTCCCCATCTCTTCTCATGTTAAAACTGATGGATATTATGAAGTTTTGGGTTTTGGAATGTAAGGATAAAAATCATAAAATGGTCAATTGTCTTATTCCTTTAATCATCTAAGAAATGAGAAACCTTATATTGCACAAGGTCCTATTTCAAACAAGGCCTAAACTTTACTATGTTTCTTGAAAAATGTCATACATTATTATTCCAATATCTTCTCATTAATTTATAAACTTTTTTTTGATGAACTACTTTTCTGTTTCACATAATTTACTCGAGTTATAGCATCAGCTTTAGCAAATATGTGAAACTGAAAGCATACAATCTCTCTTCCATGACAGAATTCTCACCTGAAATAGAGCCTTCAAAGCAACTAAACACCTCTAATTTCCAAGTCACGGGTAAATCAAATCAAAAACTTGTGCAGATGCCATGATTTTAAGGGTTTATTTATTTATTTATTATTATTATTATTATTATTATTTTTCCATATTGTGTGATTAGTTTGTTGTTTTCATCAGAATGAAAGAGGCAAATGAATTGAAGATGTTCTTAATAAGTGAATTCAAATCGGGAACAAAGTAGACGCATATGTAAAGTCTTGACATTGACTTTTTACTTGATAAATAAAACATGATTTTTTCAACATTCCATCATACATTTTGGTATTCTGTTAATATTATTTTGAGTAAATTTCGGAAAATAGCAACCTACTTTATATAAATAGAAATTTATATGTTTCATTACCATTATAGTACGAGAGGTCTGTAAGTGCACCGAACAAGCTTTGTAATGTGGCATGCACTGCCACTTTTGTATTTGATGAAATGCTTTCTAGAGTAACAAATTTATAGCTGATTTATGTCTATTGTTTAAGACCAAAACATTAGAATTGTTTAAGAAAGTAAATCATTTTAAGGATAATTGTTGTCCATATCAATGGATATGGATAATGATTATAACGATGGAATATTAACAAAATATTTGGATAATATATGATTATTCTTAGAGGAACCTCCGGTGAAATGAAGTGTGAATGCATAACCAACCCCGCAACGCGAGATTCTTCCCTAGTTTAAATTAAGTGTGAGCTAGTAGGGGTACACAACACTTTTTTTTACCAAACTGTTTCAGTTCGAGACATCTAAAACATGTTGTATCTTCAATGCAAGTACTAGTTTCACACCTCTTGAAAATACCGGTTCCAAAACCGGATTCACAAACAGGTTAGTGTCAAAAAGGATTTGAATCGCTCCGCTGGTGCGATCTGGTCGATAGGTTGTCCAGTTGTCTCAGTGAGGAATTTTGGTATGCCCTCTGTTGACCTTTCACTGTGAGTACTGCTGCAGTAAAGCCAAAGGGAAGATCAGTCCCAGGGTTCAATCTAGGCTGCCAACCAAGATGAATGTGGACCGAGGGGTTGTCAGGGAGCTTCATAGGGAATTGTGTTAGAAATATGGGTTTAATGACACTTGGAAATCTGAGAATCGTAATAATCACTTTCAAATCGAAGTATTTAGGTGGTACTTTCAAATCCTCAATTGGATAAGACTCAAATTAAATCGAGAGAAAGAAAGAGAATGAGAGGATATGATTTCGTGAGTACTAGAAAAGAGACCAAAAACTGAATTTAGATATTTGTCTGAAAACTATTATATGACAGTTTAAAACTGTCACAAAACCAACAAAACGGTCATAAAACGAGTATTCTGAATAAAAGTCAAAATGAGTCAATTATCTAAAAACCGGATTTCTAATGCATTTTTTATATAGTAACATAACCTATATAAAACCTGCTAGGGGCTCTGCTCCTTTGGACCCCGCCAGGGGCTGCCGCCCCTTGGGCCCCACTCCTAGGGGCGCTGCCCCCGGGCCCCGTTCGTTCAGGGGCTTCGCTCCTAAATGACAGTGTACTTTGATACTTGATCAAACTTAAACAAATGTGTACTCCACACCTTCCTTACTTGCTTAATATTTATCAATATCATTTTTGGTCACACAAAGTAATCCCATTACACTTAAATAACATTGATGATAACAAATCACCAACAAATTGTACGATCCATAGCTGGAAAGACTGCAGGAAAAAAGGGAAACATAGTCGCTAGGAAATCAGATTCCATATTCAAGGCTGAGGCTAAGAGAGACCCTATGTTTACTTCGCGATAGTCTTAGCTCGACATTGTCAAAACAGGATTCAAACCGATTTTACTGGCTACAATGTCAAACTTATTTTAACCGTTGGTTCGTTTTATATGAAACCGGTTAGTTTTGTCATTATTAATTAATCTTATTACCAAAAAGTTTGTAGTCTAGTGTTATCAAGCGTTGGTGAAAGGTACCCTTCAACCTTATGTTGGGTTCAAGTTCCATTGTTGACGAAATGTGTAGTTTAAGAGAAGAATATGAGAGTGTGCGTATGTTTGTTTTTCCAAAAGAAATAATATTTAATCTTATTCTTTTCAACCGTATATTTTTACCTATCGATCAAACAACATGATTAATGTTTTGAATCCCTCAAACATGAAGAAACACACGTGATAGAAATTTTAAAATTGGATAGAATAAATCGGTATAACTTTCCCCTCTTATTTATATTTTGTTAATGTTTTCATGAGATATAAAAATTGAATTAAATTTGAGAAATTGTCATTATAAAACTAATAAAATATTTCAAAATTCCTTCAATTAATAGCATATTAGGATAATTTGTGTTGACAGATTTGTATTATGTTTAATCCATTATTTTGATAAAGTAAACTTCGATGTTAATATGGGGGGATAGTTTATGTATATAATCCGTTAATGTCATATAATAGAGTTTTATGTTAACTTGTGTGAAGTAAAGACGGTTGCCAAAACAAACAAAATAATCTATAATATCAATAAGATACTATTTAATAATAATAATAATAATAATAATAATAATAATAATAATAATAATAATAAATAGATAAATAAAAACTTGGCATTATATATAGACTAAACTGCACAAATGGTCTCTGTGGTTTGCACAAAATTATCACTTTGGTCCAATTTAATTTGGACTAGTACCAGAGGTCCAAAGTTTTCATTTTGTTGCTTGTTTGGTCCAGTATATTCTGATTTTTTTCAAAATGACGGATTTGCCTCTGTTAATATGATTTTCTTTTTTGTGTTAATTGTTTTCTTGATTTTCAGATTAAAAAATAAATAAAAAATAAAATTAAATCTCTCTCTCTCTCTCTCTCTCGTTAATGCCCATTTCTCTCTTCATTAGTTCTCATTCACTATAACTCTTTAATTTTTTCCCCAAAAATTCATCAAAAAATGGCTAAAGAACCCTAGCGCCACCACCCTTCTCATCTGAAACAGAACATAAGGTGGAAATCCAGGTCTGAAGTTTGATGAAGATGATGACTGTTTCAAGATGAACAAAACATAAGGACAACGAGACTGAGGAAGATGAAACCCTAGCGCCACCACCATTCTCCGCCAACACCACCACCATTTACTCTATCTCTACATCTCGCTTATCTCTTATACATAGACATCAAAGAAAACAAAAATACAAAAAAAAACTTTAGATCCATAAATCGAAATCAATCTACTTTCAGTAAAAAAAAACTTTGGATCTGAAGTTGTTGATGTGCCACCATTGGTGCTCGTCGATTCTAAGGAGGTTGGAGATACATTGACCATCCATCTTCCCTCTTTGTTACCGACGTCATCGCTGTGTTTTGGTCTATAAATATGAAGATATGGTTTGCAGCGGCTCAATTTGAAACCCTAAATGGCGGCGGGTCTAAAACCGTCATTTGCAAACCTTCGTTTCAGACCCCAATAAGTTGACTTGAAGGTGAAGACTAAGTTCGCAGATCTCTCTTGGACATCAGTCATCTTCAGCTTAGATTTTATCATAACCATATTATAGATTTTTATGTGGACATTCTTATTAGGGAACATGGAAGCTCTTGACCGGAAAAAATGGCTACCAGAGTTCAACCAAGACCCTGCGATTTCAGTAAACACGGTGGCTGGAAAAAGAAGAAGGAAGTGGGAACAGAGGTGTCGATGAGTGTTAATGATGGGTGGGGGGTTTTGGGAAGACGATGATAAATAGTTATCATGTTACAGATGGGTTACAATTTTTTTGAATTTGGAAATCATCATCCAGAGAGAGAGAGAGAGATTTCATTTTTATTTTGTTATAAAAAAAATATAAAAATGAAATAGAAGAAAATGCAAATTTTCTTTTTTAAATAATAAAAAAACTGAAAAAATAAGGGCAAAATAGTCATTATGAAAAAGTTTATACAAAAGTAGACCAAACTCGCAACAAAATGAAAAGTTTGGACCTTTAGTGCTAGTCCAAACCTTTTTGAACCAAAGTGTCAATTTTCAGCTAAGTTGTCACAACTAGCATTTTTGCTAGGAAACTCTACTCTCATGCAATCATTCACCTAGTGTAATAACTTGTACACTGAGAGAATATCATACTCTATGCTCGTTCAAATATATCTCATATGGACAAGTAAGGGTTGGAAACCCTAGAAATCTCGGCTCAAGTTCATTATGAACTAGGATTTTCTTATTGGGCCAAATGGACCAATAAATTTTCAACTTGATCACTTTGGGCCTAGGAACCCTAATTGGGCTCTAAGTAGACTACATTCATAAAACTTTAACATTTTGGGCTATGTAGGCCCAAAATAATCCATCTTATCTCTAATGGGCCTTGTTGGGCCATAAATGTAACGTCCCGTCTCTGGTATGTTGTTTTCATGTTTATTTATTTAGGAGTTTTCCTGAGGGACTCGGCGAGTCTATAGCCCGACTCGTCGAGTAGAGACGGGATTTCGAGCACGTGTAAGTCGGCGACTCGACGAGTCCATATTCGGGACTCAGCGAGTCCGCCTGTCTGGAAGAAACCCTAAATCCCCGGGTTTGCTCACTATTTAAGGAATGATATGTGCCCTAAACTCGCCTCCTTCACCCTCAGAGAGCCTGTGAGCAACCCTAAACCATTCCTTGTTTGATTAAAGTGTTTTGTGTGGATTCTTGAAGGTTTGAAGAAGAAAAAGAGGAAAGGACCAAAAAGAAGAGGTGTAGAGCAAAGATCCAAGGCCAAAATCAGAGTTCATTGAGGTATATCTCGGAATCATTCTGTTTTGTGCTTAAAACCCCCATTAGAACACCTCTAAGGCTAGTTTAAT
This sequence comes from Lactuca sativa, assembly GCF_002870075.4. Classification (NCBI taxonomy): domain Eukaryota; kingdom Viridiplantae; phylum Streptophyta; class Magnoliopsida; order Asterales; family Asteraceae; genus Lactuca; species Lactuca sativa. The sequence goes on from NC_056627.2 coordinate 220,534,128, forward strand.
GTATTTTCTAAGCTTTATAGTTGTATGGATGCCTTGATGGGTCGAGATATCCCTAGATCTGTTCGTTTAGGAGTTGTAGAGCCCTGATCTATTGCCTTTTCGAAGTTGCTTTGCATGAGAACCCTAGATCTAGCCTTTATTATGCTTTTTGAGCCTTTTAATCTTCATGGATACTTATGGGCACGTAAAGATAGAATCTTTACGTGTTAATCGAGCATGAGGAGCCCAGATCTACAAGTTATATGCGCTGGATTCAAGCAGAATCGAGTTTATAGTAACTGCATGCATGCGACTCGGCGAGTCGTTCTTCAGACTCGGCGAGTCGAGCCGCGAGTCCCCGATTTTTCCCCTTTTTGAGTGATTCCGAGTGGGGACCAGTGAGTAGTAGAATGAACTCAGTGAGCCGGAGGTCAAACTCAGTAATGGAGGGACTCGACGAGTTGTTCATACAACTCGGCGAGTCCAAGGCAATCTTCTTAGTTCGAGAACAACTCGTCGAGTTGTTCATACAACTCGGCGAGTCGGATGCAGATAGTCTGAGTTCTAGAATCGAAAGGAAACTCGTCGAGTTGATGACATACTCGACGAGTATCAGCGAACAGGGTTGAGAAGTGAGAGTAGGGACTCGGCGAGTTGGCGGCCCAACTCGGCGAGTCAGGTTAACTGTAAGTTGACTTTAACCGGGAGAGTTGACCTTGGACAGGGGTAAAAGAGTCATTTTACCCCAATACAATTATTAGTATTTGATTGTGTGTGTTTGTGGAATTGTAGCCGGGGAGATACCGGAGCAGCAGCAGATAGCTTCCAGGGCCACACACTCAGCAGCCAGTGCACGAGGTGAGTTTCCTTCCAGTAGAAACGGGTCTAAGGCCACAATGTCGGCTCGTTCAATTAGTAGTAGTTTCCGGACGTCAGTCTGATGCAATAGTTAGTATGTTTGATGCCTTCGTGGCTCAGACAGGTTTGCGTGTTTTGTGTTCCTGGTTATGGCCCGAAGCAGTATGCAGTATATGTTGTTGTGTTAGTTGATATGTTTATGCCATGCTATGTTCAGTAGTTCCAGACTTTTGTCTGATGCAGTCAGTTTCGGACTTTGGTCCGATGCAGTTAGTTCCGGACTTCGGTCCGATGCAGGAGGCAAGGCCTCAGTAGTTCCGGACTTCGGTCCGATGCAGTTAGTTCCGGACTTCGGTCCGATGTAGGAGGCAAGGCCTCACTAGTTCCGGACTTCGGTTCGATGCAGTTTCCGGACTTCGGTCCGATGCAGAGGGCAAGGCCCTGGTTAGTTCCGGACTTCGGTCCGATGTAGTGGGCAAAGCCCAGTAATTGTTATATGTGTGTATGGTATGAGGTAATTTAGGGGAGCTCACTAAGCTTAGTGCTTACAGTTTCCGTTTTGGTTTCAGGTACTTCCGTAAGTAAAGGGAAGAGCTCGGGATGATGGCATCGCACACACCACAGCTTCAGTTTTTGTCCTGGGAGATTGTTTTGATACTTAGTTGATTTGATACAGTTGTATCACGACATTTTATTATGGTTTGAGATATTTGACGTATGGTTTTATGATATGTCGTTCAGCATATGATTTTTATTATTATTAAAACAAATTTTTTGGGTCGTATTTTGGGATGTTACAAGTTGGTATCAGAGCCTTGGTTTGAGGGATTCGGATACACTCTCGGGTGTGTCTGAACTTAAACTAAGGGAAAGATAAAAAGATTTTCAAAAGGAAAATGTTTTCGAAAGAATTTTTTTTTGAAAAGCGCTGAGAAGGAAAAGAGTTTTGAAAACGAGATAAGGGTGTGGTGCATGCGATCAGCCGAGCTCAAGTAAGTACTCCCAAATTACCCATACAAGTTTATATTATGATTAATTGTTTCAGTTTCAGTAGAATAGTATGCTAGTATAGGACTAAGGATCTAGAAGGATGCCTTATGTGCCTGCTTTGTGTGTTCCAGCTTTATGAGAATTGCATGTTAGCATCAAGTAGACAGCAGTAGGATAGCCTGTTCAGGTTATGCCTGATAGCACGAGCTTAGCATTGTATGCTAGTACAGTTTTGCATTACGAGGATAGAATCGCTTGAGTAGTTTCCGTGTCTGAATGCTACTTGCTTTGTGCTTTGTGGGACTCTGAGTGATGAGAGTTAGCCGTTAGGTGAATGCGCCACAGCACATGTGAACAGGGTTGAATAATCTCAGAGTGTTGGATTTGGCCCTACTGCGCAGCTCTTGTTTGAGTCTAACCATTGTGGGGACGAGTTCTGTACTCGAAGGATTATCTGAGCCTCGCCACATGTGATGGCATTCATGTGATGACTAATTGGCATCACAAGGAGGCCTTCAGCAGTTGAGGACTGGTAAGGATTGAGTCAGTAATTCCCTAGGGCAAGCCTAGGATGAGTGTAGTTGAGATCAGCAGCAGTAGTAGTGGTCGGGTGGAGTCGAGGCAGTTCTTGAGGAAAGTACGGATAGATGTGGAAGGTAGTAGGGGCCCATACTACTGGAAGCAGAGGATCTGTACTCGAATCAAGGAAGGTCGAGATGAGACCGGAGGGTCTGTATTTGTAGTGATCTCTCGAGATATATCAATGTTTCTGACATTTATCGTAATGTGTTTTCAGAATGGTGGTTTTATGCTCTAGACCAGCAGGCGGCAGTTGAGGTGCCGGAGAAGGATCGGGATCAGGCTCAGGAGCCGAATAGTTGGATGAGCAGACCAGAGAGTTCTTCACTTCAGAAGTCACTCGTATCATTCTTGAGCAGACTCCAGTGATCTTTGGTTCGATCAAGGAGGGCATACTAGAGTTGATGGAAGAGAAGCTAGGCACCTTTCTTGCTGAGGTGGCGGCCATGATGGGGTCGCGCACGCTTACTTTCAGGGAGTTTCGGGCATGTGGAGCTCCAGACTACCACGGGGCACGGGACCCCATAGAGAGTACTAGATGGTTGGCGGATATGGCCAACGCATTCCGCTCGAGCAGGTGTACCGAGGGGGACAAGGTCAGATTGGCGTCCTGTCTTCTGAAGGACAGGGCACGAGATTGGTGGGAGGAGGTTGGACATGCCATTGGAGATGACGCAACGTTAGATGCCATGACCTGGGCTGATTTCTCTACCAGATTCAGGGCGGAGTTTGCACCGGTTATTGAGGTGCAGCAGTTAGCCAAGGAGTTTCAGGACCTCACCCAGACTACAGAGACCGTGGCGGAGATCACCGCCAAGTTCAGGGAGAGGGCCCTTCTCGTTCCTCAGTATGCAGCTGACGAGGAAATGAAGAAGGCCCGTTATCATGAGATGCTACGGAGTGATATCCGCCAGTTTGTGAGCTGGTCCAGCTGTAAAACGCTAGATGACATGATTGCTAGGGCTTGGGAGAGGGAGATTGACCTTGAGATGGAGAAGAAGAAGAAGCCGGAGGCAGTTTCGGGTACAGGTAGTTCGGGAAAAAAGCCCAAGGTTTCAGATCACGGATCCAAGAATCAGCAGAGCCACGGTCGATGTGGCAAGTGTGGGAGATTGCATGATGGGGTGTGCAAGGCAGGGAGTTCCGGTTGCTACAAGTGCGGTCGGACTGGGCATTTGAGCAGAGATTGTACAGCCCCTGCTACCGCCATTGCGGCATCAGATCTGATTTGCTTTCAATGCAATCAGAGGGGACATAAAAAGTCCTAGTGTCCGAGTTTAGCTGCAGCAGGGAAGGTGGCGGCACCTGCCCCAGCTACTTTGAGGATTACAGATAGCCATCAGGGCCGAGCCGAGGTGCCAGTGGCGAAGAGTAGAGCTTTTCAGATGACAGCAGAGGAGGCGCGAGCGACTCCTGATGTGGTGACGGGTATGTATCTTCCCTTCATCTCTGTATTTATTATTGATTATTGCTTATGGTTATATGTTTTGTATAGGGTCGTTCTCTGTGAACGACATTTCTGCTACAGTATTATTTGATTTGGGGGCTACTCGATCGTTTGTATCGCTAGCGCTTAGCAAGAGATTTAGTAGAGCTCCAGGGGAGCTGGATTGTCCACTAGAGGTTGAGATAGCAGACGACAGGACCGTGAGGGTCGCTAGGGTGCACAGAGGATGTTCTCTTCAGTTGTTCGATGAGCAGTTTCCGGTGGACTTGGTCCCTATTCCCTTGCGAGGGAATAAGGTTATAGTGGGCATGGATTGGTTGAGCCCCAATGGGGCGGTGATAGATTGTGAGCTGCAATTAGTGAGGGTCCGCACTCCTAGTGGGGGAGAGTTAGTGATTCAGGGCGAGAGGCCACAACGCGGACCAGTTTTGTGTTCAGCGGCGAGAGCGAGGCGCTATTTTCAGTAGGGTTGCGCCGGTTATTGTAACAGCCCGGATTTCCAGGTATCTTTTTATGCTTATGTTTTTGATGTTTTGTGAGGGGACTCGGCGAGTTGGAGCTCAGACTCGCCGAGTAGGATCGCGGTTCTGGATGCGGGTTCGCACCTGGACTCGGCGAGTCCAAGGTATAGACTCGGCGAGTCCTCGCTGTTTAATGAAACCCTAATTTCCCGGTCCTAAGCCCTATTTAAAGGACCTTATGGCCCTTCATTGCGGCTACCTGGATCTTGAGAGCACCAAAGCGGCTGAGGGATTTGTGTGAGTGAGAAAGAGGCCATTGTTCACCAAATTTGTGTGTTTTTGCAAGAAAGGAAGAGGAAAGGCAAGCTAGAAGAGTTGGGTAGCTTGGATCTTCTTTCATTTCATCAGAGGAGGCTTCTTGAGGTATCTTTCAGAGCTTATTTCCGTATTTTGTTGATATGATCATATCTAGGGTTTCTTCATGCCTTATTTGCTTTGTATTGGAAGTGTGAGAGGTCCCATGGGGACATGGTGCTTGGATCTGGACCTTAGTAGGTCCATAGAGTCCCTAATGTCATGCTTTATGTCCTCCCTTTTTGGGTTGGAGGCTAGGGTTGCCATTCTAGAGGTCATTTCTCCAAAAAGAGCCTTGTAGGTGTTGTATGGTAACCAAGATATGAACTTTACGTGATGAATAAGCTTAGGAGGGCCAGATCTATGAGTGGATGGTGCGGATCTGACCTCAGAAGCTAGTTTGAGTTGATGCATGGCATGGACTTGCCGAGTCTGAAGAACAGACTCGGCGAGCAGCATGAAGATTTTCCTTAACCACTCAGCGAGTGGTCTTGCCGAGTTAAGGGTCGACTCAGTGAGTCAGGGAGAGTTAGAGAGGGTTGACAGTTGGACTGAGTCGAGCTGGGACTCGCCGAGTTGTTCTTGAGACTCGACGAGTTGAGTCGTGGTGGCCCCGCGATTCATGCCAGGTGGAACCCGTCGAGTCAGGGGAGTACTCGACGTGTCAAAAGAGAATCCTAGAGAGTTTGTGAATACGTTTAGACTCGCCGAGTCGCCCTAGTGCACTCGCCGAGTCCAGTCAAAGTTGACCGTTGACCGTTGACCAGAGTTGACTTGATAGGGGTAGTCGACCTTAGTGGTAAAAGTGTTAATTAGAGATGTATGATGTTATAGGGGGATTATAGCTCGGAGGATCGAGCACGAGTGATTTCCAGGATTCGCGAGTTATCGAGATACACGAGGTGAGTCTTCTCACTATACTTTGCCTTGAGTAGGTAACCAGAGTTATGTGATCAGGTTATTTGTATGCTATATGTATGTGATGTGTTGTACTGCATGATTTCTATGTGATTTATGCTGTGCATGTTTTAGAGTTGGAACCGGAAGGTTCATAGAGTTAGAACCTGAGGGTTCACAGAGTTTGGGTGCACGGACCCATAGAGTTATAGCATCGAGTGGCTAATATGTGTTATGTGTGTGGTATTTTGGGGAACTCACTAAGCTTTGTGCTTACAGTGTTAGTGTTGTTGTTTCAGGTACTAGCGATGACCGTGGGAAGGCGCCGGCTTGATCTGTACACACGCATGGGATTTTGATATATATATGATCTTGGGATTTTGTATGATGTGAATTGGGATTTAAACTTAATGTTTTTATGAAAATTAAATGAGAAATGTTTTTATAATTTGCGAAAAATTATTTTGAAATTCACGATGTTACAGTTATGTAGCTTATGTCTTGGATGCCCGGGAGAAGGGCAAGACGACAGTTGACGATGTTCCGGTGGTGTGAGACTTCCCAGATGTATTTCCAGAGGAATTACCGGGAATACCTCCTGAGAGGCAGGTCGAGTTCGGGATCGACCTAATTCCTGGTGCGGCTCCGATAGCTAAGGCACCATACCGGTTAGCTCCCCCTGAGATGCAGGAGTTGTCTACGCAGCTGCAAGATCTGCTAGACAAGGGTTTTATTCGGCCGAGTAGTTCGCCTTGGGGAGCGCCAATCCTGTTTGTGAAGAAGAAGGATGGGTCGCACCGTATGTGTATAGACTACCGGGAGTTGAATAAGGTAACGGTGAAGAACCATTACCCCCTCCCGAGGATAGACGATTTGTTTGATCAGCTTCAGGGGGCATCTTGGTTCTCCAAGATCGATTTACGCTCCGGATATCACCAGATGCGGGTCAGAGGCGAGGATGTGCAGAAGACTGCTTTCAGGACCCGCTATGGTCATTTCGAGTTCGTGGTGATGCCTTTTGGGCTCACTAATGCTCCAGCCGTGTTCATGGATCTCATGAATCGCGTATGCAGACCGATGCTGGATCAGTCTGTGATAGTATTCATAGATGATATCTTGGTGTATTCCAAGACTCAGGAGTAGCACGAGGAGCACCTGAGGGAGGTGCTAGAAGTTTTGAGGAGGGAGAGACTTTTCGCGAAGTTCTCCAAGTGCGAGTTCTGGTTGCGTGAGGTGCAGATCCTTGGTCACCTCGTCAACCAGAAGGGTATTTTGATAGATCCGGCCAAGATAGAGGCCGTGATGAAGTGGGAGGTCCCAAAGTCTCCATCCGAGATTCGAAGCTTCCTAGGTTTGTGATATTGCCATATTTATACCTATTTTTAGGCAATATTTAAGTACATTTTTATTAATAAGTTGATAATATGTTTAGAATAATGGTACTTATGACTTTAAATTGTTATTTTCAGTCAATTAAAAGGATTTTCGAAGAGAGGGACCAAAAGTGACAATATGTAGAACATGGGAGACTTGAAAGACAAGAAAAGAATAAATCCACAAAAGATACTGAATTCACGACGTGGCAAAGTCGGCCACGACGTGGCATGAGGATTCTAGAAGATAAACATCGCGATTCGGAGGATTCCTTGCACGGTACGGATAGCTTGAAGCCCACAACGTGCCCTGGATAGCCACGACGTGGCGCGGGTTTTTGGAGTTTATTTAAGTGTTCCTGATTATTACGAAAAGGAGAACCTTTTGGCTGAAGGAAAGAGTTCCAGGAGACGATTTGGAGCAAAAGAAGGGTTCTAGAAGAAGGTTTTTAACACCAAAACGAATAAAGGTTTATATTTTAGTTAATTAAGAACATGTTTTCTATTACTTTAAGTTGTGTTGGTTTATTAGTTGCTATGATGAGCAGCTGAATCTAGCTATTCTTGTTTAGCTAGATGAAGCTTTCAACTTATGAATAGTTCAGTTTATGGATTAAGTTTAGTTGGTAAAAATTGCTTGTGTTTGATTTGTATTACCTAGCATGCTATTGTTTGTTTCTCTAATTGCTTGATTGCATGTTCTGTGTAGCTTAGTGACCATTAACTGCATGAACTTGTTTACCTGATGATTTAGCGAACACTGAATTGTTAGAGCTAGGACTGACCAATCTTAGTTAGTAATTAGAGTAAATAAGCTTAGTTGTGCTAGAGAACGTGTATTGTGACCATAATTGCGTTTACATTACAAACCTTACATATCATATTTACATTCATAATTAGTTATGTGTTTAATTATGTGTGAACATACATGGTTTGACATGAATTAGTTAATTATTAGTAAAGTTAGAACTAAATTACTAATACAACTAAAAACCAACTTAATAATCCGTAATCATTAGCTAGCCATAAGGAAGAAGTGGATTCAAACTAAACTAAAGTGTGTTTTTACTTATTGAATTGGATTTAAGTTCGTCTGATCTTGTAAAGTCAGATAAAACCCCTTTTAAACTTGTTAATAATTAGGTTAATTTAATAGTAAGTAAATTAATTAGAACACCGTTCCCTGTGATCGACACCCGACTTACCCAAGCTATACTGTAATCTGACTAGGTACACTGCCTATAAGTGCATAGTTAGTTAAGTTTGTTAGGTTATAAATATTAAAATTAGTGAGTACTTTTGTGCACATCAAGTTTTTGGCGCCGTTGCCGGGGAACGGCTTAGTTTTTAGCTTATTTATTTGCATTAAATTAATCGATCCTTCTTGTGGAGTAGAAACCACAAAAAGTTAATTTTTCAGCAAAATAAAATTTTTTCTGTTAGCCACAGAGTCCACGACGTTGCCAGATACCTGCCACGACGTGGACTATTAAAAAAAACTAAATTTTTAGTTGTTAGTTAGTTTTTCTTATTTTAGTTCAGTTTTACGTTTTTAGTTTAGCAAGTTGCAGGAGTTCATGACTAGAAGCTCAAACACACCCTTGGTGCCACCACTTGAAGATCCCGAGTCTGCAATTCACAAGAAAAAGACGCCCTTACAAGAATTGAAGTTAGCTTTTTCAAGAAAGTCGGGAAAGAAGACATGAGAGTCAAGTTCATCCGCGAGGCACAAGAGCAATCTTGAGCATTTGGATCATACGCTCGTCGAAACCGAGTCCGAAAGCGATACCGAGCCGGAATTTGAAGAACACAAAAGTGAACCCGAGAACGAGCCAAGGAACGAGATGGCAACAATTGAAGAAATGTCCATGGGAGCTTACAAGAAGCGGATCCGAGAAGATGTGGGTCCCGGTTTAGTCCAACCCGCAATACCTGCCACTGCCACATTCGAGTTGAAGGGGCACATATTGACTGCACTGAAGGACATCCCATTTTTCGAGAAAGATCATGAGGATGCTTTTAAGCATCTTGATGAAGTCAACGACATTGCAGATTACTTCAATGTCCCAAATGTCAACAGAAACACAGTCTTGCTTAGGATGCTTCCTATCACTTTCAAAGGAGCTGCTAACGATTGGTTAAAAGCACTCCCATCGGGTATAATTACCACTTGGGCTCAAATGCGTGAGCAATTCCTGGACCAGTCTTGCTTAGATAGCCAAACTCAAGAAGGCAATAGCCAACTTTGAGCAGCAGCCGGGGAGTCATTATACGAAGCATGGGAGCGGTAGGGCTTGCTCAGAAATTGCCCTCAACATGATCTAAATGTGCAGCAAGAGATGCCAATCTTTTATGATGGGGTCAACGTTATGACAAGACAACTCCTTGATTCTCAAGGACCTTTGACAAAGAAAAACCCAAGGGAGGTCAAGGAGCTAATTGAAGAATTCACGAAGCACTCTCGCGAATACCACAACCCTAGGCAAGATGGAATCAAAGGCGGTGGAGGGGCCCAAACTGAAGAAATAGCAGCTGTCATGGCCATGCTGAATAATATGGATCGAAGGATAACATAAATGGACCAGTCGATACATGCCATAAGAGTGGGTTGCGAGAGATGTAGTGGTCCACACTTGACCAAGGACTGCAATGTAGATGAGTTTGGGAACAGAAAAGCTCAAGTGTGCTACTCTAGTGGGGATAAGTTTGATGAGGACTGGAGGAAACCGAAGAAGGAGTGGCTGCCATATGAAGAGTATAAGAAGCAAAAAGAAGAGAAGTATAGGCAGACAGGTCGAGGCTTTTATCAAAAGGAGCAGACACCAGCCGAGAAGAAACCCGACCTAGAGACCATTTTGATGAAATTTATGGAAGCTTCAGAAAAGAGACACGATGCCACTGATACTGCTATTATGGAACAACAAACTTTAATAAAGAATCAGCAAGCCTCCATCCATAACCTTGAAGTACAATTTGGTCAACTAGCCACTCTGGTTCACGAAAAATTGTCCCTGAAGAATCCCGAAGTAAAGACCCAATCTCAGTAATGGCCATCGATATTGAAGAAGATGCAATCTCTGAGTTCCTGGAGGCATTGGAAGAAGAACCACAGCAGCCCGATCCAAAACCCAAGAAGTCAAAGTTCGAAAGTGAAAAAGTTGCTAAACCAGCTTCGCCACGACGTGGCACTCCTCTGGCCACGACGTGGCGCATGTCTGATCAAAAACTCTTTGAACCCGTTCCAGCTTATCAGCTACCTTTGTCATTTCTAACCCGAGCTGCACTTAGTCTACTGGAGAAGGAGCATATAGAGTTTGTAAAGCATGTGAAGAGGATCCCGATTAATACCCCCTTTGTCAAGTCCTTATCCAAAACTCCCGAGAACCAGAAATTACTGCAATATTTGATAGACACTCACAGGCAATTAAAGAAGCAGTCTAAGGTGGTTCTAAGTGAACAAACCTCAAAAGCCGTGTTGGGAGAGACACCAGAAAAGATGGGGGATCCTGGACGCCTCACTCTTCCGTGTGAGTTTGGTAATAAAATGAAGGTTAATGCTTTAGCCGATTCTGGGGCTAGCATTAACTTGATGCCCTTTTCATTTTATCAAAAATTAGAAATTTTGAAGATGAAGGCTACAAAAATGAAGATTCACAAGGCGAATCGTTCAGTGACACAACCCCGGGGCATCGTGGAGGATATTTTGGTGAAAATTGGAAAATTTGTTTTTCCAATAGACTTTGTAGTTTTGGATATGAAGGAAGATCCCGATGTTCCAATAATCCTTGGTCATCCATTGCTTAACACTGCTGGAGCTCTTGTTGATATTCGCGAGTCTAAGCTCACTTTGAGGGTTGGAGATGAACAAGAAGTTTTTGGAATACAAGATGACTTCCAAAAGGATCAAGTTCAAGAAGAGGTGTTCACAATTAATGAAGACAATGAACTAGAAGAACTGGAAAAGCTTATGGAAGAAGAGATCAAGGTGGTTCATCAAGTCAAAAGAACAAAACCGAGGGCATTTGTTCCATATTTGATTGAAGTCATAGCTTACAAGAGTCCGCCTTCTTGGGTGAGCAAAGAGGATGAGGAGATGACAAGTGATGAAGAGGAGGTCACTTCAAAAGTGACAAAGCCGATGGTGAAAGAGGAGGAGGATGCTATGGAGTGCAAGGAACAAACTAAGGGCACAAAACGCAAGCTTGAAGAAGAGGGAAAAGCTAAAAAGGAGAATTCAAAGAAGGCATATAAAAGGCGAGTTCAAGATTACAAGAGGCGATTCAAAGAACAAAAGATCTTAGTGGTGGACTCTTCAGAAGATTCAACGTAGAAGGCACGGAGTCCAGCTCATGACTCCAAGAAAAAGAATCGCTTCTCGGGAGGCAACCCGAGCTTTGTTTGCATTTTCTTTTTTGTTAATTTTTTTTTGTTTTAATTAGGAAAGATATCAACTCATCATCCAATAACTGATACTTAGTAAAGAATTAGCTGTGGGAACCTTAATTAATAAATGAAATGCAAAGTAGATAGTTAAAATTTATGATTTTGAAAACTTTTGCAATCAGGCAGTTTCCACGACGTGGGCAGATACAGCCACGTCATGGTAAAAATGAAAACACGGGACCAGATGACAGTTTCGAAGTCCATGATGTGAGTATAGCTACCCACGACGTGGCCTTTAAAAAGTCAGGGGGGACCATTTCCTTAAAACCCTTTGACCAATAATCCCTATTCCCTTTGATACTTCTGCACGAACGGGAACCAAATACCCCACAACCAATTTCTTAATCTACTTCCAATTTCCTTGCAAGTTCTTGTCAATTAACTCTACTTGGTATGTGTTCTATTCATTAATTGTAGTTAGTTATTACAATTTTAAATTTTCATGGTTAGGGTTTATGTGATTTACGAAATTGGTTGAAACTAGTTGTTGATTCTAGGTTGCATGTCCCTTAAATGTCCATAGGAGAAAACCCCAAGCATTAATTTTGGTAGAAACCGCGTACAATATGACCGATCCACAAACAGCTTGCGACTGCGGTCCACGACGTGGCGAGCCAGGCCACGTCGTGACTTCTGGCAGACAGTTTTAATTGTTTTAATATTTTGGATGTTTGCTGCTTTGGTTTGATTGTGTATGCAGAAATGGGACCACGAAGAGCTATTCCGCGGGAGGAAAACCCGATTGATGTGGCGAGCATACATCCCTTATATCAGTTTCCTCAAAACATTCCCCAACCATTGTTAACTACTAATGAGAATCGGCTGGGATGGCTGTACAATAGGGAATTTGCGATAGCCCCAATTATCGATTGGGGATGGCTCGGTGGTGTGGGAATGGTCGCTGAGTTGGGACGCTATTGGTTGAAAACATACGTAGGAGATCAATTTTCTTTCACTTGTCATGGGTGGAGGAATTTGTTTGCCATTCAAGAACCTGTATACCGGGAATTATCGGTGGAGTTTTTCTCTACCATATGCTTCGAGGAACGCACTATTGATTTTACCTACAACCGAGCACTTGTGTTTCGTTTGGGTGGTGTTTATAGAGAGTGTAGTCTTCGGGAATTCGCTTGGCGTATGGGGCTTTATACTGAAGTGGAGACTCAATCTCCGTTTTTCATACCGTTCTTGCTTGGATGCGTTCGGGATTTTAATCCCGGTATTATGGATGTTCAGTTCTGGTGGGGCATTTCTAGCCATGAGTACAATACTCGTGACTCGAGTGAGTCACAAATTCGGAATCCTGTTTTCCGATTTTTACATCGCCTGATCACTTTTTCAATAAATCACAAGCATCATGGTGATAAAGTTTCCATTTAGAATTTGTTTTATTTATGGACTCTTATTACCCCGGGAGTTTGCTGTGATTTACCGTATATGTTGGCGAGGTTCATGGGGAAGAAAGCGGCCAATTCTAGGCCCGGGAGTCTGATTACGGGGGGCATTTGGTTACTCGCCTTGCTAGGTCATATCATATTTTGACCCTTGACTTTGTGAGGAATCTTACTCGATTCCCGGACACAGATTTGACTATTCAAGTCTTGGGAGTTATGCGGGCAGTGGTGAATGTCGGGGGTCGTTTTGTTATACCGCCGATAGATGACGAGCAAGAAGAGGCGCAACCAGGGCAGCAACCACCAGCCAGACCACGGCGTCAGAATGTACGAGCTAGAGGTGAGGTCGAGAGAGAGCGTGCTACTTCACAGTATGTACAGGGAGTGCCCACCGACCCTTTTCAGAGTCAGGTGGTAACTTATTTGGATAATCTCCGGGGGCATGCCATTTATCATACCCAGCTTACTGAGGGTCTTTATTCGCATTTGGGTGTGACCCGACCACCCTCTATGCCACCACAATATCCTTATTTTCCGACATGGGAGGAGCTATGGCGTCTGCAGAATGACGGGGCAGGACCAAGTGGAGCGCAGGGCCAAGGAGATGATGATTGATTTCCTTTTCTTTTTATTTTGTTTTGTTTTAAGTAGTTTTTTTTTATGTTTGAATTTGGTTTGTAATGTAAAACTTTCTTGAACTATGATGTTACTCTTTTATTTCTTTTGGGTTGTTCCATTTTTCAGATTAGCATTGGAATTCTAAGGAGCATATAAGGTTAACTCTAGAGTCGTGTTTGTCTAGTCAAGGAAACTTAGAGTCGTGAGTTGGAACCCACAATTCAAGACAAGTGTGGGGTACGTTAGTAGGAGAGAGGTTACAGTTGGGAAGTATATTTACATAGAAGCGTCGTAAACCATTTAGACATTGGTCAAGCTGCTAGGGTGCATTCAGAAATAAGGCATATTTTTTTGCTGATGTCCAGTTTCCACGACGTGAGCTCCTTACGCCACGTCGTGGCGCTCATGAAATTTGAAGAAATAAAGCAGCTTTGTGTTCGCGTTTTTATCTCATATCACGACGTGGTGCTCTCTGCCACGACGTGTATCAGTTTATCCTTGCCCACATTTCTACTTACTAGCACCCTCGCTTAGAAGCATTGAAGTTCCGAGTCATCTTCGTGGTTTATTTACGTATTCACCCAGTTCTACACCGAGTTTCTATTTTTGGAGGTCCATATTCCGGATGCACATTTTCCACACTTTTGGAGATGCTCACGCCACTACCCCAGGGGAGTCTGTTCCTTTTTCTCCCTTTTATTTAATTTTGATTTATTTTTATGAATACAATGAGGGCTTAGTATGAAATAAGTGTGGGGTAGGGGTAGAAAAAGTAAATTGCTAGATAATCATAGAATTTGATAGTAAAAATTGAAAATTTGAAAATTGAAATTTTTAATAATTGAATCTAGTAATAATTTTAATTGCTAGTGTTATGTGGGATGATCCGATGAAAGTTCAAATGTTTAGTTGAGCCAATACACGTTATAGTGCATTTGTGGCCTCCCTTATTTTAGTGAAATCATGGAACAAAATCATAACCCCGCTCGGTTTGAGGGATGCAATATGTTTAGCAGCCTAAACCTGAAATGTATCCAGGAAAATTATTATCATTAACCGATAAAGGTTGAGGTTGAGCGCCTCTGCTTAAGCATGTAGGTTTTGAGTGAAAAAAGTGAGGTACATGTAAAAAAAAGAGAGAATTACGAGTAAAGTTTGAAGAATTTTGGAGCAAATAAAGTGAAGATTAAAAGATCAAAATTCCAAGAAATTCAAAAAGTTGAAGATACCAGAAATCAAATCAAATAAGGTGGTGAATTCTAAGAAATCAAAGATCAAATGTCAAAGAAGTGAAGAATTCCAAAAGAACTAGATAGTGGTATCAATGATTGTAATTCTAGATTATGTATGCTTAGGTTGCTCAACTAAAAATACCTTGAGGATAAGGAGGTTTTCTGCGGATGGATTCGGAGGGTTGCATAAAATGAGCATTGTTCAGAAAAAGTGGGCGAGTGTTTATGAAGATTGTGAGTATTTAAAGTATGGGGGTACTTTAGGAAAATTTTAGACACAAATGCATGCGTTGAGGTCTTGGCATAATGGCTGAGCTAGAGTTGGATTGTTCTATGTGGTGTTAGTAATTAAGAGTTAAGTTTAAATTTGCTTGAGGGCAAGCAAAGCATAAGTGTGGGTATTTTGATATTGCCATATTTATACCTATTTTTAGGCAATATTTAAGTATATTTTTATTAATAAGTTGATAATATGTTTAGAATAATGGTACTTATGACTTTAAATTGTTATTTTCAGTCAATTAAAAGGATTTTCGAAGAGAGGGACCAAAAGTGACAATATGTAGAACATGGGAGACTTGAAAGACAAGAAAAGAATAAATCCACAAAAGATACTGAATTCACAACGTGGCAAAGTCGGCCACGACGTGGCATGAGGATTCTAGAAGATAAACATCGCGATTCGGAGGATTCCTTGCACGGTACGGATAGCTTGAAGCCCACGACCTGGCCTGGATAGCCACGACGTGGCGCGAGTTTTTGGAGTTTATTTAAGTGTTCCTGATTATTACGAAAATGAGAACCTTTTGGCTGAAGGAAAGAGTTCCAGGAGACGATTTGGAGCGAAAGAAGGGTTCTAGAAGAAGGTTTTTAACACCAAAAAGAATAAAGGTTTATATTTTAGTTAATTAAGAACATGTTTTCTATTACTTTAAGTTGTGTTGGTTTATTAGTTGCTATGATGAGCAGCTGAATCTAGCTATTCTTGTTTAGCTAGATGAAGCTTCCAACTTATGAATAGTTCAATGTTTATGGATTAAGTTTAGTTGGTAAAAATTGCTTGTGTTTGATTTGTATTACCTAGCATGCTATTGTTTGTTTCTCTAATTGCTTGATTGCATGTTCTGTGTAGCTTAGTGACCATTAACTACATGAACTTGTTTACCTGATGATTTAGTGAACATTGAATTGTTAGAGCTAGGATTGACCAATCTTAGTTAGTAATTAGAGTAAATAAGCTTAGTTGTGCTAGAGAACGTGTATTGTGACCATAATTGCGTTTACATTACAAACCTTACATAGCATATTTACATTCATAATTAGTTCTGTGTTTAATTATGTGTGAACATACATGGTTTGACATGAATTAGTTAATTATTGGTAAAGTTAGAACTAAATTACTAATACAACTAAAAACCAACTTAATAATCCATAATCATTAGCTAGCCATAAGGAAGAAGTGGATTCAAACTAAACTAGAGTGTGTTTTTACTTATTGAATTTGATTTAAGTTCGTCTGATCTTGTAAAATCAGATAAAACCCCTTTTAAACTTGTTAATAATTAGGTTAATTTAATAGTAAGTAAATTAATTAGAACACCGTTCCCTGTGATCGACACACGACTTACCCAAGCTATACTGTAATCTGACTAGGTACACTGCCTATAAGTGCATAGTTAGTTAAGTTTGTTAGGTTATAAATATTAAAATTAGTGAGTACTTTTGTGCACATCAGTTTGGCAGGGTATTACGTGAGATTCTTTCAGGATTTCTCCAAGATAGCAGTACCGCTCACCCGATTGACCAAGAAGTCGGTGGTGTTTCGTTGGGGGCCTGAGCAGCAGGCGGCGTTTGAGACCCCCAGGCAGAGATTGTGCGAGGCCCCGATCCTTACCCTGCCAGAGGGAGTAGAGGATTTTGTAGTCTACTGTGATGCCTCAATCACAGGTATGGGAGCAGTATTGATGCAGCGAGGCCATGTGATAGCTTACGCCTCGAGACAGTTGAAGCCTCACGAGGCTAACTATCCTACCCATGATTTAGAGCTGGGGGCGGTGGTGTTTGCCCTCAAGATTTGGAGACATTACCTCTATGGGGTCCGTTCTACCATTTACACGGATCACAAGAGCTTGAGATACCTTATGGATCAGTCGAATCTAAACATGAGGCAGAGACGGTGGTCGGATGTGCTGAAGGATTATGATTGTGAGATCCTTTACCATCCAGGGAAGGCCAACGTAGTGGCCGACGCCCTAAGCCGCAAGGCGACAACAACCCCCATCAGAGACTTATGTCTGAGGATGACGGTGATTACTCCGTTGTTGGAGCGGATCAGAGAGGCACAAGTTGAGTGCCTCAAGGAGGAAAGGCAGAAGTGCGAGAGGATAGTGGGCCGAGTAGCTTCGTTCGATTATGATAGTCGAGGGTTTTTGACTCTTCATGGGAGAGTGTGGGTACCGTACTGGGGCGGAGTACGGCAGGTGCTGATGGACGAGGCTCATAAATCTCGATTTTCTATCCACCCAGGGGCGACGAAGATGTATAAAGATCTTCGACCCGATTACTGGTGGCCCTGCATGAAGCGGGATGTTGCCTGGTATGTAGAGAGGTGCCTGACCTGCAGGAAGGTCAAGGCAGAACACCAGAGGCCTCACGACAAGATTCAGCCGTTAGACATTCCCGTGTGGAAATGGGAGGACATCACCATGGATTTTATCACCAAGTTTCCCAGGACCGCACGTGGGGTACACTCGATTTGGGTAATAGTGGATCGGTTGACGAAGAGTGCTCATTTTATACCGATCCATGAGAGTATATCGGCGGAAAAGTTAGCCGGCATCTATGTGCGGGAGGTAGTGGCACGTTATGGAGTGCCGGTATTGGTGGTGTCAGACCGAAACGTCCGTTTTACATCCAGATTTTGGAAGCAGTTTCACGACGAGATGGGTACTCGTCTCCATTTCAGCACCGCTTTCCACCCTCAGACGGACGGGCAGAGCGAGAGGACGATTCAGACTCTCGAGGACATGCTCCGGGCATGTGTCCTAGACTTCGGTGGCAGTTGGGATACGTATCTTCCGTTAGCGGAATTTTCGTATAACAACAGTTACCATGCGAGTATTGATCGGCCTCCCTTTGAGATGCTCTATGGGAGGAAGTGCAAGACCCCGATTTGTTGGGGCGAGGTCGGTCAGCGAGTCATTGGGAGCACCGAAGTGGTGCTCAAGATGACCGATTTGATTCAACAGGTTCGTAGTAGACTGCAGACTGCACATAGTTGGCAATAGAGCTACGCTGACAGGAGGTGTTTAGACTTGGAGTTCTAGGTGGACGATATGGTCCTCCAGAAGGTCTCACCCTGGACGGGTGTCATCAGGTTCCGGAAGAGGGGCAAGTTAGGCCCCAGGTTCATTGGTCCTTTTAGGATTTTGTCCCGGGTTGGACGGGTTACGTATCGGTTAGATCTTCCGGCAGAGCTTAGCCAGATTCACAACACTTTCCATGTTTCCCAATTAAGGAAGTGTTTGGTGGACGAGTCCGCGGTGGTGCCCCTGGAGGACATTCAGGTCGATAGCAGCCTGAGTTATATTGAGAGACCGGTAGCGATCTTGGATCGGAAGACGAAGATCTTGAGGAGCAAGGTGGTTGAGTTAGTGAAGGTGCAGTGGCAGCACCGGAATGGGTCTGAGTGGACGTGGGAGGCTGAGGAGGAGATGAGAGAGCACTACCAGGAGTTGTTTGCAGATTCAGCCGTAGCAGACTTCGAGGACGAAGTCTGAGTCAAGTGGGGGAGAATTGTAAAGTCCCGTCTCTGGTAATTTGTTTTCATGTTTATTTATTTAGAAGTTTTCCTGAGGGACTCGGCGAGTCTATAGCCCGACTCGTCGAGTAGAGACGGGATTTCAAGCACGTGTAAGTCGGCGACTCGACGAGTCCATACTCAGGACTCGGCGAGTCCGCCTGTCTGGAAGAAACCCTAAATCCCCGGGTTTGCTCACTATTTAAGGAATGATATGTGCCCTAAACTCGCCTCCTTCACCCTCAGAGAGCCTGTGAGAAACCCTAAACCATTCCTTGTTTGATTAAAGTGTTTTGTGTGGATTCTTGAAGGTTTGAAGAAGAAAAAGAGGAAAGGACCAAAAAGAAGAGGTGTAGAGCAAAGATCCAAGGCCAAAATCAGATTTCATTGAGGTATATCTCGGAATCATTCTGTTTTGTGCTTAAAACCCCCATTGGAACACCTCTAAGGCTAGTTTAATGTATTTTCTAAGCTTTATAGTTGTATGGATGCCTTGATGGGTCGAGATATCCCTATATCTGTTCGTTTAGGAGTTGTAGAGCCCTGATCTATTGCCTTTTCGAAGTTGCTTTGCATGAGAACCCTAGATCTAGCCTTTATTATGCTTTTTGTGCCTTTTAATCTTCATGGATACTTATGGGCACATAAAGATAGAATCTTTATGTGTTAATCGAGCATGAGGAGCCCAGATCTACAAGTTATATGAGCTGGATTCAAGCAGAATCGAGTTTATAGTAACTGCATGCATGCGACTCGGCGAGTCGTTCTTCGGACTCGGCGAGTCGAGCCGCGAGTCCCCGATTTTTCCCCTTTTTGAGTGATTCCGAGTGGGGACCAGTGAGTAGTAGAATGAACTCAGTGAGCCGGAGGTCAGACTCAGTAATGGAGGGACTCGACGAGTTGTTCATACAACTCGGCAAGTCCAAGGGAATCTTCTTAGTTCGAGAACAACTCGTCGAGTTGCTCATACAACTCGGCGAGTCGGATGCAGATAGTCTGAGTTCTAGAATCGAAAGGAAACTCGTCGAGTTGATGCCATACTCGACGAGTTGCAGCGAATAGGATTGAGAAGTGAGAGTAGGGACTCGGCGAGTTGGCGGCCCAACTCGGCGAGTCAGGTCAACTGTAAGTTGACTTTGACCGGGAGAGTTGACCTTGGCCAGGGGTAAAAGAGTCATTTTACCCCAACACAGTTATTAGTATTTGGTTGTGTGTGTTTGTGGAATTGTAGCCGGGGAGATATCGGAGCAGCAGCAGATAGCTTCCAGGGCCACACACTCAACAGCCAGTTCACGAGGTGAGTTTCCTTCCAGTAGGAACGGGTCTAAGGCCACAATGCCGACTCGTTCAATTAGTAGTAGTTTCCGGACCTCGGTATGATGCAGTAGTTAGTATGTTTGATGCCTTCGTGGCTCAGACAGGTTTGCGTGTTATGTGTTTCGGGTTATGGCCCGAAGCAGTATGCAGTATATGTTGTTGTGTTAGTTAATATGTTTATGCCATGCTACGTTCAGTAGTTCCAGACTTGTGTCCGATGCAGTCAGTTCCGCACTTCGGTCCGATGCAGTTAGTTCCGGACTTCGGTACGATGCAGTTTCTGGACTTCGGTCCGACGCAGAGGGCAAGGCCCTGGTTAGTTCCGGACTTCAGTCCGATGCAGTTTCCGGACTTTGGTCCGATGTAGTAGGCAAGGCCCAGTAATTGTTATATGTTTGTATGGTATGAGGTAATTTGGGGGAGCTCACTAAGCTTCTTGCTTAGAATTTCAGTTTTGGTTTCAGGTACTTCCGCAAGTAAAGGGAAGAGCTCGGGATGATGGCATCGCACATACCACAGCTTCAGTTTTTGTCCTGGGAGATTGTTTTGATACTTAGTTGATTTGATACAGTTGTATCATGACATTTTATTATGGTTTGAGATATTTCACGTATGGTTTTATAATATGTCGTTCAACATATGATTTTTATTATTATTAAAACAAAATTTTTGGGTCGTATTTTGGGATGTTACAATAAAAGATTTCATTTGCCCTAATGGGCCGTAAACTCTTTAATTGGGCTTCATTGGGCCGAGAACCTTAACAAGGGGCCCAATGGGCCGAAAAGTATTCTCAAACTCCATAAATTTGAGCAAGCCCAGCAAAAGGAGCCCAAAACCATTCTATCATCTTGTCAAGCCCATTCTCGGCCCAACTCATATAAAAAATGAATAAATCTAACTAATTCATACAAAGACCCCTCATTATGGACTATAGGATTTCTAGGCACATTACCCCCATGTAACAAGAAATCTCATGCTTCCATGCTACCACACTTATATATAATCTCCTTCTTCCCTCTTCTTCATGCTCTCGGCCACTACCACCATCATTTAACTTTCAATGATCTCTTCCATTTTACTCTCAAACTCAAGGAAATTCACTCACCTTTTCCCTTCAAATTTTCGAGTAATACAAGTGTGAATCAAGAGGATCATTGCAAGTTTTTCTCTAACTTGGTAATTTATGTTAAATTCTATAATTTTCCTTCTAACATTACAAGGAAAAGCTCTCATTCTTACACTCTATTTTCGGTTGTGGTTTCCAAAAACTAGTTTAGTTCCAACAACCTCTTCAAAGAAACATCCAAGGCCGAAAGCTCTTCCAAATCTTCTTCCAAAACCGAAATCTTCAAACCAAGTGAGTTCATACCCCCTATTTTCGATTTTTACTTGGTTTTTGGGGGAGAATACAAGTCTTATGTGTAGATCTATGTGTATATGCATGATTATGTGTATTTTCTTGAACCATTTGGTGATTTTGTGTTGTTTACTTCATAAAACTAAAAATATGCTAAGAACATGAAGTTTGACTCTTGGATCTTCATAAAAACCTTGAGAAAAATATGTGTTATCACCTATAATACATGTAAACTAGTAGATCTGGGGTTTATACACTTTAAATAGCTAAAATCGGTGTTGTGCTCTAAGATTTATAAATTAAATTCATAAAACAGCCCTTGACAGAAAAGTTTTGGGTCCAATCTCGGACTGTTTTGACCATCTTAATGGACGTAATTTTAAAAACTGTTTTACATGGATAAAGTTCAGATTTATACCTTTAAAATGACTACTCTCACGTTTTCATACGATGTTTCTACGATTTTTGGCGAATTTTACAAAACTGCCTATCAGATTTGAAATAATTTCGGACCAGCCTGTGAAGGTGAGCAATTTCACACTTGTTAGAAGCCATTAAAAATTATGAAAAAAATTGTGAAAAAAGTAGACAAAATTTCAAAATTCTAGAATTTACGGATCAAAATTTCGACTTACGATAATTTTTCTACAAATTTTCCAAAAACTAGGTTGGAAAAACCCAAAACTAGAAAAATGTGTATTTCCACAAAAATCAAGCCAAAAATGGGTTTAAAATGTTATTGTTACCACAAACTAGTCATCAACACAAGTTTTGAACAAAATGGAGACTAAAGTGTTATTCTTACAAAAAGTGGGCCTTAATTGTAAATTTTTGGTTTATTGGGCCAAGAACGTCATTTTTACAAAAGGTGGGCTTTTTGTATCAACTTTGTAAATAATCAAGCTAAAATAAATAAAACAATAGCAAACGGGTTAAAAACGTTATTCATATCCTTATTGGGCCTGGAAATAATATACATGTTTAGTGGACCTTAGTGTCCTTTTACATGTATATTGGGCTTAGGATAGACATTCATATTCCTTTGAGCCTGGAAATAATAGACACGTATAGTGGGCCTTAGTGGTCCACTTACATGTTTATTGGGTCTGGAAATGAGTTTTATATGTGTTCTTCTTTCTTTTATGCGATTTTAGTGAATATTTGAACCAAAACCAACGATAAACTAACAAACGAATTAATTTGATCATTTTCTAGGTTATTGGGCCTTAGTGGCCCATTTTTATGTGTGATAGGTCATGTATACTATTTGAATTTACAATAAAAGATATCTTCTAACTATAAATACAATGGGATATATTATAACTATGTCAACCCATAAAAGATATATTCTAACTATAAATACAATGGGATTAAAAATACTCTGACCAATAGTTTATACTTTTAAATAATAAAATATTTAACAAAGTATATGTGCCTGCATTCATACTAAAATCTATGTCACAATGACAAGAACAAAAGTATTATGATTGTTGAATATCACAGGTAAGATCGGGGATGTATGGTCAGTCTTGGGAGTGGCATAGCCTGATCAACTATGCTGGTCCGAGGAGTGATTAGCACATGCCCATGAATGGTTGTGATGTGTCAACAAGTCTAAAAACTTGCCAACACTACCACAATGAGAACATTATAACAGAACCTAAGTCTAAAATACTATAGGAGTATTTTGTGTTACTATAATTACTTACTTGAGAACTAAAAAGGATCTTCATTACTAAGTTGATAGTTGTTAAGTGGATACACCAAAGTTATATGTAACTAGGATGTCATAGACTTAGAATCTGTGAAATTTTTGCTTTACCCCTATTCCTTTCGAATTTGGAGTTAAGGTCACTTATTCGAAGGCTTATCATGTTTTGATTACATATAACTGGTATGCACTTTAAAAAAGTGATGTAACTAATGAATATTTTCTAATAATTATCTAGATAGTTCGGGTAATAATTATTTCCTTACCCCAATTCTCGTGTAGATAACATGGCTGGACTCCATCCCCACGGCAACCCGTACCTTCCGAATGAAGGCAATGTTGGATGGTTTGGAGAAGAACCCGAGAATGATCATCCAATCCCTTTGAATGATCACCATGCTGAAGACCTTTCGGATGATGATAGCTCCGAACCCGAGGTTGAGAACCTACCCCCGATAGCTCCCATTCCAAATCCTAACCCTCGTCCGGCTTTTCATGGCCCGACGCCTCCTTGGGTAGAATGCTTGGAAACATGGAGCAAAGATCAAGATCAACCTATTCCGTTTAATGGAGACCGAAGCTTCTACAACGTAAACGAAGGGAGCTCAGCAAACAGAGTTCTACCAATCCTGATCCATAGAGTTTCCCGAAACGAAATTCAGGGCAGGATGGCTCTCCAACGTATCGAAGAGGTTAATGACAATGCAAGAATGCATACCATTCGCACCAATCGCCTTGATCACACAAGTGAAAGATCTGAGAGAAACCATGAGACCCTGCTACAAGCACTAGCTGAAACCCGAGCCGAAGTCATAGAGCTCCGAGTACGTCAGAGGGTGTACGAAAGATACCTGCTTGATATGGAACGTCAACTAGCTGAACTAAGGGCCATAGGGGTGACCGTCGCCAGTAGGAGATACTTTACCTTCCTTCTTTGTTTTAAGGAACCGTGTTCCTATCTATGTTCCGTGTAGCACTTTTCTATGTGGCTACCTTGTACTGTAAGTACTTTTAGTTAGGTCTTTATGTTGTCAAAGACGTTTCTACTTCGGATGTAATGTAAGACCTACTACAAGGTCAATTTTCCCCGAACTTATTACATCTTAAACAACAATGATATTGACAGTCGGCTAACTTTCGTGTCACTCTTTGTTCAATTACCTTTCATCATACTATCGTTGGAGTCTATCTGAAACTTGCTTTAGTCAAGTCATTGGACTATAGTAATTTAACTCCGGAATCATTTTCAAGCCTCTTTCAAAGGTTGGATCATATTATCCACCAACCAATGGTACCCCATGTTGGATGACAAACGTCTTGAGACCATTCTATGAACATACTTCTACTCCGTACTAGGACTGCATCATAGGGATGTAGGTCAAACCTTCGAGAACATACTCTTACTCTTTAATTGAACGATCGAAGTACATATAGGGTCAATGGTAGCCTTTACTAGAAATTCTAGTTCTTTAAAAAGGATTCGTAAGAAGGTTATTATTATGATTTTCCTCGCTTATACATTCCCGAGTTATATATAACGAAGACCTGGTAGACAATAGAATGTGAGGTTTCTAATTTAGTTTCTTTTCCTTATTGGGATGTGAAACTAGAGTAGAATCACACATTTTATTATCCGCCCAATCTTGATTATATCATAACGTGTATAAGCTAAGTTTTCATGTATAATAACTCATCTCTTAGTCAGAATCAAACCTATACAGGTTCAACCGTAATAGCTCACGAACCCCTTTTCTTTCGTATTACAAAATCATGTCGTCACCCAGAGATAGCCCACCGAGCAACGAAACCCCTATCTTCCAGATCGATGCCGCTACGTTACAAGTCGCGGTAACAGCTGCCATGACCGCTGTGCTTGCACACTTCAACCTTGGCAATACGAACAAGACTGACCAAGGGGTTGACACTTCCGATCGTTGTGACAATCCGACCCAAAGCCACAACTCAGAGTTCAAGAAACAGAAATGTCAAGCTCAAGTAGAACGCAAGCGAGTTCAAAGGCTTGCCATGCGACAACAACAAGTGGCGACTCCTGCCACCTCTGTAACGGCCAAGCGTTATGAAGGAACACTCCCGAAGTGTAACAAGTGCCGCTATCATCATAACGGAGCCTGCCGAGTATTGCAATAGGCTGGGGCACATTGCCCGTTTCTGTAGAACCACCTCCACCAATGGAGCCAGCCAGGCTTGCTATAGCTGTGGAAGGATAGGACACTATCAAAGGAATTGTCCAAAACGAAAGAACAATGAAAACACCCACGTCCATATAACTCCAACCTGACACATCACTTACACCACCAATGCTACTACTAGCCAGACATGTCACCAATGCGGTGAGATAGGGCATTTCAAGAAGGATTGTCCCATAACAAAGAACTCCGGCTCAGACG
This sequence comes from Lactuca sativa, assembly GCF_002870075.4. Taxonomy (NCBI): domain Eukaryota; kingdom Viridiplantae; phylum Streptophyta; class Magnoliopsida; order Asterales; family Asteraceae; genus Lactuca; species Lactuca sativa. The sequence goes on from NC_056627.2 coordinate 220,559,348, forward strand.
GGAGAATATTAAGGATCACTGCCGCAGGATAGACTACTCCGGACCCACGTTAATATAATTAAGGCGTTGCGTTGTAACAAACCCATAAAATATGTTTAAAACTAGTGAAACTCGAGCCTTATCTTTTGTGAGATCCCATCAGTTCAGGAACCCTCGTGCTGTGTATACTTACCTTTTGTAGTATACCTTATTCGCAGCAGCATTCCTATAGTACTCTAAAGTACTGTAACTCTATCAAAAGTTGTACTGTTGAGTTTGGTCTGTAACGCCTTTATGTTCAAATCTAATGTCTTTTACTTCTAAGTAAGTCCGACATTATCATACGAATTGAGTCAATTCGATCCGCACAATACCAGTTTTGTGCGCACATCTCTTTCTCCGAAATTGCCCTTCTAGTGAAGTCGTCATTCCAGAACTCCGAAGTACTCATGCATAGAGTACCTCATGTTTCTTATCGTTTCCGAAGAAACCTTAGCAAAACCTCCCCGAAGCACCACTCGTACAGTACGTCAAGTTCGATCCAAAGACCCATACGGTTGATCTATCACTGAAGAATGTATACATAGGGGTGGTATATAATCAAGGTTCTATAGGTTTAGAATTGATGATTCCACTTTAACTTCTTTTCCTCGTTGGGATATGAGCTTAAAGAAGAATCAGTTATTCGACTACCTTTTCAATCATAATTATATACGACTCGTATACACGAAACTGTGATTGATGAACCATGTATGACTTCTAATATGAACTTCAGGACAGAGACTACCCAAGACTACGAGTAATCGCATCTCCATGCGAACAAACTTAGAACCTAATACGACTCCGGTAACTAAATCAACCTACAGTCTGACACACACAGAGATACAAGAACCGTCTGGACAGCTTAACGACTACTTAGCAATAGAATGAGAAGACCAAGCTCCTCGCCTTGGAGAGCTCCGGTCTTATTCTTCAAGAAGACAGACTTCAGCGGGTGCGATCATACCAGCACTAATGAGCCGGATCCCATCAGAACTCCGCAGATAAGCGTGCTTGGGCGAGAGAAGTACTAGGATGGGTAACACCTTGGGAAGTCCTCGTGGTGTAGACCCCGACAGGACTTCCATTAGAAATCATTACCTTCTGCCTCGCATAGATGAATTGGTTGACCAACCGCAAGGAACGAAGTGCCTTTCAGAAATGGACCTAAGATCCGAATATCACCAGTTACAAGTGTTAGTGAAGGATGCCTCGAGGACAATCTTCCAAACTCGATGCGGACACTACGAATCCGTAGCGATACCCCTCGGATAGGACCAATCCACCCGTAGTATTCATGAACTTAATGAATAAGGGTACACCATTCTTACTTGGATCAGTTCATCATTGTCCTTGTAAATGACTAACTTATCTATTCATGTAGTAGGAAGGAAATCATAAGTAGCCTCCACGTTAAGCCATGGAAACATTACGATCAGAGAAGCTCTTCATGAAATTCTCTAAATACGAGTTTTAGAAATTGAAGGGTCGAATTCCTGAAGCACACTATTAGTGATGTGGGAATTATTGAAGACCCTTCCAATAATCAAAACCGTTGAGAATTTTTCAGCACCGAAGACGCCAACGGGAATTCGCCAAATTCTAGGTCTCGTTGACCTACTGTCGAAAGTTCATTCAGAACCTCTTACAACTTTGACTTAGAAGGGAGTGGCCCTTGACTGGGAAGAGAAGCAAGAGGAAGAAACCTTTGGAATTCCAAGTGAGAGATCATATCCTTTTGGAAGTCTCACTCTAGGGAGGCTTGATACGCTTCAGAAAGCGTGGAGAGCTAAATCCAAGATAGTTAGGACCTCCGAGATTCTTGCCAGAATCGGTCCCGTAACTCACAAACCCAGCCTACACCGTCAACTCAGTAACGTACATTTTACCATCCACGACTCGAACTTGAAAACGTACCTTCCATCAGGACTCTCGTAATCCCACTCAACGCGATCGAGATCAACGAGAGCCTCACCTTCGTGAAAGAACCGTAGTTACCATATACCGAATGGTTAGGCGAACGAAGTCAAGTAGCTTCCCATCAGTGAAGGTTCGTTGGGATACCAACCGAGGACCCGAATTCACTTGTGAGCGTGAGAACCAATCGATTGGGATGTATCCCCACCTCTCTACTCGATTATTCATGCCTACTCCTTACCTAAATTCTAATTTCAGGACGAAATTCTCTCTAACGTGGTGATGATGTGACAACCCGAAATTTTCTATCCGATACAGTCAAACACCTCATAGAAAGTCAAACTCATTTCTGCTACCTTTTAGCACGTTTGGTGTCCGTTTGAGCATTCTGAGCTTTAACCCTTCAAGAGGTAAACATAGGACGTATACTCTAGAGTTGTTGTGCGTTAATAAAGTTCCAAAAACTCCAAGAGTTTGGATTTTACGGCCCAAATGGAATTTGGACCGTAAACTCCATGGACTATATATATGGCACTTAGCCATTTTTCCTTCATTTCTCCCATTTCAACTAGAGAAAACCCGATTTCTCTCCCAAGAATCTTCAAGCATCCGTCCGGATTGTAAGTACTTCTATCCTAGAGTATATTAAAGCTTGTTATACTTCCATATATCAAGAAATCATCCAAGAAACACCAAGAACAAGGTGTTTACGGTCCAATGTGTTCTTGGACCGTAAACCCTAAAATGGGTGCCAAAGTATGCCCTAGTTCCTTCTAAGCCTTGACAACTAGCATAGATCCTTCCCTTGATGAGTTTAGCACTTGAAAAACACCAAAAACCCCCATGAACATGAGTTTACGGTTTTGGAATCTCCCAAAACCGTAAACACCCCCAAAGGGTGTTTTGATGCCCCTAACACCTTAGTAAGCCTTGGATATTAGCATAGAACTTTATACCATTGAACTAAGGACTTCAATAAACGAAATGGTGCTTCTTACCATGAGTTTACAGCCGTAAACTCATGGGGAAGTGGTCCTTAGACCGTAAACACCATACAAGGTCATTCTTGGACCTTAAACCCACCCAACCTTGTGTTTAAGCGTTGAAATACTTAACCACTTAAGTTATAATAGTTTTAAACCTCATTTGGTGACCCAATTGAGAGTTTACGGCCAGGAGTAAACTCCCTTGGGCCGTAAACTCCAACAAGAATGGTCCATTGACCATAAACTCCCGTATAACGCCTTGCACTCCTTTGTTGCAACCCAATGGCCTCCTAACACTTTGACCAAAGTGTTTTCCTCACATTAGGATGTTTATACATGTTTAATTAGTGTTATAAACACTAATTATATATATATATATATATATATATATATATATATATATATATATATATATATACGTCTTCATATGTTATTAGGATCATTGTGTGTGTCTAAGTCTTCACTTGACATGCACCAAGCACTTGTCCGAGACTTCCATCCGATCCGCTCACTGCAGGTGAGTTCATACCCCTTAATTAACCTTTTAAATGTTTTTAAATGTTTATAAATGCTTTATGGGGGGGGGGGGGGAATACAAGTTGAAACATGTTTAGTTATTATATCAATCAAATGTGATTAATAACTAGCATGCAAATGGATTTACTAAACGTTAACTGTTTTACCAAGCGGATTTCTTCACATGAATTTCTTAAACGTTTTTACATGTTTAAAACTCTTTATCAAACTGTCTTACATGCTGTAAGTTTCCTTTCAAACTCTGTTACAAATGCGTTTTCAAACAAAGATTTTCTTATTACTTAAACTGTCTTATCAAACAAAATACTTTCAAATCGTTTTATAAACTGACATCAAGTCATCGTTTCTTAGTATTAAACTTTTCAAAGGTTTTACAAAACTTCTTTTATGCTTTTATATTGTAAAATGCATGCCTAGATATGTATAGTTATATAAATAATGTTTAAAGTACTTAGGACGACTAGCTCACTTTATATCCTTTTCCTTGTTGGCATGTGGCCTTAGGGCATTAGTTGCTCATCCGAATGTCGTCTAAATATTAATTATATATCATGTATACATATATAGGTATAAAGGTTCCCTGAATCAGTTCAGTACCTTTGGGTAGCAAAGGTATACTTCCGGTTATACTCGTACGTCACTAGTAACTATAATAGGTGTAGTTAGGAGATACTATTTACCATTCCAAGTACAAGGAATCACACAAGAGTCTGTTCATTCATGAGTCATTACTTATTACATTGAGAACATATACAACTATACTAGAATGAGAACATATACAACTATACTAGAATGAGAACATATACAACTATACTAGAATGAGAACATATACAACTATACTAGAAAGAGAACATATACAACGATACTATGATGAGTAACTAATACATTACATGTTACATGAATACGTTTACATAGATACGCTTACATGAATACGTTTACATGATTACACTTACGTGAATACGCTTACATAGATACGCCTACACGAATACGCTTACGATACACGACAACAGAGCTAACATAACAAGGTGCTATAGCATGGAACAAGTTCAGGATCTAACTATACCAATGAATCACTCTGCATTGTGATTATTATATTGGGTATACATGATCATAGTAATGTGGATGTTCGCGGCTTGTAGAAATGCAGGTTCATGTTTGGCTCCCAAAATCTCATGATAGAGAGCGTATAGTATGGGTTCTAGCCATCACATTATGCCTTAACCCTCAATTAAGGCAAATTAGTACAAAGTAGCCACTTATTACAAATACTACAATACTTACACTTTGCATACGACAATTGCAAACGGATTAAAAATTCGGGTAATATATTATTAATACCTTTACCATGTGCCACATTCACATAATCGATGAGGTAGAAAATAATATTAATAGGCGTACAGTCTAGTCTTAGTAGAAGGCTGCTTTCAAAATAGTTAGGTCTTGGTAGAAGACTACTTTTATACTAATAGGAATTCTAGGGATTTGCTAGGGTGTTCAAACGTTTTCAACTACTTTCAAACATTTCATACTTATACAAAATTTTCTCCAAATGTTTACAAGTCTTTACTTTCCAGTTTTACAACTCAAAGACACATTAATACTTATGAATTCACCAGCTTTATTGCTGATACTCGCTTTCAAAATAACTTGTATTCTCAGGTCACAAATAGACAGGTACAACAACCAGGTTTTGTGAAGACGGAGAAATCAAGACTCCTCTTTTATTTTGATTATTTATTATGTTGTCTTATACTTTGAAAGAACACACTTGTAATTAAAATTATATATTAATGCAATTGATGATGTTGTTGCTTGTTTACTACTTTACATTGTTGTGATACATTACATGACGTCCTCCGCCCCAGAATGTTTTCGCCATTCTCGGTTTTGGGGTGTGACATTGGGCCTCATTGACGCATTAACATGTGCGACGGACCTTGGATACTATTTGTGTGCTATTTGGGCCTGTAAATACCTTACATGTGAAATGGGCCTTAGTTTTCCTTTCATATATATATATATATATATATATATATATATATATATATATATATATATATATATATATCGGGCCCATGTTATATAATTTCTTTCCAATTTGGGCCTTTAAATGATTTACATGTTATAGAGATGCTTTAGTGGTTCACTTACATGGTTCATTGGGCCTGGAATGAGATTATACCTTTCTTCGCGTAAATTCGATTAAGGATCTAGTGAGTTTTGTCGGTTGTCACCTATTAAGTGTATGATCGTAGCCTGTAGTTATAACCAGAGTCTCTTGGAGGTAGAGCGGGGATTTGTGTATAGATCTATATGGGGATGACACCCCACACCTGAGTTGTTCGCTACTGTTAGACTAACTCAGTCTAGGTGACATTCTCTTTACATGCTCTTTACATTCTCTCTACATTCTCTTTACCCTTTTTAGTCAAACAAACAATAACATACATGCATTAATACAAGATCTGACACAAACACACTCTGACACAAACACACTAAACAGTTTGCAGAAAATATAGGATTTTCTAGTGGTTTTCAAAGTTATACAAATCATTTTCACAAACATGCATATGAAATCACCAACATTTTTATGTTGACCATTTTTCAAAATAACTTGTATTCTCAGGAAACCGTTGAAGCAGGATGAACGAAACAAACTAATGGATATTGTGTTATATTTTGTTTCATCATACTCTTACTATTTTGGCATGTAATATTCAAATACAATACTCGATGTAAACAATGAATGTTGTTATATTACATGTGTGATGATGATGATGTTATGTTTCATTTATATTCACTGTAATGATATTTCAAGATGAAGTCATGCACAAGCCCCCGGACGTTGATATTTCAAGATGAAGTCACGCACAAGCCCCCGGACGTTTCCGCCGTCTGGTTCGGGGGTGTGATAGATTGGTATCAGAGCATTGTTTATAGTGAACTAGCATATCTAGTCATACAGGATATGCAACTATAAATACAATGGGACTAAACAACTTTGAACATAATAATTTAAAATACATACCTTTGTGTGCATTTTAGAATAATAACACAACAAGAACAGTAAAAGTCTTTGGAGGATTTGAACATCACTATTAAACTCGAGCAATTATGTAGTCGTATTGGGGGTCAATGTAGCCTGATCAACTACATTCACTCAAAATACGACCAACATGTGTTTAGGAGTAATTGTGATGGGCAATGAATCAAAAACTTAACATTTAATTATCCAAAGAGCTTATAGAACCAAACCTAAACAAAATTAAATTACTATAGGAGTAATTGGTATGATATTTGTTTCTAGTATTTACACCCCTTCGTGAAATACACTATAGACGAGTATCATTAGCCAGGAAACCCCTATCTCCCTAGTTAGGGAATGGCTGGGTGGCTCGACCCAGAGGAAGACCCAGAAGGAGACTCAGAGGAAAAACCAGAGGAGGAACACAAAGTAGAACTTGCAGATGGACCCGCCGAGTCAATAGTGGACCTCGAAGAGGAAGAGCCCGGGGGCAATGATGATGATGATTCAGATTCAGAATCCGATGTCATCAATCCTCCATGTAGGGCCAGAGTACTGACTTATAGTGTGGGCCCCGATGGCCCCATGCCCCCTTGGGCACACGATATTTGGAGATAGAGTCACCAGCAGGGGATACGACCACACCACGGTAGGAACCGAGGTCTCTTCGATCTTAGTCATAAAGGACCAGCTGACCGGGCCCTCCCAGTCATGATCCAGTGCATCCGAGGTATTGATAACCGAGCTCAAGACACCCCAAATCGAACGGAACAAATGCGGTTTGCTATTTAGAGAGATGAGAGACAAACACAGGAAGTGAACGGAGACTCCCGAGCGAGACAGATAGTTTGGGAGGTACGACTACGAGATACCGAGCAACAAGTAGCTCGTCTCCGAGGTGCATCCACTGTTGGGTTTTGAGCATTCTAACACTCCTAAGTGTACATGCAACCCTAAATACCTTGGATCTATGTTTTCTCTATTATACATGCAAATAAGAACATCCAAGGTATTATCCTAATCTAGCATACAAAACAATGACTATAGCAAGATAGAATACATACCTCTTTGGTGTAGAAAGTCTTCATGAAGCTTGAGTGCCTAGTGCCCCAAGTGTGACACCTCAAATGGTTCACACAACACCAAATACTCTTGGAATAACTTGAGAGAATTCTACACTCATGAGAATCAGCTAGCCCTTTTACTTCACACACTAGTGGCCGATTTTGGTCAAGAATAAGATGCTTATATAGTTAGGGTTACACCATGTAAACCCTAATTGACATGGCCTTTCATTTCCATGATCCATGGGTACAAATACACCATGGAGCATCCATGGACCATCCTATGGGTTTTAGCCCAACTTGATTATCCATGGAGCATTAGCCCACTATACAAGTATGGATGATTTACACAATCAACCCATATATTTAATTAGTCTTCTTTTGATCACTTAATTAATCCTAGATTAATTCTTGATCAATACTAATTAAATAATCTCATTATTCTTATTATTAATATACTAGAACTTATAATATACTAATAACAATAAGTGTCTTATTTCTCTTATTATAGTCTATCCAAGTGCATGATGCCATGCAACCCAAATGGACCATGCCGGGTCGGGTCAAGTCTTACCAATTATAGTTATGGACTTAGACATTAATCCAACATCCACTTCATCAGAACGACCACCAGACACTTTCCACAACAATTAGGATCAACCTTTCTTTTGTCCCCCTACTATCCGATATGACTCTCTTTCATGGACTAAGATGGTACTTACCAATGGAACAATTATGTGCTATCTTTATTTCAGATTACTACATAAATTCAATTATATGCACAACCGAACCCTCAAAACCGCTATATACTTAAGGATCTCGAAACCGAAACAGCCCATATACTCTAAGGATAGACGTAACAATCGTGCCAAATCTGCGATTACCTACTACCGTAAATACATCATAGGGATGTAGATGGAAACAATGAGAATCACACGACGAGACGTGAAATTTATAGAGTACAAACAGGAATGACGATCATTACTTACGATCTGGCTTATCAACATGCAGCAGGAAAATGCCATCCCGCAGGAATAACAAGCGCACCCGCGAGACACCGCTCCTGCAGATGGACTCTGCTACATTCCAAGTTGCTGTAATAGCGGCAGTAATCGCTGCTATGGCACAAATCAACGCAAACAACACCAATGGAGGCGGCAATAACATTGACAACTCCAGCCGAAGGAACGAGCATGGGAACCAACAAGTGACAGCTTATCAAGGCACACTAAACCCCAAGCTTAAGAGCAGGAAGCAAAATCCTAGAAGTAAGAGAAAGGGACAGCCAACTCAAAGGTTCTCAAAGAAGCAACATGTTGTTGTTGTTCGTGCAACCATGACCCCTATTACACCAACATCAGCGAGACCATATGCTGGAAGCCTTCCAAAATGCAACCAGTGCAATTTCCATCATAAGGGAGCCTGTCGGGAGCTGCATTGTAAGAAATGCAACCGAAATAATCACACCACTAAATACTGTAGAACTTATTCATGCCAGAATCGTCAGCCAAATGAAAACAACAACAATCGTAACAACCTTAACAACAACACCAATGATGAGACCAGTCGCACCTGCTATGGGTGTGGAGGAACCGGTCAATTCAAGCGCAATTGCCCCAAGGCTAACAATCAAGGAGCAGAAGTTTCAGAAATAGTCCTGACCTTGGGTCAAGGCGAAGCAGACCAAGACCCGACAGTCGTTACTGGTATGTTCCCACTTAACAACTCTTTCGCTTACCTTGTATTCACTAGTGAAGCTGAGCGAAGTATCGTTAGTAACATATTCAAACACTTGCTAAAACAATAACCCCATAGGCTAAACTAAGCCTTAACGGTGGAGATGACTAATGGGAAAACTGAATCAACCAAAGATATTTATGTAGGGTAGGCCTTAACACTAAACAACCACTCATTTCAAATAAAATTTAATGTCAGTACATATTAGGAGTTTTGATGTGATAATCGGCATGGTTGGGTTAAGCCCCCACCGTGCTGATACTATGTGTTACGAGAAGGTCGTTTGCCTTCACCTTTCCAGTCATGAAACTCTAATAATCCATGGTGATAAACCTAACGCCAATCCTCGTCCTATCTCATGCATCAAGGCACAGAAGTGCCTGCACCAGAAGAACTATGTTTTCCTCGCTCTTGTTGTGGACAAGACCAAGGAAGAAGTAAGCATACAAGGTGTTCCAGTAGCATGTGATTTTCCGGATGTATTTCCTAAAGAACTTTTGGGAATGCCCCAGAGAGACAGGTCGAATTTCTAATCGACCTCATACCGAGAGCCACGTCAATTGCCAATTCACCCTATAGGTTAGCTTCCGCCAAAATTCGGGAGTTAACCAGTCAATTAAGAAAATTTTTGAACAAAGAATTCATCGAACCAAGCTTCTCACCCTGGGAAGCTCCGGTCTTTCTCGTCAAGAAGACGGATCCTTTAGAATATGCATCGATTTTAGGAGATTCAATAAGCTCGCTATCAAAAACTGATACCCACTCCCTCAGATTAACGACCTATTTGGCCAGCTCCAAGGAGCTAGTTACTTCTCTAAATTAGATCTAAGAACCGGTTATCATCAACTTCGATTCCGAGAAGAGGACATTCCAAAAACTGCTTTTCGAACGCGATACGGCCATTTCAAATTCGTTGTGATAACCTTCGGTCCATCGAATGTCCCCACGGTATTTATGGGCCCTACGAACCGAGTTTTCCCAACCATTCCTAGTCGGTCTTTTCAATATTTTTCATCAATAACATACTCGTCTGCTCACAAAGCAAGAATAAAATACTGTCAACACCTATGACCGACCTTAGAAAGCATCAAAGTCGGAGAATATCGCGGACAAAGCACTGCATGGATCGAGATAACGAAATTACTCCAAGATTTTGACAGTCACTTCGGAAGGCTATAGGAATACAGCTAGTCATGAGCATTGCTTACCACCCTAAAACCAAAAGCCAAAGCGAACAGACCATTCAACCACTCGAAGTCATGCTCCAAGTATGGGTGTTTTAATTCAGCAAGTCATGGGATACCCGGTTGCCCTTGATTAAATTCTCATACAATAACAGCTATCGCATGAGCATCAAGGTTGCTCCTTTCGAAGCTCTTTATGGTCATAAATGCAGATCACTCGTCAGTACTCTCACGGGACCAGAAAACCATTCGCGAAACGACAGAGAAGATAATCCAAATCAGAACTCGACTTCAAGCATCACGAGACAGACAGAAGAGATATGCTGACAAACGACGAAAACCTCTGGAATTCCAAGTCGAAGGCTGAGTACTATTGAAAGTCTTTCCTTAGAAAGGATTGATTTGCTGTAGGAAACGGGAAAACTGAACCAGCGATACTTTGAACCGTTCGAGATTCTTTCTCAGATTGGTCCAATGGCTTATAGGCTGCAACTACTTGTCGAATTCAACAATGTACACCCCGTGTTCCACGTCTTGAATATGAAAAAATGTGTATTTGATGAAAATGAAGAGATCAAAATGGACCAATAAATATCGGGTTGGAAACCCTAGAAATACCGGCTCAAGTTCATTATGAACTAGGATTTTCTTATTGGGCCAAATGGACCAATAAATTTTCAACTTGATCACTTTGGGCCTAGGAACATTAATTGGGCTCTAAGTAGACCACACTCATAAAACTTTAGCATTTTGGGCTATGTAGGCACAAAATAATCCATCTTATCTCTAATGGGCCTTGTTGGGCCATAAAAGATTTCATTTGTCCTAATGGGCCGTAAACTCTTTAATTGGGCTTCATTGGGTCGAGAACCTTAACAAGGGGCCCAATGGGCCAAAAAGTATTCTCAAACTCCATAAATTTGAGCAAGCCAAGCAAAAGGAGCCCAAAACCATTCTATCATCTTGTCAAGCCCATTCTCGGCCCAACTCATATAAAAAAAATGAATAAATCTAACTAATTCATACAAAGACACCTCATTATGGACTATAGGATTTCTAGGCACATTACCCCCCATGTAACAAGAAATCTCATGCTTCCATGCAACCATACTTCTACATAATCTCCTTCTTCCCTCTTCTTCATGCTCTCGGCCACCACCACCATCATTTAACTTTCAAAGATCTCTTCCATTTTACTCTCAAACTCAAGGAAATTCACTCACCTTTTCCCTTCAAATTTTCGAGTAATACAAGTGTGAATCAAGAGGATCATTGCAAGTTTTTCTCTAACTTGGTAAGTTTTGTTAAATTCTATAATTTTCCTTCTAACATTACAAGGAAAAGCTCTCATTCTTACACTCTATTTTCGGTTGTGGTTTCCAAAAACTAGTTTAGTTCCAACAACCTCTTCAAAGAAACATCCAAGGCCGAAAGCTCTTCCAAATCTTCTTCCAAAACCGAAATCTTCAAACCAAGTGAGTTCATACCCCCTATTTTCGATTTTTACTTGGTTTTTGGGGGGAGAATACAAGTCTTATGTGTAGATCTATGTGTATATGCATGATTATGTGTATTTTCTTGAACCATTTGGTGATTTCGTGTTGTTTACTTCATAAAACTAAAAATATGCTAAGAACATGAAGTTTGACTCTTGGATCTTCATAAAAACCTTGAGAACAATATGTGTTATCACCTATAATACATGTAAACTAGTAGATCTGGGGTTTATACACTTTAAATAGCTAAAAAGAGTGTTGTGCTCTAAGATCTATAAATTAAATTCATAAAACAGCCCTTGACAGAAAAGTTTTGGGTCCAATCTCGGACTGTTTTGACCCTCTTAATGGACGTAATTTTAAAAACTGTTTTACATGGATAAAGTTCAGATTTATACCTTTAAAATGCATACTCTCACGTTTTCATACGATTTTTCTACAATTTTTGGCGAATTTTACAAAACTGCCTATCAGATTTGAAATAATTTGGGACCAGCCTGTGAAGGTGAGCAATTTCACACTTGTTAGACGCCATTAAAAATTATGAAAAAAATTGTGAACAAAGAGTAGACAAAATTTCCAAAATTCCAGAATTTACGGATCAGAATTTCGACTTACGATGATTTTTCTACAAAATTTCCAAAAACTAGGTCGGAAAAACTCAAAACTAGAAAAATGTGTATTTCCACAAAAATGAAGCCAAAAATGTTATTTTGACAAAAATGGGTTTAAAATGTTATTGTTACCACAAACTAGTCATCAACACAAGTTTTGAACAAAATGAAGACTAACGTGTTATTCTTACAAAAATTTGGCCTTAATTGTAAATTTTTGGTTTATTGGGCCAAGAACGTCATTTTTACAAAAAGTGGGCTTTTTGTATCAACTTTGTAAATAATCAAGCTAAAATAAACAAAACAATAGCAAACGGGTTAAAAACGATATTCATATCCTTATTGGGCCTAGAAATAATATACATGTTTAGTGGACCTTAGTGTCATTTTACATGTATATTGGGCTTAGGACAGACATTCATATTCCTTTGAGCCTGGAAATAATAGACACGTATAGTGGGCCTTAGTGGTCCACTTACATGTTTATTGGGTCTGGGAATGAGTTTTATATGTGTTCTTTTTTCTTTTATGCGATTTTAGTGAATACTTGAACCAAAACCAACGATAAACTAACAAACGAATTAATTTGATCATTTTCTAGGTTATTGGGCCTTAGTGGCCCATTTTTATGTATAATAGGTCATGTATACTATTTATATGTTTATTGGGCCTCATTGACCCATTAACATGTGCGACGGACCTTTGATACTATTTGTGTGCTATTTGGGCCTGTAAATACCTTACATGTGAAATGGGCCTTAGTTGTCCATTCATATATATATATATATATATATATATATATATATATATATATATATATATATATATATATATATATATATATATTTCGGGCCCATGTTATATAATTTCATTCCAATTTGGGCCTTTAAATGATTTACATGTTTTAGCGATGCCTTAATGGTTCACTTACATGGTTCATTGGGCCTAGAATGAGATTATACTTTTTTTCACGTAAATTCGATTAAGGATCTAGTGAGTTTTGTCGGTTGTCACCTATTAAGTGTACGATCATAGCCTATAGTTATAACCATAGTCTCTTGGAGGGAGAGCGGGGATTTGTGTATAGATCTATATGGGGATGACACCCCACACCTGAGCTATTTGCTACAGTTAGACTAACTCAGTCTAGGGTGACGAAAACCTTGTAATCAAAAATCAAAACCAGCGTCCAACAACGCCAAGACAGGCGAAATTGTCATTATTTAGTATGGTTATGACGACTCACTTAGAGGAATTAACGTTATGAAGTTTACGGAAGACCATTCTCTTTTCTCTTGGATTACTTGGAAACATTCTCATACTGGTATTCAACCTCGGGGGTTGGTATGACAGCTTTCTATTTTACAGACAACATCGGGTTGTCTGGGAACATTCTCTTTACATGCTCTTTACATTCTCCCTACATTCTCTTTACCCTTTTTAGTCAAATAAACAATAACATACATGCATTAATACAAGATCTGACACAAACACACTAAACAGTTTGCAGAAAATATAGGATTTTCTGGTGGTTTTCAAAGTTTTATAAATCATTTTCACAAACATGCTTATGAACTCACCAACATTTTTATGTTGACCGTTTTTCAAAATAACTTGTATTCTCAGGAAACCGTTGAAGCAGGATGAACGAAACAAACTAATGGATATTGTGTTATATTTTGTTTCATCATACTCTTACTATTTTGGCATATAATATTCAAATACAATACTCGATGTAAACAATGAATGTTGTTATATTACATGTGTGATGATGATGATGTTATCATTTATATTCACTGTAATGATATTTCAAGATGAAGTCACGCACAAGCCCCCAGACGTTTCCGCTGTCTGGTTCGGGGGTGTGACATAAGTGCAGTTTTGTCTTATATATATCCTCTATCCTAATAAATGAGTACAAAATTGCCACGTGGCAATTGCTCAGCCCCTCCCCAAATGTCTAACTGAAATACCAAAACTACCCCTATGTTACTATTAAACTCTATAGCTATTAAATACAGACTATCCATCTCCCTAAATCTCGCCGCTCTCTCCTTCAATTCCCACTTTTCTTGCACCCTAATCCCTATTACCTGACGTTTTCTATAATTTCTTCCCAAAATAATCGTTCTATCCTGAAAAAAATCAGAAAGCATATTTGAATTAATCTTAATAGCAAGAAATCAGGAATTGTGATCAACCCTTCATTGTCATTGTCATTCTGCTCAATCGAGCGGGTGATTAAGGAAAATGTGTAACCATGTCTCCAGCCATTATGCTCCACCGTGCTTCTGATCTCTCAATTTAGGTATGTTTTCTACTTGGCGTTTCTGGTTCGCCAATGTGTATGTGGTGTAAAAAGTCAAAGGGAATTGTTTATTCAATCTCACTTTTACAGGTATGAACTTCTTGATTCATTATGCGCTGAGTCACAACATGAAGCTTGGTGAGTAAAAAGAGTTCCCTGCGGACCTGAAACCTTCATAGATGGGCAATGAAACAATAACAGTGAGTTTTTGTTTCTCTGTTCTTCGCAACTTCTATCAGTTTTTTCTATTTTGGATATCTAATCAATCTCCTTCACACAGATTAATCTGTTGGCGTAGTAAGAGTTCCCTACAAAGCTAAACACTAGAAGTTGCTTCCTTCATTGCCGCCTCTTCATCCACAGTCACCAGCTTTCGCAACCATTGACGACCATCTTTATCTTCTCCGTCATCTTTACTTTCTCTAGCATTTTCGTCTTTTCTCTCTAACTAAACACTAGCACGGAAGTCGTCATCTTCATTTTCTCTTAGCCTCTCACCAGTAAGAGCATGAGAAATAGAGAAACACACCTAAACTGACACAAATGGTTGCAACTTTCGCTAACATATCCAAATTAGAGGTGATTCCCTTTTGTTTCTTTTATAATTTTTTCTCGCAGATGTTATCAAACATAGGTTACTGGTTGGTTTCTTGAAATGGTGGATTTGAAAACCGATTCAAGTTTCTGGCAATTTGAAGTCAAACAGGTACATTCAAGGTTTTAAAAAGCTCACCATGGCTCCGCCATAACGCGCCACGACTCCAAGGCTTGCACATGCCGCCAAGCTTTGCCAAAACGCCGCCTTAACTCATATATGTGTATAAAATGAATAATAGTTGAAAATACATATAAAAATATTAATTATATAGAATATTGCCGCCTTAAGTCACGCCTTACAAACGTCGTGATTCGCCAAGGCTCGGAAAAGCTTGAGGCTTGACATTGCCGCCAAGTCACGCCTTACGTTATTTAGAACCTTGGGTACATTTTCTACATAATTGACTTACGATTTATCTATTTCTAGCTTATTCTTTTGACTTATAGTTTGTTCCTGTACAAGATTTTTGATTTCATTTGTTGACACACATCTAACCAGCTTGTTTTCAGATCTCAATTAAAACAAAATAAACCTCTTGAAAGCTTAATATATCTCATTATGTTGTAAGCTACTTATGTATGTACAATCTGGGTGCTTTTTTTTATAGAAACATTCCATATTTTAAATGGAAAAAATAGCTATTTAGATGACATGTTGAATAGTTGATTGACCAAAATAGCTATTTCAAGTTTTGATGGATAAAAATATGCAGCAGAGGAGGTGTTTTGACTTTTTGCCAACTACATTCAAAAATTCAGGTGCCATCTTTCTCCCCTGGTTGTTACTTGGTCTTAGTTGTGACTATTATTGACTTTTCTTCGTTGTGTATGCTTTTTGTCCAGGAGCCATTTCGTTTTTTGGCAATGAAGCAATTTATCCAGGTAGTCCCACATGATACTTAGGTTTTCAGCTTTTGTTTACATTGAAGTTTTTGTGGTTATAAAGGATTTACCATTGATTTTGTGTCATTGGTTGAAGGCACTGGTTGTTTTAATTCATACAGGGTCAAATTTGTCTTTATAGATCTGGATCTGTCTTTCCATGCTTATGCTTCTTCAGATTTACATGTAAATTTTGTATATTTTACATCTTAATGAGTTTGTTTGATCTGTTAATTTCTTTTAATGGTGGTCTGTCTACAGGATTTGCTATGTTGAATTTAAAAGCTCAGAAAATCTCAATGAATTGATGATGGAAAAGTTATGTTGTGTATTATACTCTATGTATTGATATCAAGTCTACGAGTATGAATTTTTTTAATTGGAAAGCTACGAGTATGTGATGTGCTTGCTAACCAAGGGGCAGATATAATTGGTGGAGGGCTTGGTGAGGAAACATCAGGTTATTTGATGGTGAGATGGGTGTTATGAAAGCAAATATAGGGAGATTGTTGCTGTCATTTTGGTGAAAAGGGTGGAAATGTCGTGAGCAGCAGGTGCTACTGAAGTAGTGAGTTGACTAAAGGATATGGAGTTGATGGAAGGGGCCTTAAGACTATAAGGTTTGAATGTCTAATTTCCAAATTCTATATTTTTTGAATTCTTTGAATGATTTTCATATAAAGGAGGGGGAGAATGAGAGAAATTGAATAGACCATAAACAAGGACAACCTGGAAATTAATAATAGTTAAAGCTTCTTTAGATATGCAACTAGCCCAATGTGAATTCTTCTTATGTTACTACCTGGAAACTAGCAATAGTTAAAGCTTCATTATGGGGGGTGTTTGGATAGGAAAAAAAGAGGTGGTTATTGCTTATTCCCACAATAAGCTAACTTTGAGTGTTTGGATAAAATATAGCTTATTAAGCTAAATAAGCTAATTTTAATAAGCATCTCTCCCCATGCTTATTGCTTATTACTTATTCCCACCAAAAATAAGCTAATAAGCAATACGCTAATAAGCTAATCCAAACACCCCTTAGATATGTAGCTAGCCCAATGTAAATCCTTCTTATGTTACCTGATAAGGGAAAAGACATGCCAACATGGAGGAAATGGTTTTAATATTTGTATGAAAAATGTTGTACCAAAAGTACAAATCATTATAAAAACTGACTATGGTAGTCTTTACCAGAAGACAAATACACATCCATTAATTGTGTTGATGACTCCCTACGAAAGAGGTAACCAGGCTAATTTCAAGACATCTGTTAATTTTGACCAGTTAGAAATATTGTTTTCAAGACATCTGTTGATTTATAGCCAATAAGAAAATGCATTTCTTATACAGGTATCATCCATTTCATCCAATTCCTTTAACAACCCACATGATTGTAATATTTATTTTATTAGATAATCAACTTTTTAGTTCTATTTAAAATTAACACCCGTGGATTCCACGGGTTTTAACCTAGTATATATAATATAATATCCTCCTAATAAATGAAAAGAATTTTGCCACATGTCACTCTCTCATTAATTTGGACACATGTCATTTTTTGGTATTTTTGAATAAATATTTTTTCCATTTGTCATTTTCTCATTATTTATCTTTTCTTAATTAACACATCATATTTACATCTCAATTAATAATTGTCTTAATTGAAAATAACCATTAAATTATAATATTACAACTCATATACTATTGAATATGTTTCCTTTTAAATTTCAACTTTCAAATTTAAAGAAATTTTTGTTTAAACCTTTATATTTAATTTTTTTGTTTTATCCAATCCGTATAACATACGGGTCTCACAACTAGTTCTTTAATAAATGAAAACATTTTTTTGACACTTTTAATCTTTTCATGCATCTTGCTCACATGTAATTTTGTGGTAATTTAAAAAAAAAAAATTCCACATGGCACAATTCCTTCTGACTACACGTTCCTCTCTAAATCCAATTCTCTCATAATACCGAAATCATCATTATGTATGATAACCGTTTCCAAAAAAAGCTATCTAATCAAGGAAATCGATATCTATGGCCACCCGATTAACCCTAAATTCATATCCCTGCAATCTCGGTCAGTCTCATTCCCATTCAGTTTTTAAAATTTGAATTCTACCATCTTGATCTGTTCTCCTAAATCTCGATCTATCCTCTTAAATATAAGCCCGTCCATATATATACCCATATTCACGATTCTTATTTTATTCGATTTCTAATATGATAATTAACCGTTGAAACTGGAATGGAGGAGACTAATCTCTCCGTTGTGATTATGATAATTTCTTCGCTCATTACCACTTTTCTTTTTGTCTAGATATACTAACGACATATGTGTAAGGTTTAATCTTCCTGAATCTAGACTTTGTTCTTTGGTTCTTCTGGATTTAAGATAAAAAAGAAAAATATCATAATATTCTATGATTCACATGTTTTTTGATATGTTTGATTGTTTTTTATAGCCTGAATGAAAGATGGGGTCATTTTAATTTCTTTAGATGATTATTATATAATACACCTGATAATTCCAAAATCTATTTGTAAGATTTTGTGCTTTCCTTCTCACTGACTGGTTTAAATATCTTTGTTCGTAAAAGATTTGTGCTTTTTTTAATGTCTGCTTTCTTTCTCAATGAATTATTATGTAATTTAAATATATGTGTTTATAGAGGATCATTATGGATATTTTGTTTTAGCTTTTTCGAAATTAAGCTATTTTTCAGAAGTTTATAATCTTTTCACCATTATTCTTATGTAAAAAGTGAGGCAACACGTCGAACTAGCATGTGAATGGAATGGTTGGGATACATTAATTTTCTAAGTGAAGTCTTCTGGATAATATTTTGTTTTTAGATAAGTATATAATTTCATGCAAATCTTGATATGTGAGAAGTTAGTAGTAGCTAGCATATGGGCTTTAATGCGGGTGGATTTTGCTCATATTACCTTTTCAATATAATTAATTTTGACCCACGTAACATAACAAACATTGTTGTATCTAGAGATTTTAATTGGTTTTACCACATATGGAATTTGATCTGCTTAATTCCATGGTTTTTTAAATGTACCGATCCACTTCTTGAAGGGTGTAATGTGAGATATATGATTGCAGAAAACATTTGAAATTCTAAGCAATAAGGAGGTCTTGCTGTAAACCAAGGTCATTTGTTTGTGTATATTAGAGGTGTCATGGAAATGTACATTCATTTTTTGGCATATAAATTTGGTTTGTTGAAATGCTCACAAATTGTTTGTTGAAATGTCTTTATTTTTTGTTATTTGGCTATAATAGTAGTTGATGATAATTGTGATAATATATAATCGAGATAATTACTCTTTGGTTTTAGTGTTTTTTTCTTTTATATCAATAAATATTTGAATGAGTATATATATGATAGCATGGCTTTTTTTTATGCTTTGGCAATTTTGAGCTGTAATAAGATGCACATTGATTTGAGATTCATACTTTATCACCAAATGGTTATGCATACGATGCTAAAAGAATACATATTTTACCTATTTATTGAAATAAGTGCTAAAGTTGGAAGCTACAAGATTTGATTAGGAAATTTTATTACAAACTTTTTTGGTTGTTAAAAATTAAATTTTATCTTTATTACAGGTCTACAAACTTGAGTTCAACCCTGTTTGAATGAATCTGGTGGTTGTTCTTGTTAGATCAAGGTTCCATATGTATGTGTAAAAGGTTTGAAACAAAATATTAGAAGGAACCTTACTCTCCATATAATATGGGAAATGCACTTTATCATTTGTATGTTTGGAATAATATTTTTTTGAAACTTACCCAATTTTAACAGTTTTAATAAACATAATAATATATTATTGTTTAAAAATGTAATATATATTTAATTAGTTACATTTATATAATCTTTTTTCTAATTAACCTGTGTAACATTAGTATATAATATATTAAATGATGTTTCTTGATTAATTTCACAAAATAAGTTGAAATATATAGTTGTTTTAATGAATGTGATGGCAAAGGTTCCCTTAATAACCAAGCTAAAAACCAAAATTATTAACATAATTTAAAAGTAGAAGCAAGTACACCGAGGGTCCAAAAATGAATTTAAGTCTAGAGTAATATTAGAAGGAAATAATTTTAAAAATGGTGATCTTTTATAAAAGACATCCGGTACATACCTTTAAAAGCAAGCACTAACTTTTTATTATTTTGCAATGTACCATCAAAGTAAATTGTTATTTCAAATAAAATAGGAAGAATAATTTAACAAATAAATTAAAACAATCAACAAAAAAGTAAAGAAACATTCACACAAGCACAAAAACAAACAAAAGCTAAGTTGCACACTATATAATAAACATTTGATAAATTAAGCTCAAGCGGAATTGAAATGACTTTGATAATCCCAAACCCAATTTTGGAGGAAACCAAAAACAACAAATTCCATCAAAAACGGGAAATTACTTCCACATAGTCACGATTTATTGCCCCTACCAATTTTCAGATTTAGACTAGTAGTTTCAGAAAAAGAAAAAACAAGTTACCTCATACCATCTTTTACTTGTGTCGATAGTGAGCCAAAACCCTAACAAGCATACCAACCCCTAAAAGAACAACCGCAGCAGCAGCACCATAAACCACAAAATCAACGCCCTGATGATCATCCTGCACCTCACCATCATCTTGCGTTGCACCAAACAGTTCTGCAAGATACCCTTCGGATTGGCGTCCACAAAGATACCGGTATCTTAGCCAATAAACCACAAGACGGATGTCTGCAGATCCGAAGTTCTGATCAAGTATCTCAGAAAACATACGGGCCATTTCATCAAAAAAGCTAGTGCGAAACTCGTTAACGTCTTCATTAGTGGCTATTTTTTCATTATAAACAGCCTCAACAAGTAAGTACTCAACGAGAGGCGTGTCATCAATCATGTTTTCAATCTTGAGCAGTAGTGGAGTTGGATACATAGTATAAACCTACACATCAACAGCCAAATTGAGAGAAAGAGAGAGTTAGAAACTTTGGCGAGATAAACTGATAAACTGATAACAATGCAGAGAAACCTGAAGAGAGTTATGTGTGGAGAAGGGTCATTTGGGAGGGAGAGAGGGAAACCAGAAATGAGGGATTTGCAAAATGCTCAAGTCACCTTATGGACGTGACTAGTCGAATTTTACTAATACTTTTAACATTTCAGATCCGCCAGTAACAAAGTGGAGGGGATTTTAATAAAAGTCAAAGTAAAAAAATAAAAATAATGTAATAATCTTAAGGGTGAATTTATGATTGTCTTAAAATCATTTTCCTTTTTTCGTTAAAAATAACTATTTTTTATATTAATATTTATAATTATATAATTTCAGTTTTTTTTCTCAGTACAAGTTCACGAACGTAATTGATTGTGTAATACGGCATAAATTATTGCACATATTTTATATTTTATTTATTTATATTATAATATTTAAAAAAATCCTATGATAAAAAAAAGGAAATTACTAATCTATCTTAAAACACTAATTATCTATTCATAAATAACCAAAAAAACACATTAGCCAAAAATAGCCAACGAAATAGTAGATTGGCCAGTGTTGACTACCGTCAACGCAAGTTGACTACGGTCAACGGCTGAAAACTACTTTTTTATAGCAATGAACTACTGTTTCCTGACTCGTCTATTCTTTCGTAGCCCATTGACCTATAGTATATAATGTATACTTTTTCAGATTAGGTTACTTTTGAGTATTGTTTTCTTGATTTGCATATTTTTTCTCTCAGTGGAGCACCCAAAGAACAACTATATACGTCAATTTTTTTATCAAAATTTTACCGTATTCTTGGTTAAGAGTAGTTTTTGTATATGAGGATAACTTTATATATATATATATATATATATATATATATATATATATATATATATATATATATATATATATATATATATTAAAACCGTAGGCTTCATATGAAACTTACGATGTACAAGTCAACAATGCACAGATTATACAATGTAGACTTGTACACCGTAGGTTCCCTTAAACCTACAACTTTTTTTTTAAATTTTTTTTCCTTTTTTTAAAAAAAATGGTTATAACCAATAAATATTGTTGATTCCGTTTTTTTTTTTTGAAAAAAAATGAAACCGTAAGTTTTTTGGAAACATATAGTGTACAATCATTTAATGCATATTTTGTGCATTAAATGGTTGTACACCGTAGGTTTTACAGTTTTTAATTTTTTTTGTTTTTGTTTTTTTCAAAAAGAAATGTTTCTACGACAAAAACAATCCCATAGATTTATCTTAAAACCATAGGTTACGGTTTAGGAAATTGTAGCTTGTAGAGAGAATATCGTAGGTTTAAAAAAAACCTACTCTTTTATATGTTCAAAATGAGAAAGAAAAAATTATACTTAACCCGAAACAGTAGACGATTTAGCGAAACAATAGCCCACTATAATTACCTACGGTTTCGTAGGCTATTTTGGAACAATTTCTAATTTTTGGCTAAAAATTGTTAATTACTTTTTTAAGTAGACTAGATTAGTAACTACCCATCAAAAATAGAGTTGTTATAAACTATCATAATTGTTCTCTTTATTTATCTTTTGATTAGTTTAATATTGATATTTTGTTTTTATTTTCTATATTGATTAAGGTCTTATTACTATTCAATTATTTCTTAGGTGTAGGTAGTCGTTTTGGTCTCACCTAGTTGATTAATCTCTATATTGACAGATATTAGAGTACATATCGAATGTATCTAGTCTTTTCTCTTTTATTATTAAAAACATAATAATAACACAATTACAACTATTTTTGACCAAACACAGCTATAATAAATAAAGTTATAATTTTTATTTAACACTATTTTATCAAACACTGTCATATTTTAATTTTATTAGAAATACGTTAAAATTGACAATAAAATATGTAATATTAATAATGTATAAAATTAATTTAAATAATTATTAGAGATATCAACTAAACGAATATTACAACTAGTATGTGGTGCATTCGGTGTAATGCATTCAGTAGAACAATATACATTATTTCTCATCCAGCAGAATGCTCTGATCTGTAGTGACGTCAAAGTGACAAAACTGTAGATATTGGATGTGATCCATGTAAATCAATTTTCACATAATGGTCATTGTGACGTAACCAATAACAATAGATATATGATGTGGTTTGGCTTGTGGACCATGCTAAAGAGGAAAACAAGTCGACGAACCTTGCTTGTCTAAAAAATAGACGATTACATCATATGTGTTAGCAATGAGGAAAACAATATCCGACATAATCATCCGATATTGATTTTGCGCGAAACCCAACTCAGTGAAACTCGACGAGTGATGTATGTTGTTTATATAATCCTACAAAATTATTGCATAAAATCCACAGTTTGTTAATAACTCGTATGATTCTGAGTGGATTTTAGGCCAACAATTTTGATTATAGTCGAGAGAGAGAGAGAGAGAGAGAGAGAGAGAGAGAGAGAGAGAGAGAGAGAGAGAGAGCGCTACCGCCTGAAATACACAATTTCCATCTCTAAAATTTATACAAATTAATTATGATATTAGAAACTTATATCCAACAAATATATAAATCCACCACCTCTTCTCTTCTCCGCCACCGCCACTGTCACCATTTCCACCGCCTCCGCTATCCCTGCTACCACCTCCGCCACCACTGCCACCATCACACCCGCCACCACTACCACTACTAGGGATGAGCATATGGACCGGGGAACCGTCCGGAACCGGTACCGGAATCGGAACCGGCATCGGAACCGGAACCTGATGGAACCGGTCGGGCCGGGACCGGACGTTATTTTTGTGGAATTTTGAAACCGGGAACCGGTAGGAACCGAAACCGATATAACCGGAACCGGTAGAACCGACAAAAACCGGTAGAACTGGCAAAAACCGGAACCGTATGATGCTATTTTTCGAGGACCGGTTCCAACATTTGAAGACACGACAAGAACCGATAGGAACCGGGAACCGGTAGAACCGCCGGGCCGGTTCGGTTCTTGATTTTGGCCGAAGCCGGTTCCCGGTTCTTGTCCGGTTCCGGCCGGTTCGGTCCTTTTGCTCATCCCTAACCACTATTGCCACCACCACAACTACCCCTGTCACCGCCAGTCTGCCACCATGTAACACTTGTGTTCCGGTATGGTTTAGTTTCTATTCTTTTGGGCTAAAGATGAAGTTTTTCGGAAAAACTCTGCGTCACGACGTGAAGCAAGGATGCCCACGACATGACGATGAATAAATGGCACACACATTTTTAGCCGCTACGACGCGACCAAGGAAAGCCACAACATGATGATTTTTGAGATGTTGGTTGTGATCGGTGTGGCGTTGCGCGAGGTTTTGGTCAACATCCTGATTAAAGTGTGTCTCCTCACTGTACCTGTGGGTAGAAGGCACCAATATCGACCCACTAGGATATGTTGTGCTAGTTGTCTTTGTAACTCTTGCATGGTTTGTCGGGCTAGACACATTGTATGACTGGCTAGGTCTACTATATGTTATGTAGGTTCCTAGCTGTCTTTGTGGCTCTTGTTTGTATGTCGGGCTGGACTCATTGGTTTGTCAGGGTTGGGCCCGATATGCGGGCTAAGCCAATGATATGTATGATATGTGGTATTTCGAGGAACTCACTAAGCTTTGTGCTTACCGTTTATATTTATGGTTTCAGGTATCTCTCGTTCAAAGGGGAAAGGCCCAACGTGATCGCAACGCTTCCACCCATGTTTCCGCAACTTGATGATTTTGGTATTATACGTTGATAACTGTTTTATTATGACATACTGTTGAACGTTTGAAAAAAAAAGCTAATTGGCGTTTCTGATTAAACTAAAAATGATTAATCGGCCCTGGTCAATATCGGTCAAAGCCGGTCCAAATCGGACTAAATCGGACCGATTCGAACTCTAATCAGACCGAATCGGGCAAAATAAATTTATGAAACCCGCCAGCTCAAAGGAGCCAGCTCGCTAACACAATTTGGTTTGGTTTTCTAAGAGATAAAAGCTCCTTTTATAGAATAAGTTTGCCTCTAAAGAATTCTCCCACCAGCGATGTGGGATAAACTTATAATTGTTTCATATCTCCACTTTGCATCTTGTTCTTCCCTAGTTTGCATCTCGTTCTTCGGAAGGAGAATTTGAGTTCCATCACCAACCCACCCTTCTTCTCGAAGATGGAAGGTATCATGACTCGAGTGTACAAAGGAGTTAAAGGATACTGGCGGAGGAGATGCTACCATAATCTTCAATTTCCCTTTTCTTTCTTTGATCGATCGTTAAAGGATTCTGATTCAGTTGATTTTAACGAGGTGTAAATCTGGCCGAGGAGACGCTACCTCCGACGATATGTAAACAAACCACGCTACCTCCGGCATCGTGTAAATGAACCTCGACTACTCAAATTGACGAGGTTGCTGGTGGCGGAAATCCCGTCGACACAAAACTGGTATTAATTCGTTTTTGGTCTACGAAGGTTTGTTCTTCAATCTATACTCAAGATTAGTTTCTAGGGTGTGTTTTGTTGGTAAAATCGTTTCTCTCTCGACTCAAACTGGTCATACAATGCTTAAGAGAAATTTCAGTGATATGGTTGATATGGTTGTTTGATAACTAGCATGCCAAGTGTTTGTGTAAATGCTTAAGAGAAATTTCAATTATTTTGGTCATAAAATGTTGTGATTGTCCAACAACATTCACACGAGCAGAAATTCTAGTGATTTTGGTCATACAATGCTTGGATTTGCTTTTTTAGTTGCAGCCTATGATACAAAGTACTGAATGGGGGTTACAAGGTGAATGCTGACGGAAGTGTTATAGAAAACTATTGGGAACAACTTGAACAAGAGACTAAACCAGTATATGGAAAGAGAAGAAAACCATACATGATAGAACTAGTTGGAGTTATCTGTGATGCTTATTTAGCTGTCATTAGAGGCACCCGATAATCAAACCCCCTTTTATCATATATTAATATATATATCATACAAATTACATTTCTTACATTGTTGATTCATTCATTCATCAAGATTTTTAACTTAATTAGTTATTAACAGGAGAGCAATCATGTGTAGAAGAGCTGTGAAAGTGAGGTCACCGTTAACATCACAAGAGTCTTCAAAGTTAAAGCAAAAAGGAATCAAAACGATTTATCATTTACAATGATATATTTATTAATGTTATATTCTTAGGATTAATGTTATATTTATTAATTTTTTAATAATTAATGGCCACTATTAATCCTCGTCTAGCCGATTAATCCCCTGACCCTAGTCCACCGATTAGCCTACATCTAGCGATTTCTACAACTTTGATGAATACATATGCATATAATATGTCCTGTCTTTCGGTACGTTGAAACGTTTAAAAGACAGATTCGAAATGAGTGACCATGATCCATGCCCTCATTTCAACTATTTTTACTCAATTAAACCTTGGTGTGTATGAGTGTGTGTGTGTGTGTGTATATATATATATATATATATATATATATATATATATATATATGATGAGAATAAAACTCAAATCGATTAGATCTTTCACAGGTAAAAGATAAAGATCAAACAAAAACAAACACAATAATATGAAGAATGCAGAATAGAATCAACGTTGTGCTTATGATTCAAATATAGTCACGCCTCAGCAGAGCTCGATGAAGAACTTCCACTGTAGAGGCGAGCTAGGGTTTACAAAAACTGAATCAGAAAAATAATAAAAGCGTTAACTACAAAGACTGCATGCATGCAACTTAAATACTAAACCCTAGAATAAAACAAGCACGGTTGGACAGGCCCAAACCGGTAAACAAAATTGGGCTAAGTACCGAGCCCATGACACAACATTTATTATTTCTTTTGAGTTGGCTTCACGGTCTTTACCACCTTGAACAGCCGAGGGTTGATTGCAAGAAGTGTCTGCCGAAATTGAATATACCATCTCAGCATATCAGTAAACATCTTCTTGTCGGCTGCTGTGTTCTGATTACACCTCTGAATAATCTCCAAAATGTGCTCCAAGAAAGCAGTTGAGAAAAGGTGTTTCTCAACAAGAGCGAACAGGCATTTCTGACCTTCGCCTCTGATGAACATCAGAGTGTTGTACCTTGAATCAATCTTCCCTTTGACCATTAAGTTAACATCGTCAGCCCTTCCAATTGGTTTTATCGTTGTTCGCTTGTGAATTGCTGAGGCGATTTCTTGGTCCATTTTTGCTACTTCGTGAATGTAGCATACAAGCATTTGCTTGATATGGTCAATGATCGGCTGATACTCCTAAGGATTTGACATTAAGATGTTGTTGAGGAGTATCCAGTCGTGGGGATTGAGGTTCGGTAGATCAGCAAGAGTGAAGTTGTGAACCGAGCCTTCAGATCCTCGAGTCACTTTGAATTTCACATTAACAAACTTCCCTGTTGCATAGGGCTTTAGTACCTTGACAGTTGTGATTTTCTGTGAACTCTAGTTCAAGTACTGAGGCTTAGCAAACTCCAGATAGAATTTCAATAGATCCCGATCCACCTTCGGGTCTGGAGATGGAATTGCAACAATTGAGTTAAAGCAGTGAAAGATGAATGCCTTTCGCGTGATCGGCATATTGAACTGTGCATCCTTGGAGTTTTCAAGCCCGAATGACATCACATGCTCAAGCCAAAGTGTACTTGGTTCATCGATAGCACACCTTTGGAGAGAATCAAGAGTCCACTCAGGAAAAATAGACTTTTTCTTTTCCAGGAGCTCTTTTTCCTTTTGCTTCTGCTCCAGCTCAGCCGTGTGTTGTAGGGATGAGCATATGGACCGGGGAACCGGCCGGAACCGGTACCGGAACCGGAACCCGATGGAACCGGTCGGGCCGGGACCGGGACGTTATTTTTGTGGATTTTTGGAACCGGGAACCGGTAGGAACCGGAACCGGTAGAACCGGCAAAAACCGGAACCGTATGATGCTATTTTTCAAGGAGCAGTTCCAAAATTTGAAGACACGACAAGAACCGGTAGGAACCGGGAACCGGTAGAACCGCTGGGCCGGTTCGGTTCTTGATTTTGGCCGAAGCCGGTTCCCCGGTCCGATCCGGTTCCGGCCGGTTCGGTCCTTTTTCTCATCCCTAGTGTGTTGCTTAGTCTTTTCTTCAAGCTCTTTATCAGTAGATTTTGTTTTCTGAAAAGGCTTTTCAGGATCTTTTTCAAAAGCATCTTCTTCATTATCAGTGTCATCCTCTCTAATTTTCTTCTTATTCTTTTCTCTGTTACTGAGCGAAGCTTCATTAACCTTCGGTTCAGTAGGAGGTTAAGTCTTCTTTACCTTCTCTCCCCCTTGTTTCGGCTGGACACCAGTCACCGGAACACCCTCGATACGACTGAGGATGGCCAGTGCAGGTCAAAGTTTATCAGCCAAATGCTTGCGGATGGTGATGGTAATGATGGGATCATGGGCTTCAAGGAGGTGAAGTAAGATGGAGTGAACATCACCAGCAGAGCTTCATATAACCTCCCTCTCAGACTTCAAGCCATCGAGTTCAGCTGTTGTAGTGCGAAGTCTGAGATTCTGCATCTTCAGCTGAGAGGTTCTTTTGTCAAGTTCATACATGATGCGATTCTCAACAGCCAACTCTGCCTCCAATTGAGTCAATCGCTCATTGACATTGTCGTGCAGAGTGGCATTAGCTGCCTCAATTGCTTTACGAACAGCTTCAAGGTTAGATCGTTCAGCTTGAAGAGAATGCTGAAGATTGTCAACTGAAGCAGTCACAGTTTGAGAATTTTTCTGAGCTGCTGCCTGCAATGAATCCAAAAATGAATGAGCTTCAGAAATTAGTTTATCGACTTTTTCGGTCGCTTCTTTGCACTCCTTTGTGGAAGCCTCAACAACGAGGGAGGCTTTCTGACATTGTGAAGTGGAGGCGTCTATAGCCTTAGCTGCAGCAGAAAGAGAGGCATTTTGTTCTTGAACGATAGAGGAGAACAAAGCCTTTAAAGTAGCATGAGAATAGGCTTTAGATGAAGAAGAGGAGAGCAGTTGATCGAGTTTGTCATTGACTGCTTTGAGATGACGCTTGGTTACCGGTTCATCATCGTCTTCATCACTCTATACATGGTAAGGACTGAAGTAAGTGGAATCAAATTCCAAGTCCTCACTGCCTATAACTGGGGTGGTGTCAGTAGAAGGTGTAGGGGATAAGGGTTTGGTAGGAACAGGAGGTTCGATTGTTACTAGTGGTTCGGTTGTAACAGGTAGGGTGGGAGCTGTAGAATGAGTAGTGGTGGTAGCGGTAGTGTCTGTGAAGATTGGAGTTGGGATTGGAGTTGAGGTTGAGGGTTGATATGTAGGGATAGGTAATATAGGAGGGATGGAGACTGGGATAATAACATGTGGAGGTGAAGGAGGTAGGGAGCGAACTGGAATTTATGGAGTAGGGGAGCGAGGTGGGGTATCACCACGAACCGAAGCCTCATCATCGGAGCTTTCGCTTTCAGATTATGAAGGAGGAGCAGATTGATGTTTGGGAGGAACATACTCTGAGTCTGATTCACTTGAAGATTGGAGTATGAGTCTCCTAGCAGGCTTCTTCTGCTTCTTTAGTTTAGGCTGGGACGGAGCAGCCTTGTCAGACTTTCGCTTCTTAGGGGTTTGCCCCTTTGTTGTTTTGGTCACCTTCAACTCCTTCTGAGTGTTAGTCTTCTTGCCCCTTTTTGCTGGCTTGGCAGTCTCGTTAATGGAGCGAACCATGGCTGGTGTAAGCTCCCTTGGACCCGAATAAGGAATCTTCCTGTATTGTTGCAAGACATTACTTGCTGCAGACACATAGGCAAGCGTGCTATCGGGAATGGATCCAATAAAGGAGTACTTGGTGGGATCCGTGACAATTATCTTGGTTGTGTGAAAAGTGTTGATAGAGGAGAGAAGAGAATCCGCCATGATTGGAATGTGAAGACGATCCATGGCCCATTTGGTGATGATTGACTAGTACCTGCCACACGAGATTTCTGAGTGTCTTGAGGAGGAGTTCAAGCTTTGGACTAATTGTTGCCAGATGATGGACCCATAGTCCAGATCTATCCCATGATATAGACCATAAAGCACAGTCATGAATGACTTGCTTGCCCCATCTGAGCCAGCGCTTCGCTTAGAGAGTCCTTTGAATAGTAGAGTAAATAAACCATTCCATTGAGGAGGAAGGCAAGACTTCTTGAACTTGGTTATGGTGGTTAGGGTTTCAGTGTACCCCATTTGATAGAACACTGAGAAGATCTGACCATTGGTGATTGAGTCAGGGTTAACCAAGTTTGGTTCTTGAGAGAGACCGATTAGGGCACAAAAGCGGTGCTTGGAGATAGAGGTCTTCTCGTTGTGGACTTCAAAGTGAATCCTTTCAGCAGCTTTGTCTTAATAGGCAGTGGAGTAGAGGAGTGAGAGACTGGATATGGGAACGAATTCAACTTTGGTCAGAGCGTCAATGAGAGGCGAGTATTTGAGACACTCGACGACATAGAGCATGTAGGATTCATAGAAGAAGGGAGTAAGATCAATGATCAGGTTTTGTTAAGGTTTGATGGTGAGAAGGTTTGGATGAACAGAGGTATCATAAACTGAAGAAGAGTCTGCCATTGTAGAAGCTTGGAGAAGAAGATGAACAGTAAAATGAATCGCCTTTGTACGTTGTCATACCCTATGATGACGCAAGAAAAAGAAAGGCCGTTTCCTTTTTACACGCCATTCCATAAAAAGTGATTTTTCAAATCGTCAAAACGATTGGATAACTGCTGAGTCACCCGTAACTTGATCCCAAACTTCACTCTATATTCCACATGAACCGTCATCGCTTTTTAACTTTATCAAGCATTGAAATACTTGATGAAATGAAGCTGGAACAAGTAAATCACCATTAATAGAACCAGATTTTGGAAAATTAAAAATTTTCATGCTAGAAGTGTAAAAGATAAAGAAATAAAGCAAACTTTTTTTGGGCACGAATCTCTTCCTTCAAAGTCAAGAGAGACTTTAAAGAGCTTGTTTGGTTTTCCATTAAATAACGATCAAGTACTTGTTGAGAAGTATTGAAAGACATCTTTTAAATTAAAGCTTAATTCATGATTTCGATACTTGATATAAGACCGAAACTGAACGAAGTACTTGTGAGATCAAAGTGATCTGTTGAACAAGTAGGAAGGTAAGATATATATTGATTTTTGGATAGGTGACAAATCTCAAAAAAATAATAATTGGATCCTTGGGGAAGAAAAATTCTTGGTAGTAGAATGTTTCAGAAGAATCACTCAAAAAATAAAATAAAAAGAGATTTTAGTCGGAACATATATTTCATGGACCGTCAATTCATTAATGGTATTGAATGATGGGTTTCACTTAGTACATAGTAACACAAAACTAATATCATTAACACATATTTTTGTATAACCATAAACCTCAGTGGTAAATGTTGAGAGTCTCAAGGGTTATGTTGGTGAGATGAAGTATAATGGAGAAAAATGATGGAGGTGGTATTAGAAACAAATGTACCTCTGCTATAAAAGAAGGACGGAGTAGAAAACTCTAAGCTCAATGTGAGTAGAGTAAGGTAGCTCATGATTAGAGTGAATATTGCAGCCTAGCTTGGGAAAACATAATTTGTATATATATCATGTTATTAAGGCTTCACTCAAAATCTTTCGAGGCTTTGGTCAACATGCAGCAGCATGCTTCTAGGGACGTATATAACGTTTGCAGAAAAGAAATCATACCTTGTGGATCTTCATCATTGAGAATAACATTAAAAAAATTAATTAGAAAAATATTTTTGTGTTTTGTGAAAAATATTTAATTGGAAAAAAAATATTTTTGAATTTTATGAATATAAAAAAAAGTATTTAAAAGAATGTACATAGTAATACATTGAAAAAGCCTTGAGAAGAAAAAGAAGCGAACAAGTTCAGAAGGACCGAACCCGAAATAGACCGAGCGTTCGGTGCATTTCGGTTCTTGGTCGAGCTTTACCCGAAATAGACCGAACCCGAAGTATACCGAGCGATCGGTGCATTTCGGTTCGCTCTATTTTGCTTCTTACCTTTATTGAAGCGAAGACAATTTTGGTACTGATTCTGCTTCTATCATTCCTAGGCCTTGCAAAATCTTGTTGAAGCTAACTTCAGGTAAAGCCTTAGTGAATATATCTGCTAGTTGATCAGTTGTCCTTACAAAGTGAATTTCCACGTTGCCATCTTCCACGTGATCCTTAATAAAGTGATACCTCAGTGCTATATGTTTGGTCTTTGAGTGTTGCACTGGGTTATGACAAATCCTAATTGCACTTTCAGAGTCGCAATATAGTGGGATTTTCTTCATGTTCAGCCCGTAATCTCTTAGCTGACTTTTTATCCATACAACTTGAGATGTGCATGATGATGCAGCGATGTATTCAGCTTCTGCAGTAGAGAGAGAAACACAAGTTTGTTTTTTCGATTGCCAACTAACCAATTTACTGTCTAGAAATTGGCATCCTCCAGTAGTGCTTTTACGATCTAATCCACAACCACCTAGGTCAGCGTCTGAGAACGCTTGAATAAAGAATCCTGAGTTGGCTGGATACCACAGACCGAGAGAGGAGGTTTGCTTCAGATAGCGAAAGATGTTTTTCACGGCTTGCAAATGAGGTTCTCGTGGGTTAGCTTGGAATCTGGAATAGTAACAGACCGAAAACATGATGTCCGGTCTACTGGCTGTGAGATACATCAGAGACCCAATCATTTGACGGTAGAGCGTCATGTCAGCGGCCGGCTTCTCCAATGAGGGCGTAAGCTTTGTCCCAAAAGCCATTGGAACTTTAACTTTGGAGTCCCCCGTCATACCAAATTTAGCCAATAATGTCTTGGTGTATGCCTCCTGATTAATAAAAATGTCTTCTGGTCCCTGTCTAATGTTTAAGCCAAGGAAAAAGTTAATTGGACCCATTGAGCTCATCTAAAATTTAGTTTCCATTAACTTTCTGAATTCCACTGTTAAGCTGGGATTCGTGGAGCCAAAGATGATGTCATCAACATAAATTTGTACTATCATAAGGTGGTTACCCTCTCTCTTTCGAAAGAAGGTTGGGTCAACCGAACCTTGTTTGAATTTAGACATTTTTAAGAACCGAGTTAGAGTTTCATACCATGCCCTGGGAGCCTATTTTAGGCAATATACCGCTTTATCAAGTGTGTAGCAGTGATCTGGATACTTCTCGTTCACGAAGCCTGGCGGTTGCTCAACGTATACAGTTTCTTCAAGTTCTCCGTTGAGAAAGGCACACTTGACGTCCATCTGATAGACTTCAAAATTTTTGTGTGCAGCGTAGGCAAGAAAGATACGAACGGACTGTAATCTTGCAATGGGAGCGAAGGTTTCTTCATAGTCGATACCTTTTTCCTGACAACAACATTTCACAACCAACTGAGCTTTGTTACGTATCACGTTCCCCTCCTTATCCATCTTGTTTCTGAAAACCCATTTGAGACCAACAACTGAAGCATCCTTTGGAGTTGGAATAAGATGCCATACTTTATTTCTTTCAAATTCATTCAAATCATCTTGCATGGCTTGCACCCAGTCAGAGTGATCAAGTGCTGAATTAACAGTCTTCGGTTCAACTTTGGAAACAAAGGAGTTGAACATACAAACTCCACTTGAGAAAAGAGTGCAACTTGTTTTGCTTTGATCTGGGATCGAGTTAACACGTTTTCAGAAGAGTCCCTAATAATTTGACTTTGAGGATGATCTTTTGTCCATTTAATAAGCGGCGGGTAATTTGGATCACAAGAGGGATCCAATTCTGCATTGATTTCTTCTTCCAATTCTGATAGTATGTCATCATCATTGACATTGGTGTTCTCCCCTTCGAAGGATTACGCCTGTTCAGAATCTGGATTAGTATCTTCTCCTTATATTGGATTCTCAGAGAAGCTTGATGATTGAGACGATAAATTCTCCCCCTGGAATGATGAACCTTGATCGTGTTGTACTAACGTACCCTTTTCCTGGACATTAGGATGGTTATTCGAAGGTTCGCTTCCATCTGGCTTCTCGGTTGCTTTAGGTGGATCATCAGCCATCTTTTGAGCAGCATCATCGATGATTTGCCTTAGACTATCAACCTTGTTGTCTTCGCCTTTGATTCATAATGAATTGTTGTTTGAGGCTTGTAAAAAATAAGCATATATTGCTCGTAAAGATTTGAAATAGAGGTTGTAACTTGACAAGTCTTTGGAAAGATTTCCTGCATGGCACCTTCGGTTGTGTTCATCTTCTTAACATAGCTATCGTCAAAAGTGACATAGTATGTTTCTTCAATCTTCTTAGAGTGCTTGTTTAGAACTCTATATGCCTTAGAATTCAGGGAGTAACCTAAGAATATTCCTTCATCTACCTTAGCATCAAACTTATTTCTATTCTTTTTAGAGTTGAAGATGAAGCATCTTGAACTGAACACATGGAAGAATTTCACATTCGGTTTGCGATTGTTCAAGATCTCGTAGGGAGTGATAGAGAATCGCTTGTTCAGATATGATTTGTTCTGAGTGTAACAAGCAGCAGTGATTGCATCAGCCCAGAAATATAAAGGTAATGATGCGAAGCATAACATCGTTCGAGCTGCTTCACACAAAGACCGGTTTCGTCTTTCAACAATACCATTCTACTGTGGAGTATAGGGGGCTGATAAATTATGTGTCGTTCCTTTCTCAGCAAGAAACTCTTCGAAATCTTTCTTCTTGAATTCCAATCCGTTATCGCTTCTTAAATTACGAACAACTTTCCTCAGTTGAACTTCTATCTGTTTTATGAAGAGCTTGAGCTTTGGAGTAGCTTCAGATTTTTGCTTCAAGAAGAATACCCAAGTGAATCGAGAGAAATCATCCACTATGACCAGAATATACTTGTTACCACCAATGCTTTCAATGGAAGAAGGGCCACACAGATCGATGTGCAATAGCTCCAATGGATCTATTATCTTTGTATTGACAATAGAGGGATGACTTTGTCTAATTTGCTTTCCCATTTCACAGGCTGCACATAGGTGATCTTTATCGGATTTAAGAACCGGAAGACCTCGAACATGATCTCCTAAAACCAGCTTGTTGATATCCTTGAAATTGAGATGAGAAAGTTTTCGATGCCATAACCAGCTTTCATCTGAATGAGCCTTCGTGAGTAAACAGACTATTGGTTTGCCTCAAATTGGGTTGAGGTTTAAAGGGTACATTTCCCCCTTTCGCTTCGACCTCAGCAGAATATTATTTGACTTCTTCTCGACTATTTCTGATCCTTCATCATCAAACGATACCTTCAATCCAATACCAACTACCAGCTATGATACGCTGATAAGGTTGTGTTGGATCCCTTCAACATAAGCTACCTTTCTTATCGAGAAATCGCCATTGGTGATCATTCCATAGCCTTTGATAGTTCCAAATGAGTTGTTGCCATACTTTACAATACCACCATCCTTGAGAGACCAAAACTCCCTCAGTTCTTCCTTGCTTCCTGTCATGTGACGCGAGCAGCCACTATCAATATACCATTCTTCGTCAAACTGCTATGGGTCCTTGTGAGCCTTTTACAGGACAAGGAATAGTAAGAGAGATATCAACCATATAAGTACGTTTAATCAAAGTTGTTTCATCTTTTCTTTTTATAGTGAAAACTTTAATTTTGGTTGATTTAGGTTCATTGGACGTAGGTTTTGACATTTTGACGTCAGCATTCTTTTGTGTCTCTTTTAGACTTTTGTCATCTTCCGGATAGAGCTTTCCTTTTCCCTTTAAATCTTTTGAGGAATAAGAATTAGAATGAGAAGAGTTAGGTTTAGAAGTGACATTGGGTCTTCTGTTCGTCTGATTGAACTTGTATGATTGAGGACCGAAACCGCTCTTTCGGTTGATGTAGGGTTGAGGACCGAAACTCTCCTTTTGGTTCCCTTCAGTCATTGGAATGAAACTACCCTTTCGGTTCCTTTCGGTTGAGGGACCAAAACTACCCTTTCGGTTCCTTGATTCCTCTTGAGACTTAAGCTTCCTTTCGTTCCTGACATAGTGAGGATTTTGTGATCTCCAAAACTATTTTCTTTCTGAGAGATTCTTCTTGTATCTCAGATTTCGTTGGTGTTTTCGATCTGCCACCTGTTTTGGATTTTTGTGGATGTTAGCCTTTTTCTTTGAAGCACGAGCATAGTTTTCGCTCTTTGTTGAAGATGTTTCACTGGTAGTTTGCACCGATTCACCCAATGATGTTTTGGTGCCACTTGTGCTTGGCACATCATATCTTGCAGGCTCATTTAGAGGTTCTGGCACATACCTACCTTTCGCTCTCCATGAGGTCTTCTGAGATAGACCTTTTGTCTCGTCAGCATTATCTATTGGTGTTGACCAGAAGAACTCATCACATCCATTTGCATTATCTTCTTCCACCATAGCTGTCAGTTCTGCGGTTTGTTGTGGAGTGACTCCTGCAACTGTGTAGACTTGATTTGGAGTGGTTTGTACCTTTTGATACACAACAAATTTATCTTTGAGAATTTTGGTCTTGTCTGTTGATGAGCGAGCGAACTCAACAGAATTCTCAGAAATCAGATTTTTGCGTGTTTCAAGTTCGCTTTTGATAAATTCTGAGCAGTCCACCAAATTCTCCACAGAGATTTCACTCTGATCATCATCCTCATTAAGTTCAGATGCATTTTCAACATCAATTTTATTTTCTGAACTTAATTTGGCATTCAATGAGTCAAATTTCTGTACAGTTTCGGTTCTTAACTTCAATTTATCATTCTCATCTAACAAATTTTTGAGCATGTCCTTGTGGTCTTTGGACTTTATGTAGGATTCAATTTTGTCAAGATTGATTTTATATGCAGGAGAGACCTTGTCAGAAGATACAACACTTTCACAGTTATAAGCTTTCGAATCGATTTTATCCTCCTTTAACTCAAGGAAGGGTAAAATAATGCGATGTATCTTCTTTCCTATTTCACAATCAAGATGCAACTGAGTGATATTAAAATAAATTCTTTTAGCAATCAAACAAAACAAATTTCGTTGTTTTAAAAGTTTAAGGTTGTCTCTTTGCAAATAAATCGATTCATCCTTAGACATAATCAACTCTTTCTCCTTCAGCTCAATCCACATCCTCCTCTCCTCAATCTTCGACAATATCCTACTAATTTGATCAGTCAGGTTAGAATTTGTGACACGGGTTTGGGAAAGACTGCTACTTATGCTTGAAAATTTAGATTTTAAGTTATTTAATTCTTTTTCATAGTTAGCAACAGGTATATTTAGAGAAGCAAGAATATTTTGTACCTTCTTGATCAACTCATCACATTCGTTGATTTGTGCACTAACAATTTTAGCAGTAAAACACCTGTCCTCTCGCTCCTTCTCTCCTTCTATTTCACCATCGGTTGTATATCCTCTCATCTGAGATACACCTTCGGTCACTATCAAACACCTTCCTGCAACAGTTTCTTCTTTTACCATCATTGCCTTGGCATGAGTGGGTTTTCTTACTTCTTCATCCTCATAGTTTGTGGACCATACTTCCACACCACCAAATTCATCATGATTGCCTGTGTTTTGTACAATCAAAGCATTCATGGTTATGTTGTTAGCAGCAAACTTTCTTTTCTTGATTTCCTCCAGTCGTCTATTTTGAGAGTTGGCAAAATTAGTCCCTTAAGTTGTATGTTGGTGTGACAACTCGAAATTTATTCCGTCACGGTAAACCCTTATTCCACTAATAAAACTTGTTTTATTAAATTGTTTGGTTAACCTTTTTGGATTAGGTTAATTAAATTGGGACTTTTACTATAACTTCATAAGTGTTCAAAATGCAGTAGAAACACGTGAAAAGCCCTCGATTCACTTTTTAAAAGTTTCTAACTCACGACCCCGTCGAGTTACATCCATTCAATCGAGTACGACCAAAAGCCTCGTTCAACGTTATTATCGGGTAGATTTCCACCGAGCCACAAGCTCGAAACCCTATATAAGGGTGAGTGAAACTCATTTACACCTTTTTCACTCTCTCTCTACAAGTTGCTTTCGATCCAAAAACGCCCATTTCGAGCTCCATAATCGTAAGTAATCTATGCTACCTTATTGTTTAGCTTGATGTACCCGCAAATTCATGTTTAAATCACCCAAACCCCTCATAAACATGTGTTTACGGTCCAAGAACACTCTTGGACCGCAAACACCCATAAATGGGGTTTTGAAGCCCCAAAACCCTTCCAAATCACTCCTAGGGCTTAGATATGACTTATGGACTTGCATATATGAGCTTAGAACACCAAAACCTTGTCTTTTGAAGAGTAAACATGAGTTTACGGCCCAAGAACACTCTTGGACCGTAAACCCCTCTTCATGAGCCGTGAACACCATTTAAGGTGTTAAATTTGCCCTTAAACACCTCCTATGGCTTGGGTAAATGTCTAGAATCAATCACCATTGAAGTAGGGGCATTAAACATCAAAGAAACTATGGACTTAGGAGTTTACGGTCGTAAACCCCCCCAAGGATTGGTCCATGGGTCGTAAACTCCCTTAAGGAGGACAAATGATGCCCTAACTTCCCCCTATGGCCTAGAATAATGCATAGAACCTTGTATTCTTTCATTTATGTAACACCCAAAGTCAGGAAGGCCAAGAAAGGAAAGAAAACCCTAATTTTAAAGGATGAATCGGCGAGTCCAAGGAGGAACTCGGCGAGTCCGAGCGGGGTTTGGGTCGAAGAGTAAGTGACCGACTCGGCGAGTCTGGTCTGTGCGAGTTAAACCCTAAATTCGGGACTTGGAGCCTATTTAAACGTCTCATTCTCTCCCCTAGGGTTCCTTTACTGCCTCTTTCACCCAGAACATCGAACCCTAAGACCCATTGTTGCTCATTCAAGCTTCCAAGCCATTTTTGAGTGATTTGAAGGAAGAAGAAGAAGGGGAATCATTGAAGCTTCAAGGATTGGCCTTAGATCTGAAGATTGGGGAAACTTTCCGAGTTATTGAAGGTATTAAGTCGTTTCCCTCCTTTAGATCAATTATGGTTGTGAGTTTTGGGGGCTTTTTAGCCATGATTAGCTATCCATTTGAGTTAGAAGCCAGATTTGAAGTTGCTACTTCGGATCTAAGCATATTATGGTCTTGAGAAGCATAAAGTATCTGTCCTTGAGTTGATTATGGAGCCTCTTTGCCTTAAACCCTAGTTTATGGTGTATTTTGCCTAGATCTCCTTCTCTACACGTAAAGTTTGCAACTTTATGTGAGGAATAGGCTTGGGAAGGGTAGATCTACAGTTTGGAGTCCATGCATGACTCAAAAGTCCTCTGCATGTATGAAGATCTGAATGGAATCGGCGAGTCCTTGGAGTAGACTCGGCGAGTAGCATGAAGATTTGGAGGAACTCGACGAGTGGGATGAATAGATCGTCGAGTCGGATGAAGTTGGGCAGGAACTCGGCGAGTTGGAAGAACGACTCGGCGAGTCTGTTGAAGGTTGTCTTGGACTCGGCGAGTCTGTTCTGGGACTCGGTGAGTCAGGTTGCGAATCCCCAAACCCTTTGAGTTGAGACTCGAATCAGTGAGTCGAGTGGAGACTCGGTGAGTTGGACAGGTCAGGACTCGGAAATTGGTAGACTCGGCGAGTCATGGACTGACTCGGCGAGTCGAGTCGCAAATGGAAGGACTCTGAGCATATGAACTCGGCGAGTCCGTAGGGTGACTCGGCGAGTAGGGTTGACCTGGAAGGTTGACTTTGACCAGGACTTTGACTTTGACCAGAGTTGACTTGGTTGTCTTTCGGGGGTTAGTTAGACTCAATGTTGCATTGATATTGGTAGCTCGGGGAGCGAGTGGAGCAGGAGTTCAGAGAGTTGCCAGGCAGCAGCTAGTGGGATCATCAGCAAGTTCAGCCAGTGCAGGTGAGTTTCCTTTTATGTGAATGGGTCTAAGGCCACAATGCCGACCCATGTAGTTATGAGTAGAAGACCCGGGGGTTAGCCCTAGGCATAGTATGCTAGTATGATATTCAGGACGAGGTCCAATGATAGCGGGCGGGTGCCCAAGGAATGGTTTATGTGATAGTTTATACTTGTTGTCTGTGTGATACTTGTATGTGCCTGGTAGGGAGGTGAGTGTGGGCGAGGTCCCGTAACTTACCAATAGCAGAGTGTGGCTGGTGTTCCACATCTCATTAGCAGCAGATCAGGGGTGAGGCCCGAGTTAGGACAGGAGTGAGTGTGGGCTGGGCCCGTATCTCACAATCAGTAGGAGCATGGACGGGGTTCCATGACTCATCAGTAGCAGAACAAGGGCGAGGCCCAGAATAGGCGAGGCCTTAGGACAGGATCAGTTCATATGTGTTTAGCTTATGTGGTGATATGTTAATGTGCTATTATTTGCTGGCGGGCGAGGCCTTGTGACATGCGAGGCCTAAGTGAAACAGATCTATATCCGAGCGGGGCTCGAAGCCAGGTGGGGCCTGGAGCGGCGGGGCCATTGTATTGGGCGAGGCCCGAGGTAGCGGGTGAGGCCTGAGGCAGGGGGCGAGGCCCAGGATAGCGGGCGTGGCCCAGTATGTGCAGTATGTGGTTATGCATGGTATGTGGTAGGGTGGGGAACTCACTGAGCTTCGTGCTTACGGTTTTCAGTTTTGGTTTCAGGTACTTCCGGTAGCGGAGGGAAGAGCTCGGGGTGATCGCATGGCACACACCATACTTTAGACAGCCTGGGAATGTTTTACTTTGATAATGAACATGTGTTTTGGAAATTAATACTCTGATTATGTTTGGATTGATGATTTTGCTTTAAGTAATGTTTTATTAAAAGAAATTTTTAGTCTTGAATTTTGGGACGTTACAATTTAAGACCTTAAATCATGGATTGAAGGACCAAGTGAGAGTTTACGGCCATAAACTCTATGTTTACAGCCATGAACTCCCTTAAATGGTTCATTTGGAGCCTTAACCCCTTCCTATGCCCTAGAATTGAACCTAGCCTAATTCCACAAGTGTTGTAAGACCTTTGAGTATTCAAAAACACACCACCCATGAGTTTACAGCCGTAAACTCATGGGGATATGGTCTTAGGGCCAAAATCTCCATAAAGAGTTTACTCTTGAAGAGTAAACTCCCTAACTAGGCCATACACTCCCTTATTGCAACCCAATAGCCTCCTAGCACTTGACCAAAGTGTCTTCCGCACATTAGGAATCTTATACTTGTTTAATTAGTATTATAATCACTAATTATATGTAAACATATGTCTTCATATGTTATTAGGTCATTAAGTGTGTTCAAGTCTTTACTTGACACCGAGCACCCAACCGACACCTCCATCCGATCCACTTACAGCAGGTGAGTTCATACCCCTGAATTAACCTTTTAAATGATTTTAACTGCTTTCATAGGGGGGGGGGGAATACAAGTTGAACTATACAGTTATTAGATAAATCACATGTGATTAATAACTGTATAGCAAATGGATTTTTACATGTTAAACTGCTTCAACTAATAAAAGTTTTTTCCAAATCTCACTTTCAACTCTTGTTAAAGTATGAATTTCTCTTTTAGATTATCATAAGTATTTTAAGGGTTTTCTGAAGGTTTTTCAAAGGTTTTCTGAATGTTTTCAAAGTTTGATTTATAGAATGACATCAAGTCACAATTTCTTGTTAAAGGTTTTCCAAAGGTTTTCTTCACTTAAACTATTTTATCGAATCATTTTCAAAAGTTTGTTTATTAAACCGACATCGAGTCATAAACTCTTGTTTATAAAGTTTTCCAAAAGTTTTACCCAAGTTTCTGTTATGCTTTTATTTCATTAAATGCATGCCTATATTTGTATAGTTATATAAATAATGTTTAAAGGACTTAGGAAGGCTAGTTCGCCCTATTTACTTTTCCTCGTTTGGATGTGGTCGGGTGGGTATCAGTTATCCATCCGAAGTTCGTTTAAACATTAGTTATATATCATGTATACATGTATAGACATAAAGGTTTACATCGACCGGTTCATTTCCCTTGGGTAGCAAGGGCATCCTTCCATTCATCATTCATAGACCAGAAACATTAGTAACTATTATAGGAATAGTTAGGAGATTCTATTTACTCTTTCCAGTACGGATAATTCCAAAGGAGTCAGTTCATTCGTGAGTCTATATCATTATTCCAGTACTTATAATAGAATTCAAAATACGAGATGCATCTTTAGGACACGGATCTCCCCGTTGTCAAGTTGGTAACCAGAGTCTCCTGGAGGGAGAGCGGGCATTGTGTGTATAGATCTATACGGGACCGACACTCCCACACCCCGACTGCTAGCTACAGTCCCCGGCCTACCAAGCCAAGGGTTGGCAAATGTCACATTTATTCCGACGCTTGCAGGGCATCAAGTATTGTAGTGTCAATCAGTATGGTTACGAGTATCTCCATGTTTACTTTATAATGCATGGCCTTAAGGTAACACGGTACTTTTGAACAACCCACTTAGGATTACCGGATGTTTTAGACTTTGCTAGCTGTGTCGTTCATTCGATACTGTCTGGAGTCTGTATTTCCTTGTTTTAGACTTTTCTAGCTGTGTCGTTCATTCGATACTGTCTGGAGTCTATGCTTCCTTTTGTTAGACTGAGCCAGGCGTATCATTCATTCGATACTCTCCTAGAGTCTATGATTTCTTTTGCCTTAGTCAGCAGTATTACCGCTGAGGCATATGTTATTTTTCCCCTAGTATTTTTACTAGTGATATTCTCATATTTTCCT
The DNA here is from genome assembly GCF_002870075.4 of Lactuca sativa. Classification (NCBI taxonomy): domain Eukaryota; kingdom Viridiplantae; phylum Streptophyta; class Magnoliopsida; order Asterales; family Asteraceae; genus Lactuca; species Lactuca sativa. Next base: position 220,602,498 of record NC_056627.2, read on the forward strand.
TATAGTCAATACTGTATTTTGGTAATGACGGTATTTTGTGGGAAATCACTCCTAAATACCTAAATCTGTCGAGTCTTGGTAGATGACTGCTTTTATTTAGAAAATATAGGATTTTCTAGAAAAACGCTAATACACCGTAGATTCTAAACTACTCTCTTTCATTTGTATATTCTTTCTAGATCTAATAAGAGCTTACAAAGATTTATTTACTCCTTGTGTTCTTGATTTTACATGATGATTCACTAGATCTTTCTAATTCCGCACATGCCATCAGAATCAACACCACTTCACATAAAGTTAATTCGAATAAAAATGTGTATTTATACAAATGACACTAAATACTTATGAAATCACCAACATTATAAAAATGCTAATACTCTCTTTCAAAATAACTTGTATTCTCAGGTCATCGATAGACAGGTACATCCCCGGAGCTTGTGTGAAGTCAGCCTAAAACCAAGCTGCATCTATACTATGTTCTGTATTTACTTTTGATGTTTCTATGTAATGTAACCTATGTAAAATTATTACCATTAATGCAATGGTTGTTGTACTTTGAGTACTATACTGCATATGTTGTGATACTTGACATGACGTCATCCACCCCAGAACGTTTCCGCCGTTCCGGTTTTGGGGTGTGACAGATTGGTATCAGAGCATTGTTTATAGTGAGCTCAGTATATCAATTCATAAAAGATATACAACCTATAAATACATTGGGATAAAACCTCTGACCAAGAATTATACTTTAAAATATAACCATATTTTACCAAAGTATAAGAACATCCAGAATCTAAACACTCGAACAAAAGTATCACAAGAAGAACAAAATAAAAGTCTTTGGATGTTGACCACTACCGTCAAACCTGGGCAGTTATGTAATCGTAAGCTGGAATAAATGTAACTTGATCAACTACATTTATTCGAGATGCGACCAACATGTGCTTGGGAGTGATGGTGGTGTTGCAACGAATCTAAAACTTACCAACTAGGAATGCTAGAGCCAAACATAAAGTTTAAAAATACTATGGGAGTATTTTGGAATACTAAAAGACTCACATTAATCCCATAATCATATTTAGAAGTTAAGAATCAAACAAGAAATTAAAATACCATAGGGGTATTTTAGGATCCACAGATAACCTTGTGTGAAAAACTAAAAAGATCCTTATTGATATACCGATGATTATAGAGGGTATACTTCCAAGGTTATATATGATAAGGATCCCATAGACTAAGAATGTGTGGTTTCGCTCTACTTCCTTTTCCTTATTTGGATGTGGATATAGAGTAGTATCACATATTCGAAGGCCTATCAGATCTAAGCTATATATAATTTGTGTACCCTATGTAATTTTAGCAGGACTCGATATGGATCACCCAGTGAAATGTTAATAATCTCTTAGGATTCTCTAGACATTTCCATTCTCGCACGAACCCTGTAGAAAACCTTATCCATTTCAGTGTTTGACAGAAGAGTTGATTCACACCCAGAAGAGGTTCATTAAGAATATTTCCAGTTCGGTAATAAATGAACTTGGACGAGACTATTGAAACCACCAAGTGCCTATACCTTTTAGGGACACCAATGGGAAATCCGCCTGAACTTTCGAGATTTCCAGTCATCCATCATGAAGCGATGACACTCAGGGGCAGGTCAGAAGTAAGACAACAAGGACACTCAGAGTTAGGATCGGAAGTAAGACGGAGTAAAAGTTCAATATGTCTACACGAGAAGAGAACCCTAGGTAACTACTCGAAGAAAACCAACGCCGATCCCAGTCAAGGATAAGAGGTAGACAGAGGGAGCCAACACATGGAACCCGAGAAGTGTCTTTTCCTCATTATAGTCACGCTAATACATCCATAAAATAATACAATTTAGTGAGTTAGTGATTACACTACTCACACTATGTGTTAGGTAAATCGCCTTTTCCCGTCGCAAGTAATACGATTAGATCGGATTTCAAAACCTCGATTGAAGGTGTTTAGCCATAAGTTTCCACGAGCCCTTTTTCTTCCGTGATCCTCGTTCCGAATTTCCCTCAAATCTTTCCAAGCTGGAGAGTGAACCTTTCCAGCTAAAGATAACTTAGTAGGAACGACTCCCACCTTATGGCTTTCCGATACTCTTACTCCTACCTTGAATACCCAGACTACATCATAGGGATGTAGGTCGACACTCAGATAACCAATATCCGAGGCGCGGGAAAATTTATGCCTATTATAGTAAGGATAGATACGTCTAGAGTTAAACATCGTCTCTCATCAGCTTGTGTTCCTTTCCGTGTTGGAAAAACCATGCCTCCGAAGAAACGTAACCAATCCGATGGCAAGAAACCGACTCTCCTATTCGATGAAGCTACGTTCCAAGCTGCAGTATCGACAGCCGTAGCAGCTGTCATGGCTCAACTAAATGCTAATAATGCCAATGTTAGCAAGAGCCCTATCGAGATTCCTGATCCTAGCAATGGAAGGCATCAACCAACTCCTGCGTACCCAGCCACCCAAGAACCCCAACCAAAGCCACTGAAGAGAAAGCTCAAGAACGAGGAGGGAAGTACCTCGGATCAAGGACCTTCCGAAGGGCAACAAGCTGAGACAGTCAATATCCCTGCCAACCCTTCCATCCCGACACCTAGAAGACCATACCTAGGAAGCCTCCCCCGTTGCACCAAGTGCAGCTACCATCATCATGGTACCTGTCGAGAACTCCTTTGTGTTAGGTGCAACATGAAGGGGCATACCGCTCGTGTCTGCAGAACCCCGGTTGAGTTCATTACATCGACCACCAATGTTGGGACCAGTCCAATATGCCACCTATGTGGTGAGATTGGGCACTTCAAGAAGGACTGTCCAACTGAAAGAAACGACAAGAGCGTAGGAGGAGCCTAACCCTAATACCTAGAAGAAGCATCAATGAACCCGGTAAAATTTTGGTACGTCTCTCAATCTCCGATAACTAACTGAAAACATTAAAAGGCTAATTCTAAAAGTAAATACTCTTTCGTTAAGGCGAAAGTCGCAGCACTATTGTAAGAATTCAAAATGTTCACCAGGTAAAGCTATAATGGCTCGGTATATACGTTAAGGCCATGTATAATTAAGATGGATAGACCTCGAGTGAGTAATGCTGCCTCATTTCCTGTTCCTCGTTTGGTTGTGGATTTAGGGCGGAGTCGCTCAGTCAACAGTCCTTCCCACCTTAATTATACATGACTAGTGTATGCTAAGCGATTATAGAAAGACCTCGTGAGAATCCATTCATGAAAAGTACATTATTCTGAAACCTCAGGACCCTCTATAGTTCCGCGTCGACTCTATCAGTCCAAGTATCCGCGACAATGATACACAGGACGAAACCCGAGACACCAAGAACTTGTGTGTACGTTCAGCACATGGCCTTATCGAACCTCATACAATATCATGTCGATGTATGCCAATTTCGATGCCTCTACCAATCATGGTTCGATTTAGTGCAACCATGTGTAAATTCCTAGTGCTGTGTAAAAAGAACTTTCACCATGGCCATTTCGCCAGATAGAGGTCCTTTCGAACTTAATAATAAAACCTAATGCAATCCGTCAGTCGTCTCCCTTATCTAAAACTGTAACACCCAAAGTCAGGAAGGTCAAGAAAGGAAAGAAAACCCTAATTTTAAGGGACGACTTGTCGAGTCCAAAGAGGAACTTGGCGAGTCCGAGCGGGATCCGGGTCAAGGAGTAAGTGACCGACTCAGCGAGTCGGCCAAGGAGACTCGGCGAGTCTGGTCTGAACAAGGAAAACCCTAAATCCGGGACATGGAGCCTATTTAAGCGCCTCATTCTCTTCCCTAGGGTTCCTTTACTGCCTCTCTAACCCAGAACACTAAACCCTAGTCGCAATATCCATTTTTGAGCTAATTATTGCCTTGAAGAGTGCATCAAAGCTTGGAGAAGGAAGAAGGATCTTGGAGGTGCAAGAAGGGGGCTATAGCTCCGGGATTGGGAAGACATTTCTGAGCATTTGGAGGTAATAAACTAGTTCTTGGACTCCTTTGCACCTAGATTTATGTGTGTGTTTTGGGCATTCTTGGCATGATAATAACCATTTCGAGCTAGAAGTTCAGATCTGAGGTTGCTACCTCAGATCCATGCTTGTTTTGGTCTAGAATCCCATAAAGTATCAGCTCTTGGTATGTTAGTGAAGCATGGTTGTCATAAACCCTAGTTTATGGTGTATTTAGCCTAGATCTCCTTCTCTACACGTAAAGTTTGCCACTTTAAGTGAGGAATAGGCCTTGGAAGTATGGATCTATGTGTTGGAGCCCCTGTTTGGCTCAAAGAGCCACTGCATAGATTAAGAGCTGGAGTGACTCGGCGAGTCACATGGGTAGACTCGGCGAGTTGGCTGAAGTTGGGCAGGAACTCAGCGAGTTGGAAGAACAACCCGACGAGTCTGTTGAAGGTTGTCTTGGACTCGGCGGGTCTGTTCTTGGACTCGGCGAGTCAATACGTGAAACCCCAAACCCTTCGAGTTGAGACTTGAATCAGTGAGTCGAGTGGATACTAGATGAGATGGACAGGTCAGGACTCGGAAATCGGTAGACTCGGCGAGTCATGGACTGACTCGGCGAGTCGAGTCGTGGATGGAAGGACTCTGAGTTTATGAACTCGACGAGTCAGTAGGCAGACTCGGCGAGTAGGGTTGACCTGGGAGGTTGACTTTGACCAGGACTTTGACTTTGACCAGTGTTGACTTAGTTGACTTTTGGGGGTCAGTTAGACTAAGTATTTCATTGATATTGGTAGCTCGGGGAGCTGGTGGAGCAGGAGTTCAGAGAGTTGCCGGGCAGCGGCTAGAAGGATTATCAGCAAGTTTAGCAAGTGCATGTGAGTTTCCCTTTTGTGTGAATGGGTCTACGACCACAATGCCGGCCCATGTAGTTATGAGTAGAAGACCCGGGGGTTAGCGCTAGGCATAGTATGCTAGTATGATATTTAGGACGAGGTCCAATGATAGCTGGCGGGTGCCCAAGGAATGGTTTATGTGATAGTTTATACTTGTTGTCTGTGTGATACTTGTATGTGCCTGGTAGGGAGGTGAGTGAGGGCGAGGTCCCATAACTCACCAATAGCAGAGTGTGGATGGTGTTCCACATCTCATTAGCAGCAGATCAGGGGCGAGGCCCAAGTTAGGGAAGGAGTGAGGGTGGGCTGGGCCCAAACCTCACTATCAGCAGGAGTATGGACGGGGTTCCATGACTCACCAGTTGCAGGACATGGGCGAGGCCCAAGATAAGCGAGGCCTTTAGAACATGATTCGGTAGTGTACGTTAGTGTGTATCTGTTGTGATATGTTTATGTGTTAGTATTTGTTGGCGGGCGAGGCCCAATGATAGGGGAGGCCTAAGTGAAACAGATATGTATCCGAGCGGGGCTCGAAGCCAAGCGAGGCATGGAGCGGCGGGGCCGTTGTAGCGAGCGAGGCACGAGGCAGGGGCGAGGCCCAGGATAGCGGGTGTGGCCCAGTATGTGCAGTATGTGGTTATGCATGGTATGTGGTAGGGTGGGGAACTCACTAAGCTTCGTGCTTATGGTTTTCAATTTTGGTTTCAGGTACTTCCGGTAGCGGAGTGAAGAACTCGGGGTGATTGCATGGCAGACACCATAGACAGTCTGGGAATGTTTACTCTAATAACGAACATGTGTTTTGGAAATTAATACTCTGATTATGTTTTGGATTTATGACTTTGCTTTAAGTAATGTTTTATTAAAGAAATTTTTATTCTTGAATTTTGGGACATTACAAGTTGGTATCAGAGCCTTGGTTTGAGGGATTCGGGCATACCTTCGGGTGTGCCTGAACTCAAACTAAGGGGGTCGGATAAAGATTTTTCAAAATGAAAAGACAGTTTTGTAAAAAGGAAGTTTTTGGAATGAAACAGTTTTAGAAAAGCAAAAGAACTCAAAAAGAAAAGAATTTTGACAAGAGAAAAGGGTGTGGTGCATGCAATCAGCCGAGCTCAAGTAAGTACCCCAAAGTACCCATACAAGTTTATGTTATGATTATCAGTTAGTAGAACAACATGCTAGATTATGACTAAGGATCTAGGGAGGATGCCTTATGTGCCTATTATATGTGCCTTGAGCTGGATGATAGCGCTGATTAGGCAGTAGTAGGATAGCCTGTTTAGGTTATGCCTGAGTTTATGAGTTTGTGTTGCATGCTAGTTCAGATTCTTGCTATGTGGATATGATTGCTTGAGTATGTTGTGGTTAGATTTTCCCCTTGTTTGAATGCTGCTTGCTTTGTGCAATGTGGGATTCCGAGTGATGGGGGTTAGCTATTAGGTGGATACATCACGTCACATGTGATCATGGTTGAATAATCTCAGAGTGCTGGATTTGGCCCTATTTCCCAGCTCTTGTTTGAGTCCAACCGTTGTAGGGACGAGTCTTTTACTTGAAGGATTATCTGAGTCTCGTCACATGTGATGGTATCCAGGTAATGGCTAATTGGCATCACAAGGAGATCTTCAGCAGCTGAGGACTGGTTTGAGTCGAGTCAGAGGTTTCCCTAGGGTAAGCCTAGGATGAGATAGTGATGGGAGTGGTAGTAGTGGATAAGGGACCTGGTGGAGTCGAAGCAATTCCTGAGGAAAGTACGGATAGATGTGGAAGGTAGTATGGTCCCGTACTACTGAAAGCAGAGGATCCGTACTCGATTCGGGAAAGGCTGAGACAAGACCGGGAACCTGGTAGGGTGTGTCAGGTCTCGCAGCAGTGATAAGTATTCTGATAGAGGATGTATTATATTTTCAGCATGGTGACGTTACGAGAGAGACCAGTGGGCGGACCAGGCGCCGGAGAGGGATCAGGCTCGGGTTCAGGAGCCGAGCAGCTTGAGGAGCAGATGAGGAAGTTGATATCAGCTGAGGTTACGCGCAACATACTAGACCAGACTCCTGTGATCTTTGGCACGGTCAAGGAGGGTATACTGGAGATTTTGGATGAGAGGCTGGGAGCCTTCCGTACCGAGATGATGGCTTTGGTGAGAGTGCGTACCTTGACATTTCGAGAGTTCAGGGCTTGAGGGGCACCAGATTATCATGGGGCTAGGGACCCCATTGCCAGTAGCAGATGGTTGGCTGATGTTGCCAACGCATTCCGTACGAGCCGATGTCCTGAGGGGGAAAAGGTTAGACTCGCTTCCTGTCTTCTGAAGGACAGAGCGAGGTATTGGTGGGAGGAGATTGGTCATGCTCTGGGGGATGATGCCGCGTTGGACGCGATGACTTGGAGCGATTTATCGGCCAGGTTCAGGGCGGAATTTTCGTCAGTTATTGAGGTGCAGCAGTTGGCATGGAAGTTTCAGGATTTGACGCAGACCATTGAGACTGTGGCGGAGATCACCGCCAAGTTCAGGGAGAGGGATCTTCTTGTACCGCAGTATGTCGTGGATGAGGTGATGAAGAAGGCCCAATATCACGAGATGTTGAGGGCTAACATCAGGGAGTTCGTGAACAGGTCCGGCTGTAAGACGCTGGAAGATATGATTTCTCGGGCCAGAGAGAGGAAAATTGATTTGGAGCAGATCCGGAAGAGGAAGCCGGATAAGGTTCAGGTAGCCGCGGGTTTGGGCAAAAGGCCCAAGGGGTCGGATTCAAGATCGAGGGATTATCAGGACCGCAGCCGATGCGGGAAGTGTGGCAGGGCGCACGGGGGCGCATGTAGGGGTGGTAGCGGCGGTGAGTCTGGCTGCTTCAAGTGCAGTCGGACTGGTCATTTTAGCAGCGATTGTACTGTTACCACCACTTAGGGATCCGACTTGATATGTTTTCACTGCAATCAGCGGGCCTACAAGAAGGCCCAATGCCCCAGTTTGTTTTCGGTAGGACGGGTGATGGCACCTGCCCCTGCAACTTTGAGGATCACAGACGGCCGTCAGGGCCGTGCAGAGGTGCCTGCGGCAGGAAGCAGGGCTTTTCAGATGACTACCTTGGAGGCGCGAGTAGCATCGGACGTTGCAGGTATGCGATTTCCGTTTTCAGTTCTTTTATTTGTGCATGATTATATTGTTATGGTTCTGCATCATTATCGGTATGAGTATTTTATTTTGTGTGGCTTGATTGTGATCGAGTTATATGCCATCTGCATACCTTGGATATTTGAATGGTAGTTAAGGGATGTGCTCTATTGAAGAAGGTTGCTTAGGATGCAGTAACTGTAGCATACCTGGGAGGGACTTGGTATGTCTCGCTAGTTCGGAGCCGTATGATTTTAGAAATGGATTGGTTAGATCCCTAGCTATGGTAAGCTTGGGGTTCCTCAGCAGGTTGATTATGGAATGGTAGCGAGGATTGGGATTTCTTTTCGAGCGTTGAGCAGCAAGGGTTAAGCAGGGTCGAAGTGGGGGAGAATCCTCCGAGCGTGCAAAGGTAAGAGCACACATACCCAGAATGAGTTCGCTACCTCCGGGAAGGAAAAGAAGTGGTACAACGTTTGATGGATTGAGAAGTTCAGGGTTGGGAGCTTGAGAAACTCCCCCTCGGCCAGTGTGTGTATTGGTGATGGTTAGTATGTGGTTGGGAATTCAAGTTGGAGGATCGCCTGTAGGGATCGAGTGAGTCAGAAGGAGGATCTTAAGAACTGACAGCATGGGGTGCTTTCGTATCAGCAGTCAATGGTGGAAAGTGTTGTCAGACTACGGGGCAGCCGTAGCATTCACTAGCAGTCAGTGTTGGAAAGTGTTGTCATACTACAAGGCAGCCGTCGCATTCACTAGCAGTCAGTGGTGGAAAGTGTTGTCAGACTACGGGGCAGCCGTAGCATTCACTAGCAGTCAGTGGTGGAAAGTGTTGTCAGACTATGGGGCAGCCGTAGCATTCACTAGCAGTCAGTGGTGGAAAGTGTTGTCAGACTACGGGGCAGCCGTAGCATTCACTAGCAGTCAGTGGTGGAAAGTGTTGTCAGACTATGGGGCAGCCGTAGCATTCACTAGCAGTCAGTGGTGGAAAGTGTTGTCAGACTACGGGGCAGCCGTAGCATTCACTATCAGTCAGTGGTGGAAAGTGTTGTCAGACTATGGGGCAGCCGTAGCATTCACTAGCAGTCAGTGGTGGAAAGTGTTGTCAGACTACGGGGCAGTTGTAGCATTCACTAGCAGACGGTGATAGAAGGTGATGTAAGACTGCGAGTAAGACGTAGCATTCCATAGTAGCTTCGTTGGCGGATTTAGGGCGAGGCCCTTATCTCCTAATGATCAGATAGGGATCAGGAATGGGTAGTGGATGAGAATGATAGGGAGTTTGCCTGTATTGCCCTAGATAGGTGAGACCTGAGAGCAGGGTTGCTCAGTAGTATGGTTGGGTGAGACCCGTGGGCGAGGCCCGAGCGAGAATGGCTAGACAAGTAGGACTAGAAGGATAGAGGCGGGTGAGACCCGTGGGCGAGCCCCGTGAGTTTTAGCAGCACAGGTGGGACCTGGTAGGGACCTTAGTGTCAAGATAGGGGATCGGGGATCCCAGGATTGTAGTGCCTGAATGGCAGAATAGATTGAGCAGTTATAGGTGATCGAAGTTTCTTTGAAGTCGCTGGGAGCGACTAGGAGTTGTGTGGGGACTAGCGACCGGAGGGGAGCCGGTAATCCAAATATTGGTAGGACGGTAGGGACCAGGGTGGTCTCAGTTATCCGGAAGGCAGATGAGGAATAGCAGAATTTTCAGTCAGTAGCAGTGCGGATATGCAGCGTATGGTGGAATTCAGTTAGTTGATCGTGGGGTGCTCGACACCAAATTATAGTAGAAAGAATTGCCCAGTCGATACTGGCGATAATAACCCGTACTGGAGGTAGCGGGAGTGATGGATTTGGTGAAGATAGGATCTTCACTGTGGCAGAGGAAATAGTTGGTTATGGAGCATTGCCTTGGGAAGGCAAGGAAATTGCGCAAGGAAAGAAGGGGTGAACCCCTATGGGGTCAGTGCAGTACTTGGAGAGTACCAGAAGGATTGTCGGTTGAGTAAGTTGTGTTTCCAAAATGTTCAGGGTCAGGGTTGACCCGAGATTATTATCCGTAATGATTGATGTTAGTCAGAACGACCGGGCGGAAGACCAGTGAAGGTAGGCAGCTGGTGTTGGAATAATTTGTAGGGTATTGGAGGCAGATCGCAGGCGGTGGGCCATAGCAAACTTTGAGGACGAAGTTTAGTTTAAGTGGGGGAGAGTTGTAACACCCAAAGTCAGGAAGGTCAAGAAAGGAAAGAAAACCCTAATTTTAAGGGACGACTCGTCAAGTCCAAGGAGGAACTCGGCGAGTCCGAGCGGGATCCGGGTCAAGGAGTAAGTGACCGACTCGGCGAGTCGGCCAAGGAGACTCGGCGAGTCTGGTCTGAACGAGGAAAACCCTAAATCTGGGACTTGGAGCCTATTTAAGCGCCCCATTCTCTTCCCTAGGGTTCCTTTACTGCCTCTCTAACCCAGAACACTAAACCCTTGCCGCCATATCCATTTTTGAGCTAATTATTTCCTTGAAGAGTGCATCAAAGCTTGGAGAAGGAAGAAGGATCTTGGAGGTGCAAGAAGGGGGCTATAGATCCGGGATTGGGAAGACATTTATGAGCATTTGGAGGTAATAAACTAGTTCTTGGACTCCTTTGCACCTAGATCTATGTGTGTGTTTTGGGCATTCTTGGCATGATAGTAACCATTTCGAGCTAGAAGTTCAGATATGAGGTTGCTACCTCAGTTCCATGCTTGTTTTGGTCTAGAATCCCATAAAGTATCAACTCTTGGTATGTTGGTGAATCATGGTTGTCATAAACCCTAGTTTATGGTGTATTTAGCCTAGATCTCCTTCTCTACACGTAAAGTTTGCCACTTTACATGAGGAATAGGCCTTGGAAGTATGGATCTATGTGTTGGAGCCCCTGTTTGGCTCAAAGAGCCACTGCATGGATTAAGAGTTGGAGTGACTCGGTGAGTCACATGGGTAGACTCGGCGAGTCGGATGAAGTTGGGCAGGAACTCGGCGAGTTGGAAGAACAACTCGGCGAGTCTGTTGAAGGTTGTCTTGGACTTGGCGAGTCAGTACGTGAAACCCCAAACCCTTCGAATTGAGACTCGAATCAATGAGTCGAGTGGATACTCGGTGAGTTTGACAGGTCAGGACTCGGAAATCGGTAGACTCGGCGAGTCATGGACTGACTCGGCGAGTCGAGTCGTGGATGGAAGGACTCTAAGTTTATGAACTCGACGAGTCAGTAGGCAGAGTTGGCGAGTAGGGTTGACCTGGGAGGTTGACTTTGACCAGGACTTTGACTTTGACCAGCGTTGACTTAGTTGACTTTTGGGGGTCAGTTAGACTAAGTATTTCATTGATATTGGTAGCTCGGGGAGCTGGTGGATCAGGAGTTCAGAGAGTTGTCGGGCAGCGGCTAGAAGGATTATCAGCAAGTTTAGCAAGTGCAGGTGAGTTTCCCTTTTGTGTGAATGGGTCTACGACCACAATGCCGGCCCATGTAGTTATGAGTAGAAGACCCGGGGGTTAGCCCTAGGCATAGTATGCTAGTATGATATTTAGGACGAGGTCCAATGATAGCTGGTGGGCGCCCAAGGAATGGTTTATGTGATAGTTTATACTTGTTGTCTGTGTGATACTTGTATGTGCCTGGTAGGGAGGTGAGTGTGGGCGAGGTCCCGTAACTCACCACTAGTAGAGTGTGGATGGTGTTCCACATCTCATTAGCAGTAGATCAGGGGTGAGGCCCAAGTTAGGGAAGGAGTGAGGGTGGGATGGGCCCGAACCTCACTATCAGCAAGAGTATGGACGGAGTTCCATGACTCACCAGTTGCAGGACATGGGCGAGGCCCAAGATTGGCGAGGCCTTTAGAACAGGATTCGGTAGTGTACGTTAGTGTGTATCTGTTGTGATATGTTTATGTGTTAGTATTTGTTGGCGGGCGAGGCCCAATGATAGGGGAGGCCTAAGTGAAACAAATCTGTATCCGAGCGGGGCTCGAAGCCAGGCGAGGCCTGGAGCGGCGGGGCCGTTGTAGCGGGCGAGGCCCGAGGCAGGGGGCGAGGCCCAGGATAGCGGGCGTGGCCCAGTATGTGCAGTATGTGGTTATGCATGGTATGTGGTAGGGTGGGGAACTCACTAAGCTTCGTGCTTACGGTTTTCAGTTTTGGTTTTAGGTACTTCCGGTAGCAGAGGGAAGAGCCTCGGGTGATCGCATGGCACACACCATAGACAACCTTGGAATGTTTACTCTGATAACGAACATGTGTTTTGGAAATTAATACTCTGATTATGTTTTGGATTGATGACTTTGCTTTAAGTAATGTTTTATTAAAGAAATTTTTAGTCTTGAATTTTTGGACGTTACAAAAACCTTCCGAAATACCCCTGAGTAGGGTATCGTGTGCTGTTAACCAACCCTTCCTTAGACAAATAGAACCCGAAGCGAAAGAAAATGCAGGTATTTCAGAAGACGTTAACCACCCTAAGCTTACTCCGTAGATCCCCCAGAAAGACCTCTAGCACCTCACAATCAGGTTCGTGAATCAAGAGGAAAGAACTCATGGGACTGACTACTATAACCGAGTATATGCATAAGGGTGGTATATAATTGAGATTAAAAAGATTTAAGATGTGTGCTTCCTCCCTACTCCTTGTTCCTCATTGGGTTGTGGGTCTGGGGTGGAGTCGCACAACTGAACATCCTGTCGACCTCAATTATATACGGCTTGCATACACCAAGTATTAGTGGTTAAGCCAAGTATGAGCTCTACCATGAACCTCATAATAGAACCCTTCATCCTATCCCATAGAATAGGAACAAGAGTCAAGAGAACCACTGCGGGTTGAGCTACTATAATGACCACAAATCCGAAATTGTTGTCATCCTGGTTAAGCCAACATAGTAGTTAACACCCTCAGTTGGTAAACAAATATGAGTCGTAAGAGTCAAGGACATTGACTACGACCATCCATTCACGCTTAATCCCACGAATTAAGCCTCTCATTGGATATCCCGAAAACCTGGAAGCTGCAATAAGTTAAACTCTGAGAAGAGTGGATGAGGATATTAGAAGTTCCGAGTGACGGAACCCTATAATTCTAGACTTAACCAAAATCAAGAAAACTCAGAACCACCGGAAGAGTAGTTGCAGAAGATGCTCGCACTACTCAGGCACTTCGTCCACCCTGTCACTGACGAGTAGTGCCTGGGACACTCTGCCTCCTCACGTGGAAGAAGTCACCGTTGCCCTGTAGACAGTAGACTGCATTCTCCGAAGTGAATCCTAGAATGCCAAGAACCACAGGATAACCTCCGCAGCCAAGAATACTTGAATAAAGTGCGAAAGTAGGTTGCATTAAGCCTTATAACCCAGATCCCGTAGAGATTATAGACTTGAAACCAGTCTAGGTGTTAGTCGATGGGTCATACAGGAGCACGCGCTTTCTGCAACTAAAATAAACCGACACCTTAGAGATTAGGGCATGTCTTAGAGATTCATTGGACTACTAGGTGTTCCAAGAATACTATCTCACACATAAATAGTAGAACCACCTCCCAAGATAGTCCAACACTTCAGAAAATCTCTAAGGACTGAGTTAGCCCTGAGCATAGATTGTTATTCATGAAACAACAAGGCAAGTAAGAGAATGATTCTTTCCTGTTAGGAATCATATTGTGAAAGCGTCAACTAGATGATGATGAGAAGTTTAAAAACTTTCTAAACAATTGTCTGGTTGAAACCCTATCTCACCGACCCTGATGGTTCCGTTAGAAACATCTCAAGAATCAGAAGTGCAGGTTCATTTTGCACAAGATTGAGATAGTCACCCTGCAGCAAATAGATACCCGTAGACATCCAATTCATCCAATAATCCAGGAAACCTCTGAAGGCCAGTCAGCAGGAAACACGAATCCAAGGATAACTCAAGCCTTTTAAGAACCAACCTGAAGGACTACACCCCCAGTATGAGAGAACGTTTGGAACTTCAGAATGGCGATCACGCAAGTGATGATCTCTCCATAGAAGTACACTATGTTCTAACTACTGAAAAGCTCTACCTTTCCGAGAGCTTAGGACCATCCGAGGTTCTTTACAAAAATAGGGTCAACCCTCGTCAAACCACGACTACTTTCGGAAATTCCATAAGCTTCGCCCCAAATCAATCCACGTCTTAGACTTGAAAAGTGTTTGCCCGATGTAACTCTCTGAATCCCACTCGTCTTGATAGAAATCATTGGGGACTCTAACTTCATATAGGAACCTGTAGGAATCACGAGCCGAGCGATCAAGTGAACGAAACAGAATCCACATCCCGTAAGTGAAGGTTTGCTAGAACGCCAAGCAAAGGCCAGAGTTCACTTGGGAGCGCAAAGACCAACCGAATAGGAAGTACCCTCACCTCTCTACCCGATTTTTCATGCCTACCTCTCTGCCTAAACCCTAATTTCGGGACGAAATTCCCTTTAACGGGGGGATGATGTGACAACCCGAAATTTATTTCGTCACGGTAAACCCTTATTCCACTAATAAAACTTGTTATATTAAATTGTTCCGTTAACCTTTTTGGATTAGGTTAATTAAATTGGGACTTTTACTATAACTTCATAAGTGTTCAAAATGCAGTAGAAACACGTGAAAAGCCCTCGATTCACTTTTTAAAAGTTTCTAATTCACGACCCGTCGAGTTACAACCATTCAATCGGGTACGACCAAAAGCCCTGTTCAATGTCAGTATCGGGTAGATTTCCACCGAGCCACAAGCTCAAAACCCTATATAAGGGTGAGTGAACCTCATTTACACCTTTTTCACTCTCTCTCTACTCTCTCTCCCTACAAGTTGCTTTCGATCCAAAAACGCTCATTTCGAGCTCCATAATCGTAAGTAATCTATCCTACCTTATTGTTTAGCTTGATATACCTACAAATTCGTGTTTAAATCACCCAAACCCCTCATAAACATGTGTTTACGGTCCAAGAACACTCTTGGACCGCAAACACCCATAAATGGGGTTTTGAAGCCCCAAAACCCTTCAAAATCACTCCTAGGGCTTAGATATGACTTGTGGACTTGCATATATGAGCTTAGAACACCAAAACCTTGTCTTTTGAAGAGTACATATGAGGTTACGGCCCAAGAACACTCTTGGACTGTAAACCCCTCTTCATGAGCCGTGAACACCATTTAAGGTGTTAAATTTGCCCTTAAACACCTCCTATGGCTTGGTTAAATGTCTAGAATGAATCACCATTGAAGTAGGGGCATTAAACATCAAAGAAACTATGGTCTTAGGAGTTTACGGCCGTAAACCCCCCAAGGATTGGTCCATGGGCCGTAAACTCCCTTAAGGAGGCCAAATGATGCCCTAACTTCCCCCTATGGCCTGGAATAATGCATAGAACCTTGTATTCTTTCATATAAGACCTTAAATCATGGATTGAAGGACCAAGTGAGAGTTTACGGCCGTAAACTCTATGTTTGCATCTGTGAACTCCCTTAAATGGTTCATTTGGAGCCTTAACCCCTTCCTATGCCCTAGAATTGAACCTATCCTAATTCCACAAGTGTTGTTAGACCTTTGAGCATCCAAAAACACACCAACCATGAGTTTACGGCCATAAACTCATGGGGATATGGTCTTAGGGCCGAAATATCCATAAAGAGTTTACTCTTGAAGAGTAAACTCCCTAACTAGGCCATACACTCCCTTATTGCAACCCAATAGCCTCCTAACACTTGACCAAAGTGTCATCCGCACATTAGGATTCTTATACTTGTTTAATTAGTATTATAATCACTAATTATATGTAAACATATGTCTTCATATGTTATTAGGTCATTAAGTGTGTTCAAGTCCTTACTTGACACCGAACACCCAACCGACACCTCCATCTGATCCACTTACAGCAGGTGAGTTCATACCCCTGAATTAACCTTTTAGATGATTTTAACTGCTTTCATAGGGGGGAATACAAGTTGAACTATACAGTTATTAGATAAATCACATGTGATTAATAACTGTATAGCAAATGGATTTTTACATGTTAAACTGCTTCAACTAATAAAAGGTTTTTCCAAATCTCGCTTTCAACTCTTGTTAAAGTATGAATTTCTCTTTTAGATTATCATAAGTATTTGAAGGGTTTTCCGAAGGCTTTTCAAAGCTTTTCCGAAGGTTTTCAAAGTTTGATTTATAGAATGACGTCAAGTCGCAATTTCTTGTTAAATGTTTTCCAAAGGTTTTCTTCACTTAAACTATTTTATCGAATCATTTTCAAAAGTTTGTTTATTAAACTGACATCGAGTCATAAATTCTTGTTTAAAAGTTTTCCAAAAGTTTACCCAAGTTTCTGTTATGCTTTTATTTCATTAAATGCATGCCTATATTTTTATAGTTATATAAATAATGTTTAAAGGACTTAGGAAGGCTAGTTCGCCCTATTTCCTTTTCCTCGTTTGGATGTGTTCTGGTGGGTATCAGTTATCCGTCCGAAGGTCGTTTAAACATTAGTTATATATCATGTATACATGTATAGACATAAAGTTTTACATCGACCAGTTCATTTGCCTTGGGTAGCATGGGCATCCTTCCATTCATCATTCATAGACCAAAAACATTAGTAACTATTATAGGAATAGTTAGGAGATTCTATTTACTCTTTCCAGTACGGAGAATTCCAAAGGAGTCAGTTCATTCGTGAGTCTATATCATTATTCCAGTACTTATAATAAAATTCAAAATACAAGATGCATCTTCAGGACACGGATCTCCCCGTTGTCAAGTTGGTAACCAGAGTCTCCTGGAGGGAGAGCGGGCATTGTGTGTATAGATCTATACGGGACCGACACTCCCACACCCTGACTGCTAGCTACAGTCCCCGGCCTACGAAGCCAAGGGGTGACAAATGTCACATTTATTCCGACGCTTGCAGGGTGTCAAGTACTTTAGTGTCAATCAGTATGGTTACGAGTATCTTCATGTTTACCTTATAATTCATGGCCTTAAGGTAACACGGTACTTTTGAACAACCCACTTAGGATTACCGGATGTTTTAGACTTTGCTAGCTGTGTCGTTCATTCGATACTGTCTGGAGTCTGTATTTCCTTGTTTTAGACTTTTCTAGATGTGTCGTTCATTCGATACTGTCTGGAGTTTGTGCTTCCTTTTGTTAGACTGAGCCAGGCTTATCATTCATTCGATACTCTCCTAGAGTCTATGATTTCATTTGCCTTAGTGGCTGTTTGGCAGGATCTGAATTATTAAGTTCTGAATTTTTAAGAGGTCTGAATTTTTAAGAGGATCTGAATTTTTAAGATCTGAAATTTTAACATGTTGTTTGGTTGGAACATCTGAATTGCTGTGTTGAATGATGAAAATTACCATTTTACCCTTATGTATTATTTTTTGTTGCATTCAAAATTTCTATTTTATAAAATAACTAAACTAACTTCTTGAATAATTATAAAAAAATATAAAAATCATCAAACAACAAGCAATAAATAATCGAAACATAAATAATAAACAAGAAACTATACAAACTGAATCAATAATCAATAAACAAATAAATAATAAATCATTAACAACTGAATCAATGTTTTTTTTAAAACGACAAAGATATGATTATGAAAAATAGCAACCACTATGTATACAACATCCAACCTATCAATGGCTCTCAAAAAAATATTCACAACATTACACACGAAATACCATGAGATCTAGATCCAAGAGTGAATAACAGGAATCCACTATATTTTTTGGTCGATTATACACATAATAGCAACCAACTTTAGCAATGATTCTCAATAATAACAACCAACTCTTTCCTGTACAAAAAAAACACCAAGATGTGCTCCATATATTTGGCATTTAAAAGTAAACCATGATTAATATTCAAGAATAAAAATTAATACCAAATGATATGTTTAATCATTGAATACCTGGTTAGTTCCATGCTTAAGCTGTTGAAAAAAAATAGCAAACCATGCTCTGATTCTTATGAATACTACATAAATTGTAATATCTCTAACCTAATTGTACAACAACCAACAACATATGCACATATATTTACCTGTAGATAAAAGGTTTAAGTTAAGGTGACTTATTGATAACATGAACAATTCTTAAATAAGTGGAGAGAAAGGAACATGTACATAAAGTCTCAAACAAAGCAAATTGGTCAGCCCCTAATTATCACATATAATGTCCACAAAATCGGTAACAACAATTTTGGTTTCTAATCCCTAAACAGCTGAAAACAAATGCAAAATACCCCAGGTTGTTGTTTTGATTTCTCTATAATCTAATTGCGATCAAAAGTACCCCAAATCAAATTTGAATATTGCACAATTGACCACAGGTGCACACACACAGAGCAAATGAATGTATAACAGAAGGTATTGAAGCATCATTCAGAGAGACAGGGGAAGTTGGCAGGGATAGTGGAGGCGATGTCACTGGCATGGCCGACGGCGGTGATGTCGCTGGTGGAGTTTGACGGATTGTTGTCCGTGGAAAGCCGATTAAGAAAATCAATTTCAGAAATCCATTATTTGATGCTGTCAACGAGTTTGACGGGGCGGGACGGAGGCGCAAGCAGCGGCGACGCTAAAGGAGGTGGAGGTGCTGGTGGAGGCGTTGACTGGTCGATGGCTAGAACAGTAGGGTTGCAAGTTGTCGGAGACTGCTTGGGGGAAGCTGTATCGTGAAATAGAAAAGAGCGGAGAAACATGCTATGGGTAAAATAAGAACGCGCGTCTAATTTTTCTTTTCAGATACAATTTTATCTTTGAAAAATTAAGAGGCATTTTAAGATTAAGAGACAAAAAAATAAGATGCAATCAAACACTCTAAATCTGAACTTTTAAGAGGTTGCCTCTTAATTTTTCAATTAAGAGGCTACCAAACATCCCCTTAGTCAGCAATATTACTGCTGAGGCATATGTTATTTTTCCCCTAGTATTTTTAGTAGTGATATTCTCATATTTTCCTTAAAGTCAATACTGTATTTTGGTAATGATGGTATTTTGTGGGAAATTACTCCTAAAAACCTAAATCTGTCGAGTCTTGGTAGAAGACTGCTTTTATTTAGAAAATATAGGATTTTCTGGAAAAACGCTAATACACCGTAGATTCTCAACTACTCTCTTTCATAATGTTAATTCGAATAAAAATGTGTATTTATACAAATGACACTAAATACTTATGAACTCACTAGCATTATAAAAATGCTAATACTCTCTTTCAAAATAACTTGTATTCTCAGGTCATCGATAGACAGGTACATCCCGGGAGCTTGTGTGAAGTCAGCCTAGAACCAAGCTGCATCTATATTATGTTTTGTATTTACTTTTGATGTTTCTATGTAATGTAACCTATGTAAAATTATTACTATTAATGCAATGGTTGTTGTACTTTGATTACTATGCTGCATATGTTGTGATACTTGACATGACGCCATCCACCCCAGAACGTTTCCGCCGTTCCGGTTTTGGGGTGTGACAGTTGGTTTGGTGAGTACGCTGAGCATACTGAGGTGTACGCCGCACGTACTCACGCGCTTATTTTGGACGCGGACTCGCCCGGGTTCGCTGGGCGTAGTGAGCCCAGATGCAAACCCTAATTTCTGGCTTGTGCACTAAAGAGGAACATGTTGCCCTTTTGCCCTAGCCACCATATCCACTTAAGTGAGTCCTTAGAGAGCTGAGATCCGTGCTTTAGCTTGTGTGTGTGTGTTTTGAGCTTTAAGTTATCTTTTTAAGGTAAAGAAGGAGAAGAAGGAGCCATTGTTGGAGCTAGAAGTTGAAGAACAAGTGTAGATCCGTGTTCTACAGTGGTTGGAGATCCCTTTTGAGGTAAAAAGCTTAGAGCTTTCCTTGTTCTTCATAAGTTTTGCTTTTTGGACCATTTCTAGGGTTTTTTTGGTTCAAAGTTTGAGACTTTGTGTGCAAATAGTCTCCATGAGCTTTGATCTGTCCTTATCTAGTGTGTACTGTGTTGAGGATTCATAAAAATCTAGTCTTGGTCGTGGATCTAGTGTCATGCATGAGTTATAGTCCCATTATGGAAAGAGGAAGGGTGTTTTGAGCACAAAGTGACCTTTACAGCCATGCAAAGGCATAAAGGTCTCGACTTTATGGATTAAGTCGTACAAGAGGAGTCAGATCTGGATTTTGGACGAAATTCTTAACCGATTAAGGCCTGAGTGAGTTGGATAAAGAAACTGGGTGTTACGTTGGGCGTAATCCTAGTACGCGCGGCATAAGGGGCGTACCCCGATTCTGTGAAGGCTCCGGGTATGCCCATCGTACATGTTTGGTACGCGCAGCGTAACCTGGAGGGTTGACTTTTGTTGACTTTTAGGGTTTGGTCAATTTTAGTGTATTTGAGTCAAGAAAGGGGTAAAATGGTCTTTTGCCCTTCCTGAGAGTGATTAGAGGGATTCATCTAGCCTTGGGGTAATATGCTGATATCGAGTGTATATTTCATATGATTAGGCGGAGGCTAGGTCCTATTTCACAGAGTTCGAGATTTCCGAGTTACCGAGTTACACGAGGTGAGTCTTCTCACTATACGTTACCTAGAGTGGTATTATGTGTTGACCAGAGGGTCTTATGTGCTATGTATGAGAATATGTGCTATGTGATATATATGTATGTTGTATGATTTTATAAGACCGGACCGGAGGGTCCAACAATACAGACTGGACTGGAGGGTCCAACGATTTAGACCGGGCCAGAGGGCCTAACGAGCTATGACCGGACTAGAGGGTCCAACGAGCTACGGGACTGGAGGGTCCCGCTGAAACACATCGACTGGAGATTCGTGCTATAGCCTCGAGTGGCGTATGTGTTGTATGCGGTATTTTGGGGAACTTACTAAGCATTTATGCTTACAGTTGTTGTGTTATGTGTTTCAGGTACTAGCGAGGACCGTGGAAAGGCGCCGACATGAAATCGCACACACGAAGTGGATATTTTTCTATGATCTTGGGAATATGTTTTGAGTAATAACAATTGTGAAATACTCTTTGAGAATGTTTTTAATTGTAATTTTGGTTGTTGAAAAATGAAAAAAATTGTTTTGAAAATTACGTTGTTACATCGCTTCCTCCTCATCATCATCTATCTATATTTTTTGCTTTCTTTTTCAGCATACAGTTTTTTGCAAAATGGTTCTTGCCTCCACAACAATGACAATCAAATCCTGAATCTCCAACAACTTTCACTTCTTTCTTTGACTCTTCTGACTTCGACCCCATCTTCGGTTCCTCCTTAGCCTTTTCAGCGCTGTAACTTCCCTGTTAGTTTTGGTTCTTGTTGGCTGAGAACTTTCTTTTAATGAACTTTCTAGGATTGGAGACCATCATGGCATATTCTTCACCAGTTAGATCATAGTCAGCAAGATTCAATTCCTCTTCTTCTTCAACTGAACTCTTCCCTTTTGAAACAAGGGCTAACAAACCCAAACTAGAAACCACATTCGTTTCCTTAGACAATGCATTTTCATGGGATTTCAAAATTCCCACCAGTTTTGCTAGAGAATACGATTTGAACTGTTCATGTGCTTTAACAGTGGATACGACAGCCATCCATTCAGATCTCAAACCGTTCATGAATGTAACCTTTTGTTCTATAACCTTCCTTTCGATCCCATGCTTTATCATCTTACTTAAAAGATGATTAAAGCGATTAAAAGCCTGAACCAGCTTCTCTTCGGGCTTCTGTTTGAAATCACCAAATTCAGAAAACAAAAGAGTTTGAATGGAATGTTCCATATCTTCATCAGTGGAATACAATTCTTTTAGCCTGTCCCATATTTCTTTAGCAGTAGCACACGAACTCACCAAACGAAAAGTATCTGATTGCAGAGCAAACCTAATCATCCTCAAGGCCTTGATGTTGCATTGAAACTTTTCCTTCTCGTCTTGAGGAATATCTTTTACATCGTTAACAAGCTGGCTGTACTCCTTCTGAGTTTTGACAATCTTTGAGGTGCTTGAGTGAGTGAATGGGCCAGCTGTGATTGCTTCCCAGATCAAGTACCCATTATCTTCTGATCCAATCACATAATCTTCAAAATGATGCGTCCAAACTTCATAATCTTGAGTATACAAGATTGAAATCCTTGTAGTTGAACCAATGTTGTTAGAGATGTTGATCGGATTGGATTGAGAATCATCCATGGACATTGTGATATCGTTTGATCGATTACCTGTTTTAAAGACCAGCCATGTAATTTTATCAATTACAGTAAGACTGACGATTAATGAGATACGTCAATATGGAATGACGACTCAATTAATATCAATCAATGCGGAATTAAAACTCTAATAGCTTCTTCGACAGAAGATATATATATATATATATATATATATATATATATATATATATATATATATATATATAGTTTAGATTATAAAATAAAAAAATATAAAATATGCATAAAATGTGGGATTATATATAACATTGATTAGATTAAAAAAGAAAAGAAAAAAGGAAAATAAAAAATACTATGCAAAATAAAGTTTCAAATGTATGTAGACAATAATATTTATAAAAGTCATCTTAATTTGGGTTTAAGAACTAAACGTGGTTTTCGTTTTATTCAAAATATGGTTTTGGCGTGAATAGCAACACTCTACCGGGAATAAACAAAATAAACAAAGACACTATTAGTTGTTTTAGTTAAAAAAAAACTTAAACAAAAACCTCACATAATACAAATTTCCATAAATGAGATTTTTAAAAACATTAAATAGACACTATTATTTGTTTATGTTTTTTATTTAGATTCTTTTGTAAATTTTTTTAACCAGACATTAATTTTCCAAAATAAAAATCTAATTTATTGAAATTTATATTATTTATTTTGCATTAAAAAACCCCGATCTCTGAAATAATGTAAAATGACGAAAATATCCTTAAAATTCGATCGTTAGCCTGTGTTGCGGGACAAAGACGAGTCCGCAAAGGACCCACTGCAGCAGGGCCTTGCCAAATCTCGGGCCTCCATCGGTTGCAATTAATACATATATCTATATAAGGTTTGATGGTATATATAGTAATATATTAAGCAGAAAAGTTCTCAAGATACCTGCGATTGTGATGGTTGATTAGACAGTCTTTTAAGGGGGTATGAAAGGCTCGTTTTCGAAACTTGTCTTTAGTTTTTGTGGCATTTACATTTTTTCTATTCTCCTACTTCTAGGTGGGAAATGACCTCACATGTTTTTTTTAGGGGTCTCTGTAAGAGGAAAAAAACCTCGTATTCTCTTTGAATTGATGAGAAATAGACTTATTATGGTAATTAATTTTTTGGTTTGTTCACATCTGGATAACTATTTTTTTTTTTATATATTTAGGTAACAAACTTTTTAGAAGTGGTCACATATGACCATTATGACCGGCTGTAGGTTACATCCGGTTATAATGATCATATGTAAACACTTTCAAAAAGTTTGTTACCTAGATGTGTAAAAAAAAGATAAGTAAATTACACGAATGGTCCCTATGGTTTGGGTATTTTGTGCGTTTGCTTCTTAAATTATTTTTTAACTCGGATGATCCCTACTGTTTATTTTTGTCGTGCGTTTGGTCCCTGTCCCACTAGTTATCATCTCATCTTTCATCCTCCTCAACTTCTATTTCCTTTCCATCTTTAGGAGATACAGACATGTGGAGCCTATTTTTTTTTTAATATATAAAAAATTAATACATAAATAAGAAAATTAATTAAAAAATAAATTAAAAGGGCACAATAGTCTTTTGAGGTAAGACGGGGACCAAACGCACAACAAAATTAAACAGTAGGGTTCATCCGAGTTAAGAATAAGTTAGGGAACAAATTAAACGCACATATTATCCAACCATAGGGACCATTCGTGTAGTTTACTCATAACTTGTCGACTTGTTTAGATTTTGATAATTATCTTTTTTTTACACATCTAGGTAACAAACTTTTTGGAAATGTTCACATATGACCATTATGACCGGATGTGACCTGCTACAGCCGATCATAATGGTTATATGTGAACAATTTCAAAAAGTTCATTACCTAGATGTATACAAAAAAAAGATAGTTACCAGATGTGAACAAACTGAAAAATTAATTACCTTAATAAGTCTATTTCCCTAAATCTATTAGTTTCCTCCAAAGTCCCGAGGCACTTCTCAATTCTTAAGAAGCAATTAAATCGTCTTCATAAATGATAATGAGAATATGCCTCTTGATTTCTGTTTTTTTTTTATTTATTTATTATTATTATTATTTTTTTTAATATTTTGATTGCTCATTGATTTCTGATTTCTGAGATGGATTATGCCTACTATCAATAAACACTTTTAGGTATTACTTCATGTTTTTAGGTATTAAGTCAAGTTTTTAAAAAGCAAGTCACATTTTAATTTATTAATCGCAATTTATGTTCTAATTTATTGTAACTGTTTTATTTAATATTAAATGTTTGTGTTTAAAAATATATAACTTATGTAATATGAAATGTTTATATATTAAAAAATGTACTAATTTATTTAAACTTGAAAAGGAAAAAAAATAAATGAGTGATAAGGGTGTTATCACTTCCTATGCAATGCTAAGAAAATTGTGCTAGCAAAGTGGCGGATAAAAAAAATGACATGACAGTAACAAAAATGATGTGACAAAGTACTAGAAATGTTATCATTTCCCACCTTCGGCCTTAGTCAACTATTTTGTCCATTCTGCCCATAGGCACGACTCTCCTTATGTTTTTTAGGACCAACAACCCCCTAGTTGCCTGCTCCTCTACATAGGACCACACTCCCAGTCTCTTTATATTTGATGTATGGAACATATCTTTTGTGTATTTATCTTTTCCCATACATTATGTTAGGTGCTGTTTGTTTTTTCGAAGAAAAAATGTGTGAAGTATGCAGACCACCTCTGTAACCCTCTATAGTAGAAGAGATGGAACAAACGACTGCAACATTTAATAAAAAGTTTGTTTGTTTTTTAACGTCTGCAGACTGCTGCAGTAAGTTAAAGTAAGGTGTGAAGAGGTTTGAAGCAGTTGGTTTAGTACTGCGCCACACAGCACACACGCAACAATTTTTAAGTCAGAAGTCTTCTGAAAAACAAACAACCGCGAAGGGTCAAGTGTTGCGCGTGTGCTGCGCGACGCAGTAATAAGTTGTCTGAAGTGGTTTTTAAAAAAAAAAACAAATAGCACCTTAGTTGATTTGGTAATTTATTTAGCTTATATTTATAAGAACTTAAATCAAAGAGTTTGTTATAACTTTACATTTTTAACTATTTATTTGTTTATTAATTTACCAAAATTAGTATTGATGTTGCCTATTGCTATATTCACCATGGAACATGCATTTTTTTATAATGAAAGTTGATAAAGAATTCACACAATAAGTTGAGTGATCAATTTATGAACGGGTATTGGAAAAGATTGTTACATAATATTAGCAATGATGCCCTTATACATTATTAGCAATCATTAAGTTTAAACGTTTGCCAAAATGTCAACTACGTATTCCATTATCCATGATTAATTATGAGCATATTGTTATATAGATAGGAGAGTCTCGTATGTGTGTTGGCCCATGAGAATAATATATATCTAGGTAGATATGATGCTATTAACCTATTATCAAATAGGGAGAGCGGCCAATAATTAAAATGAAAACGTGGTTGTTTTGTTTTTTTTATTTCAGTTTGATGTTACTATTTTTTCCACGTTCCTATCGCTGACTTTATGTTTGCATGGATAGAACAGCCTAGCATGTGCTTAGCGCTCAAATCTTAACTATCTAAGTCCAAATAATTTTGTGTTTTAGATGAGTCATCACGTGTTGTGGATCAATAGTTGCAAAATACCAGAAGTCGTGTTACTAAAGTTAATTTAGATCATCTAATTAGTCAAGTGATCTGAAATTGGTTAGTAAAATCATATTATGTAAACCTGGCTAGAGGGTCGTGGGATAATTAAAAGACTAATCAACCAGGGCTAGAACGTACGTACCAAAACCTCAAAACAATATATAAGCAAATTTCTAACAAGCCATTAGTATAATGAACCGATATTTTTTTATATGGAGAGAAATTCCATTGATAAACATATTATATATAATCAATAGTCGATAAAGAAATCAAGTACAAAAAAGAGGTAGCTAGACGTCACTTGTTTGGTAACTAACAAGCTAATTAACATAAGTTGACGTTAATAATTAACTACCATAACGCATGTAATTATATAATCGCATAAAACACATAAACAGCTAACAACATAGATTATGTAGATTTATTGACTTTTTAAAAAATGACTTGAAAATATAATTTCTCTCTCCTATTTGGCACTCTATTCAACTCTCCATGGGTTGAATGGTTGAATAGAGTGTGGATGCTCTAAGCCACTACAACTACAAGAAAAAAAAGGCCATTTCCAAGAGAAAATTCAAGAGAGCACCCCCTCTTTCGTATCTAAATTCAAGGGCTACGTCTCACTTATCGTACAAAGAGTATTAGCTATAATAATACAAAGACAAATGGCAATCAAGTGTAAGCATTTGATTTGGTATGGATATATGCTCAGAAAAGCTATATATTCACCTTAACCTTAGCATTCCACAAATGGAAATATTTTTACTTCTAGTTGCAAGTAGCATAAATTATCAAAACGACCTAACCATACTTATCATTATAGTTAGTTTAAGCTTAATTAACATCCTTGGTTAAAATTTTAATAACCTCACTTGTGGTAATTGAATATCGAGAAAATAAGAAAAATGGATTAAATAAGAAAATAAAATAAAATGATGTGATCGAGTTTCATTAACGGAAATAAATAGAAGAAAATAAAATAGAAAATTTTTCTTCCAATTTTGAAAGGATTTGAAAACAATGTTTAATTTTTTTTTTTCATTTCTCTCCGACTCGAAACACAAAATACAATTTTCTTGCATTTTCTTTTCTTTCTTTTCTATTTTCTTTGCTAAACACTACTAGAAAACTAGTCCAATAGCTACAACACAATCCGTAGCTATTCCGCAACTATAAGCGAATAGCTAAGGAATTGCTACTGAAAAATGGCTGTAGCATAATGGCCCGTGGCTAAATTATAGCTACGGATTAGCTACGAAATTGCTACGAAATAGCGACGGAACTTTCCGTAGCTACCATAGCTACGGAATAGCTACAGAAATAAATAGTTACAGATTTGCTACAGAATAGCTACGGAAGTGGATAGCTACGGAATAACTACGAAACTAAATAGCTACGGAAATAAATAGCAACGGAATTGCTATGGAAATAAATAGCTACGGATATCTGTAGCTATTCCGTAGCTAATTTCGTTTTATTTAAAAAAAAAAAAATTTAAAAATTTCCAATTTTTTATCAAATACCATATTCAATCAAATTGTAAATCATAACAGCAAAAGCAGCAACATCGAAAAATAGCAAAAACAATCAGCAACACTAAAAACAGCAAACAGCAACAGCAAAAACAGCAACAACAACAATTACTTATTCCCTCGTAAGAGATCTTCCATATTGCGATTGATTTCTGAAATGAAATTAAGCATCAAAAGTGAAATTAGAATAATAAATATTATGCAGGAAACATAAAATAAAATAATA
Source organism: Lactuca sativa (assembly GCF_002870075.4). Taxonomy (NCBI): domain Eukaryota; kingdom Viridiplantae; phylum Streptophyta; class Magnoliopsida; order Asterales; family Asteraceae; genus Lactuca; species Lactuca sativa. The sequence continues at coordinate 220,630,126 of NC_056627.2, forward strand.
AATAATGAAATTAAGCATAAAAATGCAGTTAGCATTTGGTAATAAAAAACCATTTGATATTGTGGCAAACCGGTGAAAACAAACCAGAAGAGAGCCACTCATAAACAAATGGAGTTAGCAAAATGCATCAATATATGAAGTAATAGATGAAAAAAAATATATGAACAGATGAAGTAACAGATGAAAGACCCAAAGTTCATCAATACTCAAGAACTAAAATCTTTGTACCTGAGGTTGTTTACCAGCTCCTAGAAGTGCAAGTTACATCAATTTCGTCTCATTCTTCACCAAATTTGTTATGCTAGCTAACAGGGAACAAAATGAAACAAACCACAACCAACATCGGTATAAATAAATGCAGATGACATAAATAAAGAGTTCAGTGGTCTAATTTGAAAAAAAAAATTATTAATTTAAAAAAAATACTTTTTTTAGTTTTAATTCAATTAAAGAACAAACTAAATGACCAAATAAAACAGAAATGGAGCAACATAATTCAAAAGTAATACATGATTTGACCAATAACATTATAGTACATAAAAATTAAAAATAAAAATATCAAATAAAATCAGCCAAAAAAAAGTCACAATCTCATAAAAGTGCAAGAGTTATCATAAAACAGATTGATAAAACAAAGATAATCATATATGATTTCAGTTGAAGAGTTATCATAACACAGATTGATAACTCTAATGATAAAAAAGTCACAATCTCTTAAACAGATTTATCATAACACAGATTGATAAAAAAAGTCACAACATCTTAACGAGTTATCCGTTGAAATCATGAGAAACAACAATTAACTAATAATAGCCCATGGATCTTGATAAAACAATGATAACCAATATGACCAATATGATTTCTTAACCAAGTAAGATTCATAAAATCAACCCTTGAATAAAAAAACATACCTGGATTCGAGAGGCAGACAGATGGAGAGGAAAAGAACGTGAACTGGTTCGATTACAATACCTGCAATAATCGACATTTTCAGAATACATTGTGAATCAAAACCTCATGACAACGAACCAGTCAAGGACAACAATTCTAACCAGTCCAAGTAATTACAAGAATACGCTAGGAAGAAATACTAACCTTGAGATGATTTCAATCGATAACAGCTTAAAAAAATGGACAAGATTGTTACAAGGGAACCCTGTCTTACCGATTACAGACAACTACAATACACACAACAAGAAATACTATCAGGTGAACGATTGAGCCGAATGATAAAAAAAGATATTACATAACAGATGAATCTTACCGATTGGTGGTTGCTGAGGCGGCAGGCGGTGAAGGTCGTGAGGAGACCGGCGATGAAGGTCGTCAAGCGAATCGCCCAATGAGAGAGAAGAACGGAGGATCGAACCAGCGGGCATAAAGGTAGGAGGCGGGAGCGGGTGCGATACAATGAAAGAAAAGGGGAAAGTGAAAATGAGATAGAGGGAAATCTAATTGACATTGTCATTGTCATTGTCATTGTTATTATGATGATGAGGATAAATATTTCTTATTTTCGATTTTTCAGGTACCAAACATCGTTTTTTCCGTTTCGTTTTTTTCACACCTCTATTATACATGATTATCTCTATTTCCACCAACTTATAGGTATTAATATCATTCATAAAGTCGTGTGCACATACGGGATCCATGAGTCGTTTAATGGTTTAACACGCTTATGATCTACATTCACATATAAATACGCACAAACACGTATACAGGGCCGGCCCAACTATCTGGGTAAGATGGGCTAAGGCCCAGGGCAGCAAATATTAGAGGGCATCAGTTTAGTATAGCAAGTAGTTGTATATGTATTAGTTTGGCCCAAAATCTTTAGCCTATTACACTGATTTTATGACAAGACGCGAGATGACACCGGAGGCAAAGACAAGCGCAAAGCGTGGGCGCGAAAATTATTGAATCCACCAAATAGAGCTGTAATCGGCATTTTTGATTGGCTGATTGCCAATCGACGCCTAGAACACGAACAATGTAGAAGATCGAAGAGTCCACTGCCATCTCTAAATAGACCTAATCCCAATTTCTAAATCTGATTTCTATTTTATGATTTCTCCTGTTCTCCTATTTATGGTTCCCGATTGCGATTTCTTGTGAGTTGAAGAAAAACTGAGATTGTCAATTTTCTAATTGCTGTTTCAAATTTTGATTTCTCATCTTCTCCTATTTTTTATGAGTTCTAGACTTGGAGTTCAAAGCCTTCAATTAAGGAGGAATTTCATTATTTTCTGTCCGAAATATGCATCTTTGATTTCATATTTATTTGTTTTGATTTCATTAGTTTCACCAGTTTGCTTCAGGAGGTCTGATTTTTTAATTTTTTTTTTATGGTTTCTTAGGAGTAAGAGTTAGAATATGTGTTGGGTTTTTAAGATAAGATGTCATCGAATTACTTGGGTATAAAAAGCAAAAAGTAAGTAATTTACTATGATGATTTAGTGATATTCATTGGATATTTGGATTTATTAATTTGTTGAAAAAATAATGTATTATTGCTTGTTTTGCAAGATGTCATTGAATTAGTTGGGTATAAAAAGCTAAAAACTTTTTTTGATTTGTTGATCTAATTCTAAGATGTCATGCTCTTGTTTTGTCTCTCAATAGGAAGTAGAAGTTGAACCAGGAAGCACTCAAGTGTACGCTTGAGGACCTCTAATTGTACTTGGAAATGGGAGATCGGAAATTATGTCTTAGCATAGCCTTTGAATCCCTCTCCTCTTAATAATTGATATTTGCTAATTAGGGTCAATTTGTTTTTGTTTATTGGATTAATTTTGCTCTTGTTTTCTTGTTGTAGGAAGTATTTGAATTAGTTGTAATCTTCCTATTCAGTTATTTGCTATTTGCAAGTGCTTTAGTAAATAGTAATTGCTTATTGCTCTTTGGTATTTGCTGTCAATTAGTATTTTTGCAAATAAAGTTTGATGGTCATGGCTCGCAGACATGGTTTTCTTGCTTTTTACTTAAATGTTTCTTTTGCAAATGAATTTTGATAATACTTATCCTGTTTGAGTTTTTGTAATTGCTAATATGATTAGATAATTTATATGCTAATACAAGAATGTGTATTAGAATATATAAATATTTTTACAACAAAATGTCTTTTGCCATATGCTATTTGGTGTCAGTTTTTCTTCAAAATATTGTTTTGCTAATACCATGGTCTTTATAGATGTTAATAGAATTATATAATCTTTTATCTATTAGAGTTTTTAAATGTTATTTGCAATTTAGGTGTTTGTTATTTGTTTTGAATGGTTTTTTAAAACTATTTACTATTAATTGTTTCATTTTTTGATTGCGATTTGAATAAGAGTATTTTTTTGTTTTTTTTGCTGATGTGTATAATTTTGTGCTGCGTGACTTTAATACAAATATAGGGCATTATTTTGTTTTTTCGTCCGAGGCATGGAAAACCAATGGATCGGCCCTGCACGTATACATACACACATACACGTACACATATACACAACTCTTTCATGTATGTAAATATACATATACAAAAATAAATTCATCACAATTTGGTGAAAAATATAGTAATTACAGTGGTAAAACTGTGAAACGAATACTTGATCCCGTAGGTGCATACGACTTTATGAATGATATTAATATTCATAAGTTGGTGAAAGTATAGATTATCACGTATAGTAGAGATATAAAAAAAAACAAAGCAAAAAAAACGACGTTTGGTGCCCGAAAAACAGAAAATAAAATATTTCGTAGCTAATCTGTAGCTACTTAGCTACAGAGTAGCTACGGATTTTTCTTATTTTTGATTTTTCGGGCATTAAACATCGTTTTTTCTCTTTGTTTTTTTCCCACCTCTATTATACATAATTATCTTTATTTTCAACAACTTATAGTTATTAATAGTGTTCATAAAGTCGTTTGCATCTTCGAGATCCTTTACTCATTTAATGGTTTAATATTGTATCCGTAGATATTCTGTAGCCATTCTGTAGCTAACTAGCTACGGGTTAACATCCGTAACTATTCCGTAGCTAATTAGCTACGGAATAACTACGGACTAGCATCCGTAGTTACTCCGTAGCTATTCCGTAGCTAATTAGCTACGGAATAACTATGAAATAGCATCTGTAGTTATTCCGTAGCTATTCCGTTACTAAATTAGGGCGTCCCATTTTGTAGCTAATCCGTAACCATTCCGTAGCTAATTAGCTACGGAAATTTTCCGTAGCCATTATCCGTAGGAAAACACCCATTTAAACACCCATTTTTCTAGTAGTGTCTAAGAACTAAGCATTAAACTTCATAGTTTTGTAACAAAAAAACTAATAATTAACTTTGGTTGGTCGCCGTATAAATTAAGCAGCTTTGGTTAAATATAAAGCTTAGGTTATAGAAGTCATCAACAAAATGTCTTGGCTATAACTGTACGAGACGATGGAGCTAATTGGATGGAAAAAGTCCACTAACTATGATTTGTCAGGCAATTGATCAATCCCGATACCCACACATTGCAATCAATCAACCAATCGGGATATACCAACCCCATTAAAATTCCATTTTATTCTGTATAATAATATAAAATAGATATATCTACATAGCGAATAGTTTATTATATTACTAACCTCATCAGGCAAGGCTACTAACCATTGCCGACATGATGCGTGCATTCGGCAGCAATGGGAAATATTAAGCATACTGATCCGGTGGCCACATGATTGCAGGCCTAGCAACATGAACTTCTAGCCTTGCAAGTCCATGAATCACCCTACATCATCGACCAACAGAATCGCGAATACTAATAGCCACATACATTTTTTAATGAAAATATCCCACATACGAACTCTTTTAATTTGGTCATACATCGACCTTCATGCTGTTAATTACCTCACATGTGATTAATTATATATATGAATGGGAAAAGGTATAGTACCACTTTCACTAAGGAACACGACGTCACCACGGTTTAACATCTTCCAAAACTCATGCACCATGTTGGAGATTTTAGGTTTTCTTCTTTCTTCAGCGGGATCTTGGCTGGATTAACGAAGGAGTAAGCCTGGTAACCCATTCTTCCTCATTCTATACCCCCAAAAAAAGCACGGGGCAAACGGGACGGGGATTGCATCCCCCGCCCCCGCCCCCAAATTTTTCCTGTTCCCCCGCCCCCGGAATCTCTATCCTTTCCACCCCCGCTCCCGCCCCCGAATTCCCCTTCTGACCCCCGCCCCCGCCCCCGATTAATTTTGGGCTAAAAGAAACTATTTTTTGGGTAACAAATAGATATTTATAACATAACTTTATATGTTACAAACAACTTAAAAACATGTTTTTTGTAGAATTTTTGTACGTAAAAATCATTTTATTGTTTATTATATTTATATAATTAATATATGTCAATTTATATAATTTATTAACGGGGCCCCCACGGGGGTTTCGGGACGGGACTACCAACCCCCGCCCCCGCCCCCCAAATCAAAACGGGGGTTAACCTTGCCCACGCCCCCGCCCCCGTCCCCGATTTTTTTTCAACAAATACCCCCATACGGGACGGGGCCCCCACGGGATCGGGGTCCCACGATACTTTTTGACATCCCTATATAATAGAGTACGGTTAAACAAGTGTAACAACCTAAAAACCATAATAAAATTTTTTATTTTAAAAACAATAGTTTCCAAATATTAAAATGTTCCAAAACATTCACCATATATAATATCAAAAGCCATCAGAGTAATAAGATCCAAAAAGTGTGAAAATCATGAGGGGATGATGTTGTGCCATCAAGCCAGACTCTTCCCTTTGTACCGAAAATACCTGAAACCATAAACATAAACTGTAAGCGTAAGGCTTAGTGAGTTCCCCCACAATACCACATCCCAAACATACAATTGGGTCGTGCCATGGGCTATATTTCAACCCAATAAACAAACATGGCCCCCACCCTAGGGTAAGTTTCAACCTGAACATGTCATAGTGGGCCTCCTAGGGTGTATTTCAACCCGATCATGTCATAGTGGCAGGGCCGGCCCAAGCCCATGGCGAGTTGGGCCATGGCCCAGGGCAGCAAACTTTCATGGGCATCAAATTTTATAGGCCTCTTATGGGTATATGTTATTTAGGGTAATAAAATTATTGATCCATTGCAACAAAAGCAAGTCCAGTCCAAATGAAAAGTAGGCAGTCGACCATGCGTTTGTTCTATACCTAAACGTTAGGCGGCAAATTGAAGTGTATTGGGAAGGCATGACTCTTCGGTCCCCTCAGTAACAACGCATGTCGGATAATTTTTGTTGAAGAAGACGAGGCATTTTGATCAATGCACTCTAGAGAAAATGATTCAAACAATTACAGACATACCCATTGATCTCTATAAAACTCACAATGCTCTTTCTTCTCTCACTCTCAGCCTAAAAAAATTTCATCCTTATATTTTCCTTCTTAATCTGCCCATGTGATAACTTTCTCTTATTATCCCCAACTACACATCAGTTTTCACCAATAATCACGCTAAAAGAGGTGAGACGTTATACCAATCTTAGACAATTCATAAGTTGCAACGATAGATGACTATTTCATATACGGAATATCTCAGCACTCAAGGATGTCTCTTAGTCTTGTATCTCTCTGTCTCTCTCATGATCTCACCGGAATTTGGAAGCCTCATTATCTCAACTTCTCTCGGTTATATGTTCATTAGATTAATTTTTGTTAGTTTTGTTTAAATATACACATGATGTTTCCTGATGTCACACCCCGAAACCGACGGCGGAAACGTTCCGTGGCAGAGGACGTCATGTAAAGTATAACAACCATTGTACATAGCAAGCATAGTAAACACAACCATTACATTACATAGAAATATTTACATTTGTTTGAAAAGCAAGGTAATACATGTTTATATATATATATATATATATATATATATATATACACATTAGTATAACAAAAGTAAAGACGAGACTTCTATACGCTCCATCTTCTCCAAAAGAAAGCGGGATACCTGTCTAGCGTGAACCTGAGAATAAAAGTAGTTTTAGAAATATCAGCATAAAGCTGGTGAGTTCATAAGCGGTTTGTTTTGTGGTGAAAGAAAATGTTCCTTTAAGTTTACGAAAAGTTGTTTCCCAAGAAAATCCCATATTTTCTTACAAAAGAAGTTTGGTTATCCATATGTTAAACAGTCTGTTTATGAAAAGTTATGTTATCCCAGGAAAAACCCTTATTTTCCTTAAAAGTTGGTGGTTGGTTATTGATCCGGAATGAAGTGTACAAGTATCTACCAGACTTGTATCGTTAGGCAAAGTTTCCCTGAAAGTTTGGTTATCCTTAATAAGTACATTAGTTTTAACACATATATAAAACTAATCAATAAGTTGTGAACTAATACCTAAGGGTATTACCAATACCCTCTAGTAATCAAAACAATTATTACTTTGAGGTTAGTTCACAAGGTTCATTATTACTTAAAAGTAAATCTCCATTATCTAAGTTGCGAGTTCTATAACCATACAATAAACTAGATATGACACGTTGCGGGGCCAGTATCGCTCTATGACTTTGTCACCCGTAGACTTGCCGGTCCCACTATAGTTAGTAGCAAGGTGCGGGATAGTCAGTCCCGTATAGATCTATACACACAAGTCACGTTCTCCCTTCGAGAGATTCTGGTTACAGGGTTAGTCCTACACTCACGTATCTCCGTGGAGTGTTACCAAGGACGTGTCTCCAATCTTAAAAATAATGAATTCACAAGTAATAATATGGAAATTCTCGTTTTATGAATATAAAATATAACATTTTATGATAAGAATCATAAGTTCCTTTGTTTTAGTCTTGAAAACTTAACTAGACAGTTAATTTCATAGTTGGTTGGTAAAACGGTTTTCTATGTTAAAAGCATGATGAACATGTAACCATTTCATACGAAATAAAAGGATTTTGAGTACAAGTACTCTTGTACTTTTGCTTGTATTCTCCCTTGAAAACATGAAAAACACAGAAAAAAAGGTGTATGTAACATCCCGGAATATCAGAAGTAGAGTTGAAGGGCTAAAAGTGTAAGTGTGAGAGGGAAACTCGGCGAGTCCACGAGTGGACTCAGCAAGTAGGGTCGCGACTCTAGTCGCGTGTTAAGTGACCAACTCGGCGAGTAGCTTGGGTGGACTCGGCGAGTTGGTGCTGAGTGGAGAAAACCCTAATTCCGGGGGATGAGCCCTATATAAAGAACATAACACTTCTTCCCCAGCCTCTTTACCATTCCTTGAGTTCCAGAAACCCTAAATTCGTGAGGAGACCCCATTATTGAGTGAATTAGAGTTTGGAGAAGGATCTTTGGTGCTTTAAGCTTGAAGATTTGGAGGCTTGTATCAGAAAGCTTGGGGAGATCAGGAATCTACAGTTGGTTGGGCTCATTCCAGGGGTACGGAACCATTTCCTTAAGCTTTTCCTTCATGGGGTTCATGTGTGGTGGTTGATATGACATCTAAATTGAGATAGAAGCTTGGATATGAGGATGCTACTTCAGATCTAAGCTTGTGATGGTCCTATATGTCATAGAGTCCCGATTTTTGAGTGATTGGTGAAGCCCTTTTGTCCCAAACCCTAGCCCTAAAGTGTTAAATGCCTAGATCTCTTTGGATCCACGTAAAGTTTGCCACTTTACGTGATGGATGGCTTGTAAAAGAGTAGATCTATGGTTTAGAGCTTCTGCATGGCTTGGAAAGCCTCTTTATGGTTTCAGATCTAGGGGTACTCGACGAGTCACAAGGGTGTACTCGGCGATTTGCTTGAAGATAGGTTGGAACTCGACGAGTTAGAAGAACAACTCGGCGAGTTGGATGAATATGGTTAGGGACTCGGCGAGTTGGAAGAACAACTCGGCGATTTGGTTGCAGATAGCCTTGGACTCGGCGAGTCTGGTCGTGAGGTCCTAACCTTTCTTCTGGTTGAGCTGTGATTCGGTGAGTCAAGGGATGACTCGGTGAGTTGAGTGTGAAAGGACTCAGAGTTGCTGGACTCGGCGAGTCTCGAGGTGACTCGACAAGTTGAGTCGCGGATTGGGGAAGTTCTGTGCATAGGGACTCGGCGAGTCATCGGGTTGACTCGGCGAGTAGAGTCAGTCAGGGGTTGACTTTGACTTTGACTTTGACCAAGGGTTGACCAGTTGATTTCTAGGGGTATTTTGGTAATTGTTTGCATTTGTTTCGAGTTCAGTGTTTTGGTGGTTGGCCAGTGGTGGAGATCGTGTCAGTGGTTGGAGTAGTTTGGGTTTATCTGTTCAGTCGGCAATTGCGAGGTGAGTTATCCTCACTATATCAACAGGGTCTACGGCACCAAGGCCGGCCCTTTATCGGATTATGATCCGGGTATCGTTGTTATGTTATTGCTTTGATATGTTTGCTTCCTGGTAGCTAGGTGGTATATGTTATAGACCTGGTTAAGGTCGGTATCCTGGTATATAGGATGATGCTATGCTAGTGACCGGTTAGGTCGGTATCCTGGTTAGGATGATGATATGTTATGTGATCTGCTAGATCGGCTTGTTGACTATGAATTGTTATATGATTGTATGTTTATGTGCACATGGTTGTTGGAATGGGGTTGGGTTGAGGCGGGACCTGCTTTGTGCTGTAGGCCAACATACCCAGGGCGGACCGGTTATCCCGAAGGCCCAGCGAGCGGTCCGGATAGGCTGTAGGCCCCAAGAGGGCGGACCAGACGTGCCGAGGCTCGGAGAGTGGACTAGACCGACTGAAGGCCCGGTGCGGGCGGATCAGTCATATTGTAGACTCAGAGAGTGGACCAGGTAGATTGAAGGCCCGGTGCGGGCGGACCAATCACACTATAGACTCGATGTATATGGCTAGACTCGGAGGGTGGACTAGGTGGACTGTTGGCCGGTGCGGCGGACTAGTCACATAGTAGACCCGAAATGCATGACTGTTCTGTGTTTTGTTATGATATGGCATGTTATATGTGTATGGTATATGTGGTTGGTATTTTGGGGATATCTCACTAAGCTTTCGGGCTTACAGTTGTGGTTTAATGTTTTTCAGGTTCTTCAGGAGACCGTGGCAAGGCAAAGGCGTGATCGTACCGCTCCTCATGTTTATGTTTTATGATGTGGTTCTGGGAAGACTCTAAAATAATTGTATTGAAAACCTTTTTGTAATAATTTTATGAAATCGGGTTGTTTTTCAAAAGTTTAAATTGGTTGGAATTTTATGGACGTTACAGTGTAAGGGTATGAACTCACCAGACGAGGATGTGCCGGGCAGGACTCTAGGTGTCAATTTAGGGCTTGAACACCCGCGAGGATCCTATGTAACATGAGGAGATACATAATTGTATCTAATTAGACATTGAACTACTAATTAAGTAAGATAATACACTCCGATGCGCGAAAACACCTTATCTCAGGTGTTGGAAGTGATACGGGTTGCATCTAAGGAGTGTATGGACTCGATAAGGAGTTTACTCTTCAAGAGTAAACCCTTAGGGGTGTTTACGGCTCAAAGACAATATCCCCATGAGTTTACGGACGTAAACTCATGGGTGGGGTGTTTTTGGGTGCTCAAAGGTCTTATATTGCACAAGGGAAGTAAGCTAGACTCAAATCTAGGGCATAGGAAGTGACTAGGGCTCCATATGGATCTTAGTGGGAGTTCATGGCTGTAAACATAGAGTTTAAGGCCATAAACTCATATTAGCCTCTTCATTTCATGCTTTGGTGGTTCTAGGTTAAGTATACAAGTTGCTAGTCATTTACACAAGCCATAGAGGGAAATTAGGGCACCATTTGACCCCTTTAGGGGGTTTACGGCCAAAGGACCAATTCCTTGGGGGTTTACGGCCGTAAACTCTATAAGGAATTGGTTTCTTTGATGTTTAAGGTCCCTACTTCAATGGTGGTTGGTTCTAGACATTAATCCAAGCCATAGGAGGTGTTTAAGGGCAATTTAAGACCTTAAAAAGGTGTTTACGGTCTATGAAAAGGTGTTTACGGTCCATGAATGTTCATGGGCCGTAAACACATGTTTACCCCCCTTATGACATGTTTTTGGTGTTCTAAGCTCATTCAAGCAAGTCCTTAAGTCATAGCTAAACACTTGAAAGGTTTTGGAGGGGTTTTGGGGCTTCAAAAACCCACTTATGGTTGTTTACGGTTTTGAGGGTGTTCCTCAACCGTAAACACATGATTTTGAGGGGTTTGGATGATTTAAACACGAATTTGCATTTATACCAAGCTAAACATTAAGCTAGGAAGGATTACTTACGATTTTGGAGCTTAAATGGGGCGTTTTTCGATCAAAACTCAAGTTGTAGAGAGAGAAAGCTATGAGGGTGGGCAAAAGGTTTCAAAAGATGAGTACCACTCAACCGTTATATAGGGTTTGAGTTTGTGGCCAGGTGGGGATCTACCCAATACCGACGTTAAACGGAGTTTATGGTCGTACTCGATTAAATGGTCGTAACTAAAAATTTTCCAAATGAATTCGAGGGTGTTTCGCGTGTTTTTATTTCGTTCCGACACTTAAGATATCATAATACAAATCTTAATTGATTTGCCTAACCCAAAAGTTTACGGAAAATTTCAATAAAAATAAATTTCATTAACGGAAATAGGTTACAGTGATGGAATAAATTTCGGGTTGTCACACCTGATTTCTCTCATAATAGAACAAAAACTTGTTAAATTTGTTACTATGGTTAGATTGTTAAAAAGTTTATTCTATAGTTTATGGCAGCTTGTTTGAGGTGAATTTTTTAGTGCTCTTTTATTGTCATAATTGGTGTTGCTCTCAATTTTGGTGTTATTTCTATATCTCTTTATAATCACATAGGTTTAACATACTAATTGCAGGTGTTAATGTCAAGACTTGAAATTGGATGCATTCAAATTTAGTTTAAAATCAGTAAACTTAGTTTGCTTGATTTTTTAGTCAGTTGTGTTTTCACAAACTTCTTTGCGGTAAGTAGTTTAGCAAAGTAATTTTCCTAAAAGTTGGTTGTCATAATTGACGCTTCTCTAAGTTTTGGTATTATTCTGAAATTTCTTAATTGACTTGTATATAGCCTTTTTGTTGGTGTTTAGTTGTTGTGAGTGCTAATGTGCTCCCTATTTGTATAATTTTGGGACCTTTGCATGTAATGTATTTTTATTTCATCATGTACCACAAAGTTAATTGTTAAAACACATTTAATTGTTCAATTTTAGATTTTTCCAACATTATAGTACCTTAAATTTTTGCATTTTAAACCTAATTTGTTATGTCCCCATGTGTGTAAAGTATATTCTAGGAGTATCATCTTTTATATATATATATATATATATATATATATATATATATATATATATATATATATATATATATATGAAAATAGTCTTTTTAGTTTTATAATTCTATGTTTTTGATACAATAAGGGCATCATTATGTTTCTTTGCCCAGGGCATAGAAAACCTATGGACCGACCCTCATAGTAGGCCCCGCCCTGGGGTGTATTCCAACCTGGCATACAAACACATATATCACATAACAACTTGTATAACGACCCAAAAATCCAAATAAATTTTTTTATTTTTAAATAAGGTTTACAACCATAAGTTTAATACTAAAAATCCATTACATAATAACCGTCATACAAAATCATTAGAGTGTCTATATCAGTAAATGCGGAAAAATAGTGGAGAACGCATGTTATACCATCAAGCCGGGCCCTTCACTTTAGTACTGGAAGTACCTGAAAACACCAAAATAAACTATAAGTAAGAGCTTATTGAGTTCCAAAATATCACATAACATACAACCATAGAGTATCATACAACATACATAAATCCGCCATAGGTTACCCCTATTGTCTTTACCTGGAAAGCCATGGGCTACCCCCATGGTCCGATATCCAAGTGTCATGGGCTACCCCCATGGTCTTTACCTGAAATGTCATGGGCTACCCCCATGGTCAAATATCCAGGTGCCATGGGCTACCCCATGGTCTTCACATAAGTGCCACGGGCTACCCCCGGGGTCCTTATACAATTAATGAATAACAAACAACAATCCACATATCAGATAATGGGGCGTCATTGGTGCCTTCGACCCATTGACATAGTGAGAAGACTCACCTTAGACCGCTGATAAAAATATTGCTCGGCTACTGGTCCGGTAATCTCACACCGAGAATACACAAGATATCCTAATTATAATTAAATCACAAACCGAGACCTAGGCCCAATTGATGCCCATTGTTGTCGCTAATACCTTTAGTGACAACATGTCGTCACTAAATGATCGTCGCTATTACCTCGTAGCTAATACTCGTTTGTCACAAATAGCGTCGTCTCTAATACTCGTGGTCGATAAATGGTCATTGTCGTCGTTATTGGCGTCGCCTGTATTACCTTTCCGGCCACCGGTCAGAGTTTTTCCGGCTACTCTTCCCGGAATCAATTGTCGTTGCAATTGGTCAATGTCGTCCCTAAAGGTGTCACCGCTAATGTTTTTTTTTTTTTTTTTTTTTTTTTTTTTTAAAAAAAAACAATTTATTTATGGTATTAGTTTGTATATATTATAAATGCTGTTTTAATATAAATACATACCGCATTACATAAACTTCAAATATACCACATTACATAAACTGTCTAATAAATCCCAAATAAACATATAATATATCATCCATAAACTTTCTAATAAATCTAAAATAACATCATACATAACATAAAACAAGAAATACTATGTGTGTGCGTCTTCCCCATCGTTGTTTTCCTCGTTGTTGACTTGGTTTTTAAACGAACGTATAATGTGTCCAATGACCGTAAAAAACGCCGGGTTTTGAAGAAAAGTAATGAAACATCACAATCCTACAATTAAGTCACAAGCACATTAAGTCATTAACAATTTAACAAACTATCAAACCATCAAACCACCAAATGAATTAAGTCGGTAACAATTTAAAAAACTGTTAAACCACCAAATGATGCGAAGACTTTAATGGCTGGAGTAGCGAAGTGTTTTGATGAGAAGTGATAGTGAGGAGCTGCATTGTTATGATTGAAGACTTAAGAGACTAAAGATAAGGAAGGAAATGCGAATAATTGAAAATAGATTTTGTCTTTTGTAATAATGCAGTGTTAGAAAAGTAATGATCACCTTTTCCAACTTTGTGTGTTAGGTTGGTTTTGCCAGTCCAACGCATGGGAAGCATGGCTGTCTGAATCAATATTAATGTTGTTTTATCTTATTTGTAGACTTGTACTATTTCCTTTTATAAATAGACATTATTGTAATCAATAGAATTTGTGCTTAATTTATATTCCTTGTAACCTTATCACATTAAAATACAATTCCCCTTAGCACTCATACTTCTTTGTTCATACTTTGTTGTTCATCATTTAATAACTTGTATTTGATTGAAAAACAAGTTACGATTCAACAAATATTTGTTGGATTAGTGTCTAAGTCCATAACTGTAATTGGTATATACTTGACCCGACCTGGCATGGTCCATTTGGGTTGCATGGCATCAGAACATATGGATAGACCTTTTAACGAGAAGAAGATATTTGTGACATATTAATATATTATTAGTTATAATATATTAATATGAAATCATATCATTTAATTGGTATTGATCTAGAATTAATTTGAAATTAATTTAGTGATCAAAAGTGACTAATTAAATATATGGGGATTGATTGTGTAAATCATTGATTCATATATATGTGGGCTTATAATCCATGATTCCTTATGTTGGGTTTAACCCATGTGGTGGCCCATGGATACTCCATGGAGGTTAAAACCCATGGAGCATAAATAATGGGTAAAGTCATGGGTTACATGGTGTAACCCTAATGTGCACACTATATAAGGACCCATTTAGCTCAAGAAATTGGCACTAGTAAGACATATGTGAGGGCTAGTCGATTTGGAGCTTGAGTATCTTCTTCTCATGGTTATTCCAAGTGTTCATGGTGCTGTGTGAACCATTTGAGGTGTCACACTTGGGGCACTAGGCTCTTGAGCTCCATGGAATCAAGCACCAACCAAGAGGTATGTAATTCTACTATAATTTATATTATGTGTACTTTATTATGCTAGTTAGAACAATACCTTGGAAATTGATATTTGCATGTATAATCGAGAAAACATAGATCAAGGTATTTAGGGTTGCATGTACACCATAGGAGTGTTAGAATGCTCAAAACCCAACAGTGGTATCAGAGCCTAGGCTTGTTTTCACTTATACTTGATGCAAACTGCTTAAAAATCGAAGTTTTGTGCTTTCTGGACAGGGGACTCGACGAGTCCAAGGCAAAACTCATCCAACTCGCCGAGTTGGTTCATGCACTCGACGAGTTGGACCCCAAAACAACATATCTTCGAGTTTTGGTGCTGGAATTGGTCTAGAATCATTACCTTTGCTTGTTTTGGACTTATAAAACCTATTTCTTAATGTGGTAATGATTATGCTAAACCAATTTCAATGCTATAATCAAAGTTTCAAGTTTTATATGTGCTTATGTAATTCTTGAAAAATGTTGATTATGAATGTTCATGCTTATGAGTTTTGGTAGATCATAGGAATTATGTGCAAATTGTTTGTTAGTATAATTCTTGATCTCAATGAAATTGTATGGAAACTTGTCCTCAAATTATGGATTACCAAAAGTTTTGTTTCATTGATTTATGAGTTAGTTTAGATTAATAAAAAATTGTGTTTTAGTTGTTTTCAGTCCATACTGATCTAAAAGAAGTTCATAAAATATGTTTTTGTCACTTGTCCTCAAGTCATATGAAAAGTCATATTTATGAATCTTAAAACTCATAAAAGTGTCATAGGTTACACAAAAATGAAGAGTCTTTTTTCATTAAATTGTTTTATGACTCCATAACTTGTCCTCAAGTTGTGAATGTTTAAGAGTCATTTCTTTAAAAGTGTTATTAAAGAATAAGAGGTTACATAAAAATGAAGAGTCTTCATTTTAATAAACCATTAAACTCATAAGTTATGAAATGAAAAGTCTTGAATAGTTTCAAAACTTGTCCTCAAATTTTGGAATTTGTAATGTTACCCCCTCATGTATACTTTAATTCCAAATCGAACCTTAGAATTTTAAAAGGTTTAAAATTCATCACTTATACTATTATTATAATTTTAATTATATATATATATATATATATATATATATATATATATATGTATGTATAAGATAAAAAGTCAATGTTACCGTTAGTAGGCCTCATTCACGAAGCTGGTCTATAAGAGGGGGGGGGGGTATAAGGTTACTGCCTATAAAATGGCGGTTTAATGGGTGTCCACTCTCACCCACTGCTTCCTTGACTGGTGGAGGGTCGTTAGCCGAATGGGTAGGATAAGACTATAATTCTCCCTTCATTAAAAGTATAATGATAAATAATAAGTAACTAAACACTTATAAATTTCCAATCTTAGTTACTTAGGAAAATGTGAAAAGGTGCTAACCCATGAAATTGCACTTTGCACCTTGTTAAGTCGTTAGTGGAGCGTGTGTGGTTAACCGGCACACTAACCTGGAACTGAACAAGTGTGGCAAAGGGTAACTTAAATTTATCATAGATCGATGGAGCGTGTGTGGTTAACCGGCACATCGATTAGGTGATAAATATTAAGGGTACTAAGTATATTTGCATGGTTATTCACACTTTGTTTGTGATCCTCGACATCCCAGTCACAAACTTGAGAGGGAAAAATCGAGATTTAAACATGCCATTGAAAGTTCAATGTATCTCAAAAGATCTAGGAGTTTTCAAATCCAATTAAAACTTAATTATATTTCGTTTTTCATGGTGGAAATTGGTAAATCGTCATTTACCTACCTTCAACTATTTTATAACTCGGATTACGGCATCTCTCTACCAGTTATAAGTAGGTTGTTGGGTCCTAGCCTTACTATTTCATATTAGGTGTTATATTAAGGACTTTAAATCAACTAACTTGAATTTCTCCCTTATAGATGTCTCCTTCAGACAACTATGGTCTTCCCAAATCTTTAGGAACAAGCTTCCTAATGAAGATGATATCCCAAATGGAAATCAAGGTGAAAGATCAATCCCTTTGTTGTGCATTAGTGGGACTATAAATCATACTTCACTTCCTCCACCTCCTCCAATAAATCTCCCTATCCCACAAGTTTCAAGACTTGATAAGTTCTAAGTCACTCAATCCCTATTGGCAAGCAAAGTCTATATGTGCTTTCATCTTAGAGGTTAAGTCACATATTGACAAGCCGGGAGAGTCAGGTGTCGAAGTCTCGAGGTAGTTGGCTGTTGACTTGGTTCTTCAGTCACTCCCTGATGACAGATCACGACATGACCCTTAATGATCTTACCTATTTTCTTGATGATGCTGAATCAACAATGATTTGGAGCACTGGTAAAGCAAATTAGATTGGAAGATCTACTTCCCAAACCTATTTGGACATTGACAATGGTGACATTGGAAATCCAGAAAACTTTCTCTTCCCAATTGAAAGGGATCGGCCATGGTCAAGTCGTTTGACCTAATGGTAAGGAGAAATTCTAAGTCTGTGATAGTCCCGCATACCCTTTCCAAAGAGTCCATATATTTCTTTTGCCAATAAAAGGGATATTAGTTGCGAAGCTGCCCAATTTACCTGAAATTTCATAAGGAAGGTAAAGTCAAAAAGTTTGACTTTGCTTCGGGTAAACTCCATTATCTAACTCTATTAAGTCTCTTTTTGAGATTCTTAATACATGATGTAATGTAATCACATTTTGATGTTTTGGAAGAATCAAAGGAAGCTTAAAGTATGATTATGTTGATTCTGATCGCGAAGATGGATTTCGATCACACGGTTCGATGATTAGAATTTTGAGCTGTTGCATAAGAGTTATAATATATATTGCTTAGGAATAGATAACAAAATGTTTTTCATATGTATTTGCATTGTAAGGATAACTTTTTCTGCAAGTTTTTTAAAATAAAAGAAAATTTTTGTTTTATTTATTTTAAGTATCCTTATAATGGCATTTGTGAAAAAATTATTGTTTTGTTTCCATTGATAAGTAATATTGGTAAATGGATTTGATTCTTTCATTTGTGGTAGTGTCATAATTTACCAAATAAGGAGAGATTCTCATCACCCAAGTTTCAGTTGGATAGAAACTTGGAATCATGCAACTTGGATTGTATGATGAATGAGACATTTTCATCTTTGGGAAATTAAGACTAATTCCTTGTTCACATGTATATGTGAGTCAAGTGAAGGACAAAGGGATCAGGTACACTTGGGTGTGCACTGATCAGGTCCACCACAAAGATTATTCATTATGATTTACTAAAGTTTAGTAAATATGGTTATGCTTACAAGTTTAAGAGTAATTCTGAAACATTGGAAAAGTTTCAATGTATGTCAGAACGGATAAGAAGAATCAAATAAGACAGGAAGATAAAAGTGTTTCTAATCTGAAGAGATGGGAATGTACTTGAGTATCTTGTTTTATGGTTATCTTATTGATTATGAAACCATATCACAATTGATCCTCTAAGGACACCTTAGTTCATTTGTTTGGCTAAGGAGAGGAATCATGAATTATTGAAATGGTTAAATCAAAAGATAAATCGTACTTTGTTCCAAAAGTAAATCTTAGAGTTATACTCCAATATTGAGCCTTGAGTGACATAATATTTAGAAAGCTTATAACAATTGTCAAATGTAGAGTAAGATGTTTCCTATTCTTGTACATTACAAATTGGTAAGTTGTAATGTTTTGGGTAAAACAAAGACCAACTAAGACCAATAGTGAGAAGTGTTTGACTTGATAAGAATCCGCAATAACTCTTGAATATTTGTTTTGTCAAGGAATGGTTCTTGACAAAGAGAGTCTTATATGTTAAGAGGACAGTGGGAGTCTAAAAGATCCTGAAATAGTTTCAAGAACTAATCAAGAGTGTTGTTAATCACTAGCCCACGACTTGAGGTTTGTAACCTATCGTGTTGACATATTCTTGTTTTATGCCTATTCCAGTTGGAGTTGACTATCCATGTGAGTTCTATGAGTTCTCAATTGTTTGCATAACAAACTGGAAGCAATGGTAGGCCTTTGGGCTGCCGGGTGGCAAGAAACTAAGATTGCACAAGTTCAGGCCATATGTGTTTGGATTTGCCACTAACCTTGTCTTGTGATTATGGTTATGACAAATTCACATGGATAGGAACACTTACACCATAAAATCTAAGTGTCATAAGGTTTCTCTTCGATTCATGAAAATGATGGTGAGGAAACACTTTCACTAAGTAGATTTTAAGCAGATAATAATCGTGATATTTGCATTCTTAAAGTCATTATTGGAGCGTGTGTGGTTAACTGGCACACTAACATGGACTTGTGAGAAATGGAAAAGTTCTAAACAATTGAGACTATGATTACGACATCCCTTTTCATAGTTCTGAAATTGTTTAGACACACTTGTGTGCTATCTAAGGAAAGGTGTATGATTTTTTATAAAGTTGTATCAAAGCATACCGTATCAGAAATCTGAACTTTGGTAAGAAATACAATAAAGTATTGATTTCTAGAGGTCCAGTTGATTTTGGAGTACATGTCAAAGCTAGTGGGAGCATAAGTGTTATGCTAGTAAGATAATAATCATTATGCTAGTGGGAGCATGATGATTATGTTGCAAGTTAGCAATGTTAATTATAGAAAACAAAAGTTTCAATTCACTTTGAAAAGTTGTTTTCCTATAATTAAGGGAGAGGATTTTATACTTCATTCCAATTCTACAAGCTTAGATTGAGATTTTAATCAACTTTAGTCAAGGATATATATGAATGTTATGTTGGAATTGTTCAACATAAGGAAATTCTATATATGTTGTGTTCTCAAAATTCGATTATGATTACGGCATACCTCTTCATGTTCGAATTGTGAGAAAATGCAAATAAAAATTTTATAGCATGAATCATGTCCCATATGCTGTGGGTATAGGTTTGATTACATGTGATATAATATTCATCCATTCTAAATTTTCCTAACGTTTAGG
Source organism: Lactuca sativa (assembly GCF_002870075.4). NCBI lineage: Eukaryota > Viridiplantae > Streptophyta > Magnoliopsida > Asterales > Asteraceae > Lactuca > Lactuca sativa. Next base: position 220,650,155 of record NC_056627.2, read on the forward strand.
GTATTAAGAAGGGAAAAGGTATTAAAACTGGATATGACTAAAATGATTAAGCAACTGTCGAGGACAATTTGAGGTTTACCAAAGATTGGTTACTCATGGACAATTGGAAGTACAGAGTAAGGACCATATTGATATATTTTGAAAAGAGACAACTCTTGTTCAAAAGTGATGGTCAAAATGGCAATATGGAATTGTTTCCATAGGTGGAAGTTATTCTTTGAATCTATGAAAGATTAAAGAACTTAATGCAAAAAAGGATGCTCAAAGGAATGTACTTTGAATTTGAGACTTCATTTCCATGGAATTGCTTTCCATTGGAATACTCTGTAATGTCTGTTGCCAAGTCTTTGTGACTTCTGGGCATAGTCATTACAAGGGGATCATTGCATATAAGTTTAGAATCTAACAGAATATAGTAAATGGAAAGAGTTTGGTATTCTTACATTTACAATAAGGATTGGAATTATGAAATAAGCATCATTGAAATGTTGTCAATCGATCTGTTTCGCAAAAAGAGGACCATATATAAACATAGTGTGCATACTTAGAGTATGGCATAACTATTGTTTAGACAAACATAGTGTGCATGCTTGGAGCATCGCATCACTACTGTTTTAATTCAAGTATTAAGTTGATTAATCGAAACATGAATAATGAGTAATCCATATGGTGCTTAGATAAAAGGTTTTTTATTTACACTCAAAGTGTTAAGGCCATACAAGATTAGTATTATTTTGTGTTTCACTTTGCATGTTTTGACTTCCAGAATAACTAGGTCATTCTTCCCGAATGACTAAGTTATTCAAACCATCCACAGTCGGTCATATGTTGGAAGTAGATATGAATCAAGATTATCATGAATCTAGCTTGTAAGATTTGTCTAATGTGCATTAGACATAGTAATGGTTGCTACAACATGCATGAGTGCTCATAAGTTCTGAGTATTGGATTCAACCCACGCTCATTTGGATTCAATTCATGGATTTTATCATGAGTGAATCGTGAGACGATAATATCTTATATTCTTCAAACCTAGAGATATGAGTTGTTGACTATGAGTTGGTTATACATTGTGTAACAACGTAAATTTTCAAAACAATTTTTCACTCTTAAACATATCATTTTAATAGCTTATTTTATTTCCTTATTTTTATTAGTTTATTTTAGATTTTTAGCTCTTTTTATTAGTATTGCATTGTATTTTATTTATTTTTATTTATCATGGATCGTATCTGGGACTTGTTGTGTTGCATGAGGAATTTTGTAGGGCTTTGGAGCTCATTGCGGTGGCGGTCTGAATGGAGTTGGGCTTAGTGGGCTTCTCAAGGCATTATTGGGCTTGGCGGATCCACCAAAGAAGATTTAGGCTTAAAAAGATAAAGGCTTGAATGAAGTGGGCTTGTGAAGATGGGTCATAAACTTCTATGTTTGGGCTTGGAGCATCCATTTTTGTAGCTAAATGATGATTGGTTGGTTTAAATCACATGGATATGGAAGGGACCAAAGGAATATTTGCTAGTGGAAGGGTGGAGTAGAGGAATGAAGGACCAATAGCATTACAACAACATCTGCGCGGGTTGAATTTTCGTCGCGCGGGTACCCGTGCAACTGCCCAGTTTTGGGCATTTTGGTCATTTGGCTTACCATTACCTTGGGGGATCAGATCTATCAGCCACACTCTCGATTTTGCACCATTGGAGACCTAGAGGATACGCTTTTGAAGCTAAAGAATCGTTTCTCTCCATCTTTCCAAGCTTTGGTAGTTTCTTTATCCAATTAAACTTTTGTAATTGTTGTTCTATTGCCATGAGTGACTAAACTCTCTTTGTTGGTTAACTTTGGTTAAAACCTTTGAATGTTTGTGGGGTTTTGAAGGATTCATTCTAGATTATCAATTATCTTATGTTTATGGTTCTAGATCATATTTCTTATGCTTGTTTAATGCTTTGATCATGAGCTTGGCACTTGAATGAGCTAATGTTAGTTTATTTCTTTGGTTTTGAATTGAATCATTGAATCGACATAGAACAAGAGCTTTATGATGGTAAAAATCATCTCTAGTTTATGAAATTTAGCTCCTTTATGGATGTGTAAGCATTGACATCCTCTAGGAATTGGGGATTCCTTATTTCTTAAGGGTAATCAACTTCTTGGGTTAAATTGCTTCAATTAAATCCTTGATCTTGATTAAGAAGGTGTGTTGTGGGCTTCCCCAACCTCCATACTACCTAAGAGGAATCTTGGCATATCATGCTTCATGATTTCTATAACCAATTTGGGATGAATGATAAGCTTCATGTTGAATCCTAATGATAAACACACAAATGTTCATTATGTTGAATTACCTTAGTTAACCAATTCTCTCCAATACTTGAGCATCTCACTATCTTGCTTAATTGCAAGTTTTTAGTTATTTAAGTCTTTTAGTTTTCAAGTAATCAAACACCCCGTTTTTTATTTTAATTGTAGTTAGTTAGATTATTTACACTAGTTTTACTGGATTGCATTGGTGATTGAATACAACCATTTCCCCGATGATCGATACCCCCTTTTTACCATTATATTACGTTTTATTAGCAAACAAAGGGTGTAATTTGCTTGGTGGACTTGAAAACTACATAGTCATTTCGTTTGAAGACATTCTGTTTGAAAACTACATAGCCATGAATCACACTCCACCTCACAATCCCAACCCAAACCCGAACAATCAAGATGCCAATACCCCACCCCAACAACCAATACAACAACACCAAGAACCTCTCATTGATATGCCACTTTGGAATCAATCCCCTCCTCAAAACCAACCCAATTATCAACCACGAAACCAAAACTTCCACCAAAACAACCAACCTAAAAACAATGCTTTTCAAGTTCAACAACAAGTACATTACCCAAATCCACCTAATTACCAACATCCTCCAATGTACCAAAACCCAATGTACCCACAACAACAACCTCCTTACAACCAATACCCTAAATACCAACCTTATCCACCACCAATCTACAATCCCCAACAATACCCATATCCACCTTACCAACAACCTCCCAATTACATGCAACAATATCCCAATCAACCCTTTCCACCCAATCCCCCTCAAGAGTTGACAGTTAGACAAATGATGGAGACGGATGTTACTCACACACCCCTTGGTATTGTCTATCCCGCAAAACGCCGAGGAATTGAATTGAAGTCAAGTTTCATGCATCAACTCACTAAGTTCCATGGTTTGGATAGAGAAGCCTCAAAGGCATTTGAAGTCATTTCACATGATATGTGTTAGTATGTTACCCGAACATGTAACATTGGATAATTTCAAGTTAACCGCCTTCCCGCTCACCTTGGAAGATAAAGTTAGAGAGTGGTTATTCAACTTGCCACCGGGATCTATTCACACATGGGAAGAGTTACTCAAAGCCTTCAATAGCAAGTTCTATCCCACCTCCCGGATATCAAGACAAAGAAGTGACATTTTGAGGATACGTCAAGGGGACAATGAGACTTTTCATGATTTTTGGGAGCGATTCAACAACTTGTGTACAAGTTGCCCTCAACACAAAATTCCCGAACAATTACTTCTTCAACAATTTTATGAGGGTATGAATGAAAAAGATCGAAGGATGATTGATGCTTCAAGTGGTGGTGACATTTTCAACAAGACACCCCAAGAGATAAGATCACTTTTTGGAACCATTTCTCAAAATCAACGAAACTTTGGGACCCACAATGAAATGAAGAGAAATTCTCCACAAGTTGTTGGTGAAGTTAGCAACACTCAACACTTGAAAATCAAAGCTCTTGGATTTGACTAATGTGTTAAGTCAAATGGTGGTGGGAAGTGGTCAACAATTGATGGTATGCGACATTTGTGCAATGACGGGGCATTATATAGATAATTTCCCTCACTTAGTAACGAACTGGAAGATGTGAATGCAATGGGAGGATATCAAGGTCAACCAAGACCCATGGGATTTCAAAACATTTTCAACCCAAATTGGAGGAATAACCCACACACCCCATACCCACCAAAGCAAAATCCACCAAACATTTTGATGAGACCTCAACATCCACAATACCCTTCTCAAAACCTTCATATCCACAACCTTCTTTTAACCCTCCAAATTACCAACAACCTCCACAACAAGGCCAATCAAGTAATAACCATCAAATGAGCCTTCAAGAACTTGTTACTTCTCTTGCTCAAAGTCAAACCCAATTTCAACAAGAGACCAAGAACACCTTCTCCAACATTCAAGCACAAATTGGAGACTTGGCCATCGCTCTCAATAAGATGGAACAAAGGGGTAAACTTCCATCTCAATCCGAAGAACCCCAATGTGAGTGCAATAACTTTGCGAAGTGGGAAAACACTTGGAGAAAGAAACCCTAAAAGAGTTTCAAGAGAAGAAGAAGATGAAGTCATCATTTTTGAACCTTCAAAAGTTGTAGCTCCGCTAAAGGAACCGGTTGTGCCAAATGTTGATCAACGCGACTCTTCCAACAAGAACGTCAAGCCATTGGTCATACCACCACCTTTCCCATCCCGATTAGCTTCATCGAAGAAAAAGGAAGACGATAAGGAATTTCTTGAAACCTTCCGCAAGGTCCAAATGAACATTTCCCTATTGGATGCCATCAAGCAAATTCCACGCTATGCCAAATTCCTTAAGGATTTATGCACCAATAAGAGGACATTTAAGGCGAATAAAAAGATTCAAGTTAATGAAAATGTGTCCGCGGTTATCCAAAAGAAGTTACCACCCAAATGCAAGGACCTGGGAATGTTTGCTATTCCATTCACAATTGGTGATTTACACGTTGAAAGTGCAATGCTAGATCTTGGTGCCTCAATAAATGTGATGCCTTACTCAGTTTTTCAATCTCTCAATGTTTGACCTTTGGAAGAAACCAGAGTGATAGTTCAATTAGCAGAAAAGTCAAGTGTATTTCCAAGGGGCATGTTGGAAGATTTACTAGTGAAGTCAATCAACTAGTATTTCCCGCAGACTTCTGTGTCATTGACCTTGAAGAGAAGAATCCGTCCAAGTCATCTATGATTCTTCTTGGAAGACCCTTCATGAATACCGCTCACACGATCATTGATGTCCATAATGGGAAAATCACCATGGAGTTCGATGGAGAGACCATTCACTTCAACATCTTTGAAGCAATGAGATATCCTAGAAATATTTCTCCATTGTATCGGGTCGATATGATTGAACCAATCACCCAACAACTATTCGAGTTATCATATGGAGATATTTTGAAGATGGTGCTCAACTTGAGTCTTGATTGTGAAAGTTTGTAGAAAACCTTGGATATGTACACATTGGATTCCGAAGTTGAAGAGATTGTGAAGTTTTTAGAAGTTAGTTATTCAACAAAGAAGGATGTTTCTCAAGTTTCCTTATCTCATTCTCCAAACAAGATGCCCCCTTCAATAATCCAACCACCCACACTTGAATTGAAAGTCTTGCCTAGACATTTGAAGTACGTTTATCTAGGTCAAGACGAAACTCTTCCGATGATCATCTCCTCTCAATTGAAAGACTTTGAAGAAAATCAATTGGTTGAAGTATTGAAAGAACATAAAGAGGCAATGGGATGGACGATAGCGGATATCAAGGGGACAAGTCCTAATATATGCACTCACAAGATCCTCATGGAAGATGATTGTAAACCTAGAAGAGAAGCTTAAAGAAGATTAAATCCTCCCATGATGGAAGTTGTTAAGAAAGAAATAATCAAACTCCTTGATGCAGATATGATTTACCCGATTTCTGACTCCAAATGGGTTAGTCTGGTCCAAGTGGTTCTCAAGAAAACGGGAATCACAGTGGTTGAAAACAACAAGGGCGGAATGGTACCTACTCGAGTTCAAAATGGATGGAGGGTGTTCATTGATTATAGAAAGTTGAATTCCAGGACGCGAAAAGATCATTTCCCTATTCCGTTCATCGCCCAAATGCTTGAGCGATTGGTGGGCAAGTCGCATTATTGTTTCCTTGATGGTTACTCGAGTTTTAATCAAATACCCTTGCCCCCGAAGATCAAGACAAGACGACTTTTACATGACCTTTTGGCACGTTTGCCTATAAGCGGATTCCATTTGGATTATGCAATGCCCCTGCCACATTCCAAAGATGCATGGTGAGCATTTTTTCCGAGTATGTAGAGAATATAATTGAGGTATTCATGGACGACTTCACATTGTATGGCAATTCATTTGACGAATGCTTGGATAATATTAAGAAGATTTTGAAAAGGTGCATTGAGAAAAAGTTGGTGTTAAACTTTGAGAAGTGTCACTTTATGGTCAATCAAGGCATCATCTTGGGGCACATTGTCTCCAAAAAGGGAATTGAAGTTGATAAAGCCAAAATTGACGTCATACAAACCCTTCCTTACCCAACATGTGTTAGAGAAGTGCGATCTTTCTTGGGCCATGCGGGATTCTATTGAAGATTTATCAAAGATTTCTCGAAGATCACATGACCAATGTGCCTCCTTCTTCAAAAAGATGTTGACTTTGACTTCAATGTTGCATGCCAAGAAGCCTTTGACAAACTCAAAGACTTGTTCACATCCGCTCCAATAATCCAACCTCCAAATTGGGAAATTCCTTTTCAAATTATGTGTGATGCAAGCAACTTTGCCATTGGAGTGGTTTTAGGTCAAAAGGACGGCAAAGCATCACATGTTATCTACTACGCCTCCAAAACCTTGGATAATGCTCAAGCCAATTATTCCACCACCAAGAAGGAACTCTTAGTCATTGTATTCGCCTTGGAGAAATTCCAGCAATACCTACTCGGGACAAAAGTGATTGTGTACTCTGACCATGCTGCCTTGAAATATCTAATGACCAAGAAAGATGCCAAGCCATGCTTAATTTGGTGGATTCTTCTTCTACAAGAGTTCGACCTTGAGATAAAGGAAAAAAGTGGTGTCGAAAACCTAGTTGCCGATCATTTAAGTCGGTTGAATATTGATACTTCTTCTCTTTCCATTCTTGATGAATTCCTGGATGAACATCTCTTCTACATTTCGAATACCATTCCATGGTATGCGGATATTGTCAATTACTTGGTTACCAAAGAAATTCCACACGCATTTACCAAGTACCAAAAAGCCAAGTTGAAGAGTGATTCTAAATATTACGTATGGGACGACCCTTATCTTTGGAAACACTGTCAGGATCAACTAATACGGAGGTGGGTTCACCAAAATGAGGTCGAGTCTATCTTGAAGTTTTGCCATGAGTATGCATGCGGAGGGCATTTTGGTCAAAACAAAACCATGCAAAAGGTGCTCGAATGTGGACTCTATTGGCCCACAATGTCAAGAGATACTTATCTATTTTGCAAGAGTTGTGATAGATGTCAAAGAATAGGAACAATATCCATGAAGAATGAAATGATTCAAAGCCCCATCCTCATTTGTGAGATCTTTGATTTATGGGGAATCGATTTCATGGGTCCCTTCCCCGTCTCTTTCGGTTGTACTTATATACTCTTGGCGGTTGATTACGTCTCAAAGTGGGTGGAAGCAAAGGCTACAAGGCATGATGATTCTAAAATTGTAATTGACTTCTTGAAGTCAAACATTTTTGCAAGATATGGTATGCAAGAGCTTTGGTGAGTGATAGGGGCACTCATTTTTGAAACAAAATGATGGAAGCCATGATGAAAAGATATGGTGTCACACACCGGATATCAACCGCTTATTGTCTACAAACAAACGGCCAAGCCAAAGTGTCAAATTGAGAAGTCAAACAAGTTCTTGAAAAGACGATTAACACTACACGAAAAGATTGGAGCTTGAAGTTAGAAGATGTATTGTGGGCGTATCGGACCGCCTACAAAACTCCAATTGGTATGTCTCCATTCCGTCTTGTCTATGAAAAGTCTTATCATTTAGAGGTGGAATTAGAACACAAGGCATATTGGGTGGTTAAAAAGTGCAATTTCAATCTTGAAGAAAGTGGAAAGCACCGAAAAATGCAGGTTCAAGAAATAGAAGATTTGAGGAACGAGTCTTAGGAAAACGCAAGCGTCTACAATAATAAAATGAAAGCGTTTCATGAAAATCACATCACTCGTAAGCATTTTATTCCGGGGCAAAAAGTTCTCCTTTATCATTCACGCTTAAAGCTATTCTCAGGAAAGTTGCGATCTCGATGACACGGACCTTTTATTGTTATAAAAGTGTTTGACCATGGTGTGGTCGAAATTAAAACTTTGGAAACAAATCAAATATTCAAAGTGAATGGGCATCACTTGAAACCATTTGATGAAGGATTTGACACAGGAGAATTTGACAACATAACATTGGAAAATCTGAATTACGAAGATTGACGGAGGCGGGACTATGTCTTGGCAAAGACATTAAATAAATGCATTGTAAATCAATAATCTCCGCTTGAAGTTTTGGGTGTTTCTAAACTTGAAGTTGGCCTAAAAATAAGCATATAGAAGTCTTCCAGTGATTTTGGCGAAGTTCGAAAAATTTCAAAAATTTGACTTTTGCACGGGTGCCCGTGCAACAGTTGCGCGGGCGGCCCCCAACCGCGCAATTCTGAGTCAAAATTACCTCCACATGGGATGAAAACTGTGATGTGCGCACGGCTGAACCCCCACCCTCACAGCTCTCTGCGCGACCAAGGCAAAAGATAACCCAACCTTTGCGCGACATCCCAATTTCACTACATCTTGCCCGCCCTACTCGGTAACCCGCTCTAAGCCCGATCATTACCCGGATCCTATCCGCCATTCGACCAAATATCCAACCCAAAAACCAGACCCGACCCATTTCTCACCCAACCTTATACCTTTTCAAACCCGTCGGACCAACCCCCTCCCCCCTTGTACCTCCCGTCCACGAAAGAACGATTGCCACCTCCGATCTTCTCCTCCATCTCCGACGACGAAACTGCTTCCACCACCAACCTCGCCATCACGCCGCCGTCGCTGCTCTCCTTCCCTCCTCCCTTCCAGCCTACGAATGTCCCCGATTTCTCTGCCCTCTCTCCAGCCGACAGCCACCCCACTATACCTCGCCGAAAAAATCGTTCAAGCCTGATTCCGACATCAAATCTCAATCAAATTCAAAATTTCTTGGGGCATTCTTTACCTAACACTACACCACACACCGATGTACTATTAATTCGGGAAAGTCTCATCGCCGGAAAAACTAGCTCTGCCGCCGGCCGCCGTCTGTCGCCACCGCTGGCCGCCACCACTAATTTTGACCAAAAGTTTTCAAATTTTTTGTTTCTCACTGGAGTCTCAAAAGATTCAATCTTGTGGGTCAAATTCAAACTTGGGGTGAGGTTTTCATGGATTTCTTTTTGGGTTTCGACAAACGAAATTGGTACATTTCTTTTAATTCTATTGCATTCAATTTATATCTTCATAGGCTTGTGTTATGCAATAAGTTGATTAGAATTAGACTTAGTTTGCTTTGAATTGATTGGATTGCATTCAGTTGTGCCAAATTGCAAGTTAGGAATATTTGCCCGATTTTATTATTTGGTTTGATTGGATTGGTGTGAGGCAAGTGTGAGGGATAATTTTGGCCAAGTTTTGTCTTTGTTAGGTTTATTAACAAGTACAATGGCAAGGGATAATACCATTCATGCCTCTCATGGTTCTTCCCGTGAATCTCAATCCTCGGGACCACCCAAAAAAGTGTCAACCGACCATGTTGATCGTGATGGAAACCTTACCCTTACGAGTGCACAAATCCAACAATTCAAGTCAAATCTCAACAAACGTGCAATTCGAGCCACCAAAGTTTACCACCGAGAGTCGATGATGCACCTTGGTCTTGATGATTGCTTGCAACAACTATTCTTCAACATCGGTTGGCACGAGTTCCTAGCTCTTTCTACGCGCACATACAAGCAACCCATACTTGAGTTCCTATCTACTTATGTGCAGGATGACAAAGACGAGGTCCTCACATTTAGACTCCAGGGTCGGCAACACCGACTCACATACGACACCCTCAACACCATCATGGGAACATACGATAGCCACAACACCGACATCTATAGATATAAATGGACTTAATTCAAGAGCATGCCTAAAGTAGAATTTTGGACTCAAATCACTAGTCTTCCAAACTTCAATCCAAGCCGACAAAAAGATCCTTACATAATCCATCCTTGTTGGAGAATCGCCCACCGAATCCTTTCAACTTCCACCTTTGCTCGTCACGAGCCGGGACAAATCAACACAGTCGAGCTCTATTTCCTATGCATGAGCAATCAGCGTTGGTCTTGTCCTGGTTTCACCACGTTTTTCATGGATAAATGTGACAACATCTGCAGAAAGACCACTGGCGATATTTGCATCAGAGGTTTCATTACCCTAATTGGTTTGAGTGTAGGCCTTCAATTCCCCGAGTATGAGTATGTGCCAGTGGATGAACCACCTCTCTACCTCCTTGACTGCATAACTCTCACCCGGATGGAAGTACTGATACCTCATCCTTCCCGTCATAACCATTTTTCTTGGCTCAATCATGTCAAGGAACCAGTTTACATATTTCCTAATCCTAGCATCTCCACCTTTTCCAACAGCGACCCCGAAACTTGGTTCTTGCCTGAAGAGTTACACGATGATGATGCAGGAGATGATGATCAAATGCATGTCGACAATCCCAATGCTGGTAGTCCATTTGAGGCTGAAGACCATTATGATCTCCCAATCCGACAATTGCCACTTCCTTATTATGATCAGCCCTTGGGGTCACACTTTCAACCACAACATAAGAACCACTCTTATCAGCAACACAATAAGCCCGATCCTGAGCACGAATTCCCTCTGGATATCTACAGTCAGGTTGCTTCATTGTGCCTCCAGGGCAACCGGAATACGATAACTATTCATGACATCGAGGAGCAGGAAGCTCGCGCCAACAACTACATGGAGGATCTTTGGTATCATTTTCGTCCAGAAGGCAGTTATCGCCCTCGCGGGCCTCCTCCACCTTGATCCTGGTATGATCCTTCCTTAGTCTCATCTTAAGCATTGAGGGCAATGCTTAATTTTAAGCTTGGGGTGAGGTATTTCTTATCTTTTAATTTTTATTGCATTTAGGTTGTATATAGTTGCATTTAGACTAAGTCATTTAGGTCATTCAAAAAAAAAATTTCATAAAAAAATCAAAAATATTGCATATTTTATTTCTTTCTTTTCTAATTTTCATACTTTTTAGATGCATTCTAGTTTAAGTTCATGTATTTTTGTTCTCTCTTGTCTTCTCATCCTTACAGGTACCATAGCGTCGAGTCATAAGTATTGAATCATAGATTGGTCCCGGGTCTTGATATGGAATTCCTTGTATTTGATAAATGCGACACGTTTTGGGCCTCACATACCACTTTGAGACCGCTTGTGTGGGGTTTAGATGCAGGTAGTTTGATTGGGTCTAGGTGCGGAGGGATGTGGTTGGTCATGCCAATGTGTGCGAGCAAAGACTAGCCCGATAAGGTATTGTGAAGACATTAAAGATATTGAAGAGTCACATTTTGGTTTTGGAGGGAGTACCCCTTAGTACTCCCGAGTCTCGTCCGAGCCTTACTTAGTTAGATTCTCACCACCTTTTTAAGATAGGTTAGCATTTTTCTAGGGGTCTAGATTAGATAGTTAGATAGATTTTGTTTATCACACCTTGCATTGAGATGCTTGATGAACTTTGAAGTGGGTCCCTCAATTCATATCTTTTGGGACCAAGTTTTTTCGGTAACACCCATTTTTGAGTCATACCCCACCCTTTTAGTAGATCTTGACACATTGTCAATGATCATAAGGTATTCATGTTAGCCTCTATCTATTACTCCATTTTCACTATTGGAGTCCTATGTTACATGGTGAAATTCCTTAGACCTTTCAAAGAAGGATGACAAGAAGAAAACACAAAAATTGGAATAAGTGAAGACAATAAGAGATGATAAAAGATGATTCAAGAAAAGCAAGAAAAACAAAGAAGAAAAATGAAGAAAAAGAGCAACACAAAAAGAAGAACAAGAACCCAAGTTCAAGACTTCTCTAAAAAAACAAAAAAAAACAAAAACAAAAACAAAACAAAAAAACAAAAAAATAAATAGAGAAATAAGAAGACTGAATGTCAAGCAACAAAGAGGTTGAAATCCAAATAATAGAAGTTCAAGACTGAAGATTTAAGTTGTTAGGTTTAGGTTTAGGTTAAGTAGAATTTTTCTTTATTTTATTTTATTTTCTTGATTTTTGGTGAGAAAAGGCCCCGACGATGAGACGGTAGAGTGTAAAGGACAGTACATGAGATAAGCCTCTGAAATCGGATGTTTGCCCGGAGGCCGTGCTGCAAAACCCTATTTCGTATTATACGCTTTAGCCTGACAAATGTAGGAATCATCGTTTGTGAAGAGGCACCTTTGCTTCATGCATTATGGTCTACATTGGTGATTTAAATTGCTCCCACTGAGCGCATCTCTGTTTCCTTTGTCTTGCACACCGCGACTACATCTAGCCGTGATCTATTCGCCCATCAAGTGGTTAAGAATGTGGTTAATGACTCCAAAAGTGGAGAACATTTTGAAGATGCGTAGGGTCCATTAAGGGCTAATTCTGACCATGTTGACTGATGTTGACCAAGTTCTATGGTATCTTTCTTTTTCCTTTTTAGTTTAGCTCATTCCGAGCTCATTTTAGTCTTGTTCTAACTTGAGGACAAGTTAGGTTTAAGCTTGGGGTGATTTGATAGCTTCTTTTATTTCCTTATTTTTATTAGTTTATTATAGATTTTTAGCTCTTTTTATTAGTATTGCATTGTATTTTATTTATTTTTCTATATCGTGGATCATATCTGGGACTTGTTATGTTGCATGAGGAATTTTGCAGGGCTTTGGAGCTCATTGCGGTTGCGGTCTGAATGGAGTTGGGATTAGTGGGCTTCTCGAGGCATTATTGGGATTGGCGGATCCACCAAAGAAGATTTGGGCTTAAAAAGATAAAGGTTTGAATGAAGTGGGCTTGTGAAGATGGGTCATAAACTTCTATGTTTGGGCTTGAAGCATCCATTTTTGTAGCTAAATGATGATTGGTTGGTTTAAATCACATGGATATGGAGGGGACCAAAGGAATATTTGGTAGTGGAAGGGTGGAGTGGAGGAATGAAGGACCAATAGCATTACAACAACATCTGCGCGGGTACCTGCGCAACTGCCCAGTTTTGGGCATTTGGCTTGCCATTACCTTGGGGGATCAGATCTATAAGCCACACTCTCGAATTTTCACCATTGGAGACCTGGAGGAGACGCTTTTAAAGCTCAAGAATCATTTCTCTTCATCTTTCCAAGCTTTTGGTAGTTTCTTTATGCAATTAAACTTTTGTAATTGTTGTTCTATTGCCATGAGTGGCTAAACTCTCTTTGTTGGTTAACTTTGGTTAAAACCTTTGAATGTTTGTGGGGTTTTGAAGGATTCATTCTAGATTATCAATTATCTTATGTTTATGGTTCTAGATCATATTTCTTATGCTTGTTTAATGCTTTGATCATAAGCTTGGCACTTGAACGAGCTAATGTTAGTTTATTTCTTTGGTTTTGAATTGAATCATTGAATTGACATAGAACAAGAGCTTTATGATGGTAAAAATCATCTCTAGTTTATGAATTATAGCTCCCTTATGGATGCGTAAGCATTGACATCCTCTAGGAATTATGGATTCCTTCTTTCTTAAGGCTAATCAACTTCTTGGGTTAAATTGCTTCAATTAAATCCTTGATCTTGATTAAGAAGGTTTGTTGTGGGCTTCCCCAACCTCCATACTACCTAAGAGGAATCTTGGCATATCATGATTCATGATTGCTATAACCAATTTGGGATGAATGATAAGCTTCACGTTGAATCCTAATGATAAACAAACAAATGTTCATTGTATTGAATTACCTTAGTTAACCAATTCTCTCTAATATTTGAGCATCTCACTATCTTGCTTAATTGCAAGTTTTTAGTTATTTAAGTCTTTTAGTTTTCAAGTAATCAAACACCCCCTTTTTAGTTTAATTGTAGTTAGTTAGTTTATTTACACTAGTTCTGTTAGATTGCATTGGTGATTGAATACAACCATTTCCCCGAGGATCGATACCCGTTTTTACCATTATATTACGTTTTATTAGCGAACAAAGGGTGTAATTTGCTTGGTGGACTTGACATCCCATCACATTTCATTCAAAACTCATCAAAATCCAATGTATCACATGTTAATAGAACATATCCCAAGATCACAATACATAAAAACTCCATAAGTGTGTACAGATCTTGCCGGCGCCTTCCCATGATCCTCACGGGTACCTGAAACACATAACACACAACACGGTAAGCAAAAATGCTTAGTGATTTCCTCAAAATACCACATACAACACATACGCCACTCAAGCCTATATCACAGTACGACCCTCCGGTCGATGTGTCTCAGCGGGACCCTTCAGTCCCGTAGCTCGTTGGACCCTTTGGTTCGGTCATAGCTCGTTAGACCCTTCGGTCCGGTCTATACAACACATAACATACTTATATCACAAGGCACATAATATCAACATACACATAACACATAAGACCCTCCAGTCTGCACATAGATACCACTCTAGGTAAAGTATAGTGAGAAGACTCACCTCGGGTAACTCGGATAATCTCGCACTCAAAATACTGATCTAGCCTCCGTCTAACCACATAAACAATTTCATTAATAAATAACGGCTCCCAAACGCTAGGTTGCTCTTTCTACAATCCCACAGAAGGGTAAAAGACCATTTTACCCCTCCCTGACCAAAAAGTCCAAATATTGACCAAAACCCTAAAAGTCAACGACAGTCAACTCAAGTCAACGGTCAAACTTCGACCAGACTTGTCGAGTGCACTCATGTGACTCGGCGAGTCCATGCATATCCTCTGACACCTCGTAATGCCTCACTCGACTCTTCGAGTGAACCTTCCACTCGATGGGTTACAACTGGAAACGAATCGTGGGGCAACCTGACTTGACTCGTCGATTTCCCTCATGGACTCGACGAGTTTCCTTGATAGCAACTCTCAAATGACCTTCTAAGGTCAGATCTGCTTCTCTAAGCTATACATCTGATTTCCCCATGTACAATAATCACGTAAAGGTGAAATCTTGACACTCATGCAACACACCCAAGGCTTCTTTTGGTGAAATGGCTTCTAAAATGGTAACCTAGGTTCATTTCCTCCATGGAACAACATAAAGTAGGATAGATAATGCTCTCTGGACCTCTAAAGGTCCAGATCCAGAGTTTAACACTCAAAGGGACAACATATGCATCAATTCAAGCCAACAAAGGGGTAGAGAAAACCCTTGATTCAATGATCTCATACAAAACAGAAGAAGGGTTCGTTTTATTACCTCAACAATGAAGACCCAAGCTTGAAAACCACAGAATGGCAACCCCGTGACCTTATCTTGCTGGAAACACCTTCTACTTTGCAAAGCCACACCAAAAAGGATCAAAATAGCTCTCTCTCTCTCTCTCACACACACACATAACTCACTCAAGCTCTCTAGGGTTTCTCTTTCTAGACTCGTAGCCGCAAATGAGGGTTATAAGGTCCCTTAAATAGGGCACAAGCCCAGAGATTTAGGGTTTCTGACCTCAGCGCGGACTCGTTGAGTCCACTCTTCCAAATCGTCGAGTCACTTCATTAATCCGAGTCATCAGTCGCGATCCAACTCGACGCGTCTAGGCGTCAACTCGCCGAGTTCCTCTCCTTTACTGAAAATAAATAATAGAAAATACAGACCTGGAAATCTGGATGTTACAACTCTCCCCCACTAGAATCAGACTTCGCCCTCGAAGTCTCGCTTTGCAAACAACTCAGGATGCTGCTTCCGCATCTCGGACTCCGGCTCCCAAGTCAGCTCAGACGCTCTCCGATGTTGCCACTGGACCTGAACCAGAGGCACCTCCTTGTTCCTCAGAACCTTGATCTTCCATTCCAGGATTGTGATCAGTCTCTCAACATAATTTAGGCTTGCATCCACCTAAATCTCCTCCAATGGTACCACTGCCGACTCGTTGACTATACACTCCCTCAACTAAGACACGTGGAAGGTATCATGTATCTGGCTCAACTCCGCAAGTAGCTCTAAACGATATGCTACCCTGCCCACCCTTGTTGTCACCCTGAAAGGACCAATGTATCGGGGCCCCAGCTTGCCCCTCTTCCTGAATCGGATCACTCCTTTGCAAGGAGATACCTTTAAGAGTACGAACTCTCCCACCTGGAACTCAAGCTCGGATCGTCGCATATCCGCATAACTCTTCTGGCGAATCTGAGCTGTCAACAACCTCTGTCTGACCTGCTGTATCTACTCATTCGTATGAAGCACTATCTTAGTGCTACCCATCACTCGCTTCCCTACCTCTCCCCAACAGATGGGAGTCGACACCTCCTCCCATACAACAACTCGAAGGGAGGCATACCAATACTCGAATGGTGGCTGTTGTTATAGGAAAACTCAGCCAACGGCGAGTACATGTCCCAACTTCCTCCGAAGTCCAACACACATGCCCGAAGTATGTCCTCGAGCATCTGAATCGTCCGCTCACTATGTCTATCCGTCTGTGGGTGGTAAGCGGTGCCGAAATGCAACCTCGTACCCAACTCCTCATGGAACTTCCTCCATAACCTAAAAGTGAGACGTACATCTCGATCGGACACAATCGAGATCGGTACACCATGCCGTGATACCATCTCTCTGATATACATCTCTACTAGCCTCTCTGCGGAAGAGCTCTCACTTATAGCAAGGAAGTGAGCGCTCTTTGTCAGCCGATCGACGATCACCCAAATTGCGTCGACACTCCTAGCGGGCCTCGACAATTTGGTGATGAAATCCATAGAGATCTGTTCCCACTTCCACTGGGGAACCTCTAGCGGCTGCAACTTGCCATGTGGTCGTTGGTGCTCGGCCTTAACCCGACGACAGGTCAAGCACCTCTCAACATACCATGCAACATCCCTCTTCATATAGGGCCACCAATAGTCTTTCTTTAGATCCAAATACATCTTAGTGGCCCCGGGATGGATCGAGAACCTCGATCTGTGCGCCTCCCCCATTAGTACGGTACGTGCCCCGCCCATATACGACACCCAAATCCGAACCTGAAAGGTTATAAGCCCTCGGCTATCGGTAATGAACTCAAATATTTACCTGATCACTCGCTCTCTCTTGCGGTTCTCCGGTCTCATGGCCTCTACCTGGGCCTCTCGAATGGTATCCAACACCGGAGTAATCTCGTCATCCTCATACAAATGTCTCGCATCGGGGCACTCTCCGCCCTCCGACTCAGGGCATCGGCTACAACGTTAGCCTTGCCTGGATGGTATAGGATCTCGCAGTCATAAACCTTTACTACATCCAACCATCTCCTCTGGCGCATGTTCAGGTTGGGCTGATCCATCAAGTACTTTAAACTCTAATGGTCCGTGTATATGGTACACCAAACCCCATACAAATAGCGACACCATATGTTGAGGGCGAACACCATTGCCCCCAACTCCATATTGTGGGTAAGATACCTCGTCTCATGAGGCTTCAGCTGCCTAGATGCATATGCTATCACGTGCCCTCTCTGCATAAGCACCACACCCAACCCTAATATCGACGCGTCACAATACACCACAAAGTCCTCCATATCCTCATGAGGGGCTAACACCGGGGCTTTGCATAATCTATGGCGAAGCGTCTCAAACGCGGCCTACTGCTCCGGACCCCAACTAAAAGCCACGCCCTTCTGGGTCAACCTGGTGAGAGAAACTGATGTGTGTAAAACCCACTAGTTTTAAACCTACTTTTAATTATCAAATAACACACAAAAGGCAGTGAACCTATCAATTGTGGTATAGTTCAAGCAAGTAGGGTATCGAACACAGGGAACGGCAAATTAAATAGTAAAAGCTAATTTATCTAATTTAACTAATAAGTAGGGGTTTTCTCTAGTTTTACAAGACTAGAAACTTACTAATGATTACTTGTTAAACTAGAAAACGAAGACTTTGACTAGATTCAATAACGGAAAAGTACTTCTATTTAGTTCAACTTAATTGATCCTATGGTTGATTTCAAGGTAAAAGTGCAATGGATTAATTCTTTTGCTAGTTACCGATTCAATTGATTAGTTTCGTATTCACTTCATTAATCCTTAGCAAATAAATCAATTTAAACAATGGCCAGTTGTCTATTTCAATTAAATTTACTAGATATAATATTCGGGTTAAGTTAGACTTGCAATAGCTAATTAATTTATCTTTTAATTAACTTCTTGTTTAATGGTCATCTCACAAGCTTGCACATAAATTTACTTGATTTTCTTATTAATCCTAGTTTCATGTTCATTACACTAGACATATGACAAAAAGTGTTCACTAAGCATATGAGATTGATAACTAATAGATGTTCATGCTAATTAATTATCTCCCTATTAACAGAAAATCAATTATCATTCATACACAAGGTTCTTTAGCAAGCTAAAATAACTAAATTAACCAACATAGAATTAATCCTACCAAGAATCAAACCATATTACCAATTTCGTATCCCCAAATAGAAGTTTAAAGAATTTAGTTCATAACTAAGGTAAATAACAGCAAACAATTAAATTCAAGTTGCTTAATCATGTTGACAAAACAAAAGAAATAAGTAGAATGGTGGAATTATGCCTTAATTACTTCCGGAATTGGATTCTAGCTTCCTTGGTCGACTTCTAGGGTTCTTCTGGCTTATTATTCGCAGCTAAGCACTTCTGAATCGTCCCAGAACTTTTTTTCTCGATCTGTGGAATTATCTTTAAATAAGCGGTCTGACTCGTCGAGTCAAGTGGTGACTTGTCGAGTCCCTCTCACATTCTACGTATTGCGATAACTATCTGGGATCCCGAGTCATTATCCTTCTGATTCCTCGACCGGACTCGTCGAGTAGATAAATGACTCGACGAGTAGAAGCTTCTTTTTCAGTGTTTCCCTTCTTCATTCCACTCTTTATCTTCTAACCGCTTCTCTTGCTTCCTTTTACTTCCGAGCTTCATCTTTGGACTGAAAAACATAATTTAACACTTTTAAGTACCTTTTGTCCATAATATGCGATAATTTAGCTAATATATGAAAAAAAACTATACTAAATACACACTAAATATGCACATATCAAAATACCCCACACTTGTCTTTTGCTTGCCCCCAAGCAAAACTGAATTTTAATCACATTAGAATTATGTATAACAATTCCAATCTAACCCAGCCATTACGCCAAGACCGCAACGCATGCATTTGTGTCTAAAATTTTTCCTAAAGAACCCCCCATATTCCAAATACTCACAATCCTCATAAACATTCACCCACTCACCCCGAACTATGCTCATTTTATGCAACCCTCCGAATCCATCCGCAGAAAACCTCTTTACCCTCAAGGTGTTTTTAATCGAGCAACCCAAGCATACATATTCTAGAAAATTACAATTTTTCGATACCACTATGGAATTCTTTGAATTCTTCACTTCTTTGATAATTTCATCTTTGATATCTTTGAATTCACCAACTTGTATTGACTTTTGGTATCTTCAACTTTTTTAGATTTCTTGGAATTTTCGATCTTTTGATCTTCACTTTATTTGCTCCAAAATTCTTATAACTTTTTTTTTTTTTTTTGTAATTCTCTCTTTTTTTTTTACATGCACCTTTCTTTTTTTCACTCAATAAACCTACATGCTTAAGCAGGGGCGCTCAATCTCAACCTTTATTGGCTAATGATAAAAACTTTCCTGGATACATTTCAGGTTTAGGCTGCTAAACATATTGCATCCTTCAAACTAAGCGAGGTCGTGTTTTTGTCTCATGATTTCACTGGAATAAGGAAGCCACAAATGCACTAGAACGTATATAGGCTCAACTAAACATTTGGGTTCTCATGCAATTATTAACACAATTCTAACATGGAATCCTAATTTTTACCAAAATTTTCTAATTAAATCCTAAATAATACTTTTGGTATGCAAATTTTTTTTGAAAATTGACTATTATGTAACCAACCCCCTACCCCACACTTATATGATGCAATGCCCTCATTGCATATGATGCATAAAAAAAACATAAAAATAAAGAGGGAATTGGAACAAACTCCCCTGGGATAGCAATCGATAGGCTGATCACTTCCATGTTAAGCTCCAACTTGAATCAACTTTAGACATGGTAACATCTCATCCATGCCTTGGGTGTCAAAACTCGTGTGGGTCGCTCCAAATACGCGGAAATCAGTGTAAGATCTTCAAGAATGGAAATGGAAGAATAAGTGAGCAAGTGGGACCAGTAGCAGCATCAAATCAGCAGTCCATCGGTATAAAAAATGATCGACTCGTCGAGTCTTATGATGGACTCGTCGAGTACCAGCGCGCCTTCTCAGAATATGTAGAAATACAAGGCGACTCGGCGAGTCTACTTAGTGCACTCGTCGAGTAGGCCACTGAACGAAAAAACTTGGTATTTTGCAACTGTTTTAGCTTCTAAAAACTTCTTTAACCCTTCCTGACATTTGGACTCAATTGCTCATACCCCCTAGGACCGGACTCGACACTTTGACGTTAAAAACTCGCTTCCTTGACTCGCTCTTACTCTAGAAAACATCCATGCTTTACATCTCTAAACCATCCTAAGCAAGCAATCATAATTCACTCCTGAAAATAACTAAAGCAAACAACCATTAAACATAACAAAATCTCAAAGCATACACACCAAATAATAAAACAAAAAAAATAAAATTGTTTGATTAAAAACACAAAAACATCAATCTTCATCTTCCTCATCATCATTAGCGGCTCCACTTCCCCCGGCTCCGCTTCGTCTCGCAGCAATCCTCTCATCCCAAGATGGAATGAATGGGTAATTCCCACCATCAATATGTGGGATATTGAAGTGGTCAAAAAGTCGAATGTGGGATTGGTTACTAAAATTCAGCCCCCTCGCCAATTGATCCTGCATCCGCCTCATCTCTATATTGTACCAATCCATTGGTACATCTTCATTTTCGACCGGAATCACTGGCGGCTCGTCCTCCACATCCCGTTCTCTTCTCGATCTCACCCTCCTTCCCGGTGCATTGGGACCAACAACGGGGTCATCATTTGGAATGGCATAATGGCCACCACCATAGTCTTCAATTATCCGTGCTCGTCGAAAAAGAATGGGATTAAACGGGGGCGTCGGGATCATTGTCATGAAGTTCCAGGCTCCGCGGTTCATCAACCCGAATGAATTAGCCAATCGAGTGACAAACATTCCTCCATTGATACGGGAGGTTTTGCGATCTTTGACCGCACCCTCCGAAAGGTATGAAGCAATACACCATGGGATGTTGCAAAAGACGTCGGGTGTAATGATGCTCCATAGGAAAAAGACATCAAGGTTGGAAACCTTGTCATCATCTTTTCGTTGGTTGATGGTGGATGAAATGAGGCGGTGTATTAAGCGGTGTATTGGGGATCAAATGCTCCCTTCTTGCGCCGACTTCGGAATGTAAATTTTATTGCCAATGATATTCCACTAGCCCGCACTTGTAATTCCTTCGGGAAATGCCATATGGGTTTGTGCTATGAAGGCCCGAAAGATTGGTGTCGAGACCAAGGGCTGGTCATAAACCCCCAATCGGCATGCAAGATCCACCACTGAGCATTGATGGAACTCTCCCCCAAGGCAGAAACTGAAGCTCGTCGGGTGAAAAACATCTACTCCCCCGGTAAAAGATACGGTAGAGAAGAACTCCAAGCAAAGCTCCAAATAAACCGGTTCTTGAATACGGAAGACCCGGCTCCACCCGTCACACACCATAGTTTCGCCATTATAATGAAACTCCTTTAAAAGATAAGAAGCGAGTTCCTCCTCATAACGCACACTTCGCAACCATTCCCAGTCGATCCGGTTGGGCACATAGACCTCCTTCTTCTTAATATCAGCCAACTTCTTCTTCCATTTCCGCATTGTTGAAGCGGACTCAATTTGTGGGAAATTTAACCACGGAAAATCGCCTTGGTTGCCACTGGAAGTTTGCCCCCTTCTGAACATGATTTCTGCAAAACATATAAACAAAAACCCAGAAAACACAGAATATAATTAAAAACTGGATTGTATCTGTAAATCGACTGGACTCGTCGAGTCCATGCCCGACTCGGCGAGTCGCGCAACCTGCACGAGTCAGTCGACGGGTCGCATGAAATTGGACCATAAAACCTGTAATTTCTGTCAAGGGTTTTGTTCAGGGACTTCCTACTAAGTAATAAGGCCAAAATAACCGTTCAAAACAACAATACTCATGAAAAATCGAAACCCTAAAATTTCATTACTTTTCAAAAACGGCTTTTTTTTTCATGCAATTGCAGGTATAGATGGCCTTATAATCACATTCTTTCTAGAAATCAAGAAGAAAGTTGTTACCTTTTGAGTTTAAACCTTGAGAAATTGGAAGAACTTGAAGAACTTGAATGCTTGAGAGAGAGTTGCAAAAAAAAACGGCCCGTCGACGAGTGTAGATGTGAAACTGATTCTTTAGGGTTAAAACCCTACTTACCCATTGTAAAATCAATTTTGAAATTATTTTTTTCTGTAAATAAGACCGACTCGTCGAGTTGTGGTTAGACTCGCCGAGTCTGGTCGCGAAGTTAAATGATTTTCTGGAATCCATGTGGACTCGTCGAGTCGTGGTCAGACTCGGCGAGTCATTTAAAAATTTGCATACTTTTCAAAAATTTTCTGTTTATTATGAATCATTTCACCCCACACTTAGGCTATGCAACTCTCAAGCAGACATGCCCGATGATTTAGAAGATTTAAGAATAAAAACGAAGGGAAAATAAAACGAAAAATAAAAAGAAGACTAAAAAGTAAAAGAAAGCAAACTCTATTGAACGGGTTGCCTCCCGCCAAGCGCTTCTTTTTGAGGAGTCATTAGCTAGACTCCTTCCCATTTACGTTTTGTCATCTTCAAGCATCGGGAATGTACGCCTCACCTTTTGTGGTTTATACTTGGTCTTGTAGGCGTAAATCTTTTTCTTGTAAGCCCTCTTCAATTTGTCTCTTCTCCTTTTCATTGCTTCATCTTCAGCTGCTTGGGCTTTCCTTTTTCTCTTTTTCTGCTTTACCCTCTTCTTTTTCACCAACTCTTGAACATCCTTCTCTTTAAATTTAATGACTTCATATTTCATGATGGTCCGTGCTCTAGGTTTAGTGGTGAATTGGTGATCAGCTTCTTCCTTCCTATCCTTTATTCCTGCATCCTTTCCCGTGCTTAACCCTTCTCCAAATTTGACCGCATCAACGCATGCCACATTGGTGTGTTGGACCTCCATTCCCTTTACTTCTTCTGCCAATTGTTCTTCCAAAGAATCCAAAACAGTAACTGAACCCAGGGTATGTGAAGAACTATCAATAAACAGATCAGTTTTGGTCAAGTTTTTATCCAAATCGACTGGACTCGTCGAGTCCATTATGACGACTCGGCGAGTCGGAGCGGATTCGATCAATCTTGGAGTGTTTTCTGAGTTGGCTCCTTCCAGTAGCTTTTCTAGCTCCTCCAAGTCCTTGTTAGCATCTTCAACTCCTTCAGAGTATAGTGTGAACTTACTTGGGTCTTCTTTTAGTAAAATATCAAGCTCTTTTTGTAATACCTCATCATCCAATTGGATAAATGAAATTTCTTCTCTCTTTTCTTCTTCTTGCTTGACTTATGGAATAGCTTTAAACATCACCGACTCATCCCCCACTCTTAATGTCAATGTAGACTCACATATGTCAATTAGGGCACACGCGGTGTTTAAGAATGATCTTCCCAAAATAATTGGTATTTCGGGGTCTTCTTCCATTTCCACCACCACGAAGTCTACTGGAAAAATAAACTTGTCCACTTTGATAAGGAGGTTTTCACAAATGCCTTGTGGATTAATTATCGTTTTGTTTGCCAAATGGATTCTCATATTTACCGGCCTTGGTGCTGGTAAATTTAGCTTCTTAAAGAATGAGTAGGGCATCAAATTAATGCTTGCACCTGAATCAGCCAATGCTCGTGTAGAAACTTCATTACCAAATTGGCATGGAATTACTATGTTACCCGGATCACCCTTCTTCTCAGGCAGCTCACTCATCAATATCTCTGCGACTTCAGCCAAATCCTTCCTAGCAGCAAAAAGGCCTTTAAGCAAGTTAAAGCATTTAGGAGTTTGGAGCATTGTTTCCACAAATGGCATATTGACTTGTAAAGCTTTAACATGCTCCATGAAGGTTCTATAGGCTTGAATTTTTTCTGCAAGCATGGCTCTGGTTGGGTATGGCAAAGGAGGGTTGTATGGCTTTAGGAGACTGGCAGTATCTTCATTCCCGACTGGACTCGTCGAGTCCATGAGAGTGACTCGGCGAGTCTGGTCGGGTTTTTCTGGTTCTGGTTTTTCTTCCTTCCCTGCCTTTTTCTTGGAGACTCTTAGTGTTTCTGTAAATTCTTCTTCACTGCTGGAGGTTATTACGCTCACGTTCTCCTTTCTTGGATTGGGCTCGGTGTTGCTCGGAAGTTGACCCGGTCTTCTTTCATTCACTTGATGTGCAAGCTGTCCCAGCAGTTTCTCAATGTTGAGAATGGAAGCTTGCTGATTCCTCAACATGTTCCTGGTTTCTTGCATTGCTACATCGTGATCATTATGTCTTTTCTCGGATGCGGTTATGAACCTTGTGAGTATATCTTCTAAATTTGCTTTCTTTTCCGCCACCGGCTCTTCCTTTTGATAGAATCCCCTCTCCCTCTGTTTGTATTTCTCCTCTTTAGCCTTTTTATACTCTTCGTATGGGAGCCATTCCTTCTTTGGTTTCCTCCAGTCTTCATCGTATCTATCGCCACTGGAATAAAATACTTGAGCCTTTTTATTTCCATTCCCGTCTCGATCACATTCCTTGGTAAGATGGGGGCCGCCACAATTTTCGCATCCTACCCTAATAGCATGGATCGTTTGATCCATTTTCGTCATTCTTCGGTCTAGGCTATCGAGTTTAGCTATTACTGCCGCCATGCCATCGTTCACCGAGTTTACTGCTCCACGACTCACTTCATTCCTCGGATTGTGGTATTCTCTAGAATGCTTAGAGAATTCTTCAATTAATTCCTTTATTTCCGGAGGTGGCTTTCGGGTGAGCGGGCCTTGTGAATCGAGTAGTTGCCTTGTGGTGACATTAACTCCATCATAAAAGATGGAGACCTCCTGTTGGCTATTAAGATCATGGTGTGGGCAATTTCTAAGTAGGCTCTTGTACCTTTCCCAAGCTTCATAAAGAGATTCTCCGGGTTGTTGCTCGAAGTTGGCAATGGCTTTCTTTAGCTTGGCTATCTTGGAAGGCGGGCAGAAATGGTCAATGAACTCTTCTTTCATCTTGGCCCATGTGGTGACCGATCCGGGAGGAAGTGATTTTAACCAATCTTTCGCAGCGCCTTTAAACGTGACAGGGAGCATTCGAAGAAGCTGGGTCTCGCGTGGAACATTAGACACGTTGAAGTAGTCGGCCACATCATTTACTTCGTCCAAATGCTTGTAAGCGTCTTCATGATCTCTTCCGTAAAAAGGGATCTCCTTGAGTTGAGCGAGAATATGACCCTTTAGCTCAAACGTAGCGGTTGCGGGAATTGCGGGTTGCACAAGTCTCGGCCCGGTGTCATCACGCATCCTTTTCTTCCACTCCCCCATGGGGACTTCATCGATGTTAGCCATAGTGATAGCTAACTCTTCTTCGGAATCGGTTTCGTGCTCGGAAATATGCTCTTTTTCCTCCTCGGTCTCTTTGAAGTGGGTCCCTCAATTCATATCTTTTGGGACCCTCAATTCATATCTTTTGGGACCCTCAATTCATAGAGATGCTTGATGAACTTTGAAGTGGGTCCCTCAATTCATATCTTTTGGGACCAAGTTTTTTCGGTAACACCCATTTTTGAGTCATACCCCACCCTTTTAGTAGATCTTGACACATTGTCAATGATCATAAGGTATTCATGTTAGCCTCTATCTATTACTCCATTTTCACTATTGGAGTCCTATGTTACATGGTGAAATTCCTTAGACCTTTCAAAGAAGGATGACAAGAAGAAAACACAAAAATTGGAATAAGTGAAGACAATAAGAGATGATAAAAGATGATTCAAGAAAAGCAAGAAAAACAAAGAAGAAAAATGAAGAAAAAGAGCAACACAAAAAGAAGAACAAGAACCCAAGTTCAAGACTTCTCTAAAAAAACAAAAAAAAACAAAAACAAAAACAAAACAAAAAAACAAAAAAATAAATAGAGAAATAAGAAGACTGAATGTCAAGCAACAAAGAGGTTGAAATCCAAATAATAGAAGTTCAAGACTGAAGATTTAAGTTGTTAGGTTTAGGTTTAGGTTAAGTAGAATTTTTCTTTATTTTATTTTATTTTCTTGATTTTTGGTGAGAAAAGGCCCCGACGATGAGACGGTAGAGTGTAAAGGACAGTACATGAGATAAGCCTCTGAAATCGGATGTTTGCCCGGAGGCCGTGCTGCAAAACCCTATTTCGTATTATACGCTTTAGCCTGACAAATGTAGGAATCATCGTTTGTGAAGAGGCACCTTTGCTTCATGCATTATGGTCTACATTGGTGATTTAAATTGCTCCCACTGAGCGCATCTCTGTTTCCTTTGTCTTGCACACCGCGACTACATCTAGCCGTGATCTATTCGCCCATCAAGTGGTTAAGAATGTGGTTAATGACTCCAAAAGTGGAGAACATTTTGAAGATGCGTAGGGTCCATTAAGGGCTAATTCTGACCATGTTGACTGATGTTGACCAAGTTCTATGGTATCTTTCTTTTTCCTTTTTAGTTTAGCTCATTCCGAGCTCATTTTAGTCTTGTTCTAACTTGAGGACAAGTTAGGTTTAAGCTTGGGGTGATTTGATAGCTTCTTTTATTTCCTTATTTTTATTAGTTTATTATAGATTTTTAGCTCTTTTTATTAGTATTGCATTGTATTTTATTTATTTTTCTATATCGTGGATCATATCTGGGACTTGTTATGTTGCATGAGGAATTTTGCAGGGCTTTGGAGCTCATTGCGGTTGCGGTCTGAATGGAGTTGGGATTAGTGGGCTTCTCGAGGCATTATTGGGATTGGCGGATCCACCAAAGAAGATTTGGGCTTAAAAAGATAAAGGTTTGAATGAAGTGGGCTTGTGAAGATGGGTCATAAACTTCTATGTTTGGGCTTGAAGCATCCATTTTTGTAGCTAAATGATGATTGGTTGGTTTAAATCACATGGATATGGAGGGGACCAAAGGAATATTTGGTAGTGGAAGGGTGGAGTGGAGGAATGAAGGACCAATAGCATTACAACAACATCTGCGCGGGTACCTGCGCAACTGCCCAGTTTTGGGCATTTGGCTTGCCATTACCTTGGGGGATCAGATCTATAAGCCACACTCTCGAATTTTCACCATTGGAGACCTGGAGGAGACGCTTTTAAAGCTCAAGAATCATTTCTCTTCATCTTTCCAAGCTTTTGGTAGTTTCTTTATGCAATTAAACTTTTGTAATTGTTGTTCTATTGCCATGAGTGGCTAAACTCTCTTTGTTGGTTAACTTTGGTTAAAACCTTTGAATGTTTGTGGGGTTTTGAAGGATTCATTCTAGATTATCAATTATCTTATGTTTATGGTTCTAGATCATATTTCTTATGCTTGTTTAATGCTTTGATCATAAGCTTGGCACTTGAACGAGCTAATGTTAGTTTATTTCTTTGGTTTTGAATTGAATCATTGAATTGACATAGAACAAGAGCTTTATGATGGTAAAAATCATCTCTAGTTTATGAATTATAGCTCCCTTATGGATGCGTAAGCATTGACATCCTCTAGGAATTATGGATTCCTTCTTTCTTAAGGCTAATCAACTTCTTGGGTTAAATTGCTTCAATTAAATCCTTGATCTTGATTAAGAAGGTTTGTTGTGGGCTTCCCCAACCTCCATACTACCTAAGAGGAATCTTGGCATATCATGATTCATGATTGCTATAACCAATTTGGGATGAATGATAAGCTTCACGTTGAATCCTAATGATAAACAAACAAATGTTCATTGTATTGAATTACCTTAGTTAACCAATTCTCTCTAATATTTGAGCATCTCACTATCTTGCTTAATTGCAAGTTTTTAGTTATTTAAGTCTTTTAGTTTTCAAGTAATCAAACACCCCCTTTTTAGTTTAATTGTAGTTAGTTAGTTTATTTACACTAGTTCTGTTAGATTGCATTGGTGATTGAATACAACCATTTCCCCGAGGATCGATACCCGTTTTTACCATTATATTACGTTTTATTAGCGAACAAAGGGTGTAATTTGCTTGGTGGACTTGACATCCCATCACATTTCATTCAAAACTCATCAAAATCCAATGTATCACATGTTAATAGAACATATCCCAAGATCACAATACATAAAAACTCCATAAGTGTGTACAGATCTTGCCGGCGCCTTCCCATGATCCTCACGGGTACCTGAAACACATAACACACAACACGGTAAGCAAAAATGCTTAGTGATTTCCTCAAAATACCACATACAACACATACGCCACTCAAGCCTATATCACAGTACGACCCTCCGGTCGATGTGTCTCAGCGGGACCCTTCAGTCCCGTAGCTCGTTGGACCCTTTGGTTCGGTCATAGCTCGTTAGACCCTTCGGTCCGGTCTATACAACACATAACATACTTATATCACAAGGCACATAATATCAACATACACATAACACATAAGACCCTCCAGTCTGCACATAGATACCACTCTAGGTAAAGTATAGTGAGAAGACTCACCTCGGGTAACTCGGATAATCTCGCACTCAAAATACTGATCTAGCCTCCGTCTAACCACATAAACAATTTCATTAATAAATAACGGCTCCCAAACGCTAGGTTGCTCTTTCTACAATCCCACAGAAGGGTAAAAGACCATTTTACCCCTCCCTGACCAAAAAGTCCAAATATTGACCAAAACCCTAAAAGTCAACGACAGTCAACTCAAGTCAACGGTCAAACTTCGACCAGACTTGTCGAGTGCACTCATGTGACTCGGCGAGTCCATGCATATCCTCTGACACCTCGTAATGCCTCACTCGACTCTTCGAGTGAACCTTCCACTCGATGGGTTACAACTGGAAACGAATCGTGGGGCAACCTGACTTGACTCGTCGATTTCCCTCATGGACTCGACGAGTTTCCTTGATAGCAACTCTCAAATGACCTTCTAAGGTCAGATCTGCTTCTCTAAGCTATACATCTGATTTCCCCATGTACAATAATCACGTAAAGGTGAAATCTTGACACTCATGCAACACACCCAAGGCTTCTTTTGGTGAAATGGCTTCTAAAATGGTAACCTAGGTTCATTTCCTCCATGGAACAACATAAAGTAGGATAGATAATGCTCTCTGGACCTCTAAAGGTCCAGATCCAGAGTTTAACACTCAAAGGGACAACATATGCATCAATTCAAGCCAACAAAGGGGTAGAGAAAACCCTTGATTCAATGATCTCATACAAAACAGAAGAAGGGTTCGTTTTATTACCTCAACAATGAAGACCCAAGCTTGAAAACCACAGAATGGCAACCCCGTGACCTTATCTTGCTGGAAACACCTTCTACTTTGCAAAGCCACACCAAAAAGGATCAAAATAGCTCTCTCTCTCTCTCACACACACACATAACTCACTCAAGCTCTCTAGGGTTTCTCTTTCTAGACTCGTAGCCGCAAATGAGGGTTATAAGGTCCCTTAAATAGGGCACAAGCCCAGAGATTTAGGGTTTCTGACCTCAGCGCGGACTCGTTGAGTCCACTCTTCCAAATCGTCGAGTCACTTCATTAATCCGAGTCATCAGTCGCGATCCAACTCGACGCGTCTAGGCGTCAACTCGCCGAGTTCCTCTCCTTTACTCAAAATAAATAATAAAAAATACAGACCTGGAAATCTGGATGTTACAACTCTCCCCCACTAGAATCAGACTTCGCCCTCGAAGTCTCGCTTTGCAAACAACTCAGGATGCTGCTTCCGCATCTCGGACTCCGGCTCCCAAGTCAGCTCAGACGCTCTCCGATGTTGCCACTGGACCTGAACCAGAGGCACCTCCTTGTTCCTCAGAACCTTGATCTTCCATTCCAGGATTGTGATCAGTCTCTCAACATAATTTAGGCTTGCATCCACCTAAATCTCCTCCAATGGTACCACTGCCGACTCGTTGACTATACACTCCCTCAACTAAGACACATGGAAGGTATCATGTATCTGGCTCAACTCCGCAAGTAGCTCTAAACGATATGCTACCCTGCCCACCCTTGTTGTCACCCTGAAAGGACCAATGTATCGGGGCCCCAGCTTGCCCCTCTTCCTGAATCGGATCACTCCTTTGCAAGGAGATACCTTTAAGAGTACGAACTCTCCCACCTGGAACTCAAGCTCGGATCGTCGCATATCCGCATAACTCTTCTGGCGAATCTGAGCTGTCAACAACCTCTGTCTGACCTGCTGTATCTACTCATTCGTATGAAGCACTATCTTAGTGCTACCCATCACTCGCTTCCCTACCTCTCCCCAACAGATGGGAGTCGACACCTCCTCCCATACAACAACTCGAAGGGAGGCATACCAATACTCGAATGGTGGCTGTTGTTATAGGAAAACTCAGCCAACGGCGAGTACATGTCCCAACTTCCTCCGAAGTCCAACACACATGCCCGAAGCATGTCCTCGAGCATCTGAATCGTCCGCTCACTATGTCTATCCGTCTGTGGGTGGTAAGCGGTGCCGAAATGCAACCTCGTACCCAACTCCTCATGGAACTTCCTCCATAACCTAAAAGTGAGACGTACATCTCGATCGGACACAATCGAGATCGGTACACCATGCCGTGATACCATCTCTCTGATATACATCTCTACTAGCCTCTCTGCGGAAGAGCTCTCACTTATAGCAAGGAAGTGAGCGCTCTTTGTCAGCCGATCGACGATCACCCAAATTGCGTCGACACTCCTAGCGGGCCTTGACAATTTGGTGATGAAATCCATAGAGATCTGTTCCCACTTCCACTGGGGAACCTCTAGCGGCTGCAACTTGCCATGTGGTCGTTGGTGCTCGGCCTTAACCCGACGACAGGTCAAGCACCTCTCAACATACCATGCAACATCCCTCTTCATATAGGGCCACCAATAGTCTCTCTTTAGATCCAAATACATCTTAGTGGCCCCGGGATGGATCGAGAACCTCGATCTGTGCGCCTCCCCCATTAGTACGGTACGTGCCCCGCCCATATACGACACCCAAATCCGAACCTGAAAGGTTATAAGCCCTCGGCTATCGGTAATGAACTCAAATATTTACCTGATCACTCGCTCTCTCTTGCGGTTCTCCGGTCTCATGGCCTCTACCTGGGCCTCTCGAATGGTATCCAACACCGGAGTAATCTCGTCATCCTCATACAAATGTCTCGCATCGGGGCACTCTCCGCCCTCCGACTCAGGGCATCGGCTACAACGTTAGCCTTGCCTGGATGGTATAGGATCTCGCAGTCATAAACCTTTACTACATCCAACCATCTCCTCTGGCGCATGTTCAGGTTGGGCTGATCCATCAAGTACTTTAAACTCTAATGGTCCGTGTATATGGTACACCAAACCCCATACAAATAGCGACGCCATATGTTGAGGGCGAACACCATTGCCCCCAACTCCATATTGTGGGTAAGATACCTCGTCTCATGAGGCTTCAGCTGCCTAGATGCATATGCTATCACGTGCCCTCTCTGCATAAGCACCACACCCAACCCTAATATCGACGCGTCACAATACACCACAAAGTCCTCCATATCCTCATGAGGGGCTAACACCGGGGCTTTGCATAATCTATGGCGAAGCGTCTCAAACGCGGCCTACTGCTCCGGACCCCAACTAAAAGCCACGCCCTTCTGGGTCAACCTGGTGAGAGAAACTTGATGTGTGTAAAACCCACTAGTTTTAAACCTACTTTTAATTATCAAATAACACACAAAAGGCAGTGAACCTATCAATTGTGGTATAGTTCAAGCAAGTAGGGTATCGAACACAGGGAACGGCAAATTAAATAGTAAAAGCTAATTTATCTAATTTAACTAATAAGTAGGGGTTTTCTCTAGTTTTACAAGACTAGAAACTTACTAATGATTACTTGTTAAACTAGAAAACGAAGACTTTGACTAGATTCAATAACGGAAAAGTACTTCTATTTAGTTCAACTTAATTGATCCTATGGTTGATTTCAAGGTAAAAGTGCAATGGATTAATTCTTTTGCTAGTTACCGATTCAATTGATTAGTTTCGTATTCACTTCATTAATCCTTAGCAAATAAATCAATTTAAACAATGGCCAGTTGTCTATTTCAATTAAATTTACTAGATATAATATTCGGGTTAAGTTAGACTTGCAATAGCTAATTAATTTATCTTTTAATTAACTTCTTGTTTAATGGTCATCTCACAAGCTTGCACATAAATTTACTTGATTTTCTTATTAATCCTAGTTTCATGTTCATTACACTAGACATATGACAAAAAGTGTTCACTAAGCATATGAGATTGATAACTAATAGATGTTCATGCTAATTAATTATCTCCCTATTAACAGAAAATCAATTATCATTCATACACAAGGTTCTTTAGCAAGCTAAAATAACTAAATTAACCAACATAGAATTAATCCTACCAAGAATCAAACCATATTACCAATTTCGTATCCCCAAATAGAAGTTTAAAGAATTTAGTTCATAACTAAGGTAAATAACAGCAAACAATTAAATTCAAGTTGCTTAATCATGTTGACAAAACAAAAGAAATAAGTAGAATGGTGGAATTATGCCTTAATTACTTCCGGAATTGGATTCTAGCTTCCTTGGTCGACTTCTAGGGTTCTTCTGGCTTATTATTCGCAACTAAGCACTTCTGAATCGTCCCAGAAATTTTTTTTCTCGATCTGTGGAATTATCTTTAAATAAGCGGTCCGACTCGTCGAGTCAAGTGGTGACTCGTCGAGTCCCTCTCACATTCTACGTATTGCGATAACTATCTGGGATCCCGAGTCATTATCCTTCTGATTCCTCGACCGGACTCGTCGAGTAGATAAATGACTCGACGAGTAGAAGCTTCTTTTTCAGTGTTTCCCTTCTTCATTCCACTCTCAATCTTCTAACCGCTTTTCTTGCTTCCTTTTACTTCCGAGCTTCATCTTTGGACTGAAAAACATAATTTAACACTTTTAAGTACCTTTTGTCCATAATATGCGATAATTTAGCTAATATATGAAAAAAACTATACTAAATACACACTAAATATGCACATATCAGAAACGACAATCTTGGAGAAATCCCTGATGAATCTCCGATAGTAGCCGACTAACCCTAGAAAACTCCTAATCTCGGTGGGGGATCTCGATACCTCCCAACTCATCACCGCCTCAATCTTGGCCGGATTGACCAATATCATATTCTGGTTGACGAGATGTCCTAAGAACTAAACCTCTCATAACTAGAAATCGCATTTGGTGAATTTGGCATAAAGCCTCTCCGATCTCAAAACTCCGAGGATCTCCCTCAAATGCTCCTCGTGCTGCTCTCGGGATCTCGAATACACCAGAATATCGTCGATGAACACGATCACTGATCGATCCAACATCGGTCTGCACACCCTGTTCATGAGATCCATGAATGTCGTCGGTGCATTGGTGAGTCCAAAAGGCATCACCGTGAACTCGTAATGCCCATAACAAGTCCTAAACGCCGTCTTCTGGATATCCTCATCACGTACTCTCATCTGATGATATCCAAACCTCAAGTCAATATTGGAAAACCAAGATGCACCCTGCAACTGGTCGAACATATCATCGATCCTCGGTAGCGGATAACGGTTCTTGACCGTCAACTTGTTCAACTCCCGGTAATCAATGCACATCCGGTGCGAACCATCCTTTTTCTTGACAAAAAGGATCGACACTCCCCAAGGTGAGCTACTCGGCCTGATAAATCCTTTCCCCAACAACTCCTGTAGCTATGAGGATAACTCCTGTGTCTCTGGTGGCGCAAGGCGATAGGGCGCTTTGGCGATAGGCACCGCTCCCGGAACCAAATCGATGCGAAACTCCACATGCCTCTCGGGAGGCACACCAGACAATTCCTCGAGGAAAACATCCAGGAACTCATGCACTATTGGGATCATCAACCGAACTTGGGCTCTCAGCAACCACTCGTGTATCCATTACATAGGCCACAAACCCGCTACAGCCCTTGATATGTGTTTACTCAACTAGTTTTAATCCTACTTTTGATGATAAAATTGACACACAAAGGCAGTGGACCTATCAATTGTGGTAAAGCTAAATAAGTAGGGTATCGAACTCAGGGAACGAAAAATTAAAACTAAAAACTAAAATTAACTAAAAACAAGTAATAGAAAAGAGGGGTTTCTCTAGTTTTTCAAGACTAGAAACTTAACTAAAACTTAACTACTCAACTAAAAGCTGAAAACACGTAAAAACAAACTAAATTCAATGATCAAAAAGGGTTTCTATTTAGGTTCAACTCATTTACTCCTATGGTTAATTTTTATGATAATATGATAGATTAATTGTTATTGGTTACCGACTCTGGTGATTAGATTCGCAGTCACTATTACTAACCCTTAGAAAACATACCAATTCAAGCAATGGCCAGTTGATTAAACTAATAGATTTCCTAGGTTAATTATTCGGGTTAAATAAGACTTGTAGCTAGCTAATTAAATTTGGTGATCCAATTAACCTCTTGTTGATGGTGTATCACACAAGCTCACACATTAATTTACCCATTCTTTAATTAATCCTAGTTTCATTTTCATTATTCCTAGGCATATAGTATTGTTTTCACATAAATTATATGAGATAAGCAATTAAGAGATGTTCATGCAGCTTAATCACTTAGCAATTAACAGAAAATAGTTATGGTTAATGCATAAGGGTTTTTAACAAACTTAATTTAACAATATCACCAACTAAAAATTAATCAAAAGAGTAAATTAAACCAGAGGAGCAAAATTGTTTCACCAAACAGAAACTAACGAAATTAGTTCATGAATTTAGTGTGTGAAAGCTTAAAAACAAATTCAAATAATCCTAATATAATTCAATTCAAAAGAAAAGTGTAAAATTAAACCTAAAGTGCCTTAATTTCTTAAGATTGAAGGATTAGGGTTCTTCAATCGTTTTCCAGAGCGCCAAGGTTTTCTTGATCGCCAAGTGTTCCACCAAAAATCCAGAGAGAGTCTCAGTTCGGGTTTGTGAAGTTTATTTATAGTTTTCTCAAAACAGGGGCTACTCGTCGAGTCCCCCTTGAGGTATCCGTATACGACAAGGACTCCACGTGTCGCTTCGCAAATCTTCGTTCCTACTCGTCGAGTAGACGACCCTACTCGCCGAGTAGCTTCAGAATTAAGCCTTTTTCTTCTTTCTTTCGTTCCCGAGCTTCTGTTCATATCTCCTGCTTCCTTTTGTTTCCGAGCTTCTTTTTTGGACTGAAAATTTAATTTGAACAATATTAAGTATCTTTTTTCCATAATATGCAATTAATTAACCAATAAATGATAAAAATCCAACATAAAAATATAGCTAAATATGAAAATATCAGCCCTGCTATAGGCTCTGCCTCACTCTGGCGGCCGAACAAAATGCTGACCCAGAACGGGTACCCTCCCTGTACACCGTAGGTACTCCACCACTAGGGTCTCATATGGTCACCAACTAGCGCTCGCAGTCGATAACCACTCCGAATTTGCTCAACCAATCCATGCCTACGATGACACATACATCCCCCATCACACTCGGGACCAGATCTATTGGGAACTCAACACCGAAGATCTCGAGTACACATCCCCGAATCACCTCAGTAGCATATACCTCCGCTCGCTCGTCAGCCATAGAAACTCATAAAGGTCGGCTCAACGCCTCTCGACAGATACTGAGGTGCTGATTGAATGCTAAAGACACGAAAGATCAACTCGCACCCGAGTCAAATAACACCAAAGCAGATACAGAACTCACAAGAAAACTACCTACGCATACCATAATATAAGCATAATACCTCAAACTCAAATTAAATATATGAGAGAATACATACCAGCCATGACATCGGGTGCTGCACGGACCTCCTCCGCTGTCAACTGGAAGGCTCTCCCGTGAGCCTTCGGTGCTTCGGCCTTCATTGGCGGGGTCTCGGTAGCTCTAGCAGCAGGTGCAGATCCCTGCGTTGATCCCTGTAGCAACTGTGGGCACTCGGCCTTCCGGTGTCCGGTCTGGTTGCAATGAAAGCAAACCGAAAATCCCTTAGGGCAATACCTCGCAAAATTCCCCTCCTTCCCGCACTTGTAACATACTCCAACTTTGCACACCCCCTCATGGCTCTTGCCGCACTTCACACAAGTACGACCCTTCGGACCCCCAGATCACCAATTAGTGGGCTTTTCCTGCTTGGCTGCTGGCTGAGACTGTGCTGGCCGCCGATCCTTCCCCTGAGACTCCGCCTCCTCCCCGGCCTGAGTCTCCAGCTCAATCTCCCGCTTCCGAGCATTTTCCTGAAGCTCGGCAAACGTCCGGTATGTCGAGTTCGCCACGAACTCGTGAATATCTCTCCTCAGAATGCTCAGATACCGGCTCATGCGTGTCTGGTCGGTAGACACTTGCTTAGGGCAGAACATCGCCCTCTCATGAAACTTCCTGGTGATCACAGTAACATAATCATTTCCCTGCTTGAGGGACAAGAAATCCTGACCCAGCCGTTCCCTTTCCATCGGGGGAATGTACTCATCACTAAACATAGTGGTGAACCTCTCCCAGGTCACCGCAATAAGCTCAGCAAGGGTGAAATCTGTCGACACAAACTTCCACCAGTCCTTCGCCCCCAAGCAAAGCTAGTTCAGCGCGAACCATACTCTCAGATGCTCCAGACATGAGTAGGTGTAGAAGAATCCCTCAATATCAGTAATCCATCTCATCGCAACAATCGGATCCTGAGTCCCATCAAACTCTGGAGGCTTCGTGTTGCTGAACTCCCGAAACTACAACGAGTCACCCCCCTGAGGTCTAGCAGCAGCCATAGCCATAGTAGATGTAGCGGCTGCAGCCTCAGTAACCGTAGTGTATCTCTCATCGAATGTCTCAATCAGGATGGTCTTAATAGACCCAAACATCTCTGGTATCTCTGCGCGGATAGCCGCATCCACCACATCGTGGATCATCTGACGAAGCTCCTCGTCACTCACGCTGCTGGTATCTCCTCTATGGCGTGGCCCAACCATGATGTCTCTGAAATACAACACAAAATATCAGAGGCTTGCTCGAGTACGCACAGACTTGATAACCCATCCCTACTTGTTCCTTAGTACCCTAAGGATTCTTACTTAGACTGCGCACTGATCCAGTGTCTTCAGTAGTATGGGCCGTTATACTACCATCCACACCGCATCAGTATTCACCTCAAGTCCTCCTCCTAGGATCCTAGATCACAAGTACTCTATTCTCGATAAGCATAGGCTACTCTCCAGTAGACCTCTCATAAGCTCCTCGCTGCTACCTACTCACTCTCAAGCATCACATAGTCGCAGTAATTTCCTAGGCTAAGGCATCACGAATCAGACCACTCTAGTCCTAATATAAATACCTAGCCTACTCTAGCATGCATAACACATCATATCATAACACATAATGTAAGGGTATTTTGGGAAATCACCGTTCGGGCGTTGGCTGATCGTACACACTGCTTCTTTCCGCTTTTGTCAAATTCTTTTAATTTTTAGAAAAATTGTTCCTTTTATGAAAAACTTCCTTAAATCCTCAATTTGAGTTTAGATACACCCAAAGGTGCATCCAAATCCCTCAAACCAAGGCTCTGATACCAACTTGTAACAACGTAAATTTTCAAAACAATTTTTCACTTTTAAAATTATCATTTCATTCACAAATCATCAAAATCCAATGTATCACATGTCAATAGAAAATATCCCAAGATCACAATACACAAACACTCCATAAGTGTGTACATATCATGTCATCGCCTTCCAACGATCCTCACTGGTACGTGAAACACATAACACACAACACGGTAAGCATAAATGCTTAGTGAGTTCCCTAAAATACCACATACAACACATATGCCACTCAAGGCTATATCACAGTATGACCCTCTGGTCGATGTGTCTCAGCGGTACCCTCTAGTCCCGTAGTTCGTTAGACCCTCTGGTCCGTTCATAACTCGTTGGACCCTCCGGTCCGGTCTATATCGTTGGACCCTCCGGTCCAGTCTATACAACACATAACATACTTATATCACAATGCACATAATCTCAACATACACATAACACATAAGACCCTCCGGTCTGCACATAGATACTCCTCTAGGTAAAGTATAGTGAGAAGACTCACATCGGGTAACTCGGATAATCTCGCACTCGAAATACTGATCTAGCCTCCGCCTAACCACATAAACAATTTCCTCAATAAATAACGGCTCCCAAAGGCTAGGTTGCTCTTCCTACAATCCAATAGAAGGGTAAAAGACCATTTTACCCCTCCCTGACCCAAAAGTCTAAATATTGAACAAAACCCTAAAAGTCAACTCAAGTCAACGGTCAAAATTTGACCAGACTCGTCGAGTGCACTCATGTGACTCGGTGAGTCCATGCGTGTCCTCTGACTCCTCGTAATGCCTCACTCGACTCGTTCAGTGAACCTTCCACTCGATGGGTTACCATTGGAAACAAATCGCGGGGCAACCCGACTCGACTCGTCGAGTTCCCTCATGGACTCGATGAGTTTCCATGATAGCAACTCTGAAATGACCTTCTGAGGTCAGATCTGCTTCTCTAACCTATAGATCTGACTTCCCCATGTCCAATAATCACGTAAAGGTCAAATCTTGACACTCATTCAACGCACCCAAGGCTTCTTTTGGTGAAATGGCTTCTAAAATGGAAACCTAGGTTCATTTCCTCCATGAAACAACATAAAGCAGGATAGATAATGCTCTTTGAACCTCTAAAAGTCCAGATCCAGAGTTTAACACTCAAAGGGAAAACATATGCATCAATTTATGCCAACAAAGGGGTAAGGAAAACCCTTGATTCAATGATCTCATACAAAACGGAAGAAGGGTTTGTTTTATTACCTCAACAATGAAGACCCAAGCTTGAAAACCACAGAATAGCATCCCCCTTGAGCTTCTCTTGCTGGAAACACCTTATACTTTGCAAAGCCACACCAAAAAGGATCAAAATAACTCTCTCTCTCTCTCTCTCACACACACACAACTCGCTCAAGCTCTCTAAGGTTTCTCTCTCTGGACTCGTAGCTGCAAATGAGGGTTATAAGGTACCTTAAATAGGGCACAAGCCCAGAGATTTAGGGTTTCTGACCTCAGCGCAGACTCGTCGAGTCCACTCTTCCGACTCGTCGAGTCCCTTCATTAATTCAAGTCATTAGTCGCGATCCAACTCGACGAGTCTAGGCGTCAACTCGACGAGTTCCTCTCCGTTACTCAAAATAAATAACAAAAAATACAGACCTGGAAATCCAGATATTACACATTGATTGCATGAAAATGCATTGGTAACCCGATGTTATAAAACGTGCCTTTGTGTATGATTCAACAAGTAGTCAGTACAAACATATGAGTCGAAGTTTATCCATTCCTTTTACCCTAATGGGATAAAAGCGATATCTGTGGGCCCCTCGATGATTTAGTGATGGCACCCCGAAGTGCTTGGCCAAGCCTGGACTAATTTGATTTGTTCAATTAGTCAGTCATCATAAATCAGAAATCGGGAAACAACAAACGGACAGAGAGAATGATTATAATCCATGTCTCAGTTCATATGATATCTAGAATGGAGGAATATATGATCACTTATCTAATAGATGCGTCATTGATTTGTTCAGAGTTCGGCATCAGCTTTTTAGAGCTACGTTTGTCGGTCGGGTTGTAAAGGCATACGTGTAATAATAGTTATTAGACTTATCCAAGTGGGAGACTATTGGATTAGTGTCTAAGTCCATAACTATAATTGGTATATACTTGACCCGACCCGGCATGGTCCATTTGGGTTGCATGGCATCAGAACATTTGGATAGACTTTTTAATGAGAAGAAGATATTTGTGACATATTAATATATTATAAGTTATAATATATTAATATGAAATCATATCATTTAATTGGTATTGATCTAGAATTAGTTTGGAATTAATTTAGTGATCAAAAGTGACTAATTAAATATATGGGGATTGATTGTGTAAATCATTGATTCTTATATATGTGGGCTTCTATCCATGATTCCTTATGTTGGGTTTAACCCATTTTTTCCCCATGGATACTCCATGGAGGTTAAAACCCATGGAGCATAAGTAATGGGTAATGTCATGGGTTACATGGTGTAACCCTAATGTGCACACTATATAAGGACCCCTTTAGCTCAAGAAATTGGAACTAGTAAGACATATGTGAGGGTTAGCCGATTTGGTGCTTGAGTATCTTCTTCTCATGGTTATTCCAAGTGTTCATGGTGCTGTGTGAACCATTTGAGGTGTCACACTTGGGGCACTAGGCTCTTGAGCTCCATAGAATCAAGCACCAACCAAGAGGTATGTAACTCTACTAGGATTTATATTATGTGTACTTTATATTATGCTATTTAGAACAATACCTTGGAAATTGATATTTGCATGTATAATAGAGAAAACATAGATCCAAGGTATTTAGGGTTGCATGTACACCATAGGAGTGTTAAAATGCTCAAAACCCAACATTATTTATTTAAAACTTGCTTATATTTATTGATGTATTTTTGGTGCTGTGTTTTCTTCATGATTCCACTATATCCTATTATTTTTGAGCTCAATTAAGATCCATGAGATTAACTTAAATTCCACACCATAATCTCTTTATAATTAATTTCTTCTCTCAACAGAGAAAGCTCTAAAGAATTTTAAGGGTAAAGAGCATGAGGACGAGAAATTTGGAGGAGGGAATGTTAAGAACCAAGATGGTGAGGGTCCGAA
Source organism: Lactuca sativa (assembly GCF_002870075.4). Taxonomy (NCBI): domain Eukaryota; kingdom Viridiplantae; phylum Streptophyta; class Magnoliopsida; order Asterales; family Asteraceae; genus Lactuca; species Lactuca sativa. The sequence continues at coordinate 220,691,338 of NC_056627.2, forward strand.
GAAATGTAAGGGTATGGCTCCTTGAAGTATGTTTTTCTTTGTTTGGTTGTTTAGACAAGTATCTTTAGATTATGTTCTAAGAGAATATTTAGGATGTAATAGTTTAATTAGGGTTGGTGTGTTTGAGGACATAGAACTTCTTTTCTTTTGGGAAATGGTGGGCACTTAGAATAGTTTCTTAGCAAACTTTCTCATATTCTTCAAAATATTTTCTTAGGATTTCTACAAAACATTTTTCAAGTAACAACTTCGATTCTTCTCCTTTGAAAATAAGTTTTAAATGAGAATATTTTTGAATATTTGTTGTTTTTGAGTGAAAGATCAAGTAGTAAGGATATGTCCTACAAATGACAGATGTTAAACTAAAGATATGAGGCAAAAGTCATTAACAAGAACATTAAGTCATTGACAATTTAACAAACTATCAAACCATCAAACCACCAACTGAATTAAGTCGGTAACAATTTAAAAAACTATTAAACCACCAAATCAATTAAGTCTCTAACAATTTATCAAATTACCAAACTACCAAAAATTACTATAAATGCATCAAGTTCTTAATAGTATAGCAAAGCTACCAAATTCTTAAAGAATTTAACAAGTACGTATGTTGGTTGCGGTGCTTGTGACTGTGACTGCAATTAGGGTGGAGCACTTGTACCCGCTGCCGAAGAAGGTTCAGGCCCAATGCCTCTAACATGCCCCCTTTGAGTACCCAACATCTTCTCAAATATTGCGATCCAATCAATGGTGTCTAGATCACCACCAGAGTCGACTATGTGACGAGTCTATAGAGCAACCTCAACAACTATGGCATTATATATTTCACAAAGATTGTCAATATATGTTAAAACTTATAAAAAAGAATCTACTTCAGTTTTAAGTAATAATAACTTACATATTGGTCTTCAACCAAAGGATCAACAAATTCCCCTTTTTTATTCACATTCCCACGATGAAATGTTTCAAGTCTATTTAAATTCTGTTTAACATTACAAAATATGTTATACATGAATAAACATTAAAAAATAAGTTATAATTGAATAAGCATTATTGTAACTTATGTTATTAAAACAAGCACAACGGTAACTACATGTCCCTCCACGATTCTTAACTACTTGCTTCTTCCGACATTCTTTGTTTCCAACGGATCGTTTTTATGTTTTTCTGTTAAGTAATGGTCAATAGCAGCATTCCAACACTGCAGATCCATACCCATAGGGGCTTGAGCCCTTGCTGCCTCCACATCCCCTTCAAAACCAGTCAAACGAGTTTTTGCAAAATTTTTGTTGCCTCTATGACGCATACATATCCGATTGTTCAGTGACGCCCAATAAACTGGAGCCATGAGATCATTTGTAATCACTCCAAAATCAAACCATGTCTACAAAAAAAAAATAGAGAAATTAAAAATAAATCAAAATTAAACATATTAAATATATAACTTTAAAAATAATTTACCGAAAGATACTCGAACATGCCAACCCTTTCAGCTTCAGAAACGTCTGTCCATGTGTCCTTATCGAAACCGATGTCGCGCCAAATATAGCTCCCAACCTCCCGAATGAAACATCCATATACTTCCCCAATCAGCATGTGCGTATTTATGTCAAATACTATCTTCAGAGGTCGTTTTCCGTTAGCTAAAACTAACTTCTACATTTTTTTGTTTACTGTCACGCCTCTTCGTTTTGGAGGCACCGCTGCATAAAAAAATATTAGTCAAAATAATTTTTTTTATATATACAATATAAAATACAATTAATTAGAATAAATCTTAATTACCATCGATCTGGTGATCACCAAAACCTCCACCGAACGGATGTGGTGGCTCATCACCACCGTCACCTCCATGACGCATCACAATAACCATGACATGGAGCTATGCAATCCAAAAAAATGACATCCTGAAAAATTATAACACAATATGAATATATATATATATATATATATATATATATATATATATATATACACACACACACATAATATGATATGATTACAGCAAATACAAACGTTATTTTACTAGTCAAATGTAAAGATTTTTTAATCATTCTTGCCCTTAGACACTTCAGTGTCTGCCGACACATCACTATCATAATCAGAATCCTCCTCATCATAATCAGTCTTGAAATCAGACACATTATTGATGATACTCGTTGGTGGACCAACTTCAATATCATCTTCAATCGATTGAGAATTTTGAAAGTGCTAGCTAAATTCGATTGAAATAGTGAAATTAGAAGAAACATTACTACGAACGACATCGGTTGAATCATTGTCGACATTTTCAATGGGATCATGGTCGACATTGTTCATCGGTAGATTCCAAATTCTTCTATGATTAACATTTTCAACAACCCACCGTTGGTTTTCATTTTCGTCACTTCGAGAAGGTTCTTGGATGTAAAATACTTGCTTGCCCGCATAGAAAATATGAGGTGATCTTTGCTGCTCAACCCGCGTTGTAGGTTGATATTGGTGAAATTATTATCAGATTTAACTCCTGCAATATCGAACCACTTGCAATGAAAAAATACAGTGAAATATTTATGAGGATAATTGTAACATCCCAAAATTTGAGGCTAAAAATTTCATTTTTAATTAAGTGAGTTATAAAACGATTTATCAAAACATTGATAGGATCATATAGGAACATAAAAGCATAACATCATGTCTCAAAACCATATCATTAGAAGTAATAAAATATCAGAGTACAATCCCAGAAAATCTAAGCGGAAATCATGTGTGTATGATGCGCTGCTACGCTGCCGAATCTTTCCCCTTGGACGAAGTGGTACCTGAAACCGAAAATGAAACTGTAAGCACAAAGCTTAGTGAGTTCCCCCACCATACCCATACCACATAATACATAATCATCAGTATCTTTCAACTGGTAACCGGGAACTACCCTCCCCTTCGGTCTCTTTCAACCAGTAACTGGGAGCTACCCTCCCCTTCGGTATCTTTCAGCCGGTAATTGGGAACTATCCTCCCCTTCGGTATTGATGTGCACGAAAGTACTCACTAATTTTAATATTTATAACCTAACAAACTTAACTAACTATGCACTTATAGGCAGTGTACCTAGTCAGATTACAGTATAGCTTGGGTAAGTCGGGTGTCGATCACAGGGAACGGTGTTCTATTTAATTTACTTACTATTAAATTGACCTAATTTATTAACAAGTTTAATAATGGTTTTTATCTGGGTTTACAAGATCAGATGAACTTAATTCGAATTCAATAATTAAAAAACACACTCTTGTTTAGTTTTGAATCCACTTCTCCCTTATGGCTAGCTAATGATTACAGATTATTAAGTTGGTTTTTATTTGTATTAGTAATTTAGTTCTATCTTACCAATAACTAACTAATTCATGTAAAACCATGTATGTTCACACATAATTAAACACATAACTAATTATGAATGTAAATATGCTATGTAAGATTTGTTGTATAAACGCAATTATGATCACAATTCACGTTCTCTAGCACAGCTAAACTTTATTTATTCTAATTACTAACTAAGATTGGTCAATCCTAGCTCTAACAATTCAATGTTCACTAAATTATTAGGTAAACAGGTTCATGCAGTTTAATGGTCACTAAGCTACACAAAACATGCAATTAAGCAATTAGGTAAACAAATAATAACATGCTAGGTTATACAAATCAAACACAAGCAAATTTTTACCAACTAAGTTCAATCCATAATCATATAACTATTCATAAGTTTAAAGCTTCATCTAGCTAAACAAGGGTAGCTAGATTCAGCTGCTCATCATAGTAATTAAACTAACACAGCTAAAACTAATGAAAGACATATTCTTATTTAACTAAATTATAAACCTTTACTTCTTTTGGTGTTGAAAACCCTCTTCTAGAACCTTTCTTTCGCTCTGAATCGTCTCCTGGAATTCTTTTTCTTCTGCCAAAAGCTTCTCTTCTCGTAATAATGAGGAGGACTTATATAATCCTCAAAAACCCGCGCCACGTCGTGGCCAGATGCGCCACGTCGTGGGCTTCAAGTAATCCGTATCCTTCAAGGAAATCCTCCGCATCGCGATGTTTATCTTCTGGAACACCCGTGCCATGTCGTGGGCTTCATCGCCACGTCGTGAATTGAGCTCTTTTCGTGAATTTATTATTTTCTTGTCTTCCAAGCCTCCCATGTTCCCCATTTTGTCACCTTTGGTCCCTCTCTTCGAAAATCCTTTGTATTGACTGAAAATAACAATTTAAACTCATAAGTATCATTATTCTAAACATATTATCAATTTATTAATAAAAATGTACTTAAATGCTGCCTAAAAATAAGTATAAATATGGCAATATCAGTATCTTTCAACCGGTAACCGGGGACTATTTAACCCCTCCTACTTAACACATAATAAACACAATAAGCATCTTAATCATATTAGTCACGGTAATCATATCACATACCAATCCCAGATAAGTATCACAAAGACAATCATCTAACCAATACTCATACTTGTGGGTCGGCATTATGGCCGTAGACCCATTCCTACTTGGAGAAGACTCACCTCACAGTCGTGTAGTGTCCGAACTGTCCTCGACATGAAAATCGACTCTCCTCGACTCCTCAGTCCCTACACGACGACCCTTCCATGTCATCAAATAGAATATACAACCCTAAAGAGGGTCAACTCAAGTCCAGTCAAAGTCAAGATTGGTCAAACTCAACACCCAGTTGACTTGACTCGCCAAGTTGGTTTATCAACTCGTCAAGTCCATACTCCACTAACCCGATCCAACCCCAACCCTACTCATCGAGTCTAGCAATAACTCGATGGGTTCTCCTTCAATCACACCATCGGGACCATCTTCATCCGACTCACCGAGTTCGTCCTTGAACTCGTTGAGTTCATCTCCCTCATTAGAATGTGTCCAGTCTATGACTCACCGAGTTGTATGAACAACTCGTCGAGTCAATCTTCAAAGATTTGGGAGATTGCCTTGGACTCGCTGAGTCTGCTCAACCACACGTCAAGTCCCATGATTCCCAGGTCCCTTTACACGTCTAAACAACTAAGGGACTTACCTCCCTAACAACTGGTCCATCCACAGAAAGGATTTGGTGGCTAATACACACTGACTCTCCGTGTCCCAAGAACGACTCGTCGATTCCATCCTTGAACATTATTCTACAATCGATTTAGATGGGTCTTAACTCATCAAAACCATAGATTTGGTCCCCTAATGTCCATTTTACATGTAAATTTTCCAACTTGGTGCACATGCAAGGTGTCTTTGGCTCAAAAAGCCATAAAAGGTGCTCTACAAGGTGCATGGGGCTCTCATGGCCATAAAGTTGGCACCTTTATACCATGAGACCCCTCCAATGACTCATATCTAAAGGTAAGACTCCATATAACACTTCATAATCTGAAAATAACTTGGAATGTAACATCCAGTTTCAGATTCTTCGTGATTTGGGTTCGTGAGCCACGAGCCGGGCATGAGGAGGTCTTGGGTTGCAGTGAGTTGCTAAAGTGTACGACATCTCATCACCTTTTCCTAGATATGAGGATCTGTGGAATCAGAGTTATATCAAAGAAGCTTTGATAGTTTGGAAGTTATGGCAAGTTTGATCCTTATTGAGCAATGAGTGGCAATCGGGTACGTTGGGCGTAAGTATGGGTACGCTTAGCGTACCTATGAGCGTGGAATGGACGTGAAGACCACCTAGTACGTTGTGTGTACTAGAGGGTACGTTGGGAGTACTAGGCACAAAAAGAAAACCCTAATTCGAGTAGTGTCCCTATTTAAAGAATGAGATGGTCTCATTTCTGGCCACCTTCCTCAGTCAATAAACCCTCTCAAACCCTAATATCCGTTTTTGAGCTTGTGGGTGGCCATGTTGAGCTTTTAAGCGTTATTGTGTGCTTGTGAAGAAGTAGAGAAGGCCTTGAAGAAGAAAGATTGGAGTCCAAGCTTCTAGATCTGAGCTAAGCTGAGTAGGGAGCTTCTTATAGAGGAAAAAAGCTTCAAACTTGGTCTCTCTTTGTTATAAACATCATCTAGGAGCAATTTTAGGGTTTATGTCCCAAAGGTGGAGACTTTATGATCAAAGGGACTCCATGGACCTAGATCTGTCCCATTTCAGTGTAATATGTGTTGTAGATCCACAAAAATCCAATCTTGGTCGTTAGTATGGAGTCATGCATAAGTTAAGGACTTAATGATGAAAGAGGATAAAAGATTGGAGTGAGTGATGATCTTTATAGCCATGCAAAGGCTTAAAGGTTTCGACTTTATGGTTTAAGAGACAGTAGAGTGCCTGAATCTGAGATATGAGCTTACGTCTTAATCTATTCAGACCAAAAATCATGAAAGTATGAAACTAGGACTTACGCTGGGCGTAATCCCAGTACGCGTTGTGCAGGGGGTCGAGTTCCCCGATTCTGGATGACCATAGAGTACACCCTGCGTATAGGGCTCGTATGCGCAGCGTACCTCCCTACAGTTGACTTTCGTTGACTTTTAGGGTTTGGTCAACATTTGGACTTTTGGACCAATAGAGGGGTAAAATGGTATGTTAGCCTTCTGAGAGAGCATAGGAAGGGATTAGCCTAGCCTTGAGGGTCGTTATTGATTTGAGATAATTACTTTATGTGATTAGGTGGGGGCTAGGTTATTTTTTCGAGATCAGAGATATCGTGCACATGAGTTACTAGACATTGTATGGGGTGAGCCTTCTCACTATACTTTACCTAGAGTGGTATTTATAGTTATGTGACAGAGTACCTTGTATGCTATTTATATGATGTGATACACTGAGTTATTTCTATGTGATGTATGCTATGTATTGTTCAGAGTTTAAAAAGTTAGGGCTAGAAGGTCCACAAAGTTAGGACTAGAGGGTCCATAGAGTTAGGACCAGAGGGTCCATAGAGTTATAGCCTCGAGTGGCTAACATGTGATGTATGTGGTATTTTAGGGAACTCACTAAGCTTCGTGCTTACCGTGTTATGTGATATGTGTTTAAGGTTTCTCAGGATAGCGGGACGACACCGACTTGATTGTACACACTAGTGCAAGAGTTATGTTTCGAGGATCCTGGATTGTAACGAAACAAACACGGATTTGCGTTTGTAAATTAAATGAACGGGATTTTTATAAATGTGTTATGAGAATTATATGATTTTAAATAAAAAAAATTGTTTTAAATTTTCACGTCGTTACAAGTTGGTATCAGAGCCTTGGTTTGAGGGATTCGGATGCACCTTCGGGTAAATCTGAACTCAAACTGAGGATTTGAGAAAATTTTCAAAAGAAAGGATTTTTCTAAAACGAGCAAGAGTTTATATGAGAAAATGAGAAGGAGCAGTGTGTACAATTAGCCAGAGCCCGAACGGTGATTTCCCAAAATACCCTTACTTTTGTGTTATGAGATATGTTATGAGATATTAAGCATGCTAGAGATAGGCTAGGTATTTCATATTTTAGGACTAGAGTGGCCTGATTTGTGATGCCTTAGCCTAGGAGTTGCTGTTATCTGTGATGCACTTTCGAGTATGTGCTAAGTGAGAGTATCCAACGGGAATCCTTGTAGAGAGGGATTTGAGTAGAGGAGTAATCTAGGAGAGATACCTAGATGAGCATTTATGGAGCCTACCGATAGAGTGGCTAGATACCCACAAGGGGTAGAGTTTCAGATTTCGGTGATATCTTTTGAGTATGAGTAGAGCAAGTGAAGTTATCACCTAGAGCGGGTTTTATGTGTTTATTCGATGGCCGAATGCTGCTTGGTTCCTGCTTTGTGGAATTCCCGATGATGGGAGTCAGCTACCAAGTGAATATGACGATATTCAGGAGGTAGATAACTGGCATCATAAGGGGTTTCTCAGCAGCTAATGGCGGAGAAGTGTGAGAACCTAGGAAGAGCCTAGGAAGTGACCTTAGTCAGATAAGTACACTGACAGAGTAGAGGATTTTGCTGGGGAGCGAGCACGCGTGTTGAGATTGGTGATTGAGAAGGTTGAGCAGCTACTTAGGGAATCTGGGATGGTCCGTGTAGAGAGTATGGGTAGATGTGGCAGGTAGTATGGGCCCGTACTACTTAAAAGTAGAGGACTCATACTCGATGCAGGGAGTATTCCAGAGGTTATAAGTAGCAGATCAAGAGGTGATGTCATGGTTCGAGTACCATGATTGGAAGCAGATCAAGAGGTGATGTCATGGTTCGAGTACCATGATTGGTAGCAGATCGAGAGGTGATGTCATGGTTTGAGTACCATGATTGGTAGCAGATCGAGAGGTGATGTCATGGTTCGAGTATCATGATTGGTAGCAGATCGAGAAGTGACTTCATGGTCCGAGTAACATGATTTGTAGCAGATCGGGAGGCGATGTCATGGTTCGAGTACCATGATTTGAGGCAGATTGAGAAGAGAGGACATGGTTCGAGCACCATGATTCGTAGTGGATTAGGAGGAGATAACATGGTATGGGTACCATGATTCATAGTAGATCAAAGGGTGGCCACATGGTTCGATTACCATGATATGTGGCGGTTAGTGCTTCTGTTTTACTGGTTATTCCGTGGTGATTGTCTAGACCGGGATCGGATGTGGAAGAGTATGGGGCCAGAAGGCCAAGATGAACGAGTTTTAGTGGAGCACCCTTGAGAGGGAAATTGAGTTATCTCTGAGGGATTGTTGGTGATATGCCAGTGGAGTCGCAAGACTCAGGGTTGAGTAGGGATGGTGCGTTATGGAAGAATACGGTCTGGGATGGGCGACCGACCGATAGTAGAGATGTCACTTTCTGTGACCGGAGTTGTGCTATTTCCGTTTCTTGTGGGAGATGTAAGAGGTGTTGAGATTTTAGTTTCTGAGTTTGGGGGTAAGCCCTGTGGGATTGAACTGATGGTGATCTTCAAGCAGAGTATATGGCAGTAGGTCTACCGCGAGGTAAAGATATAGCTTGAACAGGTCGTCAGTGGGGACTGAGATGGTCCAGGACCAGGATGCACCCTATTGAGTATAGTAGGGATGTGTTAGCTGTAGCGGCAGACGATCAAAAGGAGTATATTGGGGCGGTGGCTCTTATTGTCTTCGATGGGTATCAAGAATGGAAATGTGGTTTCTGCTCTTATGATAAGTGAGGTGTTGGAACGTTGGTTGAAGAGTCGAGGATGAGGAGTACGATAGCTCATTATTCCAGACTAAGAGTCAGGGTTAGTACTGGACAGTCGGGAGGTCCGATGATGGAATGGTGTGAGATTCTGAATGACTAGAGGCAGTCATGATGGGAAGTTATGAGGACTTCGCATGAGATTCGATGTATTTGGAGATGCTTGATCTCTGTCGGGGAGGTCATCAAGCGTTGTGTAGCACCTTCCAAGTGTAGGTGCGATGTTCTGGTGGAATCAATCTATGGGATAGATTGTTGGTGCACCAAATTAGTGATGGTTTAAATCCTAAGTGGGGGAGAACTGGGTATTTTGTTGAGAGGATCAGAGAGCTGTTCGAGATCGGTTAGAGATCTGGATATAGAGACCTGCGGTGCGGATACATGTGATCATGGTTATTGGTGATTGAAGCGAGGTACATAGCGAGATAATGCATGTGGTATATGTTTGGTAAAGGATGAATGTCTCCATGACAAGTGGCCATCGGTCGGAGACCTTGTGACGGATAGGAATTCTTTGAGGTGGTTGGCTCATAGGGTAAGTTAGGCGGTGGAAGAATTCTGGTTCAATTTTTGGGCTGTTATGCAGTTGGGGAAGGGCAGAAATTGATTTTGGCAACTAATTCCAGGGTCGTTATGAGTATTCTGGCATGAGTTTGAGCAATATAGGATGGAGTTTCGGATTGTCGTCAACATGTTCTGAATCATTGACGATCCCTCTTTGTTGCAAGTGAGAATTGGAATATTCCAAAATTCCAGGTTGTGTAACAGGAAGATCCGTGGCTGAGGCAAAACATCATGAGGTCCTATGGTGGTGTATCGAGGTATCTGAGTTTAATGCCTTGGATTTTGGATAATTTTGGGACGTGAGTTGAGACGGAAAGTGGTGTGTCAAGTATCTATGATTCCAATGGGATCCTTTCGGTTAATGACAGCAAGTGGGATTATCTAAGCCAATGGATTGCAGCAAGGAAAGGTGTTTTGTTATGACGATTGTCGTCAGATATAGTGATGCATAATTCGGGTAAGTGCGTACACCTATCTATGGTTGGTCCGCAGGGCATGAGTTAATGATCACAGTGTGGCGTCGACCCGAGGATGAGATAGTGAAGTGGTAAGTGCTAGTGCGGTGAGACTGCGGGGAGCTGCAGTTTTAATGAGTTAGTGAAAAGGGGTGTGGTGATGCTACAGGGAGCCGTAGTATCCACCAGATAGCGAGATGGTGTGGCGATGTTGCGGGGAGCCATGGTACTCGCCAATCAGAGGGGTAGTGTTGTGATGCTACGGGGAGCCGTAGTACTCACTAGTCAGCGAAAGGGTGTTGTGGTGCTACGGGGAGCCGTAGTACCCATTAGTCAGTGGGAGGTTGTTGTGATGCTGCGGGAGCCATAGTACTCACTAGTCAGCAAGAGGGTGTTGTGATGAAGTACCCTCTAATCAGAGCATGACGCAGAAGAGTTTTAGGATTGAGTAGCCCAATATTTGAGTTGTGGTAATCGCAATCCAAGGGAATTGGAGGAGTGGTATGCGCGTGGGTTGTCGGCCATGAGTCGTGAATTGAGCGCTTCCTAGGGACGAGTGGTTCCAACTATGGGTCAGATCAAACTCTCGAGTTGAGTTGGGTCCTGGTGGTGTGTTGGGTAGACGATATGAGATTCTTGAATCAGAGGTGGGTTCCATGTGATGGGTATTGTTTGTCATCTGATGTCACAGACCCAAGTAGGTCAGTGCCTTGGTTTGGGAGGTGCCGCGGGATGCACGAAACTAATGAGCAGTAAGAAACAAAGTTCAGGGGTGAGCCGATCTTCAGTAGGGTTGTAGTGTTCGCTTGAGGGAAAGTGAACTGCGTGACTTGTGTGTCACTAAGAATTGAGATAGTTACTATAAAGAGGGAAATCGGTGAGACCTTTTGGTTATGGAATGAGTGAACTTGAGGTTCATCTATTGGGTTTATAGAGGTCAGAGATTATCTCCAGGAGAGCATGATCTTTTTCTTGTGTCCGAGATTAGAAATTTGGGTTCATCCTCTCTGATGAATCCTGATGATTGTTCTTGCAGTGGGTCCTGGAGAGAGGGGGAGATTATGACCTTTCTGTTCCTTTTGAGTTGTGATCGGGATCGATCAGGGAATTAGGGTTAGTAGGGTGTTTTTAGATTCTGTTAGTCGGTGGGCGATTAACAGGATAATGTTTCGAGGGTGGTCTGGCAAGGAGATAGACCGCAAGAGTTTTAAAGTTCTGAAGATTCAGATTGGGTACCGCAGCGGCAGTTGGGTCTGCCCCTTTCGGTCCGGGAGTCCCCGGTGGGATCGAGTATCTTTGGAAGTGATTGTTGTATGGTTTGAGGATCTTTGGTGGTTCATCTCGGTTTTTTGGTTTCGATCTATCTGTTGGTAAGGAAAACTTTCGAGGGAGAAATCTAATTCAAGGGGGGAGAATTGTAACATCCTGTTTCGGGTTGTCCGTTATTAGGGTTCATGAGCCACGAGCCGGCCATGAGGAGGTCTCGGGTTGCAGTGAGTTGCTAAAGCGTAGGGCATCTCATCATATTTTCGTAGATATGAGGATCTTTGGAATCAGAGTTATATCAAAGAAGCTTTGATAGTTTGGAAGTTATGGCAAGCTTGGTCCTTATTGAGAAATGGGTTGCAATCAGGTACGTTGGGCGTAAGTATGGGTTCGCTTAGCGTACCTATGAACGTGGAATGGACGCGAGGACCACCTAGTACGCTGTGCGTACCAGAGGGTACGCTAGGCGTACTAGGTACAGAAAGAAAACCCTAATTCGAGTAGTGTCCCTATTTAAAGAATGAGATGGTCTCATTTATGGCCACCTTCCTCAATCAATAAACCCTCTCAAACCCTAATATCCATTTTTGAGCTAGTGGGTGGCCATGTTGAGCTTATATGTGCTCTTGTGTGCTTGTGAAGAAGGAGAGAAGGCCTTGAAGAAGAAAGTGTCACACCCCCAAACCACAATGGCGGAAAAGTTCGGGGGTGGCTGACGTCATGCGTAGTATCACAACAATTGTATCATAGCAAGCATACTAAACACAACCAGACATTGAATACATATATGAAAAAGGTTTACATTGTTTAGTACATAGTTTTGTTCTTATCAAAAGTAAAATTGAAAGGTGCGACTCTAACGCTTCATACTCGAGTTTATCCCGGGAAAATCCTATATTTTCCCTAAAGATTAATGGTTGATTATCCGTTTTAAACTGAGGTTTGCAAGTATCTACCATACTCGAGTTGATAAAAGCAGTTTTCTTTTAAACACCATGGTTACACCCAGAGAGGTATATTATCCTTATTACATAAATAAAACTAAACAAAAGAAAACCGTGATGAACTAAGTTCTGAAGGTATTATTATTAATACCCTCCAGTAATTAAATCGGTTATTACTTTGACGTTAGTTCACTTGATTCATTATTACAAAGGTAAATCTCTGCTACCTAAGTTTTGAGTTTCATGACCATAACTGACTGGATATAGCCCGCAACAGCCTGTATCCTTAATGAATTTGTCACCCGAAGACCTGCCGGTCCGACTGTAGCTAGCAGTGAGGTACGGGATTGTCAGTCCCGTATAGATCTATACACAACAGTGACGCTCTCCCTACAAGAGACTCTGGTCACAAGTGCTAGTCCTACACTCTGATTCTATGGGAGTGTTACCAAGGACGTGTCTCAAACTTAGCCTAACAAATTTACATGTAGTAGTAGAGAAATCCTGTTTATGATTTGCATGAATCCTTTATAAAATAATACATTTTACTACATGATTCACAAGTTCATTGTTCTAGTTTTGAAAATTGTTTCTACGTGTTGATTTCTTAATCGGTTGGTAAAACCGTTTTTCGTGTTTGAAAGCATACTGAAAATATAATTATCTTAAACAAAATAATATATTTGAGCACAAGTTTCCTTGTACTTTTGCTTGTATTCCCCCCCCCCCCCTGAAAACATGAAAAACTCAGAAAAGCGTAGGGGTATGAACTCACCTAGGGTGATTTGAATGAAGGATCGACACAAAACGTTGGATGTTCAAGTGAAGCCTTGAACATGATTTGAACCTAAATTACATGCAATGACACATAAAGGAGTCAAATGGAGGTATTTCACCACTAAACGTGATGGAGAACCACTCTAGGAACTTGGGACTACTTGTACTAAGTGTTAGAGCCCTAAAGGATTGCATGAGGTGGATGTATGGCCACCTTTAAGGTGTGTGCGACCATGGGTGTGCGGCCAGGTTGTATGTGCGGTTGCACATAGGAGTGTGCGGCCGAACAGAGGGTGTGTGCGGCTAGGGTGTGTGTGCGGCTGCACACAGGAGTGTGCGGCCATACACTCTTCGTTTATGCCCCAAACATCGATTTTCAAGTGTTTCAAGGCTCAAACCAAGTCCAACTAAGAGATAGAGGGGAAAAACTCTCACTTTGGAGGGTTTTTGAGGTGTGTACGACCTCCTTATGAAGGTGTGTGGCCGTACACCTTCAAGTGATGAAGAACACGAAGAACATTAAGTTTTTTGGGCTTAGATTTAGGTGTTTTACTTGTATAATAAGCTAAATTATGGAATTCTTCACATTTTTGAGGCCCTTAGAGTGTTCTTGGATGAAGTTTTTAGAGAGAGAATGTAGAGAGAGAAAGTAGAGTGCAGCCCAATGAAAGGAATGAGTGAAGGGTTCACCCTATATAAATAGGGATAAGTGTGCAGCTGGAGGATGAGTGTGCGGCCACACAGTCGTGGGTGCGGCCATACACTCGGGTGTGTGGCCACACACTCATGTGTGCGGCCATACACTCGGGTGGGCGGCCACATACTCATGTGTGCAGCCATACACTCCGGTGTGGGACCACACACTCATGTGTGCATCCATACACTCGGATGTGCAGCCACACACTCGTCTGTGCAGCCATACACTCGGGTGTGCGGCCACACACTCATGTGTGTGGCCACACAGTCCTTTTGATGGTGTGTTTGGCCTATTTGCAACCCTAAATCTTAAACCAACCCATTCCTAATTCAAACTTTGGTTGTACTCCAGGCTTTACATGCTTAAATGACCCCTTAATCAGTGCTAGGAGTTAACAGAAATGAGTTTAACTTAAATTAACTGACTAGATGTACTAGGTAGAAGTTTTCGGGTTGTCACATCATCCCCCCGTTAGAGGGAATGTTGTCCCGAAATTCAAAAATAATAATATAATTCATGGCCTTGGAAAAGATGGAGGTACTTAAGTTTCATGGGAATTGCAAATGTCACATTGGACCGACATTTCTTTAGATTCGATACATTGGAGGCAGAAGGGAATTTGCTAAGTTCTCGAGGTAACTGGACTTCGTACGTTTACTGGACCGACCCTAGAAAGGATCTCGGATGGTCCAATGTATCTTGGATTTAGCTTTCTATGCTTTTCGCAACGTATCTGGCCTCTCCAGAGTGAGATCTTCAAGGGACACGTCCACCAATTTCAGGGCTCGTGAAGGTGCTGTTGGGTCTTAACTCTTGACTAGATACATGTTGCCCACTTCAGCCCAGCACAGAGGGGAGCTATGCTTACGACCATAGAGGGCTTCAAACGGTGCAACCTCGATATTGGAAAGGTCGCCGTTGCTGCAAGAAAGTTCGATTAAGGGTAGATGTGTGTCCCATGACACATCTTCAGTTATCCAGATGGTTCTCTTACTTTGTCCTTCTCTTTGTGGATGATACTCTTCATATGAATACTTTCGGATTTTGAAGAGAGATGAATTCTTTGAAGTTCGCATCTGGTTGTCGTCACGAGCAACGAGAGTTTCGCGATCAAACGATTTAAGACAAAAGGGTTTGGTATAAGATAGACTCAGTCGAACTAAACAGGATGACGTCGTAGAATCGCGTGTTAAGTTTGTCTAGGAAGTTCGTTTCGTTAGCATATTGGTGCCTCTGGGTGAATAGCTCTGGTGTTTGTTGTGTTTGATTTGAAGTTAACAGGTACTACTAACACGAGGGTTCTGATGTCTTGAAACTATGATTTTCATGAAATGGTTCTTACTAGATCTCTCTTTGATCGTTTTGTGTACACAAGCCGTGCATAATTACAACTGAACTTAACGTATTCACTAAATTGTCATAACTTACTCATTAGGGGCTTTAAATCTTTTAAGAATGTCGTGATTTAATTTGGACGAGGAAATAATCACGATTATGAGCAATTATAGGGGTTTTCGAAAACGTACCAAAACACAGCAGGTTTCTTTGATGCCTCCTCATTCCCTGAGGTTAGAATCCTCCTGTTCTATTGTTATTCTCTATTGAAATGACCCGTTTCGCCACATGCACCGCACACTTGAACTATGCTAGCATCGGTAGTGGAAGTGATGTATTGAGTCGGGGTCTTCGCGAAGTGAGCTTACTTGCCATCCTTAGCCCTTGGACAATTTCTTTTGAAATTCCCTACACTACCACAGAGGTAACAGGTTGGACTAGCCGCAACATTGGTATTAAGAGTGACGAAGTTGACTAGGCTCCTACGTCTGCTGGAGGTGTGCCCCTTCCTGTTGCATCTGGTGCAATGCAGCACTCGACAGACTTGATGATGATGGTAGTTGCATTTGCTGCAGTGTGGGAGGTTTCCGAAGTAGGGTGTGGTTGGTGTTGGAACAACAGGGCTGACTGGGGTATTGACTGCCCCAATTCGTTGCCTTTCGGTAGGTCCTTGGGTTGAACAAGTTCCTTTGAACTTTCGTTTCAGGAGGTTAGGTTGGGGATCAAGGGTTTCCTTTCCGGTAGGCACTTGTTGTTGAGGTTGGTTAACACCAAGGTTTGGCCTTCTACTCACATTTGTTTTGTTAGCGTTAAGAACAGCTAGTGTGGCTGCTACGGCTACTGTGATAGTAGCTTGGAACGTAGCTGAGTCCATCTGGAGGATTGGAGACTTACCAGTTGGTTGGTTCTGCTTCTTCGGAGGCATGATCTGCTATATGTCAAGAAAAGAGTTTGTGAGCAACAATGGTTGCCTCTGGATGTATCCTAAACATTTATCTATGCACTAAGATTTCTCGTTTTTGATTCGACCCACATCCCCATGAAGTGGTCCTAGCAAGAATAGAAAATGATTCGAACATAATAAGTTCACATATAAAAACTTACGAACTCCTTGTTGTTCAGCTCATTGCGCTGGTTGGATAACTCTCATATTTTCGTCGGCTCTAGACGATATGGAGATTTAGCTATAAGGATAGTTCCGGGGATAGAGTCGATACGGGATTCAACTAGACACTCGGAAGAAATCCTTTGAATGTCTTTGGGGAAGACATCAGGAAAGTTGCAGACTTCGGAGATGCTCTCGATGTACTTAACTTCTTGTGTCTCATTGTCAACATGAGCTAGGAATGCATAGCATTCCTTCCGCAGATGCTCCTAGGCTTGACGCAGGAAATGATACGAAGGTTTGAAAAATCTTATCACTAAGGCCAATGAGGATTTCATTGAAGGGAAGATTGAGATGAATCGCTTCCACAAAGCAAAGGATATCAGCACGATTTTAGGCTTAACCATTTCGTGCCGATTAGGATATCGAAGCTGATACGAAATTGATGGGGAAAAGGAATAATCATCTAAGTACATCTTATGATTCACGTTTTGAGGACAAAACAGTGATGGGACCTTGATAGAGTTGCTTACTTTTCATGCTATCAATCTAAGGTACACTTTTGACAATGAAAATCTTTAACTGAGATATGATAGTTGCCACCATTGTCGATATCAAGATTACACAGAGTTTGAAAAAATTTGCCCTAGGAGTAGGTCTACCACATACCAACAGAGTAACAATTTGACAACATAAGGAACTAGCAAATCGGTACTTGCAAGGCTAGAATGTCTACAGAGAAAGGAGCTACTTGGAACATAAATACGGAAGCTATTCTTTAGACCAAAAGGAAGGAGAAGTAGAATATTTCCTATTGGCGACGGGCACTTCTAGGGCGGAACCTTAGGTTAGTCAAATGGGGGTCCATTTCAAGCAGGCGACTCTCGTATACTGATTGGCGTGCTTGGAGCTCTACGACTTCAGCTCGAGTTGTAGCTAGATCTCGTTGCTGGGCTTCGTTGTCTTCTCAAAATCCTCCCATAAGCAACCTCAAGACTATGAATATGGTTTGTGTTGGCATCTAATTCTTCCTCGAGTTCCACAGTTCGTTGAATGGCCGCCACATTCATTTCAACATTGCGGGCCACTCGGCGAACTATGATGGGAAGGGCTCTATCTGCGGAGTCTCCTCCGTCTACATTGTAGAAGCGGCGTTCCCCATTATACGAGCGGGGATGGCCTTGTTCGTGACTCCACCTATCCAGGTTTCCGACCCACATAGGCATTGGGCCTTCGAGTATGAGCTGAGGGTTGGGATTTGGTATTGGGGCTACTGGGGAAAGTTCTTGACTTCTGGTTCCGAGTCAGTCTCTACAAGACATGGTTCATCAATGCCATCGTCAAAAGGGATTTCATGGTTTCCTTGTAGCTCTGGTTCGATCCATCCATCATCTCCTTGGTTAGGAAAGTACGGGTCGCCAGGAAGATGGATTCCAGCCATGCTATCTACGCGGGGTGAGGGTAAAGGGATAGTTATTAGGCATCGAATCTAATAATACTTCCAATGTATTATAGTTTCATGATTGATTCTCGAGGGATGGATTCTTGGGTAAGTTTCTGGTTCGGTCGTTATAGCATGTTGGTCATGTCTCAACTAATTATAGTTGATCAGGCTATATTCACCCTAGACATGATTACACAACTACCCAGGTTTAACCGCGATATCTAACATCCAAATACTTTTGTTTTGTTCTACTTACGACACGGATTTCGATACTCGGGTATACTTATATAAAAATACTTGTATTTTTCAAAGTATACTTTTAGTTTAGAGAACTTAGGCCCCTTAATATTTATAGTTGTATACCATGTAAGGTTCGGTATACTTAGTTTACTATAAGCAATGGATCTGATACCAATTTGTCACACCCAGACATTGAATACATATGTGAAAAAGGTTTACATTGTTTAATACATAGTTTTGTTCTTATCAAAAGTAAAATTGAAAGGTGTGACTCTAACTGTTCGACTTCTCCGAACTCCTGGAAATACCTGTCTACTAATTCCCTTAGAATACAAGCAGTTTTGAAAGAATGTCAGCATAAAGCTGGTGAGTTCATAAGCATTTAGTTTTGGTGGAAAAGTGTTCTTTGATTCCTTTTGAAAAGTGTTCCTCAAGAAAATCCTATATTTTCTTATGAAAAGCGTGTTTGAAAACCCATTCATTCCATGAATTCCAGGTTCGTACAGAACATGTACAATCCAATGTGTCGTAGAATGAATATGAATATCCGTTGGTTGTAAAACAATCCGTTTTGAATAGTCGGTTTATCTCGGGAAAATCCTATATTTTCCCTAAAGGTTGATGGTTGATTATCCGTTTTAAACTGAGGTTTGCAAGTATCTACCATACTCGAGTTGATAAAAGCAGTTTTCTTTTAAAAACCATGGTTACACCCAGAGAGGTATATTATCCTTATTACATAAATAAAACTAAACAAAAGAAAACCGTGATGAACTAATTTCTGAAGGTATTATTATTAATACCCTCTAGTAATTAAATCGGTTATTACTTTGACGTTAGTTCACTTGATTCTTTATTACAAAAGTAAATCTCTGCTACCTAAGTTTTGAGTTTCATGACCATAACTGACTGGATATAGCCCGCAACGGCCTGTATCCTTAATGAATTTGTCACCCGCAGACCTGCCGGTCCGACTGTAGCTAGCAGTGAGGTGCGGGATTGTCAGTCCCGTATAGATCTATACACAACAGTTACGCTCTCCCTACAAGAGACTCTGGTCACATGTGCTAGTCCTACACTCTGATTCTGTGGGAGTGTTACCAAGGACGTGTCTCAAACTTAGCATAACAAATTTACATGTAATAATATAGAAATCATGTTTATGATTTGCATGAATCCTTTATAAAATAATACATTTTACTACATGACTCACAAGTTCATTGTTCTAGTTTTGAAAACTGTTTCTACATGTTGATTTCTTAATCGATTGGTAAAACTATTTTTCGTGTTTAAAAGCATACTGAAAATATAATTATCTTAAACAAAATAATATATTTGAGCACAAGTTTCCTTGTACTTTTGGTTGTATTCCCCCCTGAAAACATGAAAAACTCGAAAAATCCTAGGGGTATGAACTCACCTCAGGTGATTTGAATGAAGGATCGACACGAAACGTTGCATGTTCAAGTGAAGCCTTGAACACGATTTGAACCTAAATTACATGCAATGACACATAAAGGATTCAAATGGAGGTATTTCACCACTAAACGTGATGGAGAACCACTCTAGGAACTTGGGACTACTTGTACTAAGTGTTAGAGCCCTAAAGGATTGCATGAGGTGGATGTATAGCCACCTTTAAGGTGTGTGACCATGGGTGTGCGGCCAGGTTGTGTGTGCGGTTGCACATAGGAGTGTGCGGCCGAACAGAGGGTGTGTGCGGCTAGGGTGTGTGTGCAGCTGCACACAGGAGTGTGCGGCCATACACTCTTCGTTTATGCCCCAAACATCGATTTTCAAGTGTTTCAAGGCTCAAACCAAGTCCAACTAAGAGATAGAGGGGCAAAACTCTCACTTTGGAGGGTTTTTGAGGTGTGTACGACCTCCTTATGAAGGTGTGCGGCCGTACACCTTCAAGTGATGAAGAACACGAAGAACATTAAGTGTTTTAGGCTTAGATTTAGGTGTTTTACCTGTATAACAAGCTAAGTTATGGAATTCTTCACATTTTTTAGGCCCTTAGAGTGTTCTTGGATGAAGTTTTTAGAGAGAGAATGTAGAGAGAGAAAGTAGAGTGCAACCCAATGAAAGGAATGAGTGAAGGGTTCACCCTATATAAATAGGGATGAGTGTGCAGCTGGAGGATGAGTGTGCGGCCACACAGTCGTGGGTGCGGCCATACACTCGGGTGTGCGGCCACACACTCATGTGTGCGGCCATACACTCGGGTGTGCGGCCAGACACTCATGTGTGCAGCCATACACTCGGGTGTGCGACCACACACACTCATGTGTGCATCCACACTCTCGGATATGCAGCCACACACTCGTCTGTGCAGCCATACACTCGGGTGTGTGGCCACACACTCATGTGTGTGGCCACACAGTCCTTTTGATGGAGTGTTTGGCCTATTTGCAACCCTAAATCTTAAACCAACCCATCCCTAATTCAAACTTTGGTTGTACTCCAGGCTTTACATGCTTAAATGAGCCCTTAATTAGTGCTAGGAGTTAACAGAAATGAGTTTAGCTTAGATTAACTGACTAGATGTATCGGGTAGAAGTTTTCGGGTTATCACAGAAAGATTGGAGTCCAAGCTTCTAGATCTGAGCTAAGCTGAGTAGGGAGCTTCTCACAGAGGAAAAAAGCTTCACTTGGTCTCTCTTTGTTATGAACATCATCTAGGATCATTTTTAGGGTTTAAGTCCCAAAGGTGGAGACTTTATGAGCAAAGGGACTCCATGGACCTAGATCTGTCCTATTTCAGTGTAATATGTGTTGTAGATCCACAAAAATCCAATCTTGGTCGTTACTATGCAGTCATGCATGAGTTAAGGACTTAATGAGGAAAGAGGATAAAAGGTTGGAGTGAGTGATGATCTTTACAGCCATGCAAAGGCATAAAGGTTTCGACTTTATGGCTTAAGAGATAGTAGAGTGCCTGAATCTGAGATATAAGCTTATGTGTTAATCTATTCAGACCAAAAATCATGAAAGTATGAAACTGAGACTTACGATGGGTGTAATCCCAGTACGTGCCGCGTAGGGGGTCGAGTTCCTCGATTCTGGATGACCACATAGTACGCCCCGCGTACAGAGTTGGTACGCGCAGCGTACGTCCCTATAGTTGACTTTCGTTACTTTTAGGGTTTGGTCAACATTTGGACTTTTGGACCAATAGAGGGGTAAAATGGTCTTTTAGCCTTCTTAGAGAGCATATGAAGGGGTTAGCCTAGCCTTGAGAGCCGTTATTGATTTGAGATAATTACTTTATGTGATTAGGCAGGGGCTAGTTTATTGTTTCGAGATCGGAGATATCGTGCACGTGAGTTACTAGACATCGTACGGGGTGAGCCTATCACTATAGTTTACCTAGAGTGGTATTTAGAGTTGTGTGACAGAGTACCTTGTATGCTATTTATATGATGTGTTACACTGCATTATTTCTATGTGATTTATGCTATGTATTGTTCAGAGTTTACAGAGTTAGGGACGGAAGGTCCAAAGAGTTAGGACCAGAGGGTCCACAGAGTTAGGACGAGAGGGTCCACAGAGTTATAGCCTCGAGTGGCTAATATGTGTTGTATGTGGTATTTTGGTGAACTCACTAAGCTTCATGCTTACCGTGTTATGTGATATGTGTTTCAGGTTTCTCAGGATAGCGGGACGACACCGACTTGATTATACACACCAGTGCAAGAGTTATGTTTTGAGGATCCTAGATTGTAACCAAACAAAAATGGAGTTGCGTTTGTAAATTAAATAAACAAGATTTTTATAAATGTGTTATGAGAATTATATGATTTTAAATAAAAAAAATTGTTTTAAATTTTCACGTCGTTACATGGAAAGCCCTAAATGTACCAAAAGTCCAAGCCCAAAGGATGAATAAACATATGGAAGACCAAGACAGGGGAACTTTACCTTGATTGAGCTGAAAATGGAACTAGATCTCTGAATCTCTAATCCCCAACTCGAACTCTCAAGCTTCTTTGTTGTTCTCAAGCTTCACAAACCACCAAATGCACCAAAATGGCCTTAGAACACACAAAAACGACTAGGGTTTCGATATACAACTTTCTGGGAGTGATAGGGACAATGGAGGTTGAGATAAGGTGTTTAAATAGGGTGCAAACCCTCACATTTAGGGTTTCAATCAAACAGTGCCTACTCGCCGAGTCAGTCTCCCGACTCGTCGAGTAGGTCACTTAAACTGTCCGCGGATCTTGACTCTACTCGACGAGTTGAGCCTCAAACTCGTCGAGTCCTAGAAAAAACACAAGAATACTTGAATAAAAGGCATACCAGGAATCGGGTGCTACAAATCTCCCCCACTTATCTTAGACTTCGTCCTTAAAGTCTTCTGCTCGGTCCAGAAAAAGCTCGGGGTAATGCTCCCTCATCTCGTTCTCCGGCTACAATGTCCATTCCGAGCCCTTGCAGTGCTGCCACTGCACCTTTACCAGCTCCACCCTCTTGTTCCTCAGATCCTTTGACTTCCTATCAAGGATTGCCACTGGCCACTCGATGTAGTTCAGGCTGTCATCCACTTGAATATCCTCTAAAGGCACCACTGCCGAATCATCCACCGGACACTTCCGCAACTGGGAGACATGGAAAGTGCTATGAATCTGACTGAGTTCGGCTGGCAGATCCAGTCTATATGCCACCTTGCCCACCCGGGATATAACCCTGAAGGGTCCAATATACCTGAAGCCCAGCTTGCCCCAATTCCTGAATCGAATGACGCCCTTCCAAGGCGACACCTTCAGGAGCACCATATCCCCGACCTGGAACTCCAGGTCCGATCGACGCTTGTCGGCATAAATTTTCTACCAACTCTGAGCAGTCTGAAGCCTGCTTCGCACCTGCTGGATTCTTTCTGTAGTCTTGAGTACCACCTTGGTACTCCCCATGACCCTCTGACCAACTTCACCCTTGCATATCGAGGTCCTGCACTTCCTCCCATACAACATCTCAAAAGGAGGACGGTCGATACTCGCATGATAGCTATTATTATAGGAGAAGTCCGCCAAAGGAAGGTAAGTATCCCAACTACCCCCAAAGTCTAAAACACATGCCCACAACATATCCTCCAGAGTCTGGATCATCCTCTTGCTCTGACCATCTGTCCGCGGGTGAAAGGCAGTGGTAAAATGTAGACGAGTACCCAACTCATCATGAAACTTCTTCCAAAACCTGGAAGTGAACCGTACGTCCCTATCAGAAATCACTGAAACCGGCACCCTATACCTCACCACCACCTCCCTGATATAGATGTCAGCTAACCTCTCGGCTGAGATACTCTCCTGAATTGGGATGAAATGGGAGCTCTTGGTCAATCGATCAACGATGAACCAAATCGAATACACTCCTTGTGCGGTCCTGGGAAGCTTTGCGATAAAATCCATAGTAATATCCTCTCATTTCCACAGCGGGATGTCCAATGGCTGGACCTTGTCGTGAGGTCTCTGGTGCTCAGCCTTGACCTTCCTGCAGGTCAGACACCTCTCCACGAACCAAGCTACATCCCTCTTCATACAAGGCCACCAATAATCAAGAAAAAGATCCCTGTACATCTTCGTTGCCTCGGGATGGATAGAGAACCTAGATTTGTGCGCCTCCTCCGTCAGTACCTAGCGCACACCCCCATGATATGGGACCCACACCCTACAGTGTAGAGTCAGCAATCCCCGACTTTCATAGTCGAAGGAGGAAACCTGACCCACAATTCGCTCACTCCTCCGATGTTCCTCCTTCATGGCCTCCTGCTGGGCCTCCGGAATTTGCTCCAACAATGGAGCCACAACTGTCATCCTCATACAAATGTCCCTGATCGGCGCTGCCTTGTGGCTGAGCGCATCGGCCACGACATTGGCCTTCCCCGGATGGTAGAGGATCTCACAGTCATAATCCTTTACCACATCAAGCCACCGACGCTACCTCATATTCATATTTGGCTGGTCCATGAGATACCTCAGGCTCTTGTGGTCCGTGTAAATGGTACAATGAACCCCATAGAGGTAATGACGCCAAATCTTGAGCGCGAAAACAACAACCCCCAGTTCCAAATCATGCGTTAGATAATTCGCCTCGTGAGGATTCAATTGTCTCGAAGCGTAAGCGATAACATGCCCTCTCTGCATCAATACCGCGCCCAAAACCGAGATGGACGCATCGCAATATACTACAAAATCCTCCATGCCCTCCAGCAGGGCTATGATTGGCGCCTCGCACAATCTCTGTCTCAAAGCCTCAAACGCGGCCTGCTGCTCAGGCCCCCAATGAAAGACCACGACCTTCCTCGTGAATCGGGTTAGGGGTACAACTATCTTGGAGAAGTCCTGAATGAATCTGCGATAGTCCCAGGAAGCTCCAAATCTCGGATGGAGACCTCGGGACCTCCCATCTCATCACAACCTCAATCTTGGCCAGGTCAACCGAAATTCCGTTCTGATTGACAAGGTGCCCCAGAAACTGCACCTCGCACAACCAGAACTCACACTTGGAGAACTTAGCATACAAGCTCTCCCTCCTCAAGATATCCAGAACCTCCCGCAAGTGCTCCTCATGCTGCTCCCACGTCTTGCAACAAACCAAGATGTCATCGATGAAAACTATCACAGACCGATCCAACATTGGTCTACACACGCGGTTCATGAGATCCATGAATATGGTAGGAGCATTGGTGAGCCCGAAAGGCATCACCACGAACTCATAGTCACCATATCGTGTCCGAAAAGCAGTCTTCTGCACATCCTCCTCTCTGACCCTCATCTGATGATAACCTGAACGCAAGTCAATCTTGGAGAACTAAGATGGTCCCTGGAGCTGGTCAAAGAGGTCATCGATCCTCGAGAGAGGGTAACGATTCTTTACCATTACCTTATTCAGCTCCCTATAATCTATAAAAATCCGATCTGACCCGTCCTTCTTTTCCACAACCAAAATCAGGGCTCCCCAGGATGAACTGCTCAGTCTAATGAATCCCTTGTCTAACAGCTCCTGTAACTATGTAGACAACTCCTGTATCTCAAGAGGAGCCAACCGATACGATGCCTTGGCTATCGGAGCCGCACCAGGGACTAGGTCGATCCTGAACTCTACCTGCCTCTTCGTAGGTATCCCAAGCAACTCCTCCAGGAACACATCCACAAACTCTCGCATAACTGGCACATCGCCCAACGTCGCCTTACCTGCCCCTCGGGTATCCCTACCATAGGCGACATATCCTGCGCAACCCTGCTGAAGATAGCGCCTAGCCCTCGCTGCTGAACATAAAGCTGGTCCTCGTTGTGGCCTCTCGCCCTGAATCACCAGCTCTCCCCCACTTGGGGTCCTGATCCGCACCAACTGCTACGCGCAATCAATCACTGCCCCATTGGGGCTTAGCCATTCCATACCAATAATGACCTTGTTCCCCGCAAAGGTTTGGGAATCAAGTCCACCAAATAACGTTCCTCAAACAACCTCAAAACACAATCTCGGAAAACCTCTCATGCTCGCACGGACTGGTCGTCCGCAATCTCGACCTCTAGAGGGCAATCCAGCATGCCTGAGGACTAAAGAAACTTCTATCTAAGCGCAAGAGAAACAAACGATCGGGTAGCCCCCGAATCAAACAATACCTGAACTGGGATACCGTTCATATGGAACGATCCTAAACACAACATACATATAACATATCAAACTCACATCAACATAATATAAAAGAATAAGGAGAAGAAACCATACCCGTCACCACATCGGGTGCGACGCATGCCTCCTCGGCTGTCAGCTGAAATGCTCGGCTCCGTACCACTGGTGCCTTTGACTTCACCTTCCGGCCATCCATAACCCGCACAGTCGCCGAAGTTGGTGCCACTGTCGGCGCCTCGGCTGCTGTCGTCAATCTGGGGCAGTTGGCCTTTTTATGGCACCTCTGATTGCAATGAAAGCAAATCAGGTCTGATGTTTGAACCGTAGGAGTAGGGCAGTACGATCCCTGCCAAAATGGCCAGTCTTTCCACACTTATAGCAGCCTGATCCCGACCCAGTGCGACAAATTCCCTCATGTGACCGACCGCACTTCCCACAGCGGTCCCGACTCTGCTAGCCCTTCGACCTACCGTCGAATCCCTTGGGTTTCTTCCCTGAAACCCCTGTAACCTGCTTAGTCTCCACCTTCCTCTTCCTAAGGTGCACCAAATCAATCTCCCTCTCCCGCCCTTAGGAATCATGGACTCTAGGGTCAGGCAAGCCGAAAAGCTAACATGCTCCCGAATATCAGCCCACAACATGTCATGGTAGTGGGTCTTCCGTATCTCCTCGTCTCCGACATACTGAGGTACCAACAAGGCTCTCTCCCGGAACTTGGCGGTGATCTGCACCACAGTCTCCGTAGTCTGTCTCATATCCAAAAACACCCTGGCCAGCTGTTGAAGCTCCACAGCTGGTGCAAACTCAACCCTGAACCAAATGTTGTAAAACTCGCCGAGTTGGCCGATTACTCCTCCGAGTAGTCGCTACTCGACCCCTTGCCGAGGCGAGTTACGGAATCCCGAGTACTCCCAGATCGGCCCCTTTACTGATCCGAGTAATGTTGTAAAACACGGTCAAATCGATGATTAATATGTATAATATACTTTATGATTTATTATTTAACACACACATGTGATTATTACTACATATATATCTTAAATTTTCTGTAATTCTTCACGAAGTGAGACCATTATGTGTTTTTTTAGGTTTTGTGTATTCACATGTATCTAATTTTGTTATATATTTCACTCAACTTATGATTTTGACATACATGACTTCCCTAAAAATATTTCTACATGAATTAGCAAATCCGAGTACTCCCCGAGTACTCCCGGGTACTCGCTACTCGGTAGTCGGCTGAACAGGTACTGAGTAACAAGTTCTGCAACCTTGCCTGAACCTGGTCACAAAATCTGACCAAGTCATAGCCTCAAGGATAGGGCCCCCAACAAATCACCGACTAGCTCTACTATTGGGGTATATACACCTTTTCCCAAAAGCCCTTTAACTCCAAATGGGTATCAAACGTTGCATAAGAATGTGATAATCATGAGATTTCAGCCCAATAATGTTAGTATTGGTTCATTCACTTTCTTACTGATGTTAGATCCAAACCCATCTGATAGTTTCACATCTCTTATAAACTTACAAAAAAGAATGCGGTCAGGTTTTGTGAACGAGTAAGGTAGATGGGGTTTAAGGAACTTGTTTCCACTCTTTTTCAACCATTGACTTTTCCGAATGTTTAGTTTTGTGAAGTCCGCCTGAGCATTTGATGTGTCTTTAGATTTATCATTCATTAGAGAAGTAACCAAAAGACTCTCACCCGCATTTTTTTCAATATGCATAAGATCATAGTTTTGCTTCAGCTCTAGAGAAGACCAATACTTAATTTCAAAGAATATGCTCTTTTTAGACCAATTTAACTCAAAATCCTCACAATCTCTCTTAATACCAGCTCGTTGAGTAGCTACTTTACCCAGTGGACGAAACAATAGACAAGTGTGTTGTGCTTGTATTTCTTCCTCACTAAACTGTATTGGAGGGCCTCTTGTCTCGTGTTCGCCATTATAGTCCAAATTTTTCTCTATGGATGGTCAACATCTAAGAACCGACGGTGACCAACGTATACAACTTTATTTGATACTCGGTATGACAGAGTATCTTCATTGCAAGCCGGGCAAGCTTTGTTCCCTTGTCCGCTCCAACCGGATAAACTACTACGAGTTGGAAAGTCGTTTATTGTCCATAACAACAACGCTTTTATATTGAATAATGTATATGTCGTTGCGTCTTTAGTACGTACGCCAAAACCCCATAACTGCTTCAAATCATCCACCAAAGGCCTAAGCAACACATCTAAGTCTTTTCCTGGTGCTTTGGGGCCGGGAATCATCAAGGTAAACATAAAGGAGGACTCTTTCATGCATATCCATGGTGGAAGATTTTAAGCGGTGAGTATGACGGGCCATGTGCTATGTGGATTACACATGTTACCAAATGGATTAAAACCATCAACAGTAAGCCCTAAGCATACGATTCGAGGTTCCCTCGAGAAGTTAGGATACTCCATATCAAATTTTTTCCATGAAGTGCCATCAATAGGATGGAGCATCGTACCATCTTTGGATTGTCAGGTACTGATCCAAATCATATCTTTAGTTGTATGCCTAGAACAGTACAAACGTTGTAGTCTGGGGGTCATGGAGCATCGTACCATCTTTAGACACTTTTGCAACAACTTGTGTTCTTTCCATAAAAGAAAGCAATCATTTTTACATACATGTATTGACTCATAACCCGAGCCGATCTTTTTAAGTGTCTTTTTTGCTTCATAATGTGACAGGGAGACCCTGTTTCCTTGAGGAAATGCAGTTTGCAACAACTCAAGAAGCTGGTCGAATGAACTATCAGTCCATTTGTTGATCACCTAGATATGCACCAGCTTTGCTAAAAAGTCAATGGACGAAAATGAACATCTAGCATATAATTTTGATTGGACTTCCTCTAAAAACTTTTGAAATACATCATCGACACAGCTATTCCCTTCGTCGCGGTTGGTATCATTTTCAATCACACCCTCCATAACATCAGCAATAACATCGACCATCTCGTTACTACGCAGTATGTCTTCGACAATCAGATGAACTGTATTTTTGCCGTGATACTTTCATATAATATAATGTGGACTAAAACTATAGCACCTGGTTCCTGATAAATATTTTTTTATATAATAATTTTGCATTTTGGCCTGGGACTCGGCGAGTTGGTGGCCCAACTCGTCGAGTAGAAGCGGGTTAGACTCGGGGTTTAAATGGTGGACTCGTCGAGTCGGCGGCCAGACTCGGTGAGTAGACTCTGACTGGACAAAACCCTAATCTAAGGATTTTCACCCTATTTAAACATCTCATTCACCCACCCTTCGTCCCATTTGCTCCCAAAAGACCCGCATAGCAAACCCTAATCGTGTGAGTGAAGATCTAAGGCTTTTGAGTGATTTTGGTGCTTTTGTGATCTAAGAAAGGAAGGAAAAGCTTGAAGAAACAAGAAGAGGCTAGAGGGATCCGAGTTTGAGCATCTTCCACGGTCCATTTGAGGTATAAAGCTTATACCTTGCTCTTTATTATCATAGATCTATTCTTGAAGGAAGTTAGGGCTTCTAAGAGCCATTTTGGCAACCAACCATGATTGCAAGCATGGTTGGGGGATAGGGTTTCGGATACAGGGTTCTTGAGGGACCCAAAAGCAGAAAGCAACTGTTTTAGAACCCATGGAAAGCCTCATGCATTTTGGGAGTCCCTTTTTGAGCCATTTGGGCTCATTCTTCCATGCATGCATGTAAAGTTTGTAACTTTACGTGCTAGAACGAGTTTAGGGACCTAGATCCACCTTTTGATCAAGGGTTGTACGCCAGAAATCAAAGAAATGGACTTGGATAGTATAGACTCGATGATTCGTTCTTGGGACTTGGCGAGTTGGTGCGCTTTCGACCACCCCAAACCCATCTATGATGGTCAGTTGTTAGAGAAGGGAGTCCCATAGCTGTTTAGACGTGTTGGGAGACCTGGAGTTTATGGGACTCGACGAGTCCAAGGCAATCTCCTAATATTTGAAGATAAACTCGATGAGTTGTTCATACAACTCGGCGAGTCAAGGCAGGACTAGTTCATCTGATGACGGTGAACTCAACGAGTAGAGGCGTGGATTGAGGACAATTGAAAGGATAGAGACTCGACGAGTTGGCGGCCCAACTTGGCGAGTCAGGTCAACTGGAAGTTGACTTTGACTTTGACTTTGACTTGGTCAGGGGTAAAATACTCATCTTACCCTAAGAGTAGTTATCAGAATCTGATTGAGTGTTTTGCGGGATTTATAGTCGGAGGATTTCCGGAGTAGCAGCAGCAGATAGAGAGTTCCCGCACAGATCAACAACTACTACTACAAGGTGAGTTACCTTCCAATAGGGGTGGGTCTACGGCCATAATGCTGGCCCACAACCAGGGGTATTTGGTAGATGATTGTCTTTTTGATAATTATCTTGGTATGGTTACATGTTTTGGTCATGAGATATACCTTTGTGATGTGCTATGTGTGTAGAAGGGATTAGTTGTCCCCGACATCGGTCGCTAGGATCGGAGGGTAGGTCAGTACCCAGTTATGCCTGACTGGATGATTATCTCTTGTTACTGTATGCTAGTGCTAGGGGGTGAAACAGTCCCCAATTACCGGTTGAAAGATACCGATGACATTTACCGGTTGGAAGATACCGATGATGGTTACCGGTTGAAAGATACCGATGGTAGTTACCGGTTGGAAGATACAGATGATGTTATATGGTATGTGGTATGATGGGGGAACTCATTAAGCTTTGTGCTTACAGTTTCAGTTTTGGTTTCAGGTACCTCTTCGTCTAAGGGGAAAGAGCCGGCGGTGTAGCAGCGCATCACACACATGGTTTCCGCATCGGATTTTCTGGGATTGTACTCTAATTTTCATTGTTCCTAATGATATGGTTTTGAAACATGATTTTGTTATTTTATAAAAGATGTAATATCGACAATGTTCTGGTAGCATATTTTATGATTTACTTAATTTAAAAATGAAATTTTTGGCCTCAAATTTTGGGATGTTACAAAAACCATGTTGAAGTATATGGAATTTCATTATGGCTAGTATTATAAATTTATTGACATTACATTTGTTACACGGGCATCTGGTTTGACCTTTGTTATCGACGTGTGGTTTTGACCTATCAAGAAAAGATTCGAGTCCTTGTTGGAACAAGGTAGAGTTACGGTTTTCAATAGTAGTCCAGGTTTTATCTATAGACATGTTACAACTGAAACATAAGTTAGGTTTTAGTGTTTACTCTACAAGAACTAAAATTAGGATTGAATATTTATAAGGATAGAGTAATCGCTCAATCGGATAGATTATTCATAAGGTTAGACTTCTAAACCCACTTTTTGAATACATTATCTCATATGTGAATGTGTATTACCTGATTGACCGTTTAAGAAAATTTCGATAGTATTTTCCCTTAGCTCCTAAGTATATATATAGAAATATATACTCGAGGAGCAAAGAGAAAATAACAACCGAATCTTTCTTAAACAATCAATCATGTAATACACATTCAAATCTTAAATGAGATAAAGTATTCAAAAAGCAGTCCCAGAATGGGGACAACCCGAAATTAATTTCTAAATCAATTTCAGGCGGGTATTTCTAGGCTCTTGATTATTTAAAAGGAAAATAAAGGAAGATACTTAAACTAAAAAACCTACATTTTATTATTGTAGCAATGTACTTTAAATAATTAAGTTATTAGATTACAACTTAGTAGGTTTACCGTCTTATGTTTTTCGTTTTTGTTTTGTATTATAACATTTTACTTTAAAAAATTGTAGTGTGTGTGTGTGTGTATATATATATATATATATATATATATATATATATATATATATATATACACACTAGCCGTTTACCCGCGCCAAACGACGGGTGCAAGTAGTTTTTTTAAGAGATTAGGTTATAGAGACGATTAGTTCTTATGCAAAAATAGTTTACTACATCTAACTATAAAAGTTGTGGTAACAAATACGAGTCAACCATAATAAAAAATGAAGAGTTCAGACTCTTTATAATGTATTTCTTGACTTCATTATGCTGATAAGGTGAATACATTTAGCAAGGTTATTTAAACTTTTTTAGTAACTTTAAAAATGTGTTTTTTTTTTTCATATGGATAACGATTAGTATGTTTTTGGAGATTACGAGTAGAAATGAAATTATAATTTTTTCCCTTACCACCTTGAGGTAAAAATACAAACAATTTTCCTAATGACAAGAGAACACCTCCATTTAAACAATCAAAATGAATGAATTTGCTTTTATTCAACTAATGAGACTCTACCCCTATTTGTAGCAACCTCTTTTGAACATATGATTACCATTTTCTAGCAAATCCCATAAAAAACATTAACTTCAATTGCAAGATAAAATGAGTACAATTAGATCGCCACACCAACATATGACAATCACACTCAATAGAAGCAATAAAGCAACAAATGTGAAGTAAAATACTATTTTATCCACTTCCAACAACTCCGTCAGAAGACAATAATCTCCATTAAAAGGTCTAAATCTACAAAAGCCATGAAATATGAATAATGCAGCTTTCTTTTCTTTAAAGAACTATCCATGGCCATTTAAAATATAAATGTGAAGTAAACGCTGGTCACAGAAGTTTAGAGGATAAAATATAAACTTTCATGTATATTGGCTTGAAATATCATGCAAAAAGATGTATGTTATACCTTTTCTAGGCGAAGTTTGTCGGTTGATGATGGCATGCATTTGTGTTTTGTTCATGTCGATGTTACAAACCTGATGAACAAAATATATCAATGAGTAGAATTTTAGAAGAACAATGATTTAAAATGAAGATATGGATGTTATAATAAATAAATATATGAAACCATGTTGTTAATTCTTGCATTAACTTCTTTTTTCGAACCTTCACTACAACTTTGTAGACGATAACTTGCTGTTACAGTTCTAGCTTTTCAACACCACGACTCATCTGTTATCACATAAATATTAAAAAAAAAAAAATTTATTACCTAAAGTTTAAAAAGTATAGTTTATTCACATCCCTTCTACAATTCCCATTTCACTGTTATCTTTGACCCAAACCCTTTCATATGCTTCTTAAAGACCCATTCTCTAAACTTACAGAAGGTTAAAAGCCACTTATTTAAACAGCTAGGATCAATCATGATATCATGGAAATCTTGAAAGAGTAACATGCTCCACTCTACCACAAGTGCAGATGCAAAATTATAATTTTGGTTATTTAAGCTGCTGCCACTATTCATGAAGCTCTGTGGGCTTTGTAGACACTAAATCAGTACTATGAGAAGAAAATTTACCAAAAAACTCCCAACTATAAAATGTGATTAAGGGGAAAACAACAAATGGATCAAATATATATCAATCACAAATCAAGGATGCACCTCTGCACAAAAACCAGGAAGAATCAATGAGAAACTGAGTGAGCATTAATAAAACAGACTAATTAAAGTGGTGACAGTTGTAGACTTTTAGTAGCTACCTTTCATGCTCCTTAAATAAGAAAAAAAAAACATAAGTGTACACCTTCAATCGACTCTAATATGTACATGTAGTAGGGAAAAATCTTAGAAAGGACTCAATCGACTCTTAGGTGTATTTGGGTCTTGTATCTTTAATTATATATATTTACAATAAATGTATATATAAAAATATAAATAAACTTAAAAAATTACTTAAAAATACCATTGAATCCTTGTGTGCAAAGTATATTGCTTTATAAAGATGTTGAGGGTATAATCGGTATAAAAATAATGAGCTTACCACTCAACCTAAGGAGATCATAAGCAAAATCCTTGTGTGCATGTAATCTATCAATGTCCTTCCATCAACAGGTGACTGCAAAAGAAAAAAGAAAAAAAAAAAAAAAAAAACAATCCCAATCAAATACAAATTAAGAAACCAATATTTTCCCAATATTACCCTCCAATACCATATTATGCTAAATGTGACATTCCTTAAGACGAACTTTTATAACATCATGTTATTGTGCTCTAGCTATGCTACCACTCCTCAAGAAGCTTCAAGTTCTGGAATTGAATTTATTATGAGTTAAACATTATATTATAAGAAGTATTTATAAAAAATCAATTAAAGGGCAACATGATCATTTCTTATGGAATATGGACCAAAATCATTGAAAACTCCAAAAAAAAAAAGGGTTGAATTATAACCAGATCAAAAAATTAATTAGTAAAATGTGACTTGGCAGATGAAGCAACCCTTTTACAATTCTGATCAATATAGTTGTATATGGTACTTAATCATCCCCCATCCACCCACCCCCCATGAGATCAGATCTCTCACATAGATGCCCCCAGCTCTACACACACACACACATTAACTATAACATTGTAGAAAACTTTTTTTTGCTCCGAAGCCAAGCCACAAAATTAAGCTTTTAGTTCATTCTTTTGAAATTTAGCTGTTAAATGCAAACACACACAGTAAACAGATCCTGAATACACACACCTAATTTTTATGTATAGTGAAGAGGGGAAAATTAAAAGGAAACACATATCTGATTCATTCTTCTCTAAACTGGGAATTATGACTTGTTTTGGTAGAGTGGTGGTGCAATGGCTGTTGCCATGATACCCACCACCAAAACCACCTTATGCTGCCACCATCACTGTCCATCTTAATCACCACCAACCACTATCCTCCACCACTAAAAATTGTAACACATTATAGCCTCCCTACTGAGACCACTCTGTGTGAACCTCCTATTGGAAATCTATAAACAATAAAAAGAGTGAAATCAGGGGGGAGAGCGAAAGTTTACCTACATTTTATCAAAGCAAGCAATGGAGAGGAGGATAAAGTTAAGAAGCTACATTCAATGTCTTCCTCATCATCTCGACTAATCGACTACTTGTGGAAGACCTACAATAATATGTAGAGTAAAAAAAGAGTCAAGGAATGAAAAGATATTGTTTCAACCTATCCAAAAATTTTAAAACATATGAAAGTTTACCTACATTTTCTTTAGACCCCATTGACTCATTCTCGACCAATTTTAAATTTAAGAGTCTGAGAAGATTACACTGTTAACGACCGTGTAAAATTCATAACTTGTACATACGGACTTCCTTTTCGAATATCTTTTTACGTTGAAATCCTATTAATGAGGTCTTCAATTCTCATTTAGGTTGTGTCGGCTAAAAATAGATCGATCTAAAATTCGATTTCTAGGTTGTGCACTGCTATGTTAAATCTTAGAAAAAATCATAACTTCCTCATACGAAGTCAGATTTGGACGTTCTTTTTATTCACGTTCTCGGTTTAACATATACTACGGCTTTCGTTTAGATCCCTAAGGCTAAAAAGTAATTTATCAAAAATCCACATTTTACGTTACGCGAAGCCGTGCCGGTTTTGTCGTAAAACTTCGACGGGTCATAACTTCTTCGTTAAAACTTGGATTTTAGCATTCTTTATATGTACAGAATCCTCATGACATATACTATATGTTGGTTAAGATTATTTATTCTAAACAATTTTCTATCAAAAATTCATTTTTAATGCTTACTATCTCCAAATTAACCAGAATAGGCGGGCGTTACAATCTACCAACAACACCATCGTTCGCCACCACCACCGTCCACCACCACCCACAGATGAACAAACATACACGAAATTAGATGAACACACACAATACACGAAATCTGAAGAACAAACAAACATATCAATAGAAACGTCCGTCGATGTTTCAACAGATTCAACAAAAATACACACATAGATTAAACTCGCACATACACAAAATCTGAAGAACACACAAACATAGTAACACAAACACCCATCGGTTTTTCAACAGATACAACACAAACAAACACACACACACACAAAATCTAAAGAACATGCAAACAAATCTACAAACATCCATCGATTTTTCAACAGATTCAACAAACACACACACACACATACACAAAACCCAAAAATCGATTCTCTCTATCTCTCACAGATTTGAAACACCATTTTTCTTCTTCTTCTTTTCTCTTCACAAATCTCAAACACCATTTTTCTTCTTCTTCTTCTTCTTCTTCTTCTTCTTCTTCTTCTTCTTCTTCTTCTTCTTCTTCTTCTTCTTCTTCTCTCACAGATCTGAGATGGTATTTGAAATCAGACCTGAAATGGTAGTGTTTGTCGTAAATCCAATTTTGCTAAGGGTCTCGTCGTAGGTATAAAAAAAACCCTAGCTTCGTCAAGCAGTACATCACAGACGTGTCCCCCTCGATTTACAGTCGCGAAATTCCCCATTTGAAAAACCTAGCCGCCAAGAAACCCTAACTTCAGATCTCTATCTCTTTTCTTTCTTCCTCGGCTGTCGAGGTTCAAAGACAGGGCAACAACGATCGAAGAGGGTGTTTGGTGTGGTGAAACCTGACTGGAGAGTGGCAGAGGGGCAGCCTAGGCCGGCGACATCTACCAGTTTCTTCTTCTTTTGCTTGTGGTGAGAGAGAGAGAGAGAGAGACGATATTTTTTCTTTTTCTGTACTAAAAAAATTGAAAAATAAAATACAAAAGGCAAAATCATCTTCTTAGAAAAAATTAAATCAAATCGACCAAGCTCGCAACAAAATGAAAACTAACAGACCATTGGTGCTAGACATCCACTATTCTTCCAATTTTGTCTAATAGATAAGAATCAATTCTTTAGGCCCTCGAAGTTATACAAATGTCGAGGTGGGCCCACAATTAAACCTATTAAATCTAGCGACCAGCTGACGACCACTCCTATCGGTCTTCCTCGGTTTTCTTGCTAAAGCCGTATTCTATTTCTTCAATCTTCATCGTGATCCAGTTAGGGTTTATATTCTCGGGACTCGGGTATGTGATTTTGTTAATCGTATGCCATGGCAATTAGGTTTTATGTGGGATATGTTTATAATATAATCTGTGAATCTATCTAGTTTTTAGATGTTATGCACCATGAATAGTATTAATACCAGATATTCCAGGACGAAGAATGTGATAACTGATTAGTGAGTTTTATGTCTTGACCACGTAAAGTAGAATAAGAGTTAAGGTATGCAGTTAGGCGTACAAATTTCTGAAATTCCAAAATAGTTAATTGTTAGGACAAATTAAGTATATAAAAAAATTGAGAAGTTTATCATGCGTACACCAACTAAAATTGAATTTTATCTTGTAATAAGAACAGATTACCCTAAGTTGTTGAAGTTGATAATAAAGCTAGACCAATATAAATTTGCACAAATTCACATGTGTCTCATCTATGATGCACGGAAACTTCTCTAAGGCTAATGTTCCTGTTTCGGAAACTCCATTGAAACGTATACTCCAAGGAAACATCATGGAATCGTTTCCAGGAAGTATCGGGTATCATAGAAATGTTTCTGCAAAGTTTCCTTGAAGTTTTGGTGAAGTTCCCTAACCATCTCTATTTTATTTTAGGGTTTACAAGGGCTTTTTAAGTTTAAATCCAAAAAAACCCTAAATGGGCTACTGTTTTTAAGGCTCAAAACGTATTCGGTATTCTCCTAAGCCCCTAACCGATCGTCGATCAAAGTATCCTGTCGTGAGTCGTGTCCTGTCTGATTGATCACAATTCGCAAGAATCATTGAAAGATTTAATTATTGATAATTAATTACCTTTGAAAAGATTTACACCCCGTTCCCGAGTTGTAGCAAAGAAAAGAAGAGAAGAGAAAAGAAAGTAATGAGAGAAAAGAAGAGAAAATAAATGAAAATAAATCTTTCTTTTGTGTTCCTGAGTTGGAGAGAAGTGGAAGGAAAGTTAAACATTTTGATCTTTCTCTCCAAATCCTACCAAATCTGAAGGAAAGTGATCCCTCAATTTCCTACATTTCCTTCCTTTAATGAAACTCGGGAACACTATATTTTGAACCCATATCCGTTTCCTCCGTTCATTATCCGTTTCTTGTTGTCTTATCCGTTTCCGTGCAACTTAGTGTCTCATGATTGAACACATATTTTGACCAACCTGTGCTGTTGATGATTGAAGCCTTTTATCTTATCTTCAGCTTCCGATCACCTTCATATGAAATATGTAATGAATTAATTGAATGGTTGATATTTTTTTGGTGTTTTATGTTAATATTGATCTCTTTTGCACTTATGGCTCTACTCAAATTAAATAGATGAAAATGAAAAAACTTTTCATGTATATATAGTTTTTAAATGGTTTTATGTTAAAAAGTATTTACTTTTATCTTTTTCATATCCTTGGAAAAATGCAGGAATACACAATGCCAGAATATCTATGTGAAGTGTTGATTGTTGAAATCTTCACAAGATTACCACCCAAATCTCTACTCCGATTTAGTTCACTCTCCAAGTCATTATACTCTATTATCTGTAGCCCCAATTTCATCCGCATTCACACTTTTCGATCCCCACAAAAAATCCTCATCAGACACACAAATCGTGAAATCTTTTATACATTACATTCAGAAGAGCATCTGGCATCGTGTACCAGTGGTATATCAGCCACCAACTTTCCTTACAACAGCTATTACTGGATTGTTGGTTCATGTAATGGAATTCTCTGTCTATATGATAATTCAGATGAAAACCACGTTATTTTATGGAATCCATCAATTAGGCGCAAACTAAACCTGCCTATTTGTCCTCTTAGATGCTTTCAGATCGGGTTTGGTTTTGACCCAATTACCGATGATTACAAAATTGTGAGTATTCCCAAATATTATGGAGGAGGTCGTGGTCGTGGAATTACACAAAGCTCATTTGTTTACACTATGAAGAAAGGTTGTTGGTGTGAGATTGGTTTCCCTTCTTCTTCTTCTTCATCTGCCTATGGTGTGTTATCATTTACGTGTTTTGTGAATGGAGCATTGCATTGGGTGGTGGTAAAAGATTATTTAACTGATTCAAATGATGATGTAGGCCGATATATACTAACATTTGATTTGAGCACTCATGTTTTTGGCATGATATCATTACCAGAACCAAATTGGGAAACCAGACACGTAACAACCATCCAAGATTCTCTAGCTGTGATTTCTTTGAAACATGATCAAAGTTGGATTTGGATTAGGAGAGAAGCCTCTTGGTCTGTGGTTTATAAATTTGTGGAAGGAGTAATGGGAGTTTTGCAACTGAGCAACAATTATGATTTGTTGGTACGTACTTATGGTAAGACGCTCCAAATTTATAATTCCAAGACAGGGGCGCGATCAGAACTAGTTGGTTTTAATGATGTTTTTTACAGAGATGACATTGTTCTGTGTGTCGAAAGCCTTCAGTTACTCGACACAGGGATTCCTGATTTAAGTTGATGGCTTTTACATGTGTAGTATTGGAATTTATATTTCGTATTCAGGGATTTTTTTTTTTTTTTTTTTTTTTTTCATAATGCTTCCTTGAACCTGCTATTGCATTTAAAATTTTAAAATCCTAAGCCGGTGTTGATTCAAATTCATTCTATAATGATCTTATCTAAGTCGAGTAAATAAATTTAAGTCTATATTTATGTAGAGGGGAATATAAGAGAGCAATTTGAAGCATCTTGAAATCATAAAGTTGTGATTTACGATGAGTGTATGCATCAACAGATTCAAGACCAGTGGGAGTTAATAGATGAATGCTTTTGAATATACTAAAATCAAATGGAGGTAACGGAATAACAAATGTCAGTTTCTGATTTAAGTATGTTACTCTGGTGACCATTAAACATGCACTTAATCATGAGAGCTTAAGAGAATCGTTGTTGAAATAAGATGATCTGATGATGCTTGTGACAGTCACTTGTTAATAATGTCTACTAAATTTCTAATATGTATCATATAGAAGTAGTAGAAGTAGTCGTTGTTGTCCAAATCACAAAAACACCCACTGGTCTCACCCTATCCCAAACCAAATATATTCAAGATCTTCTCACCAAAAGCAACATGCTTCACTCCAAACCCATAACCACACCAGCAGATCCATCCACTCGCCTTGTACTTTTTCTGGTGAGCCATTCACTGATCCAAAATTATACAGACAAACTATTGATTCCCTCCAATATGCAACAATCACACGTCCTGATATAGCCTTTGCAGTCAACCGTGTGTGCCAATTCATGCATGCACCCATCACTCTTCATTGGCAAGCTGTGAAACGCATACTACGATATCTCAATGGAACCTTACATCATTGCCTTCACTTTAAACCTAATCATAACACTTCTCTACTCGCCTACTCAGATATCCGATGATATAGTCGCTCACAGTATAGCTTCGCTGTTTTCCGTGGACCAAATTTGATAAGTTGGACCTCACAGAAACAAAGGGTAGTTGCTCGATCCTGCACTGAAGCTGAATACAGAGCCATTGCACACACAACAGCTGAATTACTTTGGATTCAACAACTCCTGCGTGATCTTCATGTCACCTTACCACAACCTCCTACTCTCCACTGTGATAATATTGGTGAGACATTCTTGTGTAAAAACCAAGTTATAAGAACAAGATCGAAACATATCGCCTTAGACTTTGATTTTGTTCGCGAACAAGTCGAATCTGGTGCATTAAAAATCTCACAAGTTCACTCAGTTGACCAACTCGCTGACATATTCACAAAACCATTGGGTAAAGATCGCATAACTCAGCTTCAAACCAAGCTTCAAACAACTACAGCCCTTGAGCTTGCCGGGAGGCAATAACGTCTACTAAATTTCAAATATGTATCATAAATGTCCTGGTCTCAAGGCACAATTGTTCATGTGTCTATGTATTAGGAATTAGGTATTCCTTTGTATTTGCCTTGTGTATAAATACGTGTATCAGAAACTGTATCAATATATAGAAAAAATTTCTTTCACTTCAATTCTCCATAACTTATACTTGTTAATATATTTGGGATATCACAGAGAGTGCACTGTTACTCTATGTCATTTTCTATCCCATTGGTTATTGGTAAACTACTTTTGGTACATATTTATTTATTTATGTTCAATACAAGAGATTTTAAATATTTAATTAATAATCAAAATAATTTGAATGAAGTTTAATTTATATCTACAGAATACCAATAAAATTAATATTACAAAAAATCAAAATTTCATAAAATAAAATCAACAAATATGGGATTAGTGGGTATCTTATTTGGTCATTTGTGTATAATAATAACCATATCTATATTATATTTATGAGAAATTTACTAATTTAGCCTATTTTGCTAATTCCTTTTCAAAAAATAGTCAAATAATTTTTTTTTTTTTTTGCAAAATAGCCATTAAAATCGTAGATGACCATGGTTCCATCTATTATTTCAGAATTTCATATGCTATTAGGCGAATTTTATAAATAGGCGATTTTTTTTATTTGCATTCCAGACACCATTTCCTCTTGTTCTATCTGCTATTTGGCAATTTTATTTTTTATTTGTTTTTAAGTGAAGTTTGACTACGATTTTGGCTAGGTTGACTATGAATTCGTACATTGTTGACAATGGAATTATACAAATGAGTGTATTTTATATAAAAAGAAGCAAAAAATGCTTAGCTTATTAGTTATTTCTTTAGAAATATTGTTTTGGTTCTCTGAAAAATGAGTAAATATCTGGTTTGCTTTGTAACAGGCGGGAGGTGGGAGTTCATGGAGAGAAATCTGCAATATGTTTGTCTTCAGGGAGGTATTTTTGAATTTGATTTGATATTTTCAGGGTATATTAGTTAAAGTGATTTTATATCTTTGGTGAAAAAGAAATCTCATTTGTTAGATAGATATAAAATCAGTCTTCGCTTCCATCATCCTGAATTGCATCGTTATATAGTCATAGTTGAAGAAATTGATGTTAAAATGTTGATCAATGTAATCAAGTCGGTTGGTGGAATACTCTGAAAGTGTTTTAGTGGTTGATGATGGGGACGGAAGAGGAAAAAATCCTATTGCGAACATATCTAACGAGAAGGGGAACAATAACATAATAGGTACTTTTGTCACTAGTGTGCCTCAGATTCATAGTATCGCTGAAAATAAAATTTTGTATTTACCAATTTATTATGTTGATCTTGAAAATTATAAGTATGTTGATGGTGATGATGTTGCTACATATATTAACGATGTGGGTGACCGTTTTATTAACGATCCCCAACAAAAAGTCAAGGTTAGTGACGGCGGTATAGTAGATGAAATTAAAAACAAAAATATTATGATTCAAAATGATGAAAATCTAAATGGTTATGGAGATTTTCCTGATGTTGCATATGTAGAATTAGATATTTCCGACTTAATGGCTGTTAGGTAGCCTCTTAATTGAGAAATTAAGAGATAAGCTCTTAAAAATTCAAATTTAGATTGTTCAGTAACATCTTAATTTTTTCCTCTTAATTTTTAAGAAGGCTCTTAATATTTTA
Source organism: Lactuca sativa (assembly GCF_002870075.4). Taxonomy (NCBI): domain Eukaryota; kingdom Viridiplantae; phylum Streptophyta; class Magnoliopsida; order Asterales; family Asteraceae; genus Lactuca; species Lactuca sativa. The sequence continues at coordinate 220,733,325 of NC_056627.2, forward strand.
TATGTGGGGCTGTGTCTGAAAATAAAAAGACACATTTGTTCCTTCTTTACCCTACGCTTCTTCCCTTTATATTTCTTATAATTCCCTTTCCCTCCCACACTCTCTAATGATTTGCAACCTCCACCGGCCCTTCGCCACCGGCCCGTCTCCTCCCATATCCGACCAATTCCAGACTCTTGCACCGGCCACCATCGACTGATTTGATTTTTTCTTCCTTCTTTTTCCCCAACTCAACTTTGACCACCAACATCTCTGATTTACACATCTCCGATGCCTCCGCACAACCAAGTCGATTGTACAGTATTGTCGCCCCTATTATCGACCTCTCACAACACCACCACCCTATCTACTCCAACCGGTAAGGTTCTCTTGTTCTAGATGTTTCGATGTTTTTTCTTTCCTTGAAATTGATCAATTTATTCTTTATTTTTTCTCCCTGAATTTGATTTTCACTAGGCCATGATATTATTTTTGGATTTCATGGTTATCATACATATTCCTTGTGCTTTATTTACTTTTTGAAATAAGATGACCATTAGAGCTATTTTGATTTTTTTTTTCTGAAATCAGATGATCATCTAGATGCTGAATATTTCTTGATGTTGGAATCTGATGAGGTGATGTTTGGAATGATTTGGGTGCTTGAAATGCTGAAATGATATGTGTATTTCTTTATGTTTGATTTTGAATTTTGTTTAATTTGAATTTTGTATGGTGTTTATATATATATATATATATATATATATATATATATATATATATATATATATATATATATATATATCCAAGAAGTTGGTCCAGTTATATTCTAAACAAAAACATTTTACTTCAGAAAAAATAATAAAATTGGTAAAATGGTAATTTTTATATTAATTTTGGGCTAATTAGAATTAATTAAAAGTTGAAGGACTATAGTTTTAATTGTTCAAAAGTTGAATGGAGGACAGGTTCCAGAACCTCCTATGTTGGACGGTTTGGAGGCTCCCTTAATATTATTTTATATTCAAATTAGAGTTTATAGGTGTTTCCTAATCAGCTATAAATAGAACCTTATACTTGAGGATTTTCGGCCATGCTATCACATATAGCAAATCTGAAAATTTTCCCTCTCTCCCCTCTTTGCTAATTCGTCTAGGGTTCTTGTGTTGAGGGTGTGAACCATTAGAGGCTTGCATACAATTGAAGCTAGTTTTAAAGAGACTATTAGAATTATCTAGTTGGTTCAAAGGGTTTGTTTACAATAACTATTCAGAGGTATGTTATTCCTTTTGTGAATATCTATTTCCATTAGGGTTTAGAAGTTTTGTTGTTCAATAGTGTGTTGCTTCAATAGATTTATGACATAGATCAAATTAGGTTGCATGTACCCTTAAGAGTATAAGGAATTTTCCGCATCATAGTTTTATCTTCTATGGTTACTGGGAGATTTGGCTTGCTAGAAATGCATCTGTTCATGATTCAATGCATCTGTTCATGATTCAGTTGCTATGTATTCTTCATCTATTATTAATAAAGTCAAGCACCGGTGTAAGGATTTATTGCATTGCAACTTGATTATCCCACCCAATCTTCTGGTTTTCATGATTCTATTTGTTTCCAAGTAATGCATATCCCTATGGTCTCCCCTAAGATTCCTAAAGAAAAATGGATCAAATGGGCTCCTCCTCCTTTTGGTATTTTGAAGTTGATGTAAAAACCATCAATGGTATCAGAGCATTAGGTTGTCTAACAATTGAATGTGTATAAATTGAACTTGAACAATTAAAGGATTGCAGAATCGTCATTCTATTATGTCGCCATGTCGTGGGCTCTTCTGCCACATCGTGGTCAATGTCTGATCCGCTTTTTTTCTTCTGTTGCCATGACGTGGAGTTTTATCTGCCACGTCGTGGGGACCTCCTGTTTACTGAAATTCAATGGATAATTGAGATTTTAATTAGGATAAGTACATTAATAAATATTGTTTTAGTTGGATAAAATCTGAATATTTAATTTGGTAATTTGATCTTCTAATATCTTGAATGTTTGAATTATCCTCATGATTTAATTAAATTTAATTATTTCATTAATTAATTGAAAAGGATTAATGTTGAAATCATTAATATAACTTTTAAACATTATTTTAAATGTTTAAAATACACTTTTATACTTATATATATTAAAAGCTTAATACTATATGTATAACATGAGTCAATTGAATCAATAATAGGCCTCATTCATGAAGTCATACTCTAAGGGGGGAGGGGGGATAAGAAAACAACCTATAAAATGACCGTCATTGGGTGTCCACTCTCAGCTACTGCTCTCTTGTGTGGTAGGGTGATTAGTCGAATGGGTTCAATATGACATAACCTTATTAAAAGTATAATGTTATAAAGTAATAAAGCCTCTTATAAATTTCCCACTCTAGTTACTTTAAGAAAATGTGAAAGTGTATGCTAGATATTGCCATATTTATACATATTTGTAGGCAATATTTTAATACATTTTAATTAATATTTTGGTTAATTTCAAAGATATGTGATACTTATTGAATTAAATTGTATTCTGTAGCCAAATGGAACACTCTTGAAGAATATGGACCAAAATTGACAAGGATTAGAACTTTGTAGGATTAAAGTTTAAAAGAAGAAGATTTTAGTTGAAAAAACAAACTCACAATGTGAGGGATCAATTCTCACGACGTAAGGATCAAGTTCTAGAAGATTACCATACGAGATCTAGTTTCCTTGCAAGATACAGATAACTACCCAGCTCACGACGTGAGACACCAATGCTCACGACATGAGCCATGTCTTTTGGAAAACTATAAATATTCCTTCATTCTTACGATTTGAAATTTTTTGAGAGGAGAGATGTTCTGAGATATCCGATTTTAGAGTTCAGAAAAGTGCTCAAACATACTTTCAAAGAAGAATTTGTTTGAAGATTAAGAGATTGAAGAACAAATCATCACATCGGTTTGTTTTACTTTAATCATGTTGATTTATGTGGAACTTATTCTTTTGTTTTCAGCCTTGAGTAGCTGAACTTATTTGCTTTCGTTTAGCTAGATGATACTTTGACTCTATGGTTTAGTTTATTAGTTTATGGATTTTAATAGTTCGTTTTGTGCTTGTGTTTGATTATCATTACCTAGCATGTTAATGTTTGTGACTTTGATTGCTTGAATTCAAGTTTTGTGTAGCTTAGTGACCATTAAATTACATGAACTTCTTACCTAGTAGTTTAGTGACTATTAAATTGCTAGAGCTAGGATCGACCAATTCTTATATAAGTAATAAAAGTAACAAATTTAGTTGTGCCAGAGAACATAAAATGTGACCAAAATTGTGTTTGCTTAGATAAATCTTACATATCCAATGTATATTTTATAGCTAATTCAGTGTTTTTCTTTGTATGACCATACAAGATAGCTCATGAATTGGTGAAAACAGTAGTAAATTTGGACTGGAATTGCTAATTATATAATAAATGGTAACCAACTTTCCATAATTCATAATTAGTAACTAACCATAAAGGAGAAGTGGATTCGAATTAAACGAAAGTGTTTTTAGTATATTGATTAAAACCATTAGTTAAGTGTTTAAGTTTGTCTGAACTGGAAAAATAAGATAAAACCCTTTTAACATTTGCTTGTTTTAGGTTAATTTTTAGCAATTATTTTAGTTAATTAAATCTATTCCCTGACTTCAACACCCAACTTACTTTACTATACTATAAACCAACTAGGTCCACTTCATATAGGTGTAATAGTAGATAAGTAGTAAGGTTATAAATTTAAACCTAGATAAGGTATAGTCTGCACCAAATCAATGCTAATCCATGAAAATGTATATTAATCTTTATAAGTCGTTACCAGAGCGTGTGTGGTTAACCAGCACACTAATTAGGGACTATAAAGTTGAAATGATGGCACAACTTAAAAATTATCATTAATTGATGGAGCGTGTGTGGGTTATCGACACGTTGATTTGAGACGATAAAAGGCATTGAGGTTGTCAACCGGGTTTTCATGGTTATTCATATCTTGTTTGTGATCCTCGGTATCATAGTCACAACATTGAAGAGCATAATCGAGATTAAACATGTCATTGATAAGATTCAATGAATCTCAACTTATTTAGGAATTTCATATAGATTGGAAATGGTAAAATGCATTACCTACCTTAAGTGAATTCGTGATTATATTACAACATCTCTGTTCTTAATTTCGAATTGGATTAATGGATCTTAGCCTTGAATATTAATTTGGGTTAAAATATCAAGGATTGAATCAACTAACTAAAATCTTGTCTTTATGTCTTTAATTGGTGAAATTACTCTTCCTTTACCTCATCCATCAAAATACAACTTCAGTATATTATTGGTCCTTGCTAAGGAAAAGCTCGTTGGTCCAAACTACATGGACTGGATGAGAAATCTGAAGATTATGATTCGCTACAAGAATAAGGAGTGTGTTCTTACTACTCCAACTCTAGAAATCAATAAAGAAATTGCCACTCCTGAGGAGATTGCTGATTATGATCAGCACGTGAATGATGCCATAAATTTCTCTTACATTATGATTGCAACTATGCCACCTGAGCTCCAAAAGCTTATAAGGATTACTGGCCGTATGAACTTAACATGACCTTATCTCAAATGTTCAATAAGAAGGAAATACAAGAGAGATATGAAAGTTGTCAAGTCCCTTATAATGTACAAACTGAAAAAGGGGAATCTGTGTGTGCTTATGTGCAGAAAATGCAGAGGTATGTGGAAAGATTAGAAAAGCTAAATATGAACTTTGATAAGGACCTTTCCATTAACATGGCCCTCAACTTTTTGCCTAGTAGTTATGAATAGTTCACATTAACCTATCATTTGAACGATACAGATACCACATTGATTGAACTTCACAATCTGTTGCAAAATAGTTGAGGCAAGAATGAAGAAGTATCATTCCAACAGTTCTGCAAGTGCTCCTGTCATGGCTATCCAACAAAGCAAAGGAAAGAAGAGAAAGGCCCCTTCCGAATCCAAATGGAAAGGGAAGGTACATCATGGAGAGTCCAGTGGATCAAAAGCAAAGCCCAAATTTAATACTTCTCTTGTTGCTTATCCAAAAGAAGTTGTGTCCTTTCATTATGGCAAAAAGGGTCATTGGAGAAGAAGCTTCCCCAAGTACTTGCAATAAGTAAAAGATTCCAAGTCTAAAGTAGTTGGATCTTCTTCTGGTATGTATTCCATAATACTTGTATTTCAAATTCTTGGGTTCTTGAAACAGGATGTGGTTTCACATTTGTTCTGATACGCAGTGACTGAAGGAAACTAGAGAGGTAGAGCATGGGAAGTTGAACCAACTCATGGGACTTATGAGCTTATATCAGATAGTATTAGGTTTGATTTGGATAATTGTTACTACTCGCCAGAAATGGCTCAAAATATTATTTCTTTACATGCTTTATTTAGACAAGGATATCGTTATGTTTTTTATAATAATGATGATACTATTTTAGTTTATATTAATGGTGTATTTAGTTTCAAAGCTTATCGTTGTGATGGTGTGTATGAAACTATTGTTTATATGAATGAATTAAGCAACAATGTGCATAATATTGGTTCTTCTAATAGATTAGACAAGTCATGCGTTTGGTGTTGTCGTCTTGGGCACGTCCATAAGAAACGCATCACCCAACTCCAAAAGGATGGAGTGTTATAATCGTTTGAACTAAAATCAGAAGATGAATGTGAGTCTTGTTTATTGGGTAAGATGAGTAAGTCACCTTTCACTAGCACATGTGATAGAGGTGAAGATTTGTTGTCCTTAATCCATACGAATGTGTTTGTTCAATTCAGATCTGCCATAAAGTAAGAAAATCGCTACTACGTTACGTTTACTGATGATTATAGTACATACAGTTATATTTACTTGGACAAACATAATTTTGAAACTTTTGAAAGGTTCAAAGAGTTTAAGAACGAATTAGAGAACCAATTACGGAAAAAGATAAAGATGCTACGATCTGATAGAGGTAGTGAATGTCATAGTATCGAGTTTAACGACTATCTGAATGAATATGAAATTTTTCACAATTGACACTTCCTATGGTTCATTCCATGATGATTCATGCTTCTCTTCCAATATCATTCTAGGGGTATGCCTTAAAAAACAGTTGTTCACATCCTCAATATTGTTCCAACTAAGAAAGTTGCCAAGACACCTCATGAAATGTGGACAGGGAAACCTACCTCACCTGCACATATCAAGGTTTGGGGTCGTGAGGTTCTCGTTAGACGAGAAAACTCAGAAAAACTTGAACTAGAGTCGAGAAGTATTTTTTCATTGGTTATCCACAAAATTCCTTTGGATACTTGTTTTAAAGACCTAATGACAAAATGGTGTTTGTAGCTTGAAGAGGGGTATTTCGAGATATATATATATATATATATATATATATATATATATATATATTGTCACACCCCCAAACCAAGGATGGCGGAAACGTCCGGGGGTGGAGGACTTCATGTAGAGTATCACAACAACGAGTATAATAGTGCTCAAAGTAAATACAACCATCATAAATATAATTGAAAAAAAAGTTACACCAAAGTATATGTTTACATGATTCAAATCAATTACATTATGATACAAAATGAACTGTTTGACGAATTATCGTCCCATCCTCAAAACCTTGTTGATTTCCTGTTTCACTGAATTCCTGAGAATACAAGTAGTTTTGAAAAAGTGTCAACACAAAGGTTGGTGAGTTCATAAGCTTTTGACAGTAAGAGTTTGAAAGTCGATCTTTGTAAAGAGATGTATGTTACCAAGAAAAATCCAATATTTTCCTTATAAAAAGTTATGTGGTCCTAAATACTAGGACCGAAAACAAACAAGTATTTGTCATACGTAAAGATATAAAAGTGGTTTCAAATGATGTGGTCATAAATACCTAAACCGAGAGTGTACAGTAGTAATATCTGTACTTATTGATATAAAAGTGATTTTAAATCGACTTAAAACCCCTTTTGTTTTATATAAAAAAAATATCCCGTAAACTTTATGTATTGTTAGCTCCCTATGTGAGACGCTATAACCATACTATGACTAGAGGTAACTTGCACAACGTCTTTTAGACGCCCTGATCCTATAACTCTTGTCACCCGCAAACCTGTTGGTCCGGCTGTAGCTAGCAGCGAGGTGTGGGATGTCAACCCCAATATAGATCAATACACAATTATCACACTCTACCTACAAGAGATTTTGGTTATAACTTACAGGAATTGGGATCCCGTACTCGGACGTACTCGGAGAGATAGTCTCACATCCTATTAACAAGTTTTTGTGTAGTGTGCGTGAGTGTAGAACCTTTTTTGTATGAATGTACCATTTTTGTATGAGTGTGTTATGTGATGAATCATAAACTATACCTATTATAGTTTATCCAAAACGTTTATAATGTATAAGAACTCTTTTATGAAAATGTATTAGTGTTATGAATCCATAAACTATGCTTATTATAGCTTAATATATGTGTTCTAAATGAATGAATAATCTTATCATGAATGACTAAGTTTCAGTTTATGATGATAAACTAACAAGGAAACACATTCAATATTTAGAACTTATTTTTATACGCTTTTCTCAACATAATACAAAGTGTTATGAAATTTATATGCTGTTACCTAAATTTAACCTTTCTGCGCTGTTTTAGGAAAGTCATAGAAAAATCATACGAAGTCAAAAACTAAATCCGTAAATTCTGAGAGTTCCCAAAATGTGTCTAGTTTACTCATAATTTTTATCATTATTTTTAATGACCTCCAACTTGGTTGAAAATGTCCATAATCACAGACTGGTCCGGATTGGTGTTGGAAATGATAGGCAGTTTTGTAAAAATCACCATAAATTGTAGAAAAATCGTATGGAGATGTGCAAGTAGTCATTTTAAATCTAAGAACTTTAACTACTTGCACCTTGTACAGTTTTGAAAACAAAAATGTTTAAGTTGCCCAAAGCAGTCCGTGAATGGAGTTGAACTTTTCTGATGAAGGCTGTTAGAAAAGTTTAGTTATGTTATTGGTGTTTTAACTTGTATTCCCCCCCTAAAAACTTGAGAAAATATTAAAATGTAGGGTTTTGAACTCAGCTTGAGTTATTTCAGTGGATGAATGTTGGATTAGGGAAGTGTTTAACTCAAGAACACTTGAAGATGCCTTGAAGATTTTCGAGAATCTAACACCAAAATGATGTAATTTGTGTAAGAAATCTATGATCGGAGTAGAATGGAGTGTAATTATCACAAGGAGGATGAATCATACTTACCAAGAATGTAAGAAAGCTTGAGGATCAGCCTTGAAATCTCGAAATTGATAGAGAAAGTTTGAGAGAAAAGTGGAGTTGGATCCTTGGTGAAATGAGAGTAAATGAGAGAAGTGAGGAGAGAGGAGTGGTTGTTCCAGCTCTAAGAATGTGGGGAAGGCTGGTAATTGAGTGGAAAGGACATTGAAGTGACCTAGGTAAGGTGGGGAGGTGTGGTAGTCATAGAGCGGGTGTGGGGGTGGTTGCTTGTGTCATAAGGTAAAGCAAAGTCAACACTCCACCTCAATTATTCACCCATTAGATTTTATTATTTAAATAAGGATTTTCATTAAAATATGATTAAATTATGAATATTTAGGGTTTATTATGTTAAAATACGAGTTTGAGTGAAAATTCCGTGTTAAAATCTCGAAAAACGAGTTAAAATGTTAAAAATATTGAAAATGGGTGAAAAGTGTCAAAAATCCGAAGTCTGGCCGGAGGTTCGGCCTCTGATGCTTGGAACCGAGAATAGAAGAGATAAACCGAGAGGAGGGGAAGGGACCGAGAGTAGAAGAGAAGACCGAAAGTGCAGAAGAGGGAACCGAGAGCGAGGCTCGGTCTCGGTGGCGTGTGCGAGGTTCGGGCCCGTGAGCAGCCTTCGGGTTCGGCTTGTGCGAGGTTCAGGTTCGGTTCAGACTAGTTCGCTTCTGATGCCTTCGGTTCCTAAGAGCGGTTTTGGGTCCTTAGGAAGGTTCGGCTCCTTGAGAGGGGTTTCGGGTCCTTAAGCCTATTTTACTCGTTCTTACCCCGTTTTAAGCCGTTTTTGACCCGGTTAAGGGTTGGGATGGCCTGAAAGACTATAAAAAGTTTAAGGAACTCTTGAGAGAGATTTGGGAGAGATTTCACATTCTTGGAGAGATTTCTCATACACGGAGAGATTTGGGAGAGATTTCACATACTTAGAGGGGTTTCTCATACAAAGAGAGATTTGGGAGAGATTTCACATTGTTGGAGAGATTTCTCATACAAGGAGAGATTTCACATGCTTGGAGAGATTTGGGAGAGATTCTAGATAAAGAGAGATAGAGTGAAAACGATTGAGAGAGGTCTCATGTATGACATTTGTGAGTGTCCGGGTTCGCAATGCAAGGTCCGTAAACCCTGTTAAGCCTTGTTTAAGGATCTTACACACTCTCGATGAGTATGCAACATCGTTTTATCGGTTTGGCTCGCCACGTACCACAGTTTTAGGTTAAGGAGATCTAGATGTACGCACCTTTTGATTTATGATCTCTCATTAGAATAGCGATTTGTATAGTATTTACCTAACATAAACTCTAGTACCCACGAGCAAATTGAGTCGAATGATTTGACTTGTTGACTTCGGTTGACTTTGACTTGACCGGAAATTGACGGTTGTCACATCATCCCCCCGTTAGAGAGAAGTTCATCTAGAAATTTGAATTTAGGCTAGGAGTAGGCATGAACAATCGAGCCAAGAAGTGGGGATACTTCCTAATCTACTGATTCTCGCGCTCCTAAGTGATTTCAGGTCCTTGGTTAGTATTATAGTGAACTTTCACTAATGGGAAGCGTCATTGTTTCTTCCGCTTAACCTCTCCGTCCATGTTCACTACGGTGCTTCAATGAAGGTGAGGCTCTTGTGGAACTCTATCTCGTCGAGGGGGATTACAAGAGTCTTGTCGGATATATACTTTTGTAAGTTTGGGATGTGTCGGGTAGAATGTACTTTACCAAGCTCGCGGGAGTAGATTGAAGTAGCGAGTTACAGGGCTGATTCTGACAAGAATCTCGAAAGGCATAATTATCTAGGGTATTGGCTTTCCACGCTTTCCGAAGCGTACTAAGCCTTCCCAGAGTGAGGCTTCCAGAGGAATTTGGCTTCTTATTCTGGAGTTCTAAAGGTTTCTCCCTCTTACTTCTCTTCCCAGTCAAGGGTTGCTCCTTTCAGGGTCAAAGTCATAAGGGGGTTCCGTAATTTACGAGAAGTTCTAAAGGAACTAAGACGATAGGTTAGCGAGACCCAAAATTTTGGCGTATTCCTGCTAACGCCTTTGGTGATGACTGTTTCTCAATGGTTTTGATCAATTGAAAGGGTCCTTAAGAATTTCCACATTGATAATGATGTGTCTTAGGAATTGGGCTCCTCAATTCCAAAATTCGTATCTAGAGCACTTCGGGTAAGGCTTCTCTGATCGTATTGCTTCTGCAGTTTGTTGTAGATGCTCTCCTTGGTTTCCTCCTTACTACGAGGGTACATAAGCAAGTCATTTATAACGACAATGATGAACTGATCCTAGTAAGAATGACATATCCTATCTATTACGTTTATGAAGACTGCGAGCGGGTTGGTCCTATCCGAGGGGTATCACTACTAACTTGCAGCGTCCGCATCAAACTTGGAAGATTGTCCTCGGACATCCTTCTTGCTCACGACTGGTGATATCGTTCCTTGCGGTTGGTGGGCCTATTCGTCTATGCGAGGCAGATAGTAAAGGTTTCTATTGGAGATATTGTCGGGGCCTCTGAAGTCGATGGACCTACGAGCAATTTTCCTTTCTATTTGAAGAATAACCGGAGCTTTCCAGGGTGAGAAGCTTGGTTCTTTAATTTCATTGTTAAGTAGTTCGACAGGTTTGACCTGACAGTTCTTGTAGCTCGGTAGGAAGCATGTGGGTTTGGTTTTCGCGACTAGACCTTTTCGGATGGTAGGACATTCACTCGCCCTCCTGGGCAACCTTGGCCCGAAGCTCATGACAGGACTCGTACCTGGTCCATCTATCATTAACTTGCGCATATAGGTCGTATGTGCTTAAGATTAGCAAGACAGTTGGATAGGTGACTCTGCCCCAAATCCACAACCAGACATGGAATAGGAATTAGGGCGGAAGCACACATCCAATATCCGTAGAATCTTAATTATACATTATCCTCGCGTATACACGTAGTAGTGGTAGACTAATTGTATCCGTCCCAAGCTTATGTGTTTGAACCTTGTCTGCTACATGCGTGACATTCCCGAAGGTCTCCTGTAAATACTTGTGATAAGGCTTCAGGAAGTATAACACTCCTCTGGTGCGTGTTTTGGAGTTTCCCAGCGAGAGATGACCCAAAGGTCCGTGCTGGATGTTTATGAGAGACGAAGGTTTCGATATTCGGGGGGGTTAGTCGAAGGGTCCTTTTGTAGTCGTTAAATCGGGAAGATGAGGGCTATATCAATCAAAATTGGATAATGACAACAATATCTTTTTAGATAACATGAGATAAGCTGTATTCATAAGAAGAGATCACTAGAGTGATAGAGTATCTTGTATATCTTTTTCGTGTGTTTTGTTTTGTTTGATGTTATGATTACTATAGATGATTCATACCATAGTGTCTAGCACTGGTAGTGGGTGTGTTTCGAAAGCCAGTAATGATACTTGATATCATGATCCCTAAAAGGTCTCCCTACGATCAAGCGGTATATGAACGTCGTATGTAAGTTGATGTTGGTGAAATCGTTGAGTGGGTGGCCCCACTCAATTCTTACTACTAGACGTGGAATAGGAGTCAGGATGAAATTATTTGTTTTAAGACTTCAGTATTTTGATTATAATTAACTCCGATGTATGTACAAAGTCATCACATCTTACAGGTAATGATCCCAAGGTCATATATGAATGTCTTTGGTTTGATTTGTATGAGAGAGAGTATTTTAACTACTTCTTAGAAAGACGGTGACTTTAGCAAGCATACCAAATTCATTACAAACATATAGTACTTAAACGTTTTTGTCGTTGGAAACTTTAGAAAATTCCTAATATGGTTCCCTTGCTGCTCCTGTTGGTGTGTTCATCACACACCTCCTGCTCCTTCATCATTCTTCTCAGTTGGACATTCTCTCTTGAAGTGTCCCGTTTCAGCGCATAGGTAGCATACTGGGCCTACCTTGGTGCAGGTGATTGAAGGGAGGTATTGGGTCGGGGCCTTACAGAAACGGATGGTATGCCCTTTCCTGATGTAGTTTTTACAGTGCATCTCCTGGCAAGCCCCATTGTGATGAAAGCCACATTGGTTGCACTTTGGGAGTGATCCCTCATATGGTCTAGTCGGTGTTTGGGTGGCAGACCCCGTGGCTAGTGTCGCGGTGTTCATCGTGACTGGTGTTGTAATGGCAGGTGCAGCTACATATTGCTTTCTTCCAGCGAGTTTTTGAGGTAGGTTACACTTCTTTTGGACCCAAAACTTTTGCTTCTTGTTCGTAGGTTTGTGGCCTAAGGTATTTTCGTTGGCAGACACCCGTTGGTGTTCCTGATTGTTACCACAATCTTTATTGTCAGTACCGCCTCCACTTCTACTGGCGTTGTTAGCATTGAATTGCACCATGACGGCTGTCACGGCTGCCGTGACTACAACCTGAAAAGTAGCAGCGTCTATCTGCAGTGTTGGCGCCTTGCTAGTTGGTTGGTTGCCTCTTGGTGAAGACATAGCTCCGTTTCACGATGAAAAACGACTTCGTTAGTGGAAATGGTTGTCTTAAGTGCATCCTTACGATTTATATTTACGCATATAAATTTTTTGCACATTACTGTACTATTCCTAGTGTTTCCGCTAACGCTCCTGAGATGGAGTTATGGCAGTGGGTAGGAGTAGGTTTCATATGGGCGTTAAGCTTTACTCATCTTAATGTCATGTTTGTCCGAACACACTTGGCTGAGGAGGTTTGATGGGACCCGGTGTATTAGTGCCTGAACGATCGCACTACATAGGTCTATGAAGAAGAAACTTCTCAACAAAATGTTTAAAGGTGAGACCATAATGAGTTTTTAGAATGTCTATGCGTCGCGAGTTTTCTAACTAAGTTTATCTTATATCGATTTGTAACGTAATTCGGTCGTTAAGGGTGTTCTGAAAACAATTCATAACGAGATTCTTTATATGGTAAACTCATGTATTTCAGTAGTTCTGTATCCAAGTGAAACCTTATACTTGACCCAAGCTAGGTCCTTATCATGACCTATTGATGTATGCTTAGTTATATAATTAAGGCTAAATAGACCTTCGAGTCTGTTAGGTACATCCTAAGCCCATCTTGTTAATATGACTCTAGTAATCATGGTTTCAGTGAAAATTTTGACCTCAATGCAGGTCTACCTCACATTTGTGCATGGACGGGTTTTGATAGTAACTAGATCTCTCAATTAGTATGACCACTTAATTTGTAGTGTCATGCTTTTACCTATAATAGAGAAGCACCAACGCATACTCATGAACCTAATTTACCAGGTCTGGTGAGCGGTATGAACTCTACTCACCACGATCCATCCCTTGTGATGCCTGAGGCAAGGTCGATGCATCTTGTAGTTTTGCCAATCGACGATTGGCTGCAATCATCCTCTCTTTGAATGCCGTGTGTCTACCCTGTCACTCTCTTTCCTCTTCACGAGCGGCGATAAGGTCCTTAAAAGAGAGTTGGTCACGGGAATAGTAGTCTAATTCTGAGTCACGGGTACGTGAGATGGTAGGGTACGTAGTAGCGCGTAGTTTTCTGAAATCGGATTATAGTCTTCCTGTTTTTAATCCCCGATGTTCGTGATCCGCCGGGTCTTTGCCGGGAGGGCTCTGTCAGTCGGTCCCCCGTGGTTGAGGGCATAGCACGCTCGTTGGTCTCCACATGGCAGTTGTTGTCATTGTTGTCGACATTCAACCCTCGATCACGATTGCCCAACGGGGCACAGGTTCGATATAGTCGAAACGGTTCGCGGAACCCTTGCTATGCATGGAGGATCGATTACCTCCGGTTCTGCTTATGATTCTTCTCATAACCATTCACCATCCCTCGGGTTCGGATTAGGAAAGTAAGGGTCGTCCGGTAAGTAGGATCTTGCTATGTTGTACTTGCGAGAATAGAGGCGGAAGAGATAATTACTAGGCGTCTAACTCTATAATTAATTATTTATAGGGGTGATCCTTATTAGTTACTTCTATAATTACATAGTGCATACTAATTACATATAACAAGATATGATAGACCTTCGAATAAGTGATCCCACCCTAGGTCCACATCCAAACAAGGAAAAGGAAGTAAGGTAATGACCACAAATTCTAAGTCTATGATTTCTAAGTTATATATAACCTTAAAGTATCCACTTAGGGACTATAGACCTATTATTAAGGATCTGTTTAGTTTTCATATAAGTTATGATATTACAAAATACTCCTATAGTATTTTAAACTCATGTTCTGTTCTAATATTCTCATTGTGGTAGTGTTGGTAAGTTTTTAGACTTGTTGCCATATCACAACTATTCTTGGGCATGTGCTAATCACTCCTCAGACCAGCATAGTGGATCAGGCTATGTCACTCCCAAGACTGACCATACATTCTCGAGCTTACCTGTGATATTCAACAATCTTTGCTTTAGTTTTGCTCTAGAATGATGCTGACCTTAATATGTATGCATGCATGTATACTTTTAAAAAGAAACTATTTATTTCTAAAAGTATAATTGTTTTGAAATCTTTAAATCAGAGACCTTAGTCCCAATGTATTTATAGTTTGTATATCTTATGTGGTTCGATATACTGAGTTCACTATAAACAATGCTCTGATACCAATCTGTCACACCCCCAAACCAAGGATGGCGGAAACGTCCGGGGGTGGAGGACTTCATGTAGAGTATCACAACAACGAGTATAATAGTGCTCAAAGTAAATACAACCATCATAAATATAATTGAAAAAAAAGTTACACCAAAGTATATGTTTACATGATTCAAATCAATTACATTATGATACAAAATGAACTGTTTGACGAATTATCGTCCCATCCTCAAAACCTTGTTGATTTCCTGTTTCACTGAATTCCTGAGAATACAAGTAGTTTTGAAAAAGTGTCAACACAAAGGTTGGTGAGTTCATAAGCTTTTGACAGTAAGAGTTTGAAAGTCGATCTTTGTAAAGAGATGTATGTTACCAAGAAAAATCCAATATTTTCCTTATAAAAAGTTATGTGGTCCTAAATACCAGGACCAAAAACGAACAAGTATTTGTCATACTTAAAGATATAAAAGTGGTTTCAAATGATGTGGTCATAAATACCTAAACCGAGAGTGTACAGTAATATCAGTACTTATTGATATAAAAATGATTTTAAATCGACATAAAACCCCTTTTGTTTTATATAAAAAAATATCCCGTAAACTTTATGTATTGTTAGCTCCCTATGTGAGTCGCTATAACCATACTATGACTAGAGGTAACATGCACAACGTCTTTTAGACGCCCTGGTCCTATAACTCTTGTCACCCGCAGACCTGCCGGTCCGACTGTAGCTAGCAGCGAGGTGTGGGATATCAACCCTAATATAGATCTATACGCAATTATCACGCTCTTCCTACAAGAGATTTTGATAATAACTTATAGGAATTGGGATCCCGTACTCGGTCGTACGGGGAGAGATAGTCTTACATCCTGAGTTAACAAGTTTACGTGTAGTGTGCGTGAGTGTAGAACCTATTTTGTATGAATGTACCCTTATTGTATGAGTGTGTTATGTGATGAATCATAAACTATACCTATTATAGTTTATCCAAAACGTTTGTAAGGTATTCAAACTCTTTTATGAAAATGCATTAGTGTTATGAATCCGTAAACTATGCTTATTATAGCTTAATATACGTGTTATAAATGAATGAATAATCATATCATGAATGACTAAGTTTCAGTTTATGATGATGAACTAACAAGGAAAGACATTCAATATTTAGAACTTATTGTTATACGCTTTGCTCAACACAATACTAAGTGTTATGAAATTTATATGTTGTTACCTAAATTTAACCTTTCTGCGCTATTTTAGAAAAGTCATAGAAAAATCATATGAAGTCGAAAACTAAATCCGTAAATTCTGAGAGTTCCCAAAATGTGTCTAGTTTACTCATAATTTTTATCATTATTTTTAATTACCTCCAACTTGGGTGAAAAAGTCCATAATCACAGACTGGTCCGGATTGGTGTTGGAAATGATAGGCAGTTTTGTAAAAATCACCATAAATTGTAGAAAAATCATATGGAGATGTGCAACTAGTCATTTTAAAGCTAAGAACTTTAACTACTTGCACCTTGTATAGTTTTGAAAACAAAAATGTTTAAGTTGCCCAAAACAGTCCGTGAATGGAGTTGAACTTTTCTGATGAAGGCTGTTAGAAAAGTTTAGTTATGTTATTGGTGTTTTAACTTGTATTCCCCCCCTAAAAACTTGAGAAAACATTAAAATGTAGGGTTTTTAACTCAGCTTGAGTGATTTCAGTGGATGAATGTTGGATTAGGGAAGTGTTCAACTCAAGAACACTTGAAGATGCCTTGAAGATTTTCGAGAATCTAACACCAAAATGATGTAATTTGTGTAAGAAATCTATGATCGGAGTAGAATGGAGTGTAATTATCACAAGGAGGATGAATTATAATTACCAAGAATGTAAGATAGCTTGAGGATCAACCTTGAAATCTCGAAATTGATAGAGAAAGTTTGAGAGAAAAGTGGAGTTGAATCCTTGGTGAAATGAGACTAAATGAGAGAAGTGATGAGAGAGGATGGGTTGTTCCAGCTCTAAGAATGTGGGGAAGGCTGATAATTGAGTGGAAAGGACATTGAAGTGACCTAGGTAAGGTGGGGAGGTGTGGCTGGTCATAGAGTGGGTGTGGGGGTGGTTGCTTGTGTCATAAGGTAAAGCAAAGTCAACACTCCACCTCAATTATTCACCCATTAGATTTTATTATTTAAATTAGGATTTTCATGAAAATATGATTAAATTATGAATATTTAGGGTTTATTATGTTAAAATACGAGTTTGAGTGAAAATCCCGCATTAAAATCTCGAAAAACGAGCTTAAAATGTTAAAAATATTGAAAATGGGTGAAAAGTGTCAAAAATCCGAAGTCTGGCCGGAGGTTCGACCTCTATGCTTGGAACCGAGAATAGAAGAGATAGACCAAGAGGAGGGGAAGGGACCGAGAGTAGAAGAGAAGACCGAAAGTGCAGAAGAGGGAACCGAGAGCGAGCCTCGGTCTCAGTGGCTTGTGCGAGGTTTGGGCTCGAGAGCAGCCTTCGGTTTCGGCTTGTGCGAGGTTCGGGTTCGGTTCAGACTAGTTCGCTTCTGACCTTCGGTTCCTAAGAGGGGTTTCGGGTCCTTAGGAGGGTTCGGCTCCTTGAGAGGGGTTTCGGGTCCTTAAGCCTATTTTACTCGTTCTTACCCCGTTTTAAGTCGTTTTTGACCCGGTTAAGGGTCGGGATGGCCCGAAAGACTATAAAAAGTTTAAGGAACTCTTGAGAGAGATTTGGGAGAGATTTCACATTCTTGGAGAGATTTCTCCTAAAAGGAGAGATTTGGGAGAGATTTCACATGCTTAGAGGGGTTTTCTCATACAAAGAGAGATTTGGGAGAGATTTCACATTGTTGGAAAGATTTCTCATACAAGGAGAGATTTGGGAGAGATTTGACATGGTTGGAGAGATTTGGGAGAGATTCTAGATAAAGAGAGATAGAGTGAAAACGATTGAGAGAGGTTTCGTGTGTGATATTTGTGAGTGTCCGGCTTCACAATGCAAGGTCCGTAAACCCTGTTAAGCCTTGTTTAAGGATCTTACACACTCTCGATGAGTATGCAGCATTGTTTTATCGGTTTGGCTCGCCACGTACCACAGTTTTAGGTTAAGGAGATCTAGATGTACGCACTTTTTGATTTATGATCTCTCATTAGAATAGCGAGTTGTATAGTATTTACCTAACATAAACTCTAGTACCCACAAGCAAATTGAGTCGAACGATTTGACTTGTTGACTTCGGTTGACTTTGACTTGATCGGAAATTGACGGTTGTCACATCATCCCCCCGTTAGAGGGAAGTTCGTCCCGAAATTTGAATTTAAGCTAGGATTAGGCATGAACATTCGAGCCAAGAAGTGGGGATACTTCCTAATCTACTGATTCTCGTGCTCCCAAGTGACTCCAGGTCCTTGGTTAGTATTACAGTGAACTTTCACTAATGGGAAGTGGCATTGTTTTGTCCGCTTAACCTCTCTGTCCATGGTCACTACGGTGCTTCCATGAAGGTGAGGCTCTTGTGGAACTCGATCTCGTCGAGGGAAATTACAAGAGTCTTGTCGGATAGATACTTTTGTAAGTTTGGGATGTGTCGGGTAGAATGTACTTTACCAAGCTCGCGGGAGTAGATTGAAGTAGCGAGTTACACGGCTGATTCTGAAAAGAATCTCGAAAGGCATAATTATCTGGGGTATTGGCTTTCCACGCTTTCCAGAGCGTACTAAGTCTTCCCAGAGTGAGGCTTCCAGAGGAATTTGGTTTCTTATTCTGGAGTTCTAAAGGTTTCTCCCTCTTGCTTCTCTTCCCAGTCAAGGGTTGCTCCCTTCAGGGTCAAAGTCATAATGGGGTTCCGTAATTTACGAGAAGTTCTAAAGGAACTAAGACGATAGGTTAGCGAGACCCAAAATTTTGGCGTATTCCTGCTAACGCCTTTGGTGATGACTGTTTCTCAATGGTTTTGATCAATTGAAAGGGTCCTTAAGAATTTCCACATTGACAATGATGTGTCTTAGAAATTGGACTCCTCAATTCCAAAACTCGTATCTAGAGCACTTTGTGTAAGGCTTCTCTGATCGTATTGCTTCTGCGGTTTGTTGTAGCTGCTCTCCTTGGTTTTCTCCTTACTACGAGGGTACATAAGCAAGTCATTTATAATGACAATGATGAACTGATCCTAGTAAGAATAGGATATCCTATCTATTACGTTTATGAAGACTGCGAGTGGGTTGGTCCTATCCGAGGGGTATCACTACTAACTTGCAGCGTCTGCATCAAACTTGGAAGATTGTCCTCGGACATCCTTCTCCAATGCTCACGACTAGTGATATCGTTCCTTGCGGTTGGTCGGCCTATTCGTCTATGCGAGGCAGATAGTAAAGGTTTCTATTGGAGATATTGTCGGGGCCTCTGAAGTCGATGGACATACGAGCAATTTGCCTTTCTATTTGAAGAATAACCGGAGCTTTCCAGGGTGAGAAGCTTGGTTCTTTAATTTCATTGTTAAGTAGTTCGACAGGTTTGACCTGACAGTTCTTGTAGCTCGGTAGGAAGCATGTGGGTTTGGTTTTCGCGACTAGACCTTTTCGGATGGTAGGACATTCACTCGCCCTCCTGGGCAACCTTGGCCCGAAGCTTATGACAGGACTCGTACCTGGTCCATCTATCATTAACTTGCGCATATAGGTCGTATGTGCTTAAGATTAGCAAGACAGTTGGATAGGTGACTCTGCCCCAAATCCACAACCAGACATGGAATAGGAATTAGGGCGGAAGCACACATCCAATATCCGTAGAATCTTAATTATACATTATCCTCGCGTATACACGTAGTAGTGGTAGACTAATTGTATCCGTCCCAAGCTTATGTGTTTGAACCTTGTCTGCTACATGCGTGACATTCCCGAAGGTCTCCTGTAAATACTTGTGATAAGGCTTCAGGAAGTATAACACTCCTCTGGTGCGTGTTTTGGAGTTTCCCAGCGAGAGATGACCCAAAGGTCCGTGCTGGATGTTTATGAGAGACGAAGGTTTCGATATTCGGGGGGGTTAGTCAAAGGGTCCTTTTGTAGTCGTTAAATCGGGAAGATGAGGGCTATATAAATCAAAATTGGATAATGACAACAATATCTTTTTAGATAACATGAGATAAGCTGTATTCGTAAGAAGAGATCACTAGAGTGATAGAGTATCTTGTATATCTTTTTCGTGTGTTTTGTTTTGTTTGATGTTATGTTACTATAGATGATTCATACCATAGTGTCTAGCACTGGTAGTGGGTGTGTTTCGAAAGCCAGTAATGATACTTGATATCATGATCCCTGAAAGGTCTCCCTATGATCGAGCGGTATATGAATGTCGTATGTAAGTTGATGTTGGTGAAATCGTTGAGTGGGTGGCCCCACTCAATTCCTACTACTAGACGTGGAATACGAGTCAGGATGAAATTATTTGTTTCAAGACTTCAGTATTTTGATTATAATTAACCCCGATGTATGTACAAAGTCATCACATCTTACAGGTAATGATCCTAAGGTCATATATGAATGTCTTTGGTTTGATTTGTATGAGAGAGAGTATTTTAACTACTTCTTAGAAAGACGGTGACTTTAGCAAGCATACCAAATTCATTACAAACATATAGTACTTAAACGTTTTTGTCGTTGGAAACATTACAAAAGTCCTAATGTGGTTCCCATGCTGCTCCTGTTGGTGTGCTCATCACACTCCTCCTGCTCCTTCATCATTCTTCTCAGTTGGACATTCTCTCTTGAAGTGTCCCGTTTCACCGCATAGGTAGCATACTGGGCCTACCTTGGTGCAGGTGATTGAAGGGAGGTGATGGGTCGGGGCCTTACAGAAACGGACGGTATGCCCTTTCCTGTTGTAGTTTTTATAGTACATCTCCCGGCAAGCCCCATTGTGATGAAAGACACATTGGTTGCACTTTGGGAGTGATCCCTCATATGGTCTGGCCGGCGTTTGGGTGGCAGACCCCGTGGCTGGTGTCGTGGTGTTCGTCGTGACTGTTATTGTAATGGCAGGTGCAGCTACGGATTGCTTTCTTCCAGCGAGTTTTTGAGGTAGGTTACACTACTTTTCGACCCAGAACTTTCGCTTCTTGTTCGTAGGTTTGTGGCCTAAGGTATTTTTGTTGGCAGACACCCGTTGGTGTTCCTGATTGTTACCACAATCTTTATTGTCAGTACCGCTTCCACTTCTACTGGTGTTGTTAGCATTAAATTGCGCCATGACGGCTGTCACGGCTGCCGTGACTGCAACCTGAAAAGTAGCAACGTCTATCTGCAGTGTTGGCGCCATGCTAGTTGGTTGGCTGCCTCTTGGTGAAGACATAGCTCTGTTTCACGATGAAAAACGACTTCGTTAGTGGAAATGGTTATCTTAAGTGCATCCTTATGATTTATATTTACGCATATAAAATTTTGCACATTACTATACTATTCCTAGTGTTTCCGCTAACGCTCCTGAGATGGAGTTATGGCAGTGGGTAGGAGTAGGTTTCATATGGGCGTTAAGCTTTACTCATCTTAGAGTCATGTATGTCCGAACACACTTGGCTGAGGAGTTTTGATGGGACCCGGTGTATTAGTTCCTGAACGATCGCACTACATAGGTCTATGAAGAAGAAACTTCTCAACAAAATATTTAAAGGTGAGACGATAATGAGTTTTTAGAATGGCTATACGTCGCGAGTTTTCTAACTAAGTTTATCTTATATCGATTTGTAACGTAATTTGGTCGTTAAGGGTGTGCTGAAAACAATTCATAACGAGATTCTTTATATGGTAAACTCATGTATTTCAGTAGTTCTGTATCTAAGTGAAACCTTATACTTGACCCAAGCTAGGTCCTTATCATGACCTATTGATGTATGCTTAGTTATATAGTTAAGGCTAAATAGACCTTCGAGTCTGTTAGGTACATCCTAAGCCCATCTTGTTAATATGACTCTAGTAATCATGGTTTCAGTGAAAATTTTGACCTCGATGCAGGTCTACCTCACATTTGTGCATGGACGGGTTTTGATAGTAACTAGATCTCTCGATTAGTATGACCACTTAATTTGCAGTGTCGTGCTTTTACCTATAATAGAGTAGCACCAACGCATACTCATGAACCTAATTTTCCAGGTCTGGTGAGCGGTATGAACTCTACTCACGACGATCCATCCCTTGTGATGCCTGAGGCAAGGTCGATGCATCTTGTAGTTTTGCCAATCGACGATTTGCTGCAATCATCCTCTCTTTGAATGCTGTGTGTCTACCCTGTCACTCTCTTTCCTCTTCACGAGCGGCGATAAGGTCCTAAAAATAGAGTTGGTCTCGGGAATAGTAGTCTAATTCTGAGTCACAGGTACATAAGATGGTAGGGTCCGTAGTTGAGGTCATAGCACCCTCGTTGGTCTCCACATGGCGGTTGTTGTCATTGTTGTCGACATTCAACCCTCGATCACGATTGCCCAACGGGGCACAGGTTTGATATAGTCGAAACGGTTCGCGGAACCCTTGTTATGCATGGAGGATCGATTACCTCCGGTTCCGCTTATGATTCTTCTCATAACCATTCACCATCCCTCGGGTTCGGATTAGGAACGTAAGGGTCGTCCGGTAAGTAGGATCTTGCTATGTTGTACTTGCGAGAATAGGGGCGGAAGAGATAATTACTAGGCATCTAACTCTATAGTTAATTATTTATAGGGGGTGATCCTTATTAGTTACTTCTATAATGACATAGTGCATACTAATTACATACAACAAGATACGATAGACCTTCGAATAAGTGATCCCACCCTAGGTCCACATCCAAACAAGGAAAATGAAGTAACGTAATGACCACAAATTCTAAGTCTATGATTTCTAAGTTATATATAACCTTAAAGTATCCACTTAGGGACTATAGACCTATTATTAAGGATCTGTTTAGTTTTCATATAAGTTATGATATTACAAAATACTCCTATAATATTTTAAACTTATGTTCTGTTCTAATGTTCTCATTGTGGTAGTGTTGGTAAGTTTTTAGACCTGTTGCCATATCACAACTATTCTTGGGCATGTGCTAATCACTCCTCGGACCAACATAGTGGATCAGGCTATGCCACTCCCAAGACTGACCATACATTCCCGAGCTTACCTGTGATATTCAACAATCTTTGCTTTTGTTTTGCTCTAGAATGATGCTGACCTTAATATGTATGCATGCATGTATACTTTTAACAAGAAACTATTTATTTCTAAAATTATAATTGTTTTGATATACTGAGTTCACTATCAACAATGCTCTGATACCAATTTGTCCGGGGGTGGAGGACTTCATGTAGAGTAACACAACAACGAGTATAATAGTGCTCAAAGTAAATACAACCATCATAAATATAATTGAAAAAAAAGTTACACCAAAGTATATGTTTACATGATTCAAATCAATTACATTATGATACAAAATGAACTGTTTGACGAATTATCGTCCCATCCTCAAAACGTTGTTGATTTCCTGTTTCACTGAATTCCTGAGAATACAAGTAGTTTTGAAAAAGTGTCAACACAAAGGTTGGTGAGTTCATAAGCTTTTGACAGTAAGAGTTTGAAAGTCGATCTTTGTAAAGAGATGTATGTTACCAAGAAAAATCCAATATTTTCCTTATAAAAAGTTATGTGGTCCTAAATACCAGGACCAAAAACGAACAAGTATTTGTCATACTTAAAGATATAAAAGTGGTTTCAAATGATGTGGTCATAAATACCTAAACCGAGAGTGTACAGTAATATCCGTACTTATTGATATAAAAGTGATTTTAAATCGACATAAAACCCCTTTTGTTTTATATAAAAAAATATCCCGTAAACTTTATGTATTGTTAGCTCCCTATGTGAGTCGCTATAACCATACTATGACTAGAGGTAACATGCACAACGTCTTTTAGACGCCCTGATCCTATAACTCTTGTCACCCGTAGACCTGCTGGTCCGGCTGTAGCTAGCAGCGAGGTGTGGGATGTCAACCCTAATATAGATCTATACGCAATTATCACGCTCTTCCTACAAGAGATTTTGATAATAACTTATAGGAATTGGGATCCCGTACTCGGTCGTACGGGGAGAGATAGTCTTACATCCTGAGTTAACAAGTTTACGTGTAGTGTGCGTGAGTGTAGAACCTATTTTGTATGAATGTACCATTTTTGTATGAGTGTGTTATGTGATGAATCATAAACTATACCTATTATAGTTTATCCAAAACGTTTGTAATGTATAAGAACTCTTTTATGAAAATGCATTAGTGTTATGAATCCACAAACTATGCTTATTATAGCTTAATATACGTGTTCTAAATGAATGAATAATCTTATCATGAATGACTAAGTTTCAGTTTATGATGATAAACTAACAAGGAAACACATTCAATATTTAGAACTTATTGTTATACGCTTTGCTCAACATAATACAAAGTGTTATGAAATTTATATGTTGTTACCTACATTTAACCTTTCTGCGCTATATTAGAAAAGTCATAGAAAAATCATACGAAGTCGAAAACTAAATCCGTAGATTCAGAGAGTTCCCAAAATGTGTCTAGTTTACTCATAATTTTTATCATGATTTTTAATGACCTCCAACTTGGGTGAAAAAGTCCATAATCACAGACTGGTCCGGATTGGTGTTTGAAATGATAGGAAGTTTTGTAAAAATCACCATAAATTGTAGAAAAATCATATAGAGAGGTGCAAGTAGTAATTTTAAAGCTAATAGCTTTAACTACTTGCACCTTGTACAGTTTTGAAAACAAAAATGTTTAAGTTGCCCAAAACAATCCGTGAATGGAGTTGAACTTTTCTGATGAAGGCTGTGAGTAAAGTTTAGTTATGTTATTGGTGTTTTAACTTGTATTCCCCCCCCCCCTAAAAACTTGAGAAAACATTAAAATGTAGGGTTATGAACTCAGCTTGAGTGATTTCAGTGGATGAATGTTGGATTAGGGAAGTGTTCAACTCATGAACAGTTGAAGATGACTTGAAGATTTTCGAGAATCTAACACCAAAAAGATGTAATTTGTGTAAGAAATCTATGATCGGAGTAGAATGGAGTGTAATTATCACAAAGAGGATGAATTATAATTACCAAGAATGTAAGAAAGCTTGAGGATCAGCCTTCAAATCTCGAAATTGATAGAGAAAGTTTGAGAGAAAAGTGGAGTTGGATCCTTGGTGAAATGAGAGTAAATGAGAGAAGTGAGGAGAGAGGATGGGTTGTTCCAGATCTAAGAAAGTGGGGAAGGCTGATAATTGAGTGGAAAGGACATTGAAGTGACCTAGGTAAGGTGGGGAGGTGTGGCTGGTCATAGAGTGGGTGTGGGGGTGGTTGCTTGTGTCATAAGGTAAAGCAAAGTCAACACTCCACCTCAATTATTCACCCATTAGATTTTATTATTTAAATAAGGATTTTCATGAAAATATGATTAAATTATGAATATTTAGGGTTTATTATGTTAAAATACGAGTTTTAGTGAAAATCCTGTGTTAAAATCTCGAAAAACGAGCTTAAAATGTAAAAGATATTGAAAATGGGTGAAAAGTGTCAAAAATCCGAAGTCTGGCCAGAGGTTCGGCCTCTATGCTTGGAACCGAGAATAGAAGAGATAGACCGAGAGGAGGGGAAGGGACCGAGAGTAGAAGAGAAGAACGAAAGTGCAGAAGAGGGAACCGAGAGCGAGGCTTAGTCTCGGTGGCTTTGACGAGGTTTGGGCCCGAGAGCAGCCTTCGGGTTCGGCTTGTGCGAGGTTCGGGTTTGGTTCAGACTAGTTCGCTTCTGACCTTCGCTTCTAATGCCTTCGGTTCCTAAGAGGGGTTTCGGATCTTTAGGAGGGTTCGGCTCCTTGAGAGGGGTTTCGGGTCCTTAAGCCTATTTTTCTCGTTCTTACCCCGTTTTAAGTCGTTTTTGACCCGGTTAAGGGTCGGGATGGCCTGAAAGACTATAAAAAGTTTAAGGAACTCTTGAGAGAGATTTGGGAGAGATTTCACATTCTTGGAGAGATTTCTCATGCAAGGAGAGATTTGGGAGAGATTTCACATACTTAGAGGGGTTTCTCATACAAAGAGAGATTTAGGAGAGATTTTACATTCTTGGAGAGATTTCTCATACAAGGAGATATTTGGGAGAGATTTGACATGCTTGGAGAGATTTGGGAGAGATTCTAGATAAAGAGAGATAGAGTGAAAACGATTGAGAGAGGTTTCGTGTGTGACATTTGTGAGTGTCCGGCTTCGCAATGCAAGGTCCGTAAACCCTGTTAAGCCTTGTTTAAGGATCTTACACACTCTCGATGAGTATGCAACATTGTTTTATCGGTTTGGCTCGCCACGTACCACAGTTTTAGGTTAAGGAGATCTAGATGTACGCACTTTTTGATTTATGATCTCTCATTAAAATAGCGAGTTGTATAGTATTTACCTAACATAAACTCTAGTACCCACGGGCAAATTGAGTCGAACGATTTGACTTATTGACTTCGGTTGACATTGTCTTGACAGGAAATTGACGGTTGTCACACACACACACACACACACACACACACACACATATATATATATATATATATATATATATATATATATATATATATATATATATATATAGAGAGAGAGAGAGAGAGAGGGCTCATTTCCAAAGAGAGTAATGGGAGTGCGATTGATCTTGAAGATATTCAAGAGTCATTCGATGAAGCAGCTTTTGAAGATACTAGCTCTAAACCTGAGAATAAAATTGTTAAGCCCATTGATAATTCGTTTCTCCTTTGTTGGTCTAGTAGGGTTAGCATGCCACCTTTGTTCTATGGTTTCCATATAACTGCATAAGGTGATGCAATTATTAGTGATGCAACATTGATAAATTTGGATGAGCCTGCTAACTACCAAGAAGCGATGGAAGGACCTAAGGCTGAAAAATGGAAAAAGGCAATAGATAGCGAGATCCAATCCATGTTTGATAACCAAGAATGGACCTTGATTGATCAAGCACTTGGTTGAAAGACAATATGGTTGGCATACCCCTAAAACAGAACGATGGAAACGTTTGGGGGTGGAGGACGTCATGTACAGTATCACAACAATTGAATAATAGTAATCAAAGAAACAACAACCATTGTATTGATATTAAAATGTTTACATTGTATTCGAATCATAAATGATTGACTCCAAAAGTAAATAACAAAGTAAAGACTTGAAAATACTATACTCCATCTTCTAGGAACTTGTGCGTGTACCTATCTACTATTTTTCCTGAGACTACAAGTGGTTTTGAAAGTGTCAATATTAAAGTTGGTGAGTTCATAAGCGTTTTGTTTTAGAAAACAGGTTCTTTGTTTTTTGTAAAAATGATGTGTTTCTCCTGAAAATCCTATATTTTATTACGTAATAAATGATAAGTAAAATGACTCGTACCAGTTCCTTCTATGAGTACTTAGTGTATACCAGTTATATACGATCTAGATCGAACAAACAATCGATTCTGTGGTTCTGCCCCAAGCCCATAACCAAACAAAGAACATGAAATGAGGCAGAAAGCCACACATTCCACTGCATGTCGGATTCTCATTGTATATAACCCTAACGTATTCACTGGGTACTTACAGAGTTAACTGTAATAGTCCTTTAAGGTGTGATGAATATGTTCCTCCAGCAAATCCAATATTTTCTTAGTAAGAAATATGATAATACCAGTTCCTTCTATGATCACTTAGTTTATACAAGTTATATATAAACCAAGATCTAACGGGCAGTTGATTGTGTGGATCTGCCCTAAGCCCACAACCAAACATGGAACAGGAAATAAGGCGGAAACCACACATTCCACTGCCTATCGGATATTCTTCATACATAAAATTGATGTATAAACTAAGGAATTATAGAATTAACAATGCTTGTTCGCTAGTTGAATGGTAAACCGTTTGCTTGTAAAATACTGATGTTTGTCCTGGAAAATCCTATATTTTCCAGAAAAGTGAGTTGTTGTCTTAAATGTTCCAAAACTGAAAAGTACAAGCATTTTCCCGTACTTAAGTTGTTAACGTATAGCTTTATTATTAAATAAAACTAGCCGAAAACGTGTTTGTTCTGTAAACTGGAAGTGATGTTAATACCATCCTATGATCGCTTAGTACATACGAGTTATAGAAGCTTAGATTGAATGGACAGTCGATTGGGTGATTCTACCCTGAGCCCATAACCAAACAAGGAACAGGAAATGAGGCAGAAGTTACACATGCCACTACAAGTCGGATGTTAATTTCATTTCACCCTTGTGTATATACTAAGTAATCACATAGTTATTAACCCTGGAGACTGTTTGTTAAGTATATTATTACGTGAACGAGGCCATTTTATATCCAGGTGAGTTCTTATAACCATAATGATGGACGTTAAACCCTACGACGTACTTCAGACGTCATAAATGTTAATGACGTTTGTCACCCATAACGACTATAGCTAATAGTCAGGGTGCAGGATTGTCAGTCTCGTATAGATCTTTACACAAACTCACGCTCTCCCTTCAGGAGACTCTGGTTCATAAGGTTATACTTCCCTTGGTACTTAGGTAAGCACTCGAAGACGTGTCTCAAAAATTTGTTCCCTCAACAATTCACGAATAATACCATGAAAAATCCTTTTTTGTAAATAACATGTATCTTTGTAAAAGTAATTCGTTCGTTCCATGAACTATACTTATAATAGTTTATAATTTTGTTTTTCCGTGTTAAAATATGTACTTGTAAAATAGTTGTGTCTTAACATGTTTTGTAAATTGTTTGTAAGCCTAGTAGTCACAATGTTTGTCGTATATAATAAGTTTCACGTTCAAATACATGTTAATGGTAAGAAAATATAATAAGCAAAATTATATATTTAAACACAAGATTACTTGTGTTTTACATGTATCCCCCCCTCTCCTAAAAACATTGAAAAAGCTTGGAAAAATATGGGGTTATGAACTCACCACGAATGTGTGTGCTCGGTTGAGTCGCGAAGTACTAATGGTGATCCTTGGATTAGAATATGTGACGGTAGTCGTATCTGTCGTATTTAAATTAATTATAAATTAATTTAAATGATGTGTTAAATAAATAATTAAGTAAGTAAGGAGTACTTACAAAAATTAATTGCAATAATTAAAAACGTTGAAGGGTGTTTTCGGTGGGCAAAATGGGTTTTCGATGGGGCTGGGGGGTGATTTCGGTGTGATGATATTGGTGGTGTGTGTTCTTGGTGTGCTTGGTGGATAGCTTGAAGATATGAAGGGATTATGAATGTTCTTGGGAAAAATATGAAGGTTTGAATGTCGGATGAAGATCTGGGCGAGAACATATGAAGATTGAGAGAATCCTTGGATGAATTTTGAGAGCAAAAGGGTGTGTGTTCGGTGGAAAATGTGAGAAATGAACCGAGCGTTCTGTAAAATATACATATATATATATATATATATATATATATATATATATATATATATATGGAGTGTGTTCGGTCTTAATGTGCTTCAATTGAGGTGTTTTCGGTCCTATAAGACCGAATTCCTTCATGAAATCAGTTTTAAAGTCAACAAGTGAAGGATGTTCGGTTTCTAGTCAATGGAAAAAGGGAATTCAGTCCATGCTTCTACAAATAAAGGTGATTTCGGTTTCTTGGTCAAAGGGAAAAGGAAATTCGGTCAAGCCTTTAGGGAATTCGGTTTTGGTGTTTGGAATTTGATTTCAATAACCAAATTCTCTGTGTGTGTGTGTGTATATATATATATATATATTAGTATATATCATGATTTCATTTAGGAGTTAAGCTTATATGTTTCCTAAGACACGGTTGTTATAACTTACACCATGTATTATGTTCTAGAGTGAAGGACTTCAATCCTTATTTAAGCTAGTGTAAGATTTGATTTGAACTTAGTATGAATTTTATTGACCCGAAAGAATGGGTTGTTAAAAGGGTGTAAATGGATCTTCAAGAAAAAGAATGACATGGATGGTAATGTACAAACTTACAAAGCTAGGCTGGTTGCAAAACTCTTTACTCAAACCCAAGGGATTGACTATGATGAGACATTTTCACTATTTTCCAAGACTAAGTCAATTAGGGCAATGTTTGTTATAGTTACTCACTATGACTATGTACTATAGCAAATGGATGTCAAAACTGCTTTCCTTAATGGGAAAATGGTTGACGATGTTTATATAGCTCAACCAGAGGGTTTTGTACATGAAAAAAAATCACTAATAAGGTATGCAAGCTTGAGAAATTCATCTATGGACTGAAATAAGCATCTCGTAGCTGGAATCATTGCTTCCATGAAAAAGGTCAAATAGTTTGGATTTTCTAGAAGTGCAGATGAATCTTGAGTGTTTGTCAAAGCTAGTGGGAGAATTATAACTTTTCTAGTTTTGTATGTGGATGGCATACTCCTGATAGGAAACAGTATTCCAACCTTACAGGAAGTCAAGTCTCGGCATGTGAAATGTTTCGCTATGAAGGATCTAGGAGAAGCTACATATATACTTGGTATAAGAATATACAGGAACATACATGAATGATTACTAGGATTAAGTTAGAGTACATACTTGGATAAAATATAGAAAAGATTCAATATAGAAAATTCCTAGAAGGGAGACTTACCCATGCATCATATTGTTAAGTTGAGAAAAACTCAATGTCCTAGTAGTGATAAGGAGATAGATACTATGAGTCGGATTTCATATGCTTCGGCCTTCGGCTATAGGGTCGATCATGTATGCTATGACATGTACTCAATGTGATGTGGCTTATGCTTTGAGTGTGGTTAGCAGATATCACGTAAATCATGATTTGGCTCATTGGACGATAGTGAAGAATATTCTTAGTATTTGCGAAAAACAAAAGATATGATCTTATTTTTTGGCAACAAAGATGAAATTAAGTTGAGTGTGTATATTGATGCTAGTTTTCAAACAGATCGAGATAATAGTTTTTCTCAATCTGGCTGGGTTTTCTTGTTAAATGATGGGGCAATAACTTAGAAAAGTTCCAAGGAACAAATGGTGGTTGACTCAGAATATATCGCAACAAGCGAGGCAGTAAAGGAGGCTATGTGGTTAAAGAGTTTTATTGGAGATCTTAGAGTTGTTCCATCAATCCAAGAACCAATGGAGATTTTCTACAACAAAGGTGTGGTAGCTTAGACAAAAGAACCTAAAGATCATGGTAGATCTATGCACATCAAGAGGAAATATCACTACATTAGACATAAGGTTAAAGAGGGTGCACTCGTGGTGAATCGTGTATCATCAGAAAAGAATCACGTTGATCCTCTCATGAATGGCCTGAGCAATGGATAATGATTAATTAAATGGAGATTTCCTTATATTCAATGTGTATCATACTATTTTTCAATTAATTTATTATTACGTTTTTACTTCGAATGTTTTACTTCCTGAATATTAAGTTATTCGAAGCACCATTACAAATGGGTCTACAAGAATCAAACCAGTACAAAGTCATTCATGAATAACTTTGCAACCCAACATTCTCCTCCTCAAAGTTAAGAATGGATGACCTGCTTCAATATTCCAAAAATGAGAAACTTCACGAACAAAGCCTCAAACATGACAAATGTAGAAATGAAATTCAAATCTTCAATTCTTCAATGACCTTCCAATCTGAGATCTAGAATGTGAGACTTACAAACCGAGCATCAAAAGATAATTAGGAGTATCCAAACCTCTACAAAATTACCCAAATTTGAGCATAAAATCACACCCCAAAAATCTTCATTAAGTCCAAACCCATCAAGAACCGGGAAAACCCAAATCACTTCGGAATCTCAAATCGAATCACTTCATAAACTTCAATTGCTTAAGGTCACTTCGGTCTTCAAGTCCGCGTAATGTGAAAAATTCAACATTCAAATTCTCATATTTAATTCTCTCCCTTTTTTTATAATCGAAAAATGATTATAAAACCAAAAAGGGATGAGAAAGTGCTCAATTCGGAATTTTCTATACAAAACTCCCCCTTAACACACGGCATAAACGTTTTGCATAAATCCAAAAAAAATCCAAAAATATCACAATTTTCGAATTTGATTCTTCACAGAACATTTGTCAAATTTTCAAAAATTTAGGTAGAAACTATCAATTTCAAAATTACGTAGTGACCCGTTGTGCCCAAAACATCCTCAAATGCGAAACTTTACCCCAATTGAAAAATTGGGCATAAAGTGTCAATTCGCATTAACTGCAGGGACCTGTTTCAAAAATATTCTCATTTTTCATACTTTTGGCCCAATGTCGAAACTGGGTAAATTATGCCAACTTGCAAAAACTGCAGGTCATTGTTCACAATTTTTGCCCCCATGTCGAAAGTAGGTAAAAAATGTCAATTCGTTGAAAGTTGAGGGATTTGAATCGACAAGTTATGTTTCTTCTTCACAACACTTTGCTATCCAGTATCTTATATTGAACTTTACTATCAAACAACCATCAACCATAGCGACATCCTCAAAACAATTAAGCCAAATAGCGAAGGCTAGTTCGACATCAAGTAACCTAATCGGTCAAAAGCAAAACCCAAATCGCGATTATATGCAGCGAACGACTTCAAGCATAAGTCGAACTCGACTCCAAGATTTGGATCTACAAGATACAATGCAACCAACACTCCAAAGAAGTTAAAATCACCTTCTTTTTATCATAGGGCTCAAACTAGTGTTAGGGTTTTAAAGGAGGGTGTTGGAGAGGTGAAGGCTGAGAATGGAATGAGTTTGGGGAAGTTAAGGAGCTTAAATATGTCTCAAACCATGAAAATAGGGTTTGGGTACTGATCACATACACCCATCGTACTCCAGGTACGCTCAACATACTAGGGATGCCCTAGTAAGCCCAGGGTACTCCCCGTACGCCCAGCATATGCGGCTAACCCAAAATCGTCCTAATTTCAAACGGTTATAACTTCTTCGTTTCAACTCCAATTTCGATGATCTTTATATACACAAAAAGGTAGAGAAGATCTCTACAATATTATCTAAATATATTGGAATAAAAACTTCTCGAACAAAAATCCATATTTCATGCAAGAACCCTGCCTATGACTTTTCCTGTTCTACCCTTTGGTCCAAAACAAATTCAAAGGTTTAGATCTCATAATCATCATTGCCTCCTTCCATAAGGTCAAAACATTACCTCCTTAAGGCCTAAATCCTTTACAAAATCTACTTCTAGCCCACGACACTGAAATAAGAAATGACGGAAAATAGGATGTTACATTAATTGCGAAATTTTTATGTTGATGATATCCATGGGGGAGGATAATTTTGGATCAATTGTACTCTTAGTTATTGGCTGTATTCAATAAGGTTGAGAACCTTATACGTCCAGTCTAACCAAAAGCTAAAACACCTTTAAAAATGACGTACACCTTAAACGGATGTTTATATTCTTTTAGTCTAAAATACATGATTAACAAATTGACAATTTATTTGATAATATTATAATACATTATTCTTTCAGATAGTGATTCTTGAGAGTTTTTCTGTGAGCAGTTTTATTTGGCACCAACTGAATGTGATCGCTCGGGTTGTTGCATGGTCGAAATTGAAGAAGATGAATGCAGACTAGTGCAACCACTTTCTAATCATCAACGACATATGATTGCTAATAAAACTTATAATTATCTCATATATATATATATATATATATATATATATATATATATATATATATATATATATATAATTTGTGTTTATTTATAATTTTATATTTTTGTTAGTAGGATAATAGAGTTATATAGAAGTTGGGGCCGACAGTAGATGAGAGTCGTGCTGAATGTTGGACTGTTAGCTCGGCATGGATTAATCGCCCTGATTTACCTAACATAGATGTTCACATGTCACCTTCCATAACATCATCACCCTAACACTCTCCTACCCATGAGCCTCGACAAAAGAAGACACGAACAGATGTTGCGAAAGGTTTAAATGCCTATAACCTACCACCACAACCACCGCCACCCACTGTACCATCAACTTATAAGAACTGAATTATTATCAAGTTGCAAAACGACATTCGTAAATGTATTGAGAAGTTAATGGAACATGAGATGGGTTTCTAGAACTTACAGCTATGGTAGCCATGCTTCTAAAACTTAGTAATAAGGTTGTTGGAAAAGATGTTGGTACCACAAAAGGAGTGGAGGTAATTTGATTTAATATCTCAATCTTGTATACTTTTTACTTAACTTTAGTGTATACCTATTATTGCATCATTTATAATTAAATAGTATTGAACCGTATAGTCACTTATTGTGGAAGATGTTGGTACCACAAATAACAATGAGTTTTGGGTGCATGGTTATGCCTTAGGTACACCTGAACAACCACCGAATGAAGGAACCGAGCATATATGTGTATATAATGACTTGTCGGATTTAAAAGTGATTCCTTAGGAAGAATATAAAAGCCCAACAACATCTCTTAAGCGTTCTCTATGCCAAAAAGTTATATCCATATGGTGTAAGTCGGCATAGATACAAATGAAGAAAAAATGTGTTGCACGCCAACAGTCACGTGGGCAGGTTTGAATGTGATGCAAGGTGTAATTATATAATTGTGATCATTAAGTAGTACACTTCTAATAACAATACTTAGTTTATTGTATACATGTGTTCGTTGGCAGAACATCAATATGTGGATCTCATTGTTGAGTGCATATCTGATGATGCTCGGTGGATGATTGTGTCGTCGGCTTTCAACACAGATTCATATGACTAAAGTCACATGGCTAATGGATTCATTTATGTAACTTGGTCTGAGTATAATGAGGTATAATTGTATTTTAATTACATTACCAATGTAATAGTCATTTATAATAAATGTTATTTGACGATTACTTACTTCCAACCTTTTGTGCAGATTTAAATCCCTATCAATATACTGAGTGCTCACTAGTTTTGGGGTGTTTTGGATTTGGAGACATTCAAAATGATTATATATGATAGTCAATGGGAGGATGCTTATTTTTCAAATGATGCATCTTGGTTTTCATCTATGCGAGCCCGAATCCACAAAATCCTAGTGGGTATCAACTATTAGAGTACCAAACCCACTAATGTATGGAGCCTAGAGAGCTTTAAATCCACCCTTGAAAAGGGTGCAAACATACCACTACAGTCTGACAATAAAGAGGATCATGGGGTATTTTTCATTGGTTTATTGAGATGTTTCTCATGGGAAAATCATATAGGATAGAGGGTTCAACCGAAACCTAGGCGATAGGATATCGCAAGCGATTGTCAATTTTTTTTTGGAGGGAACCAAGAAAAAACAATGTTCCATTTGAACAATGTAGTATTATTTCAAATGTAACGACCCAAAAATCATGACTAAAAATTTTATTTTTTAACGTTACTTAAACCACATTTGTCAATCCATGACATAAATCATAACATAAAATCAGAGTGTTAATTCAAAACATATCCTTATTATCAGAGTAAAATATACCAGGCTGACTAAACAATGGTGTGTGCCATGCGACCACCCCGAGCTCTTCCCTCCGCTACCGGAAGTACCTGAATCCAAAACTGAAAACCGTAAGCACGAAGCTTAGTGAGTTCCCCAACCTACCACATACCATGTATAACAACATACTGTAAGCATTGGGCCATGCCCACTACTTCGGACCTCGCCCGCTACATCGGGCCCTGACCAATCCCAAGACCTGCCTGGCTTCGAGCCCCGCTCATTGTACAGATCTGTTTTCCTTAGGCCGCACCTGTCTCTAGGCCCCGCTCGTTAACATATACTAGCATACAAACATATAACCATAACACATAACACATAAACTGAACATATACTACTGGATTCTTGTTCTAAGGCCTCACCTATCCTGGGCCCCGCCCCTGTCCTACTATTGATGAGTCATGGAACTCCATCCACACTCCTACTGATAGTGAGATACGGGCCCAATCCACACTCACTTCCTTCCTATGTACCTTGGGCCTCGCCCCTGCTCTGCTGCTAATGAGATATGGAACACCGTCCACACTCTGCTATTGGTGAGATACGGGACCTCGCCCACGCTCACCTCCCTATCAGGCACATACATGTATCACACAGACAACAAGTATAAACTATCATGTAAACCGATCCATGGGCACCCACCCGCTAACATTGGACCTTGTTCCTGAATATCATAGTAGCATATAGTGCCTACGGTTAACCCATGGGTCTTCCTACTCATAACTTCATGTGTCGGCACTGTGGCCGTAGACCCATCCACGCAAAGGGAAAACTCACCTGCACTGCTGAACTCTACTGATACCCCTCTAGCTACTATCCGACAACTCTCCAAATCGCTGCTCCTCTAGCTCCCTGAGCTACCAATACCAATAATAACATTTAGCCTAACTGTCCTCCAGAAGTCAACTAGGTCAACTCTGGTCAAGTCCTTCCCAAGGTCAAAGTCCCGATCAAATTCAACCTTCCAGTTGACTCGACTCGCCGAGTTGTTCTACCAACTCGCCGAGTCCATGCTCCTCAAATCCCAAACAACCCCGACTCCACTCGTCGAGTCTAGCGAGAACTCGACAAGTTCTCCTTCATCTAACTCCTCGGGACTATCTTCAACCGACTCGCCGAGTTCACCCGTGAACTCGTCGAGTTCGTTATCATCGTATGAATGTCTAGACCATGACTCGCCGAGTTGTATGAAAAACTCGTCTAGTCCATCTTCATAACTAAGGAGATTGTCTTGGACTCGCCAAGTTCCTCCTCGAACTCTTGTAAGGTCCTAAAACGGATCTTTACCAATGATCAAGCAATCACACAATCACAGAAACAAGAATATGAGTAGAAAAAGAATTGAAACAAGCTTGGACACGTTTATTACTTGAAAACGTCGGGTACAACTTGTTTACACTTGGCCATGAACTGTCTAGCGTCAACAACCAATAATGACCTAAACAACATCTATTTATAGTGGACTTGGGTCGGACACTGGGTTTACGGCGGTAAAATCGTTACATGGCCGTAAGCATACTAACAACGTACTAAACCACCGAAAAGACTCAAAAGAACTATTACAATGAAAGCCTAGACCAAACCACTAACTGGACCCTTCAATCTCCCCCTTGGTTTGGTGCTAGCTTGAGCTCAATCTTTGTCGACCACCAACACATCTGACTTACCTATTGCTCTGTTCCACATCCGTTTGTTAATGATATCCACAACCATAACTGTAAATTCTTTGGCAACTGGCTCAAAGATGTCTTTTGCAACTTTGATCTGATGATGACTCAGCTGATGTATATCCCATTTTCCAAACTAAATCAAGTCTCTTTTTTCATATAAGCGAATGCATCCTTTTTCAAGTTTTATGATAGCAGAGGCTGTAGTCTCATCAAACACCCAGTACAACATGGTCTGTAGAGACCCATTTGGATGATTATGAAGAATAGGAATCTGCTTAACTTGATTGGTAACAGGCCACATCACAGATCGAAGAGCTTGATTGGTTTTGGGATCAATTACACTTGGGTATACTTTAATAATCGACTCTACAGTCTTCATTGAAGGAAAACCCTTGGGTACTTGATCCTCCAAGAAATGCTTGAACTGTGTAGCCTTAGAATTCTGAGATGGATTTGCAAAAGGAGCCTTTGATAACTCTGAAAGATCAACCCTGGTCCAGGAGTGGAAATCATGAGCATCTTTATACAATTCAGTGTTGCCACTCTTCCGTCTCATGATCCACATGTTTAGAGTGTCATGAAATCCCCATGAAATGATCCCTGACCTATCACCATATACATTTTTAAAGCGATTCTCTTCAAGATCTGTAACGGTGATATTAGGTTGATCCCCAGGAGCATTTTGATTTGAGCTCCTTTTAAATAAAAGTTGACCCTTCTCAGTTGCTTTAGCCAATTTTGCACGTTTAAAGGCCACAACACTCGGAGCTTGAGCTGGCTCCTCCTCAAATCGATCTACAACACGAGATGTTTAACCAGATGTCACAATGGAGTGAGCTTGGATATGCATATTGATCCTTGACTCATCAGCAGATGTCTTGAACTTGTCACCAAGTTCCTCTTCTAGCGTTTTCTTCAAATCAAAGTAACTTGAAGTGAGGAGATTAAAGTGATCTTGGAGATCAGAAATCTGCTT
Organism: Lactuca sativa; assembly: GCF_002870075.4. Taxonomy (NCBI): domain Eukaryota; kingdom Viridiplantae; phylum Streptophyta; class Magnoliopsida; order Asterales; family Asteraceae; genus Lactuca; species Lactuca sativa. Next base: position 220,771,415 of record NC_056627.2, read on the forward strand.
AGTCTTCAAAGTTTTGTCCTTTTCAAGATCAGAAACTTTAGTCTTCAACTTTGCATTTTCGCTCAAAAGATCATTAACTTGGATATTGAGCTCAATGTTCCTTTGATCAAGCACATACTCTCTTCTAAAGCTCATCAATGGCTGGTTGTCTTCCCCTGAATGACCTACTCTAAAAGAAATTCCTTTAGCTCGGGGAGAAGGCATTGAGCTTTGTTCCTGAGCTAGATGCATGGCGAGCCGTATAGAGGCAGCATCATGATCTGGAATGGGAGAAGAAAATCATGCTTGAGTAAAAGATCCACCAGCCTCAAAGGTGGTGCTAGGACCTTCAATGAAAGGTTCTGATGAGACAATGGCAGGAGTGGTTGTTAGTGTAATTGGGATGCCTTGAAATAAACCAGAATCCGAAAATCCTTGTCTAGGATCACGTCTTCTTCTTTTTGGAGGAGGTTGTGAGATCTGGATTGTTGCATCATCACTTGTAACAACCCGTAGTTTATTCCGTCACTATAAACCGTTCCCGGTAAATAAAACCGTTTGTATTCAAATTTTTCTGTTAACCTTATCGTTAAATTAAATTAATCGTGACTTTTAATTCAGTTTCATAAGTGTCGGGATGGGTTAAAAACATTAAAATATTTTCCATATTTATTTGGAAAATTATTAGTTTCATTTAAGTCGTGATTACGGCAATTTATCGGGTACGACCAAAAGCACCGTCTAACGACAGTATCGGGTAGAATTCCACCGGGCCATAAACTCAACCCCTATATAAGGGAGTGAGTGACATCATTTTGAAGCTTTTTCTCTCTCTCTAAACACTTTCTCTCACTACTCTCTCTCTAGAATTCAAAATTATCCAAAAACCCCATTTCAAGCTTCAATTTGGTAAGTACTTCATCCTAGCTTGTTGTTTAACTTGTTTGGCATGCAAATTCATGTTTGAAACTTCCAAAAACACCCAAGAACAACTGTTTACGGTCTAGGGACCCTCCTAAAACCGTGAACACCCCTTGAGAGGGTTTTGAAGCCCCAAAACCCCTCCAAACCCATTCTAGTGCTTTGATATGGCTTAGAAACTTGCATGCATGAACTTAGGACACCAAATTCGTACCATTTGAGTATTGGACATGAGTTTACGGTCCAAGAACATGCTTGGATCGTAAACCCACATCCATGGACCATAAACTCCTTTTAAAGTGTCAAAAATGCCCCCTAAACACCTCCAAATGCTTCCATGATGCTTCCATGAGAGTGTAGAACCTTATAATCCTTCATTTGATGCACCAAGACTTATGTAAATGGATCAAACTTGAGTTTACGGTCCAAGAACATTATTAGACCGTAAACTCGTCTCCTTAGACTATAAACTCATCTTCTTGGACCATAAACTCTTCAAATGGGTGTTAAAGTGCCTTTAACACCTTGTATGGCTTGGAATACAACCTAGAACCTTGTATGCTTAACCTTCAACCACAAAAACGCATGATTCATGGACAAATATGAGTTTAAGGTAGTAAACTCATGTGTTTAAGGTAGTAAACTCCCCAAGAGCATCTTCATAAACCATAAACTCCTTTTCCAAGGCCCTTTCAAGTCCCAATCACTTCCTAAGCCATAGAATCAACCCTAGAACTTTCCTTTGTCCATTGTAAGACCATTTAGCATCCAAGAACACACCACCCATGAGTTTACGGCCGTAAACTCATGGTAATATGGTCATAGGACCGTAAACTCCCCTAAGAGCTTATTTTTGAAGAGTAAACTCTTTATCTAGGCCCTACACACCCTTAGATGCTACCCGGGCCACTCCTAACACTTAATTAAAGTGTTTTCGCATCTTGGAGTGTAACTGCTTATCTAATTAGTGAATTAAAGTCTAATTAGATACATTTGTGTATCATTTCATATTACATAGGAGCCTCGTACATTTTCAAGCCTCGATCCGACGTTTAGCATCCTAGTCGACACCTTTCCTCGTCTGGTGAGTTCACACCCCTACCCTTTTTCAATGTTTTTCACTGTTTTTAGGGGGAATGCAAGCAAAGTACAAGTAATACTTGTACTCAAAACTATTTTATATGTGTTGTGTTTTATACTACTTATGTTTTTAACGCTGTTAATCATAACACTGATAACCGTTTGAACTTGCAGATTTCATTATCATAGTATTTGTGTAAAACGTTATAAATTGTCGTATTCTATATTTTCACAAACGATTTTCCTCATTTCAATATTTAAAAACATAACCTTTAAACTTTGAACAGGAAACTTAATAAGTTGTTTTGTCCTCGGTAACAGTCCACGGAGATACGTGAGTGGAGGATAGTAGATAGAACATATGTAATGTCTTTAATAAAACACCTACGTTCGAGTGTAAAGGATAGACACCATTAGGAAACATAAAACAATCGTATTGACCTTAATAAAACACCTGGGCTCGAGTGTAAGGACAGGCACCATTAGAATATAGTTAGTCATAGATACTACTTCCCTAGACAAGAGAAGTAATGAGAAATCTTAAAGATTGGAGACACGTCCTTTGTAACACGTCCCGTGGCACGAGAGTGGAGGACTACCCCTGTAACCAGAATCTCCGAGCGTAGGAGAGCGTGACTTGAGTGTATAGATCTATACGGGACTAACAATCCCGCACCTGGCTGCTAGCTACAGCCGAACCGAAAGGTTCAAGGGTGACGAAAGTCATAGAAAGGATACTGGCCACAACCCGAGTCATATCTAGACTGAAGTATGTTTAAGGACTCGCAATCAAGATTATTAACACTTTACACTTATTTATTAGTTTTATGTACGTAATAAAACTAATGTACATTTAAGGATAATCGGACTTTCAGGAGACTTCACACACATTCAGGAAAACATGGGGTTTTCCTGGGGATAACATTGAACATAATCGGAATCGATAATAGTTCGCACATACAGGATCGGTAACAGTTCACACACACACACACACATTCAGGAAAACATGGGGTTTTCCTGGGGATAACATTGAACATAATTGGAATCGATAATAGTTCGCACACACAAAATCGGTAACAGATCACTCACACACACATGTAGGAAAATATAGGATTTTCCTGAGTAACAGTACTACGTAACCACAAAAGTGTAACAAGTTAGATAACTAAACTTTACAATTCACAAGAACAATCATGTTTTCAGTGTACATCTTTTACCTTACAATTTGGATTTGGTAAACTTTACTTTTAAGAAAATATGGGATTTTCTTGGATAACCGCTTTTTCAGGAAACCAAAGGAACTCGTGCATTTTCATAAAAACAAACCGCTTATGAACTCACCAGCTTTATGCTGATTTTTAAAATGCTTGTATTCTCAGGTTCTACTTAGACAGGTACCCCGCGTCCTTTTGCAGAAGACGGAGCGAATGGAAGTCACGTCTTTCTTTTGTTTAAACTATGTATCTATGAAACTTGTACTACTTTACTTTTCAACTGATGTAATGAAATGTAATGTAATGTAATGTAATTTTTTGTGTTTTACTTCTCTTACTATGTACATTGGTTATGATATTCACATGAAGTCACCTCCGCCCCGGAACGTTTCCGCCTTTGGTTTCGGGGTGTGACATCACTCTGAAGTGGTTCTGTGGTAGGTGAAACAATATCAAGGGGAGGAATCCCTGACACTGTCACCATAGGAGTTGTCGTATCAACCACTTGTTCGGTAGTAAGAGACGTTGACTCGAGAACGTCATCAGAGTCCCTTATCTCCGTTACTGGATGAGCAAGATCATTGATATTGTCAAGTAGCGAGTTGAGATTGACATTTGACAAAAATCTTCATTACTTCCAAAGTTTGTCGGAATTTCATCCTTATCGAAGCCCGAAATATCAAGGTCTTCATATAGATCAGTCTCAGTCACACTCTTTGAAGACCCCTTATTATAGTCACTTTGAACTTGAATGGATGTCAGGTCATGTTCCTCTGCAACGGAAACATTTGGAGCAATTGTCTCTTCTCTTTCTTCTTGGTCTGATACAGTGATCACATCCTCTTCTGAAATCACTCTTTCTGAGGAAGTAGGCTCAGAGGATACTTTATCAGAGGATCCATGAGACTTGGATGCCTCATTTAGCTCAACAAATCTTCCGAACTTCACAAGCGGATATAGTCCTTGGAAAACGACCTTTCCATTGCAATTCTGCTTGATAAGCCCAACAGTGTGAGGACCTAATGACTTCATGTCTAGGGTTTCTCCCTCCTTCACCATCTCAGGAAATTGACTGTTGATGAACAATTGAATGAACCTGGGATACAGCAAGAAAGTATCTCGGGTTATAGCGTTGATGTTTACCACGAACTCGTCCAAGATAAACCTCGAGAAGTTGAAGTCTATCCCTGCAACAAGTGAAGGTATGGCTCAAGTGTTTCTCAACGAGATCTCATCCGCACTAGACCTCCTGCCAGAGATGTAGGTCACAAACACATGATCCAAGAATCTCCAGTACGGTGGCAGAAGCTTCTTTACAATGGGAGGAGAGTTGCCTTCGTACCCCATCTTCTTGAGAATCTTCTGGGCATCTTCAATCCCGATCTCAGTAGGAAAACCAGGTTGATCATTAATCAGCAACGCTTCTCTAATGAATTGCTCGGTGATCACAATCTTGCATCCTTTAACAATTGCATCAACAGTAACTGCTCCATCGTCATCTCTCTTCATCTTGGCAGTCTGCTAGAATTCCCTTATAATGTTCTAATAGACCACGATATTCATAGTGATAGCAGAAGCTAGGCAGATCATCGACCTGAATTCTCCATCTGCAACTGGGGGATCTGCTAGTACGATGGCCAAGTTGTGCATGTCTGTGAATCTTAAGTTAGCCGTTTGATCTGCACTAAAACGTACCAAGTGAGAAAACAAATATATTAAAGCCGTTAAAGTTTCATGGTTCTCTTATTTAATTAAATTTGGCCCCAAAAATAATTTTGACTAAAAGGAGTTTACGGTCAATTTTGGGTTTACGACCGTAAACTCTTGGCCGCAAACGGAGTTCACTGCCGTAAACTCCTGGCCGTAAGCTTCGACCGTAAACGCCGACAGATCCTTTGTTGTTCAATTTTAGCCCTAAAATCCATCGATTTGATGAATAAAACACATTCCCACGGTCGATTTTGATGTACCTTTGAGATGGACTGAACGATTTCACAAAATTAGAGAAATTTTTTTTTCGAGAGGAGAGAGGATGGAGAGAGTTTGCGGCTGGAAAGAGGAAAAGTGAGAAGTGGAGGGGTTTCCGGCTGTAAACTCCCTTTTATACCCTGTTCAAATTTTACATGTTGTGCACACAGTGTAAGGCACAGTCCAAATCCCGAATATTTTTCAAAAATAAAACTTTTGAGGACTTAAAAATTAAAATTAACTAAAAATAAAATAAAATAATTTCGAAAATTTAAAATTTTAAAACTTCAACAATTTTAAAAATTAAATTAAATTAAATTAAAAATTAAATTAAATTAAGATAAAATTACAAGAAGACTAAACTTATCTCAATAAACACTGAATATAATTTTGTGACATAGGGATCAAAGTTGTTAGACAACCTTAGTCCGCTTGTCGGTACCTTTAACATTCATGTCTATGTCTGGTCGATCGCCGGTATTGTGATCCACTTAAACAAGAAAAATTGTGATAAAACTTGGACAAGCTAATAAAGACAAGAAACTTTTGATTCTATATTCTTAGATAAATTTCCTAGAGACCGTTTATCTGACGACGACCAGGGATATTGTTGTCCACCTAAATTGAGCAACGAGATCTACAGACAATCTGTTAGTGTTCAATTTTAATTGTACTAGAAGATGTTTCCCGCTTCCTGATATGCTCCAGTAATCAAGGACTTCCAAAATACTCCTTACATTGGGTGAGCAGACAAGTATTAAGAGAGAAGATAGATTTGGAATGCATATGCTATACACCCAGTTCGGATCTCTTCCAATCACGCAGAGGGTGAAGCATATGACTAACTAAAGTTTTAGAGGGATTGAGAAAAGAATGATGCATATACTGTGTACCAGGTCGGATTGTAAGTCAGGTAAAAGAGACAGTATATGGCTGACAGATAGAAAGAATTACATAGAAAGAAGATGCAGAGAGATAGAGTTGCATATGTCACAGTCCAGGTCGGATCTCTCGATCGCGCAGAGGAAGCAACATATGACTAACAGACAGAAAGAAAGAAAATAACCTTCTACGGACCTAATTTCTTGGAATTCCCCAGTCATCCCATCAATACCGGAATTCAGGACAGAATCCATACATCAAGGAAAAGTTAATCCACAGTTCTAGATACGGGTTCTTTTAAAGTGACCAGTAGATTCCCATGTATATCTCCCTGCTCAACCTATCCGAGCGTCATATTGTTAGGCTAAACGGATCTAACTAGTTCAAGATTTGTCAAGACCTTGAATTCCTTAAGTTCAACTCTTCTTAGTCAATTCCATTTAGAATCTTTCGTGCCTACCAGCACATCGAACACAGAGCGTAGACAATTTAATTTTGGTACTTTACGTAGATTCAGAGTGCGTGTTATCACTTGATGATATCACTTCCCAACACATCACCTACAAGCAAAACTATTAGCAACATATTTTTGATTTTCTGATTTTTTAATGTTTTTGGATTTTTTGAAAATTTTCAGATTTTTTTGTTTGGTTTTTGTTTATTTCTCCCCCTAAATTTGTGCATGGGTGAGAATGAAATCACTAAAATGTGCAAATTTAAACTAATCTAACATAAAATAAAATAAAATATAAGAATTAAAAAATAATAAAATAATAAAATAAAAATAAAAATTAATCCTCAAAACGAATCATTTTCAAAAATCCCACAAGCACATCGAATCGAGCTTTGCTAAAAGGCCTGGTGAACAGATCCGCCACATTATTAGTAGTGGGAACTTGTTCCAGCCGAATGAGCGAACGTTTATAACAATCTCTGATAAAATGAATTTTGATATCAATGTGCTTGGTTTTGGAATGTTGGACAGGATTTTTAGCAATTTGAATCGTAACCTCATTATCATAGTAAATAGGGGTTTCTAGATAATTCAAACCGTAATCCAACAGCTGATGTTGGATCCAGATAACTTGAGAGCAACAAGAAGATGCAACAACGTATTCCTCTTCTGCTGTTGAGGTTAACACGGTGTTTTGCTTCTTCAACTGCCATGACACCAGCCTATCTCCAAGGTATTGGCACCCTCCTGAAGTAGATTTACTGTCAAGCTCACAGCCTCCATAATTACCATCAGCAAAAGCATATAAATCAAATTCGGAAATTTTCAGATACCAAAGACCCAATTTTGGGTTGCCTTTGATATATCAAAAAATTCTTTTGACAACAATAAGATGTGAAAATTTAGGATTAGCCTGATAACGTGCGCATTGACAAACTGCAAACATGATGTCTGAACGGCTTGCAGTAATATACATCAATGATCTGATCATCGATCTGTAGTGTGTCTATTCTACGGATTCGCCATCAGTATCTAGAGTCAGTAGAGGTCTTTCGGCCATCGGCGTCGATGCAGGTTTTACGTCTTGAAACCCGAACTTCTGAAGAATATCCTCCACATACTTAGCTTGATGGAGCAGGATTCCGTGGTTGAATTTTGTTTGACCTGAAGCCCTAGAAACATGATCATCTCACCCAATGAACTTATCTCAAACCTCTTTTTCATAACGCCTTCAAACTCTTTGCATAGCTGCGGACTGGTAGACCCGAAGATGATGTCATCAACATAGATCTGGACTAGAATCTGATAATTATCAACATGCTTGATGAATACAGTTTGATCGATAGTGCCACGAGAGTATTCATGCTCAAGAAAGTGCTTTGTAACGGTCGCATACCAGGCTCCGGGAGCTTGATGTAACCCATACAACGCCTTGTCCAACTTGTAGACATGATTAGGAAACTTCGAGTTAATGAACCCAGGGGGCTGATCAACATAGATTTCTTCCTTCACCTTGCCATACAAGAAGGCTTCCTTGACGTCCATTTGGTAAACCGTGAAGTTCATGTAGGAAGCATATGCAAGAAAGATACAAATGGCCTCCAAGCGAGCTACTAGAGTATAAACCTCAGTATAATCAAGACCCTCGACTTGTCGAAACCCGCAAACCACCAATCTTGCTTTATTTCTCACTATAACTCCATAATCATCCTGCTTGTTTCGATAGACCCAACGTGTATCAAGAGACTTTTTTCCCTTTGGTAACTCGACCAATTTCCAAACCCCGAGCTTTTCGAATTGATTTAGCTCTTCATGCATAGCATCTACCCAGCTGGGCTCATTCAGAGCCATTTCAACATTCTTGGGCTCTATTTGAGAGATAAAGCAAGAATAAGACATGTATTGACATCTCCACTCTGACTTATGGTTTTAACTCCATTGCCCAACTAACCAATGATGTTCTCGATCGGATGATCGCGTGGAATTCTGGAAGGTATCTCTTGGCTGATATCATTGAGAGAAATGGGAAGAATGTGAATGTTGAAACCTCCATCACTTGTTGATTGTTCCACATTAGATGAATCTGCTACAAACTCATTAGCAATGTCTTCAGGAAAGAGTAGTTCCATAAAAGTTGAAGTGACAGTGGAAGCATCTCTAGACATAAACTCTCTTTCAATAGGAGTAAGAGGTGTAGCATTAGCATCAGGAGTATCATTCTAAACTGGAGATTTTGAACTACCAAGTAGAACAGATGACTCCTCCTCAGGTGAAGCAAATGAATCCCCCTCAGGTGAAGCAGAGGACTCCTCCTCAGGTGAAGTAGAGGACTCCCCCTCAGATGGTGAAGAGGATACCATTGGAGGTCTGTACACAACTTCTTCATCTTCGTCTTTAGAAACAATCTTCAAACTGGAGGAATACCCAGATGAACCATCTGAAGACACATTTATAGACTTAAAGAGTGATGTGTAATCAAATAACCAATTCAAACCCACTCGAGCATCCGTTTCATTCTCCTCCAACCAGCGCACATCATAGGATTCCACAATTTGCTTCGTCTTCTAATTGTAGACCCTATATGCGGTGCGTGTAGCATACCCTATGAAGTAACAATCATTGGCTTTGGCATTAAACTTTGGGCTGGGCTCTATGTGAAGAAGGGTGCAAGGGCAACCAAATACACGGAAATGACTGACTAATGGCTTGTGACCATATAGAATCTCGTACGGTGTCTTCATCTGAGCTTTGTTGATCAACACACAATTCTGAACGTAAAAAGCAGTGTTAATCGCCTCGGCCCAAAAGAAAACGGGTAACTTGGAGTCACACATCATCGTCCTTGCAGCGTCTTTTAAAGTTTTGTTTCTCTTTTTAGCAACACCATTTTTTTGAGGTGTGTGAGCGGAGCTGTATTGGCGCATAATCCCCTTTTCTACGCAAAAATAATCTAGAATAGAATTCTTGAACTCTGTTCTGTTGTCGGTACGAAGCGCTTTCACCCGGGTTTTGGTTTGGTTCTCAATCAACACTATGAACTTCTTTATCAGATCCGCAACCCCAGCTTTGTTGGATAAGAAGAAAACCCACGTAAAACGAGAGAAGTCATCAATCACAACCAGACAGTATGAACTTCTGTTGATGCTTAGGACGTTGACTAGACCAAATAAGCCCATATGTAATAACTGGAACACCTGACTGATTGAGTTAACTTGTTTTGGCAGGTGTGGTTTTTCTATGATGTTTACCCTAGGCACATGACACACACTTCTCAAAAGTTATAAAGTCTCTGAAAAGTAAGCCACGGACCAACTCATTCTTCGCAAGACGATTTAGGTTTTTGGCGTTAGCATGACCGAGTCTTAAGTGCCACGGCATTGCGTTTTGTTTTAAGACCTTCGAAAAGATGCAAGTAACTTGCTCAAGAATGTTGTTGTTTATATCAATAATGTAAGCATTTCCATCCCGCTTAGATTTGATGAGAATCCAATCTTCCGGGATGACAATGTCTGGCTTGCGAATCATACACTCCTTGTCGGTGAAATGTGTAGAATAATCTTTGTCGCATATCTGAGACACACTCAACAAACTATGTTTTAACTCGGGAGCAAAGTTGAAATTCTCAAAGCTTAGCACTCTATTTGTAACGGTTCCTCTCTGAGTGATCTTGCCACCTTCTCCGCCCGTAAAGGAAACATACCCCCATTAACGGATTGAATGTTGCTCAATTGGGAGATGTCTCCTGTCATATGTCGGGAGCAGCCGCTGTCGACGTACCAAGGTCTGACGACATTCCTCTGCAACTATCCCTGCAAAATGTGCGGGATCATTTAGATCTGGGAACCCAGGTCATCACTTTCCCGGGTTGGCCCTTCTCTTTCTCTGATTTATCATTATTTACAACCTTTTTCAGAGGATGTTGATGATGGATTGGAGTTTATTTTTGGCATCCATTGGTAATTAGGTTTCCTAACAGTCACCGATGGTTTTGAAATAGGTTTCTTATCAGTTTGCATTGAGCACTTGGGTTTTCTACCAGAAGTGGTTGAAGACCCAGATTTGCTCTTAACGAAACCGATCTTGGCAGAGCCTTGTTCGGTTTTGGCCAAAATTTGGTGACTTTGTTATGAAAACCCCTTTTGTATTTTGAAAAACTGCCCGTTTTCTACTACGATCATCCTTCCAATCATCATTCCGAGAACAAGCTCTAGAGGACTTTCTAGTTAAAGACCTTCCTCTAAATTAGTTCTCTCCTCTTTGTGACGTATAATGTACAAACATTTTATTTGTACAATTCCTAGCTATATGACCACCAATACCACAATTGAAACAAATCTGTTTGTTTTTATTAAAACATGTACTACCTTTTTTAGATTTATTTTCCATACTGACACCCTTACTTTTCTCACATGAACATGAACAAGAAGCAGGTTGTGAGATAAGTGAGGGTGTATCAGATGGAGTGACTTGTGGAAATGGTGAGTTTTTATTAGTATCATTACAAACATCAGAATTATCAAACATCTCATCAAACACTTCAAAACAACTTAAACCAGTATCAACAGGTGCCGAAAAATCACAAAAAACATTGTCACTTTTAACATCAGAAATAATAAAATCTTTATTTGGAACAAAAACATCAGGTTCAGACTCAGTTTTGTTATCAGAAACAAATCCTTCAACTTCGTGCTTTAACTGATCTAAGGATTGATTTGCAAGGGAAGTAGAAATGTTAGAAATTTCCACATTAATAACTCCTCCTGAAACAAAACCAGTTGGCTTGCCATTAACCATGAAAGATTCGTTGGCAATATCCTCATCAGTGATAGTGTGATACTGATAATTATGATTAAAAGGAGGAGGCACTTTATTGTATCCCAAACCCTTTTTCTGGTTTTGTTTAAACTGCAGGCAATGGTCAATAATGTTAGCAACTACCTCGCTTGATACATCATATTTTTTAAAATCAAAGTTTGCAGTATCAAATTTGTTTTTTAATGTATCAAGCTCAGCAATTAACTCAACATTATGTCTCTTGATATAATCATAGTTTTCACATTTATTATTGTAGTCTTCCTAAAGTCTCCTAAAGTGTTTTATCTTTGTCTCTAACTGGGCCTTTAAGGGTTTTTGTCCTTTTCTAAGTTGGTAGCCCTTATATCTAAGGTCCCCTACTTCTCTACGCAAAGATTCTATTTTGTCACGTAGAATTTTAACATATTCAACACATTCTTGAGAACAAGAAGGTAAGCTTACCTCATTTTTATTTGGTTCAGAAGTAAAAGATACCATCAGCGCAAACTGCAGCCCCATCGTCTTTCCTTTTGGATCATCTGCAACATCCTTCATGGGAGCTTCATCATTAACTTGGGCCAGGTGAGCATTCTCAGGTTTTGAAATGTTCAAAGCCTGAATCTGGTCCTCCCAGTCAAATGACTGAGCAACCATAGCCTTCTCGTCGTTGAATTGAGCACCTCCCCGATTGTTTCCCACTGCAACCATTGTCCTGTCATTGTTTAATCTTCTATCTAGCTTCGGGCACTCACAAGCAAAATGACCCGGCTCATGACAGTTGAAACAACGCAGCTTCCCTTTGCTAAACCCTACATTTTTCTCAGCATTCATGCCCCAGTTGTTCTTCCCAGTCTTATTGGCAAACTGCTTAGCCCTGAATATTGTCATGGCTATCTGCCATGTGATGTCTATTTCTTCCACATCTTCTAGATGAATCTGATCCAGATCAGGAAATGAAAATTGAGATGGAAGCTCTCCAGCAAGAAGAGCATTATAGTAGTTCACAAGTCCTGTGGCAAAGGCAAGATTGTCTTCACATTCCTTTGTGTTTGAGGAAGATGCCATAACTGGTACATTGGAGGAGGGAGCAGCTTGAGGAGTGACATGCAGCTGGCTTTGTGAGTGAGACATGGATGATGCAGCAGTAATTGTTTGGATCTGAGGCTGCTAAAGAGAAAATGCTTGACCCGAGGAAGGAATGACTGATGAAAGAGCATTGTTAGAGGAAATCCCGAGGTTTGCAGTCGAATACGAATTCACATGATTAATCTTTCGCTGTTTATCATCAATATCACAGGCTTTGATGATTGCCATTGTTTTAGCAAGAGTGAGACGATTCAAATCCTTGGTCTTCTTAATAACAGCTACATTCATATCCCATGACTTTGGAAGAGCATTCAATAGCTTTTTGTTTATCTCTGAATTGGTCAAGAAGATCCCAGAAATGTTCATCTCAGTGGTGAGAGTGGTGAATCGTTGCATTTGTGCCTCCAGGGTTTCTACGGGAATGTAGCTGAACATGTTAAACCTTTGACGCAACATATCCTGGCAGCTTTCCTTCATGTCTTCATTACCTTCATATACCTCAATCAAGGCTTCCTACAAAGCGTTTGTTGAAGTATACTCTCTGAAACCTTAAGCTATATCAGGAGATAAAGCCATGGTCAGAGTGGCCAAAGCCCTTTCCTGTTCTTCCACTTTATCTTCATCTGTATAGTTTTCAACTGCTTTGTCAACTATCTGTCCTGCAACAGTGGTCGTAATTCTGACAGGATTCTTGATGATGCTTCACCAGATTTTGAAGTCCTTCATTTTAATATACTTTTCAATCTGGTATTTCCATTAAGGAAAACCATCTGCAGACAGCAATCTTGGAATGTGTGTAGTTGTGCCCATGACAGAATCCAGCTCATGATGATGTGTTTGACTTTGAGAATCCATTTATTATGATTTTAAAACTTAAAGTTATTGTGATTTTAAAAATTCAAAATTTAGTTTATGGGAAAGCTGTTTACGGCCGTAAACTGAGTTTACGGCCAGACAGTTTACGGTCGGGGTGTTTACGGTCAAGAAGATGCACTGATTATGGTCAAAGAACACAATGTACGACTCTTGAATGTTCTTGAGTTTACGGCCGTAATTAGGGTTTACAGTCGTAATCTTTTGGAAGTGAACTCCCAAAAATCTCAGTAAACGCAAGTTTGAGGTAGATTTAACACCTTTAGCAATGAAAACACCAAACCCTAATCTCGAACAATGAAGAATATGAGTTTAAACTGCTGAAAACTCGATTGAATGATTCTTTGACACCGGTCTTGCTCTGATACCAATTGCAAGGTCCTAAAATGGATCTTTACCAATGATCAAGCAATCACACAATCATAGAAACAAGAATATGAGTAGAAAAAGAATTGAAACAAGCTTGCACATGTTTATTACTTGAAAACGTCGGGTACAACTTGTTTATACTTGGCCGTGAACTGTCTAGCAACAACAACCAATAATGACCTAAATAACCTCTATTTATAGTGGACTTGGGCCGGACACTGGGTTTATGGCTGTAAACAGGCTTACGGCCGTAAACTCATTACATGGTCGTAAACACACTAACAACCTACTAAACCACCAAAAAGACTCAAAATAACTATTACAATGAAAGCCTAGACCAAACCACTAATTGGACCCTTCAACTCGTCGAGTACTATGATCTTCATGTCCAATACGGACCCAGCCTGGCTGAATCCTTTACTAACTCCACTCACTGACCCGAATCATAAATAGAAGGGTTTGGGTTTGCGGCCCGAATCGTCGAGTCCATTAATTGACTCGTCGATTCCATCTTGTGACATATCTATTTTGTCGATTACAGTCCATCCCAACACCTCCAACTCATAGATCTGGACTCCTCATGCTAGAATTGCACATAAAGTTGCTAACTTTACGTGCATGCAAGGTGTTATGGGGCTAAAACACTTAATCCAAGCTTCAAAGAAAACCTAGGTCATGAAATGGGATCTTAGCTGGATATAGCCAGCAACTCTGAGCTCCTAAAGCTCAAGAGTATCCAGATCTGTTGTCCAAATCCAACCTTAAGGGTTTAATATTCGGATTATCCTTGGAAATGATCCAAATGTAACCAAAAGCAAAATAGAAAGGGGATATATCAATTGAAACCTCAAGGTCTAAACTTTTTACCTTCTAACAGTTGCCAAAATGGTATGAAGGCTGAATATACACTTCCTTCCTTGCTCCTTTCTTCCAAGTGTAACACCCCGTTCTTTAAGTGTTTAAATATTGAGTCCCTGAGATTTAAGAGGAAGGGTAATTCTGGTCCTTTTACGAGAAATGAGTTTCATCCGAGAAGGTTTCGGGCTGGCGTATGTGTTAGAAGCATTGGGCTTCTCGTCACTCTCGTACGAAGGATAAGTTAATTGGGAGTGGGTTTAGATTAGAGGAGTTGCGGTGTTTTGAAATTGATCATTGTTATAGCTCCGTGTGGAATTGGAAGAAATGGTCCCATGCATGCATGGCATGCATGCAAGCATTTACTTTTGAAGTCTGGCTGGGTACGCCCAACGTAAGTTGGACGTACGCCCAGCGTATGGGAGCGATAAGTTGCAGGTGGTTGGGTGAGTAAGCCCAGCGTACCAGGTAGGTACGCCCAGCGTACTCAGAGGAACCCCAAACCCTATTTTAGGGTCATCCACTATATAAGGAACATGTTGGTTCACCCCTTAGCCTCCTTATGCTCATCTTCAACCTCAGAGAAACCCTAGATCTCGTGTTCTCTCCTTTATTGGGTGTGATTGACCTTGGAAAACTCTTTTTGGCAAAAGAAAGGCTTGAAGGGGAAAAGAGAAGTTGTCAAAGAAGAAGAAGATCGTGTGGAGCTTGTAGATCTGAAGATATACCATCCTTTGGAGCTTGTTTGAGGTATAAAGCTTCTTGCTTGACCTTCATATTGTATAGATCTATGTATTTTGAAGCTTTGTCACCATTCTTGTCCCAAAAGTCCTCACCTTGTTGCATATTTCGATTTGGTCAAGATTATCTGTCCTTTCAGACCTTTGGAGAGATCTTGAGTGAGAAAAATGAGGTCCCAAGGGCTGTAGTTGTTCCATGTGTGAGATATATAGGTCTTAATGGATTAAGACCTTGGATTAAGAGCTTAAGGACGTCCCAAGTGATAAAGTCTGAGACTTTATGAATTATAATCATATTTGGCCTATGGATCTGAAGTTTGGGCTTAAGAGCTTAAGCCATTAAGAGGTTAAAAGGACTTATTGAGCATTTGAGTTACGCCCCGTGTAACCTCTGTGTACGCCCCGCATAGCGGGCCAAAGCCCCGATCCTCATTTGCGTTTCATTGTTGTACGCCCAGCGTACCAAGGAGGGTACGCCCATCGTACTCCTCCTGTTGGACTTGTATTTTTGGGCTTTGAGTTTGGACCGTTGATGGACAATTGGTTATTGGGCCAAGTCTGGGAATTTATGGATAGAGTATTTTGGGCCCAATTATTGTTATGGACATTGGTTCTAGGCCCATTTGGTGAAGTGGGCCCAATTTGGTAAATTGTGCCAATGTTGGACTTTGGTCACGGCCCGATAAGTGGAAGTATGATTGACCTAATGCTTATTTTGTTATGATGGTTAGTTCAGGATTTGCGGTGAGTTGGTGGTCCGAGAGTCTGCTTCTTCAGTTCAGAGTATCGGCATTCGCGAGGTGAGTTATCCTCACTATATCGACAGGGTCTAAGGCACCAAGGCCGGCCCTTTATTGGATTGAGATTCGGATATGGTTGTTATGCTATTGCTTTGATATGTCTGCATCCTAGTAGCTAGGATGGTATATGCTAGAGACCTGGTAAAGGTCGATTTCCCGATATGTAGAGTGATGCTATGCTAGTGACCGGTTAGGTCGGTATCCTGGTTAGGGTAATGATATGTTATATGATCTGCTTGATCGGTTTGTGGACTATAAACTGTTATATGTTTGTATTTTATGTGCACATGGTTGTTTGGACTGGAGTTGGGTTGAGGCGGGTCCTGCTTTGTGATGTAGGCCAAGATACCCAGTGCGGACCGGTTGTTCCGAAGGCCCAGCGAGCGGTCCAGATAGGCTGTAGGCCCTACGAGGGCGGACCAGACGTGCCGAGGCTCAGAGAGTGGACCAGGCCGACTGAAGGCCCGATGCGGGCGGACCAGTCATACTGTAGACTCAGAGAGTGGAACAGGTGGGTTGAACGCCCGGTGCGGGCGGACCAAACACACTGCAGACTTGAAGGACATGACTAGACACGGAGGGTGGACTGAAGGCCGATACGGCGGACCAGTCACACAGTAGACCCGATATGCATGGCTGTTCTATATTCTGTTATGTTATGTATGCTATTTATGTTATGGCCGGAAGGCAATATGTTTTGGACCGGAAGGTCGTAGCCTGGAAGGGCGTATATGTGGTTGGTATTTTGGGGGTATCTCACTAAGCTTTCGGGCTTACAGTTGTGGTTTAAATGTTTTTCAGGTTCTTCAGGAGACCGTGGCAAGGCGAAGGCGTGATCGTACCGCTCCTCATGTTTGTGTTTATGGCATGATTCTGGGAATACTCTGATAATAAATGTATTGAAAACCTTTTTGTAATAACGTTATTAAAATGGATTGTTTTTGAAAAGTTTAAATTGTGTTGAAATTTTTGGTCGTTACACCAAGCCTTCAAAATCCACTCCAATGGACCTTAATCTTCACCAAGAGCTCCAAAAATGAAGTTGGGTGGCTAGGGTTTTGGGGTTCTGGACGAGAGAGGCTGTAATAAACCCTAGGGAAGAGAGTAAGATGTTTGAATAGGGTACCATGTCCCGGAATTTGGGTTTCCCAACCCAGACCTGACTCGCCGAGTCCACTTGCCGACTCGCTGAGTTGGTCACTTAATCTTGCTCATGGATCCCGGTCCGACTCGTCGAGTTCTTCCCTATACTCGATGAGTTGACCCTTTTTGACTTAGGGTTTCCTTTCCTTTCTTGGTCTTTTTGATTTTGGGTGTTACAACTCTCCCCCACTTGAACTAGACTTCGTCCTCGAAGTCCGCTACAGCCAACTATCCTGCAATCTTCTTTCAACCTTCCTGCCCGATGAATCTAACTCATGCTGACCACTCCCATTGACCTTCCACCCAGTCATTCAGAATAACACTAGTCCTTGCAAATAACAATCCTCAAGTGCACTCCGATCCCGTTAATCCTGAGAACACAACTTACTCAACTGACAATCCTTTCGGTACTCCCCGAGTACTTATGTTGGACATCCTGGGGGTTCACCCCCTTTTTCCTTGCACGTTTACTGGCCTTCCCAAGGCAACGTTCCATAACTAATCATTTCCTCCATCACTATGAAGGACATATCCTTCGCGATATCCATTACTCCAGTCACTCCCGGTGCTGGTCACTATTGCCGATACATACTTAATACTTCTTACTACTATAACTTAGTGTTGGGTACCCATCCCAATGAATGGATCAGATAATCCTTCGAAAAAAAGATTCATCCCTACAACGGTTAGACTCATACAAGAGCTACGCAACAGGGTCAAATCCTTCCCTATGAAATTATTCGACCCTGCCGTGAGAGGCGTAGCACTCCTCGGTCAACCAGATGTCTAATACCATACTTCTCTTATCATTACCACCATTAACTGTAAATTTTGCTGTCCCTTATCCACCTTCTGGATGAACTGAGACCACCCTAGTCCCAACTAATCTGTCAATATCTGGGCCTTCTTGTGGCCTCGCTGACTGTGGTGGAAACAGATCAAATATGATCCCTGAGTGGTGGTAGCAGTACAATCCCTACTGAAATGACCAGTCCGACCGCACTTGAAGTAGCCAGAATCACCACCACTACCACTCCTACATGCACCCTCGTGCGTCCTGCCACACTTTCCGCATGGGTTGCGACTCTGAAAATCTCTCGATCTCGAATCTAACCCCTTGGGCCTCTTACCCGAATCCGTGGCTACCTGAATCTCATCCGACTTCCTCTTCCTAATCTGCTCCAGGTCAATCTCCCTCTCTTTAGCCCGTGCAATCATATCCTCCAGCATTTTGCAGCTGAACCTGCTCACAAACCGCCTGATGTCGCTCCTCAGCATCTCATGATATGGGGCTTTCTTCATTTCCTTGTCTGCCACATACTGCGGAACGAGGAGATCCCTCTCCCTAAACTTGGCGGTGATTTCCACCACTGTCCCAATAGTTTGCTGGAGGTCCTGAAACTCCCGTGCCAACTTCTGCACCTCAATAATTGGTGCGAACTCCACCCTGAACCTGTCTGAAAAATTACTCCATGTCATAACGTCCAATGCGACATCATCCCCCAAGGCATGACCAATCTCCTCCCACCAATACCGCGCTCTGTCCTTCAGAAGACAGGAGGCGAGTCTGACCTTGTCCCCCTCGGGACACCAGCTCGTGCGGAAAGCATTGGCAACACAGGCCAACCACCTGTTGCTAGCAATGGGGCCCCTAGCCCCATGATAATCTGGTGCTCCGCAAGCTCTAAACTCTCGGAATGTCAAGGTTTGCGCTCCTACCAAAGCCATCATCTCTGTGCGAAAGGCTTCAAGCCTCTCATCTAAAATCACTAGTATGCCCTCCTTGACCGTGCCAAAGATCACAGGAGTCTGGTCTAAGATACTGCGCGTGATCTCAGCTGATACAAACTCTCTAATCCGCTCCTCGAGCTGCTCGGTCCCTGAACCCGAGCTTGATCCCTCTCCGGCGCTTGATCCGCCTATTGGTCTCTCACGCAATGTCACCATGCTGAAAACAGATTACAATAATTATCAAAATACACCTCACTGCTGAGGGATCATACACACACTACAAGTTTTCCAGTCTCATCTTGACCGTTCTTGAATCGAGTACGAATCCTCTGCTTTCAGTAGTATGGGCCCATACTACCTTCCACATCTATCCGTACTTTCCTCGAGAATTGCCTCAAATCCACCAAGTCCCTTTCTCTACTACTACTGCTCCCAGCACTACTCTCATCCTAGGCTTGCCATAGGGTAACCTCCAACCGGCACCCAGTCCTCAGCTATTGAAGGTATCTTCATAATGTCAATTAGCCACTATCAGAATGCCATCACATGTGACGAGGGTCAGATAATCCTTCGAGTAAATGTCTCGTCCCTACAACGGTTAGACTTAGACGAGAGTTGCGCAATAGGGCCAGATCCAGCACTCTGAGATTATTTAACCCTGATCACATGTGAGTTGACGTATTCACCTAACGGCTAACTTCCATCACTTAGAGTCCCACAAAGCACAAAGCAAGTAGCATTCAGACAGAAGGGAAAATTCTAACCAGGACATAATCAAGCAATTATATCCACATAACAAGAATCTGTACTAATATGCAATTCATAAAGCTCATACACATATATTAGGCACATAAGGCATCCTTCCTAGATCCTCAATCCTAATCTAGCATGTTGTTCTACTAACTGATAATCATAACATAACTTGTATGGGTATTTTAGGGTACTTACTTGAGCTCAGCTGATTGCATGCACCACACCCTTTTCTCTTTTCAAAGTTCTTTTCTTTATCAAAGTTCTTTTCGCTTTTTTTAAAACTCTTTTCTTTTCTAAAAAAATCCATTTTTTACAAAAATAGATTTTTCCTTTTGAAAATTTCTATACCAATTCCTTAGTTTGAGTTCAGACACACCCGAAAGTGTGCCCAAATCCCTCAAACCAAAGCTCTGATACCAACTTGTAACGACCCAAAAATCATGACTAAAAATTTTATTTTTAAACATTACTTAAACCACATTTGCCAATCCATGACATAAATCATAACATAAAATCAGAGTGTTAATTCAAAACATATCCTTATTATCAGAGTAAAACATCCCAGGCTGACTAAACAATGGTGTGTGCTATGCGATCACCCCGAGCTCTTCCCTCTGCTACCGGAAGTACCTGAAACCAAAACTGAAAACTGTAAGCACGAAGCTTAGTTATTTCCCCAACCTACCACATACCGTGCATAACAACATACTGCAAGCACTGGGCCACACCCACTATTTCGGGCCTCGCCCGCTACATCAGGCCCCGCCCAATCTCAGGCCCCGCCTGGCTTCGAGCCCCGCTCAGTATACATATATGTTTTCCTTAGGCCCGGATTGTCTTTGGGCCCCGCCTGCTAACATATACTAACATACAAACATATAACCATAACACATAACGCATAAACTAAACATATACTACTGGATTCCTGTTCTAAGGCCTCGCCTATCCTGGGCCCCGCCCCTGTTCTGCTACTGATGAGTCATGGAACTCCATCCACGCTCCTACTAATAGTGAGATACGGAGTCAGCCCACACTCACTTCCTTCCTACCTTGGGCCTCACCCCTGTTCTGCTGCTAATGAGATATGGAACACCGTCCACACTCTGTTATTGGTGAGATACGGGACCTCGCCCACACTCACCTCCCTATCAGGTACATACATGTATCACACAGACAACAAGTATAAACTATCATGTAAACCGATCCTTGGCCACCTGCCTGCTAACATTGGACCTTGGTCCTGAATATCATAGTAGCATGCAATGCCTAGGTCTAACCCCCGGGTCTTCCTACTCATAACTACATGGGCCGGCATTGTGGCCGTAGACCCATCCACACAAAGGGAAAACTCATATGCACTGCTGAACTCTGTTGATATCTCTTTGGCTGCTATCCGAAAACTCTCCGAACCGCTGCTCCTCTAGCTACCCGAGCTACCAATACCAATAATAACACTTAGCCTAACTATCCTCTAGAAGTCAACTAGGTCAACTCTGGTCAAGTCCTTCTCAAGGTCAAAGTCCCGGTCAAAGTCAACCTTCCAGTTGACTCGACTCGTTGAGTTGTTCTACCAACTCGCCGAGTCCATGCTCCTCAAATCCTAAATAACCTCGACTCCACTCGTCGAGTCTAGCGAGAACTCGACGATTTCTCCTTCATCTAACACCTCGGGACTACCTTCAACTGACTCGCCGATTTCACCCTTGAACTCGTCGAGTTCATTATCATCGCATGAATGTCTAGACCATGACTCGTCGAGTTGTATGAACAACTCATCGAGTCCATCTTCATAACTAAGGAGATTGTCTTGGACTCGCTGAGTTCCTCCTTGAACTCATCGAGTACTTTGATCTTCATGTCCAATACGGACCCAACCTAGCTGAATCCTTTACTAACTCCACTCACTGACCCGAATCATAAACAGAAGTGTTTGGGTTTGCGGCCCGACTCGTCAAGTCCATAAACTGACTCACCGAGTGTCACACCCCGCTAAAGCAGAAACACGAAGCATGACAACAGTAACGGTTTCATAGAAAAAGTTAAAGATACATCACCATCATAAAAATGTTTGTAGTTTACAATACATATTTAAAGAAAACACATCCAAGATAGGTCTCAAAATAAACATCATATTTCAAAAACTAGGAACACAAAAGCATTTTCCCACTTGATGCAACATACGTATGATGATGAATCTTTCGACCACTTACTAATTATTTCCTGAAAAATCATGTAAAACGAGTGTCAACTATAAAAATAGTTGGTGAGTTCACATGTTTACAAAAATATAGTTTCATGAAATATAATCAAAGTTTTGATAGAAGTTTCCATAAAAAGTACATTGCTAAAATGATTAAATAAGTTCGTTGCCATCATGAGAAATAAAGTATGTGTATAATGATTATACCATGAGTTCACAACCCAAGTCTAATGACCGAGGGTGCCCTCTTCTATGTCTATCGCTAACATAGGGAAATATCGTAAAAATGCACTCAAGTGAATCGTGCGAGTGAGGAGTTGTCTACCTCCTAATAGCGTTATCCATAATAACCATAGGCTCAAATGAGTTAATGAGTTGTGTGAACTGATTCCAGGGACTTAAATGCGATAAGGCCTCATGAATTAACAATAACATACACATATATAGCAACATATAACAACCAAGTTTGATACAAGTCAAATTAAATACAACAAACATAAATATTTTAGGACATTTTTTCCACACCAAAACATAAAAACCAAAAATAGGGGGAGTCGTGAATACTCACAATGTTTCAAGTATGTACAAGTGGTGCCTCGGAATACACCAACGCCTTACTACCGGGATCCTACGACATCAAACACACACTCGTGAGTTTCTATGTCGAAATCTAATGCTAATATATTAGAAATGCCAAATTTTTTGTTCTAATATTGGTTTTATATTAATTGGTTACTATTTTTCTGAAACTATGAAATTTTACAACTCATGTGGTTAAGACAATTTTGGATATTAATTTTCCATATTTTTTTGTAATATTAATTGAGAGTATTTCAACACATTTAAAGGTGTTTTAAACTCCTAAAAATGTAAAATATTATCAAAAAGTTTCTAAAAATTGTAAAACATTTTATTTTCATTCTAAATATAATAGAGGTCTTTCAGAAATTTTCCCTTGAACTTTTGATGAGATTAACTATTTTTCCAAATTTTTAAGCCTTCATAACAATATAAATTCATGAAAAATAACATCCAAAAGATAAAAATTTCCAAAATTTTTATAATACTTCAAATAGACATAATTAAGCTTGGAAAAATATAAAAATGGATTTATAAACTGGTTAACTCATTTTTACGATTTTTGTACATTTATTATAACAAAAAATGAAATAAGTAGAAAAAAGTTTCCAAAATCATCCAAAATTTTTTATTACTGTTATTAAACATTATTAAGCTGTGAAAAATATAAAAATTGATTTCTAAACTGTTTAACCGAATTTTATGATTTTTGTGCATTTATTATAATAAAAAATGAAATAAATAGCAAACAGTTTCCAACATTACCCAAACTTTTTGTATTATTTTTATTAAACATTATTAAGTTGGGAAAAATATAAAAATGGATTTATAAACTGTTTAACCCAATTTTATGATTTTTGTGCATTTATTCTAATAAGAAATGGGTTTAAGTGTATTTAATCTTTGGAAAATAGGAAAAAATAGCATACAGTATCTAAAAATCATAAAACTTTTTATGTAGCATCCTAATGTAGTTTAAGGTGTTTCTATAAATTTTTGTGAATTTGGGATGAGTAGAACTATTTTATTTGTTTTTAGTTCATTATAAATACAAAAATCTGGGAAAAATAACAATGCATGATGAAAAATTCTCAAAATATTTTTGTGGGTCTGGTACATCTACTAAGAGCTGCGAAAGTTATTACATATCATTTTCACATTCTCTAAAGTGGCTTTATGATTTATTGTGGCTAAACAAAAAGAAAATCAAAAGTCATACTAAACTGCAACAAAAAATCGATTAAACTTAATTATGTACCATCATTTACTTTAGGGGTCTTCCAAGAATTTATCTATGATTTATAGACCTCATAAAATATTTTATATGATTTAAGCCCTTGTTTTCTTGTAACAATTTTAATAAATCAAGGAAATCATAAAAACTCTTGGGATTTTTCAGATATTCATATCATCTTACTGGGAATCTGGGGAAATTTTATTTTCAACTGAAAAGGATTTTTAGATTTTTTTTATAAATAAAATCATTTACATGCAGTATTAACAATGTACTTTGATCATCAAGCTCTTTAGCTTGGTGTTCATCACATGCATCACGGTTTGAAGACCATGCATGGATATATGTTGGTCCTAGTGATGTTTTCAAAGGAAATGCTTGAATGCATAAGGTATATGAACCTTTAAAACTTGTAAAAATCTGTATTTTAGGGTTTGACATAGGTTTTGGTCCATGGATTTCACCATTAAACAACATGCATGTTGTTCTTGGGTGAAAACCTACCACCATCATCATCAAACTCGACATTCATGGATATGTTCATGAATGTTCATAAAGAATGGCGTAGAAGAATGAGAAGGAACAAGAAAAACCTTTAAAACAAGAAAGAAAAATAAAGGATTTTCGTGATTACCTTGAAGAACAACCCTAGAAGATGAAGATTTGAAGGTTGAGAGGTGTTCTTGGCTGGAGAATTTTGTGGGTTTGGAGAGGGAGAATGGGAGTGTTGAGTGGTTGAAGTGATAGAAAATGAAAGAGAGTGAGAAAGAAGTTAGAGTGCAAATGTGGTGAAAATGATTTAGGTGTGTTGGGAAGGGGAAGGATGTATTGGGAGAGGGGAGACCGAGTTTTTTGAGGGTATTAGAGAGTCTCTCTTTCACTTATTTCTTCTAATTATAATCTCTCCTATTTTTATAATTTTTTCCATATTTTTATAACTATACATTAACCTAGTTTTCTTTTCATAAAATCTTGACATTCAACTTGTAGATTAGGGTTAAATGTTAATAATTAAATTTTCTTTCCATGATTATATTTACTAATTTTTTTAACTTAAATTGATCTTATAAGGTTCATAATAAATTTTTATGGAGTTAAGGTGTTAATTTTTATAAAATTTAGGTTTTTACGACTTTTTAGGGTTTTAGGACCTTGTTAGCTATTTAAAAATATAATGAAGTGAAATTAGAAGATTTTAATTTATTTTAGGGTTTCATAACCTTTTTCAATTGTATCAATGTTTTTATTTTTTTTTTAAATTCGGGTATTGACGTTCTCTATAGTAGTTGAACAATTCACTTGAATTGTAAGAGTCAAGTATATTAGTCCTAGATTTTTGTTGGATCCAAGTTTTTGCAAGATTATGAACTAATATCTACTACTAGGCCATCACATGATGTGTTTATATGGTTAATGAAAAGATGCATAAGTCCGAGAATGACCTGAATTTGACGGTTGTCACATCGAGTCCATCTTGTGACATCTTTATTTTGTCGATTATAGTCCATCCCAACACCTCCAACTCATAGATCTGGACTCCTCATGCTAGCATTGCACTTAAAGTTGCTAACTTTACGTGCATGCAAGGTGTTATGGGGCTAAAACACTTAATCCAAGCTTCAAAGAAAACCTAGGTCATGAAATGGGATCTTAGCTGGATAAAGCCAGCAACTCTGAGCTCCTAAAGCACAAGAGTGTCCATATCTGTTGTCCAAATCCAACCTCAAGGGTTTAATACTCGGATTAACCTTGGAAATGATCCAAATGTGACTAAAAGCAAACTAGAAAGGGGATCTATCAATTAAAAGCTCAAGGTCCAAACTTTTTACCTTCTAAAAGTTGCCAAAACAGTATGAAGGCTGGATCTACACTTCCTTCCTTGCTCCTTTCTTCCAAGCCTTCAAAATCCACTCCAATGGACCGTAATCTTCACCAAAAGCTCCAAAAATAAAGTTGGGGGCTAGGGTTTTGGGGTTCTGGACGAGAGAGGCTGTAATGAACCCTAGGGAAGAGAGTAAGATGTTTAAATAGGATACCAAGTCCCGGAATTAGGGTTTCCCAACCCAGACCTGACTCGCCAGTCCACTTGCTAACTCGCCGAGTTGGTCACTTAATCTTGCTCACGGATCCTGCTCCGACTCGTCAAGTTCTTCCCTAGACTCGACGAGTTGACCCCTTTTGACTTATGGTTTCCTTTCCTTTCTTGTTCTTTCTGATTCTGGGTGTTACAAAAAACATATGAAACATCAGTATTATTTAAAACATATGAAACACTGGTAATTAGTTTTGGTATATTTGAAAATTAAGGAGAATTTCATATATATCATTGTAAATTTTCATAATTACATTTATATTATTATAAAACTTAAAATTACACACGCACACACATACATACATACATACATACATACATATATATATATATATATATATATATATATATAACCTATAAACTCACATTTATACCTAAATACTTAATTTAATGAAATTAATATATTTAAAATTACAAAAATTATCTTTAAATGAGATTATAACTAAATTACTAAAAGTACCCTTATGCAATCCCTCCCAGAATCAATACCCTCGTTCATTATATGGTTATTCACAACCTAATTATTATTCGTTGTTTCATATTCCACATAATCGTTAACAAAACCTAATGATTGCATATTCATAATCGAATGCTAAAAAATATTTCATCTCCTACAATCGATTTAGAAGACCTGTGGTTATTCTCTTCTAAACAAATTTTTTTCTTCCTCTTGTTCTTTAATTTAGGTAAAATCATTAATAAACTATTTTGAATGTGAGTGTCAATATTTTGTAAGGATTTGTAAAGTAAATAGGTAAAGAATAACAATGTGGGATAATGGTGATATTGTAATGTTACAAATTAATTATTTTCAAAATAATACGTATTAAATATTATTAAATTAAAGGTTATAAGAATATATGGATGAAATTTTCCCTAAAAATTATTAGTTCTGTTAGATTTATATGTAATTATTTAAAACATATCAGCTTTACTAATTATTAGTTTTGGTTGATTTAAAAATTATCAAGCACCATTATTTTTTGTAATATATACATTTTATAAAAAGAAAAACATAAATAAACACAAACAAAAAATATTAATTGTTTCGGAACGACACTCCAAAGTGCTTCGTTATCTTGAAGTTCGCTCTGGAATGCATTCGAGGCATAATGGTCATGTTTCAAAGATAAGAAATTGGGAACTTGTTAGAAAAGTCCCAATATTTACGAAAAAGTTATACTTTAGTCCCAAGATTTTTTTTTAATGAAAAGTTTTGAAAACCGACAAAAAATTGCATTTTGACCCTTTTTGACCGGTTGAAACCGGTACCAAATTAATTTAGGACTATTTCGTAAACTAACTCAAAATATTGAGATTTTTCTGTAAACAAAAATATTATGACTTTTCTATAAACAAAATTATTATTATTATTATTATTATTATTATTATTATTATTATTATTATCTTTATTATTAAAGTTATAAATAAGAAGACTATTTTTTGGACTTGTTATTATTAAAATTGTTAATATTACATATAAATGCATTTAAATGGAAAAATAATATTAATGACATTGTTTAAGGATTTAGGTGGACGAGATGTTGATGCTTTTAGCATTGAAATCATGAATGTTTGCTTGTATATTTTTACTTTGATCATTTCACATTTGTTATTATTGTTTTCAATTCAAAATATTAATACTTATCAATTTACAAGAAGTTGCATATTTGTAAAATTGTTTATAAATAGTTTAAGGTAGTCCATATCAAAATTCAAAAGTATTAATTACAATATCTTGTTTAGTAAAAAGTAACTTATTCTAAATTGTTAAGCATTAATATTCTGAATTGACTATATACAAAGTAAAAATATACAAACATACATTCATGATTTCAATGCTAAAAGCATCATCATCTCCTCTACCTCCATCTTTAAACAATGTCTTTATTATTATTTTTTTCATTTAAATGCATATATAAGTATTATTAACAATATTAATAATCACAAGTTTGAAAATTAGTATTTTTTTTAATATTTTTAATAATAATAATAATAATTAGGGTTTTATTTGCAAAAAAGTCATAATATTTTTGTTTATAGAACAATCCAAATATTTTGTGTTAGTTTACGAAATAGTTCCAAATTAATTTGGTACCGGTTTCAACCAATCAAAAATGGTTAAAATGCAAATTTTTTTGTCGGTTTTCAGGACTTTTTTCATTATAAAAAATATCGGGACTAAAATGTAACTCTTCCGTAATTATTGAGATTTTTTTTAGAGATTTCCTATAATAAATTTGTTGTTATTTTTTTCAAAATCTTCATGTGTTATATTACTCATTTATTGAACTGGGCCCACATCAAACCTATTTAAGGGTTAGTGCATCTAAGCCCAAACCAGTCATCCTTGTCTCCGGATCATTTCTTTAGAGAGAAGTCGACAACTACCCCGTCTATCGTCCGACGTCTTCTTGCTAAAACCTTCTTCATCATCATCGTGTATTGGTCCTTTTCTCCGGTGAGTGATATTGTTGATCGTTGATTCCTTTTAAGATTAAATTTTCTTGTTTTTTAATATATGCGATGTTGATTAGGTTAGGCGGGATTCGCGTTTTGTAAAACTATACATTTTTTAATTATTTGCGCCATGACCAATTTTTGATATTTAATATTTGACAAAAACCCGTTCCAAAACTATGGTGATGATGATCATGAAATTTTACACTGGAAAGTCAGTAGTGTTTTGGGAAGTACCTCCCACGTTGGCGTTTCCTTTGGGGCATGTTTGATATGGGCTGCTCATATGGCAGAGTTTTTTTTTTCTTCTTTTTTTTTTAAAAAAAAGTGTGACAATATCACAATACAGTTTTTGGTAACTTCTAATAATTTTCTTGAATTATATATATGGATTATATGTACTTACCATGTGAAAATTAGGGTATATGCTTACAGGTAGAAAATATATCCAAAATATTGGAACAGGTTTTGAATTTGAAGTATAAGTTCATTTCAAATCTAATGATTTGTACTCCTATTTTGATTAAACTCGAACAAACGTTTCTGTCTACATTGATTAAGAGTTAGCACACTTAGTAAATTTGAAATATATATAACGGAGCTAGATTGATTCTGTTTGATTTCATTCAAGAAAATTTGTGATTTGATTAAAAAAACACTCTTTCGGGATAATGTTTTTGATTTTATCGAGTAGTAATCCTTAATTAATTTGTTTTCAGATTCTTTTTTCATCTTATTTTGGCATAATAAAATACTTGTTGTCACACATGAGACATCAAATTATAGATAAATTTATTGATACCTTTCTATATCATCGATAGTAAAAAATCATGAAAAAAATCCTATTAAACCGAGCAAACAACATCACTAGTTTTGATTGCACCATATTACTACTGAATATGATTTCTTGGGAAAACGCAGAATTACACAATGTCAGATTACCTATGTGAAGAGTTGATTGTTAACATATTGAAAAGACTACCACCCAAATCCCTCCTCCGGTTTAGATCACTTTGCAAAAAATTGTATTCTTATATTTGTAGCCCCGATTTCATCCACATACACACTTTTCAATCCCAGCAAAAACTCTTATTCAGACACGGAAGTAGTTACAAAAATGAAGAACCAGACTTTTATACATTTCATGGAGAAGATGAATTGCCATTGTGCTTAGAACGTGGATACATTGGTATGACTGCAGTTGAGTTTCCTTTTAGGAGAGATTTCTGTATTATTGGTTCATGTAATGGAATTCTATGTGTGTTCGATTATTTAGAAGCAAAGTGTATTAGTCTATGGAACCCTTCAATTAGGCGCAAATTAACCTTACCTGATTGTCCTCATAGATCCTTTTCTCGGGTACACACTGGATTTGGTTTCGACCCAATTACCAATGATTACAAGATTGTGAGTATACACAACCGAAGTTCATTTGTTTATGCCATGAAGACAGGTACTTGGTGTGCAGTTGCTTCCCCTACTCCTTTGTTTCACGAGGTGTTATCGAATGCGTGTTTTGTGAATGGAGCATTGCATTGGGTTGTAGAGGTAGAACCTTATTTTAGTCAATCAAATGGCATAGTCGATATTTGCTACATATTGACATTCGATTTGAGCACTCATGTTTTTGGTACGATTGCATTGCTAGACACCAGTTGGGAAACACGAGAACTAACAACCATCCAAGGTTCTCTAGCTGTGATTTCTTATTGTATGGATTATCGTGAGGATGATGATGAAAGTTGGATTTGGATGAGGAGAGTTGATTCGTGGTCTTTGGTCTTTAAATTGAAAACAAATCAAGTTCAAGGAAGAATATATAGAGTTTTGCAACTGACCAACAATGGTGACTTGTTGTTCAACATTTTTTTTGAGGGGTTCCATGTTTGTAAGCCCAATATAGAGACTCGATCAAGATTAGTGGATTTCAGTGCTGTTTCTTGCATAGATGACATTGTTGTGTGTGTTGAGAGTCTACAATTGTTAGACATGGGGACTGCTTGTGAGGTAAAAGAGAAGCAAAATTTGGTATTAGATGGACTTGAATTCTTTTAATCTTTGTTTGGACATGAGATGTTGAGCGATGCAGGTAACCAAAAGGCTTCTTATCTGACGATATCACTTGTTCAACTCCAGACTGGGACATAAGGTGGAATTAAGAGTAGATTAGATTAGCCATTCAAAAAAAGGTTAGCCTTATGCATAATCTTAATGATTCATGCGACTGGTTTCATTTGTTTCTCGTGTTCCCTACCTAGCAAAATCTTGGTCTTCTAAATTTTGTATGATTGATTTGTTTTCAATCATGTGATATTTGTTCATTTTAATCGTTTTTATAGTATTTTTTTTTTTTGGAAAAATAAATCCATTTTGGTTTTATATTTTAACAAAATAGATTAATTAGTAAAAAAGCACAAGGATTTATAATTTAACGACAATTAAATGGATAAAATAAGATATTATTAAAAAATAGAAAAATGAAAACAAAATGAATAGTTTGACGACATTATATAAAAACTTTCTTATTTGAAATAGCATAAGTCCTTTTGTTAAATGTTTAAGGGCTTATTCCTTATTTAAAAAAGCATAAGAGAAGGTTTTAGCCTTGGGTCATTATGCCCGATGACTCGACGATCAGCAACGACCAATAATAGTAACCTTTTTGAGGAAAAATAACAAAATGCTTCGTTGTTGAAATCAAAAAACAATAGTATCGGACAAAAGATCAACTCCACGCAAAATGGAGAAATATGAACAAAGTTGTTATGGAATTTAACACTTTGTTTAATAACTTGAAGTGAGATTGGCGTAGTGGTGATAATGATGCAACCATTTTGGGCAAGCCACTTAAAATTTACCGTCGTGAACATGCAAAATGTTTCAATTTTCCGTGAGTTGCAACATTTTCAAAGAATGCAAAAAGTGACATGAAGTCCAGAGATCATAATGCTTTACGTGTGATTCCAAATGAACCAGAGCATTTGATACCTCTCACACATCGTCAGATGGTCATATCAGCCTATCAGGTTTGAACTCAACATCGGTGAGGACTCGGTTGAGATTACACCACCTCCCCATCCAATGGGATGAGACAACGCAAAAAAGAAACTGTAAAAGTTTCCGGTCAATTAACGATGTTTAAGATTTGATGGCGGAGATTGCATGGATTACATATATATGGTTTTGATAGCATCCTATTAGAACTGAATTTCATCTCCTTGGAAAAATGCAGGATTACATAATGTCAGATTATCTATGAGAAGAGTTGATAATTGAAATCTTCACAAGACTGCTACCCAAATCCCTCCTCTGGTATAGATCACTCTCCAAATCATGGTATTCTAGTATTTCTAGCCCCACTTTCATCCGCATTCATACTTCTTGATCCACACAAAAACTCCTCTTCCAACATCAACTTTATTACGAATTATATGGCCTTGAATACTTGCATACATTATTGTCTGATGACTTTTATACATTACATTCAGAAGACCAGTTGACATTGTGTCCCACAGAAGGATACAATGGTATAACAGCAGTCCAGTTTCCATGTAGTAGAGCTTTCATAATTGTTGGTTCATGTGATGGAATATTTTGTTTGAGTGAGCATCAAAAGGGAATTAGTCTATGGAACCCTTTAATAAGGAGCAAACAAAGCCTGCCTGATTGTCCGCGGAGACCTAGAGGCCCTTTGGAAGGGTTTGGGATTGCGCTTGGGTTTGGTTTCGACCCAATCAGTGATGATTACAAGATTGTCCAGATATCATACGCCAAAGAAAGTTCATATTTTTATGCATTAAAGATGGACACTTGGTGTGCGATTGCCTCCCCTACCCCTTTGATTTCTAAAGTGTTATCAGGGAAATCATGTTTTGTTAATGGAAGATACGCGGGTCAAGAATCATACCATGATTTTCCGAGAGGGTGGGCGATCAACATGACGCCTAGGGTTAGACTGGGGTTATGATCCACACGATGGATCAGGAGTTCGAAGCCCCAAATGGGTAAGAACAGGCTGTATAGGAGAGAGGGAGCACCGTGAGGGGTGGCCCCGGGTGATGCTCAATAGTTTAGAGTGGTCCGGATAGACTGAAGGCCGGTGGGGCATACCAGTCAGGCCGAAGGCTCGTAGAACGGTCCAGACAGGCTGAAGGCCCAGAAAGGCGGTCCAGACATGCTGAAGGTTCTGAGAGTGGTCTAGATAGACTGAAGGCTTGGTGAGGCGGTCCAATCATGTTGCATACTCTGTATGTGGTTGTAGATCTATGTGCGAGTATTGAATAGACTGATATGCTATAGTAGTCAGTAGGGATGTTCCAAGTTTTGAGCGTGTTGCTGGAGTAGACCGAAGACTCCAGTGCAATTCTGGTCTGATCGGAAGTGGTTATTAGAAATCAGATGGAGTACAGAGGATCTTGGTAATCTCATCGAACATTAATGCTTCAGTTCGGGACTCGGAGTAGATCCGAATGGATATTCTTCGGCTTAGGAAGGCTGGGGATTAGATTGTCCTATCTTTCTGGTTCCGTAGACCTGGGGGCTTGAACAGATAAGAGACTGGTAGTCTTAGCGGTGGGTGAAAGAATATTAACACCCAGGATAACGAAAGGTTGCATCGAATCAGAGGAGTTGAGTGGGATGCAAGGATAGGTCCTTGGATTTTAAGTATGAGTGTGGGCCCAAATTGCAGGGGAAAAGTATAATGTCGTTATCGGAAATCGAGGGTTGCTTGGATAAAGCTTCCCTGTTCGACAGGTTTTGAGAACCTTGTTAGATCTTGCTCCTATTTATATATCGCAACACTTCTGGTTGGGAAGGGTAAGGCGGACCTGCTCAATGCAGTAGGCCAAGATACCCGGTGTGGGCCAACTGTAAGTCGCAGCGAGCCAACTGTAAGTCGTAGGCACGAAGGTTCAAGGGAAAGTAGAATTCGAACAGAGGGTTAGTGGGCCAGGAAGGTCCAATTGGACTGAAGGCCTAGTAGACGGCCCAGTTAGGTCAAACGCCCGATGAGCAGCCCGAGGAGGCTGTAGGCTCTAAGAGGCATCCTAGTCATGCCGAAGGCTCGGTGTATGTTAGTTGGTGATCTATGGAGGCATTGAATTGTCGCAGAAGGTAATCTGCGGTTTTGTTTTGATGGGAACCTCGAATTATCAAAAGTTGGGATAAATGGTATGGAAGTGACATCGGTTCAGTAGATGAGGTCTATCAGGGAGTCAGACTGGGTTCGGGAATTCCAAATTTATGGGTTCCAGAAAGAGGGGTGAAGGTTCTGCGAAACAAGGAGGTACCTTGGGTAAAGGTACAGTGGGGGCACCATAGAGGATCTGAGTGGACACGGGAGCCGGAGGCAGAGATGTGGGAGCACTATCTGATGATGTTCACCATAGCAGACTTCAAGGAGGAAGTCTAGTTCAAGTGGGGGAGAATTGTAACGCCCCGATTTCCCGAGTATCAATTTATGGTTATAAATTTCCATGAGTTCAGGGCTACTCGACGAGTTGGTTGCCTGACTCACCGAGTAGCAGCGAGCGATACCAAGAAGGGACTCGACAAGTAGGTGCTAGAGGATGAAACCCTAATTTCCAGGGTTTTACACCCTATTTAAAGGATCATAAGCCTCCTTTAGCCCTTTTACAACCCCTTGAGAGCCCAGAAGACCCCTCTTCCGTGTGAGAGCTTTTGTGCGTGTGTTTTGAGCTTTGGAGAGTGCATTTTGTGGAGAATGTTTGAAGGTCAAGTAGCTTGCAACAAGGGACTCGTGGGGGATCTTTAAAATCTACCTCAGTTAGCTTCCTTGGAGGTATCAATTCGTGATCTTGGCCTCTTTTATTTCTAGATCTCATATGGGTGAAGTTTAGGGTTATTTTGGCTTGGTTATGAAGTTATGGTTGTGTATGAGCTAGATCTGAGGTTGCAACTTCAAATTTGGACCCTTCTTGGGTTCTAGGTTCATAAAGTTTCGAGCTTGGTCATGTATGAAGCTTTCCTTTTTAGTTAGACTCCATTTCAAGTTGGATTTGGCATAATGAGTCATTAGAGCCATACATGCACGTAAAGTTTGCAACTTTACATGATAAACATGCATTAGGAAGATGGATCTACAATTTGGAGCCTTAGCATGGCTTAAAAAGCCTCTGTATAGATGAAGGACTGAAGGGACTCAGCGAGTTCAATGGAGATTGTCGTAGACCAGGTGAGTCAGATGATTTACTCGGCGAGTCCGTTGAAGATTGATGTGAGCTTGACGAGTCAGATGAGTGACTCAGCGAGTGGTCGAGTTATGCAAGGAACTCGACATGTGGCTGAGGGTACTCGACGAGTTGAGGTCAACATGGATTGTTAACCTTGACCATTGACTGTGACTTTGAACAGGGTTGACTGAGTTTGACTTCTGAGGGGCATTTTGGTAAATTGGATATTTATGGCAATGGATCATTGATGGTTATAAGTGTTAGAGTTTGGGGCATTGCTTCAGGAGCGTGATTTCATGGTTCAGTTCGTCAGTTGCGAGGTGAGTTATCCTCACTTTATCAATAGGGTCTAAGGCACCAAGGCCGACCCTTTATGGATTGTGTTCAAATTATTGCATGTCATGTTTACTGATTTACATCCTGTTAGTTAGGATGGTGATATGCTATGCTATGCTTAGTGACCTGGTTAGGTCGGTATGCTTGTTTATAGGATGATGATATGTTAGCGACCGGTTAGGTCGGTATCCTGGTTAGGATGTTGCTATGTTAGTGGCCGGTTATATCGATTTGGTTATTTATGGACTATTATGTGATTATCTGTTTATGTGCACATGTTGTTGGTATAGAGGTTGGGTTGAGGTGGGTCCTGCTTTGTGTTGTAGGCCAACATACTCAGGGTGGACCGGATAGACTGTAGACCAGGGAGGGAACATAGTCAGGTTGAAGGCCCGGCGAGCGGTCCGGATATGCTGAAGGCCCCGAGAGGGCGGTCTAGACGTGTCAAGGCTCGGAGAGTGGGTCTGATAGACTGAAGGCCCAATGCAGGCGGTCCAGTCATACTGTAGACTCAGAGAGTGGACCAGGTGGACTAAAGGCTCGGTGCGGGCGGACCAGTCACATTGTAGACTTGAGATACATGGTTGTTCTGTATTTGTTATATGATATGTTATGGTTATATGAGGTTGGTACTTTGGGGGTAACTCACTAAGCCTTCGAGCTTACATTTATCGATTATCGTTATAGGTACAGCGGATGACTGCGGGAAGGCGAAGGCGTGACCGTACATTTCCTCATATTTTGATTTGTATTTCTGGGATACTCTGATATGAAACTATTTTGAAAACAGATTTGTAATGACTAATGGTTTTTGAATGTTTTAAAAAGTTTAAATTGGCTTTATTTTTATGGATGTTACAAAAGATTTATTACAATAATGGTTATTGAATCTGGTTTTACAAATATGATAAAAGATAATATTGACTTATATTTTTGTGCCAAATTTTATAAGTTATTATTTAATGCAGTATCATTAATTTCTTGGAAAAAAATACTTACGGTACGTTTTTAATTGATTTAATAGACAAGTAAAATGAGAATTTTGAAACTTTTTATTTTAAAATCGAAGTGTATTTCCAGGGCCGGTCCAGACGGTGGGCAACCCGAGCGACCGCCCAGGGCCCACGACTCCTGAGGGCCCAAAATTTATGGGCTATATAGTGTATATATATATATATATATATATATATATATATATATATATATATATATATATATATATATATAAAATTATTAGCAATATGATTTTTAGGACCTAAAGTTGGTTCAAACTCAAACTAGCTCAAAAGATAAACAATTCAGTCTGCTTCTTATTGTTAATTGAATGTGTTTATAGTCAATAATAAATTATATTTGTTTGAATATTTTTTATATTTATCTATAAAGGGCCCTTTTTTTTCTTTTCGCCCCGGACCCTATATACATTTGGTCCGGCCCTGTGTATTTCCATCCATCTTATTTGTTAAATTCTTTGATCCCTAATTAAAATGTTAAGGTGTAACTTTGCGACCAAAATTGTTAGTTTTTATCAAACATATACATTAATTCGTACCATTTTATTTTCATTTTTTATACAATAGTACATAAAACTTGACCATATTTGTTAATTATCTATAATAACTTCATAAAAAGATTAAAAAAACACTTTGATGTTAAAAAACTGTTTATTTAGATTTTAGTTTATTTTAGATGCCCGCAGGTGTTAAAAAAACAAACAGTCTTCTTCTTTCAGATTACAGACGTACGATCCACCTCTTTTACTGCAGCGGTCTACAGATGTGGTCCGCAAACTGCATATATTTTGTCCCAGAAAAACAAACAAACCTAACTATTTGAACCATACCCATAATTCAAATAGCATATCCATGTCAAGATTACCCAAGGTTGTAAAAAACGCTCGACATAAGCTAGTCGGTGGACTGGGGTCAAGGGATTAACCGACTAGGCGGAGATTAATCGGGGTCCATTAATTGCTAATTTGTTGAATTTTAAAAAATTAAATATGACTAATATCATATCAAAGTATGTAAATACCACTGATATGATAACAAAATAGGTGAATATGATTAATACAACACTAATCGTGCCTCAGTAGTTTCCAATGAGATAAAAATTCTTCAAAATGTTACAAGTTCATCATTTTATAATGTTTCATTCAGTATGTATGCTAGGATTAATCGTTAGACGTCCTCTAATCGATCGAGTAGCGCCTATGAATTAATCGGGACCTAGTCGGAATTTTTACAACAGTGAGATTACCTAACACTAGGTTGTTATGTGTATATAAATTGAGGCTTATCTATAAGCAAGTTTTTTTTCTAGACTTTTAGATTATTCACATGATATCAGAGCCTTATCCTTAGTCCTACTTTGAATCTCACCGAAACTCTATGTAATGTGTCCGACCTTCTGAAAACCTTCAGATCTTGTTGCAGTTGTTTCTCGTCCGAGTTAGCCCCGTGTCATGTCGAAGCTCATGATGGAAAAGACTCAAGAGATATGAAACTTTTGATGTAACGCACCCATCATCTTTCGGGAGAATAATTCACCTTGATTTCAAGGATAAAAACGAAATTATGAAAAAAAATATATCAATTGGGCTTATTTTAATTATTATTATGTTTGTATTTCATTTTAATATGTATGCAATATTTAGTTTACTTTTGAATTAATGAAAAATTTTGTTCAAAAATCTATCGAAAAATCATTATATTTAGGCTTCATAACCAATTTAGTCATTGTCTTTTTCTTAGTCAATGAAGTCCTACAAATTTTTAGGCTATGTTTGGAATGCCACAACTAGCTGATAAGCTAGCTTCTTTTTTTTTTTTTTTTTTTAGCTTTTTTATGTTATCGTATTCGGTAAGCCAAAAAGTAGCTTATAAGCTAGTTTTTTTGAAAAGCTACTTAGACTAGCTTTTTAGGAGCTTTTTTTGAAATTTTCTAAATATACCCCTTAATTAATTATAGAAACACATATTCTTTCATGTCCTTTATGTAATTTTATATATTTCAGCTAGTTTTACCAAATGTTATTTTTTATTAGCTAGTTTTTCAGCTATGGGCTAACTTTTTATTTAACAGCTAGCTTTTCAGCTATCAGCTAGTTTTTCAGGTAACAACCAGCTTTTGAGCTAGTGTGCCAAACATAGCCTTAGTCGATGAAGTCCTAAAAATCGGAAAATGTATTCAGTTTGACATTTTTACCAGTCAAACTGAATACGTTTTCAAAAATTACACTTTTGGCCTAGATTTTAAATTTTATTAAAATTTCTTCCAAAATTTACACTTTTGGCCTGGATTTCAAAATTTATTACAAATTTGGTATAACGTTTACACTTTTGGCCAAGATTTCAAAATTTTGTTACAAATTCATCTTAAATTTAGTTTTTTACCTCTTTGTTTTTCAAAAATTTGTTTTGGATGTTTGTTGGCTTTATAAAGTCATATTTATACAAAAACCATATTTTCACATAAAAGCCTTCTTTTTTCTATATAAAGACTTTTTAAAAAAACATTTTTGTATATGAAATAACTATTTATAAAATTAGGTATTTATTAAGTGCATATATATATATATATATATATATATATATATATATATATATATATATATATATCCATATTTTTATAAAAACCATGTATACAAACATGTAGTTTATAAAAAAAAAATATGCAAACACCCATTTTATAATAATTGCATTTTTATACAAACCTGTTTTTATAAAAAAATGTATAAAACGCTTGTTTATGTGCATATAAATGAATAAATATATAAAAATACTTTTACTATGAAATATGTGTTTCTATATATTTTTTTAAAAAGCGTGTTTGTATACATTTTTATAAAAATAGGTGTTTGTATACATTGTTTTTATAAAAACATGTTTGTATATATTTTTATAAAACACGTGTTTGTATACTTCTTTTTTTTTTTTTTTTTTTTTTTTTTTTTTTTTTGTAAAAAACATGTTTGCATAAAAATATATTTATTTTAAAATAGGTGTTTATAAAAAATATCGAAATTAATGTATAAAACTCCTATTTGTATGCATGTAAATACATAAATATATATATAAATACATTTACTATGAAATATGTATTTCTATATTTTTTTATAAAAGCATGTTTGTATACATTTGTATAAAAATACATCTTTGTATACACATTTTTTTTTATAAAAACGGTTTTGTATATATGTGTATTTATTATAAAATGTGTTTGGCACACAATAGTTTTTAAAAAAAAAGTTTTTATATAGAAAAAAGAAAGTTTTATGTGAAAATATGTTTTTTTTTGTATAAATATGATTTTATAAAGCAAAAAAAAAACATATTCGAAAGAAAATTTTGAATAAAAAGATGTAAAAATAAATACATTTTTTGGACCAAAAGTGTAACAAAATTTTGAAATATAGGACAAAAGTGTAACCTTTGGACCAAATTTGTTATAAATTTTGAATATTCGTCAAAAGTGTAAAGTTTGGACAAATTTGTAATAAAAATTAAAATCTAAGTCAAAAGTTTAATTTTTGAAAGTTGAATGACTTATTTACCGGGTAAAGGGGTCAAAATGTCTATATTTTCTGGTTTTTTGAACTTAGTTTATTAAAAAAAAGATAAATACTAAATCGGTTATAAGGTCTAAATATGTAAACTTCTTAGTTGATTTACCTTTACTATATTTATTGTATTATTAAAATAAAATTATAATCTTTATATATTTACTTAAAATATAGAAACTAAAGGAATAAAAGGTGATCATTTCCAAGGTTTAAGAATTAGGAGAGTGAATGAGAGATGTGGGAATATGACTTGCGCTAAGCTAGAGCAAAAATGAAATGAGCAAGTAAAACATTGATCTTTAAAGGAATAAAATCTTTGGGGGTGTTTGGGATATCTTTTATACCTTAAAAGGACTTTCTCAAAAAGTAAGCTTTTAAAATGTGTTTGGTATGTAAAAATAAAAAATCTCAAAAAGATAAGAATGCGTGTTTTTTATCTAGCCTTTATTTCCTTCTTGGCCAAAAGTTAAAATGAAAAGCACTTTCCAATTTGTCAAATAACTTTTAAGATTTTTTGATTTTTTGAAAAAGATAAAGTTAAAAAGTTGTTTAAAAAGATATCCCAAAACAAGTACATTAAAATCCTATCACAAAAAGAATTTCATTATTCACAAAAAGAAAACATGGGAAACGTTGGCCCAAATGAAACCTAATTAAGCCCCAGAAAGACTCGGTCGATCGTCGATGTTTTAGTGCTATCACAACAAGATTTCCGCAGCATCCTCATCATCAGTTTACTCTTCCTCTCCTTCCTTTCTCTGGTGTGTGATTTTAATCGTCGATTCCCCTTCAAGTTTTTATTTTCTTGCCTTTTTAATTGATGTGATGATGGCTAAGATTCATATAATATACCTAGTTACCTTTTTGAAAGTATATTAGATATTTTAGTTGATAACAACGATCATTTTTTTTTTCTATTGAATATTTGTATGCAGAGATAAGCAACTCACTAAATATATAAGAGCCCGATATATACCTGTTTCATTCACAACCAATTACTTTTTCCATTTTATGGATGATGTAAATGATATTACGATGAGAACATAAGTTAGTTTGATTTTATTTAAGAAAATTTACGATTTGACTGAAACATGATCCTGTTGAAAAATCTTTAAATAGAAACACAGATGGTTTTGAGTGCATGCTATCAGTACTGAAGTTTCATCTCCTTGGAAAAATGCAGGATTACACAATGTCAGATTATCTATGCCAAGAGTTGATAATTGCAATCTTCACAAGACTACCACCCAAATCCCTCCTCCGGTTTAGATCACTCTCCAAATCATGGTATTCTTATATCTCTAGTCCCTCTTTCATCCGCATGCACGGTTCTCGATCCACACAAAAGCTCCTCTTCAGACATCATCTTCGTTATGGCTTTGAATACTTCCGTACGTTATTGTCAGATGACTTTTATACATTACATTCAGAAGACCAGTTGCCAATGTGTCCCACAGAAGGATACAATGGTATAACAGCAGTCCAGTTTCCATGTAGCAGAGATTTCATAATTGTTGGTTCATGTGATGGAATATTCTGTTTGAGTGAACATCAGAAGGGAATTAGTCTATGGAACCCTTCAATAAGGCGCAAACAGAGCCTGCCTAATTGTCCGTGGAGACCTAGAGACCCTTTGGAAGGGTTTGGGCTTGCGCTTGGGTTTGGTTTCGACCCAATCAGTGATGATTACAAGATTGTCCAGATATCATACCCCAGAGAAAGTTCATATTTTTATTCACTAAAGACAGGCACTTGGTGTGCGATTGCCTCCCCTACACCTTTTTTTTCTGAAGTAAGGAGAGGCATTTGGGGGTCATGTTTTGTGAATGGAGCTTTGCATTGGGTGGTAGATCGTTATCATACAGAATCACATCACAGTGAGATTCCTTGTATAATGACATTTGATTTGAGCACTCATGTTTTTGGCATGATTCCATTGCCTGAACCCTTTCAGAGATTGACAAGACTAACAACCTTCCAAGGTTTTCTAGCAATGATTTCTACGTATGATAATAACAGTTACTATAGAGATTGTTGGATTTGGGTGAGGAGAGATGATTCTTGGTCTGTCGTTTATAAATCGAAAGAAAATCAGTTTAAAGGAGGATCAATTATGGGAGTTTTGCAACCGACCATCAATAGAGATTTTTTGCTTTCCGCTATGAATGATCAGGGGATGGAAGTTTATCTTATTAAGATGGGGACACAATCAAGACTAGTGGAATTCCATGCCGCTTCTTTCATATCCGAGATTGTTCAGTGTGTCGAAAGCCTTCATTTGTTAGAAAACGCCTGCGAAGCAAATCAACTAT
This sequence comes from Lactuca sativa, assembly GCF_002870075.4. NCBI lineage: Eukaryota > Viridiplantae > Streptophyta > Magnoliopsida > Asterales > Asteraceae > Lactuca > Lactuca sativa. The sequence continues at coordinate 220,813,028 of NC_056627.2, forward strand.
TGGTTTCTTGAGGAAAAAAGACAACTAAAATTTGGTATTTGGATGATTTATTATATTATTTTTCTAATTCCTTTGACACTCTTATTCAACATGAGATGATGTCACTCAATGAACCATCAATGGTAAGCTTAAACTTCGTGATAAGAAAGCATAGCTACGTATTGGCTAATTCTTGCAATTTGTTTGTTAGATGCAAAACTGTAGCTCAACATTAAAATGCAGTAGAAACATTTTCAGCATTTCAACATTTTGGTTTCGTCCGATTAATCATTGGACTTGTTTCATTTGTTGTGGTAAATCAACACATATACACAAGGTACATGTACATTTACTTTAATCCGCCGGGTGCATTGGTTTTTAATACCCAGGGCGAGATAATAATTGTATGCACTTATATAAGTACCGTACAATAGACAAAAAGGTACTTAAAATTTTTATAAAAAAACAAAATGCAGTAATTTTATAATCAAACAAGTAATATAAACAAAAAACCTATAAAAATCACCTAAAACGATGTCTTTATGCATTTTTTTAAGCAAAAACATCTCTTATTTTCAAATATAAATATTTTGTAAAAAATCACTTTCGATATTAAAAATTACCAATCTACTCAAATTTTCTTGAGTCATGGTACTTTGGAGATACAATTTAAAAAGCTTCAGTTTTGAAAATTTATTTCCGACGAATCTTATATGCAACCAACATGTTAGGGAGCACATACATTCTTCTTGCGTACTCCATTATTTGAATAGATGTCCAAAAACTTTCACCTTTGTTTTTTTCATTTTCAACAAAATTTGTAACTCGATAAATAAAATTTTTCCATCCTTTTACCTTTGTATGCTTTCACAATGTTGCATTTGTTATAATCTACCTTTCAATTGAACAAGAGTCGGATCATATGAATTACAAAACATTTTGATTTCTAACAATAAATCTATTCATTCTCCCTCATAAATGATTTGACTTTTTGGTTTTCATTTTCTGGTTTTAGCAACCAATAATTGTTTTTGGGGAAACATATTTAAAACACAAATGAAGTTAAAAAGATGGGCAAAGAAATAAATAACAGACTATGGTTTTGTTTCCACTTTCTACACGAAAAGTGATCCGGAAAATAAATCATAACATCATACATATGAATCCATTTTTTACATTATTGTCAATAAGAAACAATGGAAAAATCATAAAGCTTGGCTGCCTCCAAATATTCAGAATAAATAAAAAAACTATGACTCCTAAATAACAGAAATATAACATAATATTTTAGAATATATCTCTAGAAAAGTTTTACCTGAAGTAAACCTCAAAAATCAGTCATAAACCAACAAATTTCATACTCAAACAGAAAAGAAATTGGACCTCTGGACTTGATCGAACTGCAACGTATCCTTTCTCTTGTAATCAAACTTAAATAGGTACAAACCCAACTCCTACAACATACCATAAAAGTGAGAAATCAGACCTCTGATATGATAGTAGGTACATAGAGAAATTAAAATCACATTAATAAAAATCAAACTCACCCGATAGCCAAAAATCAGTTGAAAAAAAAATCGTGATATCTAAGATAATCGAACTCAAACAGGTAAAAATCAAACTCCCAAAACAAACCATAACCACAGTACACAAAAACCAGATTAATTGATGAAGATTGATTACAACGAGTTTAGAATGAAATTAGAAAAAGATTAAGAAAAATCAAAGTCAAGGAACCAGTTCAAGAGAAACCAAATCGAAAAATCCAACAAGACCTTTCTAACTTTCTACTTTCGTTGTCGGTTTCCCTAAGAGGTTTGCTTCATGGTAACTTGCAAATATGAAATCGCAATATGAAATAGAACTCCAACTTGCAAATCTTAGATCATAATACTCTAAGATTATTGAGAATCTTAGATGATCAATTAAGTGCAACAGTAGGCTTAAAGAGAATTAGTATTAGAAGTATGAATATAAATCGGATGTAGAAGGATGGTCGAGATTCAGCCTATAAACACCCCTTCAACCTTCATTCCTCTTCACATCACTTCAGAACCTTTCGTTTGAAGTATTCAACCTTTCCTCCGGTTTTTCTTTAGATTCTATGGTATTTTGGTTGTTGGGAGTATTTTAGAGCTCGACGAATAAGCTCTCAAGTTAGAGTTTTGTCAATGCGATTTCCAAACTTTTATCAGTAACTCCAGTTATAATATTGATGGATCTACTTACGGGAGAGGTGTCTAGAATGACCATGTTGGATTTCAGAAATATCTAGCTTTCAATACCATATTGTCATATTAATTAATAAGTTATAATATTATAGGTTAGTACTAGTTAGGCACGTTACCCTCCAGTTGAACCAACAATGGAATTGCCTAGATAACTGTCAATGTTCGGACTAATATCCAGCTGAGTTACCTCACTATACCATGTGGTACAATATATAATTTTGTGTGTTAGGATAGAGAGCTAGTGTGGTATCAGTAACAGAGCTTGAAGTTATTATGGGGGGGGGGGGATAGAATACGTATAAAAATTGAAGAACAGGGGGGCCAAAGTCAAATTTTATAGTTTTGGGCATAATATGTAACCTTTTTAATACTTATGGACTATATATAAAAAAAATTATGGGGGGCCATAGCCCCCTGGCCCTATGTATGCTTTGTCCATGTGTGGTATAATATATATATTTATGTGTGTTAGGATAGAGAGCAAGCAGAGTAAGTAATAATAATATAATCTCTCTGGGCTTAAGTAGAGTGGAAAGTATAAATGTGCCTGCACTAGCAAAATGTGACATCCCCAAAATCACGGCAAGAAAAGACCGATTTTGTTTATGCTTTATAAAAATCAGAGCACTTCATTTTATAAAAATGTTGCGGAATTTGTTCCCAGAAAAACATGGTAAATACGTTATTAAAGCATTTTCGAAGAAACGTATTTATTTCATTTTAAAACGTTTGGGATGTCATCGTTAATACAGAAACATAAGCATAAACATAACTTACAATTATTTACACTAGTGATCTACATCTCTTTAAATCTCTCAGTGTAATGTCACTTTATATCAACACCTGTGATATAAATAAACTGAGTGGGTCAGGTTGGGAAACCTGGTGAGCACATAGGGTTTTCAACCCACAATAATATAATTATTATTTTTAAACATCAAACAATCAACCTAATTACCCATTCCCGTTATCCTCACATTATGTCCCTAAAACATCTAACACAAGGGACTTAGTCAAAGGACTATCATTGGGATGGAGTGTACCTGGTGAGCACACAGTTCTCACAGTTCCAATGAACACACAGTTCGAATAAACATACAGTTCAAATAAACACACAGTTCGAATAAACAACTACAGGTTGCGAGCCTGCTAGTGTTCCACTGGACTGTCTAGAATAGTCCGTGGTCGTGATCTATACTCCGCTAGATGACTAGATCATCAAGAACAGCTATAACGAGGCCTCTCATTATTTGATTTTGTCACACAACAACTATTGCATCTACCCATGTTTTACCCAACACATTTTGAAGATATAAAGTACATATACAGTTTAAATCATTGAAAACATGTATAAAACGCTCATCCAGCATAGATAGCAAGTATTCAGATAATATGCACACATAGCACGTAATTTATATAAGATACTTCATATCTATGTGTAAGCTGAAAGTAACTATGCACTCACCTGAGTAGGTGGTGACTCAGCACTCGGACAACGCCTCGATACTCTCAAAACGATATTCCTTCGATAAAACCTAGTACCAATACCACTAGGGTTTAGTCTAACGATAACCGCGACAAATTAATTAGTCTGACTATTATTAAGCGTTAATAATGCTTAATATAACTCATAATAATAGCCCAAATAATTATTTTAAGGACCTAATAACATTCCTATAATTATTTGAAAGCTATATTAAAAATTACGTAAGCGTAGCACACTTACAGCGAATTTTATTGAAAACCGGAACTTAATTGGAGCAGCGTTTCGAAACCGAAAAACTCTTTTTGCTTGGGACTCCGGGAGCCTCGGGGCTTCCTTAGGGTGCTAGGGGTTTAACTAGGGCTTAGGGGGGGGGGGGTTTGGGGGTTAGTGAGAGAAAGTAGAGAGAGAAACTTATGGTGGAAGGTGTGAGAAATCCGAGAGGCTTCACCTCCCTTTTATAGACCGCAGCCTCGGAGTACGCTGGGCGTACCGAGGACCTTACACGGGGCGTAGCTTCGGATCAGACCTCCAGGTGGCGAAGGCTCGGTGGTGCGACGTGGCTTCTTCTGGACCGAGAACGGCTAAGCGAACGTGGCGCGTACGAGACCGAACGCTGGGCGTAGCGAGGGGCAACTTGTCACTCATCCGAGGCGACATCAGCGATCATCATCGGACGGCTGGGAAAGCGCCACGTCAGCGAATTCGTATCAGATCTCGCAAAATCGAGTACAAACTTTAAAAATTCGTAACTTTCGCGTACGAGCTCCATTTTCGACGTTATTTATATCCACGCGAAGGTGGGAACGTACTCTACAAGTTTCGTTTAGACTCCGTCGGCTAACTTTGGCTCGATTTTAAATTTTATATTATTAACGGGTCGGGACACGATTGTTCCGTTAAATCCTCATAACTTCTTCATCCGACATCCGTTTTCGCCCATCTTTTTCTCGTTACGCTACTCTCAATGAGATCTTCGATTCTCGTTTAGGTCGTGTCGGCTAAAAACCGGTCGATCTAATATTCGAATTTCGGGCTGTATACTGCTATTCCGAAACTTTGAAAAATCATAACTTCTTCATACGAAGTCAGATTTGGGCGTTCTTTTTTATCGATGCTCTTAGTTTAACATATTCTACGACTTTCGTTTAGATTGCTAAGGCTAAATCTCGCTCTATCGTAAATTCACCATTTACGCTTTCCGGTATCGTGCCGGTTTTGTCGCGAAACTTCGACGGGTCATAACTTCTTCGTTATTACTCGGATTTCGGCGTTCCTTATATGTATGAAAACCTTGTGACATAATCTACCACTTGGTTAGGATTATTTATTCTAAACAATCTTTTCTCGAAAAGTCGTTTTCGGCCCCTATTGCCTCTAATTTGACTAGCCCGGATTTGCGGGCGTTACAATTATCTCCCCCTTAGGATGATTACGTCCCGGAATCATCAACGAAACAGGGCTCATATAGTGACTCCATACGTCATCTCTTCATCCTAGGTAATAATTATAACTTCTATATTCCTTTAAGTCTGTCTCTTAGACTCATTGACTGTAAGCAGTACTCGATCGTGCACCTGCTCTCTTCCATAGGTTAGACTCCAAATCATGACCTTCAAGTCACAATCTCGATCCTTACTGGGTACAAACTTAAGATGAGTTCTTTTGTTACTACTATAGATCGATGTGTCATATTCTAATGACCTATCATCGTACGTTGCAGCACTTAGACTTAGGTCTCCTAAAGTTAAATTCTAAAATAGACTACGCCTTCCTTCATGTTCTAATGTGATATAATCACACTTTAACATTAGGCATTTCTAGCTATCAACTTCTTTAACAACGAGCGTGATATTTCTATTGATCGCTTTGATTTCAATCGTTTGGTTTAAGTCGGACGCTACATCAAAATTGGTTCTCTGAACCACGTAACCTACTCATCGTAGTCGGACTCAATGGGATATGACCACTAGGGTCGGGATAACAACAATCTTCTTAGTCATTACTGAAATAATGGTAACGACATACTTGAATAAAACGAAATCATTTACTAGCTTCTTGGTAACCTTGTGACTTTCCCTGATCCAAGTGTGAGTCCTGTGCTTCCGGTAGTATAGGCCTCTACTACCATTCACACCTACTCATACTCGTCCCAACTATTGTCCCGCAGTTTTCCCAAGTCACCATGCAGCAAATCACCCAACAATTTAACACACCAGATAACAAAACGAAGATTTTATTATTTCTTGAAACTATTACATGGGTGTTCAAGTTCACCCTAGACTATGCCTCTAACAGGCTACATCATATGACACTATCTATATGGCTTCTTCATAACTCGATCTCTATATATCCATCCTTACTCCTGATTCCTTGCATCGTCAGCTGCTTCATCAAGGATCATTTGAAATGCTCTTGCCTTTGGTTTTGGCGGCACATTTGGCTTCGTAGCCCCTTCTCTCTTTGGGCAATCTTGCTTGAAGTGCCCTTCCTCGTTACATTCGTAACACACCCTTTTGTTGAATTTACACTCGTTGGAATAAAGCCCATGCTTCCCACACTTGAAACAAGTCAACTCCTCACCACATTTTCCAGAGTGTTTCTTTTTTGCATTTCTCGCACCATCTTTCTTCGCTCCCTCCTCTAAACTTCCTGGTATTGGTCTTGCTTCTCTCATCGGGCTTTGCAGACCCCTCAAACTTCCTCTTTTCACCAACCTCGGTCTTTTTGGCGGCTCTTCCCTTGATCATATCCTCAACCGACTTGGCAGCCCAGATAGCTGCCTCCAAGGTAGGTGCCTGACGCACTGGCACCGCGTACTCCCATGGAAGTCCTTTTGCATACTTGTCAACTTTTGTCAGCTTATCCGCAACAAGTCGCAAGGCAAATTCCATCTTCTCTGTGAAGTTGTTTGTGTATTCATCGATTGACATGCTTCCCTTCTTCAGGGTTAGAAACTGGTTCTCTAGCTCGAGCAGGTTTTGAGCTGAGCAGTACCTTCGTTTGAATTGCACCAGAAATTCTGCCCATGTCAGTTGCAGGGGCTGGTTGGGGCTCAGAGTCTTCCCCAAGGTGTTCCACCAACATACAACGCCTCCTCGAAACTGACGCACTGCAAATGTGGTATGTAGCTTCCCTCTGCAACCGCATGTCATGAAAGCTAACTCCATCTCCGAGATCCAATCCATGACCCCGATTGGATCCTCCTTTCCAGTGAAAGTCAATGGCTTGCAAGTCAGATAATCCTTGTACTTGCATCCTTTCCTCTCGACTTCGTCATCTTGGTTGTTTTGTAGAACTATTGGTGGGTTGACTTGACCAACGGTCCCACTGTAGTTCTCCTCCTCAGTCTGCCCTTCATTCAACACGGGCCGTTCGATCTGAATAGTCGCTTCCTCTCGATTTTGCTGGAGCAAACGTCTAGTTTCCTCCATTTGACGATCCAACATCGCTTGGATCATCGCTTGCACTCCGGCCATTGTGACTGGCTCAACAGCGGCTTCCATCATCGGTATTTGCTCAATCACTGGGGGTTGGTTTCTGTTCCCATTTTCATTCATGTTTCCGCTACGGGTTCTTGCCATCTTGATCTATACACTGAATAAGGTGAATCTAGATCTTTACTTAGGATTGACGGTTAAATCATCCTTATCACTTCGAAAAGTTTACATGCTAGTTCTAATATCGTAGTCGTACGTTTAGAATCCTAAACACATAAGGTTTCCAGATCCGGTCGGCAACAGACCATAGATCCGAACAATTAACAACATATCATGCACAAAGCATTTAGCACATAAAAGCATTTTAGGCACAATTCCTAAAATAAGCTAGTGCTCACACCTCACAATCATCGCTTAGCATTCTAAGTTTAAGTCTAGAAATAAATCCATATTCCTAGTTCGCTTAAACTAATGCTCTGACACCAACTGTAACATCCCCAAAATCACGGCCAGAAAAGACCGATTTTGTTTATTATTTATAAAAATCAGAGTACTTCATTTTATAAAAATGTTGCGGAATTTGTTCCCAGAAAAACATGGTAAATACGTTATTAAAACATTTTCGAAGAAATGTATTTATTTCATTTTAAAACGTTTGAGATGTCATCGTTAATACAGAAACATAAGCATAAACAAAACTTACAATTATTTACACTAGTGATCTACATCTCTTTAAATCTCTCAGTGTAATGTCACTTCATATCAACACCTGTGATATAAATAAACTGAGTGGGTCAGGTTAGGAAACCTGGTGAGCACATAGGGTTTTCAACCCACAATAATATAATTATTATTTTTAAACATCAAACAATCAACCCAATTACCCATTCCCGTTATCCTCACATTACGTCCCTAAAACATCTAACACAAGGGACTTAGTCAAAGGACTATCATTGGGATGGAGTGTACCTGGTGAGCACACAGTTCTCACAGTTCGAATGAACACACAGTTCGAATAAACACACAGTTCAAATAAACACACAGTTCGAATAAACACCTACAGGTTGCGAGCCTGCTAGTGTTCCACTGGACTGTCTAGAATAGTCCGTGGTTGTCATCTATACTCCGCTAGATGACTAGATCATCAAGAACAGCTATAACGAGGCCTCTCATTATTTTATTTTGTCACACAGCAACTACTACATCTACCCATGTTTTACCCAACACATTTTGTAGATATAAAATACATATACAGTTTAAATCATTGAAAACATGTATAAAACGTTCATCCAGCATAGATAGCAAGTATTCAGATAATATGCACACATAGCACGTAATTTATATAAGATACTTCATATGTATGTGTAAGCTGAAAGTAACTATGCACTCACCTGAGTAGGTGGTTACTCAGCACTCGGACAACGCTTCGATACTCTCAAAATGATATTCCTTCGATAAAACCTAGTACCAATACCACTAGGGTTTAGTCTAACGATAACCGCGACAAATTAATTAGTCTGACTATTATTAAGCGTTAATAATGCTTAATATAACTCATAATAATAGCCCAAATAATCATTTTAAGGACTTAATAACATTCCTATAATTATTTGAAAGCTATATTAAAAATTGCGTAAGCGTAGCACACTTACAGCGAATTTTATTGAAAACCGGAACTTAATTGGAGCAGCGTTTCGAAACCGAAAAACTCTTTTTTCTCGGGACTCCGGGAGCCTCGGGGCTTCCTTAGGGTGCTAGGGGTTTAACTAGGGCTTAGGGGGGGTTTGGGGGTTAGTGAGAGAAAGTAGAGAGAGAAACTTATAGTGGATGGTGTGAGAAATCCGAGAGGCTTCACCTCCCTTTTATAGACCGCAGCCTCAGAGTATGCTGGGCGTACCGAGGACCTTACACGGGGCGTAGCTTCGGATCAAACCTCCAGGTGGCGAAGGCTCGGTGGTGCGACGTGGCTTCTTTTGGACCGAGAACGGCTAAGCGAACGCGACGCGTACGAGACCGAACGCTGGGCGTAGCGAGGGGCAACGCGTCACTCATCCAAGGCGACTTCAGCTATCATCATCGGACGGCTGGGAAAGCGCCACGTCATCGAATTCGTATCAGATCTCGCAAAATCGAGTACAAACTTTCAAAATTCGTAACTTTCGCGTACGAGCTTCGTTTTCGACGTTCTTTATATCCACACGAAGGTGGGAACGTACTCTACAAGTTTCGTTTAGATTCCGTCGGCTAATTTTGGCTCAATTTTAAATTTTATATTATTAACGGGCCGGGACACGATTGTTCCGTTAAATCCTCATAACTTCTTCATCCGACATCCATTTTCGCCCATCTTTTTCTCGTTACTCTACTCTCAACGAGATCTTCGATTCTCATTTAGGTCGTGTCGGCTTAAAACTGCTCGATCTAATATTCGAATTTCGGGCTGTACACTGTTATTCCGAAACTTTGAAAAATCATAACTTCTTCATACGAAGTCAGATTTGGGCGTTCTTTTTTATCGATGTTCTTAGTTTAACATATTCTACGACTTTCGTTTAGATTGCTAAGGCTAAATCTCGCTCTATCGTAAATTCACCATTTACGCTTTCCGGTATCGTGCCGGTTTTGTCGCGAAACTTTGACGGGTCATAATTCTTCGTTATAACTCGGATTTCGGCGTTCCTTATATGTATGGAAACCTTGTGACATAATCTACCACTTGGTTAAGATTATTTATTCTAAATAATCTTTTCTCGAAAAGTCTTTTTCGGCCCCTATTGCCTCTAATTTGACTAGCCCGGATTTGCGGGCGTTACACAAAATAGTCGAATGGTCTATGAATCAATGGTATAGATTATATAATACTTATTAAATATTAATACTTGATACATTAATACATTTAAAAATAAAATATTTTCTTGGAAACTCATATATTACCCGTTTAATAAACGGGTTGGTGGGTTGGCGGGTTAAAAAAAATTCAACCCAAACCCATTTATTTTGTGTCGTGTCGTGGGTCGTGTTGTGGGTTGTGTCGAGAAATGTCAGCCCTATCGTAAGTACATATAGACTTGTTTTAACGAAATTGCGTGAAGGTCGTAAGTAAATATATACATGTGTTAATGAAATGGTGTGAAGGTCGTAAGTACACATATTGTTGTTAGATCGTGAGACATTGTTTTTATGCATGAATATGTATTATGGTATATGGTATATTGGAGAACTCACTAAGCTTCGTGCTTAGCTACTTGTTAATAAATGTTTTTTAGGAGCATAATTGGTTTGTGAGAAGGGAAATGTTATACTATACACACGTGCATTCGCAACATGTTTCCACATAATGTAATTACACTTTAATATATTTTAATAAATATAATGAAAGATTTGGGTTCAAAATCGGGACGTTGCAAAGCATCAAGAGGGGCACGATCTAGAAACATCTTTTTTATAAGGACTCATTGTAACGTTGTGAGCGTTCTGAATGCATTTATATATAAGATGGGAAACCATTTATATATATATAGAGAGAAAACATTGTTTTTGGTTTTAAAAGTATATATTTATATAAGTTGAAATTGTACTTATCTACAATGTAAACACTACTTCTTTGTATTGGTTTCTATTGAATTGATGCAATGATTGCTTGTTTGTTGCTTGCAAAATTCGAATTTTCTCATTCTGCCTGATGAACTCGGCAAGTTCCATAGTGGACTCGGCGAGTAGGCCTCAACTCGGCGAGTCCATTGTGGTACTCGGCGAGTTCGAGCGTCAGAATTAGCTAATTTCGGGATTTCTGGATGTTTATCTTTTGGATACTGACCTTAATCTTAATAGGTCAATATAAATCCGATTTTAAGATATATTTGAGTATATTGTTGACCTAATTGAAGATGTTTATCAATTAATTGAATATTAATTTCCTTATATGATAATTGATTAATTATTTTAATTAAATTGGTAAATTGTTTTGCAAGAAATAATTAAATAAATCAAATATGGATAATTATGTGATTAAATGTTAATTTGGATTATTTGTTATTTGATCCCCTATGTTTTGAAAAGTTTAAAAATTGCCCTCAAGTTTTGAAATTTATGTTTTGTGATTAAAAGTTTAATTTAGACAATTTAAATTTCAAACCCTAGAATTTTACAAGTTTAAAATTCAACCCTATACTAATATAATATTACAAGATTAATATATATATATATATATATATATATATATATATATATATAATTAAAATGCTAGTCTTACCGTTAGTAGGCCTCATTCACGAAGCCGGTCTATAAGGTGGGTATAAGGTTGCGGCCTATAAAATGGCGCTTAATGGGTGTACACTCACACCCACCACTTGCTTGATCAGTGGAGGGTCGTTAGCCAAACGGGTAGGATAGGGCAACCTCATCTCCTCAATAAAAGTATAATATGAAATACCAAGTAACTACATGTTTTTTCAAAATTCCCAATCTTAGTTACTTTAGGAAAAGTGAATTGATGCAATCCCATGAAATTACACTTTGCACCCGTGCTAAGAAGTTAGTGGAGCGTGTGTGGTTTACCGGCACACTAATTGGTTCTAAGCAAAGGTGGCAAAGGGTGATTCATTGTTTATCATAGTTCGATGGAGCGTGTGTGGGTTACCGGCACATCGAATAAGTGATTGTCACAATGAAGGCTTCGTGTAAGTTTGCATGGTAATTCACATCGACTTTGTGATCCTCGGTATCCCAGTCACAAACGAGAGGGGCATATTGAGATTTAAACATGCCATTGAAAATTTCAATGAATCTCTTCGAAACCTAGGAATTCTCAATACATTTAGAACTTAAAGTTATGTTTTCATGGTGGAGAATTAGTGAATCGTCATTCACTTACCTTCAAATTGTTTGCATGTTAGATTACGGCATCCCTTTTCTAATATGTAAATATTGTTGTTGGATCTTAGCCCTGATTTTTCTTATTGGGTGATAATTAGGGATTCAAATTCTAATCTATCTTTGTCCTTTCTATTTGTAGATGTCGAACGCGAACAACGCTGCTGCTAGCTCGTTCACATTGATGAGCCTTTGCCAAAAGATGACTTTCGATGGGATGAACTTTAGCGAATGGATAAGATACATTCGCACGATTGCTTGCTACGAGGACAAGGAGTATGTCCTCGATGAGAAGCTCGAGAAGATCAACCCAGAAATCGCTACTCTGGCTGAAATGACTGCTTTTGAGAATCATGAATGTGATGCAACGAAGGTTCATTGCATCATGATAGCCACAATGAATGCCGAATTCCAAAAGTCCTACGAGGACATGTATCCGTACGAAATGCACCAAGACTTGTTGGAGAGATACCACCAAAAACGTGAGGCAGGAACGTTACGAGATCTTCACTAACATGATCTCCGCTAAGATGGGTCATGGAGAATCTCTAACCGTGCACCTGCAAAAGATGCAAAGGTATGTCGATCATCTTCGCAAGTTGAATGTTGAATTTGGGGAAGACTTGGCTATCGACATGGTGCTTCACTCCTTGCCTTCGTGTTACAATCAATTTAGGATGACCTACCACATGAACAAAGAGGAGGTCACCCTAAGTAAGCTCCAAGGTCTCCTTAGGGTTGCTGAGAGCAACCTTAAGGACAAGTCTGTTGCACCAACTCCCAATCTACCAGCTGCTCCTGTTTTTGCAATTGGTCAACGTATGGGTAAGAAGAGGAAGGCTCCGTCTAAGAGCCACCGCAAGGGAAAGTACTGAGATGGTTCCTCTTCAAGTGGGACCAAAGTTCATCCCGCTAAGCCTAACCCAAACCCAAAGGAGGCAGAGTGCCACCATTGCCACAAAATAGGGCATTGGAATAGAAGCTGCCCAGACTACCTGCAAGCCATCAGGGAAGGAAAGCCCAAGCTGTCTTTCGCAGGTATATACACAATTAAATCTAATGATTCATCTCATGCTATTTCTTGGGTACTAGATACCGGGTGTGGTTACCACATTTGTTCTGAATTGCAGGGACTAAAAAGAAATAGGGATGTGGAGCATGGAAGAATAAATCTAATCATGGGGAACTGAAGATCGTCGCCTGTGACCAAGATTGGAGTGTATTCTCTAGTGCTTAGGAATGGTTTATGTTTAGATTTGAACAATTGTTGCTATTCGCCAGAAAAGGCAAGAAACATCATTTCATTTCATGGTTTCTTTAGACAAGGATTTAGATTTTCTTTTAATAATGAGAATGCTTCTATTTATGCTTATCTAAATGGTGTCTTATATTTTGAAGCAATACCATGTAATGGAATTTATGAAACTGTTATGATTGTCGATAACCTAGGAAATGATGTTTTATGCATTGATTCTTCCAATAGTATGGATAGAGCATCCTTGTGGCATTGTCGTCTTGGACATGTCAACAAGAAGCACATAGCCCAACTCCAAAAGGATGGAGTGTTGGAGTCATTCGACCTTAGGGAAGATGACACATGCGAGTCTTGTTTACTTGGAAAAATGACTAAGTCACCCTTCACTAGTACATGTGAAAGGGGTGAGGGTCTATTGTACCTCATACATACCGATGTATGTGGACCGTTTAGATCAACCACAAAGGATGGGAACCGCTTCTATGTGACTTTTACTGATGACTATAGTAGATATGGGTATATCTATTTAATCAAGCAAAAGTCAGAAACGTTTGAAATGTTCAAAGAGTTCAAGAATGAAGTGGAGAATCAATTGGGCAGGAAAATCAAGATGCTTCGATCCGATCGAGGAGGAGAGTACCTACGTCTTGAATTCCACGATTATCTCAAGGAGTGTGGAATAGTTTCACAATTGACGCCACCTAGGACATCGCAGTTGAATGGTGTGGCAGAAAGGCGTAATCGAACCTTGTTAGACATGGTTCACTCTATGATGAGTCGTGCTTCACTACCTATCTCGTTCTGGGGGTATGCCTTAGAGACTGCCGCCCATATCCTTAACCGAGTCCCTACTAAGAAGGTTGCCAAAACACCTCACGAAATGTGGATAGGGAAAGCTCCCTCGTTAGCACATATCAAGGTTTTGGGTTGCGAGGCTTTCGTAAGATGAGATACTCACGACAAGCTCGAACCTCGTAGGGAGCAATGTATTTTCATCGGCTACCCGCAGAAATCCTTTGGATATCCCCTCTATAGACGGAAGGACAATGTTGTCTTTGTTGCGAGGAGAGGAGTTTTCCGAGAGCGAGAACTCATAAGCCAAGGAGACAGTGGGAGGCAAATCGAGGTTGAAGAGATTCAAGAGTCGATTGATGAAGGAACCTCTACCGCTGGCACTCAACCCGAGGAGGAAACTCCGGTTGAACCGATTGACGTGTCATTACCTCTTAGACGTTCCGAAAGAGTTAGAGTTCAACCCCAGTTATATGGTTTTCATATTACTACCGAAGGGGACACGTATATTAGTGATAGTACATTAATAAATCTAGATGAACCTAATAGCTATAAGGAAGCCATGGTAGGCCCGGAGTCTGCGAAATGGAAAGAGGCAATGGACAGCGAGATCCAATCCATGTATGACAACCAAGTTTGGAATTTGGTTGATAATGTGCCCGGACGTAAGACCGTTTGTCACACCCCGAAAATCAAAGGCGGAAACATTTCTGGGGTTGACTCCAAGTTGTGTATCAAATCCAATGTACATAGTAATCACAGTAAACAACCATTACATTACATATATATGAAAGTTTACATTTGGTTCAAAAGTAAATTGTACAAAAGTTATACATATATCATATGAAAAAAACGAGACGAGTCTTCCATGCACTCCGTCTTCACCAAAAAGAGATCGCCGGGTACCTGTCTAACTCGGACCTGAGAATACAAGCAGTTTGAAAATCAGCATAAAGCTGGTGAGTTCATAAGCGGTTTTGTTTTGTGAAAATGTATCGATTTCCTTTAGTTTTCCGAAAAGGTTTGTTATCCAAGAAAATCCCATATTTTCTTATATTGATCAGTTTAGTTATCTTTCAATACAATTCAGTTACGCGTTATAAGTTAACCCCAGGAAAATCCCATATTTTCCTAAATGCAAGATTGATTGAATAACACAGAGTATAGTTTAATACACAAAACTATATATTTGAAAATCATAGGATTACTATCCCGAATACGATATGAAATACCATAATATACACGAACTGTAGATAGAAAGTAGTTTGAAAATCTTGGGACTAACATCCCGAACTAGTTACAAGATAGTTTGATAAAAACCATGGGATCACTATCCCGAAACTAGATATAAGATAGATCGATAAAGCCATGGGATTATCATCCCGTACAAGATATAGTTTCAAAACCATGGGATTACTATCCCGAACAAGATATAGATCCAAAACCATGGGATTACTATCCCGAACAAGATATAGATTTATAACCATGGGATTTCTATCCCGAACAAGATATAGATTCATAACCATGGGATTACTATCCCGAACAAGATATAGATTTAAAACCATCAAAGCTGTGAATAAATTTATATTAATACATATTGTGAGTCGGGTAACCATGCTGATACGACAACGAGACCTCGTTGACGTTAGTCAGACGTCGGGCGATATCCAGAATTTGTCACCCCAGGCGTGCCCGCTTAACTGTAGCTAGCAGTTAAGGTGTGGGACTGTCAGTCCCGAATAGATCTATTCACAAATTCCTCGCTCTCCCTCCAGGAGACTCTGGTTACACTTCCGGGGAGGATTTACTGATCATCCATAAAGGGTAGTGACTACTCACAAACTATTACTAAACTATTCACAAGATTCTCATATGATATTAAACATACAAAGATTATGAAACATGATACAGTGAAAATAGATGCATACAAAGAAACTATCTGGCAATACATTCAAATGATACGGAGATAAACTGAATCAGACATAGTTTATCTAATAACTTTATACAAATATCAGTACATGATATAAAGAGGAATATAGAACCCCAAATTATTCCCATAATAATTTGATTAGTTTGGTTATTTTCTTAACTAAAATCTATTTAGTTGTAATTGATAAATCATTCCTTATGCTCAGCATAATACATAAGGAGTAAAAGTGTTTATAAATTTGCCAGATATTATTAGAAACATATCAATGTTATGATTTGAAAACAGTTATAGTTTGCTTGTATTCCCCCCCTGAAAACATTGAAAAACACGGAAAAGGCCGTAGGGGTATGAACTCACCGGACGAGAAATGTGACGATTTGGATGCTAAGTGTTGGTCCGGAGCTTGCAAACACACGAGGTTCCTAATTATAATGTAAAGATACAAATTTGTATCTAATTAGGACTTAGATTGATTATTTGATAGGGACAATTGTTTCTAGTCGCGAAAACACCTCGATACAAGTGTTTGGAGGGACCCTGGTGACATTTAGGGACACATATAGTTAGGATATTGAATTGGGACTTCAAAGGAACACTCCTTAGGGAGTTTACGGCCATAATGACCCTCTCCCCATGAGTTTACGGTCGTAAACTCATGGTGGGGTGAGTTATGGCACAACTTGGCTTGTAACACTTAAGGGAATTTTTCTAGGTTTGGTTCAAAGGCTTGGAATGGATTTTAAACATCAAAATGACTTATTTATGGGAGTTTACGGCCTAGCATGGACTCCTGGCCGTAAACTCCTTAATACCCATGAAAGTTGTATTAAATGATGCTAAAACAAATCACATGTGATTACTAAATTTATTCCTAGGCCTTTCATGCATTTTCTTGAAATTTAGGAGGGGTTTTTGGAGTTTACGGCCTATGAGACCCCCCTCATGGCCGTAAACTCTCTTATAGAGTGATTCCATATGTTTTAAAGCCAAAAAATTGTTTGTAAGGACTTCTAAAATTCAATCCAAGGCTTTAGGGGTGTTATAGGAGCTTTTTGACACTTTTAGATGAGTTTACACCCCCATTATGAAGGGTTTACGGCCCAAGCATGAGGCTTGGCCGTAAACTCTCTTTTTTCCCTCAAATGATATGTTTAAGGTGTCCAAATTCTAAAACCAATATTCTATACTTCATACCTAAGCCTTATTAGTGATTTGGAAGGGTTTAAGGTCATGAAAACCTCAATTATATGAGTTTACGGCCCAAACATGAGGCTTGGCCGTAAACTCCTTCAAAGCCTTCAAAATTCATGTTTAAATTGTTATAAGTCCAATTCATGAAGTCATTAAGTCATATCTAGGTCCCAAATTTGTCTAGAAGGGGTTTAAGGGCTCAAAACCCTTCAAACTTAGTGTTTACGGCCTAGGCATCTTTCTGGGCCGTAAACTCTCATACAAGGCCAAATTTTATGATTCAATCCCGAATTTGAAGGTCTAATATGCTATACAATGAAGTTAGAAAGGTACCTTAGGGATTTGAGGCCTTAAAATTGAGTTTTGGACCCTTAAACTTTGGATTTAGGAGAGAGGTTAGAGAGAGAGTAGAGAGAAAGGGAAAAAGCTTCAAATGAAAGGTTTAACATGTTTATATAGTTCCCAAAACTTGGACACGGTGGAATTCTACCCGATACCGGCCTTAAACGAGGCTTTAGGTCGCACCCGATTAAGTTTCCGTCACCCGGTGGGGACGTTTCTAAAACTTATGAAATAATTATTTTTGGGCTTGTTTCATGAGTTCCTAAAGGGTTTGGACACTCATTGGATCATAATAATCATATAAATTTAATTAACTAAACCCAAAAACGACATCGGAACGTTTCGATATATGGCGAGTTATACGGGTAGAATGGGTTTTCGGCGATGGAAAACTTCGGGTTGTTACACCATTGGGTGCAAATGGATCTTCAAGAAGAAGACTGACGTGGATGGAAACGTACACACGTATAAGGCGCGATTGGTTGCGAAAGGCTTTACTCAAACTCCCGGAGTTGACTATGATGAGACCTTCTCACCAGTTGCGAAGATAAAATCTATTAGAGTGATGCTAGCGATTGCCGCATTTCATGATTATGAGATTTGGCAAATGGATGTCAGACCGCTTTCCTTAATGGAAAGTTGGCTGAGGATGTTTACATGGCTCAGCCAGAGGGTTTTGTTGATCCGAAGCATCCAAATAGAGTGTGTAAGCTTAAGAAGTCCATTTATGGATTTAAGCAAGCGTCTCGCAGATGGAATCTTTGCTTTGATGAGAAAGTCAAAGAGTTTCGATTTGTACGAAGCGAAGATGAATCATGTGTATATGTCAAAGCCAGTGGGAGTATAGTAAGCTTCCTCGTTTTGTATGTCGATGAAATACTACTCATAGGAAACGACGTCCCGACTCTGTAGGAGGTTAAGTCCTACTCGGGAAGTGCTTCACTATGAAGGACCTCGTAGAGGCTTCCTATATTCTGGGAATAAGGATAGTGAGAGAACGAAGTAAGAGACTAATAGGACTTAGTCAGAACACTTACTTAGATAAAGTACTGAAACGTTTTAGTATGGAAAACTCGAAGAAGGGAGAATTACCGATACAAAGTAATGCCAAGTTGAGTAAGACTCAAAGTCCGAGTACCGAAGCTGAAATAGCAGAAATGAGCCGAGTTCCATACGCTTCCGTAGTTGGCTCAATCATGTACGCTATGACTTGTACTCTCCCTGATGTAGCCTTTGCTTTGAGCATGGTTAGTAGATATCAAGGGAACCCTGGCAGAGCCCATTAGATTACGGTCAAGAATATCCTTAAGTACCTTCGGAGGACGAAGGAATGGTTTTTAGTCCTCGGAGGGAGTGATGACTTGAATGTGCGAGGGTATAGTGACGCCAGCTTTCAGACCGACAGGGACAACTACCGTTCGCAATCGGGCTGGGTCTTTACCTTGAATGGAGGAGCAGTGACTTGGAAAAGTTCCAAGCAGGAAACCGTAGCTGATTCAACATGCGAATCAGAGTACATTGCAGCGAGCGAAGCGTCGAAGGAGGCAATATGGTTGAAGAACTTCATCGGTGATCTTGGAGTTGTACCTGCCATAAAGGAGCCCATGGAGATTTTCTGTGATAATGAAGGAGCGGTTGCCTTGACCAAGGAACCGAGGGATCATGGTAGATCTAGACATATCGACAGAAAATATCACTTTATTAGACATTGAGTAGAAGAAGGACAACTCGTGGTTAAGAGGATATCATCAGAAGATAACCTAGCAGATCCGCTTATGAAGGGACTGAGCAGGGTTAAGCACTTGCAGCATGCTAGGAGTATTAGGCTGAAGGATGATATTAGTATAGATTAGATAGTATTAGAAATGTGTAATAGATAAATGTAATTAACATTTGATGATTAAATAAAGGAGTATTATTTATGAGTAATGTTACTGTCTTATGTTAATTGTTTAACTATTGTTTCACTTTGCATGATTTGACTTCCAAAATAATTGAGTTTATTAAGAATAATAGAATTATTCAAATTGTCCACAATCGTTCATATGTTGGAAGTAGGTATGAATGAAGATTGTCATGAATTGGTGTGTAAATTGTCTAAATGGTATTATACATACAAAAGTTTGCTACAACGTTCATGAGTGCTTATGAACTGGTTTTGAGCATTGGAACAAACCCGCACTTGCTGGAATCACCTTATGGAATGTGATAAAAAGGGTGATCGCAAGACGATAATATCATATGGTCTTAAAACCAAGATATATGGTTTGTTATTTGTTAATTGGTTGTACATTGATAATGCGAAACCGCATCAGTAACTTGATGTTATAAAACGCATTATTATGTATAGTTGATTAATGAATAAGTAAATGCATATAAGTCGAAGTTTATCTGTTACTTTTATCCTAAGAGGGTAAAAGCAATATCTCGGCCGCTCGATGATTTGATTTGACTTATGTGCCGGGCCCGGTCAGAACTAAATTGATGTGTTCGATTAAGTTCTATGTCGAATAAATCTGAGATCGAGAAACCAATTGCTGAACAAATTGGTTCCATAGAATTGCCAGCATGATATCTAAACAGAGGGCTGTACGATCCCTTATCTAAAGGACAAGATTGATAAGATCAGAGTTTCACAGCGTCTTTGAGAGCCACGATTGCTAATCAGAATGTACTTGTATCTAGTTACTAGACTTATCCAAGTGGGAGACTATTGGAATAGTGTCTAAGGCTGCAACTATATTAGGAAAGTATTTGACCCGACTGAGCATGGTCCTTTTGGGTTGCCTTCACCATAGCAACATGACAGGATGATTTGTAATGAGAGAAGAAATATTATTAATATATTATGAGAATAATATAAGGAATAATAATATTGTTATTTGATTAATATAAGTCATAAATTAATTAGGAATTAATTTGGTGACTTAAAGAGATTAATTAAATAGAAGGGCATAAACTGTCAATTATATGATAGTTGTACTTTGGGCTATAATCCCTTATGGATAAGGGGGACGGTTTTGGGGCTTAGGATAGACCTTGAAATCGTCCAAGGCTTATCATTAGGGAATTGGATTCCTTAGGGCTTAAGTTATCCAATTAGGGATTAAGGGTGAACCCCTAGGAGCCTTACAAGTATAAATAGACCCAAGGGGTCATTGAAATCGGAACTCTTGCCTTTGGAAGAACCCTGGCCGATTTCTAGCTCCCTCCTCTCTCTCTCTCTAATCATCCTCTTGCTATTTGGTGTTTGTAAGCCATTAGAGGAGTGACACTTGTGACTCTAAAGCTCCAAGGACAAGAAGATTCAAGCAAGTGATTCAAGGTAATGATCTTAATCTGATTTCCTATGTTATTATACTAGATTTGTCATTAGAAGTCTTGGATTCAATGCATGTTCAATGAGAGAAACCTAGATCCAAGCATTAGGGTTTGTATGTGCACATAGGAATGTTCATATAGCTAAAACCCATCAGTGGTATCAGAGCCTTGATTGGTTTCTATTGAATTGATGCATTGATTGCTTGTTTGTTGCTTGCAAAATTCGAATTTTCTGATTCTGCCTGATGAACTCGGCGAGTTCCATAGTGGACTCGGCGAGTAGGCCTCAACTCAGCGAGTCCATTGTGGTACTCGGCGAGTTCGAGCGTCAGAAATAGCTAATTTCGGGATTTCTTGCTGTTTATCTTTTGGATACTTACCTTAATCTTAATAGGTCAATATAAATCCGATTTTAAGATATATTTGAGTATATTCTTGACCTAATTGAAGATATTTATCAATTAATTGAATATTAATTTCCTTATATGATAATTGATTAATTATTTTAATTAAATTGGTAAATTGTTTTGCAAGAAATAATTAAATAAATCAAATATGGATAATTATGTGATTAAATGTTAATTTGGATTATTTGTTATTTTATCCCCTGTGTTTTGAAAAGTTTAAAACTTTCCCTCAAGTTTTGAAATTTATGTTTTGTGATTAAAAGTTTAATTTAGACAATTTAAAATTCAAACCCTAGAATTTTACAAGATTAAAATTCAACCATATACTAATATAATATTACAAGATTAATATATATATATATATATATATATATATATATATATATATATAAAATTAATTAATTAAAATGCTAGTCTTACCGTTAGTAGGCCTCATTTACGAAGCCGGTCTATAAGGTGGGTATAAGGTTGCGGCCTATAAAATGGCGCTTAATGGGTGTACACTCACACCCACCGCTTGCTTGATCGGTGGAGGGCCGTTAGCCGAACGGGTAGGATAGGGCAACCTCGTCTCCTCAATAAAAGTATAATATGAAATACAAAGTAACTACATGTTTTTTCAAAATTTCCAATCTTAGTTACTTTAGGAAAAGTGAATTGATGCAATCCCATGAAATTACACTTTGCACCCTTGCTAAGAAGTTAGTGGAGCGTGTGTGGTTTACCGGCACACTAATTGGTTCTAAGCAAAGGTGGCAAATGGTGATTCATTGTTTATCATACTTCGATGGAGCGTGTGTGGTTTACCGGCACATCGAATAGGTGATTGTGGGATGTTATATATTATTGGGTACACAATTTTTTAAGGTTCACTAGTCTATAGTGTTAGCCATGAATATTTTTCTTTTTCTGCATATAATTTTTGATATCATCTTTATATATTCACATTATTCATGTGGACTTTGTCACATTTATCAGTTTTTTTATAACAATTCTTAATGATCTATATCATAGAAGATAAACGATTGCCATTGATATGGATAAACTCCCATTTAATGTTTCATGTGTGAAATTGACAAAGTCACAAATATGGTTATCATAAATAAACGAACTGTTACGTCATAGCTTTTATTGCAACAATTTTCATAATGATCACACCATCTTCACTCTTATATAAGAATAAGAAAGGTCTCACAATCATATATATTTGAGTGGATTGAATCCAATCCTTTCATCAGAAATCAGAAAGTGTGATTCAAATATAAGTTTTTTGGAGTTTAAAATGGTTTTCCATGGCAATTACAACTCCGCAAAGAGGCAGAAGTTAGATAAGGTAACTATCACTTCATTATTCTTTTTCGCTTATAATTAATTGTTAACTTTTATTTCATTATTTATTGGATAAAAATCAACTTAGTAGGAATTTAAAGCAAGTGTTTCAATCAATTCCTCACATTTCTAATTAGAATTGGCTACTTATCAACCCTTTGTACTTTTGTAGATCCCAATGGCTCCCGCAAACAACGTGAAAAGAGATTGCAACAACTATTTTTAACAACTATTCAACAATAACTCGTCAAACCTTTATACTTTCGATTTGAATGAGTCGGAGCTCGTTTTAATGAGTTGTTGTAGTTGCTACCTTTATGTGATGCTGTGTGATTCCAACCCAAAATGCCCTAGATGTTTCAAGCGATGTTTACTTTATATGATTTGAAAGCTTTTGTTCTAATTACGTCAATGTTTCTCTTATATAAGTACCAAATAATATCCAAGGAATAATTTTGTGAACATTTTAAAGTTCTTCATAACAATCAATTATTTTCACTTCATACAAATTTATTTTATTTCATTTTTAATATGTGGAAATAAGATCATACTTTAGAAAGCGAAACGCAAGATATAAATTAATTACGAATTGATGATGTCGAAATGAGAAGTATTGGCGGAAATAAAAATCAATCAAACTACAAGAAATATGAGGATATTTCTTTTAATGTTTATGTGTCTAATTTTCCTCACTCGACCAATGTGAATGGCCTGTGGATGCTTTGTGAGCATGTAACTTCCTAATTTTCAAAATAAATTTATCATTTTTAAACTAGCACAAACACTCATTTTCATAAAGGTACATTCAAAGCAAAACCATTTGTTCATAAACCAAAATCCATAAAAGCAGATTTATCACAAAAGTGTCATGGAATCTCAAATCATGAAACCACTTTTATGAGTGTACAATCACACCCACACCTTCCCACGATCTGATGAAGTACCTGAAACAATTAATTTACAACTATAATCAAAAGCTTATTAGTTACCCCAAAATATGTCACACAACAATACACGTATAATGCATGCACATAATGGTTATCAAAATAAGGCTTGTTTTCCCCTTTGGCCTACAACATCAAGCCGGTATGCTCCATTTGGCTTACAACATGATGTTCGTCCACCTAAATATCTTGGCCTTCAAAAAACAATTGGCCTACCCTCTTATCCATAATATGTCAAAATATCTTATAAGGAATGTTTTGTTCTCCTTCCTAGCCAAGGATGTTTTCCCTCACGGCTTTAAAACGTGTTCTGATAGGGAAGGTATCCACACCCCTTATAAGGAATGTTTTGTTCTCCTTCCTAGCCAATGTGGGATCAGGTGCGACCCACCTTCACCCTTCCATTATAGTGTCCGTTGTCCACGTCGAAAACATCGACCCATGCCCTAGCTCTGATACAATTTGTAACACCGCTTCCAGCAGGTATGATCATATTGTGGGTTGCACTTGATCCCACATCGGCTGGAAAGGAGAACGAAACATTCCTTATAAGGGGTGTGGATACCTTCCCTATCTAAACGCGTTTTAAAGCCGTGAGGGCATCCGATCCCATAAGAACTCTACAGTTAAGCGTGCCCGGGCAAGGGCAATCCAAGGATGGGTGACCCGTGGGAAGATTTCGCGTCATAGCAGGATGTTACAATAAGATCCAACACTCGACGATGACACTAAACTTCCCCAGGTATGATGGAAAAACTGACTTCAATGAGCACATCGATACCTCATAGTGGACACGGACATCACTGTCGATGGACAACCACTTCATTTGAACGTATTTCCTGATTATGCTATTAGGAAATGCCAAAAGATGCTTCAAGGCGATGTGACCAGGCATCATCTTGAGTTTCGAACTGTTATGTCACCTTTTCCTCAACAATTTTATTTAACTGACGAAAGGTAAGGGAGATGAGAACTCCATAATAGAATGTAAGCAAAAAGAAGGAGAGTCAATATGGGCATATGACCATAGATTAAACTTGGCGACACTCAACGTCCCGGGCCATGAAGAGTTCCTTGTAATTGGCACCTTCGAACAAGTTCTACTCCAAGGATTTTTGCAAAAGAAGATGTAGAGGACGCTACCTGAGTTGAGAGACGAGTTCAATTATAGAATTGAGAAATACCTCCGATAGATCGAGGGTGAGGAAATGAATGAAACCAACCTAAAAGCCATACAAAATGCATACATCAAGCAAGAAGAAGAAAACTCCCACGCAAGCCCCAACCTCCGAGATCACCTTGATATAAGACACGACGGAAGCCATGCCAACCACAACCAGCCCTCAAAACAACCATCTTACAGATTTCATCGAGTTGGTAAAGATGAGCCCTGGAGCCAACGAAGCTAAGGTGCATGTAGTTGAGAAAACACCTCCAATGGTCGACAAAGAGAAAGGGAAATACTATGTGTACCACAAGACCAAAACCCATGATAGGCAAATATTACAACAACTAGTAAACTATGTCACCTTTAATCCAATCGGTCTTGAATGTCTGTTTAGTGATTTCCAGATAACACATGTCGTTTTGAACGCCAACACAAGGTTGGTGAGAGTTATAGGTTAGTGGTTTTCTGATAATACATTTCATTTCGAAATTGAGTTTATGTTGTCCTTAGTTTTTTCCTGACTGGATATGAACCTTAACTAAGGTGAAAACGATCATCCTTTACTGATTGGTCCGAAAAGGGTTGCAACAAATACGCAATTTTGAAACAAATCATAGTAAATTGTATAAATAATTTATGAAAAAGTACGAGTAGTCCCTGGAAAGGCATCGACCTTAACTATCTGCGTACAAAATAGTTTTGCAAACCATAGTGTTTAAGATGAGCAAAACAGGCCTTAAATGGACCATAATTTTTCACATAAAATCGTAGCATTTTGTAGTATATTTTTCCAGAGTGTTTTTGCATAAATGAAATATGTGATCACATGTACTCCCCCCATGGAATATATAAAAACCATAAAAAGAGGTTGTTAGCACTCACCTTAATGGATGATTTGTGAACTAGATTTGTGAGTGCGGTTATCTTTGAGAAACACCTCGAGAAAACTTGAACTAGGAACAATCTAAATCGGGGCTATTTTGGACTTGATTGAAACCCATAATAAACTAGGAAATATCACAAAAATATATCAACACAAAGTTGGCATAAGGTGGTGGTGGTTGGTAATCGAAAATATAGGTAAAAGGAGATGGATATGGTGGTTTACGGTGGTGGAGTGGTGGTTATTGGTGTCGCGTTCCAAACCAATAAAAGAGAAAGAATGGAGAGGGAAGAGTAAGAGAGGAAGTGGCTGATGATTTCTGTATAAAATGAAGACACAAATACTTCCTTTTAAAGTATATGAGGTCTATCACATGCAACATGCACCCCTACTGTCACACCCCGAAAACCGAAGGCGGAAACATTTACGGGGTTGACTCCACGTTGAGTATCAAATCCAATGCACATAGTAAGTAAAGTAAAAAAACCATTACATTACATATTGAAAAGTTTTCCAATTGTTTCAAAAGCAAAGTTGTACAGTTGTGATACATAGTATATATATAAACAAAATGAAACAGGTCTTCTGCGCACTCCATCTTTGGACAAAAGGATCTTCGGGTACCTGTTCTAACACTGACCTGAGAACATAAGCGGTTTTGTTTTGTGAAAATGTTCAAGTTTCCTTTCTGTTTCTGAAAATGTTACACACACCAAGAAAATCCCATATTTTCTTAAAAAGGTTGGTTATTGTTTCTCAACATGAAAAGTAAAGTTGTACATTGAAAACACGTATATTCTTGTGGAAATGTATAGTTAGGTTATCTGGTTTGTTATACTGTTCTGGTTATGTACAAATGTATTCCCAGGAAAGTCCCATACCTTCCTGAGTGTTGGTTATCAATTGTAAAGGATGTATTCTAAAAAACATGTTTACCCTTCTGAGATGTAAAGTTACCTGGTTTGTTACCCTTTTCTAGTTATGTAAAATGTTCCCCAGGAAAGTCCCATACTTTCCTGACTGTTGGTTACCAATGTGAAAGATGTATACTGAAACCTGGTTATCTTGTGAAATGTATTACTTTATTCATTATTACTATTAAGTAAATTTCTGTTATCCTAATTGCGAGTTCCGTAACCATACGATAGACTAGATGTGGCAATAAGTAGTCCACATCACCTTATGACTTTCGTCACCCTTGAACCATTTCGATTCGGTTGTAGCTAGCAGCCAGGTGTGGGGTAGTTAGCCTCGTATAGATCTATACACTCAAGTCACACTCCCTATCCTAGAGATTCTGGTTACGGGTGCAGTCCTCCACTCGCGTATCTCTATGGAGTGTTCACCGAGGACGTGTCTCCAATCATGCAGGACTAACAAATTTACTAGTAATAATATGATAGTCCTCCACTTGCGTATCTCTGTGGAGTGTTACCGAGGACAAAACAGTGTACAGGTTTTATGTTCAATGATTCTAATGTCATGCTTTTAACTGATAAAATGTGGAAAACCATTTGTGAAATATCTATAGAACATAACAGTTTAAAAATCCATTTCACAAATATATGTTTATGTGATCTGCATGTTCAAACGGTTATCAGTTATAACAATCAGTGTTAAAAGCATATAAAATGTGAAACACACACATGAAAACAGTTTTTGAGTACAAGTAATCCCTTGTACTTTGCTTGTGTTCCCCCTGAAAACAGTGAAAAAGGGTAGGGGTATGAACTCACCAGACGAGGAAATGTGACGATTTCGGATGCTAAACGTTGGTTCGAGGCTTGATTACACGCGAGGTTCCTATGTATTATGAAATAATATCCAAATATATCTAATTAGATTTACAATTACTAATTAGATGGAAGATTACACTCCAATGAGCTAAAAGACCTCAAAACGAGTGTTTGGAGTGACCAGGGTGACATCTACGGACTTGCGTTGATGCGAGGGACTTGGGATTTGAGTTTACTCCATAAGAGTAAACTCCCTAATGGAGTTTGCGGCCATATATACCCTACATACATGAGTTCATGGCCGTGAACTCATGTTTGGGTGATTTTGAGTGTTAAATGGCTTATATGGACATGGGGAATGCTAGAATGGATTTTTCTAGTGCCATGGATTGAATTGAATCAACATATACATCACATATGGGAGTTCATGGCTGTAAACTTGGAGTTTATGGATGTAAACTCTCCCATGCTCAAACCATATTTAATTTGTGATGTTTAGGGCAATCACATGTGATTCTAGTTAATTTTCCAAGCCTTATATGACTTTAGGGCATCAAATGACACACAATTAGGAGTTTACGGCCCTGGAGCATGTTCTATGGCTGTAAACTCTCAAATGAACTTTTTTGCTATGTTTAAGGTCCCCAAACTATTTTTTGGTTGGTTCTAGGATTTACCACAAGGCTATTGGTTAAGTTATAAGGCATTCTAACATGTAAAAGTGAGTTTACTCCCCATGTTTGAGGGGTTTACGGCCCAAGAACATACCTTGGCCATAAACTCATTTTAATCCCTCAAAATTCAAGTTTAAGGTGTTCCAATTCCGGGTTTGTAAGCCATAAAGTCGTATCTAAGTCCCAACAATGATTTGGAAGGGTTAAATTGCTCAAAAACCCCCATTTTTATATGTTTACGGCCCAAGCATGCTCCTTGGCCGTAAACACATGTTCCAGGTCCAAAATCTTAATTTAAACATGGATTTGAAGTCCTAAGAGGTTGAATAACAAGTTAGGAAGGTTACCTCTATGATTTGGAGCCTTAAATCTTTGATTTTGGACCTTAATCTAGGATGAGGAGAGAGGTTAGAGAGAGAGAGTAGTGAGATGACGCAAAAGCTTCAAATGAAGGCTTAGAACACTTTAAATAGTGTTCGCGATTTGGACACAGTGAAATTCTACCCGATACCGGCTTTAGACGGGACTTTTGGTCGCACCCGACCAAGTTGCCGTAACCCGATATGGTCGATTCTAGAAATGTTCCGATCACTAAAATCCGGTGTTAGAATGATTTCTAAATGTATTAGGACACCCATTAAGTCATTTTAGATAATTATAATTTAATGACTTAATTAATTAGCTAAATCGGAAACGAATTTGGAAACGACGATTGGTTGATCGAATTGGATTACGAAAAAGGGTTACAAGTAACGATACAAAATTTCGGGTTGTTACATTATTCCCCCGTTAGAGGGAATCTCGTCCCGAAATTCAAAATTAAGATACAGGACAAGATACAAGTCATGGATCTGGAAAGAGATGCGGATACTTCTGTTTCATTGAGTCTTCACGCTCCCAAGTCAACTCTGGTCCCCGCTTGGCATTCCAGTGGACCTTCACTAATGGGATACGGCTTTGCTTTGTACGTTTGACTTCTCGATCCATGATTTCGGTCGGTTCCTCCACGAAGTTGAGGCTTTCGTTGATGTTGATATCGTCTAAGGGAATCACTAAGGTTTCATTAGATAAGCACTTCTTGAGATTTGAAACATGGAAGACGGGATAAATGTTACTGAGCTCATGGGGTAAACGAAGTTTATAGGGTACCGGACCGATCCTGGCGAGGATCTCAAAGGGTCCAATGTACCTCGGGTTAATTTCCCCACGCTTTCCGAAGCATATCGTGTCTTTCCAGGGCGATACCTTCAACAGGACACGGTCTCCGACCTGGAATTCCAGAGGTTTGCGACGGTTATCAGCGTAACTCTTTTGGCGATCTCGTGAAGCTTTCAATCGTTCCTGGATTTGGATAATCTTCTCAGTGCTTTCGCGGATGATTTCAGGAACAGTGAGAGCACTGTCGGGGACTCGACTCTTGGCTAGCTGTGTGTCTCCCAACTCGGTCCAGCACAGAGGGGATCTGCACTTACGACCGTATAGGGCTTCAAACGGGGCAACCCTGATGCTGGTGTGGTAACTATTGTTGTACGGGAATTCGATCAAAGGTAGATGTGTGTCCCACGACTTTCCAAAGTCAATGACACATGCCCTAAGCATGTACTCTAGGGTTTGGATTGTTCTCTCACTTTTTCCATCGGTCTAAGGATGATATGCCGTGCTCATGTCTAGTTTGATTCCGAGAGCCTTCTGAAGAGACTGCCAGAATCTGGAGGTAAACCTGCTATCTCGATCAGAGATAATGGATGCAGGTACACCGTGCAGTCGAACTACCTCTTGGATGTAGATTCGCGCGAGTCTTTCCATCTTGAATGATTCTTTAATCGGAATGAAGTGAGCGGACTTTGTCAAACGATTTACAATTACCCAAATGGTGTCGTACCCACTCGGACACTTTGGTAGTTTGGTGATGAAATCCATGGTGATCATCTCCCATTTCCATTCAGGTATCTCGTGCTGATGGAGCAGACCCGAGGGTTTTTGGTGCTTAACTTTAACTTTGGCGCAAGTCAGACACTTGCCCACGAACATAGCTATCTCAGCTTTCATGTTTGGCCACCAGTATTGTTTCTTGAGATACAAGTACATCTTGCCAGAGCACGGGTGAACAGAGTATCTGGTTTTGTGAGCTTCCTCTATGAAAATCTCCCTGAATCCTCCGCACTTTGGAATCCAGGTTCGATCCATGAAGCAGTAGACTCCGTCACCTCTGATCTCAAGTTTCTTTTCCATTCCTCTTAAGGCTTCGATCGACACGTTCTCGGGTTTGAGGGCTTCTAACTGGGCTTCTCGGATTTGTATGGGTAAGTTGGAATGGATGGTCATCGTCAAGGTCTTCACCTTTCGGCTCGAACTCTCCTTTCGGCTAAGGGCATCTACTACCACATTGGCCTTGCCGGGATGGTAACGGATTTCACACTCATAATCGCTGAGTAGTTCTACCCATCGTTGTTGCCTCATGTTCAAGTCTTTCTGATCAAAGATGTGCTGCAGGCTCTTATGGTCAGTGAAGATCGTACACTTGGTTCCGTAGAGGTAATGCCTCCAAATCTTCAATGCAAAGACTATGGCTCCTAATTCAAAATCATGTGTGGTATAGTTGACCTCGTGTGCTTTCAGCTGTTTAGAGGCATAAGCAATTACTTTTCCTCTTTGCATAAGCACACAGCCTAAACCTTGATTAGACGCATCACAGTAGACAACGAAGTCCTCTGTCCCTTCGGGTAGGGACAGAACAGGCGCGCTGCACAAGGCTTTCTTCAACGTCTGGAACGCGGTTTCTTGCTTATCACTCCAAAAAAAGGGTACACCTGTCTGTGTTAGAGTGGTTAGGGATTTGGCGATTCTGGAAAAGTTCTGGATAAATCTCCGATAATAGCCGGCGAGGCCCAAGAATTGCTGGATTCTGTGGGTGTCTTCGGTGCTGACCAATTCTCTATCGCTTTAATCTTGGAAGGATCTACATGAATACCCTCCTCGCTTACCACGTGACCGAGGAAAGTTACCTTCCGAATCCAGAACTCACACTTGGAAAATTTTGCGTACAACTTCTCGGATCTAAGGGTTTCCAACACTAGCCTCAAGTGCTGTTGTTGGTCTTCTTCGCTTGTGGAGTAGACAAGTATGTCATCAATGAATACAATGACGAACTTATCCAGATAAGGACGACACACCCGGTTCATCAGGTCCATGAACACTGCCGGTGCGTTGGTTAGACCGAAGGGCATCACTACAAATTCGTAGTGTCCATACCGAGTTCTGAAAGCTGTTTTGGACACATCACTCTCATGAACTCGTAGCTGATGGTACCCTAACCGAAGGTCTATCTTGGAGAGGTAACTGGCTCCCTGGAGTTGATCGAAAAGGTCATCTATTCGCGGAAGAGGATATCGGTTTTTGACGGTCAACTTGTTCATCTCGCGATAATAGATACACATCCGAAAGGATCAAGCTTTCTTCTTGACAAACAATACCGGAGCTCCCCAGGGTGAGGAACTCGGTCTAATGAATCCTTTACTGAGCAACTCATTGAGTTGACTGGATAACTCCTGCATTTCTGCTGGAGCTAAACGATACAGAGATTTCGCTACGGGAGTAGCTCCAGGAGTTAGGTCAATACAGAACTCGACCTGACGCTCGGGAGGAATTCCTGGAAGCTCTTTGGGAAATACATCAGGAAAGTTACAGAATTCGGGGATGCTCGCGAGGTCTTTAACTTCCTGTTTCTCGTTGATTACATGGGCTAAGAATGCAATGCACTCCTTTCGCAGGAGCTTTTGAGCTTTGATGGAGGAAATGATACGAAGATTGGAACTGAGTTTATCGCCATAGATTACGAGAGTTTGATCCGAAGGAAGGTTGAGACAGATGGCGTTTTCGAAACAAAGGATATCTGCATTATTGGGACTCAACCAATCCATGCCAATGATGACATCAAATCTCTTTATGGAAACCGGCATGAGATCGATAGGAAATGAATGGTCATTTAGGGTAAGAGTACAACCTACGAATATCTCATTAGTGCTTTCTTTCTCATCGTTAGCCATCTCGACGGTAAACGTTTCAGTTAAAGGTTGGGGATTATGTTTTAGGTTATATTTGAACGAATGACTAACAAAGCTTCTTTCAGCACCCGAATCGAAATGAATACTAGCATATGAGTTGTCGAGAAGGAACGTACCCAAGACTACAGTGGGATCGGCAACTGCTTCCTCCCGTCCTATGGCTAGGACTCTCCCAGTATTATCAGTTGTTGACTTCTTGGGGCGGTTCCTTTTAAAGTGCCCAACCTCTCCACAGTTATAGCAGGCTTGACCAACGCCTGCTCCAGATGATTGATTGGCCGATTGGGTCGGAGCTTTACAGAATCGGACCGTGTGCCCCTTCTTACCACAATTGGTACAAGATAGTTCTCGGCAGGGGCCGGGGTTGTGGTGATATTTGCACTTGTCACACAAAGGGAGATTACCAGCATACCTGCTGGTAGGAGTTGGAGCTGTGGATCCCACAACAGAAGCAACAACAACAGGGGTAGTAGCAGCATGGATTGCTACAATTTGCTGTCTCTTGGAGGATCCTTGGGAAGATTGACCCTTCTTCTTCTTCCAGAACTTTCTCTTCTCACCACTCCTTTTAGTCGACTCAGAAGCGGTGGTGGTTTCCTCGATGTCATCATTGTGATCAATTAGGGTTTGGGCTAAACTCTTGGCACTATCATAGGTATCCGGACGTGCAGGTAAAACATTTCCCTTTATTGGTTGGGTCAGCCCCCAGATGAAGTTTTCTATCTTTTTACTTTCAGGAGTGACCAATCCCGGGCAAAGAAGTGTGAGGTCATCGAATCGAGAAGTGTATGCTGCAATATCAGAACCCTTCATCTTCAGGTTCCAGAGCTCGTGCTCTAGTTTCTGCATTTCACCACGGGGATAGTATTCGGCTATTAGGAGTTCTTTCATGGCTTCCCAGCCTATGGTATTGGCTACGGGTAGGGTCAGAGATTTGACTCGGCCATTCCACCAAGTCAAGGCTTTATCAATGAAGGTACAAGCTGCGAACTTGACCTTATCAGATTCCGCACAGGCACAGATTTCAAAGATGGATTCGATTTTCTCGAACCATCGGGATAAGGAAATGACACCTCCAGTGCCATCGAAGGATGTTGGTTTTGCATTCATGAAATCCTTATAGGAACCCTCCTTTCGGTGTCCCTGATTACTTTCTTGATCCTGAGTTTGAGTACCACCTCCCGAACCACCGGAACCACCGGTGTTCAATTGAGACATAGTAGCTGCCACTGCAGCAGTAACAATTGCCTGAAATACCACGGGGTCAAATTCAGGAGGAGGTGGTGGCGGAGGGTTGTTGGTCTTTGAGCCGGGTCTCTTTCTTGGAGGCATCTTGATCTAATAAGATCAAGAAAGAGAGGATGATAAGTCCTCTGAATCGAATCGAGAGATATGACAGATATATATTCCAAATAAGCGATAAAGCAGGAAAGAGTTATCAAAGCAAGTAAACTATCGCTAACGGAATGATCAGGGATCTATACGTGAACGAGGATTTCTACAAAGGATTTGCTCGAGAAATACTCCCATAGTATTTCATGATTCGCTACGACACTGGCTCGATGTTTGTGGTATTAGGGTAAGTTTTATGCATGCCGCATACCACAGTCACTCCCAAGCACATGTTGGCCGTGTCTCGAATTAATATAGTTAGCCAGGCTATATTAATCCTAGACACGACTACATAACTGCCCAGGTTTAACCACAGTACACAACACCCATTTACTTATGTTTTGTTCTACTTGTAGTTACGGATCTTGACGGTTCGGTATACTTGTATACTTTTGAAAATACTTATAGTTTGAAGATACTTTTAATTTAGAGCACTTAGGCCCTTTAGTGTTTATAGTTTTATCCCATGTAAGGTTTGGTATACTTTATTCACTATAAACAAGGGCTTTGATACCAATCTGTCACACCCCGAAAACCGAAGGCGGAAACATTTCCGGGGTTGACTCCACGTTGAGTATCAAATCTAATGCACATAGTAAGTAAAGTAAAACAACCATTGCATTACATATTGAAAAGTTTTATAATTGTTTCAAAAGCAAAGTTGTACAGTTGTGATACATAGTATATATATAAACAAAATGAAACAGGTCTTCTGCACACTCCATCATTGGACAAAAGGATCTTCGGGTACCTGTTCTAACGCTGACCTGAGAACACAAGCGGTTTGAAAATCAACATAACGCTGGTGAGTTCATAAGCGGTTTTGTTTTGTGAAAAAGTTCAAGTTTCCTTTCTGTTTCTGAAAATGTTACACACACCAAGAAAATCCCATATTTTCTTTAAAAGGCTGGTTATTGTTTCTCAACATGAAAAGTAAAGTTGTACACTGAAAACACGTATATTCATGTGGAAATGTATAGTTAGGTTATCTGGTTTGTTATACTATTCTGGTTATGTACAAATGTATTCCCAGGAAAGTCCCATACCTTCCTGATTGTTGGTTATCAATTATAAAGGATGTATTCTGAAAAACATGTTTACCCTTCTGAGATGTAAAGTTACCCGGTTTGTTACCCTTTTCTAGTTATGTACAATGTTTCCCAGGAAACTCCCATACTTTCCTGACAGTTGGCTACCAATGTGAAAGATGTATACTGAAACCTGGTTATCTTGTGAAATGTATTACGTTATTCATTATTACTATTAAGTAAATTTATGTTATCCTAATTCCGAGTTCCATAACCATACGATAGACTAGATGTGGCAATAAGTTGTCCACATCACCTAATGACTTTCGTCACCCTTGAACCATTTCGGTTCGGCTGTAGCTAGCAGCCAGGTGTGGGGTAGTCAGTCCTATATAGATCTATACACTCAAGTCACGCTCCATATCCTAGAGATTCTGGTTACGGGTGCAGTCCTCCACTCGCGTATCTCTGTGGAGTGTTCACCGAGGACGTGTCTCCAATCATGCATGACTAACAAATTTACTAGTAATAATATGATAGTCCTCCACTCGCGTATCTCTGTGGAGTGTTACCAAGGACAAAACAGTGTACAGGTTTTATGTTCAATGATTCTAATGTCATGCTTTTAACTGATAAAATGTGGAAAACCATTTGTGAAATATCTATAAAACATAACAGTTTAAAAATCCATTTCACAAATATATGTTTACATGATCTGCATGTTCAAACGGTTATCAGTTATAACAATCAGTGTTAAAAGCATATAAAATGCGAAACACACACATGAAAACAGGTTTTGAGTACAAGTAATCCCTTGTACTTTGCTTGTGTTCCCCCCCTAAAAACAGTGAAAAAGGGTAGGGGTATGAACTCACCAGACGAGGAAATGTGACGATTTTGGATGCTAAACGTTGGTTCGGGGCTTGGTTACACACGAGGTTCCTATGTATTATGAAATAATATCCAAATATATCTAATTAGATTTACAATTACTAATTAGATGGAACATTACACTCCAATGAGCTGAAACACCTCAAAACGAGTGTTTGGAGTGACCAGGGTGACATCTACGGACTTGCATTGATGCGAGGGACTTGGGATTTGAGTTTACTCCCTAAGAGTAAACTCCCTAATGGAGTTTGTGGCCATATATACCCTACATACATGAGTTCACGGCTGTGAACTCATGTTTGGGTGATTTTGAGTGTTAAATTGCTTACATGGACATGGGGAATGCTAGAATGGATTTTTCTAATGCCATGGATTGAACTGAATCAACATATACATCACATATGGGAGTTCATGGCTGTAAACTTGGAGTTTACGGCCGTAAACTCTCCCATGCTCAAACCATATTTAATTTGTGATGTTTAGGGCAATCACATGTGATTCTAGTTAATTTTCCAAGCCTTGTATGACTTTAGGGCATCAAATGACACACAATTAGGAGTTTATGGCCCTGGAGCATGTTCTATGGCCGTAAACTCTCAAATGAAGGGTTTTGCTATGTTTAAGGTCCCCAAACTATTTTTTGGTTGGTTCTAGGATTTACCACAAGGCTATTGGTTAAGTTATAAGGCATTCTAACATGTAAAAGTGAGTTTACTCCCCATGTTTGAGGGGTTTACGGCCCAAGAACATACCTTGGCCGTAAACTCATGTTAATCCCTCAAAATTCAAGTTTAAGGTGTTCCATGTCCGGGTTTGTAAGCCATAAAGTCGTATCTAAGTCCCAAAAATGATTTGGAAGGGTTAAATTGCTCAAAAACCCCATTTTTATGTGTTTACGGCCCAAGCATGCTCCTTGGCGGTAAACACATGTTCCAGGTCCAAAATCTTAATTTAAACACGGATTTAAAGTCCTAAGAGGTTGAATAACAAGTTAGGAAGGTTACCTCTATGATTTGGAGCCTTAAATCTTTGATTTTGGACCTTAATCTAGGATGAGGAGAGAGGTTAGAGAGAGAGTAGTGAGATGACGCAAAAGCTTCAAATGAAGGCTTAGAACACTTTAAATAGTGTTCGCGATTTGGACACAGTGAAATTCTACCCGATACCGGCTTTAGACGGGGCTTTTGGTCGCACCCGGCCAAGTTGCCGTAACCCGATATGGTCGATTCTATAAATGTTCCGATCACTAAAATCCGGTGTTAGAATGATTTCTAAATGTATTAGGACACCCATTAAGTCATTTTAGATAATTATAATTTAATGACTTAATTAATTAGCTAAATCGGAAACAAATTTGGAAACGACGATTGGTTGATCGAATTGGATTACGAAAAAGAGTTACAAGTAATGATACGAAATTTCGGGTTGTTACACCTACCTTCATAGAAAGTCGAACAAACAATACACAACATGATTATACTAGAAGGAGAAGTGAGTGTCAACCAAGAAAACGGGGAAGTGAGGGAAGGGGATAAAAGACATGGGTCGGGGATCTAGAGGGAAGTATTGGCTGATTTTTCACTCTTCCAAGCAAGCATGGTGGGGCCTAGTGATGTCATATTCTCAAAATGCTCTAAAACCTTCCTCTATTTGCATGCCAAGTTCCAGACGCCCAATTATTCTCCGAATTAGTGAACGATAGAGCCGAATTCAAAGATTTCAAAAACAAAAATTGATTAATTTTTCTAGATGTAGAACTCCGAGAAATCGTGTTTTAAGATTCGCGTCTAAATGACCAGATACGTTTGATTTTTTGACTTTTGTGAATGTTTTTGTTTTCTTATAACTTTCGTATCCTTTTCATATAGGATTCGTTTTGGACGTCCTTCATATTTTTGGAAACAGGAAAACATGTACAAAGAGATCAGCATGTTTGCTATTCCACTATTGAAAGTAAGATATTATCTCGTATCTGATTTTAGTTGTAATGAGACTACATATTTACAAACATATGTATTAAAGCTCAACACATCAGACTAAAAAAGGGTTGCCAGTGAACTGACTGCCCACAATTTTAGAACTAAATTATGGGATGTTATATATTATCGGGTACATGATTTTTCAAGGTTCACTAGTCTATAGTGTTAGCCATGAATATTTTTCTTTTTATGCATATAATTTTTGATATCATCTTTATATATTCACATTATTCATGTGGACTTTTTCACATTTATCAGTTTTTTTATAACAACTGTTAATGATCTATATCATAGAAGATAAACCATTGCCATTGATATGGATAAACTCCCATTTAATGTTTCATGTGTGAAATTGACAAAGTCACAAATATAGTTATCATGAATAAATGAATTGTTACGTCATAGCTTTTATTGCAACAAATTTCATAATGATCACACCTTCTTCACTATTATATAAGAACAAGAAAGGTCTCACAATCATATATATATATATATATATATATATATATATATATATATATATATATATATTGAGTGGATTGAATCCAATCCTTTCATCAGAAATCAGAAAGTGTGATTCAAATATAAGTTTTTTGGAGTTTAAAATGGATTTCCATGGCAATTACAACTCCGCAAAGAGGCAGAAGTTAGATAAGGTAACTATCACTTCATTATTCTTTTTCGCTTATAATTAATTGTTAACTTTTATTTCATTATTTATTGGATAAAAATCAACTTAGTAGGAATTTAAAACAAGTGTTTCAATCAATTCCTCACATTTCTAATTAGAATTGGCTACTTACTAACCCTCTATACTTTTGTAGATCCCAGTGGCTCCAGCAAACAACGTGAAAAGAGATTGCAACAACTATTTTGAACAACTATTCAACAAGAACTCGTCAAACCTTTTTACTTTCGATTTGAATGAGTCGGAGCTTTTTTTAATGAGTTGCCGTAGTTGCTACCTTTATGTGATGGTGTGTGATTCCAACCCAAAATGCCCTAGATGTTTCAAGCGATGTTTACTTTATATGATTTGAAAGCTTTTGTTCTAACTACCTCAATGTTTCTCTTATATAAGTACCAAATAATATCCAAGGAATAATTTTGTGAACAATTTAAAGTTCTTCGTAACAATCAATTATTTTCACTTCATACAAATTTATTTTATTTAATTTTTAATATGTGGAAATAAGATCATACTTTAGAAAGCGAAACCCAAGATATAAATGAATTACGAATTGATGATGTCGAAATGAGAAGTATTGGCGGAAATATAAATCAATCAAACTACAAGAAATAGGAGGATATTTCTTTTAATGTTTATGTGTCTAATTTTTCTCACTCGACCAATGTGAATGGCCTATGGATGCTTTGTGAACATGTAACTTCCTACTTATCAAAATAAATTTATCATTTTTAAACTAGCACAAACACTCATTTTCATAAAGGTACATTCAAAGCAAAACCATTTGTTCATAAAGCAAAATCCATAAAAGCAAATTTATCACAAAAGTGTCATGGAATCTCAAATCATGAAACCACTTATATGAGTGTAATCACACCTTCACCTTCCCACAATCTGATGAAATACTTGATACAATTAATTTACAACTATAATCAAAAGCTTATTAATTACCCCAAAATATGTCACACAACAATAAACGTATAATGCATGCACGTAATGGTTATCAAAATAAGTCTTTTTTCCCCTTTGGCCTACAACATCATGCCGGTATGCTCCATTTGGCTTACAACATCATGTTCGTCATCCTGAATATCTTGGCCTTCAACAAACAATTGGCCTACCCTCTTATACATAATATGTCAAAATATCTTTGAAACAGACAACAACCAAACTCACAACTACAAAAAAGAACACAATAGAGCTCCCAGAATCAACCATACATCTCGTAAGCATCAATATATAACCAAGTGTATGGAAACCCGTATTAATTTCAGTAGTTAACGATGGACGATGGTTTTCCACACTCTCACATCGAAAACCGACTGAGAAACACTAGTTCTGAGTTTTGTCAGGAGCTCTTGCAGTATAAGTTTAACATCCCACTCTGGCACGTATCACAATATTGTCATTGTGGGCTCCCGACATGAAAACTTCCCAGGGGGTCACCCATCCCTGGATTGCTCTCGGCCGGGAATGCTTAAGTGTCGAGTTCTTATGGGATCTGTTGGCCTCACGGATTTAAAACGTGTTTGGATAGGGAAGGTATCCACACCCCTTATAAGGAATGTTTTATTCTCCTTCCTAGCCAATGTGGGATCAGGTGCAACCCACCTTCACCCCCCATTGTAGGGTTCGATGTCCACGTCGAACACATCGACCCATGCCCTAGCTCTAATACCATTTGTAACACCCCCTCTAGCAGGTATCATAATATTGTGTGTTGCACTTGATCCCACATCGGCTGGAAAGGAGAACGAAACATTCCTTATAAGGGGTGTGGATACCTTCCCTATCTAAACGCGTTTTAAAGTCGTGAGGGCATTAGATCCCATAAGAACTCTAAAGTTAAGCTTGCCCGGGCAAGGGCAATCCAAGGATGGGTGACCCGTGGGAAGATTTCGCATCGGGAACCCAAAAAGGACAATATTATGACACGTGCCATAGCGGGATGTTACAATAAGATCCAACACTCGACGATGATACCAAACTTCCCCAAGTATGATGGAAAAACTAACTTCAATGAGCACATCGATACCTCTTAGTGTAAAATGACATCACTGTCGATGGACAACCACATCATTTGAACGTATTTCCTGGTTACGCTATCAGGAAATGCCAAAAGGTGCTTCAAGGCGATGTGACCAGGCATCATCTCGAGTTTCAAACATTTATGTCACCTTTTCCTCAACAATTTCATTTAACTGACGAAAGGTAAGGGAGATGTAAACTCCATAATAGAATGTAAGCTAAAAGAAGGAGAGGCAATATGGGCATATGAACATAGATTAGACTTGGCGACACTCAACGTCCCGGGCCATGAAGAGTTCCTTGTAATTGGCACCTTCGCCCAAGGTCTACTCCGAGGCTTTTTGCAAAAGAAGATGTAGAGGACGCTATCTCAGT
The DNA here is from genome assembly GCF_002870075.4 of Lactuca sativa. Taxonomy (NCBI): domain Eukaryota; kingdom Viridiplantae; phylum Streptophyta; class Magnoliopsida; order Asterales; family Asteraceae; genus Lactuca; species Lactuca sativa. The sequence continues at coordinate 220,853,450 of NC_056627.2, forward strand.
CGAGAGACGAGTTCAATTATAGAATTGAGAAATACATCCGATAGATCGAGGGTGAGGAAATGAATCAAACCAACGTAACAGCCATACAAAATGCATACATCAAGCAACAAGAAGAAAACTCCCACGCAAGCCCCAACCTCCGAGATCACCTTGATATAAGACACGACGGAAGCCATGCCAACCACAACCAACCCTTAAAACAACCATCTTACAGATTTCATCCAATTGGTAAAGATGAGCCCCGGAGCCAACGAAGCTAAGGTGCATGTAGTTGGGAAAACACCTCCAATGGTCAACAAACAGAAAGGCAAATACTATGTGTACCACTAGACCAAAACCCATGATAGGAAAATATTACAACAACTAGTAAACTATGTCACCTTTAATCCAATCTGTCTTGAATGTCTGTTTAGTGATTTCCTGATAATACATGTCGTTTTGAGCGCCAACACAAGGATAGTGAGAGTTATAGGTTAGTGATTTTCTGATAATACATTTCATTTCGAAATTGAGTTTATGTTGTCCTTAGTTTTTTCCTGACTGGATATGAACCTTAATTAAGGTGAAAACGATCATCCTTTACTGATTGGTCCGAAAAGGGCTGCAACAAATATGCAATTTTGAAACAAATCATAATAAATTGTATAAATAATGTATGAAAAAGTACGAGTAGTCCTTGGAAAGGTATCGACCTTAAATACCAGCGTACAAAACAGTTTTGCAAACCATAGTGTTTAAGATGAGCAAAACAGGCCTTAAATGGACCATAATTTTTCACATAAAATCGTAGCATTTTGTAGTATATTTTTCAAGAGTGTTTTTGCATAAATGAAATATGTGATCACATGTACTCCCCCCATGGAATATATAAAAACCATAAAAAGGGGTTGTTAGCACTCACCTTAATGGATGATTTGTGAACTAGATTCATGAGTGCGGTTATCTTTGAGAAACACCTCGAGAAAACTTGAACTAGGAACAATCTAAATCGGGACTGTTTTGGACTTGATTGAAACCCATAAAAAACTAGGAAATATCACAAAAAGATAACAACACAAAGTTGGCATAAGGTGGTGGTGGTTGGTAGTCGAAAATATAGGTAAAAGGAGATGGATATGGTGGTTTACGGTGGTGGAGTGGTGGTTATTGTTGTCGCTGTAACAGCCCGGATTCCCAGGTATTATTCATTTATTTATTTTTGGTAATTTGTGAGGAGCCTCGGCGAGTTGGAGCCTAGACTCGCCGAGTATGATCGCGGATTTGGACGCGGGTTCGCGTCCGGACTCGGCGAGTCCATGCTGTTTAATGAAACCCTAATTTCCCGACCTTGAGCCCTATTTAAAGGACCTTATAACTCTTCATTGCGACTACCTTCAACCTTGAGAGCACCAGAGCATCTGAGAGTCCTTGGGAGTGAGATAAGAGGCTATTATTCACCATCTTTGTGTGTGTTTGCAAGAAAGGAAGAGAAAGGCCAAGCTAGGAGAGTTGGGGAGCTTGGATCTACTTTTATTTCGGCAGAGGAAGCTATTTGAGGTAATATTTAGAGCTTATTCTCGTGTTTTTATTGATATGGCCAAATCTAGGGTTTCTTCATGCCTTGTTTACCTTGTATTTGGAGTGTGAGAGGTCCCTTGGGGAAATGGTACCTAGATCTGGACCTAAGTAGGTCCCGAGAGTCCCAAATGCTTTGCTTTATGCCTTTCCTTTTGAGTTGGGGACTTAGGTTACCATTTTAGATGTCATTTCACCAAAAGAAGCCTTGTAGGCGTCGCATGGTAGCCAAGATTGTAACTTTACGTGATGAATGTGCTTGGGAGGACTAGATCTATGAGTTGTTGGAGCGGATCTGACCTCAGGAGCGAGTTTGAGTAGATGCATGGCATAGAATCACCGAGTCCAAAGAACAGACTCGGCGAGTAGCATGAAGATTGTCCTTAACCACTCAACGAGTGGTCTTGACGAGTTAAGGGGTTGACTCAGTGAGTCAGGGAGAGTTAGAGAGGGTTGACAGGAGGACTGAGTCGAGCTGGAACTCGCCAAGTTGTTCTTGAGTCTCGACAAGTTGAGTTGTGGTGGCCCCACGATTCATGCTAGGTGGAACTCGCCGACTCAGGGAAGTACTCGATGTGTCAAAAGAGGATCCTAGGGAGTCAGTGAACATGTATAGACTCGCCGAGTCGCTCTAGTGCACTCGCAGAGTCCAGTCAAAGTTGACCGTTGACCGTTGACCAGAGTTGACCAGTGTTGACTTGATGGGGGTAGTCAACCTTAGTTGAGAAAGTGTTAATTAGAGATATATTATGTTATAGTAGGATTATAGCTCGGGGGATCGAGCGCGAGTTATTTCCGGGATTTGCGAGTTATCGAGATACGCGAGGTGAGTCTTCTCACTATACTTTAGCTTGAGTAGGTAATCAGAGTTTTGTGACAGAGTAATTGTATGCTATATGTATGTTATGTGTTGTATTGCATTATTTCTATGTGATTTATGCTGTGCATGTTTATAGAGTTGGAACCGGAAGGTTCCCAGAGTTAGAACCAGTGGGTTTACAGAGTAGGGTCTACGGACCCATAGAGTTATAGCCTCGAGTGGCTAATTTGTGTTATGTGTGGTATTTTGGAGAACTCACTAAGCTTTGTGCTTACAGTGTTGGTGTTATTTGTTTCAGGTACTAGTGATGACCATGGGAAGGCGCCGGCTTGATTAGTACACACACATGGGATTTTTATGATATGTGATTTTGGGATACTTTGTATGACATTGATTGAAGTTTCAAACATTGATGTTTTTATGAAAATTAAATGAATATGTTTTTATATTATGCAAAAAATTATTTTGAAATTCACGGTGTTACAAGTTGGTATCAGAGCCTTGGTTTGAGGGATTCGAGTACACCTTCGGGCGTATTTGAACTCAAACTGAGGATTTGAGAAGTATTTTCAAAAAGAATAAAAGATTTTTGGAAGAACGCAGAGCAGAGTTGTGTGTACGATCAGTCCGTGCCCGAACGGTGATTTCCCAAGATACCCTCATGTTATGTGATATTGATATTGATATGATGTATTCTCATGCTAGAGTAGGCTAGGTACTCCTATTAGGACTAGAGTGGCCTGATTTGTGATGGCTTAGCCTAGGGAAAGGGGAGCTGCTATGAGATGTTTGAGAGTGAGTAGGTAGCAGCGAGGGGCTTATGGGAGATTGTTAGAGAGTGGATTGTGCATGATAGAGTACTTGGAATTTGGGATCCGAAGAGGAGGACTTGGGGTGTATTCTGATACGGTGCGGACAGTAGTATTGGGCCCGTACTACTGAAAGCACCGGAGCGGTGTACAGCCCAAGTAAGAATCTTTGGAATACCAAGGATCAAGGAGGGATGAGCCGTCGAGTGTGAGTATGCTCGAATGGATTCTAATTTATCGTATGTTGTATTTCAGAGGTAGATCATGGTGAGGACACGTCTGATGCCTGAGAGCAGTGATACCAGTGATGAGGAGATCCGCCGGATCATCCATGAGGAGGTGGCTGCGGCCATCAGGGCAGAGATACCAGAGATGTTCGGGTCTATTAAGACCATGTTGATTGAGACCTTCGATGAGCGTTATGCCGCTCTTTCTGAGGCTGCAGTTGCAGCGGCCACCGCAACTATTGCTGCCGCGAGGCCGCAGGGTGGTGATGCGTTGCTGTTCCGAGAGTTCAGCAACACAAAACCACCAGAGTTTGATGGGACCCAGGACCCGGTGGCGGCTATGAGATGGATTTGTGACATGGAGGGGTGTTTCTTCACTTGCTCAACTCCTGATCATTTGAAGGTTCGGTTCGCGCTGAACCAGCTTCGCTTGGGAGCGAAGGACTGGTGGAAGTTTGTGATGGCGCACTTTACGCCTGCTGAGCTTGCGGCAGTGACCTGGGAGAGGTTCACTGCCATGTTCTGAGATGAGTACGTTCCCCAGGTGGAGAGGGAGCGTTTGGCCCAGGAGTTTATAACCCTCAAGCAGGGTACTGAGTCTGTTACGGCGATTACCAGGATGTTCCATGAGAGGGCGATGTTCTACCCTGAGCACGTATCCACTGAGCAGGTACGTATGAGCCGGTATTTGAGTATCTTGAGGCGAGTCATTTGGGAGTTTGCAGCGAACTCCTCGTACCGGACATTTTCCGAGCTTTAGGCAAATGCCCAGAAAGAGGGAGATTGAGCTAGAGACTCAGGCCAGGGAGGAGGCGGAGTCTTAGGGGAGGGATCAGCGACCGACATAGTCTTAACCGGCAGCCAAGCGAGCCAAGCCCATTGATCAAAAACCAGGGAGCCAGAAGGGCCGTACCTGTGGGAAGTGCGGCAAGGGTCATGATGGAGTCTGTAGAGCGGGATCTTGCTACAACTGTGGCAAGGAGGGGCATATGGCCAAGGACTGCCCTAAGGGGTTTGCGGTGTGTTTCCACTGCAACCAGACCGGACACTGGAAGGCAGAGTGTCCACAATTGCGAGGATCATCTCAGGGAGCACCTCAGGGATCTGCCCCTGTCGCCATCAAAACTACCGAGAGTCGGCCAGTGAATGCCGAGGCGCTGAGGGCACGAGGGAGAGCTTTTCAGTTGACCGCGGAGGAGGTCCGCACAGCGCCCGATGTCGTGGTTGGTATGTATTCTTTCGTATATTTATTTTGATGTTGAGATACTATGCTTATATTATGTTATGCGTAGGTACTTTTCTTGTGAATTTTGTACCTGCCTTGGTGTTATTTGACTCGGGTGCGAGTCGGTCTTTTGTATCTTTGGCTTTTAGTCAGCATATCAGTGTTAGTCGTGAGGCGTTGAGTCGGCCTCTAAGAGTTTCCATAGCTGACGAGAGGGTGATATATGCCACGGAGGTTCTCCGAGGGTGCGTAGTCGAGATTTTCGGTGTTGAGTTCCTGATTGATCTGGTTCCTATTGCGATGGGTGATGTATGTGTCGTTGTGGGCATGGACTGGTTGAGCAGATTTGGTGCGGTTATTGACTGCGAGCGACAGCTGGTGACCATACGAGACCCTAGTGGGGGAGTTCTTTCGGTGTACGACGAGCGTACACGTTCAGGATCGGCGTTTTGTTCGGCTGCTAGGGCGAGGCAGTATCTACAGCAGGGCTGTAAGGGTTTTGTGGCGTATGTGATGGATACACGGGTGGATTCCGAGAGGCCGAGGTCAGTTAAGGAGGTTCCGGTAGTGCATGAGTTTCCGGATGTATTTCCCGGGGAGTTGCCGGGTGTGCCTCCTGTGAGGCAAGTGGAGTTCAGTATCGATTTGGTTCCGGGGGCCGCGCCTATCGCTAAGGTACCTTATCGCCTTGCACCTCCAAAGATGCAAGAGTTATCCTCGCAGCTTCAGGAGCTGTTGGGGAAGGGGTTTATTCGGCCGAGCAGCTCACCGTGGGGAGCACCCATCATGTTCGTCAAGAAGAAGGATGGTTCACACCGGATGTGCATTGATTACCGGAGTTGAACAAGCTGACGGTCAGGAACCGTTACCCATTGCCGAGGATCGACGATTTGCTCGATCAGTTGCAGGGAGTGTCTTGGTTCTCCAATATCGATTTGAGGTCTGGATATCATCAGGTGAGGGTGCGAGATGAGGACGTCCAGAAGACAGCGTTCAGGACGGGTTATGGGCATTAAGAGTTTGTGGTGATGCCTTTCGGGCTCACTAATGCCCCGACAGTTTTCATGGATCTCATGAATCGAGTGTGTAGGCCGATGCTGGATCGGTGGGTGATTGTATTTATCGACGAGATTTTGGTATATACGAGATCTAGAGAGCAGCATGAGGAGCATTTGAGATAGGTTCTTGGAGTTCTGTGATCGGAGAGGCTTTATGCCAAATTCTCCAAGTGTGATTTCTGGTTACAGGAGGTCCAGTTCTTAGGACATCTCGTTAACCAGAAAGGGATATTGGTCGACCCGGCCAAGGTTGAGGCGGTGATGAGTTGGGAGGTGCCGAGGTCACCCTCCGAGATCAGGAGTTTCCTAGGTTTGGCAGGGTATTATCGGAGATTTATCAAGGATTTCTCTAAGATCGCAGTGCCATTCACCAGGTTGACCCGGAAGGGTGTTGCTTTTTCATGCGGCCCCGAGCAGCAGGCCTCCTTTGAGACACTTCACCAAAGGTTATGCGAAGCCCCGGTGTTAGCCCTCCCGGAAGGGATGGAGGACTTTGTGGTATACTGTGACGCATCGATTCTGGGGTTGGGGGCGGTGCTGATACAGAGGGGGATGTGATAGCATATGCATCGAGGCAGCTGAAGCCTCATGAGATGAGATACCCCACCCATGATCTAGAGTTGGGGGCAGTGGTGTTCGCCCTCAAGATTTGGCGTCACTACCTGTATGGGGTTCGGTGTACGATATACACGGACCATAAGAGTTTGAAATATTTGATGGATCAACCCAACCTAAACATGCGACAGAGAAGGTGGTTGGATGTGGTCAAGGATTATGATTGTGAGATCCTGTACCACCCGGGCAAGGCTAGTGTTGTAGCCGATGCACTGAGCCGCAGGGCGGAGAGCACCCCGCTGCGGGATGTATGTTTGAGATTGACCGTGATAGCTCCAGTGTTGGACGCCATTCGTGGGGCACAGGCCGAGGCTGTGCAACCTGAGATGCAGAAGAAAGAGCGGGTTGTTGGTTTGGTTTCAGAGTTCATTACCGATGGTCGGGGGCTTATGACATTTCAGGGGCGTATCTGGGTGCCGTTTGTGGGAGGAACGCGTACCATTTTGATGGAAGAGGCTCATCGGTCGAAATTTTCGATCCATCCCGGGGCCACTAAGATGTATTTGGACCTGAGAAAGGAGTATTGGTGGCCCTATATGAAAAGGGATGTTGCATGGTTTGTTGAGAGGTGCTTGACCTGCCTTAGGGTTAAGGCCGAGCACCAGAGGCCGCATGGTAAGTTGCATCCATTGGAGGTTCCCGAATGGAAGTGGGAACAGATCACCATGGATTTCATCACCAAATTGCCTAGGACTGCCAGAGGAGTTGATGCAATTTGGGTGATTGTGGACAGATTGACGAAGAGCGCCCATTTTCTTGCTATCAGCGAGAGTTCTTCAGCAAAGAAATTGGCAGAGGTGTGTGTGAGGGAAGTGGTATCTCGGCATGGGGTGCCGATCTCGATTGTTTCAGACCGTGATGTGCGTTTCACTTCCAGATTCTGGAAGAAGTTTCATGAGGAGTTGGGTACTAGACTGCATTTTAGTACCGCATATCATCCCCAGACAGACGGACAAAGTGAGCGGACGATTCAGACGCTCGAGGACATGCTCCGGGCATGTGTTTTGGATTTCGGGGGGAGTTGGGATACGTACTTGCCCTTGGCAGAGTTTTCCTACAACAACAGTCATCATTCGAGCATTGGTATGCCGCCCTTTGAGCTGTTGTATGGGAGGAGGTGTCGGACCCCCATTTGTTGGGGAGAGGTTGGACAGCGGGTGATGGGCAGTACATAGATCGTTCTTCAGACGACAGAGCAGATTCAGAAGGTCAGACAGAGGTTGTTGACTGCTCAGAGCCGTCAGAAGAGTTATGCAGACAGGCACCGGTCCGAGCTTGAGTTTCAGGTCGGCGACCTTGTACTCCTGAAGGTCTCTCCTTGGAAAGGAGTGATTCGATTCAGGAAGAGGGACAAGTTGGGGCCCCGATATATTGGTCCTTTCCGAGTGATCGCGAGGGTAGGCCGAGTAGCCTACCGTTTGGATTTGCCAGCAGAGTTGGGGCAGATCCACGACACTTTTCATGTGTCACAGCTGAGGAAGTGTATATCCGATGAGTCGGCAGTGGTTCCATTAGAGGATATTCAGGTGGATACGAGCCTGAATTATGCTGAGAGACCAGTGGCCATCAGATATCGGAAAATCAAGGTTCTGAGGAACAAGGAGGTACCCCTGGTTTTGGTTCAGTGGCAGCATCGGAAGGGGTCCGAGATGACTTGGGAACCGGAGCGTGAGATGCGTGAGCAGCATCCAGAGTTATTTGCAGAGCAAGACTTCGAGGGCGAAGTCTAGTTCTAGTGGGGGAGAATTGTAACAGCCCGGATTCCCAGGTATTATTCATTTATTTATTTTTGGTAATTTGTGAGGTGACTTGGCGAGTTGGAGCCTAGACTCGCCGAATATGATCGCGGATTTGGACGTGGGTTCGTGTCCGGACTCGGCGAGTCCACGTTGTTTAATGAAACCCTAATTTCCCGGCCTTGAGCCCTATTTAAAGGACCTTATAACCCTTCATTGCGGCTACCTTCAACCTTGAGAGCTCCAGAGCATCTGAGAGTCCTTGGGAGTGAGATAAGAGGCTATTATTCACCATCTTTGTGTGTGTTTGCAAGCAAGGAAGAGGAAGGCCAAGCTAGAAGAGTTGGGGAGCTTGGATCTACTTCTATTTCGGCACAGGAAGCTATTTGAGGTAATATTTAGAGCTTATTCTCGTGTTTTTATTGATATGGCCAAATCTAGGGTTTCTTCATGCCTTGTTTACCTTGTATTTGGAGTGTGAGAGGTCCCTTGGGGAAATGGTACCTAGATCTGGACCTAAGTAGGTCCCGAGAGTCCCAAATGCTTTGCTTTATGCCTTTCCTTTTGAGTTGGGGACTTAGGTTACCATTTTAGATGTCATTTCACCAAAAGAAGCCTTGTAGGCGTCGCATGGTAGCCAAGATTGTAACTTTACGTGATCAATGTGCTTGGGAGGACTAGATCTATGAGTTGTTGGAGCGGATCTGACCTCAGGAGCGAGTTTGAGCAGATGCATGGCATAGACTCGCCGAGTCCAAAGAACAGACTCGCCGAGTAGCATGAAGATTGTCCTTAACCACTCAACGAGTGGTCTTGACGAGTTAAGGCGTTGACCCAGTGAGTCAGGGAGAGTTAGAGAGGGTTGACAGGAGGACTGAGTCGATCTGGAACTCGCCGAGTTATTCTTGAGACTCAGCGAGTTGAGTCATGGTGGCCCCGCGATTCATGCCAGGTGGAACTCGTCGAGTCAGGGAAGTACTCGACGTGTCAAAAGAGGATCCTAGGGAGTCAGTGAACACGTATAGACTCGCCGAGTCGCTCTAGTGCACTCGCCGAGTCCGGTCAAAGTTGACCGTTGACTGTTGACCAGAGTTGACCAGTGTTGACTTGATGGGGGTAGTCAACCTTAGTTGAGAAAGTGTTAATTAGAGATATATTGTGTTATAGGAGGATTATAGCTCGGGGGATCGAGCGCGAGTGATTTCCAGGATTTGCGTGTTATCGAGATACGCGAGGTGAGTCTTCCCACTATACTTTACCTTGAGTAGGTAATAAAAGTTATGTGACAGAGTAATTGTATGCTATAGGTATGTTTTGTGTTGTACTGCATTATTTCTATGTGATTTATGTTGTGCATGTTTGTAGAGTTGGAACCGGAAGGTTCCCAGAGTTAGAACCAGTGGGTTTACAGAGTAGGGTCTACGGACCCATAGAGTTATAGCCTCGAGTGGCTAATTTGTGTTATGTGTGGTATTTTGGGGAACTCACTAAGCTTTGTGCTTACAGTGTTGGTGTTATTTGTTTCAGGTACTAGTGATGACCGTGGGAAGGCGCCGGCTTGATCAGTACACACACATGGGATTTTTATGATATGTGATCTTGGGATACTTTGTATGACATTGATTGGAGTTTCAAACATTGATGTTTTTATCAAAATTAAATGAATATGTTTTTATATTATGCGAAAAATTATTTTGAAATTCACGGTGTTACAGTCGCGTTCCAAACCAATAAAAGAGAAAGAATGGAGAGGGAAGAGTAAGAGAGGAAGTGGCTGATGATTTGTGTATAAAATGAAGACACAAATACTTCCTTTTAAAGTATATGAGGCCTATCACATGCAACATGCACCCGTACCTTCATAGAAAGTCCAACAAACAATACACAACATGATTATACTAGAAGGAGAAGTGAGTGTATACCAAGAAAACAGGGAAGTGAGGCAAGGGGATAAAAGACATGGGTCGGGATTAAGAGGGATGTATTGGCTGATTTTTCACTCTTCCATGCAAGCATGGTGGGGCCTAGTGATGTCATATTCTCAAAATGCTCTAAAACCTTCCTCGATTTGCATGCCAAGTTCCAGACGCCTAATTATTTTCCAAATTAGTGAATGATAGAGCCGAATTCAAAGATTTCAAAAACAAAAAATGATTAATTTTTCTAGATGTAGAACTCCGAGAAATCGTGTTTTAAGATTCGCGTCTAAATGACCAGATACGTTCGATTTTTTGACTTTTGTAAATGTTTTTATTTTCTTATAACTTTCGTATCTTTTTCATATAGGATTCATTTTGGAAGTCCTTCATATTTTTGGAAACGGGAAACATGTACAAAGAGATCAGCGTGTTTGCTTTGCTCACAACTTCTTAATAAACAATTCCTGTTTCTCAGATGTATTAACTAGGGTTGCAGTTTTTGCTATTTTGATTCGATTTTGATATTCCACTATTGAAAGTAAGATATTATCTCGTATCTGATTTTAGTTGTAATGCCACTACATATTTACAAACATATGTATTAAAGCTCAATACATCAGATTAAAAAAGGGTTTCCAGTGAACTGACTGCCCACAATTTTAGAACTAAATTGTGGGATGTTATATATTATTGAGTACATGATTTTTCAAGGTTCACTAGTCTATAGTGTTAGCCATGAATATTTTTCTTTTTATGCATATAATTTTTTATAACATCTTTATATATTCACCTTATTCATGTGGACTTTTTCACATTTATCAGTTTTTTTATAACTCTTAATGATCTATATCATAGAAGATAAACCATTGCCATTGATATGGATAAACTCCCATTTAATGTTTCATGTGTGAAATTGAAAAAAGTCACAAATATAGTTATCATGAATAAATGAACTGTTACGTCATAGCTTTTATTGCAACAATTTTCATAATGATCACACCTTCTTCACTATTATTAAGAACAAGAAAGGTCTCACAATCATATATATATTTGAGTGGATTGAATCCAATCCTTTCATCAGAAATCAGAAAGTGTGATTCAAATATAAGTTTTTTGGAGTTTAAAATGGATTTCCATGGCAATTACAACTCCGCAAAGAGGCAGAAGTTAGATAAGGTAACTATCACTTCATTATTCTTTTTCGCTTATAATTAATTGTTAACTTTTATTTCATTATTTATTGGATAAAAATCAACTTAGTAGGAATTTAAAACAAGTGTTTCAATCAATTCCTCACATTTTTAATTAGAATTGGCTACTTATTAACCCTCTGTACTTTTGTAGATCCCAGTGGCTCCAGCAAACAACGTGAAAAGAGATTGCAACAACTATTTTGAACAACTATTCAACAAGAACTCATCAAACCTTTATACTTTCGATTTGAATGAGTCGGAGCTCGTTTTAATGAGTTGTCGTAGTTGCTACCTTTATGTGATGGTGTGTGATTCCAACCCAAAATGCCCTAGATGTTTCAAGCGATGTTTACTTTATATGATTTGAAATCTTTTGTTCTAATTACCTCAATGTTTCTCTTATATAAGTACCAAATAATATCCAAGGAATAATTTTGCGAACATTTTAAAGTTCTTCATAACAATCAATTATTTTCACTTCATACAAATTTATTTTATTTAATTTTTAATATGTGGAAATAAGATCATACTTTAGAAAGTGAAACCCAAAATATAAATCAATTACGAATTGATGATGTCGAAATGAGAAGTATTGGTGGAAATATAAATCAATCAAACTACAAGAAATAGGAGGATATTTCTTTTAATGTTTATGTGTCTAATTTTCCTCACTCGACCAATGTGAATGGCCTATGGATGCTATGTGAACGTGTAACTTCCTAATTATCAAAATAAATTTATCATTTTTAAGCTAGCACAAACACTCATTTTCATAAAGGTCATTCAAAGGAAAACCATTTGTTCATAAACCAAAATCCATAAAAGCAGATTTATCACAAAAGTGTCATGGAATCTCAAATCATGAAACCACCTATATGATTGTAATCACACCTTCACCTTCCCACGATCTGATGAAGTACCTGAAACAATTAATTTACAACTACAATCAAAAGCTTATTAATTACCCCAAAATAATTCATGCACATAATGGTTATCAAAATAAGGCTTGTTTTCCCCTTTCTCCTACAACATCAAGCTGGTATGCTCCATTTGGCTTACAACATCATGTTCGTCCGCCTGAATATCTTGGCCTTCAACAAACAATTGGCCTACCCTATTATCCATAATATGTCAAAATATCTTTGAAACAGACAACAACCAAACTCACAACTTCAAAAAAAAAAAAAGAACACAATTGAGCTCCCAGAATCAACCATACATCTCGTAAGCATCAATATATAACCAAGTGTATGGAAACCCGTATTACTTTTAGTAGTTAACGATGTACGATGGTTTTCCACACTCTCACATGGAAAACCAACTGAGAAACACTAGTTCTGCGTTTTGCCAGGAGCTCTTGCAGTATAAGTTTAACATCCCACTCTGGCACGTATCACAATATTGTCATTTTGGGCTCCCGACATGAAAACTTCCCAGGGGGTCACCCATCCCTGGATTACTCTCGGCCGGGAATGCTTAACTGTCGAGTTCTTATGGGATTTGCTGCCCTCACGACTTTAAAACATGTTTTCATAGGGATGGTATCCATACTCCTTATAAGGAATGTTTTGTTCTCCTTACTAGCCAATGTGGGATCAGGTGCGACCCACCTTCACCCCCCATTATAGGGTTCGATGTCCACGACGAACACATCGACCTATACCCTAGCTCTGATGCCATTTGTAACACCCCCTCTAGCAGGCATCATAATATTGTGTGTTGCACTTGATCCCACATCGGTTGGAAAGGAGAACGAAACATTCCTTATAAGGGGTGTGGATACCTTCCCTATCTAAACGCATTTTAAAGCCGTGAGGGCATCGGATCCCATAAGAACTCTACAGTTAAGCGTGCCCGGGCAAGGGCAATCGAAGGATGGGTGACCCCTGAGAAGATTTCACGTCGGGAACCCAAAACGGACAATATTATGATACGTGTCATAGCGAGATGTTAAAATAACATCCAACACTCGACGATGATACCAAACTTCCCCAAGTATGATGGAAAAATTGATTTCAATGAGCACATCGATACCGCTTAGTGGATAATGACATCACTGTCGATGGACAACCACTTCATTTGAGCGTATTTCCTTATTACGCTATTAGGAAATACCAAAAGGTGCTTCAAGGCGATGTGACTAGGCATCATCTCGAGTTTCAAACAATTATGTCACCTTTTCCTCAACAATTTCATTTAACTGACGAAAGGTAAGGGAGACGAGAACTCCATAATAGAATGTAAGCAAAAAGAAGGAGAGTCAATATGGGCATATGACCATAGATTAAACTTGGCGACACTCAACGTCCCGGGCCATGAAGAGTTCCTTGTAATTGGCACCTTCGCCCAAGGTCTACTCCGAGGCTTTTTGCAAAAGAAGATGTAGAGGACGCTACCTCAGTCGAGAGACGAGTTCAATTATAGAATTGAGAAATACCTTCGATAGATCAAGGGTGAGGAAATGAATGAAACCAACGTAAAAGCCATACAAAATGCATACATCAGGCAAGACGAAGAAAACTCCCACGCAATCCCCAACCTCAGAGATCACCTTGATATAAGACACGACGGAAGCCATGCCAACCACAACCAACCCTCAAAACAACCATCTTACAGATTTCATCCAATTGGTAAAGATGAGCCCCGGAGCCAACGAAGCTAAGGTGCACGTAGTTGAGAAAACACCTCCAATGGTCGACAAAGAGAAAGGCAAATATTACAACAGCTAGTAAACTATGTCACCTTTAATCCAATCTGTCTTGAATGTCTGTTTAGTGATTTCCTGATAATACATGTCGTTTTGAGTGCCAACACAAGGATAGTGAGAGTTATAGGTTAGTGATTTTCTGATAATACATTTCATTTTGAAATTGAGTTTATGTTGTCCTTAGTTTTTTCCGGACTGGATATCAACCTTAACTAAGGTGAAAACGATCATCCTTTACTGATTGGTCTGAAAAGGGCTGCAACAAATATGCAATTTTGAAACAAATCATAATAAATTGTATAAATAATGTATGAAAAGTACGAGTAGTCCCTGGAAAGGTATTGACCTTAAATACCAGCGTACAAAACAGTTTTGCAAACCATAGTGTTTAAGATGAGCAAAACAGGCCTTAAATGGACCATAATTTTTCACATAAAATCGTAGCATTTTGTAGTATATTTTTCAAGAGTGTTTTTGCATAAATGAAATATGTGATCACATGTACTCCCCCCATGGAATATATAAAAACCATAAAAAGGGGTTGTTAGCACTCACCTTAATGGATGATTTGTGAACTAGATTCGTGAGTGCGGTTATCTTTGAGAAACACCTCGAGAAAACTTGAACTAGGAACAATCTAAATCGGGGTTGTTTTGGACTTGATTGAAACCAATAAAAAACTAGGAAATATCACAAAAAGATAACAAAACAAAGTTGGCATAAGGTGGTGGTGGTCGGTAGTCGAAAATATAGGTAAAAGGAGATGGATATGGTGGTTTACGGTGGTGGAGTGGTGGTTATTGGTGTCGCGTTCCAAACCAATAAAAGAGAAAGAATGGAGAGGGAAGAGTAAGAGAGGAAGTGGCTGATGATTTGTGTATAAAATGAAGACACAAATACTTCATTTTAAAGTATATGAGGCCTATCACATGCAACATGCACCCCTACCTTCATAGAAAGTCCAACAAACAATACACAACATGATTATACTAGAAGGAGAAGTGAGCGTCAACCAAGCAAACGGGGAAGTGAGGCAAGGGGATAAAAGACATGGGTCGGGGATCAAGAGGGAAGTATTGGCTGATTTTTCACTCTTCCATGCAAGCATGGTGGGGCCTAGTGATGTCATATTCTCAAAATGCTCTAAAACCTTCCTCGATTTGCATGCCAAGTTCCAGACGCCTAATTATTTTCCAAATTAGTGAATGATAGAGCCGAATTCAAAGATTTCAAAAACAAAAAATGATTAATTTTTCTAGATGTAGAACTCCGAGAAATCGTGTTTTAAGATTCGCGTCTAAATGACCAGATACGTTCGATTTTTTGACTTTTGTAAATGTTTTTGTTTTCTTATAACTTCCGTATCTTTTTCATACAGGATTCGTTTTGGACGTCCTTCATATTTTTGGAAACGGGAAAACATGTACAAAGAGATCAACATGTTTGCTTTGCTCACAACTTCTTAATAAAAAAATTCCTGTTTCTCAGATGTATTAACTAGGGTTGCAGTTTTTGCTATTTTGATTGGATTTTGATATTCCACTATTGAAAGTAAGATATTATCTCGTATCTGATTTTAGTTGTAATGCCACTACATATTTACAAACATATGTATTAAAGCTCAATACATCAGATTAAAAAAGGGTTTCCAGTGAACTGACTGCCCACAATTTTAGAACTAAATTGTGGGATGTTATATATTATTGGGTACATGATTTTTCAAGGTTCACTAGTCAATAGTGTTAGCCATGAATATTTTTCTTTTTATGCATATAATTTTTTATAACATCTTTATATATTCACCTTATTCATGTGGACTTTTTCACATTTATCAGTTTTTTTATAACTCTTAATGATCTATATCATAGAAGATAAACCATTGCCATTGATATGGATAAACTCCCATTTAATGTTTCATGTGTGAAACTCAAAAAAGTCACAAATATAGTTATCATGAATAAATGAACTGTTACGTCATAGCTTTTATTGCAACAATTTTCATAATGATCACACCTTCTTCACTATTATTAAGAACAAGAAAGGTCTCACAATCATATACATATTCGAGTGGATTGAATCCAATCCTTTCATCAGAAATCAGAAAGTGTGATTCAAATATAAGTTTTTTGGAGTTTAAAATGGATTTCCATGGCAATTACAACTCCGCAAAGAGGCAGAAGTTAGATAAGGTAACTATCACTTCATTATTCTTTTTCGCTTATAATTAATTGTTAACTTTTATTTCATTATTTATTGGATAAAAATCAACTTAGTAGGAATTTAAAACAAGTGTTTCAATCAATTCCTCACATTTCTAATTAGAATTTGGTTACTTATTAACCCTCTGTACTTTTATAGATCCCAGTGGCTCCAGCAAACAACATGAAAAGAGATTGCAACAACTATTTTGAACAACTATTCAACAAGAACTCGTCAAACCTTTATACTTTCGATTTGAATGAGTCGGAGCTCGTTTTAATGAGTTGTCGTAGTTGCTACCTTTATGTGATGGTGTGTGATTCCAACCCAAAATGCCCTAGATGTTTCAAGCGATGTTTACTTTATATGATTTGAAAGCTTTTGTTCTAATTACCTCAATGTTTCTCTTATATAAGTACCAAATAATATCCAAGGAATAATTTTGCGAACATTTTAAAGTTCGTCATAACAATCAATTATTTTCACTTCATACAAATTTATTTTATTTAATTTTTAATATGTGGAAATAAGATCATAGTTTAGAAAGCGAAACCCAAGATATAAATCAATTACGAATTGACGATGTCGAAATGAGAAGTATTGGTGGAAATATAAATCAATCAAACTACAAGAAATAGGAGGATATTTCTTTTAATGTTTATGTGGCTAATTTTCCTCACTCGACCAATGTGAATGGCCTATGGATGCTATGTGAACGTGTAACTTCCTAATTATCAAAATAAATTTATCATTTTTAAGCTAGCACAAACACTCATTTTCATAAAGGTACATTCAAAGGAAAACCATTTGTTCATAAACCAAAATCCATAAAAGCAGATTTATCACAAAAGTGTCATGGAATCTCAAATCATGAAACCACCTATATGATTGTAATCACACCTTCACCTTCCCACGATCTGATGAAGTACCTGAAACAATTAATTTACAACTACAATCAAAAGCTTATTAATTACCCCAAAATAATGCATGCACATAATGGTTATCAAAATAAGGCTTGTTTTCCCCTTTCTCCTACAACATCAAGCTGGTATGCTCCATTTGGCTTACAACATCATGTTCGTCCGCCTGAATATCTTGGCCTTCAACAAAAAATTGGCCTACCCTATTATCCATAATATGTCAAAATATCTTTGAAACAGACAACAACCAAACTCACAACTTCAAAAAAAAAAAGAACACAATTGAGCTCCCAGAATCAACCATACATCTCGTAAGCATCAATATATAACCAAGTGTATGGAAACCCGTATTACTTTTAGTAGTTAACGATGTACGATGGTTTTCCACACTCTCACATGGAAAACCAACTGAGAAACACTAGTTCTGCGTTTTGCCAGGAGCTCTTGCAGTATAAGTTTAACATCCCACTCTGGCACGTATCACAATATTGTCATTTTGGGCTCCCGACATGAAAACTTCCTAGGGGGTCACCCATCCCTGGATTACTCTCGGCCGGGAATGCTTAACTGTCGAGTTCTTATGGGATTTGCTGCCCTCACGACTTTAAAACGTGTTTTCATAGGGATGGTATCCATACTCCTTATAAGGAATGTTTTGTTCTCCTTACTAGCCAATGTGGGATCAGGTGCGACCCACCTTCACCCCCCATTATAGGGTTCGATGTCCACGACGAACACATCGACCTATACCATAGCTCTGATGCCATTTGTAACACCCCCTCTAGCAGGCATCATAATATTGTGTGTTGCACTTGATCCCACATCGGTTGGAAAGGAGAACGAAACATTCCTTATAAGGGGTGTGGATACCTTCCCTATCTAAACGCATTTTAAAGCCGTGAGGGCATCAGATCCCATAAGAACTCTACAGTTAAGCGTGCCCGGGCAAGGGCAATCCAAGGATGGGTGACCCTTGGGAAGATTTCACGTCGGGAACCCAAAACGGACAATATTATGATACGAGTCATAGCGGGATGTTAAAATAACATCCAACACTCAACGATGATACCAAACTTCCCCAAGTATGATGGAAAAATTGATTTCAATGAGCACATCGATACCGCTTAGTGGACAATGACATCACTGTCGATGGACAACCACTTCATTTGAGCATATTTCCTGATTACGCTATTAGGAAATACCAAAAGGTGCTTCAAGGCGATGTGACTAGGCATCATCTCGAGTTTCAAACAATTATGTCACCTTTTCCTCAACAATTTCATTTAACTGACGAAAGGTAAGGGAGATGAGAACTCCATAATAGAATGTAAGCAAAAAGAAGGAGAGTCAATATGGGCATATGACCATAGATTAAACTTGGCGACACTCAACGTCCCGGGCCATGAAGAGTTCCTTGCAATTGGCACCTTCGCCCAAGGTCTACTCCGAGGCTTTTTGCAAAAGAAGATGTAGAGGACGCTACCTCAGTCGAGAGACGAGTTCAATTATAGAATTGAGAAATACCTTCGATAAATCAAGGGTGAGGAAATGAATGAAACCAACGTAAAAGCCATACAAAATGCATACATCAAGCAAGACGAAGAAAACTCCCACGCAATCCCCAACCTCCGAGATCACCTTGATATAAGACACGACGGAAGCCATGCCAACCACAACCAACCCTCAAAACAACCATCTTATAGATTTCATCCAATTGGTAAAGATGAGCCCCGGAGGCAACGAAGCTAAGGTGCACGTAGTTGAGAAAACACCTCCAATGGTCGACAAAGAGAAAGGCAAATATTACAACAGCTAGTAAACTATGTCACCTTTAATCCAATCTGTCTTGAATGTCTGTTTAGTGATTTCCTGATAATACATGTCGTTTTGAGCGCCAACACAAGGATAGTGAGAGTTATAGGTTAGTGATTTTCTGAGAACACAATTCATTTTGAAATTGAGTTTATGTTGTCCTTAGTTTTTTCCGGACTGGATATCAACCTTAACTAAGGTGAAAACGATCATCCTTTACTGATTGGTCCGAAAAGGGCTGCAACAAATATGCAATTTTGAAACAAATCATAATAAATTGTATAAATAATGTATGAAAAGTACGAGTAGTCCCTAGAAAGGTATTGACCTTAAATACCAGCGTACAAAACAGTTTTGCAAACCATAGTGTTTAAGATGAGCAAAACAGGCCTTAAATGGACCATAATTTTTCACATAAAATCGTAGCATTTTGTAGTATATTTTTCAAGAGTGTTTTTGCATAAAGGAAATATGTGATCACATGTACTCCCCCCATGGAATATATAAAAACCATAAAAAGGGGTTGTTAGCACTCACCTTAATGGATGATTTGTGAACTAGATTCGTGAGTGCGGTTATCTTTGAGAAACACCTCGAGAAAACTTGAACTAGGAACAATCTAAATCGGGGTTGTTTTGGACTTGATTGAAACCAATAAAAAACTAGGAAATATCACAAAAAGATAACAAAACAAAGTTGGCATAAGGTGGTGGTGGTCGGTAATCGAAAATATAGGTAAAAGGAGATGGATATGGTGGTTTACGGTGGTGGAGTGGTGGTTATTGGTGTCGCGTTCCAAACCAATAAAAGAGAAAGAATGGAGAGGGAAGAGTAAGAGAGGAAGTGGCTGATGATTTGTGTATAAAATGAAGACACAAATACTTCATTTTAAAGTATATGAGGCCTATCACATGCAACATGCACCCCTACCTTCATAGAAAGTCCAACAAACAATACACAACATGATTATACTAGAAGGAGAAGTGAGCGTCAACCAAGCAAACGGGGAAGTGAGGCAAGGGGATAAAAGACATGGGTCGGGGATCAAGAGGGAAGTATTGGCTGATTTTTCACTCTTCCATGCAAGCATGGTGGGGCCTAGTGATGTCATATTCTCAAAATGCTCTAAAACCTTCCTCGATTTGCATGCCAAGTTCCAGACGCCTAATTATTTTCCAAATTAGTGAATGATAGAGCCGAATTCAAAGATTTCAAAAACAAAAAATGATTAATTTTTCTAGATGTAGAACTCCGAGAAATCGTGTTTTAAGATTCGCGTCTAAATGACCAGATACGTTCGATTTTTTGACTTTTGTAAATGTTTTTGTTTTCTTATAACTTCCGTATCTTTTTCATACAGGATTCGTTTTGGACGTCCTTCATATTTTTGGAAACGGGAAAACATGTACAAAGAGATCAACATGTTTGCTTTGCTCACAACTTCTTAATAAAAAAATTCCTGTTTCTCAGATGTATTAACTAGGGTTGCAGTTTTTGCTATTTTGATTGGATTTTGATATTCCACTATTGAAAGTAAGATATTATCTCGTATCTGATTTTAGTTGTAATGCCACTACATATTTACAAACATATGTATTAAAGCTCAATACATCAGATTAAAAAAGGGTTTCCAGTGAACTGACTGCCCACAATTTTAGAACTAAATTGTGGGATGTTATATATTATTGGGTACATGATTTTTCAAGGTTCACTAGTCAATAGTGTTAGCCATGAATATTTTTCTTTTTATGCATATAATTTTTTATAACATCTTTATATATTCACCTTATTCATGTGGACTTTTTCACATTTATCAGTTTTTTTATAACTCTTAATGATCTATATCATAGAAGATAAACCATTGCCATTGATATGGATAAACTCCCATTTAATGTTTCATGTGTGAAATTGAAAAAAGACACAAATATAGTTATCATGAATAAATGAACTGTTACGTCATAGATTTTATTGCAACAATTTTCATAATGATCACACCTTCTTCACTATTATTAAGAACAAGAAAGGTCTCACAATCATATATATATATTTGAGTGGATTGAATCCAATCCTTTCATCAGAAATCAGAAAGTGTGATTCAAATATAAGTTTTTTGGAGTTTAAAATGGATTTCCATGGCAATTACAACTCCGCAAAGAGGCAGAAGTTAGATAAGGTAACTATCACTTCATTATTCTTTTTCGCTTATAATTAACTGTTAACTTTTATTTCATTATTTATTGGATAAAAATCAACTTAGTAGGAATTTAAAACAAGTGTTTCAATCAATTCCTCACATTTCTAATTAGAATTGGCTACTTATTAACCCTCTGTACTTTTGTAGATCCCAGTGGCTCCAACAAACAACGTGAAAAGAGATTGCAACAACTATTTTGAACAACTATTCAACAAGAACTCGTCAAACCTTTATACTTTCGATTTGAATGAGTCGGAGCTCGTTTTAATGAGTTGTCGTAGTTGCTACCTTTATGTGATGGTGTGTGATTCCAACCCAAAATGCCCTAGATGTTTCAAGCGATGTTTACTTTATATGATTTGAAAGCTTTTGTTCTAATTACCTCAATGTTTCTCTTATATAAGTACCAAATAATATCCAAGGAATAATTTGGCGAACATTTTAAAGTTCTTCATAACAATCAATTATTTTCACTTCATACAAATTTATTTTATTTAATTTTTCAAATGTGGAAATAAGATCATACTTTAGAAAGCGAAACCCAAGATATAAATCAATTACGAATTGATGATGTCGGAATGAGAAGTATTGGTGGAAATATAAATCAATCAAACTACAAGAAATAGGAGGATATTTCTTTTAATGTTTATGTGTCTAATTTTCCTCAGTCGACCAATGTGAATGGCCTACGGATGCTTTGTGAACGTGTAACTTCCTAATTATCGAAATAAATTTATCATTTTTAAGCTAGCACAAACACTCATTTTCATAAAGGTACATTCAAAGCAAAACCACCTATATGAGTGTAATCACACCTTCACCTTCCCAGGATCTGATGAAGTACCTGAAACAATTAATTTACAACTATAATCAAAAGCTTATTAATTACCCTGTGACAACCCGAAATTTCCATTTGTACGAACATTATCTATTCAATAGAAGTCAGTCCAGTTTCAGTAATTTTCAGACCTTTCCGAATAAGTTTGTGTACATTAGGGTTTGCGTTTAAGGAGATATCAGGAGAGTGGATGCTCCTGGGTTTGTGAAACTTGAACATTCCAAGTTTCATAATGTTATAGTCCAATTTCCAGAATAAAAATATTTTATGTCAAAATATTTCAGGACTATAAATAGATTTCTGAATTAAATTAATTCATTATTCACATTTCCAAATAGAGAAAAGCCATTTTCTCTCTCACGCATCTTCGGGTTTTCATCCCAGATTGTGAGTCTACTTTCCTAGATGTGTTTTAATACTTGTTATATGCTTAATAACATTATTTACATGTCCAAAATACAGGATCCGGGAGTTTACCGCCCAAGAACGTTCTTGGGGTGTAAACTCCAAAACAAGGCCTAAAAGCTACCTAGTCTCATTTCCATGTTAGGTATCTAGTTAGGGACTTTATGTATGAACATTAGAGGCTAGAAATCAATCAAGATCATCTAGTTTTAGGAGTTTACTACCAAGGATATGCTCTTGGGCCGTAAACCCCTTTTTCAAGGGCTAAGAGTGCCCTAAACACCCCTAAGGCTTTAAGAAAATTACCCTTTAATACTTGTAACTTGAATGGGGAGTAAATTACATCAAAATCATCCCTTAAAGGGAGTTTACGGCCAAGGAACATCTCTTGGGCCGTAAACTCCAAGTAAAGGCACAAAGGTGTGCCTAATGTCCCCTTTAGCCTTAAACAAAAACCTAGAAGCTATCCTTTATGTGCGAGGGACTTAAAAGAATTAAAACCAACACCCCATAGGAGTTTACGGACATAAACTCTAGGGGATATGGTCTTTAGGCCGTAAACTCCTCTATGGAGCATTCTAGGGCCTTAAACTACTTCAATGATTATTCCACAAGTGCTAGGCTTATTCTAGGGTTAATATAGCACCTTAAAACACCCAAAACCACCAAGTGTGGAGTTCACGGCCGTAAACTCAAGGGTTTACGACCGTAAACTCAAGGGTTTACGACCGTAAACTCCAAGGGTGGGGTTTGTTGGGTGGTAATCTCTTATTCAAGGTCTTTTGGTACATTAAACCCTTTTGCCTTGTCCCGTATCGACTTAGATGCAACCCTTAGGACCTATAACACTTATACAAAGTGTTTACATGTTCCTGAGTGTCCCAACTTATTTTATTAAGTTATTATTTGGCTAATTAGTTATATATACGCTTATTATATGATAACTAGGCTCGTGTGTGTTAGCAAGTCTCCGTTTGCCACCTAGCACGGTATCCGACACTACAATCCAAACAACTCACCACAGGTGAGTTCATACCCATTTAATTAACCTTTGAAATGATTTTAAATGTTTTAAATACTTTATGGGGGGGATACAAGTTAATATTTATAGTTATTGCTTCAATCACATGTGATTGCATGAATCACATGTGATTAATAACTAGAAAACCAATGTTTTATTCACTGTTCAAACTGTTTATCAAAATGCTTTACTTCAAAATGTTTTACAAACTCTTTTACTTATCAAATTCTTTTATTAAACTTTACTTTAGTACTTATAAATTGCATGCCCATATATGTATATATATATATATATAAGAAATGTTTAAAGGGCTTAGGAAGGCCATCCGACCTATTTCCTTTTTCTCGATTTGGATTTGGTCTGGTGGGACTTCGGGTAACCGTCCGAAGGTCGTTTCAATATTATTTATATATCATATATACATGTATAGAAATAAAAGTACTTCCATATTCATGCTTATCAGTACATCATTAGTTAGTTACCATCGGGGTAACACAGGATCATATACAACTATACTAGAAACATAACATATACAACTATACTACGAGAACATATACAACTATACTATGAGAACATATACAACTATACTAGGAAGAGAACATATACAACTATACTAGGAGGAGAACATATACAACTATACTAGGAGGAGAACATATACAACTATACTAGAATGAGAAACATTACATTACAGATACAAGAATACGTTAACAATTGTGATCCACTGTATCGGAGCATGCCTTAAATGTCATGCCCTGAGTTGTAGCCAGAATTCTCTTGGAGGGAGAGCGTGAGTTTGCGTATAGATCTATACTGGATTGACTATCCTACACCTGGCTGCTATCTACAGCCAGACCTGCAGGTCTGCGGGTGCCAAACGTCATTCTGTTATTACGACCATTCATTATGTCGTTGTTATCAGTCGATAGTATGGTGCAATTATCACATTATACCTTAATATAAATCCGGTTTAAGGTAGTGAGTACAACAGTAGTTCCTATTATACAAAACTACAGTACTACAATGATTTATCCATTACATATTTTAGTGATAACCTCACTTAAGCATTAATGTACAAACTATATTTTATTAAATGGTAGTTACACTTGGGAAATTACACACTTTTACAACAAACGAGCATACAAAACAGTTAAGCCTTGGTAGAAGGCTACTTTAATAGAAAATATAGGTTTTTCTGAGAGATTCAAACTTTTACAAACACTTTCAAACACTTACTTACATTTTTACAAACATATAAATTGAGAAAGGTTCAAACGTTTTTGACAACAAACATTGACACTAAAATACTTATGAACTCACCAGCTTAATGCTGATAAACTCTTTCAAAATAACTTGTATTCTCAGGTCATCAGTAGACAGGTACCAATGCCAGCTTTTGAGAAGATAGAGCGCATTCAAGACTCTTATTATTTTGATTTACATTATTTTGGTGTCTATAACTGTACAGAACGCGCTTGTATTAAAATTATATATTTAATGCAATGGATGATGTTGTTTGCTTATTTACAATTACTGTGTTGTGATACTATACATGACGTCCTCCGCCCCAAAACGTTTCCGCTGTTCTTGGTTTTGGGGTGTGACATACCCCAAAATATGTCACATAACAATACACGTATAATGCATGCACATAATGGTTATCAAAATAAGGCTTGTTTTACCCTTTCTCCTACAACATCAAGCTGGGATGCTCCATTTGGCTTACAACATCATGTTCGTCCGCCTGAATATGTTGGCCTTCAACAAACAATTGGCCTACCCCCTTATCCATAATATGTCAAAATATCTTTGAAACAGACAACAACCAAACTCACAACTACAAAAAAGAACACAATAGAGCTCCCATAATCAACCATACATCTCATAAGCATCAATATATAACCAAGTGTATGGAAACCCGTATTACTTTTAGTAGTTAACGATGTACGACGGTTTTCCACACTCTCACATGGAAAACCGACTGGGAAACACTAGTTCTGCGTTTTTCCAGGAGCTCTTGCAGTATAAGTTTAACATCCCACTCAGGCACGTATCACAATATTGTCATTTTGGGCTCCCGACACGAAAACTTCCCAGGGGGTCACCCATCCCTGGATTGCTCTCGGCCGGGAATGCTTAACTGTCGAGTTCTTATGGGATCTGCTGCCCTCACGGCTTTAAAACGTGTTTTGATGGGGAAGGTATCCACACCCCTTATAAGGAATGTTTTGTTCTCCTTACTAGCCAATGTGGGATCAGGTGCGACCCACCTTCACCCCCCATTATAGGGTTCGATGTGCACGACAAACACATCGACCTATGCCCTAGCTCTGATGCCATTTGTAACACCCCCACTAGCAGGCATCATAATATTGTGTGTTGCACTTGATCCCACATCGGTTGGAAAGGAGAACGAAACATTCCATATAAGGGGTGTGGATACCTTCCCTATCTAAACGCATTTTAAAGCCGTGAGGGCATTAGATCCCATAAGAACTCTACAGTTAAGCGTGCCCGGGCAAGGGCAATCCAAGGATGGGTGACCCCTGGGAAGATTTCACGTCGGGAACCCAAAACGGACAATATTATGATACGTGTCATAGCGGGATGTTACAATAACATCCAACACTCGACGATGATGCCAAACTTCCCCAAGTATGATGGAAAAACTGATTTCAATGAGCACATCGATACCGCTTAGTGGAAAATGACATCACTGTCGATGGACAACCACTTCATTTGAGCGTATTTCCTGATTACGCTATTAGGAAATGCCAAAAGGTGCTTCAAGGCGATGTGACCAGGCATCATCTCGAGTTTCAAACAATTATGTCACCTTTTCCTCAACAATTTCATTTAACTGACGAAAGGTAAGGGAGACGAGAACTCCATAATAGAATTTAAGCAAAAAGAAGGAGAGTCAATATGGGCATATGACCATAGATTAAACTTGGCGACACTCAACGTCCCGGGCCATGAAGAGTTCCTTGTAATTGGCACCATCGCCCAAGGTCTACTCCGAGGCTTTTTGCAAAAGAAGATGTAGAGGACACTACCTCAGTCGAGAGATGAGTTCAATTAAAGAATTGAGAAATACCTTCGATAGATCGAGGGTGAGGAAATGAATGAAACCAACGTAAAAGCCATACAAAATGCATACATCAAGCAAGACGAAGAAAACTCCCACGCAATCCCCAACATCCGAGATCACCTTGATATAAGACACGACGGAAGCCATGCCAACCACAACCAACCCTCAAAACAACCATCTTACAGATTTCATCCAATTGGTAAAGATGAGCCCCGGAGCCAACGAAGCTGAGGTGCATGTAGTTGAGAAAACACCTCCAATGGTCGACAAAGACAAAGGGAAATACTATGTGTTCCAAAAGACCAAAACCCAAGATAGGCAAATATTACAACAGCTAGTAAACTATGTCACCTTTAATCCAATCCGTCTTGAATGTCTGTTTAGTGATTTCCTGATAATACATGTTGTTTTGAGCGCCAACACAAGGATAGTGAGAGTTATAGGTTAGTGATTTTCTGATAACACATTTCATTTTGAAATTGAGTTTATGTTGTCCTTAGTTTTTTCCGGACTGGATATGAACCTTAACTAAGGTGAAAACGATCATCCTTTGCTGATTGGTCCGAAAAGGGCTGCAACAAATATGCAATTTTGAAACAAATCATAATAAATTGTATAAATAATGTATGAAAAAGTACGAGTAGTCCCTGGAAATGTATTGACCTTAAATACCAGCGTACAAAACATTTTTGCAAACCATAGTGTTTAAGATGAGCAAAACAGGCCTTAAATGGACCATAATTTTTCACATAAAACGTAGCATTTTGTAGTATATTTTTCAAGAGTGTTTTTGCATAAATGAAATATGTGATCACATGTACTCCCCCCATGGAATATATAAAAACCATAAAAAGGGGTTGTTAGCACTCACCTTAATGGATGATTTGTGAACTAGATTTGTGAGTGCGGTTATCTTTGAGAAACACCTCGAGAAAACTTGAACTAGGAACAATCTAAATCGGGGCTGTTTTGGACTTGATTGAAACCCATAAAAAACTAGGAAATATCACAAAAAGATAACAACACAAAGTTGGCATAAGGTGGTGGTGGTCGGTAGTCGAAAATATAGGTAAAAGGAGATGGATATGGTGGTTTACGGTGGTGGAGTGGTGGTTATTGGTGTCGCGTTCCAAACCAATAAAAGAGAAAGAATGGAGAGGGAAGAGTAAGAGAGGAAGTGGCCGATGATTTGTGTATAAAATGAAGACACAAATAATTCATTTTAAAGTATATGAGGCCTATCACATGCAACATGCACCCCTACCTTCATAGAAAGTCCAACAAACAATACACAACATGATTATATTAGAAGGAGAAGTGAGCGTCAAGCAAGCAAACGGGGAAGTGAGGCAAGGGGATAAAAGACATGGGTCGGGGATCAAGAGGAAGTATTGGCTGATTTTTCACTCTTCCATGCAAGCATGGTGGGGCCTAGTGATGTCATATTCTCAAAATGCTCTAAAACCTTCCTCGATTTGCATGCCAAGTTCCAGACGCCTAATTATTTTCCAAATTAGTGAATGATAGAGCCGAATTCAAAGATTTCAAAAACAAAAAATGATTAATTTTTCTAGATTTAGAACTCCGAGAAATCGTGTTTTAAGATTCGCGTCTAAATGACCAGATACTTTCGATTTTTTGACTTTTGTGAATGTTTTTGTTTTCCTATAACTTTCGTATCTTTTTCATACAGGATTCGTTTTGGACGTCCTTCATATTTTTGGAAACGGGAAAACATGTACAAAATTCCTGTTTCTCAGATGTATTAACTAGGGTTGCAGTTTTTGCTATTTTGATTCGATTTTGATATTCCACTATTGAAAGTAAGATATTATCTCGTATCTGATTTTAGTTGTAATGCCACTACATATTTACAAACATATGTATTAAAGCTCAATACATCAGATTAAAAAAGGGATGCCAGTGAACTGACTGCCCACAATTTTAGAACTAAATTGTGGGATGTTATATATTATTGGGTACATGATTTTTCAAGGTTCACTAGTCTATAGTGTTAGCCATGAATATTTTTCTTTTTATGCATATAATTTTTGATAACATCTTTATATATTCACATTATTCATGTGGACTTTTTCACATTTATCAGTTTTTTTATAACTCTTAATGATCTATATCATAGAAGATAAACCATTGCCATTGATATGGATAAACTCCCATTTAATGTTTCATGTGTGAAACTGAAAAAAGTCACAAATATAGTTATCATGAATAAATGAACTGTTACGTCATAGCTTTTATTGCAACAATTTTCATAATGATCACACCTTCTTCACTATTATTAAGAACAAGAAAGGTCTCACAATCATATACATATTCGAGTGGATTGAATCCAATCCTTTCATCAGAAATCAGAAAGTGTGATTCAAATATAAGTTTTTTGGAGTTTAAAATGGATTTCCATGGCAATTACAACTCCGCAAAGAGGCAGAAGTTAGATAAGGTAACTATCACTTCATTATTCTTTTTCGCTTATAATTAACTGTTAACTTTTATTTCATTATTTATTGGATAAAAATCAACTTAGTAGGAATTTAAAACAAGTGTTTCAATCAATTCCTCACATTTCTAATTAGAATTGGCTACTTATTAACCCTCTGTACTTTTGTAGATCCCAGTGGCTCCAACAAACAACGTGAAAAGAGATTGCAACAACTATTTTGAACAACTATTCAACAAGAACTCGTCAAACCTTTATACTTTCGATTTGAATGAGTCGGAGCTCGTTTTAATGAGTTGTCGTAGTTGCTACCTTTATGTGATGGTGTGTGATTCCAACCCAAAATGCCCTAGATGTTTCAAGCGATGTTTACTTTATATGATTTGAAAGCTTTTGTTCTAATTACCTCAATGTTTCTCTTATATAAGTACCAAATAATATCCAAGGAATAATTTGGCGAACATTTTAAAGTTCTTCATAACAATCAATTATTTTCACTTCATACAAATTTATTTTATTTAATTTTTCAAATGTGGAAATAAGATCATACTTTAGAAAGCGAAACCCAAGATATAAATCAATTACGAATTGATGATGTCGGAATGAGAAGTATTGGTGGAAATATAAATCAATCAAACTACAAGAAATAGGAGGATATTTCTTTTAATGTTTATGTGTCTAATTTTCCTCAGTCGACCAATGTGAATGGCCTACGGATGCTTTGTGAACGTGTAACTTCCTAATTATCGAAATAAATTTATCATTTTTAAGCTAGCACAAACACTCATTTTCATAAAGGTACATTCAAAGCAAAACCACCTATATGAGTGTAATCACACCTTCACCTTCCCAGGATCTGATGAAGTACCTGAAACAATTAATTTACAACTATAATCAAAAGCTTATTAATTACCCTGTGACAACCCGAAATTTCCATTTGTACGAACATTATCTATTCAATAGAAGTCAGTCCAGTTTCAGTAATTTTCAGACCTTTCCGAATAAGTTTGTGTACATTAGGGTTTGCGTTTAAGGAGATATCAGGAGAGTGGATGCTCCTGGGTTTGTGAAACTTGAACATTCCAAGTTTCATAATGTTATAGTCCAATTTCCAGAATAAAAATATTTTATGTCAAAATATTTCAGGACTATAAATAGATTTCTGAATTAAATTAATTCATTATTCACATTTCCAAATAGAGAAAAGCCATTTTCTCTCTCACGCATCTTCGGGTTTTCATCCCAGATTGTGAGTCTACTTTCCTAGATGTGTTTTAATACTTGTTATATGCTTAATAACATTATTTACATGTCCAAAATACAGGATCCGGGAGTTTACCGCCCAAGAACGTTCTTGGGGTGTAAACTCCAAAACAAGGCCTAAAAGCTACCTAGTCTCATTTCCATGTTAGGTATCTAGTTAGGGACTTTATGTATGAACATTAGAGGCTAGAAATCAATCAAGATCATCTAGTTTTAGGAGTTTACTGCCAAGGATATGCTCTTGGGCCGTAAACCCCTTTTTCAAGGGCTAAGAGTGCCCTAAACACCCCTAAGGCTTTAAGAAAATTACCCTTTAATACTTGTAACTTGAATGGGGAGTAAATTACATCAAAATCATCCCTTAAAGGGAGTTTACGGCCAAGGAACATCTCTTGGGCCGTAAACTCCAAGTAAAGGCACAAAGGTGTGCCTAATGTCCCCTTTAGCCTTAAACAAAAACCTAGAAGCTATCCTTTATGTGCGAGGGACTTAAAAGAATTAAAACCAACACCCCATAGGAGTTTACGGACATAAACTCTAGGGGATATGGTCTTTAGGCCGTAAACTCCTCTATGGAGCATTCTAGGGCCTTAAACTACTTCAATGATTATTCCACAAGTGCTAGGCTTATTCTAGGGTTAATATAGCACCTTAAAACACCCAAAACCACCAAGTGTGGAGTTCACGGCCGTAAACTCAAGGGTTTACGACCGTAAACTCAAGGGTTTACGACCGTAAACTCCAAGGGTGGGGTTTGTTGGGTGGTAATCTCTTATTCAAGGTCTTTTGGTACATTAAACCCTTTTGCCTTGTCCCGTATCGACTTAGATGCAACCCTTAGGACCTATAACACTTATACAAAGTGTTTACATGTTCCTGAGTGTCCCAACTTATTTTATTAAGTTATTATTTGGCTAATTAGTTATATATACGCTTATTATATGATAACTAGGCTCGTGTGTGTTAGCAAGTCTCCGTTTGCCACCTAGCACGGTATCCGACACTACAATCCAAACAACTCACCACAGGTGAGTTCATACCCATTTAATTAACCTTTGAAATGATTTTAAATGTTTTAAATACTTTATGGGGGGGATACAAGTTAATATTTATAGTTATTGCTTCAATCACATGTGATTGCATGAATCACATGTGATTAATAACTAGAAAACCAATGTTTTATTCACTGTTCAAACTGTTTATCAAAATGCTTTACTTCAAAATGTTTTACAAACTCTTTTACTTATCAAATTCTTTTATTAAACTTTACTTTAGTACTTATAAATTGCATGCCCATATATGTATATATATATATATATAAGAAATGTTTAAAGGGCTTAGGAAGGCCATCCGACCTATTTCCTTTTTCTCGATTTGGATTTGGTCTGGTGGGACTTCGGGTAACCGTCCGAAGGTCGTTTCAATATTATTTATATATCATATATACATGTATAGAAATAAAAGTACTTCCATATTCATGCTTATCAGTACATCATTAGTTAGTTACCATCGGGGTAACACAAGATCATATATAACTATACCAGAAACAGAACATATACAAATATACTACGAGAACATATACAACTATACTATGAGAACATATACAACTATACTAGGAAGAGAACATATACAACTATACTAGGAATAGAACATATACAACTATACTAGAATGAGAAACATTACATTACAGATACAAGAATACGTTAACAATTGTGATCCACTGTATCGGAGCATGCCTTAAATGTTGATGAGATTAAAACTTAATCTTGAAGATCGATTAGATCTTAAACAGGTAAATAAAGATTAAACAGCAAGAACGCAAAAATAATGAACAACTCAAGAATGAATCAAACGTGTCGAATGATTATAAAACAACCCTTAGAAAAGCTCGATCAAGAACATCAACTTTAGAGGGTTAGAAGGTTTACAGGAACGATAAAGAAAGAACTATGTAATGCTGTCTTCTTGTATCAATCGTATTCTCTAAATCGTTAACCTAATATGCATGCAAGCCGGAGTACAAAATAATTGGACAAACAGCCGAGTACAAAATAATTGGACAAACAGCCGTGCCCAATGATGCAATACTTAAATGAATCTTCAACCCAACAATCTCCCCCTTTGCGTCAATTGGAGCGAGATCTTCACTTGTTACTTGGGCCAGCAGCAGCGGCAGGTACCTTCTTCTTGACAGTCTGAAACAGACGAGAGATAAGAGCAAGTATCGTCTGTCTGAATCTGATGTACCATTGGATCATATCGTTGAAGTATTTGACATCATCTGCTGCATTCTCTTTACACCGACGGATGATCGACAGCACATGCTCAAGACAAGCATTGGTATAAAGATGTTTATCCGCCAAAGCAAAGAGACTCTGTCCTTCTGTTCTAGTGAACATGACCGAATTACGCTTCGGGTCAATCTTGCCCATCTTCATTTGATTGAGATCACTAGACGATCCAACAGGAGATATCTTCGGTTTCTTCTTGAAGACTGTGGCTATCTCCTGATCCATCACGGCGACCTCCATGATGTAACAGACTATCATCCTTTTGAGATGGTCTATAATTGGACCATATTCAGCTTCATTCGTCAAAAGGATGTTATGCAAAACGATCCAATCATGAGGGTTTAGGTTCAGTAGATCTGCTAAGGATATAAGATGTTCGGTTCTTACAGACCCTCTGATCACCCTGAACCGAACGTTCATGAATCTCCCTTCGGTATACGGCTTTAAAACTCGAACATTAACGATTTTCTGAGCGCTCCATGTTTGGTACTGTGGTTGAGCGGCCTTCAGATAGAATTCGATTAGCTCCCTATCAACCTCAGGATTAGGATGAGGGACTTCAAAAATGTTGGAGAAGGCGTGGAAGATAAACGCCTTTCGAGTCAAGGGCATATCGAACTGCGAATCGACAGAATTATAACAGTCGAAGGAGATCACCGGTTCGAGCCATAGGATGCTAGGAGTATCATTCTATCCCGAGTCCAAGCAGGGAAAAGAGTCTTCCTGCTCTCAAGGAGATCGTGGGCATCTTTCTTCTTGCGTTCGGCTTCTTCAGCTTCTCGCGCCACACGAACATTATCATTTTCAACATTGTGACTGTTTTTGCGTTTAAGCAAGTCAGCAATGGTTTCTTTATCATCTTCATCTTCTTCCTCAGCTATGTTCTTTCCTTTATCCTTCACACCTGAACCCGAAGTTTGACCAGTCGGAGGAGGTTCGGTTGTGTGAGCAGCTTTTGAGGAAGGAGGTGGTTTCGATCCGGACTTCACTTCTCCCCCTTGTTTCGGATTGGACACGAAACAAGGTAGGCCTTCAATTTTGCTGAGAAGGGCCATGGCAGGAGCAAGTTTTTCAGCAAGGGTTCGCCTCACCGAATGATTTAGAATCGGATCGTGTTCTTACAGGATGTTGGATAGGGCAGAGTGTACATCCGAAACACATGTTTTGATAACCTCCCGTTCGGATCGAAGAGCTTCAATCTGTTGATGATAGTTTGAAAGCTGAGTGCTCTTGACCTTGAGGGCGGTGGTTTTACTTGCCATAACGTCCATTAACGAGTTTTCGGCAGCGAGATCCTCTTGAAGTTTAGCGAGGCGCTCGTCAATGGAAGCACGAAGGGCCGAGTTGTCATCGTTGATGGATTGGCGAAGGGTAGCGAACGACTGCAACTCCGTTGAGACGAACGTGACCAATTGTTGA
The DNA here is from genome assembly GCF_002870075.4 of Lactuca sativa. Classification (NCBI taxonomy): domain Eukaryota; kingdom Viridiplantae; phylum Streptophyta; class Magnoliopsida; order Asterales; family Asteraceae; genus Lactuca; species Lactuca sativa. The sequence continues at coordinate 220,887,221 of NC_056627.2, forward strand.
ACGATTGGTTCCAACGTTGTCTTTGTAGCATCAGCGCTCTCCTGTAAGGACTTCAACAGGGAAGAGGCTTCAGAGAATAGTTTATCGACTTTTGCGGTCGCAGCCTCACAAGCTTTTATGGAGGCGTCAATGGCGGCAGTGGCTGAAGCGACGGAATCATGCTGAGCCCTGGAGAAGGCTTCAACAATCTTATGAAGAGCGGCTTCAGAGAGAGAGGACTGAGTGTTAGAGGATGAAGCTAGAAGCAAGTCAACCTTCTCGTTTAGCTCCTTAAGATGCTTCTTTGTTACTGGAGCATCGTCCTCATCGTCGCTTTGAACCTAAAACGGACTAAAGTAGACCGAATCGTAGGTCATATTTTCCCCTCCAAGGAAAGGGTTATCTCCATCAGAGGCATGATCTGGAGATGTGGGGGGTGGTGAAGCTGGGGGTGTGGTGGGTTGTGTAGGTTTAGGTTGAGTGTTGGTGGGGGTAGTTTCGGGTGGTTGTTGAGTATGGGTAGGTTCGGTTGTATGCTGGGTTTCGGTTGTATGAGGAGGTTCGGTTACGGGTGGTGTTTCGGTTGCATCGGTATGAACCCCCGTATCAGATACGTTGGTTGTAACCTTTGCAGTTGTTGTAGTGGTATCTGTGAAAATGGGTGGTGGTATAGGGAAAGAGGTTTTAGGAATGGTGGTAGTGGGGATTATGGTGGGAATGGAAGTAGGGATTGTTTGAGTAGGAGAGGGAATGGGTGAGACATGAATTTCCATGTCTGGGGTAGGTGATCGGGGTGGGGTGTTGCCTCTTGGAGGGGTTTCGCCTCTTTGAGAGCCGTCTGAACCCGAACTCTCGCCTTCTGAGTCACTCAAAGTGGAAGCGATGACAAGGTTTCGCTTCGGTTGAGTCTTCCGTCTCTTCGGCTGTGGGGACTGTGCAGGTTTGGTTGGTTTCCTCTTCCTGGGAGAAGGACCTTTAGCAGCTTTGGTCACTTGCTTCCCTTTATCCGCCTTTTTTCCCCTATTAACAGGCTTGTCAGCATCATGGATGGACGTGAGCATTTCCTGTGTTAGTGCCCTAGGTCCAGTCGCCTTGAACTCCTTAATTGTCCGGATGATCCTGCTGTCAGATGGAACATCGCCGTACATTGTCTCCGGAATAGAGCCAATGAAAGAAAACTTGGATGCATCAGAGACGATGATCTTCGTGGTATGAAAAGTACCGATCGAAGACATCAATGCACCGGCTGCAATGGGGACATCAAATTTATCCATCTCCCATTTTGTGATGAGAGTCCAGAACTGGGCATACGACACCTCAGAATGTCGTGATGAGGAAGAGAGGCTCTGGATGAGTTGCTGCCAGAGAACAAACCCATAGTCAAGATTGACCCCGTTGTAGACGCCATACATAATTGACAAGAACAGTCGACTAGAACCATCGGATCCTGAGCTTCGTTCAGATAAGCCCTTGAAGAGGACTGTAAACATGCCGTTCCACTGTGGCGGCAAGCAGGATTTTTTAAACTTCGCGACGGAGGTGAGCGCCTCCGTGTACCCCATATTATAAAACATGTTGTAAACATGGCCAATCGGAATCGTCTCCGGATTAATTCTTGAAGGGTCAGCAGCAAACCCTAGCAATGTACCAAATCGTTGTCTAGAAATGGAGGTCTTGTGATCAGAAACCTCGAAAAACACCCTTTCGACTGCTTTATCGTAATGTGCAGTCGCATACACCTGCGATAGGAGCTCCATGGGCACAGACTTAACCCTAGAAAGTGCAGGAGCGATTTGTGAGTACATCAGGCACTCGATGATCGGAGACATATAAGAATCGTACGCCAGAGGGTTTAGGTCCATCACCAAACACTGGTGAGGGCGAATGGGAAGGATGTGTGATGTGACATGAACTGAGGATGATTCTGCCACTGTTGAAGGTAGGAAGAAGAAGATGAACAGGAAAGCTTTAGGAAATTTTTGCTCTCTTGGAAATCCGGATGCAGTAAAGAGGTAAATGGGAGTGGAGACTGCCTTTTATAGTGGGTGAAAGGAGAGAGAAAAATCTTTTCAAATCTTCTATGGAAATACGAAAAGGTTTTCCGGAATGACAGATGCGTGACAGTTAAGGCATGCGATGATCACATAGGAGAGAGAGTGTCAGATTCCTAGGAACACGCCGCCCAACAAGCGCTGTTTCAGAAGAAACCGTTTCAAATCCACACGCGCCTTTAAGTGCCAGAGAGGAACCGCTTGAAATTCGCACACGCGTCCATTATGTCAGTAAAAGAATGGGCGTTTCAAATTCGCATGCGTCCCCTTTTTAACCGCCGTTTGAAATTTAATCCTTTGATCTCCCGCCTGAGTCGGCAACCCTTCATCTTATCTTTGAAATGGCATCTTTTGAATTAATTTCCCACGTGGATGATTTTTGACCACAACTCGATTATTAACCACCAAAGCAATAATACAGCCTGTAATTATTAGTACCAGAATTTTGGAAAATCAAAGATTTTCGTGCTAAGAGTGTAAAAAAGAAAAGAAATAAAGCAACTCTTTTTAGGAATAAATGTGATGTCAATAATGACACGAAACAAATGATCCCGGGCACGAATCTCTTCCTTCAAGATCAAGAGAGACCTTAAAGTGTTAATGTGGTTTCCCGTTAAATGACGATCAAACACTTATTAATAAATGTTGAAAGGCTTCTTTTAATTAGGCTATGTAAGGGTGGCTTTCGCTTTGATGCAACAATTCTAATCTTGAAATAAGAAAGAAAGTGATCAAAGTACTTGTGAGACCGGTGTAGTCTGTTAAACAAGTAGGTAGGAATTAATTTTAAATTGGCATGGAAAAAATAAAATCTCAAAAAAAATAATAAACTGGATCCCAAGGGAAGAAATGTTATGGTGTTTAACAATTTCATAGGAATCACACAAAAAAATTGAGATTTCATTTAGATACATCCGTCAATTCTTTGGTGAAAACTTGAGCAAATTTATTGTTCACCGTCAATTCAGATTTGGTGTTGAATTTTGGATTTCACTCAGCTCGTAGTGGCACGAAACTGAGATCATAAACACAGTTGTTGTGTAACCATAAACCTCAGTGGTAATTTCTGAGAGTCTCAAGGGTTACGTTGATGAAACGAATGTAATGGAGAAATGTAATGGAGATGGTGTAAGAAAGTAAAGTACTTCTGCTGCGAAAATAAGGACCAAGCAGAAAACTCTTATCTCATGTGAGAAGAGAGTGAGGTAGCTCATGATTAGAATAAATGTGATAGCCTAATTGGGAAGACAAGGTTTGTTTATACCAAGTCATTAAGGCTATTATTCAGAATCTTATGAGGCTTAGGACACATACAACAGCATGCTTCTAGGGACACTTAAGTAATCCAACAATTATATCCCCATAAACGAACGAACACATAAAAAAAAATAAGAAAACATTTTTGGAGGTTTTGATATATATAAAAAAAATTAAAAAGAAAAAAATAAAATAAAAAAAATTAAGCAAGGAAAAAAAACTTAGAAAGAAAAAAAACTTTGAAAAAAATTGGAAAACCGAACCCGAACGTTCGGTTGGTTTCGGTTGAGAAAAATTTGAAAAACCGAACCCGAGCGTTCGGTTGGTTTCGGTTTAAGAAAATTTTGAATAACCGAACCCGAGCGTTCGGTTGGTTTCGGTTTAAGAAAATTTTGAAAAACCGAACCCTAGCGTTCGGTTGGTTTCGGTTAAAGAAAATTTTGGAAAACCGAACCCGAGCGTTCGGTTGGTTTCGGTTAATGAAAATTTTGAAAAACCGAACCCGAACCTTCGGTAGGTTTCGGTTTTGGAAAATTTTGAGAAACCGAACCCGAACCTTCGGTAGGTTTTGGTTTTGGAAAATTTTGAGAAACCGAACCCGAACCTTCGGTAGGTTTCGGTTTTGGAAAATTTTGAGAAACCGAACCCGAACCTTCGGTAGGTTTCGGTTTTGGAAAATTTTGAGAAACCAAGGAATTGAGGCATGCAATCAGAAAATACTTTTGACAATTAGAGAAACAACTTTGTACATGAAATATACAACCAAGAAATCTACCTTTGTAGTGATGAGCGAGTCAGATGATTTAACCGAACCTGAACGTTCGGTCAATTTCGCTTCTTACGTTTGAGGTTGAGAGGTAGTTTGAGGTACCGACTCTGATTCCATCATACCTAGCCCTTGTAAAATTTTGTTGAATGATGCTTCAGGAAGAGCTTTGGTAAAGACGCCAGCCAGTTGATCAGTGGTTCGAACAAAGTGTACTTCAACGTTTCCATCTTCCACATGATCTTTGATAAAGTGACACCTTAGTACTATGTGTTTGGTTTTAGAGTGTTGCACTGGGTTATGAAAGATCCTAATTGCACTTTCAGAGTCACAATATAGTGGGGTCTTCTTCATATTGAGTCCATAGTCTCGAAGTTGACTCTGGATCCAAATCACTTGGGAGGTGCAGGATGCAGCGGCTATGTATTCAGCTTCGGCAGTAGACAACGACACGCACGTTTGTTTCTTTGATTGCCAACTAACCAACTTCTCATCAAGGAATTGACAGCCGCCAGTGGTGCTTTTTCTGTCGAGTCCACATCCTCCAAGGTCTGCATCTGAGTAGGCTTGAACGAAGAAGCCTGAGTTGGAAGGATACCATAGACCTAAGGAGGCAGTTCGCTTGAGATATCTTAAAATGTTCTTCACTGCAAGCACGTGAGGTTCGCGTGGGTTTGCCTGAAATCTAGCACAGTAACAGACAGAAAACATGATGTCAGGCCTGCTAGCAGTAAGATACATTAGTGAGCCTATCATTTGACGATAGAGCGTGATATCAATAGCCGGTTTGTCTAGGGATGGAGTTAGCTTGGTGTCGAATGCCATTGGGACTTTGACTTTGGAATCTCCCATCATACCAAACTTTGCTAGGAGAGTCTTCGTGTAAGCTTCCTGATTGATAAAGATGCCTTCGGGTCCCTGTCTAATATTTAAGCCAAGGAAAAAGTTAATAGGACCCATTGAGCTCATTTCAAATTTAGTCTCCATCAGCTTTCTGAATTCAACTGTTAGGCTGGGATTCGCTGAGCCAAAGATGATATCATCGACATAAATTTGAACGATCATAAGGTGGTTACCTTCCTTTTTGCGAAAGCAGGTTGGGTCAACTGAACCTTGTTTGAATTTGGACATCTTTAAGAATTTAGTTAGCGTTTCATACCAGGCTCTCGGAGCTTGTTTGAGTCCATACACAGCTTTATCCAGAATGTAGCAATGATTTGGATATTTTTCGTTCACGAACCCAGGAGGTTGCTCCACATACACTATTTCTTCGAGTTCTCCATTAAGAAAGGCACACTTGACGTCCATTTGGAAAACTTCGAAGTTTTTGTGGGCAGCATAAGCAAGAAATATTCTTACAGATTCCAGCCTAGCTACAGGAGCGAAAGTCTCTTCATAATCAATCCCTTCCTCCTGACAATATCCTTTTACTACTAGACGAGCTTTGTTCCTTATAACGTTCCCTTCCTTGTCCATTTTATTCCTAAAGACCCATTTGAGACCAACAACCGAGGCAACTGGAGGAGTTGGAATGAGGCGCCAGACTTTGTTCCTCTCAAATTCGTTCAGTTCATCTTGCATCGCTTGAACCCAATCGGAGTGATCGAGAGCAGTGTTAACTGTCTTCGGTTCAACTTTTGATACGAATGAGTTAAACATGCAAAATTCAACTTTGGAAAATAAGGATGTATGTTTTGCCTTGAGTTGTGATCGGGTTAGAACCTTTTCAGAAACATCACCAACAACTTGAGAGATAGGATGATCTCTGGTCCATTTGGTAAGAGGAGGGTAGTTTGGATCAAAGGTTGGGTCCAGTTCAGCATTGATCATTTCTTCTGGCTCGGAATGGCTTTCGTAGTCGAATGGCATATCAGCTTGCTCCCCCTCGATAGATGAGCTTTCTGGAATGCTTTGAGAAACTTGAGGTTCAGAGGTTTCTTGTGGTGCTTGGTATTCAGGCGTTGATGCACCTTCGGATGGTGAAGCACTTTCGGTTGAAGAAGTACTTTCGGTTGGAGAAGTACTTTCGGGAGCAGTTGGAGAGCTTGGCTCCCCCTCCACATGTGAGGTCGGCTGAGTTGATGATGGTTGATCCTCCCCCTCGACTGAAGCATCGTTTGATGGAGGTTCGTCAGAATTCGATCCTCCTTCATTCATTCTCCTGGCAGCTTCTTCGACAATTTGCTTCATATGGTCTACTTTGTTGTCTTCTGCGCCTGCTTCTTAGAGAGTAGCTTTCTCTGGTTCGGCAAATAGCTCCATAAACTTCTCGAATAGATTAGCGATTGAGACTGTGACTTGGCTAGTTTGAGGAAAGATTTCCCCAGCTGTGTCTTCTTTGGCCTGTAGCTTTTTGACATAGCTATCGTCGAAAGTCACGTAATAAGTCTCTTCGATTTTTCTCGAACGCTTGTTTAGAACTCTGTATGCTTTGGAAGTGAGAGAGTATCCCAGAAAGATTCCCTCGTCGGCTTTGACATCAAACTTGTTGCGGTGTTCTTTAGAGTTAAAGATGAAACACCGTGAGTCGAACACGTGGAAAAATTTCACATTGGGCTTCCTGTTGTTGAGTATCTCATAAGGTGTGAGCGTGAATCGCTTGTTGAGATATGACCTGTTCTGTGTAAAACAAGCAGCAGAAATAGCATCAGCCCAAAAATAAAGAGGTAAGGAAGCAAAACTTAGCATTGTTCGGGCAGCTTCACACAAAGATCGGTTTCGTCTTTCGACAATTCCGTTCTGTTGAGGTGTGTAGGGAGCTAAGAAGTTGTGACTTATTCCCTTTTCTGCCAGAAATTCTTCAAATTCTCTATTTTTGAATTCCAGACCATTGTCGCTCCTGATGTTGCGAACGACCTTCTTGAGCTGTACTTCAATCTTCTTGATGAGCACTTTCAGCTTATGAGTCGCTTCAGATTTGAGCTTTAGAAAGAACACCCATGTAAATTGCGAAAAGTCATCAACAATAACAAGAATATACTTGCTACCACCGATGCTTTCGATAGATGATGGACCACACAAATCAATATGAAGTAATTCGAGTGGTTCAACAACTTTCGTGTTAATTATAGATGGATGACTTTGACGACTCTGCTTCCCCATTTCGCATGCAGCACACAAATGATCTCTGTCGAACTTGAGCAATGGAAGACCTCGAACATGACCTCCAGTGACAAGTTTGTTGATATCTTTAAAGTTGAGATGAGAGAGTCTTCGGTGCCACAACCAGCTTTCATCAGATTGTGCTTTTGACAACAGGCATATAGCTGGGTTTCCTTTGATGGGTTTGAGGTTTAGAGGAAACATTTCACCCTTACGCTCTGATTTGAGAATTACTTTCTTCGTCTTCTTCTCAATAATTTCAGAACCTTCATCGTCGAATGAGACTTTAAGACCTGTACCTCCAACAAGCTGAGATACACTGATGAGGTTGTATTGTAGTCCTTCCACGTATGCCACCTTCCTTATAGTGAAATCACCATTGGTAATCATTCCGTATCCCTTTATGGTGCCGAAGGAGTTGTTTCCAAACTTGACGTTGCCACCATTTGAAAGAGACCTGTATTCCCTGAGCTCTTCTTTCCTCCCTGTCATGTGACGCGAGCAGCCACTATCGATGTACCATTCTTCGTCAAACTGCTCGTCACTTATAACCTGCAAAAATTAAGCAGATTTAGGAACCCAAAGTTTCTTGGGTCCACGTGAGCCTTTCACAGGTACAGGAATAGTAAGAGAGATGTCAACAAGATATGTTCGTTTTATTAGTGTTGTTTCATCTTTCTTTTTGATGGTAAAAACTTTGATTTTATTAGGATTAGGTGTGTTCAGTTTAGATTCCGGTTTGGATGCTGAAACCTTCTGTTTGCCTTTTTGTTCAGCTGATGAATGAGATTTTTGAGAACGAACAGAATGAACTTTTGAGTGAGATGGAGATGAATTGGAAGAATTAGAAGAATTAGATGAGTGAGAAGGAGAGGGCTTAGATTGAAATGACTTCTTGGCTGGAGACTCTAGGTGACCCTTTTGCTTTTAATCATTGGTGGGACTGACCTTAGAGTTTTGATCTCTTTTGATTTCAGAACCGAATCTTTGCTTTCGGTTGGAGTCATTCTCTGAACCGAACCTTTGATTTCGGTTGGAGTCATCCTCAGAACCGAACCTTTGCTTTCGGTTGGTATTCTTTTCCGAACCGAACCTTTGCTTTTGGTTGTTGTGGCTCTCGTGCTTTTTAACAGGATTATTCTCACACTTTAGATTCTTGTCTTGATGTGAGAAATATGCATTCTGGGATTGCCAGAATTGTTTCCTTTCAGAGAGATTCTTCCTGTATCTCTGGTTCCTTTGACGTTTCTGATTCCTCATCTGCTTCGGTTGATGATGGATATTGGCTTTCATTTTCGGTTTCTCTTTGGCTGGCTCACTTTGAACTGTGGAAGTTTCACTTTGAACTGAGGAACTAGAGGGAACATCTTCTTTTGCCGAACTTCCATTTTCTTGAGGAATGTCTTTCGTACCACTGGTACTTGGCACATCGAAATTATCTGGCTTGTTCAAGGGTTCTGGTATGTATCTACCTTTACTTATCCATGAGGTCCTTTCTGATAAGCCTACCGTTTCATCTGCATTATCGATTGGAGCTGACCAGAAGAACTCATCGCAGCCATCAGCATTGTCTTCATTAACAATTGTTGTGAGTTCAGCAGTCTGATGTACGGTTACTCCTGTGACCTTGTACACTTGATTTGGAGTGGTCCTAACCTTTTGATATACAACCGCTTTCTCTGCTAAGATCGGGGACTTTTGTTGGGACAATCGAGCGAACTCCACTGAATTTTATGAAATTAGATTCTTGTGGTTTTCAGGTTCGCTTTTCACAAATTCTGAGCAGTCAACCGTGTCCTCTACAGAAATTTCACTCATGTTGTCATCCTCATTAAGCTCAGATGCATTTTCAACATCAATTTTGTTTTCTGAGCTCAAGTTGGCGTTTAAAGAGTCAAATTTTTGTATGGTTTCGGTTCTCAGTTTAAGTCTATTATTTTCATCCAAAAGGTTTTTAAGCATGTCCTTATGGTCCTTGGATTTAATGAAAGATTCTATTTTGTCCAGTCCATACATATAGGTCGGATTAACGTCATCAGATGATATCACACTCTCACAATTATAAGCTTCAGCATCAATTTCATCCTCCTTAAACTCAAGGAAGGGCAAAATCATGCGATGAATCTTTTGTCCTATTTCACAGTCCAAGTGAAGCTGAGTAATATTAGTATAAAGACGTTTTGCAATCAAACAAAAAACATTTCGCTGTTTTAACAACTTTAAATTGTCTCTTGTAAATAAATATTTTCATCTTTTATTTTAACTAATTCTGACTCCTTCAACTCGATCCACATGCGCCGTTCCTCACTCTTCGAAGACGCCCTGCTTAATTGATCATTTAGGTTAGAATTGGTGACACGAGTTTGAGTTAAACTACTATCTAGATGAGAGATTCATGAATTAATACTTTTTAGTTCTTTTTCATAGGAGCATTGTGGTACTTTAAATGAAACAAAAACCGATTGTACCTTCTTGATCAGTTCATCGAGCTCGTTGAACTGCACGCTGAGCGGTTTGGCCATAAAGCACATATCTTGTTGCTCCTTCGGTTCATTGCTTCCACCATCAGTGTTGTATCCCCTCATCTGAGATACTTCGGACACCATCAAGCACCTTCCTCCACTGCTCTCCTCTTTTGCCACACAAGCCTTTCCATGAGAAGGCTTCCTCACTTCATCGTCTTCAGAGTCGGTTGACCAAACTTCCATGCCACCGAACTCGTCATCAGCAACCGAACCCTGCACAATTAGAGCATTCATGGAAGGGTTAGCGGTAGATTTCTTCTTCCTCATCTCATCAAGCTTTTTCTGCAGCAAAGCTTCCTCATCCTTTTCAGCCATCTTTTTGAGGACACAATCCTTAGCATAGTGGTTTTTCTCTCCACAGTAGTAACAGCTTACTCCAGAATCACCCTCTGCCTTCGGTTCCTTCTTAGACTCATCAACCTTCGGTTCATCTTTAACCTTTTCTGAACTATAACTCCCCTGCCAGTTTCGGTTTTTGTTGCTGGGGAATCTCTTCTTAATGAACCTCTTGGGGTTAGACACCATCATAGCATAATCCTCAGCCGTGAGGTCATACTCCTCCAAGTTGAGGTCTTCATCCTCCATCACAGCTTTACTTTTTGACAGGAGGGCCAGCGAACCTAGGCTTGAGACAACATTCTTTTCCTGCAGCACAATTTTCTCCTGAGACTTGAGAATACCCACCAGTTTCGCCAAAGAATATGATTTAAACTGCTCATGGGCTTTAACTGTAGACACCACTGCTCTCCACTCTGATCTTAGACCATTTAAAAACGTAACCTTCTGCTCGATAAGCTTCCTTTCGATGTCATGTTTGATCATCTTGCTGAGAAGATGATTGAAGAGATCGAACGTTTGGGTCATAGTTTCTTCGGCTCCTTGCCTGAATTCTCCAAAATCATATAAGAGTAAGGTTTGGATAGAGTGTTCAAGATCCTCGTCTGTAGAGTACAGTTCACGAAGTCTATCCCAAACTTCCTTTGCCGTTGTGCATGAACTTACCAACCTGAAAGTGTCGGACTGAAGGGCGAATCTGATCAATCTTAACGCCTTGATATTGCACTGGAATTTATCCTTTTCATCTTGCGCAATATCTTTAACATCCTTCAGTAGATCATTATACTCCTTTTGAGTTTTAATAATCCTTGACGTTGCAGAGTGAGAAAACGGTCCATTAATAATTGCTTCCCAGATGAGGTATCCATTATCCTCAGATCCTATAACATAGTCTTCAAAGTGATGCGCCCAGACTTCATAATCATGGGTGTATAGGATGGGAATCTTCGTGGTTGATCCAATGCTGTTGGAAATATTGATGGGATTCGATTGCGACTCGTCCATAATGATCAAATAACCTGTTCAAAGATCAGACTTGTAATAAATCAGATTAGGGCAAAACAATAAATATCAAGATACGTCAATAATGAGATGACGGCTCAATAAATATTAGTAATTGCGGAAAAACCCTAATTGAAACCTTTTCACAGAAAAGAAGGGTATCGATTACACAGCCTCCTGCTCTGATACCAATTGATGAGATTAAAACTTAATCTTGAAGATCGATTAGATCTTAAACAGGTAAATAAAGATTAAACAGCAAGAACACAAAAATAATGAACAACTCAAGAATGAATCAAACGTGTCGAATGATTATAAAACAACCCTCAGAAGAGCTCGATCAAGAACATCAACTTTAGAGGGTTAGACGGTTTATAGGAACGATAAAGAAAGAACTATGTAATGCTGTCTTCTTGTATCAATCGTATTCTCTAAATCGTTAACCTAATATGCATGCAAGCATATACTTATATAGTAAACCTAACAGGCTCACGGTTGGACAGGCCCAAACCGGAGTACAAAATAATTGGACAAACAGCCGAGCCCAATGACGCAATACTTAAATGAATCTTCAACCCAACAAATGTCATGGCCCGAGTTGTAGCTAGAATTCTCTTGGAGGGAGAGCGTGAGTTTGCGTATAGATCTATACTGGATTGACTATCCTACACCTTGCTGCTAGCTACAGCCGGACCTGCAGGTCTGCGGGTGCCAAACGTCATTCCGTTATTACGACCATTCATTATGTCGTTGTTATCAGTCGATATATGGTGCAATTATCACATTATACCTTAATATAAATCCGGTTTAAGGTAGTTAGTATAGCAGTAGTTCTTATTATACAAAACTACAGTACTACAATGATTTACCCATTACATATTTTAGTGATAACCTCACTTAAGCATCAATGTACAAACTATATTTTATTAAATGATAGTTACACTTGGGAAATTACACACTTTTACAACAAACGAGCATACAAAAAAGTTAAGCCTTGGTAGAAGGCTACTTTAATAGAAAATATAGGTTTTTCTGAGAGATTCAAACTTTTACAAACACTTTCAAACACTTACTTACATTTTTACAAACTTATACATTGAGTCAGGTTTAAACGTTTTTGTCAACAAACATTGACACTAAAATACTTATGAACTCACCAGCTTAATGCTGATAAACTCTTTCAAAATAACTTGTATTCTCAGGTCATCAGTAGACAGGTACCGATGCCAACTTTTGAGAAGATAAAGCGCATTCAAGACTCTTATTATTTTGATTTACATTATTTTGGTGTCTATAACTGTACAGAACGCGCTTGTATTAAAATTATATATTTAATGCAATGGATGATGTTGTTTGCTTATTTACATTTACTGTGTTGTGATACTATACATGACGTCCTCCGCCCCAGAACGTTTCCGCCGTTCTTGGTTTTGGGGTGTGACATACCCCAAAATATGTCACATAACAATACACGTATAATGCATGCACATAATGGTTATCAAAATAAGGCTTGTTTTACCCTTTCTCCTACAACATCAAGCTGGTATGCTCCATTTGGCTTACAACATCATGTTCGTCCGCCTGAATATGTTGGCCTTCAACAAACAATTGGCCTACCCTCGTATCCATAATATGTCAAAATATCTTTGAAACAGACAACAACCAAACTCACAACCACAAAAAAGAACACAATAGAGCTCCCATAATCAACCATACATCTCGTAAGCATCAATATATAACCAAGTGTATGGAAACCCGTATTACTTTTAGTAGTTAACGATGTACGACGGTTTTCCACACTCTCACATGGAAAACCGACTGGGAAACACTAGTTCTGCGTTTTTCCAGGAGCTCTTGCAGTATAAGTTTAACATCCCACTCTGGCACGTATCACAATATTGTCATTTTGGGCTCCCGGCACGAAAACGTCCCAGGGCGTCACCCATCACTGGATTGCTCTCGGACGGGAATGCTTAACTGTCGAGTTCTTATGGGATCTGCTGCCCTCACGGCTTTAAAACGTGTTTTGATAGGGATGCTATCCATACTCCTTATAAGGAATGTTTTGTTCTCCTTACTAGCCAATGTGGGATCAGGTGCGACCCACCTTCACCCCCCATTATAGGGTTCGATGTCCACGACGAACACATCGACCTATGCCCTAGCTCTGATACCATTTGTAACACCCCCTCTAGCAGGCATCATAATATTGTGTGTTGCACTTGATCCCATATCGGTTGGAAAGGAGAACGAAACATTCCTTATAAGGGGTGTGGATACCATCCCTATCTAAACGCATTTTAAAGTCGTGAGGGCATCAGATCCCATAAGAACTCTACAGTTAAGCGTGCCCGGGCAAGGGCAATCCAAGGATGGGTGACCCCTGGGAAGATTTCACGTCGGGAACCCAAAACACACAATATTATGATACGTGTCATAGCGGGATGTTACAATAACATCCAACACTCGACGATGATACCAAACTTCCCCAAGTATGATGGAAAAACTGACATCAATGAGCACATCGATACCGCTTGGTGGACAATGACATCACTGTCGATGGACAACCACTTCATTTGAGTGTATTTCCTGATTACGCTATTAGGAAATGCCAAAAGGTGCTTCAAGGCGATGTGACCAGGCATCATCTCGAGTTTCAAACAATTATGTCACCTTTTCCTCAACAATTTCATTTAACTGACGAAAGGTAAGGGAGACGAGAACTCCATAATAGAATTTAAGCAAAAAGAAGGAGAGTCAATATGGGCATATGACCATAGATTAAACTTGGCGACACTCAACGTCCCGGGCCATGAAGAGTTCCTTGTAATTGGCACCTTCGCCCAAGGTCTACTCCGAGGCTTTTTGCAAAAGAAGATGTAGAGGACACTACCTCAGTCGAGAGATGAGTTCAATTAAAGAATTGAGAAATACCTTCGATAGATCGAGGGTGAGGAAATGAATGAAACCAACGTAAAAGCCATACAAAATGCATACATCAAGCAAGACGAAGAAAACTCCCATGCAATCCCCAATCTCCGAGATTACCTTGATATAAGACACGACGGAAGCCATGCCAACCACAACCAACCCTCAAAACAACCATCTTACAGATTTCATCCAATTGGTAAAGATGTGCCCCGGAGCCAACGAAGCTAAGGTGCATGTTGTTGAGAAAACACCTCCAATGGTCGACAAAGAGAAAGGGAAATACTATGTGTACCACAAGACCAAAACCCATGATAGGCAAATATTACAACAGCTAGTAAACTATGTCACCTTTAATCCAATCCGTCTTGAATGTCTGTTTAGTGATTTCCTGATAATACATGTCGTTTTGAGCGCCAACACAAGGATAGTGAGAGTTATAGGTTAGTGATTTTCTGATAATACATTTCATTTTGAAATTGAGTTTATGTTGTCCTTAGTTTTTTCCGAACTGGATATGAACCATAACTAAGGTGAAAACGATCATCCTTTACTGATTGGTCCCTGGAAAGGTATCGACCTTAACTACCTGCGTACAAAATAGTTTTGCACACCATAGTGTTTAAGATGAGCAAAACAGGCCTTAAATGGACCATAATTTTTCTCATAAAATCATAGCATTTTGTAGTATATTTTTCAAGAGTGTTTTTGCATAAATGAAATATGTGATCACATGTACTCCCCCCATGGAATATATAAAAACCATAAAAAGGGGTTGTTAGCACTCACCTTAATGGATGATTTGTGAACTAGATTCATGAGTGCGATTATCTTTGAGAAACAACTCGAGAAAACTTGAACTAGGAACAATCTAAATCGGGGCTGTTTTGGACTTGATTGAAAACCATAAAAAACTAGGAAATATCACAAAAAGATATCTACACAAAGTTGGCATAAGGTGGTGGTGGTTGGTAGTCGAAAATATAGGTAAAAGGTGATGGATATGGTGGTTTACGGTGGTGGAGTGGTGGTTATTGGTGTCGCGTTCCAATCCAATAAAAGAGAAAGAATGGAGAGGGAAGAGTAAGAGAGGAAGTAGCTGATGATTTGTGTATAAAATGAAGACACAAATACT
This sequence comes from Lactuca sativa, assembly GCF_002870075.4. Taxonomy (NCBI): domain Eukaryota; kingdom Viridiplantae; phylum Streptophyta; class Magnoliopsida; order Asterales; family Asteraceae; genus Lactuca; species Lactuca sativa. The sequence continues at coordinate 220,902,302 of NC_056627.2, forward strand.
TCCTTTTAAAGTATATGAGGCCTATCACATGCAACATGCACCCCTACCTTCATAGAAAGTCCAACAAACAATACACAACATGATTATACTAGAAGGAGAAGTGAGCCTCAACCAAGCAAACGGGGAAGTGAGGCAAGGGGATAAAAGACATGGGTCCGGGATCGAGAGGGAAGTATTGGCTGATTTTTCACTCTTCCAACCAAGCATGGTGGGGCCTAGTGATGTCATATTCTCAGAATGCTCTAAAACCTTCCTCGATTTGCATGCCAAGTTCTAGACGCCTAATTATTTTCCAAATTAGTGAACGATAGAGCCAAATTCAAAGATTTCAAAAACAAAAATTGATTAATTTTTCTAGATGTAGAACTCCGAGAAATCGTGTATTAAAATTCGCGTCTAAATGACCAGATACGTTTGATTTTTTGACTTTTGTAAATGTTGTTGTTATCTTATAGCTTTCGTATCATTTTCATATAGCATTCGTTTTGGACGTCCTTCATATTTTTTGGAAACAGGAAAACATGTACAAAGAGATCAGCGTGTTTGCATTGCTCACAACTTCTTAATAAAAAAATTCCTGTTTCTCAGATGTATTAACTAGGGTTGCAGTTTTTGCTATTTTGATTCGATTTTGATATTCCACTATTGAAAGTAAGATATTATCTCGTATCTGATTTTAGTTTTAATGCCACTACATATTTACAAACATATGTATTAAAGCTCAATACAACAGATTAAAAAAGGGTTGCCAGTGAACTGACTGCCCACAATTTTAGAACTAAATTATGGGATGTTATATATTATTGGGTACATGATTTTCAAGGTTCACTAGTCTATAGTGTTAGCCATGAATATTTTAACATCTTTATATATTCACATTATTCATGTGGACTTTCTCACATTTATCAGTTTTTTTATAACAACTTTTAATGATCTATATCATAGAAGATAAACCATTGCCATTGATATGGATAAACTCCCATTTAATGTTTCATGTGTGAAATTGAAAAAAGTCACAAATATAGTTATCATTAATAAATGAACTGTTACGTCATAGCTTTTATTGCAACAATTTTCATAATGGTCACACCTTCTTCACTATTATTAAGAACAAGAAAGGTCTCACAATCATATATATATTTGAGTGGATTGAATCCAATCCTTTCATCAGAAATCAGAAAGTGTGATTCAAATATAAGTTTTTTGGAGTTTAAAATGGATTTCCATGGCAATTACAACTCCGCAAAGAGGCATAAGTTAGATAAGGTAACTATCACTTCATTATTCTTTTTTGCTTATAATTAATTGTTAACTTTTATTTCATTATTTATTGGATAAAAATCAACTTAGTAGGAATTTAAAACAAGTGTTTCAATCAGTTCCTCACATTTCTAATTAGAATTGGCTACTTATTAACCCCCTGTACTTTTGTAGATCCCAGTGGCTCCAGCAAACATCGTGAAAAGAGATTGCAACAACTATTTTGAACAACTATTCAACAAGAACTCATCAAACCTTTATACTTTCGATTTGAATGAGTCGGAGCTCGTTTTAATGAGTTGTCGTAGTTGCTACCTTTATGTGATGGTGTGTGATTCCAACCCAAAATGCCCTAGATGTTTCAAGCGATGTTTACTTTATATCATTTGAAAGCTTTTGTTCTAATTACCTCAATGTTTCTCTTATATAAGTACCAAATAATATCCAAGGAATAATTTTGCGAACATTTTAAAGTTCTTCATAACAATCAATTATTTTCACTTCATACAAATTTATTTTATTTAATTTTTAATATGTGGAAATAAGATCATACTTTAGAAAGCGAAACCCAAGATATAAATCAATTACGAATTGATGATGTCGAAATGAGAAGTATTGGTGGAAATATAAATCAATCAAACTACATGTGACAACCCGATATTTCGACTCTATCTAATGACCTAAAAAGTCAATTATTGTAACCACTTTTGTGATAATGAAATTTAGTTCGAAAATAAAAACGTTCAAAAAGTTTCTATTTAATTACCTATTGTGATAGATGTCTTTAAACCGTGATCGTACATAAAAAGAACGCCCAAATCTGACTTTGTATATTGAAGTTATGATTTTTCCAAGTTTCGGCTAAGTAGCAGGCAGCTAAAAACTCGAATCGGAGATCGACCGACTTTTGGCCGGAATGACCTAAACGAAAATCGAAGGTCTCGACAATGGTAATTCAGCGGTAAAAAGTCTGGCAAAAACCGACGTCAGATAAAGAAGTTATGAATTTCTAAAGAAATTCCGTAAACACGACCTTTTAAAAATAAATAATAAAAATAATTTCAAAATTTGCCGACGGAATCTAAACGTAAGTTTTAGAGCGTAGTCTCACCTACGCGTCGATATAAAGACCATCGAAAACGGAATTCGTATGAAGAAGATATGAATTTTAGAAGTTTATTAATTAAAATAAATATAAATTTAATTATAAACTCTTGGTAATATCCGAAGAGGAGTCAGCAGATAAGGCCGAAGTACGCCCTGCGTACCCTCGTACGCCCCGCGTACTCAAATCCAAGGCCTCGGTTCGTCCACGTCGCCCCCTATGCGAGCTACGCCCCGTCCCATCCGAACTCCGGGGCAATCGAGGACTCGGTCATGCATGACGCACAGGTACGCCCCGCGTACCGAGGCCTCTCAGCCCCTATAAAAGGGATGCGAGGGTTCCGGGAAAACTTGCTCATTTCCTCTCGTTTTTCTTGCGTTTTGCCTCGTTTTCCGTGCCCGTGCTAACCCGAAGCCCTGGTCATTTTGACTAAGTCCCGAAGATCGTTTTTACTCCCGAGGATCCCGAGAATCCCGAGAAAAACCGTTTCCCGAGACGAAATTCTGCCCGGTTTCCATCTTGCTTTCTTCAAACCTTCAGGTGAGTTCATACCCCTACAACCACTTTAAATGCTTTTTAAACACTTTTAAGGGGGGGGGGGGGGAATACAAGTAAACATACGGTTATTATCGTGTATTTCATAAAGTTTCACTGTGCTCGTTTTTATCAAATGAATCACTTGTGATTCACCACTACTATGCGAAAACTCTTGTCATACTTTTCATGCACTAGATTTATACAAAGTATTTAGTAATTCCAAAGTATCCTTCGTTGCTAAACCGTTTTAATACATTTTAAAAACTTATGATTTGTGCATTGTCAAAACTTTGTGAAAAAGGATAATCTTTGCATACAAAACTATTACTTTAATACAGACTTAGTTGAGAATCCGTGAGACAAGTAACATCTTCAAATACTGCCTTTTGCTAGAAGGTATCGCTACAAGTCCTGTCTATAACCAGAGTCTCCCGTTCGGAGAACGTGTGAAATGTGTATAGATCTATACGGGAAGTCATGATCCCGCGCCCTGACTGTTAGCTACAGTCCGTCCTTTGGGGTGACAGTTTGTCATAACGCTACGACGCCTGAAGAACGTCGCTACAGGCATATTATGTTTAGTATGGTTATAAAACTCATCGGATATACAATTATTATAGTACTTCTGATCGAAGAATGAGTAGTTATTAGAACTATTCTTCATCTAACAAACTGAAATCTTCTAATAGGTTTTATTATATAAATCTATGCTTCAACCTTCTAAAGCATGTCTTTTGCTTTCGGTTTTTAGTCTGGGACATTAGGCTCACTATTACTTTAGGAAAATATGGGATTTTCCCTGTATACAAAACAAACAACTAATAGGAAAATAAGGGATTTTCTTGATTCAACTATCTATATTATTCAATACATATATTCTCATGCATTTCACACTTTTATAAGAAAATAAGGGATTTTCTTGGAAAACATACACTCAATTTGGAATGGCATACAAACTTTCTAAACCACTTATGAACTCACCAACTTAATTGTTGACACTTTCTCTTTAAAATAACTTGTATTCTCAGGGAACCGCTAAGCAGGTTTGGAAATCAACTTTTGGGGATTAACGCGCTGGCGTTAATTACTTCTTTTGAAAGATGTTTATGCATTTATCTTTTTGAGCATGTAATGAATACAATGATGTAAATATTTTTAAAACCTTTATATATATGGTGGTGTGTACTTTCCTTTCTATGAACTGTTATGATACTGAATATGACGTCCTCCGCCCCCGAACGTTTCCGCCGTTCTGGTTTGGGGGTGTGACACTACAAGAAATAGGAGGATATTTCTTTTAATGTTTATGTGTCTAATTTTCCTCACTCGACCAATGTGAATGGCCTATGGATGCTTTGTGAACGTGTAACTTCCTAATTATCAAAATAAATTTATCATTTTTAACCTAGCACAAACACTCATTTTCATAAGGGTACATTCAAAGCAAAACCATTTGTTCATAAACCAAAATCCATAAAAGCAGATTTATCACAAAAGTGTCATGGAATCTCAAATCATGAAACCACCTATATGAGTGTAATCACACCTTCACCTTTCCACGATCTGATGAAGTACCTGAAACTTAATTTACAACTATAATCAAAAGCTTATAAATTACCCCAAAATATGTCACACAACAATACACGTATAATGGATGCACATAATGGTTATCAAAATAAGGCTTGTTTTCCCCTTTTTCCTACAACATCAAGCTGGTATGCTCCATTTGGCTTACAACATCATGTTCGTCCGCCTGAATATCTTGGCCTTCAACAAACAATTGGCCTACCCTCTTATCCATAATATGTCAAAATATCTTTGAAACAGACAACAACCAAACTCACAACTACAAAAAGGAACACAATAGAGCTCCCAGAATCAACCATACATCCTGTAAGCATCAATATATAACCAAGTGTATGGAAACCCGTATTACTTTTAGTAGTTAACGACGTACGATGGTTCTCCACACTCTCACATGGAAAACCGACTGAGAAACACTAGTTCTGCGTTTTGCCAGGAGCTCTTGCAGTATAAGTTTAACATCCCACTCTGGCACGTATCACAATATTGTCATTTTGGGCTCCCGGCACGAAAACTTCCCAGGGCGTCACCCATCCCTGGATTGCTCTCGGCCGGGAATGCTTAACTGTCGAGTTCTTATGGAATCTGTTGCCCTCACGGCTTTAAAACGTGTTTTGATAGGGATGGTATCCATACCCCTTATAAGGAATGTTTTGTTCTCCTTACTAGCCAATGTGGGATCAGGTGCGACCCACCTTCACCCCCCATTAGAGGGTTCGATGTCTAGGTCGAACACATCGACCCATGCCCTAGCTCTGATACCATTTGTAACACCCCCTCTAGCAGGTATCATAATATTGTGTGTTGCACTTGATCCCACATCAGCTGGAAAGGAGAACGAAACATTCCTTGTAAGGGGTGTGGATACCTTCCCTATCTAAACGCGTTTTAAAGTCGTGAGGGCATCAGATCCCATAAGAACTCTACAGTTAAGCGTGCCCGGGCAAGGGCAATCCAAGGATGGGTGACCCCTGGGAAGATTTCACGTCGGGAACCCAAAACGTACAACATTATGATACGTGTCATAGCGGGATGTTACAATAACATCCAACACTCGACGATGATACCAAACTTCCCCAAGTATGATCGAAAAACTGACATCAATGAGCACATCGATACCGCTTTGGTGGACAATGACATCACTGTCGATGGACAACCACTTCATTTGAGCGTATTTCCTGATTACGCTATTAGGAAATGCCAAAAGGTGCTTCAAGGCGATGTGACCAGGCATCATCTCGAGTTTCAAACAGTTATGTCACCTTTTCCTCAACAATTTCATTTAACTGACGAAAGGTAAGGGAGATGAGAACTCCATAATAGAATGTAAGCAAAAAGAAGGAGAGTCAATATGGGCATATGACCATAGATTAAACTTGGCGACACTCAACGTCCCGGGCCATGAAGAGTTCCTTGTAATTGGCACCTAAACCCAAGGTCTACTCCGAGGCTTTTTGCAAAAGAAGATGTAGAGGATGCTACCTGAGTCGAGAGACGAGTTCAATTATAGAATTGAGAAATACCTTCGATAGATCGAGGGTGAGGAAATGAATGAAACCAATGTAAAAGCCATACAAAATGTATACATCAAACAAGACGAAGAATACTCCCACGCAATCCCCAACCTCCTAGATCACCTTGATATAATACACGATGGAAGCCATGCCAACCACAACCAACCCTCAAAACAACCATCTTACAGATTTCATCCAACTGGTAAAGATGAGCCCCGGAGACAACGAAGCTAAGGTGCATGTAGTTGAGAAAACACCTCCAATGGTCGACAAAGAGAAAGGGAAATACTATGTGTACCACAAGACCAAAACCCATGATACACAAATATTACAACAACTAGTAAACTATGTCACCTTTAATCCAATCCGTCTTGAATGTCTGTTTAGTGATTTCCTGATAATACATGTCGTTTTGAGCGCCAACACAAGGATAGTGAGAGTTATAGGTTAGTGATTTTCTAATAATACATTTCATTTTGAAATTGAGTTTATGTTGTCCTTAGTTTTTTCCTGACTGGATATGACCTTAACTAAGGTGAAAACGATCATCCTTTACTGATTGGTCCGAAAAGGGCTGCAACAAATATGCAATTCCGAAACAAATCATAATAAATTGTATAAATAATTTATGAAAAAGTACGAGTAGTCCCTGGAAAGGTATCGACCTTAACTACCTGCGTACAAAACAGTTTTGCAAACCATTGTGTTTAAGATAAGCAAAACAGGCCTTAAATGGACCATAATTTTTCACATAAAATCGTAGCATTTTGTAGTATATTTTTCAAGAGTGTTTTTGCATAAATGAAATATGTGATCACATGTACTCCCCCCATGGAATATATAAAAACCATAAAAAAGGGGTTGTTAGCACTCGCCTTAATGGATGATTTGTGAACTAGATTCGTGAGTGCGGTTATCTTTGAGAAACACCTCGAGAAAACTTGAACTAGGAACAATCTAAATCGGGGCTGTTTTGGACTTGATTGAAACCCATAAAAAACTAGGATATATCAAAAAAAGATATCAACACAAATTTGGCATAAGGTGGTCGTGGTTGGTAGTCGAAAATATAGGTAAAAGGAGATGGATATGGTGGTTTACGGTGGTGGAGTGGTGGTTATTGGTGTCGTGTTCCAAACCAATAAAAGAGAAAGAATGGAGAGGGAAGAGTAAGAGAGGAAGTGGCTGATGATTTGTGTCTAAAATGAAGACACAAATACTTCCTTTTAAAGTATATGAGGCCTATCAAATGCAACATGCACCCCTACCTTCATAGAAAGTCCAACAAACAATACACAACATGATTATACTAGAAGGAGAAGTGAGCGTCAACTAAGCAAACGGGGAAGTGAGGCAAGGGGATAAAAGACATGGGTCCGGGATCAAGAGGGAAGTATTGGCTGATTTTTCACTCTTCCAACCAAGCATGGTGGGGCCTAGTGATGTCATATTCTCAAAATGCTCTAAAACCTTCCTCGATTTGCATGCCAAGTTCCAGACGCCTAATTATTTTCCAAATTAGTGAACGATAGAGCTGAATTCAAAGATTTCAAAAACAAAAATTGATTAATTTTTCTAGATGTAGAACTCCGAGAAATTGTGTTTTCAGATTCGCGTCTAAATGACCAGATACGTTCGATTTTTTGACTTTTGTAAATGTTGTTGTTTCCTTATAACTTTCGTATCTTTTTCATATAGGATTCGTTTTGGACGTCCTTGATATTTTAGGAAACGGGAAAACATGTACAAAGAGATCAGCGTGTTTGCTTTGCTCACAACTTCTTATTAAAAAAATTCCTGTTTCTAAGATGTATTAACTAGGGTTGCAGTTTATGCTATTTTGATTTGATTTTGATATTCCACTATTGAAAGTAAGATATTATCTTGTATCTGATTTTAGTTGTAATGCCACTACATATTTACAAACATATGTATTAAAGCTCAATACATCAGATGAAAAAAGGGTTGCCAGTGAACTGACTGCCCACAATTTTAGAACTAAATTGTGGGATATTATATATTATTGGGTACATGATTTTTCAAGGTTCACTAGTCTATAGTGTTAGCCATGAATATTTTTCTTTTTATGCATATAATTTTTTATAACATCTTTATATATTCACATTATTCATGTGGACTTTTTCACATTTATCTGTTTTTTTATAACAACTCTTAATGATCTATATCATAGAAGATAAACCATTGCCATTGATATGGATAAACTCCCATTTAATGTTTCATGTGTGAAATTGAAAAAAGTCAAAAATATAGCTATCATGAATAAATGAACTGTTACGTCATAGCTTTTATTGAAACAATTTTCATAATGATCACACCTTCTTCACTATTATATAAGAACAACAAAGGTCTCACAATCATATATATATATATATATATATATATATATATATATATATATATATATATATTTGAGTGGATTGAATCCAATCCTTTCATCAGAAATCAGAAAGTGTGATTCAAATATAAGTTTTTTGGAGTTTAAAATGGATTTCCATGGCAATTACAACTCCGCAAAGAGGCAGAAGTTAGATAAGGTAACTATCACTTCATTATTCTTTTTCGCTTATAATTAATCGTTAACTTTTATTTCATTATTTATTGGATAAAAATCAACTTAGTAGGAATTTAAAACAAGTGTTTCAATCAATTCCTCAAATTTCTAATTAGAATTGGCTACTTATCAACCCTTTGTACTTTTGTAGATCCCAGTGGCTCCAGCAAACAACGTGAAAAGAGATTGCAACAACTATTTTGAACAACTATTCAAAAAGAACTCATCAAACCTTTATACTTTCGACTTGAATGAGTCGGAGCTCGTTTTAGTGAGTTGTCGTAGTTGCTACCTTTATGTGATGGTGTGTGATTCCAACCCAAAATGCCCTAGACGTTTCAAGCGATGTTTACTTTATATGATTTGAAAACTTTTGTTCTAATTACCTCAATGTTTCTCTTATATAAGTACCAAATAATATCCAAGGAATAATTTTGCTAACATTTTAAAGTTCTTCGTAACAATCAATTATTTTCACTTCATACAAATTTATTTTATTTCATTTTTAATATGTGGAAATAAGATCATACTTTAGAAAGCGAAACCCAAGATATAAATCAATTACGAATTTATGATGCCGAAATGAGAAGTATTGGCGGAAATATAAATCAATCAAACTACAAGAAATAGGAGGATATTTCTTTTAATGTTTATGTGTCTAATTTTCCTCACTCGACCAGTGTGAATGGCTTGTGGATGCTTTGTGAACATGTAACTTCCTAAATTTCAAAATAAATTTATCATTTTTAAACTAGCACAAACACTCATTTTCATAAAGGTACATTCAAAGCAAAACCATTTGTTCATAAACCAAACTCCATAAAGCAGATTTATCACAAAAGTTTCATGGAATCTCAAATCATGAAACCACTTATATGAGTGTACAATCACACCTTCACCTTCCCACGATCTGATGAAGTACCTGAAACAATTAATTTACAACTATAATCAAAAGCTTATTAATTACCCCAAAATATGTCACACAACAATACACGTATAATGCATGCACATAATGGTTATCAAAATAAGGCTTGTTTTCCCCTTTGGCCTACAACATCAAGCTGGTATGCTCCATTTGGCTTACAACATCATGTTCGTCCGCCTGAATATCTTGGCCTTCAACAAACAATTGGCCTACCCTCTTATCCATAATATGTCAAAATATCTTTGACACAGACAACAACCAAACTCACAACTTCAAAAAAAAGAACACAATTGAGCTCCCAGAATCAACCATACATCTCGTAAGCATCAATATATAACCAAGTGTATGGAAACCCGTATTACTTTTAGTAGTTAACGATGTACGATTGTTTTCCACACTCTCATATGGAAAACCAACTGAGAAACACTAGTTCTTTGTTTTGCCAGGAGCTCTTGCAGTATAAGTTTAACATCCCACTCTGGCACGTATCACAATATTGTCATTTTGGGCTCTCGGCACGAAAACTTCCCAAGGGGTCACCCATCCCTGGATTGCTCTCGGCCGGTAACGCTTAACTGTCGAGTTCTTATGGGATCTGCTGCCCTCACGTCTTTAAAACGTGTTTTGATGGGGAAGGTATCCACACCCCTTATAAGGAATGTTTTGTTCTCCTTCCTAGCCAATGTGGGATCAGGTGCGACCCACCTTCACCCCCCCATTATAGGGTTCGATGTCCACGTCGAACACATCGACCCATGCCCTAGCTCTGATACCATTTGTAACACCCCCTCTAGCAGGTATCATAATATTGTGTGTTGCACTTGATCCCACATCGGCTGGAAAGGAGAACGAAACATTCCTTATAAGGGGTGTGGATACCTTCCCTATCTAAACGCGTTTTAAAGCCGTGAGGGCATCAGATCCCATAAGAACTCTACAGTTAAGCGTACCCGGGCAAGGGCAATCCAAGGATGGGTGACCCCTGGGAAGATTTCACGTCGGGAACCCAAAACGGACAATATTATGATACGTGTCATAGCGGGATGTTACAATAACATCCAACACTCGACGATGATACCAAACTTCCCCAAGTATGATGGAAAAACTGACATCAATGAGCACATCGATACCGCTTGGTGGACAATGACATCACTATCGATGGACAACCACTTCATTTGAGCGTATTTCCTGATTACGCTATTAGGAAATGCCAAAAGGTGCTTCAAGGCGATGTGACCAGGCATCATCTCGAGTTTCAAACAGTTATGTCACCTTTTCCTCAACAATTTCATTTAACTGACGAAAGGTAAGGGAGATGAGAACTCCATAATAGAATGTAAGCAAAAAGAAGGAGAGTCAATATGGGCATATGACCATAGATTAAACTTTGCGACACTCAACGTCCCGGGCCATGAAGAGTTCCTTGTAATTGGCACCTAAACCCAAGGTCTACTCCGAGGCTTTTTGCAAAAGAAGATGTAGAGGATGCTACCTCAGTCGAGAGACGAGTTCAATTATAGAATAGAGAAATACCTTCGATAGATCGAGGGTGAGGAAATGAATGAAACCAACGTAAAAGCCATACAAAACATATACATCAAACAAGACGAAGAATACTCCCACGCAATCCCCAACCTCCGAGATCACCTTAATATAAGACACGATGGAAGCCATGCCAACCACAACCAACCCTCAAAACAACCATCTTACAGATTTCATCCAATTGGTAAAGATGAGCCCCGGAGACAACGAAGCTAAGGTGCATGTAGTTGAGAAAACACCTCCAATGGTCGACAAAGAGAAAGGGAAATACTATGTGTACCACAAGACCAAAACCCATGATACGCAAATATTACAACAGCTAGTAAACTATGTCACCTTTAATCCAATCCGTCTTGAATGTCTGTTTAGTGATTTCCTGATAATACATGTCGTTTTGAGCGCCAACACAAGCATAGTGAGAGTTATAGGTTAGTGATTTTCTGATAATACATTTCATTTTGAAATTGAGTTTATGTTGTCCTTAGTTTTTTCCTGACTGGATATGACCTTAACTAAGGTGAAAACGATCATCCTTTACGGATTGGTCCGAAAAGGGCTGCAACAAATATGCAATTCCGAAACAAATCATAATAAATTGTATAAATAATGTATGAAAAAGTACGAGTAGTCCCTGGAAAGGTATCGACCTTAACTACCTGCGTACAAAACAGTTTTGCAAACCATTGTGTTTAAGATGAGCAAAACAGGCCTTAAATGGACCATAATTTTTCACATAAAATCGTAGCATTTTGTAGTATATTTTTCAAGAGTGTTTTTGCATAAATGAAATATGTGATCACATGTACTCCCCCCATGGAATATATAAAAACCATAAAAAAGGGGTTGTTAGCACTCACCTTAATGGATGATTTGTGAACTAGATTCGTGAGTGCGGTTATCTTTGAGAAACACCTCGAGAAAACTTGAACTAGGAACAATCTAAATCGGGGTTGTTTTGGACTTGATTGAAACCCATAAAAAACTAGGATATATCAAAAAAAGATATCAACACAAAGTTGGCATAAGGTGGTCGTGGTTGGTAGTCGAAAATATAGGTAAAAGGAGATGGATATGGTGGTTTATGGTGGTGGAGTGGTGGTTATTGGTGTCGCGTTCCAAACCAATAAAAGAGAAAGAATGGAGAAGGAAGAGTAAGAGAGGAAGTGGCTGATGATTTGTGTCTAAAATGAAGACACAAATACTTCCTTTTAAACTATATGAGGCCTATCACATGCAACATGCACCCCTACCTTCATAGAAAGTCCAACAAACAATACACAACATGATTATACTAGAAGGAGAAGTGAGCGTCAACTAAGCAAACGGGGAAGTGAGGCAAGGGGATAAAAGACATGGGTCCGGGATCAAGAGGGAAGTATTGGCTGATTTTTCACTCTTCCAACCAAGCATGGTGGGGCCTAGTGATGTCATATTCTCAAAATGCTCTAAAACCTTCCTCGATTTGCATGCCAAGTTCCAGACGCCTAATTATTTTCCAAATTAGTGAACGATAGAGCCGAATTCAAAGATTTCAAAAACAAAAATTGAGTAATTTTTCTAGACGTAGAACTCCGAGAAATTGTGTTTTAAGATTCGCGTCTAAATGACCAGATACGTTCGATTTTTTGACTTTTGTAAATGTTGTTCCTTATAACTTTCGTATCTTTTTCATATAGGATTTGTTTTGGACGTCCTTGATATTTTAGGAAACGGGAAAACATGTACAAAGAGATCAGCGTGTTTGCTTTGCTCACAACTTCTTAATAAAAAAATTCCTATTTCTAAGATGTATTAACTAGGGTTGCAGTTTATGCTATTTTGATTCGATTTTGATATTCCACTATTGAAAGTAAGATATTATCTTGTATCTGATTTTAGTTGTAATGCCACTACATATTTACAAACATATGTATTAAAGCTCAATACATCAGATCAAAAAAGGGTTGCCAGTGAACTGATTGCCCACAATTTTAGAACTAAATTGTGGGATGTTATATATTATTGGGTACATGATTTTTCAAGGTTCACTAGTCTATAGTGTTAGCCATGAATATTTTTCTTTTTATGCATATAATTTTTGATAACATCTTTATATATTCACATTATTCATGTGGAGTTTTTCACATTTATCAGTTTTTTTATAACAACTCTTAATGATCTATATCATAGAAGATAAACCGTTGCCATTGATATGGATAAACTCCCATTTAATGTTTCATGTGTGAAATTGAAAAAAGTCAAAAATATAGTTATCATGAATAAATGAACTGTTACGTCGTAGCTTTTATTGAAACAATTTTCATAATGATCACACCTTCTTCACTATTATATAAGAACAAGAAAGGTCTCACAATCATATATATATATATATATATATATATATATATATATATATATATATATATATATATATATATATATATATATTTGAGTGGATTGAATCCAATCCTTTCATCAGAAATCAGAAAGTGTGATTCAAATATAAGTTTTTTGGAGTTTAAAATGGATTTCCATGGCAATTACAACTCCGCAAAGAGGCAGAAGTTAGATAAGGTAACTATCACTTCATTATTTTTTTTCGCTTATAATTAATCGTTAACTTTTATTTCATTATTTATTGGATAAAATCAACTTAGTAGGAATTTAAAACAAGTGTTTCAATCAATTCCTCACATTTCTAATTAGAATTGGCTACTTATCAACCCTTTGTACTTTTGTAGATCCCAGTGGCTCCAGCAAACAACGTGAAAAGAGATTGCAACAACTATTTTGAACAACTATTCAAAAAGAACTCATCAAACCTTTATACTTTCGATTTGAATGAGTCGGAGCTCGTTTTAGTGAGTTGTCGTAGTTGCTACCTTTATGTGATGGTGTGTGATTCCAACCCAAAATGCCCTAGACGTTTCAAGCGATGTTTACTTTATATGATTTGAAAGCTTTTGTTCTAATTACCTCAATGTTTCTCTTATATAAGTACCAAATAATATCCAAGGAATAATTTTGCGAACATTTTAAAGTTCTTCGTAACAATCAATTATTTTCACTTCATACAAATTTATTTTATTTCATTTTTAATATGTGGAAATAAGATCATACTTTAGAAAGCGAAACCCAAGATATAAATCAATTACGAATTTATGATGTCGAAATGAGAAGTATTGGCGGAAATATAAATCAATCAAACTACAAGAAATAGGAGGATATTTCTTTTAATGTTTATGTGTCTAATTTTCCTCACTCGACCAGTGTGAATGGCTTGTGGATGCTTTGTGAACATGTAACTTCCTAAATTTCAAAATAAATTTATCATTTTTAAACTAGCACAAACACTCATTTTCATAAAGGTACATTCAAAGCAAAACCATTTGTTCATAAACCAAACTCCATAAAGCAGATTTATCACAAAAGTTTCATGGAATCTCAAATCATGAAACCACTTATATGAGTGTACAATCACACCTTCACCTTCCCACGATCTGATGAAGTACCTGAAACAATTAATTTACAACTATAATCAAAAGCTTATTAATTACCCCAAAATATGTCACACAACAATACACGTATAATGCATGCACATAATGGTTATCAAAATAAGGCTTGTTTTCCCCTTTGGCCTACAACATCAAGCTGGTATGCTCCATTTGGCTTACAACATCATGTTCGTCCGCCTGAATATCTTGGCCTTCAACAAACAATTGGCCTACCCTCTTATCCATAATATGTCAAAATATCTTTGACACAGACAACAACCAAACTCACAACTTCAAAAAAAAGAACACAATTGAGCTCCCAGAATCAACCATACATCTCGTAAGCATCAATATATAACCAAGTGTATGGAAACCCGTATTACTTTTAGTAGGTAACGATGTTCGATTGTTTTCCACACTCTCATATGGAAAACCAACTGAGAAACACTAGTTCTTCGTTTTGCCAGGAGCTCTTGCAGTATAAGTTTAACATCCCACTCTGGCACGTATCACAATATTGTCATTTTGGGCTCTCGGCACGAAAACTTCCCAAGGGGTCACCCATCCCTGGATTGCTCTCGGCCGGTAACGCTTAACTGTCGAGTTCTTATGGGATCTGCTGCCCTCACGGATTTAAAACGTGTTTTGATGGGGAAGGTATCCACACCCCTTATAAGGAATGTTTTGTTCTCCTTCCTAGCCAATGTGGGATCAGGTGCGACCCACCTTCACCCCCCCCCCCATTATAGGGTTCGATGTCCACGTCGAACACATTGACCCATGCCTTAGCTCTGATACCATTTGTAACACCCCCTCTAGCAGGTATCATAATATTGTGTGTTGCACTTGATCCCACATCGGCTGGAAAGGAGAACGAAACATTCCTTATAAGGGGTGTGGATACCTTCCCTATCTAAACGCGTTTTAAAGCCGTGAGGGCATCAGATCCCATAAGAACTCTACAGTTAAGCGTGCCCGGGCAAGGGCAATCCAAGGATGGGTGACCCCTGGGAAGATTTCACGTCGGGAACCCAAAACGGACAATATTATGATACGTGTCATAGCGGGATGTTACAATAACATCCAACACTCGACGATGATACCAAACTTCCCCAAGTATGATGGAAAAACTGACATCAATGAGCACATCGATACCGCTTGGTGGACAATGACATCACTATCGATGGACAACCACTTCATTTGAGCGTATTTCCTGATTACGCTATTAGGAAATGCCAAAAGGTGCTTCAAGGCGATGTGACCAGGCATTATCTCGAGTTTCAAACAGTTATGTCACCTTTTCCTCAACAATTTCATTTAACTGACGAAAGGTAAGGGAGATGAGAACTCCATAATAGAATGTAAGCAAAAAGAAGGAGAGTCAATATGGGCATATGACCATAGATTAAACTTGGCGACACTCAACGTCCCGGGCCATGAAGAGTTCCTTGTAATTGGCACCTAAACCCAAGGTCTACTCCGAGGCTTTTTGCAAAAGAAGATGTAGAGGATGCTACCTCAGTCGAGAGACGAGTTCAATTATAGAATTGAGAAATACCTTCGATAGATCGAGGGTGAGGAAATGAATGAAACCAACGTAAAAGCCATACAAAACGTATACATCAAACAAGACGAAGAATACTCCCACGCAATCCCCAACCTCCGAGATCACCTTAATATAAGACACGATGGAAGCCATGCCAACCACAACCAACCCTCAAAACAACCATCTTACAGATTTCATCCAATTAGTAAAGATGAGCCCCGGAGACAACGAAGCTAAGGTGCATGTAGTTGAGAAAACACCTCCAATGGTCGACAAAGAGAAAGGGAAATACTATGTGTACCACAAGACCAAAACCCATGATACGCAAATATTACAACAACTAGTAAACTATGTCACCTTTAATCCAATCCGTCTTGAATGTCTGTTTAGTGATTTCCTGATAATACATGTCGTTTTGAGCGCCAACAAAAGGATAGTGAGAGTTATAGGTTAGTGATTTTCTGATAATACATTTCATTTTGAAATTGAGTTTATGTTGTCCTTAGTTTTTTCCTGACTGGATATGACCTTAACTAAGGTGAAAACGATCATCCTTTACGGACTGGTCCGAAAAGGGCTGCAACAAATATGCAATTCCGAAACAAATCATAATAAATTGTATAAATAATGTATGAAAAAGTACGAGTAGTCCCTGGAAAGGTATCGACCTTAACTACCTGCGTACAAAACAGTTTTGCAAACCATTGTGTTTAAGATGAGCAAAACAGGCCTTAAATGGACCATAATTTTTCACATAAAATCGTAGCATTTTGTAGTATATTTTTCAAGAGTGTTTTTGCATAAATGAAATATGTGATCACATGTACTCCCCCCATGGAATATATAAAAACCATAAAAAAGGGGTTGTTAGCACTCACCTTAATGGATGATTTGTGAACTAGATTCGTGAGTGCGGTTATCTTTGAGAAACACCTCGAGAAAACTTGAACTAGGAACAATCTAAATCGGGGCTGTTTTGGACTTGATTGAAACCCATAAAAAACTAGGATATATCAAAAAAAGATATCAACACAAAGTTGGCATAAGGTGGTCGTGGTTGGTAGTCGAAAATATAGGTAAAAGGAGATGGATATGGTGGTTTATGGTGGTGGAGTGGTGGTTATTGGTGTCGCGTTCAAAACCAATAAAAGAGAAAGAATGGAGAGGGAAGAGTAAGAGAGGAAGTGGCTGATGATTTGTGTCTAAAATGAAGACACAAATACTTCCTTTTAAAGTATATGATGCCTATCACATGCAACATGCACCCCTACCTTCATAGAAAGTCCAACAAACAATACACAACATGATTATACTAGAAGGAGAAGTGAGTGTCAACTAAGCAAACGGGGAAGTGAGGCAAGGGGATAAAAGACATGGGTCCGAGATCAAGAGGGAAGTATTGGCTGATTTTTCACTCTTCCAACCAAGCATGGTGGGGCCTAGTGATGTCATATTCTCAAAATGCTCTAAAACCTTCCTCGATTTGCATGCCAAGTTCCAGACGCCTAATTATTTTCCAAATTAGTGAACGATAGAGCCGAATTCAAAGATTTCAAAAACAAAAATTGAGTAATTTTTCTAGACGTAGAACTCCGAGAAATTGTGTTTTAAGATTCGCGTCTAAATGACCAGATACGTTCGATTTTTTGACTTTTGTAAATGTTGTTGTTTCCATATAACTTTCGTATCTTTTTCATATAGGATTTGTTTTGGACGTCCTTGATATTTTAGGAAACGGGAAAACATGTACAAAGAGATCAGTGTGTTTGCTTTGCTCACAACTTCTTAATAAAAAAATTCCTATTTCTAAGATGTATTAACTAGGGTTGCAGTTTATGCTATTTTGATTCGATTTTGATATTCCACTATTGAAAGTAAGATATTATCTTGTATCTGATTTTAGTTGTAATGCCACTACATATTTACAAACATATGTATTAAAGCTCAATACATCAGATCAAAAAAGGGTTGCCAGTGAACTGATTGCCCACAATTTTAGAACTAAATTGTGGGATGTTATATATTATTGGGTACATGATTTTTCAAGGTTCACTAGTCTATAGTGTTAGCCATGAATATTTTTCTTTTTATGCATATAATTTTTGATAACATCTTTATATATTCACATTATTCATGTGGACTTTTTCACATTTATCAGTTTTTTTATAACAACTCTTAATGATCTATATCATAGAAGATAAACCGTTGCCATTGATATGGATAAACTCCCATTTAATGTTTCATGTGTGAAATTGAAAAAAGTCAAAAATATAGTTATCATGAATAAATGAACTGTTACGTCGTAGCTTTTATTGAAACAATTTTCATAATGATCACACCTTCTTCACTATTATATAAGAACAAGAAAGGTCTCACAATCATATATATATATATATATATATATATATATATATATATATATATATATATATGTATATATTTGAGTGGATTGAATCCAATTCTTTCATCAGAAATCAGAAAGTGTGATTCAAATATAAGTTTTTTGGAGTTTAAAATGGATTTCCATGGCAATTACAACTCCGCAAAGAGGCAGAAGTTAGATAAGGTAACTATCACTTCATTATTTTTTTTCGCTTATAATTAATCGTTAACTTTTATTTCATTATTTATTGGATAAAAATCAACTTAGTAGGAATTTAAAACAAGTGTTTCAATCAATTCCTCACATTTCTAATTAGAATTGGCTACTTATCAACCCTTTGTACTTTTGTAGATCCCAGTGGCTCCAGCAAACAACGTGAAAAGAGATTGCAACAACTATTTTGAACAACTATTCAAAAAGAACTCATCAAACCTTTATACTTTCGATTTGAATGAGTCGGAGCTCGTTTTAGTGAGTTGTCGTAGTTGCTTCCTTTATGTGATGGTGTGTGATTCCAACCCAAAATGCCCTAGACGTTTCAAGCGATGTTTACTTTATATGATTTGAAAGCTTTTGTTCTAATTACCTCAATGTTTCTCTTATATAAGTACCAAATAATATCCATGGAATAATTTTGCGAACATTTTAAAGTTCTTCGTAACAATCAATTATTTACACTTCATACAAATTTATTTTATTTCATTTTTAATATGTGGAAATAAGATCATACTTTAGAAAGCGAAACCCAAGATATAAATCAATTACGAATTTATGATGTCGAAATGAGAAGTATTGGCGGAAATATAAATCAATCAAACTACAAGAAATAGGAGGATATTTCTTTTAATGTTTATGTGTCTAATTTTCCTCACTCGACCAGTGTGAATGGCTTGTGGATGCTTTGTGAACATGTAACTTCCTAAATTTCAAAATAAATTTATCATTTTTAAACTAGCACAAACACTCATTTTCATAAAGGTACATTCAAAGCAAAACCATTTGTTCATAAACCAAAATCCATAAAGCAGATTTATCACAAAAGTTTCATGGAATCTCAAATCATGAAACCACTTATATGAGTGTACAATCACACCTTCACCTTCCCACGATCTGATGAAGTACCTGAAACAATTAATTTACAACTATAATCAAAAGCTTATTAATTACCCCAAAATATGTCACACAACAATACACGTATAATGCATGCACATAATGGTTATCAAAATAAGGCTTGTTTTCCCCTTTGGCCTACAACATCAAGCTGGTATGCTCCATTTGGCTTACAACATCATGTTCGTCCGCCTGAATATCTTGGCCTTCAACAAACAATTGGCCTACCCTCTTATCCATAATATGTCAAAATATCTTTGACACAGACAACAACCAAACTCACAACTTCAAAAAAAAGAACACAATTGAGCTCCCAGAATCAACCATACATCTCGTAAGCATCAATATATAACCAAGTGTATGGAAACCCGTATTACTTTTAGTAGTTAACGATGTACGATTGTTTTCCACACTCACATATGGAAAACCAACTGAGAAACATTAGTTCTTCGTTTTGCCAGGAGCTCTTGCAGTATAAGTTTAACATCCCACTCTGGCACGTATCACAATATTGTCATTTTGGGCTCTCGGCACGAAAACTTCCCAAGGGGTCACCCATCCCTGGATTGCTCTCGGCCGGTAACGCTTAACTGTCGAGTTCTTATGGGATCTGCTGCCCTCACGGCTTTAAAACGTGTTTTGATGGGGAAGGTATCCACACCCCTTATAAGGAATGTTTTGTTCTCCTTCCTAGCCAATGTGGGATCAGGTGCGACCCACCTTCACCCCCCCATTATAGGGTTCGATGTCCACGTCGAACACATCGACCCATGCCCTAGCTCTGATACCATTTGTAACACCCCCTCTAGCAGGTATCATAATATTGTGTGTTGCACTTGATCCCACATCGGCTGGAAAGGAGAACGAAACATTCCTTATAAGGGGTGTGGATACCTTCCCTATCTAAACGCGTTTTAAAGCCGTGAGGGCATCAGATCCCATAAGAACTCTACAGTTAAGCGTGCTCGGGCAAGGGCAATCCAAGGATGGGTGACCCCTGGGAAGATTTCACGTCGGGAACCCAAAACGGACAATATTATGATACGTGTCATAGCGGGATGTTACAATAACATCAACCACTCGACGATGATACCAAACTTCCCCAAGTATGATGGAAAAACTGACATCAATGAGCACATCGATACCGCTTGGTGGACAATGACATCACTGTCGATGGACAACCACTTCATTTGAGCGTATTTCCTGATTACGCTATTAGGAAATGCCAAAAGGTGCTTCAAGGCGATGTGACCAGGCATCATCTCGAGTTTCAAACAGTTATGTCACCTTTTCCTCAACAATTTCATTTAACTGACGAAAGGTAAGGGAGATGAGAACTCCATAATAGAATGTAAGCAAAAAGAAGGAGAGTCAATATGGGCATATGACCATAGATTAAACTTGGCGACACTCAACGTCCCGGGCCATGAAGAGTTCCTTGTAATTGGCACCTAAACCCAAGGTCTACTCCGAGGCTTTTTGCAAAAGAAGATGTAGAGGATGCTACCTCAGTCGAGAGACGAGTTCAATTATAGAATTGAGAAATACCTTCGATAGATCGAGGGTGAGGAAATGAATGAAACCAACGTAAAAGCCATACAAAAGGTATACATCAAGCAAGACGAAGAATACTCCCACGCAATCCCCAACCTCCGAGATCACCTTGATATAAGACACGATGGAAGCCATGCCAACCACAACCAACCCTCAAAACAACCATCTTACAGATTTCATCCAATTGGTAAAGATGAGCCCCGGAGACAACGAAGCTAAGGTGCATGTAGTTGAGAAAACACCTCCAATGGTCGACAAAGAGAAAGGGAAATACTATGTGTACCACAAGACCAAATCCCATGATAGGCAATATTACAACAGCTAGTAAACTATGTCACCTTTAATCCAATCTGTCTTGAATGTCTGTTTAGTGATTTCTTGATAACACATGTGGTTTTGAGCGCCAACACAAGGTTAGTGAGAGTTATAGGTTAGTGATTTTCTGATAATACATTTCATTTTGAAATTGATTTTATGCTGTCCTTAGTTTTTTCCTGACTAGATATGAACCTTAACTAAGGTGAAAACAATCATCCTTTACTGATTGGTCCGAAAAGGGCTGCAACAAATATGCAATTTTGAAACAAATCATAATAAATTGTTTAAATAATGTATGAAAAAGTACGAGTAGTCCCTGGAAAGGTATCGACCTTAAATACCAGCGTACAAAATAGTTTTGGAAACCATAGTGTTTAAGATGAGCAAAACAGGCCTTAAATGGACCATAATTTTTCACATAAAATCGTAGCATTTTGTAGTATATTTTTCAAGAGTGTTTTTGCATAAATGAAATATGTGATCACATGTACTCCCCCCATGGAATATATAAAAACCTTAAATTTGTGAACTAGATTCGTGAGTGCGGTTATCATTGAGAGACACCTCGTGAAAACGTGAACTAGGAACATTCTAAATCGGGGCTGTTTTGGACTTGATTGAAACCCATAAAAAGCTAGGAAATTTCACAAAAAGATATCAACACAAAGTTGGCATAAGGTGATGGTGGTTGGTCGTCGAAAATATAGGTAAAAGGAGATGGAAATTGTGGTTTACGGTGGTGGAGTGGTGGTTATTGGTGTTGCGTTCCAAACCAATAAAAGAGAAAGAATGGAGAGGGAAGAGTAAGAGAGGAAGTGGCTGATGATTTGTGTATAAAATGAAGACACAAATACTTCTTTTTAAAGTATATGAGGTCTATCACAAGCAACATGCACCCCTGCCTTCATAGAAAGTCCAACAAACAATACACAACATGATTATACTAGACGGAGAAGTGTGCATCAACCAAGCAAATGGGGAAGTGAGGGAAGGGGATAAAAGACATGGGTCAGGGATCAAGAGGGAAGTATTGGCTGATTTTTCACTCTTCCAAGCAAGCATGGTGGGGCCTAGTGATGTCATATTCTCAAAATGCTCTAAAACCTTCCTCGATTTGCATGCCAAGTTCCAGACGCCTAATTATTTTCCAAATTAGTGAACGATAGAGCCAAATTCAAAGATTTCAAAAAAAGAAATTGATTAATTTTTCTAGATGCAGAACTCCGAGAAATCGTGTTTTAAGATTCGCATCTAAATGACCAGATACGTTCGATTTTTTGACTTTTGTAAATGTTTTTGTTTTCTTATAACTTACCTATCTTTTTCATATAGGATTCGTTTTGGACGTCCTTCATATTTTTGGAAATAGGAAAACATGTACAAAGAGATCAGCATGTTTGCTTTGCTCACAACTTCTTAATAAAAAAATTCATGTTTCTTAGATGTATTAACTACGATTGCAGTTTATGCTATTTTGATTCGATTTTGATATTCCACTATTGAAAGTAAGATATTATCTCATATTTGATTTTAGTTGTAATGAAACTACATATTTACAAACATATGTATTAAAGCTCAATACATCAGATTAAAAAAGGGTTGCCAGTGAACTGACTGCCCACAATTTTAGGACTAAATTGTGGGATGTTATATATTATTAGGTACATGATTTTTCAAGGTTCACTAGTCTATAGTGTTAGCCATGAATATTTTTCTTTTTATGCATATAATTTTTGATATCATCTTTATATATTCGCATTATTCATGTGGACTTTTTCATATTTATCAGTTTTTTTATAACAACTCTTAATGATCTATATCATAGAAGATAAACCATTGCCATTAATATGGATAAACTCCCATTTAATGTTTCATGTGTGAAATTGACAAAGTCAAAAATATGGTTATCATGAATAAATGAACTATTACATCATAGCTTTTATTGCAACAATTTTCATAATGATCACACCTTCTTCACTATTATATAAGAACAAGAAAGGTCTCACAATCAAATATATTTGAGTCGATTGAATCCAATCCTTAAATCATAAATCAAAAAGTGTTATCCAAATATAAGTTTTTTGGAGTTTAAAATGGATTTCAATGGTAATTACAACTCCGCAAAGAGGCAAAAGTTAGATAAGGTAACTATCACTTCATTATTCTTTTTTGCTTATAAATAATTGTTAACTTTTATTTCATTATTTATTGGATAAAAATCAACTTAGTAGGAATTTAAAACAAGTGTTTCAATCAATTCCTCACATTTCTAATTAGAATTGGCTACTTATCAACCCTCTGTACTTTTGTAGATCCCAGTGGCTCCAGCAAACAACGTGAAAAGAGATTGCAACAACTATTTTGAACAACTATTCAACAAGAACTCGTCAAACCTTTATACTTTCGATTTGAATGAGTCGGAGCTCGTTTTAGTGAGTTGTCGTAGTTGCTACTTTTATGTGATGGTGTGTGATTCCAACCCAAAATTCCCTAGATGTTTCAAGCGATGTTTACTTTATATGATTTGAAAGCTTTTGTTCTAATTACCTCAATGTTTCTCTTATATAAGTACCAAATAATATCCAAGGAATAATTTTACGAACGTTTTAGAGTTCTTCGTAACAATCAATTATTTTCACTTCATACAAATTTATTTTATTTCATTTTTAATTTGTGGAAATAAGATCATACTTTAGAAAGCGAAACCCAAGATATAAATCAATTACGAATTGATGATGTCGAAATGAGAAGTATTGGAGGAAATATAAATCAATCAAACTACAAGAAATAGGAGGATATTTCTTTTAATGTTTATGTGTCTAATTTTCCTCACTCGACCAATGTGAATGGCCTGTGGATGCTTTGTGAACATGTAACTTCCGAAATTTCAAAATAAATCTATCATTTTTAAACT
Organism: Lactuca sativa; assembly: GCF_002870075.4. Lineage (NCBI taxonomy): Eukaryota > Viridiplantae > Streptophyta > Magnoliopsida > Asterales > Asteraceae > Lactuca > Lactuca sativa. Next base: position 220,926,639 of record NC_056627.2, read on the forward strand.
AGCACAAACACTTATTTTCATAAAGGTACATTCAAAGCAAAACCATTTGTTCAAAAACCAAAATCCATAAAGCAGATTTATCACAAAAGTGTCATGGAATCTCAAATCAAGAAACCACTTATATGAGAGTACAATCACACCTTCACCTTCCCACGATCTGATGAAGTACACGTATAATGCATGCACATAATGGTTATCAAAATAAGGCTTGTTTTCCCCTTTGGCCTACAACATCAAGCTGGTATGCTCCATTTGGCTTACAACATCATGTTTGTCCGCCTGAATATCTTGGCCTTCAACAAACAATTGGCCTACCCTCTTATCCATAATATGTCAAAATATCTTTGAAACAGACAACAACCAAACTCACAACTTCAAAAAAAAAAGAACACAATTGAGCTCCCAGAATCAACCATACATCTCGTAAGCATCAATATATAACCAAGTGTATGGAAACCCATATTACTTTCAGTAGTTAATGATGTACGATGGTTTTCCATACTCTCACATGTAAAACCCAGTGAGAAAAACTAGTTCTGCGTTTTGCCAGGAGCTCTTGCAGTATAAGTTTAACATCCCACTCTGGCACGTATCACAATATTGTCATTTTGGGCTCTCGGCACGAAAACTTCCCAAGGGGTCACCCATCCCTGGATTGCTCTCGGCCGGTAACGCTTAACGGTCGAGTTCTTATGGGATCTGCTGCTCTCATGGCTATAAAATGTGTTTTGATAGGGAAGGTATCTACACCCCTTATAAGGAATGTTTTGTTCTCCTTCCTAGCTAACGTGGGATCAGGTGCGACCCACCTTCACCCGCCATTATAGGGTTCGATTTCCACGTCGAACACATCGACCCATGCCCTAGCTCTAATACCATTTGTAACACCCCCTCTAGCCGGTATCTTAATATTGTGGGTTGCACCTGATCCCACATCGGCTGGAAAGGAGAACGAAACATTTCTTATAAAGGGTGTGGATACCTTCCCTATCTGAACGTGTTTTAAAGCCGTGAGGGCATCCGATCCCATAAGAACTCTACAGTTAAGCATGCCCGAGCAAGGGCAATCCAAGGATGGGTGACCCCTGGGAAGATTTCGCGTCGGGAACCCAAAACGGACAATATTATGATACGTGTCATAGCAAGATGTTACAATAAGATCCAACACTCGAGGATGGTACCAAACTTCCCCAAGTATGATGGAAAAACTGACTTCAATGAGCACATCGATACCTCTTAGTGGACAATGACATCACTGTTGATGGACAACCACTTCATTTGAATGTATTTCCTGATTACGCTATCAGGAAATGCCAAAAGGTGCTTCAAGGCGATGTGACCAGGCATCATCTCGAGTTTCAAACAGTTATGTCACGTTTTCCTCAATAATTTCATTTAACTGACGAAAGGTAAGGGAGATGAGAACTCCATAATAGAATGTAAGCAAAAAGAAGGAGAGTTAATATGGGCATATGACCATAGATTAAACTTGGCGACACACAACGTTCTGGGCCATGAAGAGTTCCTTGTAATTGGCACCTTCGCCCAAGGTCTACTCCGAGGCTTTTTGCAAAAGAAGATGTAGAGGACGCTACCTCAGTCGAGAGATGAGTTCAATTATAGAATTGAGAAATACATCTGATTGATCGAGGGTGAGGAAATGAATGAAACCAACGTAAAAGCCATACAAAATGCATACATCAAGAAAGAACAAGAAAACTCCCACGCAAGCCCCAACCTCCGAGATCACCTTGATATAAGACACGACGGAAGCCATGCCAACCACAACCAACCCTCAAAACAACCATCTTACAGATTTCATGCAACTGGTACAGATGAGCCCCGGAGCCAACGAAACTAAGGTGCATGTAGTTGAGAAAACACCTCCAATGGTCAACAAAGAGAAAGGGAAATACTATGTGTACCACAAGACCAAAACCAATGATAGGCAAATATTACAACAGCTAGTAAACTATGTCACCTTTAATCCGACCCATCTTGAATGTCTGTTTAGTGATTTCCTAATAATACATGTCGTTTTGAGCGCCAACACAAGGATAGTGAGAGTTATAGGTTAGTGATTTTCTGCTAATACATTTCATTTCGAAATTGAGTTTATGTTGTCCTTAGTTTTTTTCCTGACTGGATATGAACCTTAACTAAGGTGAAAACGATCATCCTTTACTGATTGGTCCGAAAAGGGCTGCAACAAATATGCAATTTTGAAACAAATCATAATAAATTCTATAAATAATGTATGAAAAGTACGAGTAGTCCCTAGAAACGTATCGACCTTAACTACCTGCGTACAAAATAGTTTTGGGAACCATAGTGTTTAAGATGAGCAAAACAGGCCTTAAATGGACCATAATTTTTCACATAAAATCGTAACATTTTGTAGTATATTTTTCAAGAGTGTTTTTGCGTAAATGAAATATTTCATCACATGTACTCCCCCCATGGAATATATAAAAACCATAAAAAGGGGATGTTAGCACTCACCTTAATGGATGATTTGTGAACTAGATTCGTGAGTGCCGTTATCTTTGAGAAACACCTCGAGAAAACTTGAACTAGGAACAATCTAAATCGGGGCTGTTTTGGACTTCATTGAAACCCATAAAAACTAGGAAATATCACAAAAAGATATCAACACAAAGTTGGCATAAGGTGGTGGTGGTTGGTAGTCGAAAATATAGGTAAAAGGAGATGGATATGATGGTTTACGGTGGTGGAGTGGTGGTTATTGGTGTCGCGTTCCAAAACAATAAAAGAGAAAGAATGGAGAGGGAAGAGTAAGAGAGGAAGTGGCTGATGATTTGTGTATAAAACGAAGACACAAATACTTCCTTTTAAAGTATATGAGGCCTATCACATGCAACATGCACCCTACCTTCATAGAAAGTCCAACAAACAATACACAACATGATTATACTAGAAGGAGAAGTGAGCGTCAACCAAGCAAACGGGGAAGTGAGGCAAGGGGATAAAAGACATGGGTCGGGGATCAAGAGGGAAGTATTGGCTGATTTTTCACTCTTCCATGCAAGCATGGTGGGGCCTAGTGATGTCATATTCTCAAAATGCTCTAAAACCTTCCTCGATTTGCATGCCAAGTTCCAGACGCCTAATTATTTTCCAAATTAGTGAACGACAGAGCCGAATTTTAAGATTTCAAAAACAAAAAATGATTAATTTTTCTAGATGTAGAACTCCAAGAAATCGTGTTTTAAGATTCGCGTCTAAATGACCAGATACGTTCGATTTTTTGACTTTTGTAAATGTTTTGGTTTTCTTATAACTTTCGTATCTTTTTCATATAGGATTCGTTTTGCACGACCTTCATATTTTTGGAAACGGGAAAACATGTACAAAGAGATCAGCGTGTTTGCTTTGCTCACAACTTCTTAATAAAAAAATTCCGGTTTCTCAGATGTACTAACTAGGGTTGCAGTTTATGCTATTTTGATTCGATTTTGATATTCCACTATTGAAAGTAAGATATTATCTCGTATCTTATTTTAGTTGTAATGCCACTACATATTTACAAACATATGTATTAAAGCTCAATACATCAGATTAAAAAAGGGTTGCCATGATCACACCTTCTTCACTATTATATAAGAACAAGAAAGGTCTCACAATCATATATATTTGAGTGGATTGAATCCAATCCTTTCATCAGAAATCAGAAAGTGTGATTCAAATATAAGTTTTTTGGAGTTTAAAATGGATTTCCATGGCAATTACAACTCCGCAAAGAGGCAGAGGTTAGATAAGGTAACTATCACTTCATTATTCTTTTTCGCTTATAATTAATTGTTAACTTTTATTTCATTATTTATTGGATAAAAATCAACTTAGTAGGCATTTAAAACAAGTGTTTCAATCAATTCCTCGTATTTCTAATTAAAATTAGCTACTTATCAGCCCTCTATACTTTTGTAGATCCTAGTGGCTCCAGCAAACAACGTGAAAAAAGATTGCAACAACTATTGTGAACAACTATTCAACAAGAACTCGTCAAACCTTTATACTTTCGATTTGAATGAGTCAGAGCTCATTTTAATGAGTTGTCGTAGTTGCTACCTTTATGTGATGGTGTGTGGTTCCAACCCAAAGTGCCCTAGATGTTTCAAGCGATGTTTACTTTATATGATTTGAAAGCTTTTGTTCTAATTACCTCAATGTTTCTCTTATATAAGTACCAAATAACATTCAAGGAATAATTTTGCGTACTTTTTATATTTCTTCGAAACAATCAATTATTTTCACTTCATACAAATTTATTTTATTTCATTTTTAATATGTGGAAATAAGGTCATACTTTAGAAAGCGAAACCCAAGACATAAATCAATTACGAATTCATGATGTCGAAATGAGAAGTATTGGCGGCAATATAAATGAATCAAACTAAAAGAAAAAGCAGGATATTTATTTTAATGTTTATGTGTTTAATTTTCCTCACTTGACCAATGTGAATGGCTTGTGGATGCTTTGTGAACATGTGACTTCCTAATTTTCAAAATAAATTTATCATTTTTAAACTAGCACAAACACTCATTTTCATAAAGGTACATTCAAAGCAAAACCATTTGTACATAAACCAAAATCCATAAAGTAGATTTTATCACAAAAGTGTCGTGGAATCTCAAATCATGAAACCACTTATATGAGTGTACAATCACACCTTCATCTTCCAACGATCTAATGAAGTACCTGAAACAATTAATTTACAACTATAATCAAAGGCTTATTAATTACCCCAAAATAGGTCACACAACAATACACATATAATGCATGCATATAATGGTTATATGTCGCACCCCAAAACCGAGAACGGCGGAATACGTTCTGGGATGGAGGACGTCATGGACAGTATCACAACAATGCATAATAGTAAAAACAAGCAACAACATCCATAGCATTAATATAGTAATTGTAATACAAGCATGTTCTGTACAGTTTGTTAGACTCCAAAAAGTATAATCAAAATAAAGAGGAGTTTTGTATGTGCTCCGTCTTCTCAAAAGCTGCATCTGTACCTGTCTACTGATGACCTGAGAATACAAGTTATTTTGAAAACGAGTATCAGTGTAAAGCTGGTGAGTTCATAAGCATTTAGTGTGGTTACTTGTATAAAAGTGTTTCAATCGTGTAATATAAAAGTTGTTATCAAGTTTGAAAATAGTATGAATCTCTAGAAAATCCTATATTTTCCAGTAAAAGTAGTCTTCTACCAAGACTTGGTTACTTGTAGGTTTGATCCTTTGAATATGTAAAAGTTTTCCCAATGAGACTCTAAGTTATAAAAATATAGTTTTAGACTTCATTCATGTAAAGTAAATGGGAAGATAATGTTTTATTCCAGCAGTGTTACTGCCGGCTAAAGGGAAAAATAAACTGCAGACTCTAGGTAGTGATAAGTATATAATACACCTCGGGGAGTCTATTTTACCTTTATTTCTTAATTTGTTAATTTAGGGATTCGAATGTAAATTCATATGTAACCATGCGGATAGGTGATCGAATGTATAATGACCCTCCATGTCACACGTAGTTTGGTAACAATTTGTCATCCCTAGGCCTAGTCGGCTCGGACTGTAGCTAGCAGTCGGGATGTAGGAGTGTCTGTCCTGTATATAGATCTATACACGTAGTGCCTGCTCTCCCTCCAGGAGACTATGGCTACACGGCGAAGGTGCAATGAAGTTTCGTATAGAGGGATAGTGTGTCACATTTTGTTTTAGTATATTCAATTGTATTAGTGTACAGTGTACTTCTCGGTATCATGTATTTAGTGTTCTCTTGTCTAGTATATAGTATTCTTCTTATATAGTACTAACTATGGTAAGTATCATAGTAATGGTAGTAAGGAGCGGTAAACCTTAACTGTACATATTATAGTTAAATAACATGATGTATCCTGTCTTCGATATACAAAGGTATTGAACTGAGTGAAGATGTTCATTTCCAACACAAATATATACAATACAAAACTATGAATTCAACGACAGTCGGACAGATAACAATATACTCTAAGACCACAATCAAACAACAACAGGAAATAATGCGAGCTATCAGTCCTAAGTCCTTCAAGTCTTACTTATATAAATATATTGATGTAGATATAGTTTGGGAGCATAAGATGTTTAAAAAGAGTTTGGAAATAGTTTTTATAACAATTTAACACGAGAAATGAGTTTGATAAACATTTAAAGCAGTTTCGATGGCAAAGCGGTTAAAAGTATAGAAATCCTTTTTGATTGCAAGTTACAAATCACATGTGCTTGATACTGTAATTTTTTGGATTCAACTTGTATCCCCCCCCCCCATAAAAGCATTTAAAAACATTTGAAAGGTTAATTAAGGGGTATGAACTCACCTGCAGTGAGTGGAGTGGATGGAATGTCGGGTAGGATGGTAGGTGTCAAGTGAGGACTTGAACACACCCACAGATCCTATGCAACATGTAGTGATACATAATTGTATCTAATTAGACATTTAATCACTAACTAAGTAAGTAAAGACACTCTAATGCATGAAAACACTTTGCTTCAAGTGCTAGGAGTGCTAAGGGTTGCATCTAAGGAGTGTATGACCTCACTAAGGAGTTTACTCTTCAAATACCCACCCTATGTGAGTTTACAGTTGAGGAACCATTTCCCCCATGAGTTTATAGCCGTAAACTCATGGGAATGGTGTATTTGTGTGTTTCCAAGCTTCATGCTTCACAAAGAAAGGTTCTAGGGTTGATTCAAAGGTATAGGAAGTGGTTAGGACCCGAAATGGTACTCCCTTGGAGTTTGCGGTCCTTGGACCACTCCTTGGGAGTTTATGCTCGTAAACCCTCAAGAGTTTACGGCCGTAAACCCTGGCCACTTCATCCTTTTCATGTTTTGTGGTTCGTAGATCAATCATGCAAGTCCCTAGTTCATTTGCTAAGCATAGGAAGGAGTTGGGGGCATCAAAACCCCTCTTTGTGGTGTTTACGGTTTTGGGAGATCCCTAAACCGTAAACACATGCGCTTGGGGTTTTTGGGTGTCTAATCCATGGATACTAAGCCAATAACTAGTTAGGAGAAGTATACTTACTTATAGGAAGCTTGTAAGAGTGATTAGAGCCCCAAAAACACAAGTGTGTTCTTGAAGATTTGAAGATCACTTGAAGATCTATGTAAGAATCGGAATTTCATGGATGAGAAGACGCAGAAACACTAGATTAAGTGTTGTGGGTAAGAATCTAGGAAGAAAACTTAAATTTTTGGCGGATTTGGAAGAAGTGTGTGATGATACTTGAGAGAAAACCTTGTGTTCTTGAGGTGGGGAGTGGGAAATGAGGACTAGAAGTGTAAACTTATGCTATATGCATGAGTCTTGGGGAAAGAGGGTGTTTACGGCCCAAACACCCTCGTTCGGCCGTAAACACCTAGCTAAGGTGTCGAGTTGTTCAGTTTGCCACACGTCACTAATTACGTCACTTCTTTTTATTAAATCGTTTGACGAAAAATAAAATAAAGCACCAAACGGGTTTAAATCCGGCCAAAAGTATACTGAAATGTTTTTAAATATCATTTGAAGTGTTTGACTGTGGAAATTATACAAATGAAAATTTTGGGTTGTCACATCATCCCCCCGTTAGAGGGAATTTCGTCCCGAAATGTAGAATTCGAGTAGTTAAGTTATTACAGCGCAACTAAGCAAAGAGGTGAGGATATTTGAGTTTCATTTGATCCTCGTGCTCCCAAGTGAACTCCGGTCCTCGCTTGGCGTTCCAGCAAACCTTAACAATTGAGATGCAACTTTGTTTCTATCATTTGACCTCTCGGTCCATAATCTCCGCAGGTTCTTCCACAAAGTTGAGGCTCTCGTTCATCTCGATCTCGTCGAGTGGAATTACGAGAGTCTCATTGGATAGGCAATTTTTCAGGTTCGAGACATGGAAGGTAGGGTGTATGTTACTGAGTTCATGGGGTAGGTTAAGTTTGTAAGCTATGGGGTCGATTCTAGCGAGAATCTCGAAAGGCCCTATGTATCTTGGATTCAGCTTTCCACGCTTTCCAAAGCGTACCGTGCCCTTCCAGGGTGAGACTTTCAAAAGGACTCGGTCACCCACCTGGAACTCCAATGGTTTTCTTCGTTGTTTGCGTAGCTTTTCTGTCGATCTCTAGCGGCTTTTAATCGTTCCTGAATCTATACGATCTTCTCGTTCGTTTTTCGAATGATCTTCGGACCCGTGAGAGCGCTGTCAGGAACGCGCCATTTGGTTAACTGAGTGTCACCCACCTCAGCCCAGCACAGAGGGGATCTGCACTTTCGGCCGTAGAGGGCTTCGAATGGAGCTACCTTGATGCTTGTGTGATAACTGTTGTTGTAGGAAAACTCGACAAGAGGTAAGTGGGTATCCCATGCCTTACCAAAGTCGATCACACAGGCTCGCAACATTTCTTCCAGGGTTTGGATAGTCCTCTCACTTTTTCTGTCGGTCTGCAGATGATAGGCTGTACTCATGTCCAGCCTCGTCCCTAAGGCGTTTTGCAGTGATTGCTAAAATCTCGAAGTGAACCTACTATCTCTATCAGAGATAATAGATATAGGGACACCATGCAGTCGTACGATCTCCTTAATGTATGTTCTTGTGAGTTTCTCCATCTTATCTGTTTCCTTGATGGGTAGGAAGTGCACTGACTTGGTCAATCTTTCAACGATGACCCATATGGTATCAAGTCCACCTGTTGTCTTGGGTAGCTTGGTTATGAAATCCATAGTTATCCGCTCCCACTTCCATTCAGGTATCTCTGGTTGTTGTAGTAGACATGATGGCTTCTGGTATTCGACCTTGACCTTTGCGCAAGTAATGTATTTACTCATGAAGGTAGCAATCTCTGCTTTCATGTTAGGCCACCAGTATGACTTCTTGAGATCCAGATACATCTTATCTGAACCTGGGTGAACGGAATATCAAGTGTTGTGTGCTTCCTTCATGACCAAGTCTCTGAAGCCACCATGTCGCGGTGTCCAGATTCGGTCCATGAGATATAACGCTCCGTCACCCTTAACTTTTAGGTTCTTATCCATTCCTCACAGGGATTCTCCCGCTACATTTTCAGGTTTCAAGGCTTCGAGCTGAGCCTCCTTAATCTGTGCGGATAGATGCGAATGGATAGTCATTGTTAATGACTTGACTCTACGACCCGAATATTCCTTCCGACTTAGGGCATCTACTACTACATTGGCTTTACCCTGGTGATAATGAATCTCACAGTCGTAATCATTGAGTAGCTCGACCCACCGTCATTGTCTCATATTGAGCTCCTTCTGGTTGAGTATGTGTTAACGGCTTTTGTGGTCAGTGTATATCGTGCTCTTCGTACCGTACAGGTGATGGGTTTTAGTCATAAGAACATCCTATGTGCTCATACAAACCCTAATGCTTGGATCTAGGTTTCTCTATTGTACATGCAATTCATCCAAGACTTTAAACCCTAGATCTAGTATATGATAATCAATATAGCCTATGAATAAGAGTTTAGATCATACCTTGATTGTTATGTAGCAATAACAATCTCAAATCCTCCTTGTAATGACTTTAGAAAGCTTAGAGTCACAAATGTCACTCCTCAATTGGTTCACAAACACCAAGAGCAAGAGGATGAAGAAGAGAAGAGAAGGAGGCTGCTCAAAACGTGTAGAAACCCTAATCAAATAGTTCACCAGGTTTTTGAGCCATAAGGGTCCTTTAAATAGTGAGGGTATTAGGGTTATCTAACAAGGAAACCCTAATTTGGATGCTTAAGCCCTAAGCAACCCATGGACTCCTTCCTTAACAAGCCTTGGACGATTTCTAATGGGCTTCCCCATAGAATTCGTCCAACCTTATATTATAAGGTAATCCATAGCCCAATTGCAATTATCTTATAATTACAATTCCAGTCCCTTAAGTTTAATTAATCTCTTTTAGCCAAAAACTTAATTCTTATTAATTCTTGACTAATATTAATTAAACAATATGATTTCTCCTTTAATATATTATTTTCATAATATATTAATAAATCATATTTAATCCTTTCTCTCCATTATTCATCCTATCAAGTTGCTTTGGTGAAGGCAACCCAAAAGGACCATGCACAATCGGGTCAAGTACATAACAAAATAGTTATGGACTTAGACACTAATCCAACAGTCTCCCACTTGGATAAGTCTAATAACTATTATGCGTATGACTTCAGATCCTGATCTGCAATCGTAGCTTTCCAAAGCCGCTGTCAACTCTGATCTTATCAGATACGCGTGTCCTTAAGATAAGGGATCATATATTCCTCCATTCTAGATATCGTATAGACTGATACATGGATCTAAATCATTTCTTTCTATCTATGTACTGTTTCCCGAATTCAGATTTATGACGACTGACAACAGACTACAATTGCACACATCAATTTAGTCCCAGCATGGCCAAACACTTAGGTTTCCATCACTAAATCATTGAGGGGCCCACATATATCGCTTTTATTCTACTTTGGATAAAAGGAACGAATAAACTTTGACTCAATGCTCGCTTGCACTCACTCACCAAATCACACACAACAATATATTCTATAACACCAATTTACTGGTTCGTTTACATATTATCAATATGCAGCCGACTCGCAAGATACAACTCACACATCTCGGTTTCAAGAATATAAGATGTGATCGTCTCACCAATCACTCGTGATGAAATCCATGAAGTGATCCAAGTGAGCGTGGGTTTAATCCAATGCTCAAATCATATTCATAAGCACTCATGAACGTTGCAGAAAACATTTGCTTATGTCTAATACTCCTTAGACAATCCACACACCAATTCACGACAGTCTTCATTCATATCTACTTCCAACATATGAACGACTGCGGCCCGTTCGAATAATTTGACTTGTTCTAAAAAAATTAAATTATTCAGGAAGTCAAAACATCCAAAGTGAAACACAAGAATAATACTAATCCTATATGGCATCAAAACTTTGAGTATAAATAAAACACCTTTTATTTATCACCATATCGATTACTCATTATTTGTTGTTTCGGGTAATCAACTTCTTACTTGAATTATTACTACACTTGTCCCATGCTCTTAGCATGCACACAATGTTTACTTATGTTTCTTACTTTGTAAAATAGATCAAATGAACACATTTCCAATCATACTCATTTCACAACTCCTAATCCTTTTTTCATAAGTGAAAGAATATCAAATTCTTGCCACTTATAAAATATGTTACATTCTAACATTTTATGCAATGATCCTTTCGTAATGTCATTGCACTAAAGTCACAATGACTATTGCCAATGAAATTACAAAGTCTTCTATCGAAGATTGTTACAAGACAATTCCTTAGATGTGATGTCTCTCACTCAAAGTACATTCCTTTGAACATCCTTTTGCATAAAAGTTTCTAATCTAGACATTGATTCTCAATATCCAACTCCCAATATGGAAACGTTTCCATATTTTCCATATGATAACTCATTCTTAATAGAATCTTTTCTATTCATAATAATGTCGATGTGGTCCATCCAATACTATACTTCCAACTACTCACAAGCGACCAATCCTCGGCGAACTTTGGATTGTCCTTTTGATAGTTGTTTAATTATTTTAGTCAAAACCGATTCTTGTCCTTCTTCCCTCTAAATGCGCTAGACATTTGGAAAATTTTATAATGGTCAAATATTATAGCATTCGCAATTGATCCTATACCCGAAACATATGGGACACGATGCATAATGTCTTACATAAAGATTTGATACTTTATCAATCTTCTGCCATAATATTTTACGTGCTACGTTCTCACAATTCGAATTATGAAGAGGAATGTCGTAATCATAATCGAAATTTAAGAACACACTATGTATCCTTGACTAAGTTTATTAACATTCCACAACCTAAGCCTTTAGATTTGAAATGAAGCAAAATATTCTCTCCCTTAAATATAGCAAAACAACTATTCAACCCTTACAACTTTGCAAAGTATGACACTTGTTTTCTATAATTAATATTGCTAACTTGCAATCATAACATTTATGCTCCCACTATCACGATGATATTACCAACATAACACTTATGCTCCTACTAGCTTTGACATGTATTCAGAAACAACTTAACTTTTAGAAAAATAATGCCTATAGAATTTCTTTAAGTTCATATTTCTAATACCCAATGCTTTGATAATATTTAATCAAGGCTTCTTAAACTTATACACCTTAGACTTAGATAGTTTATATGTGTGTCTTAAACAATTTAGACTAATTGCCAAATTTCATAATTTGAATCATGGAAAGGGATACCGTAACCATAATCGAATTCGAGAATACAATTTTCACAATCACTATCTTCTTAAAATCATCCTTAGTGAAAGCATTTCCTCACAGTCATTTTCATGAAGGAGGGAATCTTAAAACACTTAGATTTTAATGGTGTATGTGTTCCTATCCATGGGAATTTGTCAAAACCAAAGTTTGCGACAAATGCAAACTCATATGGACCGAACCTTCTCAATCTCGACTTCTTGCCTTATGGTAACACGACTGCCCACCATGTCTTCCAAGTAGTTAAGCAGCTCACCCTTTCCTATCAATGTACTTTCAATTGATCAAGGTCCTTGCCTTTTATGCATTCAAATGAGAACTCATAGGGCTCACATGCATAATTAACTCAATTGGAACGACATGGAAACAAGGTAATGTCAACACGATAGGTTGTAAACCTCTACTCGTGTGCTAGTGATGATCGATAAGGTTTATTCTAGATTTGTTCTTGAAACCTTTCAAGACCATTAAGACTCCCACTGACTCCTTGACATATAAGATTCTCTTGTCAATAAACATTTTTCAACAAACAAATATTCAAGAGTTAGTGTAGCCTTTATCAAAACATTTCATAAAATTGGTCGTTGTTGGTCTTTGTCTTATCCAAGACGTCACAACTTTCCAATTTCAAATGTGCGAGAATAGGAAAACCTTTTTCCAAATTCTACATTTGATGAATGTTATAAACCTTCTTAAGACTTGTCACTCAATATTACAATCTTAATTCTAAGACTTGTTTTGGAATGAAGTATGATTGACTTCTTGATTTAACCATTTCTTCAATTCTTGATTCCTCTTCTTATACATACACTTGTACTAAGACTTATTTAGAGAATCAATTGAAATATGGTTCTTAATCATTAAGACATATCATAAAGTATAAAAGGTACTCTCCCTTCTTCTTAGAATAGAGAAACTTTTATCTTTCTGCCTACTTGATTCTTTTATTCGTTCTACTATTGATTTAAACCTTTTCAATCAATTCAAAATTACACTTAATCTTATAAGTATAATCATATTTACTAATCCTTTAGTAAATCATGACGAATATCTTTGTTACCCTTGTGGTGGACTTGATCAACACACAACTTTGTGTACTCGATCTCCTAGTCCTTCACTTGACACTTTGTCAACGAATTAGTCTAATTTCCAAATATGAAATTTCTCATTCATCGTGCAACCAAGTTGCATGATTCCAAGTTTCTGTCCAATTGAAACTTGGGCGATGAGAAACTCTCCGTATTTGGTAAATTCTTGACATTTCCACAATTATCATAATTATGAATCACATCCACTCGTTGTAGAAATATACGAACATGAATTTTTCATAATGATTTCATTGCAAGGAAATAAAATAAATAAATAAATAAATGAGTCAAACCAAAATTTATTTTATTCATAAAAGCAGCGGAAAACATTTGTCCTTACAATGCAAAATCAACGGAAAAACTATGTAGCCAAAAAGAAAAATTTCTAACAACTCTATCATAACTCCCTAAGCTTAAAATCTAATCTTCAAATCCATGCGATCGAGATCCATTTCTTTGTGATTAGATTCATCTTGCTCTTTCATCAGGCTTCCTCTCTTTTCACTAATCCTGCAAAACATTCAAATGTAATCTTATCACATCATGTATAAAGAATCAACGAATAGGAACTTAATGGAGTTAGATAGTGGATTTTACCTGAAGCACAACCATACTCTTTGACTCTCCCATCTTCTGGACTCTTCAGGCTCTTAAGGCAGGCTTGTATCCAACGCCCTTTCTCTTGGCAACAAACGCAGGTCGGTTCTCCTAGAACGTCCTCGGAAGCATGGTTGGTTGACTTTCCCAACAAATACGCTCCATTGCTTTGCCAAATCATTTCTGATTCAGCAGCAATGAGCATGTAAGTTAGGTCAATGAGGTTTTTATCATGATCCATCATATAATACTTTCTTTTGAACTCATTATATGATTCAGGGGGTGACTGCAAAACCCAGTTCACAGCCAACTTATCAGGGAACGACCCACCCAACATTATCAACCTATCGATGTGTGATTTCATTCCTAGAACGTGGCACACACGGGTTTACCATCTTCATGTTTCATTTCCAATAGGGCTTTAGTGACATTGAACCTTTCAATTCTTCGATCTTGTGGGTTAGGGAGAATGATTGGAGGAGGAGGAGTAAGTGAAGCATGATTTCTTGTTCCCCGATCGAATCGTGGAATATCATCTTCGTGTGGAAAGCTTGTTCCACGGGATTTGGGACGACCATAGTTGTCGAACTTTGACATCTAGAAAACGGGAGAAAACAAATTCAAGTAGTTGATTGATGAAGTCCTTAATGAATCACCCAAATGAGATATTAAGGCTAGGACCCAACACAATACGCTACAAGCTAGAAAAGGGATGTCGTAATCTAGTTGCAGAATATTTGAAGGTAAGTGAATGACGATTCACTAATTTCCACCATAAAAAAAAACGAAAAAGAAATTTAAGTTTTAAATTTATGAAAACACCTAGATCCTTTGAGATTCATTGAACATTTCAACGGCATATTTAAATCTCGATATGCCCCTCTAGTTTGTGATAGGGATACGGAGGATCACAAAGCGGGTGTGAATAACCATGCAAACTTACATGGTGGCCTCACATGTTACAGTCACCTATTCGATGTGCCGGTAAACCACATACGCTCCACCGAACTATGACAAACATTGAGTCACCCTTTGCCACCTTTGCTTAGAACCATTTAGTGTGCCGGTAAACCACACACGCTCCACTAACGTCTTCGCAAGGGCACAAAGTGTAATTTCATGGAATTGCATCAATTCACTTTTGCCTAAAGTAACTAAGATTGGGAATTTGTAAAACATTTAGTTACTTTTGTACTTCATTATACTTATAATGGAAGGTTTCTGTCCTATCCTGCCCGTTCGGCTAACGACCCTCCACTAGTCAAGAGTGCGGTGGGTAAGAGTGGATACCCATTCAATCGCCATTTTATATGCAATTTCCTTAAACACCCCTTATAGACCAGCTTCGTGAATGAGGCCTAGTAACGGTAAGACTGACTTTTACTCATACATATATATAATGTTAGATTTTTAATATTATATATAGTATAGGGTGTATTTTACACTTTTAAAATACTAGGTGGTCAAATTTAACAATTATGCCTTTAATTCAATTAAATTGTAAGCCAAAACTTTTATGGATTTATTAAATCTCTTTTAATTATACAACTTAATTAATTAATAAAACCATGAGGGGTGATTTGAACTTTTCAAAACAATACTAGGGTTTTAGAATTTAACATTCCTAAATTAAACCTTTAATCAACTTATAAATTCCAAAACTTGAGGGTAAGTTTTGAAACATTTCAAAACATTAGGGTTTAGAATTTAAATGTACATCAAAATTAAACTTTTAATCAAAATTTAAATTCCAAAACTTGAGGAAAATTTTTGAAACCTTTTCAAAACATTAGGTTTTCAACTATTTATATTTCAAAACAAAAATTTTGAGTTCAAATTTAAACTATAAAACCTAAAGGGGTAAAATTGAAATTTTTCATAACACAAGGATCAAATAACAAATAATATAAATTAAACAATTAATTTCATCATTATCTATATTTGACCTAATTTCAATTTCTTGCAAAATAAGTTACCCAATTAATACAAATAATCCAACTTTAATCATATAAGGAACTTATTATCTAATCAATTGGTAATTATCTTTTGTTTAATCAATGATATACTCATAAATAATATAAAATCGGATTTTAATGATCTAAAACAGATAAGGCAAGTATCCATGAGTAAAATAGCAAGAAATCCCGAAAATAGCTCCATCTGACGCTCAAACTCGTTGAGTACCACACTGGACTCGCTGAGTTGAGGCCTACTCGTCGAGTACATTGTGGTACTCGCCGAGTTCATCAGGCAGATAGGCCAAAAAACGATTTTGCAACTTGAACAAACATACACGACATCAATACAATAGAAACCTATCAAGGCTCTGATACCACTGAGGGGTTTTAGTCATAAGAACATCCTATGTGCTCATACAAACCCTAATGCTTGGATCTAGGTTTCTCTATTGTACATGCAATTCATCCAAGACTTTAAACCCTAGATCTAGTATATGATAATCAATATAACATATGAGTAAGGTTTTAGATCATACCTTGATTGTTATGTAGCAATAACAATCTCAAATCCTCCTTGTAATGACTTTAGAAAGCTTAGAGTCACAAATGTCACTCCTCTAATGGTTCACAAACACCAAGAGCAAGAGGATGAAGAAGAGAAGAGAAGGAGGCTGCCCAAAACGTGTAGAAACCCTAATCAAATAGTTCACCACGTTTTCGAGCCATAAGGGTCCTTTAAATAGTGAGGCTATTAGGGTTATCTAACAAGGAAACCCTAATTTGGATGCTAAAGCCCTAAGCAACCCATGGACTCCTTCCTTAACAAGCCTTGGACGATTTCTAATGGGCTTCCCCATAGAATTCATCCAACCTTATATTATAAGGTAATCCATAGCCCAATTGCAATTATCTTATAATTACAATTCCAGTCCCTTAAGTTTAATTAATCTCTTTTAGCCACAAACTTAATTCTTATTAATTCTTGACTAATATTAATTAAACAATATGATTTCTCCTTTAATATATTATTTTCATAATATATTAATAAATCATATTTAATCCTTTCTCTCCATTATTCATCCTATCAAGTTGCTTTGGTGAAGGCAACCCAAAAGGACCATGCACCACCGGGTCAAGTACATACCAAAATAGTTATGGACTTAGACATTAATCCAGCAACAGGTAGTGTCTCCAGATCTTTATAGCAAACACAACCGCTCCTAATTCGACGTCGTGTGTGGTGTAGTTAACTTCGTGTGTCTTCAGCTGTCTTGAGGCATAGGCGATGACCTTACCTCGTTGCATCAGAACACAACCGAGCCCCTAATTGGACGCATCGCAGTATACCACAAAAACTTCTATCTCTTTGGAGGGGATAGTATCGGGGCGGTGCATAAGGCTCGTTTTAGGGTTTGGAATGCCTTCTCTTGTTTCTATCCCCAATCAAAGGCCATGCCTTTCTGGGTCAATGTTGTAAGGGGTTTCGTGATTCGAGAGAAATTCTGTATGAACCTGCAGTAATAGCCAGTGAGGCCTAGAAATTGATGAATTTTTGTAGGCGTCTTTGGTGCTGACCAGTTCTCAATAGCTTTAATCTTGGATGGGTCCATGTGGATCCCTTCTTCGCTAACCACATGACCTAAGAATTCGACTCTTCGGATCCAAAATTCGCACTTAGAGAACTTCGCGTATAGCCTCTCAGATCGTAGGGTTTCTAGGACTCGTCGTAATTCATTTGGGCCATAATTCATTTGGGCTATAGCTGCGGTTTACAGCTGTCTGAAACATCACTGGATCGAACTGCGAAGAAGGAGGTGGTGGAGGTGGAGTTTGAGTCACAGGTCTGCCTCTGTTCGGGCGCTTGCGGGGAGGCATCTTTTACTGAAAGTTTATAGAGGTGATGACAGTAGTAAGAATCAATTGCAAACATGATGAGAGTGTTTCATGGACTAAATCGACATAGTCCAACTATCAGATAGAGTCATAGCAACAGAGTAAGGAAAACACGAGAGTATAAACTTTCCCTATGGAGTAGGTAACTGCCAATATTACTGGTATTAATGATGTAATATGAGTTCGGGAAAAGTGACCTAACAATAGGTCTTACATCAAACCATAAGGGAAAACGTTGGCAGCCTAGGAGCCGAGATAAGGTACTTTCAGAGTTAGAAATGTTTATAGAACAGTGCTCTACCAAGCATAGAAAAGAGAAGGCTATTCCTAAAACAAAAGCGGAAGATAAGTTGACATCTTCTATTGCCGACGGGTATCCCTTGGGTGAATCCTAAGATCAGCCAGTTGACGTACAACTTCTTGAAGGTGCCGTTCTTGTGCTCTCTGACGCGCTCGGAGTTCCCTGACTTCAGCTCAGGATGCAGCTACTTGTTGCTTTAGAGCCTCATTCGTCCTCCAAGTCCTATCCATGGCTTCTTCCAGCTGGCGGATACGGACAGTGTTAAGGTTAGAGTTGGCATCAATTTCCACAACTCTGCCGATAGTTGCATGACCTTGCTCGACGTTCCTAGCAATCCTCCGGACCATCACGGGTACGGCTCGATCAGCCGAGCCACCCTCGCTTATGTTGTAAAAGCTTCGGTCTCCGTTGAAAGGTACGGGCCGACCCTGTTCATCGCTCCATCGATCCAAGGTTGTTACCCACATGGGAGTGGGACCTTGGAATGCTGGACGGGGGTTGGGGTTTGGAGCTATAGGGGGTAGGTGTTGACTTCGGGTTCGGAGTCGGAGCTATCCGAAAAGCCTTCTGCACGGTGATCGTCCAAAGGGATCGGGTGATCATCTTCCGACTCTTCATCGAGCCATCCTCCAATTCCTTGGTTTGGATAGTACGGATCGCCAGGATGGTGGAAGCCAGCCATGCTATCTACGCAAGAATGGGGGAAAGAAGAGTTAATAGACGTACTAATCTAGGATACTTATAAGATGATTGTTGTTAGTCCACCCAATACCCGCATAATGCATACCAATTACATGTAATCGAGACAGGATAAACCTTCGTATAAGTGATCCTAACTCTAAATCGACAACCAAACAAGGAACAGGAAGTAAAGCAAAGATCGCATATTCTAAGTCTATAGCTATAACGCCCACAGATCCGGGCTAGTCAATTTAGAGGCAATAGGGGTCGAAAACAACTTTTCAACAAAAAGATTATTTAGAATAAATAATCTTAACCAAGTTCTAGAATATGTTACAAGGTTTCCGTACATATAAAGAATGCCGAAATCCGAGTTATAACGAAGAAGTTATGATCCGTCGATGTTTCGCGTCGGAACCGGCACGACACCGGGAAGCGTAAATAGTGAATTTATGATAGAGTGAGATTTAGACTTAGCGCTCTAAACGAAAGTCGTAGAGTATGTTAAACTAAGAACATCGATAAAAAGAACGCCCAAATCTGACTTCGTATGAAGAAGTTATGATTTTTCGAAGTTTCGGATTAGAAGTGTACAGGCCGAAATTCGAATGTTAGATCGATCGATTTTTAGCCGACACGACCTAAACGAGAATCGAAGATCTCATTAAGAGTAACGTAACGAGAGAAAGATGGGCGAAAACGGATGTCGGACGAAGAAGTTATGAGGATTTAACGGACCAATCCTGTCCCGGCCTGTTAATAATATAAAATTTAAAATCGAGTCCAAATTAGCCAACGAAGTCTAAACGAAAGTTGTAGAGTACGTTCCCACCTTCGCGTGGATATAAAGAACGTCCAATACGGAGCTCATACGCGAAAGTTACGAATTTTTAAAGCTGAAGCATGAAATTGCGAAGTCTATTGCTAAATTGATGACGTGGCAGCACCACAACCGTCCGATGATGGTCTCAAAAGTCGCTTCGGATTGCGACACGCCACCCCTCGCATACGCCCCGCGTCCGAAGGCATTACGCCCCGCATTCCGACCCTTGTGCGGTTCCGAGAAGAGCCACGATGACCCAGCAGCGAAGCAACACGTGTTGTACGATGCGAGAGTACGCCCAGCGTACCGAGGCCTCGCAGGCTATAAAAAGGCAGCAAGGGCAGCCTCATTCTTCACCCATTTTTCACTTCTCTCTCTACAAACTTTCTCTATCTAAGTGCTATAAACCCCCCTAAGCCCTAGTTAAACCCCGTAGCTCCCGAGGGAAGCCCTGAGGCTCCCGGAGTCCCGAGAAAAAGAGCCTTTCGGTTTCGAAACGCCGCTCCAATTAAGTTCCGGTTTCGGATAAAATTCGTTATAAGTGTGCTACAGTTACGCAATTTTTAATATAGCTTTCAAATAATTATAGGAATGTTATTAGGTCCTTAAAATAATTATTTGGGCTATTATTATGAGTTATATTGAGTGTTATTAACGCTTAATAATAGTCAAACTAATTAATTTGTTGCGGTTATCGTTAGACTAAACCCTAGTGGTATTGATACTAGGTTTTATCATAGGAAAATCGTTTTAGGAGTATCGAAGCGTTGTCCGAGTGCTGAGTCATCACCTGTCAGGTGAGTGCATGGTCCCCTTCAACTTACACATAGATATGAAGTATTTACTACGTGCTATGTGTGCATATTGTCTGTTTACTTGCTGTCTATGCTCGGTGAAGATTTTATACATGTCTTAAATGATTTAAACTGTATATATATTTTATATCTACGAAAATGTTGGGGTAAGACATGGGTAGATGTAATAAATGAAATATGAGTTAGATGATGAGTTTAGAGGTAAAATAGACCGTGAGGTGAGGGTGAGAGGTGGACGATGTAAGAAGCCTTTTTCCTAAATGATGGCCCCGTCATGCAGCAGAGTATGGATGACAACCACGGACTTCTAGACAGTCCAGTGGAACACTAGCAGGCTCGCAACCTGTAGGTGTTGTGAACGACGTGTTCACTGGTGTACTCTAAAAACCCATTGATATGTATTGTGAGTGGACTCTCGAAAACGATATTGTCAATAAAACCCGGCAGAAGTGCCTAAAGGACTCTACCGGCAGAAGCGCCTAATAGAGAACCTCATAACCCCGGCAGATGCGCCTAAAGGACTATTTCGGCAGATGCGCCCCATAGAGAATGTCACAATTTTGGTAGTTGCGCCCTAGTGACAGAACTAGCAGATTGTGCTTGACAGATGTGTCATTTACAACGATGGAATTCATACCTATTCCTTAGGATACTCCTTAGGAATGAATGAACAAGAAATAGCTGATTCTTAGGGTAGATCCTTAAAAATAAAGAAGATAATGGGGATGGGTAATTGGGTTAACTGTTCGATGATTAAACATAATAATTATATTATTGTGGGTTGAAAACCCTATGTACTCACCAGGTTTCCCAACCTGACCCACTCAGTTTATTTATATCATAGGTGACGGTATGAAGTGACATTACACTGAGAGATTTAAAGAGATGTAGATCACTAGTGTAAATAATTGTAAGTTCTGTTTATGCTTATGTTTCTATATTAACGATGACATCCCAAACGTTTTAAAATGAAATAAATACGTTTCTTCAAAAATGTTTTAATAACGTATTTATCATGTTTTTCTGGGAACAAATTCTGCAACATTTTTATTAAAAGAAGTACTCTGATTTTTATAAAGCATAAACAAAATCGGTCTTTTCTGGCCGTGAAAATGGGGATGTCACAGTTGGTATCAGAGCATTAGTTTAAGCAAACTAGGAATATGGATTTATTTCTAGACTTAAACTTAGAATGCTAAGCGATGATTGTGAGGTGTGAGCACTAGCTTATTTTATGAATTATGCCTAAAATGTTTTTATGTGCTAAATGCTTTGTGCATGATATACTGTAGTTGTTCGGATCTATGGTCTATTGCCAACCGGATCTGAAAACCTTATATGTTTAGGATTCTAAGCGTACAACTACGATGTTAGAACTAGCATATAAACGTTTTGGAGTGATAAGGATGATTTAAATGTCAATCCTAAGTAAAGGTCTAGATTCACCTTATTCGGTGTATAGATCAAGATGGCAAGAACCCGTAACGGAAACCTAAATGCAAATGGGAACCGAAACCAAACTCCAGTGATTGAGCAAATACCGGTTGTAGTAGCCGCTGCTGAGCCAATAACAATGGCCGGAGTGCAAGCAATGATCCAGGCGATGTTGGATCGTCAAATGGAGGAAACTAGAAGTTTTCTCCTGGAAAATCGAGAGGAAGCGACCATTCAGATCGAACAGCCCGAGTTGAACGAAGGGCAGACTGAGGAAGGAAACTACAGTGGGACTGTTGGTCAAGTCAACCCACCAATAGTTCGATAAAACAACCAAGATGACGAAGTCGAGAGGAATGGATGCAAGTACAAGGATTTTCTGACTTGCAAGACATCGACTTTCACTGGAAAGGAGGATCCGATCGGGATCATGGATTGGATCTCGGATATGGAATTAGCTTTCATGACGTGCGGTTGCAAGGGAAAACAACAGACCACATTTGCAGTGCGTCAGTTTCGAGGAGGCGTTATACGTTGGTGGAATACGTTGGGGAAGACTCTGAGCCCCAATGAGCCCTTGCAACTGACATGGGAAGAATTTCTGGTGCAATTCAAATGTAGGTACTGCTCAGCCCAAAATCTGCTCGAGCTAGAAAACCAATTCCTTACCTTGAAGAAAGGAAGCATGTCTGTTGATGAATACACCAACAAATTCACAGATAAGATGGAGTTCACCTTACTTCTTGTTCTGGATGAGCTGACGAAAGTTGACAAGTATGCAAAAGGACTTCCACGGGGAGTACGCGGTGTAAGTGCGTCAGGCACCTACTTTGGAGGCAGCTATCTGGGCTGCCAAGTCGGTTGAGGAGATGATCAAGGGAAGAGCCGCCAACAAGACCGAGGTTGGCGAAAAGAGGAAGTTTGAGGGGTCTTCGAAGCCCGATGAGAGAAGCAAGTCCAGTACAAGGAAGTTTAGAGGAGGAGGGAGTGAAGAAAGATGGTGCAAGAAGTGCAAAAAGAAACACTCTGGAAAATGCGGTGAGGAGGTGACTTGTTTCAAGTGTGGGAAGCATGGGCATTATGCCAACGAGTGTAAATTCAACAAAAGGGTGTGTTACGAATGTAACGAGGAAGGGCACTTCAAGCAAGATTGCCCAAAGAGAGAAGGGGCTACAAAGCCAAATGTGCCGCCAACACCAAAGGCAAGAGCATTTCAAATGATCCTTGACGAAGCAGCTGACGATGCAAGGAATCAGGAGTAAGGATGGATATATATATATAGATCGAGTTATGAAGAAGCCATATAGATAGTGTCATATGATGTAGCCTATTAAAGGCATAATCTAGGGTGAACTTGAACACCCATGTAATCGTTTCAAGTAATAGAATAAAAAACTTCATTTTGATATTTGATGTGTTAAGTTGTTATGTGATGGTGACTTGGAAAACTGCGGGGAAATACTTGGGATGAGTATGAGTAGGTGTGAATGGTAGTAGAGGCCTATACTAGCGGAAGCACAGGACTCACACTTGGATTAGGGAAAGTCACAAGGTTACCAAGAAGATAGTAATTGATTTCATTTTATTCAAGAATGTCGTTACCATTGTTTCGGTAATGACTAAGAAGATTGTTGTTATCCCGACCCTAGTGTTCATATCACATTGAGTCTGACTACGATGAGTAGGTTACGTGGTTCAGAGAACCAAATTTGATGTAGCGTCCGACTTAAACCAAACAATTGAAATCGAAGCGATCAATAGAAGTATCGCGCTCGTTGTTAAAGAAGTTGGTGGCTAGAAATGCTACATGTTAAAATGTGATTATATCACATTAGACCATGAAGGAAGGCATATTCCTTTCTGGAATTTGTCTCTAAGAGACCTAAGTCTAAGCGTTGCAACATACAATGATAGGTCATTAGAATATGACACATCGATCAATAGTAGTAGTAAAAGAACTTATCTCAAGTTCGTATCCAGTGAGGATCGAAGTTGTGACTTGAAGGTCATAATTTGGAGTCTAGCCTGAGGTAGAGAGCAAGTGCAGGATCGAGTACTGCTTACAGTCAATGAGTCTAAGAGATAGACTTGAAGGAATATTGAAGTTATAATTATTACCTAGGATGAATAGATGACGTATGGAGTCATTATACGAGCCGTGTTTCGTTGATGATTGGGGGACGTAATCATCCTAAGGGGGAGATAATTGTAAGGCCCGCAAATCCAGGCTAGTCAATTTAGAGCCAATAGGGGTTGAAAACGACTTTTCGACAAAAAGATTATTTAGAATAAATAATCTTAACCAAGTTGTAGAATATGTCACAAGGTTTCCGTACATATAAAGAACGCCGAAATCCGAGTTATAACGAAGAAGTTATGACCCGTCGAAGTTTCGCATCGGAACCGGCACGACACTGGGAAGCGTAAATAGTGAATTTACGATAGAGCGAGATTTAGCCTTAGCTCTCTAAACGAAAGTCTTAGAGTATGTTAAACTAAGAACATCAATAAAAAGAATGCCCAAATCTGACTTCGTATGAAGAAGTTATGATTTTTCGAAGTTTCGGATTAGAAGTGTATAGCCCGAAATTCGAATGTTAGATCGAGCAGTTTTTAGCCGACACGACCTAAACGAGAATCGAAGATCTCGTTAAGATTAGCGTAACGAGAGAAAGATGGGCGAAAACGGACGTCGGACGAAGAAGTTATGAGGATTTAACGGACCAATCCTGTCCCGGCCTGTTAATAATATAAACTTTAAAATCGAATCAAAATTAGCCAACGAAGTCTAAACGAAAGTTGTAGAGTACGTTCCCACCTTCGCGTGGATATAAAGAACGTAGAAAATGGAGCTTGTGCGCGAAAGTTACGAATTTTTAAAGCTGAAGCATGAAATTGCGAAGTCTGTTGCTAAATCGATGACGTGGCAGCACCACAACCGTCCGATGATGGTCCCAAAAGTCGCTTCGGATTGCGACACGCCACCCCTCGCATACGCCCCGCGTCCGAAGGCATTACGCCCCGCATTCCGACCCTTGTGCGGTTCCGAGAAGAGCCACAATGACCCAGCAGCGAAGCAACACGTGTTGTACGATGCGAGAGTACGCCCAGCGTACCGAGGCCTCGCAGGCTATAAAAAGGTAGCGAGGGCAGCCTCATTCTTCACCCATTTTTCACTTCTCTCTCTACAAACTTTCTCTATCTAAGTGCTATAAACCCCCCTAAGCCCTAGTTAAACCCCGTAGCTCCTGAGGGAAGCCCTGAGGCTCCTGGAGTCCCGAGAAAAAGAGCCTTTCGGTTTCGAAACGCCGCTCCAATTAAGTTCCGGTTTTGGATAAAATTCGTTGTAAGTGTGCTACAGTTACGCAATTTTTAATATAGCTTTCAAATAATTATAGGAATGTTATTAGGTCCTTAAAATAATTATTTGGGCTATTATTATGAGTTATATTGAGTGTTATTAACGCTTAATAATAGTCAAACTAATTAATTTGTTGCGGTTATCGTTAGACTAAACCCTAGTGGTATTGATACTAGGTTTTATCGTAGGAAAATCGTTTTAGGAGTATCGAAGCGCTGTCCGAGTGTTGAGTTATCACCTTTCAAGTGAGTGCATGGTCCCCTTCAACTTACACATAGATATGAAGTATTTACTACGTGCTATGTGTGCATATTGTCTGTTTACTTGCTGTCTATGCTCGGTGAACGATTTTATACATGTTTTAAATGATTTAAACTGTATATATATTTTATATCTACGAAAATGTTGGGGTAAGACATGGGTAGATGTAATAGATGAAATATGAGTTGGATGATGAGTTGAGAAGTAAAATAGACCGTGAGGTGAGGGTGAGAGGTGGACGATGTGAGAAGCCTTTTTCCCAAATGATGGCCCCGTTATTCAGCAGAGTATGGATGACAACCACCGACTATTCTTGATAGTCCAGTGGAACACTTGCAAGGCTCGCAACCTGTAGGTGTTGTGAACGACGTGTTCACTGGTGTACTCTAAAAACCCATTGATATATATTGCGAGTGGACTCTCAAAAACGATATTGCCAATAAAACCCGGCAGAAGCACCTAAAGGACTCTACCGGAAGAAGTGCCTAATAGAGAACCTCATAACCCCTGCAGATGCGCCTAAAGGACTATTTCGGCAGATGCGCCCCATAGAAAATGTCACAATTTTGGTAGTTGCGCCCTAGTGATAGAACTAGCAGATTATGCTTGACGGATGTGTCATTTACAACGATGGAATTCATACCTATTCCTTAGGATACTCCTTAGGAATGAATGAACAAGAAATAGCTGATTCTTAGGGTAGATCCTTAAGAATAAAGAAGATAATGGGGATGGGTAATTGGGTTAACTGTTTGATGATTAAACATAATAATTATATTATTGTGGGTTGAAAACCCTATGTACTCACCAGGTTTCCCAACCTGACCCACTCAGTTTATTTATATCACAGATGACGATATGAAGTGACATTACACTGAGAGATTTAAAGAGATGTAGATCACTAGTGTAAATAATTGTAAGTTCTGTTTATGCCTATGTTTCTATATTAACGATGACATCCCAAACGTTTTAATATGAAATAAATACGTTTCTTCGAAAATGCTTTAATAACGTATTTATCATGTTTTTCTTGGAACAAATTCCGCAATATTTTTATTAAAAGAAGTACTCTGATTTTTATAAAGCATAAACAAAATTGGTCTTTTTTGGCCGTGAAAATGGGGATGTCACAATAGTGTCTTAATCACATGTAACCATAGGGTATCCACTTAGCAACTATTGCCCTACTAGCAACGACCCTTTTAGTTCTCACATGTGTAAATCACAGAATTGCAGAATACTCTTATAGTATTCTTGTTCTAATGGTCTTATGGTAGTGTTGGTAAGTTTTTAGACTTGTTGCAACATCACAACCACTCTTAGGCACATGCTAGTCACTCCTAGGAACATGTAGTTGATAAGGCTACATTCACCTAGATTTGACTATATATCTCTAAGCCTAACTGTGTTGTTCAACAATCTTATTACTTTTATTCTGTTCTAATATGATACTGACCCCTTTGTATTATATATATATATATATATATATATATATATACTTAGTTAAATATCTTATTATTTAAAAGTATATATATTCTTGGTCAGAGTGTTTTAATCCAAATGTGTTTATAGTTCGTATATCTTTTATGGGTTGATATACTTGATTTACTATAAACAATGCTCTAATACCAATCTGTCACACCCCAAAACCGAGAACAGCGGAATACGTTCTAGGATGGAGGACGTCATGTATAGTATCACAACAATTCATAATATTAAAAACAAGCAACAACATCCATAGCATTAATATAGTAATTGTAATACAAGTGTGTTCTGTACAGTTTGTTAGACACCAAAAAGTATAACCAAAATAAAGAGGAGTCTTGTATGTGCTCCGTCTTCTCAAAAGCTGCATCTATACCTATCTACTGATGACCTGAGAATACAAGTTATTTTGAAAACGAGTATGAACATAACGATGGTGAGTTCATAAGCATTTTGTGTCATTACTTGTATAAAATTGTTTAAATCGTGTAATATAAAAGTTGTTATCAATTTGAAAATAGTATGAATCTCTAGAAAATCCTATATTTTCCAGTAAAAGTACTCTTCTACCAAGACTTGGTTACTTGTAGGTTTGATCCTTTGAGTATGTAAGCGTTTTCCCAATGAGACTCTCAGTTATAAAAATATAGTTTTAGACTTCATTCATGTACAGTAAATGGGAAGATAATGTTTTATTCCAGCAGTGTTACTGCCGGCTGAAGGAACTGCAGACTCTAGGTAGTGATAAGTATATAATACACCTCGGGGAGTCGGTTTTACCTTTATTTCTTAATTTGTTAATTTAGGGATCCGAATGTGAATTCATATGTAACCACGCGGATAGGCGATCGAATGTCTAATGACCCTCCAGGTCACACATAGTGTGGTAACATTTTGTCATCCCTGGGCCTAGTCGGCTCGGACTGTAGCTAGCAGCTGGGATGTGGGAGTGTCTGTCCTATATAGATCTATACACATAGTGCCCGCTCTCCCTCCAGGAGACTATCGTTACACGGTGAAGGCGCAGTGAAGTGTCGTATAGAGGGATAGTGTGTCACATTCTGTTTTAGTATATTCTCTTGTATTAGTGTATAGTGTACTTCTCGGTATCATGTATTTAGTGTTCTCTTGTCTAGTATATATTATTCTTCTCGGTATCATGTATTTAGTGTTCTCTTGTCTAGTATATAGTATTCTTCTTATATAGTACTAACTATGGTAAGTATCATGGTAATGGTAGTAAGGAGCGGTAAACCTTAACTATACCTATTATAGTTAAATAGCATGATGTAGCATGTCTTCGATACACAAAGGTATTGAACTGAGTGAAGATGTTCATATCCAACACAAATATATACAATATATAACTAAGAATTCAACGACAGTCGGACAGATAACAATATACCCTAAGACTACAATCAAACAAGAACAGGAAATAAGGCGAGCTATCAGCGCTAAGTCCTTCAAGTCTTACTTATATAAATATATTGTTGTACATATAGTTTGGGAGCATAAGATGTTTAAAAAGAGTTTGGAAATAGTTTTTATAACAATTTAACACGAAAAATGAGTTTGATAAACATTTAAAGCAGTTTCGATGGCAAAGCGGTTAAAAGTATAGAAATCCTTTTTGATTGCAAGTTACAAATCACATGTGATTGATACTATAATTTTTTGGATTCAACTTGTATCCCCCCCCCCCCCCCCATAAAAGCATATAAAAACATTTGAAAGGTTAATTAAGGGGTATGAACTCACCTGCAGTGAGTGGAGTGGATGGAATGACGGGTAGGATGCTAGGTGTCAAGTGAGGACAGGAACACACCCACGGATCCTATGCAACATGTAGTGATACATAATTGTATCTAATTAGACATTTAATCACTAATTAAGTAAGTAAAGACACTCTACTGCATGAAAACACTTTGCTTCAAGTGCTAGGAGTGCTAAGGGTTGCATCTAAGGAGTGTATGACCTCACTAAGGAGTTTACTCCTCAAATACACACCCTATCTGAGTTTACGGTTGAGGGACCATTTCCCCCATGAGTTTACGGCCGTAAACTCATGGGAATGGTGTATTTGTGTGTTTTCAAGCTTCATGCTTCACAAAGAAAGGTTCTAGGGTTGATTCAAAGGTATAGGAAGTGGTTAGGACCCAAAATGGTACTCCCTTGGAGTTTGTGGTCCTTGGACCACTCCTTGGGAGTTTACGGTCGTAAACCCTCAAGAGTTTACCGCCGTAAAGCCTCAAGAGTTTACGGCCGTAAACCCTCAAGAGTTTATGGCCGTAAACCCTGGCCACTTCATCCTTTTTGTGTTTTACGGTTCCTAGATCAATCATGCAAGTCGCTAGTTCATTTGCTAAGCATAGGAAGGAGTTTGGGGCATAAAAACCCCTCTTTGGGGTGTTTTCGGTTTTGGGAGTTCCCCAAACTGTAAACACATGCTCTTGGGGTTTTTGGGTGTCTAATCCCTAATACTAAGCCAATAACTAGTTAGGAGAAGTATACTTACTTATAGGAAGCTTGTAAGAGTGATTAGAGCCCCAAAAACACAAGTGCGTTCTTGAAGATTTGAAGATCACTTGAAGATCTATGTAAAAATCGAAATTTCATGGATGAGAAGATGTAGAAACACTAGATTAAGTGTTGTGGGTAAGAATCTAGGAAGAAAAACTTACATTTTTGGTGGATTTGGAAGAAGTGTGTGATGATACTTGAGAGAAAACCTTGTGTTCTTGAGGTGGGGAGTGGGAAATGAGGACTAGAAGTGTAAACTTATGCTATATGCATGAGTCTTGGGGAAAGAGGGTGTTTATGGCCCAAACACCCTTTTTTGGCCGTAAACACCTAGCTAAGGTGTCGGGTTGTTCAGTTTGCCACGAGTCACTAATTACGTCACTTCTTTTTATTAAATCGTTTGATGAAAAATAAAATAAAGCACCAAACGGGTTTAAATCCAACCAAAAATATACTAAAATGTTTTTGAATATTATTTGAAGTGTTTGACTATGGAAATTATACAAATGAAAATTTCGGCTTGTCACATTATCAAAATAAGGCTTTTTTCCCCTTTGGTGTACAACATCAAGCTGGTATGCTCCATTTTGCTTACAACATCAAGTTCGTCTACCTGAATATCTTGGCCTTGACCAAACAATTGGCCTACCCTCTTATCCATAATATGTCAAAATATCTTTGAAACAGACAACAACCAAACTCACAACAGCAACAAAGAACACAATAGAGCTCCCAGAATCAACCATACATCTCGTAAGCATCAATATATAACCAAGTGTATGGAAACCCGTATTACTTTCAGTAGTTAACGATGTACGATGGTTTTCCATACTCTCACATGGCAACCCCAATCAGAAACACTAGTTCAGCGTTTTGCCAGGAGCTCTTGCGGTATAAGTTTAACATCCCCCTCTGGCGTGTATCACAATATTGTCCGCTTTGGGCTCCCGGCACGAAAACTTCCCAGGGGGTCACCTATCCCTGGAATGCTCTCGGCCGGGAATGCTTAACTATAGAGTTCTTGTGGGATCTGCTGCACTCACGGCTTTAAAACGTGTTGTGATTGGGAGGTATCCACACCCCTTATAAGGAATGTTTTGTTCTCCTTCCTAGCCAATGTGGGATAAGGTGCAACCCACCTTCACCCCCATTATAGGGTTCGATGTCCACGTCGAACACATCAACCCATGCCCTAGCTCTGATACCATTTCTAACACCCCCTCTAGCTGTGGGTTGCACCTGATCCCACATCGGTTGGTAAGGAGAACAAAACATTCCTTATAAGGGGTGTGGATACCTTCCCTATCTAAGCGTCTTTTAAAGCCGTGAGGGCATTAGATCCTATAAGAACTCTATAGTTAAGCGTGCCCGGGCAAGGGCAATCCAAGGATGGGTGACCCCTTGCAAGATTTCGAGTCGGGAACCCAAAACGGACAATATTATGATATGTGCCATAACGGGATGTTACAATAAGATCCCACACTCGACGATGATACCAAACTTCCCCAAGTATGACGGAAAACTGACTTCAATGAGCACATCCAGTGTTCTAAAAGGCGCGCCATGGCGTGAGGCACGGCATCGCCGTTACGAAAATCTTCATAACGTTGCTGTTTGGCGTGGCGTGTGGCAAGGCGTGATATGGCGTGCCATGGCGCGTTATGGCGTGTTATGGCGCGTGTTTTTTTGTTTGAGACACATGTTTTTGCTCTTTTTTATACCTTTTCTAATCGGACATACAAGTATTGTGTTTTTTATTAACTTTCTGTTATTAGTTGTTGATATAACACTTCTAAAAACTAGGTATATTTGATATAAATTTATATTTATGCGGTAATATAATTATAAATTAATAAAAAATCGCCGCCTTACATCACGCCTTGAAAAACGCCATGGCTCGCCATAACTCGTTAGGCTTGAGGCTTGGACTTGCCGCCACACCACGCCTCATGCCTTTTAGAACCTTGAGCACATCGATACCTCTTAGTGCACAATGACATCAATGTCGATGGACAACCACTTCATTTGAACGTATTTCCTGATTACGTTATCAGGAAATGCCAAAAGGTGCTTCAAGGCGATGTGATCAGGCATCATCTCAAGTTTCGAACAGTTATGTCACCTTTTTCTCAACAATTTCATTTAACTGACGAAAGGGAAGGGAGATGAGAACTCCATAATAGAATGTAAGCAAAATGAAGGAGAGTCAATATGGGCATATGACCATAGATTAAAGTTGGCGACACTCAACGTCCCGGGCCATGAAGAGTTCCTTGTAATTGGCACCTTCGCCCAAGGTCTACTCTGAGGATTTTTGCAAAAGAAGATGTAGGGGACGCTACCTCAGTCGAGAGACGAGTTCAATTATAGAGTTGAGAAATACCTCTGATAGATCGAGGGTGAGGAAATGAATGAAACCAACCTAAAGGCCATACAAAATGCATACATCAAGCAAGAAGAAGAAAACTCACACGTAAGCCCCAACCACCAAGATCACCATGATATAAGACACGACGGAAGCCATGCCAACCACAACCAGCCCTCAAGACAACCATCTTGTAGATTTCATCCATTTGGTAAAGATAAGCGCCGGAGCCATAGAGCTAAGGTGCATGTAGTTGAGAAAACACCTCCAATGGTCGACAAAGAGAAAGGGAAATACTATGTGTACCACAAGACCAAAACCCACGATAGGCAAATATTACAACACCTAGTGAACTATGTCACCTTTAATTCAATCCGTCTTGAATGTCTGTTTAGTGATTCCCTGATAATACATATCGTTTTGAGCGCCAAAACAATGTTGGTGAGAGTTACAGGTTGGTGATTTTCTGATAATACATTTCATTTCGAAATTTAGTTTATGTTGTACTTAGTTTTTTTCCTGACTAGATATGTACCTTAACTAAGGTGAAAACGATCGTCCTTTACTGATTGGTCCGAAAAAGGGCTGCAACAAGTATGCAATTTTGAAACAAATCATAATAAATTGTATAAATAATGTATGAAAAAGTACGAGTAGTCCCTAAAAAGGTATCGACCTTAACTACCTGCGTACAAAATAGTTTAGCAAACCATTGTGTTTAAAATGAGCAAAACAAGCCTTAAATGGACCATAATTTTTCACACAAATCGTAGCATTTTGTAGAATATTTTTCAAGATTGTTTTTGCATAAATGAAATATATGATCACATGTAGTCCCCCCTCCCCCCGGAATATATAAAAACCAGAAAAAGGGGTTGTTAGCACTTACCTTAATGGGATGATTTGTGAACTAGATTCTTGAGTGCGGTTATCTTTGAGAAACACCTCGAGAAAACATGAACTAGGAACAATCTAAATCGGGGTTGTTTTGGACTTGATTTAAACCCATAAAACACAAAGAAGACAGACGTCTTAAACTAGGAAAGATCACAAAAAGATATCAACACAAATGTGAAATAAGGTGGTGGTGGTTGGTCGTCAAAAATATATGTAACACGATATGGATATGATGGTTTACGGTGGTGGAGTGTTCGTTATTGGTGTTGCGTTCCAAACCAAGAAAATAGAAAGAATGGAGAGGGAAGAGTAACAGAGGAAGTGGTTGATGATTTGTGTATGAAATGAAGACACAAATACTTCCTTTTATAGTATATGAGGTCTATCACATGCAACATGCACCCATACCTTCATAGAAAGTCCAACACACAATACACAGCATCATTGTACTAGAAGGAGAAGTGTGCGTCAACCAAGCAAAGGGGGAAGTGAGGGAAGGGGATAAAAAAACATGGTTCAGGGATCTAGAGGGAAGTATTGGCTGATTTTTCACTCTTCCAAGCAAGCATGGTGGAGCGTAGTGATGTCATATTCTCAAAATGCTCTAAAACCTTCCTTGATTTGCATGCCAAGTTCCAGACACCTAATTATTTTCCAAATTAGTGAACGATAGAGTCAAATTCAAAGATTTCAAAAACAAAAATTGATTAATTTTTCTAGATGTAGAACTCCGAGAAATCGTGTTTTAAGATTCACATCTAGATTTCAAAATTCGATTTTTTGTCTTTTGTAAATATGTTTTTTTCTTATAACTTTCGTATCTTTTTCATATAGGATTAGTTTTGGACGTCCTTCATATCTTTTTCAGGTTCTCAATCATGTGAAGTTTCATGTACACTATCTAGTGAAGATACGATTAAATTTTTTCGGGAACAAATTGATTTATTAAAAAGAGAAGTTGAGGACCTGAGATATGAAGGATATCAACTCAGGAAACGACAGAAACCCCTAAAGGCTGAGTTAGAAGCAAAAACCAAGGACTTTAGGAAAATTCAGGAAGAGTATAGCAACAAGTGTGAAAATTATGATTATGTTAAGAGACAACTTGTTGTTGTAACTGAAGAACTTAACGCTTTAAAAATTAAGTGTGGAAAAACTAATGTCAGTTTCAAAAATTATACTGCGTCAAGTCAGACAGTTGAGTCCTTATATGAAACCCAATTAAAATTCAAAGAAAATCAAAACAAGGGTCTAGGATATGATAGTGTACCTCCTCCTTATAATCATAACTACACATCCATCCCTATGACACAGGACGAAACTGACAGGGAACCACATCTTCGATATGGAAAACGAGCTGGATTTGTGTCAGGAGGAGTTATTAATGTTGAAGATACTAATGTTGCTACTTCTTGTGCAGGCAAAGTAACAGAGGATGAGAACAAGGAGAGTTCTTCTGAACAAACAAACGACCCCTTGAACTCTAAATCTGTTGCTTCTAATCAAACTGTCATTGGTAAATACAGGCCACCATTAGCTAAACAGAGTGCCTGTTGCAACTGTGCGTGTGGGAAAAGCAAGAGACAAGGCAAGGATACGCCAACAGGGGCAGGAAGAAACAACTTCAAAGTGAAGAAAAAGACATGTTTTCACTGTGGAACACCTGGACACATTGCCAGAAATTGTCCAAATCGCGCATACGTTCCTTACTATGCACAAGGCTGGCAGAACGCGCCAAGAGGGAGACACTCCAAAAGATACCCCTCGAGATCACGATCAGACATTGATGACTGGAATACCAAGAAGGCCAAGAATGCAATTCCCAAGGCCAAGAATTCAACTCCGAAGGCCATGAATCAAACTCCAAAGGACAAGAATCAGAATCCCAAGGGAAATAAGGGAATGCCGCCCAAGAAGTCCAATCCAAAAGATGCTGTCGTGAAGCCAAAATCAAAGTCATCTCAATGGCCGACATCAAGATCAAAAGCAAGTACTAAGCCACCAATCAGATCGAAAAAGAAATGGGTTAAACCCAACTACAAATGGGTTCCAAAGGCTCACTCTCCTAAATCAACTAATGACTCTAATATTTCTTCATCTTCTATTTGTGATAAACAGGATATGTCATGGGAGAGAGTACCATGCAAGGATGACAAAGGTCGACCCAGTTTTAAAATGGACTGGGTTCCAAAGACCAACTAATCCTGCTCGGTTTCGGAGCAGCTATGGAGGCTTATCATCAGACTTCGGTTTGTTGGTAGTAGCTGTTCCAGGCACATGATAGGAGGCATCTCTCAACTGTACAACACTCAAAACATTGTTTGGGAGAATGCGTCCTTTGCGGGAAGGGAAGAAAAGAATTGATCACTCACGGGGTTTGTGCTTAATGACATGAAGAATTTTCGGATATGTTCTGAGTTTATGCATGTTGTTCTCAGACCTTCTGAATGTAGATTCAATCGGTGAATTACGGTTTGCATTTTCTTCTCTATACTCCTGAGTTTATCTTAAGTTGATTCTCTTTAAAGACTAATTTTTGTTTTAGGATAGTTTAAATTTGTGCATTTACTTTCGTTTCTCTCCTATGCACAAATTTAGGGGGAGAAATAAAAACAAAACAAAAACTTTTTTAAAAAAATTATCCAAAAACATTAGAAAATCAAAAAATAAAAAATATAATGTTAATGGAATGTGCTTGCAGGAGATGTTTTGGGAAATGAAATTAGCAAGTGATAACGTGTAATCTGAATCGGCGTAACGTACCTAAGTTGAATCGTCTACGCTCTGTGTTCGATGCGCTGGTAGGCACGAAAGATTTTAAATGGACTTGACTAGGGAACGTTGAACCTAATGAATTTAAGGACTTGACAAACTTTGACCTAGTTAGATCCGTTTAACCTGATGTCACGACGCTCGGATAGGTTGAGCAGGGAGATATACATGGGAATCTACCAGTCACATTAAATATCCCGTATCTAGAACTATGGATTCACTTTTCCTCGATATGCGGATTCTGTCCTTAATTCCGGTTGGATTGGGCGACTGGTAAATTTCGATAAATTAGGTTTGTAGAATATCATTTTCTTTCTTTCCGTCTGTTAGTCATATGGTGTCTCCTTTGCGTGACTTCCAATCCGACCTGGTACACAACATATGCAACTCTAGTTCTCTGCAGGCTATATATATGAAATTCCTCTCATCTGTTAGCTATATGTTGTTTCCTTTGCGTGACTTCTAACCCGACCTGGTACACAGCATATGCCACCTTCTACTTCTCAACCCCTCTGAAATAATAAGTAATAGAATTATGAATCTATCCTCTCTCTGAATGGTTGTCTGCTCACCCGGTGTAAGGAGTACTCTAGAAGGTCTTGATGGCTGGGGCATATCAGGAAGCGGGAACACACGTTCTAGTACACTTAAAATTGAACACATACAGATTGTCTATAGATCTCGCTGCTCAATTTAGGTGGACAACAATATCCCTGGTCGTCGTCAGCTGAATGGTCCTTAAGATATAGTATCTAAGAAATTAGGATCAGATATAATTTTTTAGGAACTTAAGTTCACCTTGTCTTGTAACAAATAGTGTGTCCTAAATCTGTCACAATTTTTTGTGTTTAAGTGGACCACAATACTGGCGATCGATCAGACGAAGATGTGAAGATAAGGGTACCGACAAGTAGAATAAGATTGTCCAACAACTTTGATCCCAAATCACTCTTAAAGTTAGCTATTATTTTTGTTTTTGTTAAGTTTGTTCATAGTGTTCTTCGAATTTAAATAAAAGGGGAGAATTAAAAACAAAAAAAACAAACAAAAATAAAAAAAAATTCAAAATAAAAAAATAGTGTTATTTTAGTTTTATTTTTGTTCTAAGTTTTCTTTTAGTTTTGTTTTGTCTTGTAAAGTGATTTCAAGTGAAGGTGAAACTCATGGAGTTTGTGTTGAAGATTTCTGAGCCAAAGGCTTCGTCCGTGAGCATCGAAGAATTCTCATTCGAAGGAGCAAGAAATGAAGATTATTCTTTCAACATTCAATATTTCAACCCCAGAAGAAAGGTGAAGCTGAAATTGAAGAATATGTGACGCATTGCATTGAAGCCTCCTCAATCAGTCTGCTGCTATCTTAAACCTGCTGAAGTGATCCAGAAGATTTGTTCTCTCTGATGTTCTCTCTGAAGATTCTCAAGCTGAAAAGACTATCTTTCAAGAATCAGTGCGTCAAGCCTCCTCACCCAATTTGCGTTCAATGCCAAATTCTAAAGAAAACCTCAAGTACTCAAGATGAAGTCATTCATTGAAGGTTCATATGTTCATCCTGATGCTGTGAAGAAATCGAAGGTTAAAGCTGAAGCCAAGCTCCCATTGAAGATTGACAAGAAGAGCCAGTTGCTTTTTAGGGGAGCTTGTTGGGTCAATTAAGAAAAGAAAGTTATAAACCAAGGGGAAGATTATTAGGTCAAAAATATGGTTTATACTTTACTTTTCTGGGCAATTATATTTTTCTGTAATATTTTTGAAGTTTACGGTCATGTTTACGCTTGAGTTTACGGCCGTAAACCCATTTACGGCCCATGCTCTCCAAGTATAAATATAGGTGTTAGGGTGAGGAGTATTGATTGATGAACCCTAGAGAGTTTACGGCCAGAGAGACAGAAGAACTATTGTGTGTTAGTGTGTGTGTGTCTGTGTGTGTGTGAATCTCTTGTATCCGGATCATCATTCTATTCATTAATACATTGAGATTCATCATCTACTTCTTCTCCTTCTCTTCTGTTTGATCTGACATCATCCGTTTGATTGGGATTCCGCACCATCAAACGGATCTGATTGATACACAGGCATTTTAGGGACTTACGGGAAAACATGTACAAATAGATTAGCATGTTTGCTTTGCTCACAACTTCTTAATAAAAAAATCCGATTTCTCAGACGTAATAACTAGGGTTGCAGTTTATGTTGTTTTGATTCGATTTTGATAATCCACTAATGAAAGTAACATAGTATCTTGTATCTTGTTTTAGTTGTAATGACACTACATATTTACAAACATATGCATTAAAGCTCAATAGATCAGATTAAAAAGGGGTTGGCAGTGAACTGACAGTCTACAGTTTTAGACCTAAATTGTGGGATGTTATATATTATTGAGTAGATGATATTTCAAGGTTCACTAGTCTATTGTGTTGGCTATGAATATTTTTCTTTTTATGCATATAATTTTTTATAACATCTTTATATATTCACATTATTCATGTGGACTTTTTCACATTTATCTGTTTTTTTATAACAACTCTTAATGATCTATATCATAGAAGATAAACCATTGCCATTGATATGGATAAACTCCCATTTAATGTTTCATGTGTGAAATTGAAAAAAGTCAAAAATATAGTTATCATGAATAAATGAACTGTTACGTCATAGCTTTTATTGAAACAATTTTCATAATGATCACACCTTCTTCACTCTTATATAAGAACAAGAAAGGTCTCACAATTATATATATTTGAGTGGATTGAATCCAATCCTTTCATCAGAAATCAGAAAGTGTGATTCAAATATAAGTTTTTTGGAGGTTAAAATCGATTTCCATGGCAATTACAACTCCGCAAAGAGGCAGAAGTTAGATAAGGTAACTATCACTTCATTATTCTTTTTCACTTATAATTGATTGTTAACTTTTATTTCATTATTTATTGGATAAAAATCAACTTAGTAGGAATTTAAAACAAGTGTTTCAATCAATTCCTCGTATTTCTAATTAGAATTAGCTACTTATCAGCCCTCTATACTTTTGTAGATCCCAGTGGCTCCAGCAAACAACGTGCAAAGAGATTGCAACAACTATTGTGAACAACTATTCAACAAGAACTCGTCAAACCTTTATACTTTCGATTTGAATGAGTCAGAGCTCATTTTAATGAGTTGTCGTAGTTGCTACCTTTATGTGATGGTGTGTGCTTCCAACCCAAAATGCCCTAGATGTTTCAAGCGATGTTTACTTTATATGATTTGAAAGCTTTTGTTCTAATTACCTCAATGTTTCTCTTATATAAGTACCAAATAATATCCAAGCAATAATTTTGCGAAAATTTTAAAGATCTTCGTAACAATCAATTATTTTCACTTCATACAAATTTATTTTAATTCATTTTTAGTATGTGGAAATAAGATCATACTTTAGAAAGCGAAACCCAAGATATAAATCAATTACGAATTGATGATGTCGAATTGAGAAGTATTGGCGGAAATATAAATCAATCAAACTACAAGAAACAGGAGGATATTTCTTTTAATGTTTATGTGTCTAATTTTCCTCACTCGACCAATCAAACTAGGAATGATCTAAACCGGGGTTGTTTTGGACTTGATTTAAACCTACAAAACACAAAGAAGACTTACGACTTGAACTAGGAAAGATCACAAAAAAGATATCAACACAAAGATGGCATAAGGTGGTGGTGGTTCGTCGTCGAAAATATAGGTAAAAGGAGATGGATATGGTGTATGAGGTCTATCACATGCAACATGCACCCATACCTTCATAGAAAGTCCAACACACAATACACAACATGATTGTACTAGAAGGAGAAGTGCGTACTCAACGAAACAGAGGGGAGGGGATAAAAAACACGGGTCAGGATCTAAGAGGGATGTATTGGCTAATTTTTCACTCTTCCAAGCAAGCATGGTGGGGCCTAGTGATGTCATATTTTCAAAATGCTCTAAAACCTTCCTAGATTTGCAAGCCAAGATCCCGACGCCTAATAATTTTTCCAAATTAGTGAGCGATAGAGTCAAGTTCAAATATTTCAAAAACAAAAGCAAATTAATTTTTCGAGATGTAGAACTCCGAGAAATCGAGTTTTAAGATTCGCGACTAAATGACCAGAGACATTTGATTTTTTGACTTTTGTAAATATTTTTGTTTTCTTATAACTTTCGTATCTTTTTCATATAGGATTCGTTTTGGACGTCCTTCATATTTCTGGAAACGGGAAAACATGTACAAAGAGATTAGCATGTTTGTTTTTCTCACAACTTCTTAAT
Source organism: Lactuca sativa (assembly GCF_002870075.4). NCBI lineage: Eukaryota > Viridiplantae > Streptophyta > Magnoliopsida > Asterales > Asteraceae > Lactuca > Lactuca sativa. The sequence continues at coordinate 220,966,522 of NC_056627.2, forward strand.
AAAAAAATTCAATTTTTCAGACGTGTTAACTAGGGTTGCAGTTTATGCTGTTTTGATTCGATTTTGATATTCCATTATTGTAAGTAAGATATTATCTCGTAGCGTATTTTACTTGTAATGAAACTATATATTAAAAACATATGCATTAAAGCTCAATAGATCAGATTAAACAGGGGTTGGCGGTGAACTGATTGTCTTTAGTTTTAGACCTAAATTGTGGGATGTCACATATTATTCAGTACATGATGTTTCAAGCTTCACTAGTCTATAGTGTTACCCATGAATATTTTTCTTTTTATGCGTATAATTTTTAATATCATCTGTATGTATTCACATTATTCATGTTGACTTTCACATGTATCATTTTTTATATCAACTCTTAATGATCTATGTCATAGAAGATAAATTATTGCCATTGACATGGATAAACTCCCATTTAATGTTTCATGTGTGAAATTGACAAAGCCATAAATGTGGTTATCATGAATAAATGAAATGTAATGTCAGAGCTTTTATTGCAACATCTTTCTTAATGAGCACACCTTCTTCACTCTTATATAAGAACAAGAAATGTCTCACAGTCATATATATTTGAGTGGATTGAATCCAATGCTTTCATCAAAAATCAAAAAGTGTGATTCAAATACAAATTTTTTGGAGGTTAAAATGGATTTACATGACAATTACAACTCCGTAAAGTGGCGGAAGTTAGATAAGGTAACTATCACTTCATTATTCTTTTTCCCTTATAATTAATTGTTAACTTTTTTATTTCATTATTTATTGGATAAAAATCAAGTTGGTAGGCATTTAAAACAAGTGTTTCAATCAATTCCTCGCATTTCTAATTAGAATTGCCTACTTATCAACCCTCTATACTTTTGTAGATCCCAATGGCTCCAACAAACAATGTGAAAAGAAATTGCAACAACTATTTTGAACAACTACTCAACAAAAACTCGTCAAACCTTTATACTTTCGATTTGAATGAGTCGGAGCTCGTTTTAATGAGTTGTCATAGTTGCTACCTTTATGTTACGGTGTGTGGTTCCAACCCAAATTGCCCTAGATGTTTCAAGCGATGTTTACTTTATATGATTTGAAAGCTTTTGCTCTAATTACCTCAATGTTTCTCTTATATATGTACCAAATAATATTCAATGAATAGTTTTGAGTACTTTTTAAAGTTCTTCGTAACAATCAATTATTTTCACTCATATAAATTTATTTTATTTCTTTTCTAATATGTGGAAATAAGATCATACTTTAAAAAGCGAAACCCAAGATATAAATCAATTACGAATTGATGATCCCCAAATGAGAACTTGTAACATCCATAGAATTCGTAAAAGTTTAAAACTTTTTAAATATCCAAAAACCATTAGTTATTACAATGTGTTTTCAAAATAGTTCCATATCAGAGTTTCCCAAAAATCATAATCATAAATCGAGGAAGTGTACGGCCACGCCTTCACCTTCCCGCGGTCATCCGAAGTACCAGAAACAATAATCGATAAATGTTAGCTCGAAGGCTTAGTAAGTTACCCCCAAAATACACATACACACAACAATACACATACAATAACAAACAGTATACTATGGGTCCAATCAACCATCGGGTTGGAATACCCCAGGCCCTCAACCCTCAGGTTGGAATGCTAACATACTATGAGTCCAATCATCCTCGGGATGGAATACTCTCGGCCCACAACCATCGGGTTGGGATGCCCATATACTATGAGTCCAATCATCCTCGTGATGGAATACTATCGGCCCACACCCATCAGCTTGGAATGCCAACATACTATGAGTCCAATCATCCTCAGGATGGAATACTCCCGGCCCACAACCATCGAGTTGGAATGCCCACACACTACGAGTCCAATCATCCTCAGGATGGAATACTCTCGGCCCACAACCATCGGGTTGGAATGCCCACATACTACGAGTCCAGTTATCCTCGGGATGGAATACACTCGACCCACAACCATCGGGTTGGAATGCCCACAACCAATCAAACATGTGCACCTATATCAGATAAGCATATAATAGTCTATAGTGACAACATATTAAGGCCTAATCATCCTTGGGATGGAATACCCTCAGCTACCAATCAAGCATGTGCACATATAACAGGTAATCACCTAACAGTATAGAGACACTCAGACCAAACTACAGATCATAGCAGCATATAACCATCCTATCTATCAGGATACCGATCTAACATATCATAATAGTAACAAATCCAAATAACAATTCAAAGGGTCGGGCTTGGTGCCTCAGACCCTTGAGTATAGTGAGGATAACTCACCTCGCAATGTCGAACTGTAGTGATAAGATCAAACTCCTAATTCACAGTCACGAACTGCACCTCCTATAATCACCATAGGACCAAGTCCATCAAAATCCCAAATAACCAGAATATCCTCAGAAGTCAAATTTGGTCAACCCTTGGTCAAAATCAAAGTCAACGGTCAACGGTCAAAGTCAACAATCTATGTTGGGTGCAAAGTTATCTATGTATGACTTTGTAAATGGGTTGACTTTTGTAGACCCGCATGCATGTGGTGCATTAGCCTTATGACATGAGATAGAGAGTGAGAGAGAGACATGTAAACACCTCTATATAAGGTGGGTTTATTCCACATGTAGAGGTGTGCTTGAGTGATGTAAAATTGAGTGTGTAAGTGTGTGTTACTTATGTAGATTTAGATCTAGATCCCTTTTTGTAACACCATACATAATCGAATGCATCTCTTAAACACCGAAATCACCATGTTCATTGTGTGTTCTCTAATTTTGCAAGCCAAACCAATGTTCATAATTCACATTAATTGGTATCTGAGTCGGTCTTTGAAGATCAACATGATTTTTTGAATAAACGATTCTCGATTTGGCAAAATTTGTCACAGTTTGAGCATTTATGGTGAGTCTCTATCTATGATCTCTCTTAATCTCATTGATTTGTGCGTTGCGTTCTTGATTTTTGATCATTTTGACTCGTTGGGTCAATTGTTTTTTGAAAAACCCATTTGTTATGATCCAATAAAATTTTCTTAGATCAAGTCCGATCCAATCTCATATTTGTTTGGTTGATTTGATTTTAAAAATGCAATAGTCCAATTTTTATCCACATCTTGTTCAAAAATTGAGTCTAATTTTGATATACCTGTTACTGTTGGAAGTTATGAGCCCATTTGATTCAAAGTAACATCGTGGCATGAATATCGATTCAACACATTGTAGCTCATGTATCGGAGGAGTTGAATGCGCTAATCACATTCTCATCGGTTGTCTATATGCAAGTTGTATAAGAGATAAAATTTTCGAATGGTGCGGAATAAAAAAAAACAAATTTCAATAATGTTGGTGACCTACTTCAATTTGCAGCCTCATGGGGTCGATGCCCCAAGAAACGTATTAAACTACTATGTATATGCTACAGATTGATATGGAGTCTTTGGAAAACCAAGAATGACAGATTATTTCGTGGAGTTGCTTCCACAACATCCAAGGGAATTGATAACATCAAATCGTTGACATATTTATGGCTCAAGTGTAAGGATAATGGTATTACTGGTGATTGGATACATTGGAATTCCTCCCAAGAATGCCCCAAGAAACGTATTAAACTACTATGTATATGCTACGGATTGACCTACTTCAATAATGTTGGTGACCTACTTCAATTTGCAGCCTCATGGGGTCGATGCCCCAAGAAACATATTAAACTACTATGTATATGCTATGGATTGATATGGGGTCTTTGGAAAACCAAGAATGACAGATTATTTCGTGGAGTTGCTACCACAACATCCAAAGGAATTGATAACATCAAATCGTTGACATATTTATGGCTCAAGTGTAGGGATAATGGTATTACTGGTGATTGGATAGATTGGAATTCCTCCCCTCTTTCCCATATGTAATAAATTTAAAAACTATTTCTTTTGTTTTCTTGTTTTCTTGTTTTGCCCTTGCCTAGTTTCTTGCTAGGTTTCAGGTTCTATTAATATATTTTGCCGTTTCTAAAAAAAGAATATCGGTTGGTTCAATTAATTCTAGCATATAGGAAGGCTAATAACAACGCATCGATTTTGAGTGAAGTTGAATGGTTTGTTATTGGGAATGTCTTGGAATAGAATAGTTTGGAGTTGTGAAATTGTTTTGGATGTCTAATGGACAATGGTCGAGGGTTTGGGAACAAACTGAGAATAACGAAATCAAATATTCTTTTCTTGGATTTCGAAGATTCTATGAGTTGAGGGTCAGTGTTGGTTTGTTAACGAAATAGATTGAAAAGCATCGACAATTTGGATGGTTGACTGGAGTTGAGAATTGATGTCGCGAGGGTCGAGTATTGGCAAGCCGTCGATTGTCGAAAATTTGGGTTGACTAATTCACAAATTGGTGAAGAAACCAAAACTTTCGAATTTGGTACTTACTCTTTTGAAAATTTGACAGTTTATATACACTTTCGAAACTTAGACTTATTTTCGAAAGTTTGGATGAAATAAGACAGAAGTATCAAATTTGGTCCCTGCTGTTTTGAAAGTTTGACAGATTACATCCACATTCGAAAGTTGGGTTACTTTTCGACTTTTTGTTACAAAAGGCAGAAATTTTGAAAGCAGTCACTAAGGTTTCGAAAATTTGGATGTGCATACCCAGTTTCGAAAATGGACTGATTTTGCTGAGAAATTTAAGAAAATGCATTCTAGGCCCCTGCAGTTAATGCGAATTGACGCTTTCTACCCAGTTTTGCAAATGGGGGAGAGTTTCGCATTTTGGCTACTTTAAGCGCATCGGGTCACTGCAGAATTTTGAAATTGACAATTTCTACCCATTTTTGAGAAATTTTGTCAAAGGCGGTCCGTGAACAAAGCTAAAAATTGAAGATTTTTGGATTTTCCTGATTCAAGCAAAAAATTTATGTCACATGTTAAGGGGGAGTTTTGACACGAAAAATTCCGAATAGAGCACGTTCTCTTTCCTTGATGGTTTTATAATCAAATTTCGATTATAAAAAGGGGGAGAAATTTATATGGAAATTCGAAGTTGAATTTTTCATATTGCGTAAACTTGAAGACCGAAGCGACCTTGAATTTTTGAAATTTATGAAATGATGCGATTGGAGATTCAGAAGTGATTTTGGTTCGAGATGGTTTTGGATTTATTGAAGATTTTCGGGGTGTGTTTTTATGCTCAACTTTAAGGGTGACTATTTAGAGTTTGAGAAGCTCTTGATCATTCGTTGATGCTTGGTTCGTATGGTCTTACATCCTAGAACCCAAATTGAAGAATCATGAAAGAATTGAAGATTTGAAGTTCGTATGAACATGTATCATGCTTGAGGCTCGGATCGTGTAGGTGCTCGATTTTGGAAGATTTGAAGTGGGTCATCCATTCCTAACTTTGAGGGGGAGAATGTTGGGTGCAAAGTTATCCATGTATGACTTCGTAAATGGGTTAGCTTTTGTAGACCCACTTGCATGTGGTGCATTAGCTTTATGCCATGAGATAGAGAGTGAAAGAGAGAGAGACATGTAAACAACTCTATATAAGGTGGGGTTATTCCACATGTAGAGGTGTGCTTGAGAGATGTAAAATTGAGTGTATAAGTGTGTTATTTATGTAGAATTAGATCTAGATCCCTTTTTGTAACACCATACATAATCGAATGCATCTCTTAAACACCGAAATCACCATGTTCATTGTGTGTTCTTTAATTCCGCAAGCCAAACCAACGTTCATAATTCACATCAGTCCATGTTGACTCAACTCGTCGAGTCCATCTATTGACTCGTCGAGTTTCTCCTGAACTCAGAAAACCATGAAAATTGAGTCAACTTGTAACAACCGTAAAATTTAGATCAAAAGTGGTCGATAAATTTGTGTGACGCTGCTAGAACCAAACCAAATTTATGTTTCGTCATGATGTATTTAACATATTTAAAAGATATTATAACGGTTAATCGATTATAAACATATGAAAAATAAATTTATGCGATGTGTAGTAATGAGTGCATGAAATTAGCGTAATATGAACATGGCATGTATATATGATTTACTATGTCCAATATAAAATATATAAGTTGAATTTTTGGCTAACATACAGAAAATACTTAACTTCCGTATTTATACATTTATATATATATATATATATATATATATATATATATATATATATATATATATATATATATATATATATATATATATATATATATATATATATATATATATATATATATATATATCATAAAATGATGAGTATATATTATGCGTATATATACTTGATACCAAGTGACATAAACTTATTCTCATTTGTATATTTATACATAAACAATGAAACAAATAATTCATGAAGTTATTTTGCATCAGTTAGTGCAAGAAATTGATATAGCAGATTATACCCACTCACACCCCTCTTATCGATGGCTATCACACACAATTTAAAAATACACATATGAATATCTTGCGCAAGAATGGAGCAAATCTTTATTAAATTTCCATTGGATTATATGACCCACACCAATATTATAAGTTTTAAAAATCAGGAAGATGAACCCCTAGTACTACTACAATTCGTCACCCTCTTCCCTCTCTATCCCTCTCATCTCTCTATCAACTACAAGCTCACAGATACAACATGTACTCAATATCTATGAGAACTGTGACAAGTACTTCAATATCTTCTATAATCTGCATTAGTACAATGAGCCATGTGAAGAAACCCAATCAAATATCTCAAGGGAGATAGAGTTTCTCAACCACCTCACTCATCTTCCTTCCCTCTCACGATTTCCCTAAACTACACACACAATTCAGCACATGTGCATATCTTTCATGAATCTCGATTGTACAACTCAATCTCTGCCAAAATCCACAGCTGTAAAAGAGATATAGAGAAGCTTCATAATATCTTATTCCTGTTTGAAGGTCCCACTCATTTTCCATCACCTGCGCATGCCTCTTACTTCTGTATCTTCTCCAATAAACAGAGAAGAGATTCAACAGCTATTAGAATTGTCTTCCCCATCTCAAACCCAGTTCCTTGTACCTTCTCTTTCTCCAATGGAAAACCAACCCAAAAGCTCCCTGATCACCACCGATTCCAGTTGAAGCAAACCCCTGACCATAAACAAGCCTGTAGCCGCAGCTTACCAGTGAAAAAGAAGCAGCAACTACTTCCATTTTCCCCTCCTGCCTTCATTTGTTCGACTATCAAACAGCTTCCGCACATCTTTTCCTTGCTCCTCCATCGACCTCAGGTAAATTCCTTACCTTCTCTGATCAAAATTCGTCCAGCAACCACCGTGAACATTAGGCACCTGCCATGGTGGCCGGTGGCCTGAACAGTTCTAACCGGACGATCCCGGTGGCGGGTTTGGTCTTAGTCAAGTGTGTATAATTCCTGATTCCATTATTTTTCTGCCATGTGACGTCTAGGTCGACTCCAAGATTCCCGTTCCAAATCCCGCTTAGAACAGGAGCTTCCCGACACTTCCGACTCTCAAAATCAACGTGAGTTCTATGGCCCCTATTTCTTATTATCAATGTTTGGGGGAGAATACATGTAGTTCGGTCTTATTATCAGGATGAAAATGATTCAAAACAAATGAAATAAAGCAAAACAACTATCGTTAAGTACATATATATAATCATATACAGAGAAGAGTGTTGATAAACCAAGATTTCATTTTATGTCACGTAAGTATGGTTATAACAAATTATTTGATAGAGATAACTATAAATATAAGTTGTGAAATGTTACTGAGTATTAAGTTCATATAGGATAAATATTCATAACAATTAAGGGTTATTAAAGCCTTGATATTCTAGATATAAGGGTACGAAGTGAACTGTTAAGAAGAGATAAATAAAAGCTGTGAAATTGTAAGTTCAAGGTACTATGGTGTAGTATGATCATACTTTGTAATGCTGAATAACAATAAACGAAAACGGAACCAGTTACTTATGGGGTATAACAGAAATAGTAATAAATCATTACTATATAGTCATACCTGATTGAATAGCTATATGTTTATACTTAAATCAAGATACCTAATTGTGCATGTATATGTCGGATATTAAAGAAATAAGTTTAAAGTTGTTAACCTACAAAAGTACGGTTAAGGCTGTGAAACCCAATATAAAATATACATATACATATACTAAAAGGGTAACAGATGGAATTTCCGTATAAATTGTTATTATGGTTCCTTGCACATTAAACATCATAGTATAAAATAACTACTCTGTTATCATAATATCAAAGTCGAATCAAAGAACAATAAGTATTGAAGTTCAAGAATTCTGAGTATCGTTTTCTTAAACGGCGAATAACTTTGCGTTTCTAGTGAATCTAGAATGAACAACATAGGTTCATTATACCTATGGTTTGTGGGTTTATTATACCAATTCTGTATAGGTTCATTATACCTATTCTTTGTGGGTTCATCATACCCATTCCGCATAGGTTCATTATACCTATTCTTTAAGGGTTTATCATACCCATTCCAAATAGGTTCATCATACCTATTCCCAATACCGAACCCAATCCGTTCGAGTATTCATATCCGGTTTCACAAGGGCTAAGTTCACAATACTTAGTAGAGACCTTCCGTCAAATAACCGTTAATCCTCGAGGGAACGACTAACGCTAGGTATAAGTGTCATAACATTGATCTTATACGGTACGACCGCCCGCCTGGAGTTGCTAGCTACAACTACGTCTGACGAGATGAATTTTGGTGCTGGCGTTAGCATTATCGAACATTACCTCGTGTTATTACGAGGTGAATGACTTTAGCACGCGCGCCCTATCATGGTGTCGGTGCAATAATAAAGTTTTGTGTCAAGAGTTCGGTTATGACATCATCTAGTATTCCTTCGCTCTCAAATAAATAAATAAATAAATAAATAAAAACCAACCACCGACAATATAATTATCATATGGAAATTGACAAAGAGAGATTTCTACTAAGTTGTTTCAACACATGCAACAGTAAAATAATATTTTTTGGTGAATTGACAAATTATGTTTTGAAAAGGGCAAAGATTTCTATCTCAACATTAAATTATTTTTTTATGGAGACCTTTTGTTATTGTAAGAATATATGGAGTCAAAACCTGTAGGACTCACCAACATTATTGTTGACGTATTTTAACATGTATTCTCAGGAAATTAAAGCAAGAAATTCACGCGAGGAGTATGGAATCATCGTCTTATATTTTTGTTCTAAATTATGTTTTATGTCCTCTTTTTGAATCGTTGAAGATTTGTCATGAAACATGTAACAAAGTAAGATATGATTATGTCGTATGCGATGTAAAACTTTATGTGGTTGTTTAATGTTTGATATATGCTATGTTTGTGATATTCGAATTTCGTCACCCACCCGGTGTTTCCGCCGTTGGCTGGGGGTGTGACACAACTCATCGAGTGACCAGAAAACTCGTCGAGTCCATGCAAATGCCTAGAATATCGGGGAACACCCTAACCACTCGTCAAGTAACTTTATTAACTCGTCGAGTTCATGCGGAATCTAGAAATTGGGAAAACCCCTCTTCAACTCATCGAGTTGGCTTATCCAAGTCATCGATTTCTTTAGCCAAGTTGTGTTCAGTCTCTTTCAATCGAGTCCAAAGCTCCATATTCCAAATCTAGCTTCCTAGGGTGGAGTTACCATGTAAAGTTGCCAACTTCACGTGCATGCAAGGCCGTAAAAGGCTTAGAACATCAAAACCATGTCTAAGATGTCTAAGATGAGGTTTAAGGCATGGAAAAGGACCATAGTTTGTTAAAGTCGATGAATTTATGATCAAGGGGGTCAAGAGCAGTCCAGATCTGAGACCAAGTCCTTGTGACAAGCTCGAATCTGAAAATGACTCCATTTGGCCCTAGAAATGACCATCTTCTTTCATAAAGGAAAATCTAAGCAATGAAGTGTTAAGGTGGTAGATTTATACCTCTAGATGGCTGCTACAACAATGCAAAGACCATATTTATAGGCTCTTCCTTGTTCCAAGCTCTCAACTCTTCAAGAAATGCTCCAACACACTCTTTTATAACCTCACACACTCAAAAAAAAATTGGAGGCTAGATCGCTTAGGGTTCTTTTTCTGGTGGTGAAAATCGCAAGGGAGGCTGAGGAGAGAAATTAAGGGTCTTTAATTAGGGTGCAAACCCTAAAAATAAGGTTTTTCATTTTCCATCTCCTACTCGTCAAGTTGGGTCCTCCAACTCGTCGAGTAGTGTGACAACCCGAAGTTCGTTCCATTATTTGTAACCCTTTCCGCTAATACATTCGTCGTTTTCAATTTCGTTTCCGTTTACGTCATTAAATTAAGTCATAAATGTGGGATTTCTATTATGACCTAATGGGTGTCCTAATGCGTTTAAAACTCATATTAACACCCCATTCAAGTAATCAGAATACTTTTAGAATCGACCATATCGGGTTACGGCAACTTGATCGGGTGCGACCAAAAGCCACATCTAACGTCAGTATCGGGTAGAATTCCACCGTGTCCCGAACTTAGAACCTATTTAAAGCCCAAAAGACTTCATTTTGAAGCTTTTTCACTCTTTCACTACTCTCTCTCTCTCTCTAACCTCTCTCCTCAAAGCCAAGATTTAGGTCCAAAATCATCAACTTAAGGCTCCAAAACATCAAGGTAACCACTCTAACTCATGGATTAGCACCTTTAGCCTTCAATTCCGTGTTCAAATGGGAAAGGACCATGTTCATGTGTTTATGGCTCAGGAACATTCTTGGGCCGTGAACACACATAAAGGGGGTTTTTGAGCCTTAAAACCCTTCCAAACTACCTTTGGAGCTTAGATATGGCTTAATGACTTAATGGAACGGACTTACAACACCTTGAACTTAACTTCTGGGGAGTAAACTTGAGTTTACTTCCCAAGAACATGCATGGGCCTTAAACTCATTATCATGGAGAGTAAACTCGTTTTCAAGTGTTTAAATGCCACTTAAACACACCAATAGCCTTGGATTAAAGTCTAGAATCAAGCACAATCGATTTAGGGGCCTTAAACATGATGAAAACCATCCCTTTAAGAGTTCACAGCCGTAAAACCTCCAAGAATGGGTTCCTGGGGCGTAAACTCACATAAACAAGTCAAATGATGCCCTAAATTCATTCTAAGGCTTGTATAATTAGTTTGAATCACATATGATTGATCTAGGGCCACAAATTCATGAAAGGAATGATCACATAGGAGCTTACATCTATATACTCCTAGTTTATAGCCGTAAACTCCATATGGTAATGTCCTTAATGGTTAGACTCATTCCTATGCCTTAGATTAAATCATAGCAACCTTTCCTAAGTGTTATTTGACCATTTAGCACCATAAAACCCCTCATCCATGAGTTTACGGCCGTGAACTCATGTGGAGTTGGTCTTATGGCCGTAAACTCCCTAAGGAGTTTACTCTTGAAGAGAAAACACATTATCCGAGCCCTATACGTCCGTAGATGTCACCCGGGTCACTCCAAACACTTGATTTGAAGTGTTTTCTTGCATTGGAGTGTATAATCATATCTAATTAGTGATTTAAAGTCTAATTAGATACATTTGTATACCATTTCATATTACATAGGAACCTCGCGTGTTATCAAGCCCCGAACCGACACTTAGCATCCAAACCGTCACGTTTTCTCGCCAGGTGAGTTCATAGCCCTACCCTTTTTCATTGTTTTTCACTATTTTCAGGGGGGATACAAGCAAAGTACAAGAAATACTTGTACTAAAAAACTTGTTTTACATGTGTTGTGTTTCATATTTCATATGCTTTTAACGTTGACAATCATAACAGATAACCGTTTGAACTTGCAGAACACATTACCGTATTATTTGTGAACAACGTTAGAAAATGTTGTGTTTTATATTTTCACAAATGGTTTTCCACATTATATCAGTTAAAAGCATAACATTTGAACTTTGAACATGAAACTTAGTACACTGTTTTGTCCTCGGTAACACTCCACAGAGATACGCGAGTGGAGGATCATTGTTTGTAACAGTATCTTTCTGTATTATTACTAGTAAATTTGTTATTCCGATAAATTGGAGACACGTCCTCGGAGAACACTCCACAGAGATACGTGAGTGGAGGACCGTACCCGTAACCAGAATCTCTTAGATAGGGAGCGTGACTTGAGTGTATAGATCTATATGGGGCTGACTACCCCGCACCTGGCTGCTAGCTATAGCCGAACCGAAAGGTTCAAGGGTGACGAAAGTCATAAAGTGATTTGGACTACTTATTGCCATATCTAGTCTATCGTATGGTTATGGAACTCGCAATTTGGATAACATAGATTTACTTGATAGTAATAATGAATAAAGTAACTAGTTTACTTGTACATATTATTTTATATACGTGTTAAAACTAATACATTTCACAAGGACAACCAGGTTTTCGGTATACATCTTTTCATTACAATTTGGATTGGTAACCAACTTTTAGGAAAATATGGGATTTTCCTTGGGTAACATTTGTACATTTCGGATTAGTAACCAACTTTTAAGAAAATATGGGATTTTCTTGGTGCGTAATTTTTTCAGAAACCGAAAGGGAACTTGTACATTTTCAGAAAACAAAACCGCTTATGAACTCACCAGCTTTATGCTGATTTTCAAACTACTTGTATTCTCAAGTCCGCATTAGACAGGTACCCGATGATCCTTTTGGCGAAGACGGAGTGCGTAGAAGACACGTCTTACTTTTGTTCATATATATACATATGTATCACACTTGTAACACTTGGTTTTCAAACAAATGTAAACTTTTATATGTAATGTAATGGTTGTTTACTTTGCTTACTATGTACATTGGTTATGATATTCAACATGAAGTCACCTCCGCCCCGGAACGTTTCTGCCCTGGGTTTCGGGGTGTGACAAGTAGGTCCTAAAAATCACGCGGGTAGGTTACGCTCTACATGACGAGTTGGAGCCTCTCGTCTAGTAGGCTTCCTTATTTTCTTTGAAATCCCTAAAATCTCACTCCTGGAAATTGGGATGTTACGGAAGTATTGACGGCAATATAAATCAATCAAACAACAAAAAACAAAAGGATATTTCTTTTAATGTTTACGTGACTAATTTTCCTCACTCGACAAATGTGAATGGCCTGTGGAAGCTTTGTGAACGTGTAACTTCCCAATTTTCAAAATAAATTTATCATTTTTAAACTAGCATAAACACTCATTTTCATAAAGGTACATTCAAAGCAAAACCATTTGTTCATAAACCAAAATCCATAAATTAGAGTTATCACAAAAGTGGCGTGGCATCTCAAATCATAAAACTACTTATATGAGTGTACAATCACACCTTCACCTTCCCACGATCTGATGAAGTACCTGAAACAATTAATCCACAACTCTAATCAAAAGCTTATTTAAAAGCTTTGCTTCTAATTACCTTAATGTTTCTCTTATATAAGTACCAAGTAATATTCAAGGAATAATTTTGCATACTTTCTAAAGTTCTTCGTAACAATCAATTATTTTCACTTCATATAAATTTATTTTATTTCTTTATATAATATGTGGAAGTAAGATCATACTTTAAAAAGCAAAACCCATGATACAAGAAAATATCTACAAGTATCTTGTTAAAAATTTAGAATTTACATGTATCAAAAAAAAGGGACAAGCATAAGATTTTTATGTACTTAGATTTAATAATATTATTTGAAAAGTTTAGATTAATTGTTTCCTGTTGGTAAATGTTTATGTAACCAAATAGATATGTGAGGGTGGGGTATTCTTTTCTGGAAACAATCTATTGATTGCATTTAAGTAATAATATTAATAATAGTTTTTATTTATATTTAATACATTATTAGTAGATTTTACCTCAATGAAAATTTAGGCTAGAACTTAGGCTATAAATTTCTTACCATGTCTTCACTACATCTGAAACGAGCAAAGCGATCAGTATAAAGATGGAGAATAATATTAGTTTAAATTTATATTTAAAAGTCATTATTAGAGTATAATTCTATAATTATGGTAACGTCTATAAATGAGATTTGTCAAATAAAAGCTATAGTTGATGACATTGTATTCCATTTAACTTTTGATTTTGGTTTAAGTGGTCCTTAAACTATTTTTTTGGTTTTGTGGGGGAATAAAGTGGGTTACAACATGCTTATCTCCTCCGGTAAAATAAAATGTCATATAACAATTTGAAGCTTATGTTGCTATCTTGTAAGCACCTTTGTAGTTTCATACTCTCGACAAAATCATAAATTTAATAATATCAAATAGTGGTCAGATAAGAAATGAAATAGATAAGCAATTAAAGTAAAAACCCTAGTGAATTCAGGCTAACGACAATTTTTGGGTTTCTGTTCAATTTTTTTCAATGTTACATGTAAGCTAAGTATGGGATCAAAACATATGAATGAAGGGTGACAAAGGAGATTAGGAAAACATCAAATACACATTGATGATCACCAAATGAAAGGTATTGGCGGCAATATAAATCAATCAAATGACAAGTAACAGAAGGATATTTCTTTTCATGTTTATGTGACTAATTTTTCTCACTCGGCGAATGTGAATGACCTGTGCAAGCTTTGTGAACATGTAACTTCCCAATTTTCAAAACAAATTTATCATTCTTAAACTAGCACAAACACTCAATATCATAAAGGTACATTCGAAGCAAAACCATTTGTTCATAAACCAAAATCCATAAATTAGAGTTAGCACAAAAGCATGGTGGAGTCTCAAATCATAAAACTATTTATATGTGTGTACAATCACACCTTCAACTTCCCACATCTGATGAAGTACCTGGAACAATTAATCCATAACTGTATTCAAAAGCTTATTGATTTTCCCATAATACGTCACACAACAATACACGTATAATGCATGCACATAATGTCCATCAAAATAAGGTTGGTCTTCCCCTTTGGTTTACAGCATCACGTTCGTCCACCCGAGTATCTTGGTCTTCAACTAACAATTGGTCTGCCCTCAAATCATCCATACTATGTCAAAATATGTATGAAACAGATAACAAATAAGCTCACAACTACAACAAAACACATAATCAAGCTCCCAGAATCACCCATACATCTCGTAAGCAGCAACGTATAACCAATCATAAGGAAACCCATATTACTTTCTATAGTTGACGATGTACGTTGGTTTTCCATACTCTCGCATGGAAACCCCAATGAGAAGAACCAGTTTCACCTTTTTTAGGAGCTCTTACAGTATAAGATTCCACACTCCGCGATGATACCAAACTTCCCCAAGTATGATGGAACAACTGACCACGACGAGCACATCGATACCTATGAGTGGATGATGACATCATTGTGGATGGACAAGCAGCTCATTTGTACGTATTTCCCGATTATGTTATCAGGAAACGCCAGAAGGTGCTTCAAGGAGTTGTGATCTGGCATCATCTCAAGTTGCGAACAGTTACATCACCTTTTCCTCAATAATTTCATGCAACTGAGGAAAGGGAAGGGAGATGAGAACTCCATAATTGAACGTAAGTCAAAACAAGGAGACTCAATATAGGCATATTATGATGGATTTAAGCTGGCGACACTCAACGTCCCAGTCATGAAGAGTTCCTTGTAACCGGTACCATCGCCCAAGGTCTAGTTCGTGGCCCTTTGTCAAAGAAGATATAGGGGACAGTACCTCAGCCGAGAGTCGAGCTCAAATGTAGAACTGAGAAATACCTCCGACAGATCGAGGGTAAGGAAATGAATGAAACCAACCGTAAGGCCATACAAAACGCGTACATCATGAAAGAAGAAGTGAAATCCCATGCAAGCCCCAAACATTTAGATCACCATGATAGAAGCCACGACGTAAGCCATGACAAGCCCAATCGACCCTCAAGACACCCATCTCGCAGATTTCGTACATTTGGTAAAGATGAACCCTGGTTTGGTAGAGCTAAGGTGCATGTAGTTGAGAAAACACCTCCAAACGTGGACAAAGAGAAAGGGAAATATTATGAGTACCACAAGAGCAAAACCGACGATAGGAAAATATTACAACAACTAGTAAACTAGGTCACCTTTAATCCAATCCATCTTCAATGTCAGTTTAGTGATTTCCTGATAAGACATGTTGTTTTGAGCGTCAACACAAGCTTGGTGAGAGTTATAGGTTCGTGATTTTCTGATATTACATGTCGTTTATAAACTGAGTCTTTGTTGTCCCTATTATTTTTCCTGACCTGATATGAACCTTAAATAAGGCGAAAACCACTGTCCTTTACAAACTGGTCCGAAAAAGGGATGCAACGATATGTACTTTTGCAAAAATCAAAATAAATTCTATAAAGATTGTATGAACAACAAGTGTGACTAGTCCCAGAAAAGGTATCGACCTTAATTACCTACATACATAACAGTTTGCAAACCATTAGGTTTATGATGAGCAAAACAGGCCTTCAATGGACTATAACTTTTCAAATAAAATCATAGCATTTTGTTGTATGATTTTCAAGAGTGTTTTTTCATAAATGAAATATGTGATCACATGTATTCCCCTCCCCCCCCCCCCCCCCCCCGAAATATATAAAAAATATAAAAAGGGGTCGTAAGCACTCACCTTAATGGATGAGTTTTGAACTAGATTCGTGAGTGTGGTTATCTTTGAGAAACACTTCGAGAAAACATGAGCTAGGAACGATCGAAACCGGGGTTGTTTTGGATTTCATTTAAAACTACAAAACACAATGAAGACTAAAGTCTTAAACTAGGAAAGATCACAAAAAGATATCAACACAAAGGTGGCACAAGGTGGTGGTGGTTGGTCATCGAAAATAAGGTTAAAAGGTGCTGGCTATGGTGGTTTATGCTGGTGGAGTGGTGGTTATCGGTGTTGGGTTCCAAACAAAGAAAAGAGAGAGAATGGAGAGGAAAGAGTAAGAGAGGACGTGGTTGATGATTTTTGTATGAAATGAAGACCCAAAGCCTTCCTTTTATAGTGTATCAGGTCTATCACATGCAACATGCACCCATAACTTCATAGAAAGTCCAACACACAATATACACCTTGATTTTACTATAAGGAGAAGTGTGCACTCAACCAAGAAGAGGGGGTAAGGGGAGGTGATAGAAAACAAGGGTCAGGGTCCAAGAGGGAAGAATTGGCAGATTTTTCACTCTTCCAAGCAAGCATGGTGGGGCCTAGTGTGACACCCGATTTTTCGTAACAGGTGTTATTTTATGAAATATAGATACTATGAAAGGGGTAGGCGAGATAAAACCTAGAAAGGGTTAATTTTTATAAATTTTAATTATTAAAATATTATTGAGGAATATTGTAGTTCGTGTGATGTCGATTCCGTAGATATAAAGTTTGCTGAAAATGGAGTTCGTATGAGAAAGTTATGGCTATTAAAGTTGAGATGAAAGTAGGATGCTATTATGAGAAAGTCAACGGAAGTCAAGTCAAAGATCAACCTTTGATCACCACGACATGACTTTTAACTCTCACGACGTGAGTAAGTGATTCTCACGATGTGAGACACGATGAATCGACGAGACACGTGGCAGGAGAGTGTGACGTGTCTATCTAGTAAGCACCTTGGTAGTTTTATACTCTCGACAAAATCATAAACTTTATAATATCAAACAGCGGTCGAAAAAGAAATGAAATAGAAAAGAAATTTGACGAAAAACCCTAGCGAATTCAAGCTACTGACAATGTTTAGATTTTTGTTCAATTTTCACAATGTTGAATGTAAGATAAGTATGGGATCAAAACATAAGAATGAAGGGTGACAATAGAGATTAGGAAAACATCAAATACAAATTGTTGATCCCTAAATGAGAAGTATTGGCGGAAATATAAATCAATCAAACCACAAGAAACAGGAGGATATTTCTTTTAATGTTTTTGTTACTCATTTCCTCACTCGACGAATGTGAATGACCTGTGGAATCTTTGTGAACGTGTAACTTCCCAATTATCAAAATAAATATATCATTTTTAAACAAGCACAAAAACTCACTATCATAAAGGTACATTCAAAGCAAAACACTTTTTACATAAACCAAAATCAATAAATTAGAGTTATCACAAATTTTTTGTGGAATCTCAAATAATAAAACTACTTATATGTATGTACAATCACACCTTCACCTTCACCTTCCTACGATCCGATGAAGTACCTGAAACAATTAATCCACAAATGTAATCAAAAGCTTATTGAGTTCCCCAAAATACGTCACACAACAATACACGTATAATGCATGCACATAATGGCCATCAAAATGAGGTTGGTCTTCCCCTTTGGACTACAACATCAAGCTGGTAAGATCCATTTGACCTACAACATCAAGTTCGTCTGCCCAAGTATCTTGGCCTTCAAAAGACATTTCGTCTACCCTCAACTCATCCATAATATGACGAAATATGTATGAAACAGACAAAAAGCAAACAAGGAACCACAAGTAGCTATTAAACCAATCTACTTGCCTAATAGTTTACTAAATCATATCAACATCCTATTATGTAGTGGATTCAAACTATAATGAGAAAACTCACCTGAGCTAAATAACATAAGTCTACCAGCAACCACAACTTATAAAAAGTAACACAATCCACCTAATGACAATCGAGATCAATCCTTAGACAACTACACAATCTTTCCAAAGTCACCAAAAGTTAAATAGGTCAAGAGTCAACAGTCAAAAAGTCTACTCTTGGTCAACCATGTGCGTCGCACCCACTACTTGGCGCCCAGCTCCCACTGCGAGACAAAATAGTAGATTCACAAGCTAATACAGGCATGTTTCAAAACTAATCAAAAAGCACTCTGCAACCTTAACGAATACATTGTGTCCATTCAATTCCAAAAGGACACTTGACTTATTATGTAAAGTCAAGCCTCCAAGTTTTCAAAACTAGGTTTTAACCAACGTAAAACCAACAATACCAATTATGTGTACAAGTCTAAAATAGATGTATATATCTTTTTTGTTCAATATATAACGATAATACAAATATTTAATGGTGATAATTTTAAGACTATAAATAACATTTATCGTTTATAATTATAATAAGGACTATATTTAACGTTTTTATGGACATCATATATATGTATACACACACACACACTCACCCATATATATATATATATATATATATATATATATATATATATATATATACATATATATATATATGTATATATATATATATATATATACACACACTCACCCATATATATATATATATATATATATATATATATATATATATATATTAACATCTCGCTCTATAAATACGTTAAAGACAACGAGACAGTTATCTAAAAGACGATCTAGCAAATGGTCGCTACCCAGCATAAGTGTTAGGCCCCGGCCATCGCCCTCCTAGTCTCGCACTTAGGCTCCGACGCTCTAGCATCAAGGTCCAGCTCAAAACGAGAAGCTATTGTCTATAACAAGAAAAAAGAGTACCAATCGCTCCCCAGAGTGACAAGTGTAGCGCTAACAGCGCCGCTCTTTAGTGGTTCTACGCCTTACCAGATAACCGCTACTGGTGCACGATCCGCCAATGGGACGCCTCCACGTTCTTATTGCCAGACAAGACAAAAGGTATTGTTGGGGATATGCTCCTGTAATGACATTTAATAAAAAAAATCCTTCTTCTCTAGAAGAAAGGATCGCCTCATTCTCTATCTCAGGCTAAACCCTAATTCTCTCATCCAATTACTAACTAGACTGTCAGAGCCTCATTCCGGGACGCCCTACCGAACGAAGAGTAATGTTGGCTCTTTCATTGTTGTGATTCGTAGAAATAATTTAAATGAAACCACCACAAACAACATTAATGTTGAAAACATATCACTACATTTGGTGCCATCCAGGATGTACTCAGAGTTACACAACAACAAAATGATCATAGATGGCAGAAATAATGGGAAAGGCACCCGCAGCATCTGGCGGGGAGAAACGACCCCACTCAGATCAATAATGTCGCTCGCTAAAACATAGCCACCTGCCTCAAACAAAAAAAACCTCCATCCATACACCAATAGCATAGATGGCCGATCCAATAATAGGAACCACAGAAGCAACAATCACCTCCCTATGTCAACCGTTGCCCATCAGAACAGAGCAACCGGGTTAAAACCACAACTACAATGCCTCATTCGACAACGACACAATAGTCGTAACCACTAACCCAACAATGACAACTATCGACTCAGTACTCACCAATGGTGGTTTATCATCCACAAACGCTACTACAATAGGGGGGCGAACACTTGGTCTCGTAGGAACCGTATTATCCTCCACACAATAGCCAATATCAACCTATTAATTCTCTCTGGTAGCAAAATTGTCGTATATTCCGCTTTTTGCTCAATAACATTCGATATTCAACCTCTATTTCCAGCAGTCTCACAGATCCAACCCCCAAACACCACCATCACAAGAGTTTAACCCTCACTTATCATCAGCGCAGCAGCTCAACACCTTTGATCAACACCCTTATGGGTCGATTATAAACATGTTCCGGCATCCAGAACCAAGCTCACAACTGCAACAAAGTACACAATCGAGCTCCTAAAATCAACCATACATCTCATATGCAGCGATGTACGGTGATTTTCTATACCCTCACATGGAAAACCCAGTGAGAAGCACTAGTTCTGCCTTTTCCTAGGAGCTCTTCCAGTATAAGATCCCATACTCGGTAATGATACCAAACTTCCCGAAATATGACTGAACAACTGACCCCGACGAGCACATCAACACCTCTGAGTGGACAATGACATCACTGAGGATGGACAAACAGTTCATTTGTATGTATTTCCCAATTACGTTATCAAGAAACGACAAAAGGTGCTTCAAGGCCTTGTGACCGGGCATCATCTCGAGTTTCGAACAATTACGTTACCTTTTACTCAACAATTTCATGTAGCGGAGGAAAGGGAAGGGAGATGCGAACTCCATAATAGAATGTAAGCAAAAAGAAGGACAGTTAATATGGGCAGATTACAATAGATTCAAGCTGGCGGCACTCAATTTCCCGGGTGATGAAGAGTTCCTCGAAACTAGCACCTTCGCCCAAGGTCTAATCTGTGGCCCTTTATCAAAGAAGATGCAGGGAATGCTACCTCATACGAGAGATGAGCTCAAATATAGAATTGAGAAATACCTCCGACAGATCGAGGGTGAGAAAAAGAATGAAACCAACCTAAAGGTCGTCCTAAACGCGTATATCAAGCAAGTAGAAGAAAACACCCATGCAAGCCCCAACCACCGAGATCACCATGATAGAATCCACAACGGAAGCCATGACAAGCTCAACCAGCCCTCAAGACACCTATCTTGTAGATTTCATCCATTTGGTAAAGATGAGCCCCGGTGTGACAACCTGATATTTCAAGTCAGTATAATGACCCAAAAGTCAAGGATTGTAATCTACTTTTGATATAATAAAAATAGTGTCAAAAATAAAATGTTCAAAATTCTCTATTAGGTTGCATGAAGTAATAGATATCGTAACAAGGTTTTCAGAAATGTAAAGAACACAAAAATCCGAGTTATAACGAAGAAGTTCTGACCAATCGAAAATCCGCAGTGAAACCAGTAAAACACTGTTAAGCGTAAAACGTGAAGTTTCAATAAAATACTTTTTAGCCTTAGGTATCTAAATGAAATTCGTAGACATCATTAAACAGTAAAAATTCATAAAAAGAGTGTCCAAATCTGACTTCGTATGAGGAAGTTATGATTTTTCTATTACAGCAACTTGAAATGCCCGAGTGGTAGTGGAAGTGGGAGCAGATAACCATGGATTTCATAACCAAGTTACCCAAAACAGCAGGTGGACTTGACACCATCTGGGTGATCGTAGACAGATTAACCAAATTCGCGCACTTCCTACCAATAAAGGAAACTGGCAAGATGGAGAAACTAGCTCGAACATACATCAGGGAGATTGTGCGACTGCATGGTGTACCAATATCCATTATCTCCGACAGAGATAGTAGATTCACCTCACGGTTCTGTAGTCACTATAAAATTCTCTAGGGACGAGAGTAGACATGAGTACCGCTTCCCATCCACAAACCGATGGTCGGAGTGAGAGGACCATTCAAACTTTGGTGGATATGCTAAGAGCTTGTGTCATCGATTTTGGTAAGGCATGGGATACCCATTTACCACTAGTCGAGTTCTCGTACAACAATAGCTATCACACTAGCATCAAGGTTGCTCCATTTGAAGCCCTCTATGGCCGCAAATACAGATCACCTCTGTGTTGGGCTGAAGTGGGTGACACGCAACTAGCTAAGGGACAAGTACCTGACAGCACTCTCACCGGCCCGGAAATCAAAAGAGAAACGATCGAGAGGATTGTCCAAATTCGGGAACGACAAAAAGCTTCAAGAGACAGACAAAACAGTTATGCGGACAAAATACGGAAGCCCCTTGGAATTTCAGGTTGGGGATCATGTACTATTGAAGGTCTCACCCTAGAAGGGATTAATACATTTTGGAAAACGTGGGAAACTAAATCCAAGGTATATCGGACCATTCGAGATCCTTTCCAGGATTGACCCGGTAGCATATAAGCTTCGATTACCGCAGGAACTCAATAATGTACATCCTACCTTTCATGTGTCAAATTCAAAGAAGTGCTTGTCCGATGAGACCATTGTCGTCCCTCTGGACGAAATCGAAATCAACGAGATTCTCCACTTCTTAGAAAAACCAGTAGAGATCATGGATATGGAAATTAAAAGAACAAAATAAAGTCACATACCCATTGTGAAGGTTCGCTGGAATGCAAAGCGAGGACCTGAATACACCTGGGAGCACGAAGATTAGATGAAACAAAAATACCCCCATCTTTTCCCTTCTCCATAAATACTTATCTTAGAATAAATTTTGGGACGAAAGTTTCTCTAACGGGGGATGATGTGACAACCCAATATTTCAAGTCAATGTAATGTCCTAAAAGTCAAGGATTGTAATCTACTTTTGATATAATAAAAATAGTGTCAAAAATAAAATGTTCAAAAGTCTCTATTAGGTTGAATAAAGTAATAGATATCGTAATAAGGTTTTCATAAATGTAAAGAACACAAAAATACGAGTTATAACGAAGAAGTTATGACTAATCGAAAATCCAGAGCGAAACCGGTAAAACACTGTTAAGCGTAAAACGCGAAGTTTCAACAAAATACTTTTTAGCCTTAGGTATCTAAGTGAAAGTTATGACTAATCGAAAATCCAGAGCGAAACCGGTAAAACACTGTTAAGCGTAAAACGCGAAGTTTCAACAAAATACTTTTTAGCCTTAGGTATCTAAGTGAAAGTCGTAGATATCATTAACCCTTAAAAAAAACATAAAAAGAGTGTCCAAATCTGACTTCATATGAGGAAGTTATGATTTTTCTAAGTTTCGGATATAGAATTAGACAGCTAAAAACTTGAAATAGTGTTCGAGAGAATTTTAGTGGACGCAACCTAAACGACGATCGAAGATCTCGACAATAGTAGTACAATGGTAAAAAGACAGACAAAAACGGACATCATATGAAGAAGTTATGAATTTTTAACGGACTTTTTCTGTCCCGGCCTGTTAAAAATGTAATATCAAAAATAAAATTCAAAATTAGCCGACGAAGTCTAAGCAAGAGTTGTAGAGTATATTCTCACCTACGCGTGGATATAAGGAACATCAAAATCGGAACTCGTATGCGAGAGATATGAATTTTCGAAGTTCAGGACACGAATTCCCACATTAACAGAAGACTCACGACGTGAGCTAGTGACTGGTGGGTGCCAAAGACGGGATATCAAGCGTCGAGTCTACGGAGGGGACAAGATCGAACTCTTGACGTGAGCCACTCCATGCTCACGACGTTAGCCACTCCATGCTCACGACGTGAGCTCCATAAATGCACCCTATAAATAGAAACCGAAGGTCTCGAGTTTAGGTGCTCAATTCTACTCTCCTTTCTACTTTTACTCAGTGTTAAACATCCCGAGACTACCCCGACGCCCTGGATACGTGTCCAAGCCCTGACGGAAGCCCGGAGTCTCGAAGTTCCCGAGAAAATTGCTTCTTTCCAGTCGAAGTGTTGCCCGAGTTAAACATCGTCTTCTTTAAACCTTCACTAGTACCAAGTGAGTTCATACCCCTATATTTTTACGTCTTTACTATATTTTAGGGGGAAAAATACAAGTGAAACGCAAGAAAAACTTATGTTAAAATGCAAATTGTTACATACAGTTCTAATTCTTTATCTACATTTTGTGTATAAATCTTAAATAAGTAAAATGACGTTATTACAAATGTTATACTTTACATGAAAAGTTGGTAATACACCAAGGTTTATCATTCAAATGAAACACAATTGTCGAAAAACTATAATAGGTATAGTTTACGAGATATTTATGATATTTTACATACTTTAAACGCTATAAAGAGGAAATACTTACTTTTACAAGAAAAAATGGACTTTTCATACGTAAATCTATTTGATACTAACTTTTGTGAGACATTTGACTTCACGCACTTTCAAGTACGCATTTCAAGTCCTGTATTATAAACCATAATCTTGTGTAGGGAGAGCATGATACTTGTGTATAGATCTATACAGGATAGACAATCCCACACCTAAACTGTTAGCTACAGTTAGACCGGCAGGTCTAGGGTAATAAACGTCATAACACTCCAACGCCTGAAGAACGTTGTTACAGGCAGTCTGGGTCAATAGGACAGTTATAAAACTCACATGAAGTATTAAAACATTTTGGTTTACGGGGCTATCAAACGCCTTAACTACCATCGTACAAAACAGTTTTGCAAACCATTGGGTTTAAGATGAGCAAAATAGGCCTTAAATGGACCATTATTTTTCACATAAAATCACAGCATCTTGTAGTATGTTTTTCAACAGTGCTTTTACATATATAAAATATGTGATCACGTGTATCACCCCCCCCCCCCCCGGAAATATATAAAATCTATAAATGGGGTCGTTAGCACTCACCTTAATGGATGATTTGTGAACTAGATTCGTAAGTGCGGTTATCTTTAAGAAAAAGCTCAAGAAAACACGAACTAGGATCGATCTAAACCGGGGGTGTTTTGGACTTGATTTAAACCTATAAAACACAAAGAAGACTTACATCTTGAACTAGGAAAGATCACAAAAATGATATCAACACAAAGGTGACACAAGGTGGTGGGTGTTGTTCGTCGAAAATAACGACAAAGGAATCGTGGTGGAGTGGTGGTTCTTGGCACTGGGTTTCAAACCAAGAAAAGAGACATAATGGAGAGGGGAGAGTAACAGAGGAAGTGGTTGAGGATTTGTGTATGTGTAACGCCTATGTTTTTGGGTCAGGCATTATTGATGATGTGACAGTCTACGTTAACCTTTGTAACCCATTTTGAAATTATAAGAAGGTATTATTTGAGTATTATGTGTTTTATGCTTACTTGCTTAATTGTATGGCTTAAATGAATTAAGAATAAAAATAAGCATGAAAATGAAATGTTAGATAAACCCGGTGTCTATGAAGGATCTGGAAGTGGTCATGGTAAGGTTTCCGAATACATAAAGAATGCCGAAATCCGAGTTCTAACGAAGAAGTTATGACCTGTCGAAGTTTCGCGACAGAACCAGAACGACACTGTATGACGTAAAATACGAATTTAAGATAGGGCGATATCTAGCCTTAGTGATCTAAACAAAAGTTGTATAATACGTTAAACCGAGAGCGTGCATAAAGAGAACTTCTAAATATGACTTCGTATGAGGAAGTTATGATTTTTCTAAGTTTCGACTTAGTAGTATGCAGCCCAAATCTCGAAATTGAGATCGAGTGATATTTAGCCGAAACAATCTAAACGAGAATCAAAGATCTCATCTATAGTAGTCCAATGGTAAAAAGACAGACGAAAACAGACATCAGACGAAGAAGTTATGGATTTCTAACGGAGTTTTCTTGTCCCGACCTACTAAAAATAATATAATAAAAATAATGTCAAAATTAGCCGACGAAGTCTAAACGAGATCTGTAGAGCATAATCTCACCTATGCGTGCATATAAAGAACGTCGAAACGGAGCTCGTATGCGAAAGATATGAATTTCTAAAGTTCGAGGCACGAAATCCGATCCTGTGTCAGAATTCACAATGTGATCACTGTGTTCACGACGTGAAATCAGAAAACGTCACCTGGACACAATTAGGCCCCACTTGTGATGACGCATGCAGTGACGTTCAAGCCCCAGGACGTGGGAGTACTATTCACGACGTGAATTTCCAGAAAACAGCCTTATAAATAGAAATCAAGGGCCAGACGATTTTGGTTGCTCCTCTCTTACTCTCTCACTCCCAATACTCTCTCTAAGCCCTATTTTATACCCCCGAAGCCCCGGTATCATCACGAGACCTGTAGCAAGTCCCGAAGCCCCGAGGATCCTGAGAAGCAAAGTTTTCGAGCCGAAGCTCTGCCTGCGAGAAGCCCGGTGTGTGAAGATCTTCCAGTTTCACTGAAGAAATACTACTCTTAGAGTCGTAGTGTTGTCCGATCATCTTCTGATCAAGTGAGTGTATATTCCTTTTCTTCTAACACATAGATATAAAGTATCTCCTAGTGAATACGTGCTATGTGTATATAGATATATATTATCTGTTACTTGGAATGAATCTGTATATATTTAGAATGAGTATTAAATGAATATCTTATTAGTTTTTAAGTTGCATATGTATGCATGTGTATATTGTAATCTACAAAATGTTGGGTAGAACTTGGGTAGATAGTTGTCGTGTGATAAACTGATGAGAGGCCTCGACGTTGATGTTGTTAATCTAGTCATCTAGCGGAGTATGGATGACGACCACGGACTCTTGCTAGACTGTCCAGTGGAACGCTGGTAGGTTCATAACATGTAGGTGTTGTGAACGATGTGTTCACCGGTGTACTCTATCCCCCTCACGGTTACCTTTAGGACATCTATTCTTGAGGAAAACTAGTACCAACAGAACTCTCTAAGGTCAAAAAGTTTTCCCTCGGACTACCAGCGGACTATGGTCCAATGGTTAAGCAAGCAACCACATTGAAAGCTGCCATCTGGGTTGCTAGAAATGTTGAGACCCATATCAAGGAGAAAGGACTGGAGAGGTCAGAGGTTGGTGAGAAGAAGAAATTTGACGGACCCTCAGGGTCCAAATAAAATGGTAAATTCTCGAAGTCAAGTTCGAGAGGAGGTGGAGGAGGCGAAGCAAAATGGTGCGACAAATGCAAGAAGAAACATCTTGGGAAATGTGGCAGGGAAGCCACATGCTTCAAATGTGGAAAGCCAGGGCACTATGCTAACGAATGCACCCTCACCAAGAAAGTTTTCTATGGGTGTGGTGAGGAAGGGCATATCTTAAGGGATTGTCTGAAGACGAAGGAGGCAGCAAAACCCAACATTCCACCAAAACCAAAAGCGAGAGCCTTCCAGATGACACTGGAAGCTGCTAAAGATGAAGTTGATGTCGCTTCAGGTACCTTTCTCGTAAACGAATTGCCTGCCCAAATTTTATTTGATTCTAGAGCCAACTACTCCTTTATTTCTCATTAATTTGGTAGAAAACTAGCTTTGCCTGTCGATAGGCTAGAGAATGCTTTATTAGTCGAAGTTGCTAGTGGCAAGTTTGTACCTGTTAGCCATCGTATGAAAAACATCTTAATAGACTTGAATAGGAATAAGTTCCACGAGGAATTATTGCCTATTGAGCTAAATGGTTTCGACATTGTGTTAGGAATGGATTGCCTTAGCGCCAATGACATCGAGATATTGTGTAGAAAAAAGATAGTAAAAGTAAACTCACCAGGAAAGAGTCATTTGTGGTGTATGGGGACAAACGTAGAGTAAATTCTGGAATCATTTCGCTAATGAAAGCCAGAAAGTGTTTGGCGAAAGGATATACATCATATTTGGCATTTGTGATTGATGCTAAGAATGAGAAAAAGGAGATGCAGAGCATCACTATCATGTGTGATTATCCGGAAGTATTTCCCGAAGATCTTCCCGGATTACCACCTGATAGACAAGTGGAGTTTAGAATAGACTTGTTACCAGGGACGACACCAATAGCAAAGGCACCTTACCGATTAGCATCGACGGAGATGAAGGAGCTGATGATGCAACTTCAGGAGTTATTAGACAAAGGTTTCATTAGACCTAGTTCATCGCCCTAGGGAGCTCCGGTGTTATTCGTGAAGAAGAAAGATGGAAGTATGAGAATGTGCATTGATTACATAGATCTGAACAAGGCAACAACAAAGAATAGATATCCGTTGCCAAGGATTGATGACTTGTTTGATCAACTACAAGGTTCAAGTTATTTTTCAAAGATCGACCTAACGTCAGGATATCATCAGCAGAAGGTGAAAGAGCAGGATATAGAGAAGATTGCATTCAGAACACAATATGGAGACTATGAGTTTTTGGTTATGTCGTTTGGACTCACCAATGCTCTAGTAGCATTCATGGATTTAATGAACAGGGTTTGTAATCCGTTCCTTGACAAATCTATGATAGTGTTCATATATGACATTCTGATTTACTCAAAAAGCCAAGAGGAGCATGGCCGAAACTTTCGGGAAGTGTTGGAAATATTGAAAAAGGAGAAGTTGTATGCTAAGTTCTCCAAATGTGATTTTTGGATTCGATAAGTCCAATTCTTGGGTCACATGGTTAACCAAGAAGGGATACTGGTTGATCCAGCAAAGATTGAAGCTGTAATGAAGTAGGAACAACCGAAAAGTCCCACAGAGATCCGAAGCTTTTTGGGATTAGTCGGATATTACCGAAGGTTTATCCAAGGCTTTTCTTCGATCGCTAGTCCATTAACAACTTTGACCCACAAAGGAACTGCTTATGATTGGAGTGATAAGCATAGAGAAGCATTCGATTTGCTAAAGAAGAGGCTATGTGAGGCACCGATTTTATCTCTACCCGATGGAGTTGAAGACTTTGATGTTTATAGTGATGCGTCTGGGGTTGGATTGGGTTGTGTTTTGACCCAAAGAGATAAGGTGATCACGTATGCATCTCGATAACTGAAAGAGCATGAAAGGAACTACCCCACTCATGATTTGGAGTTGGCAGCGGTAGTTTTCACTCTAAAGATATGGAGGAATTACCTCTATGGCATGAAGTGCAAACTTTTCACTGATCACAAGAGTCTCCAATATCTCTTTAGTCAGAAAGAATTGAATATGATGCAACGACGCTGGCTAGAATTACTTAAGGACTATGACTGTGAGATACTTTACCACCCAGGTAAAGCGAATGTTGTTACTGGTGCTCTCAGTCGGAAAGTCAATCTTGAAAAAAAGGCCAAGAGTGTTGAGAATAGAAGTTGTCTCGACAATTGTGGAGAGTATAAAGAAAGCTCAAGAAGAAGCATCTGAGAAGAATGACCAAAAGGGAGAACGTTTGGGCAAAAAGTTAGTGTTCGGTATAAACAGTCAAGGACTGAAGGTATTCCAAGATCGTATTTGGGTACCTAAGTTAAGAGGAATAAGAGATCTTATGATGGAAGAAGCTCACAAAACCATGTACTCAATTCATCCTTGCAGCACTAAAATGTATAGGGACCTGAAACCCTATTACTGGTGGCCGACGATGAAGCTCGACATTGCGAAGTGTGTGGTCGGGTGTGTGACTTGTGCAAGGGTAAAGGCACAACATCAGAAACCATACGGGAGTTTAGAACCTCTACTTGTGCCTAAGGGTAAATGGGAAGACATTGCTATGGATTTTGTCACTAAACTGCCCAGAACAAAGAATTTTCACGACATGATTTGGGTGGTGTTTAATCGCTTCACTAAGAGTGCGCATTTCATAGCAGCCAATGAGAAATGGTCTATCGATAAGCTGACAAATTCTTACGTCAAGGAAATTGTGAGGTTTCACGGTGTTTCGTTAACAATTGTGTCAAATCGTGACAGTCGTTTCACCTCACGATTTTGGAGAAGTCTACAAGAGGAATTGGGTACCAAGTTGTGTTTGAGTACAGCTTACCATCCACGGACTGATGGCCAGAGCGAACGGACGATACAAACACTTGAAGATATGTTGAGAGCATGTACCCTGGAATTCCAAGGTAACCGGGATGAACATTTACCTTTGGTAGAATTCTCCTACAATAATAGTTTCCACTCGAGCATCAAGATGGCACCTTAGCAAGCTATGTACGGACAAAAATGTTGTACGTCGTCTTGTTGGCTTGAGGCTGGGGAAAAGCAATTTATGGGACCGGAGATAGTCCATCAAACTGCTGAAAATTTGAAAATAATTAAGGAGAGAATGTTCGCAGCTCAAGATCGTCAAAAGACCTATGTTGACAACAAGCGAAGACCGATGACTTTTGAAGTTGGAGATTCGGTCTTGCTTAAAGTCTCACCATGGAAAGGACTTATACGATTTGGTAAAAGGGCAAAGTTAAGTATAAGGTTTATTGGACCGTTTAAGGTTCTTCATAGGATTGGAAACCAAGCTTACAAACTGGAATTACCCGAAGTACTGAATGGAATTCGTAACACTTTCCATATGTGTTATTTGAGGAAGTTCATGGGAGAAGTTCTCGACATGATCCCACTTTCGGAATTGAGAATTGATGAGAACAAGAGGTTAATTGAAGAACCAGAGGCAATAGTTGACCGAAAGACTAAGAAGTTGCGACGCAAGATGGTCGAGTTAGTGCTTGTCCGATGGAAACATACGAATGGGCCAAATCTCACTTGGGAGACGGAGAGTGACATGATGAGTCGCTATCCGCATTTTTTTGTTGATGTGTGATTCTGGGGACGGAATCATTCTAAGGTGGAGAGAATTGTAACGCCCGTATTTCTAGGCCAGGCATTAATGATGATGTGACAGTCTAGGTTAACCTTTGTAACCTATTTTTAAATAATAAGAATGTATTATTTGAGTATTATGTGTTTTATGCTTAATTGCTTAATTGTGTGGCTTAAATGAATTAAGAATAAAAATAAGCATGAAAATGAAATGTTAGAGAAACTCGATATCTATGAAGGATGTGGTAGTGGTCATGGGAAGGTTTCCGAATATATAAAGAATGTCGAAATTCGAGTTAAACCTGTCGAAGTTTCGCAATAGAACCGGCACGACACTGTATGACGTAAAATACGAATTTAAGATAGAGTGATATCTAGCCTTAGAGATCTAAACGAAAGTCGTAGAATACGTTAAACAGAGAGCATGCATAAAGAGAACATCTAAATCTGACTTCGTATGAGGAAGTTATTATTTTTCTAAGTTTCGACTTAGTAGTATGCAGCCCAAATCTCGAAATTGAGGTCGAGTAATATTTGGCTTAAACAATCTAAAAGAGAATCGAAGATCTCATCAATAGTTGTCCAACGGTAAAAAGACAGACGAAAACGGACGTCAGACGGAGAAGTTATGGATTTCTAACGGAGTTTTCCTGTCCCGACCTACTAAAAATAAATTCAAAATTAGCCGACGGAGTCTAAACAAGAGTTGTAGAGCATAATCTCACATACGCGTGCATATAAAGAACATCGAAAACGGAACTCGTATGTGAAAGATATGAATTTCTAAAGTTCGGGGCACGAAATCTGATCATGTGTCAAAACTCATGACGTGAACACTGTGTTCACGACGTGAACTCAGAAAAATGTCACCTGGACTCTATCAGACCCCACTTGTGATGACGCATGAAGTAACGATCAAGCCCCACGACATGGGAGTACTGTTCACGACGTGAATTTCCAGAAAACAGCCTTATAAATAGAAATCAAGGGCCGCCAGCCGATTTTTGTTGCTCCTCTCTTACTCTCTCACTCCCGATACTCTCTCTAAGCCCTATTTTATACCCCCAAAGCCTCGGTATCATCCTGATACCCGAAGCAAGTTTTGAAGCCCCGAGGATCCCGAGAAGAAAAGTTTACGAGCCGAAGGTCTGCCTGCAAGAAGCCGGGTGTGTGAAGATCTTCCGGTTTCACCGAAGAAATACTACTCTTAGAGTCGTAGTGTTGTCCGATCATCTTCTGATCAAGTGAGTGTATATTCCTTTTCTTCTAACATATAGATATAAAGTATCTCCTAGTGAATGTGTGCTACGTGTATATAGATATATATTATCTGTTACTTGGAATGAATCTGTATATTTGGAATGAGTTTTAAATGAATATCTTATCATTTTTTAAGTTGCCTATGTATGCATATGTATATTGTTATCTAAAAAATGTTGGGTAGAACTTGGGTAGACATTTGTCATGTGACAAACTGATGAGAGGCCTAGACGTTGATGTTGTTAATCTAGTCATCTAGCGGAGTATGGATGACGACCACGGACTCTTTCTAGACTGTCCAGTGGAACGTTGGCAGATTCATAACCTGTTGGTGTTATGAACGATGTGTTCACCGGTGTACTCTATCCCCCTCATGGTTTCCTTTAGGACATCTATTGTTGAGGAAACCCCTTGCAGTAATGTCTGTCCCGATGAAAAATCCTAGATTAGGTCCCTTGAGATAGATGTTGTTTTAGGGACATAAAGTGAGGTTAACGGGAATGAGTAATGGGGTTATTGTTGGTTGGTGAAATTAAATATAATTATTTATTGTGGGTTGAAAACCCTATATGCTCACCAGGCTCCCAAGCCTGGCCCACACAGTTTTATTTGTATTACAGGAAGTCGTGCGAGGATATAAGATGGATGAATCATCAAGTTATTTTGTTTATAAGTCTGTAGTTGTATATAACTGTTGTATGGCTTGTAATTTTTCGTTTATGCTTTTTGATATGTATCGGAACATGACATCCCGAGTTTTGATATCTAATGAAAATGCATTCCTTTATGAAATGCTTTGTTAAATATTATTTTATCATATTTTGTTTTTGGGATCAAATTTCGCAACTCTTTTAAATCAATGAATTTACTCTGAAATTATTTCAAAAGCATAAATTAAAACGGTCTTTTCTGGCCGTGATTTTGGGGATGTCACAGTATGAAATGAAGACCCAAAGCCTTCTTTTTATAGTGTATGAGGTCTATCACATGCAACATGCACCCATACCTTCATAGAAAGTCCAGCACACAATATACACCATGATTGTACTAGAAGGAGAAGTGTGCACTTAACCAAGGAAAAGTTGAGGTGAGTGGAGGTGATAAAAAAAACAGAGGTCAGGGTCCAAGAGGGAAGTATTGGCTGATTTTTTCACTCTTCCAAGCAAGCATGGTGGGTCCTAGCGATGTCATATTCTCAAAATGCTCTAAAACTTTCCAAGATTTGCTTTCCAAGATCCTGACACCTAATTATTTTTCAATAGGACGGATTAAAAAGGGGTTCGCAGTGAAGTGATTGTCTACAGTTTTAGACCTAAATTGTGGGATGTCACAGATTATTAGGTACATAATTTTTCAAGGTTCACTAGTCTATAGTGTTAGCCATGAATATTTTTTTCTTTTTATACATATAATTTAGTATATCATTTAGATATATTCACATTATTCATGTGGACTTTTTCACATTTATCAGTTTTTTATATCAACTTTTAATGATCTATATCATAGAAGATAAGCCATTGTCATTGATATGGATAAACTCTCATTCATTGTTTCATACCTTTTGGTATTCAATGTGGAATTATATATATATATATATATATATATATATATATATATATATATATATATATATATATATATATAATTTTGATGTGTGAAATTGACAAATCCACAAATATGGTTATCATGAATAAATGAAATGTCACATCATAGCTATTATTGCAACAATTTTCTTAATGATCACACCTTCTTCACACTTAATGATAACACCTTCTCACATAAATAGTAAAATCTTATGTCGAGTAACTAAACTATACAAGCACCATACAATCATATAAATATTTGAGTGGATTGAATCCTATCCTCTCTTCCCAAATCAAAAAGTGTCATTCAAATATATGTATTTTGGAGGTTGAAATGGATTTTTGTGACAATTACAACTCCACAAAGCGGCAGAAGTTAGATAAGGTAACTATCACTTCATTATAATTTTTCTCGTATAATTAATTGTTAAATTTTTTATTTCATTATTTATTGGATAGAAGTCAACATAGTAGGCATTTAAAACAAGTGTTTCAATCAATTCCTCGCATTTCTAATTAGAATTGGCTACTTATAAAACCTCTATTCTGTTGCAGATCCCAATGATTCCAACAAACAAGGGGAAAAGCGATTGCAACAACTATTTTGAACAACTATTCAACAAGAACTCGTCAAACCTTTATACTTTCGATTTGAATGAGTCGGAGCTCATTTTAATGAGTTGTCATAGTTGCTACATTTATGTGATGGTGTGTGGTTCCAACCCAAAGTACCCAAGATGTTTCAAGCGATGTTTACTTTATATGATTAGAAAGCTTTTGTTCTAATTACCTCAATGTTTCTCTTATATAAGTACCAAATAATATTTAAGGAATAATTTTATGTTCTTTTTCAAGTTCTTCATAACAATCAATTATTTTTCACTTCATATAAATTTATTTTATTTCTTTTTTAATATGTGGAAATAAGATCATACTTTAGAAAGCGAAACCCACGATACAAGAAAAGATCTACAAGTACCATGTTAAAAAGTTAGAATTTACATGTATCGAGAAAAAGGGACAAGCATATTTCATTTATGTATTATAATAGTTTCTAGTTTGTATGTTGGTATATTAAATAATATGCATAATATTTTTATGTACCTAGATTTAATAATATTATTTGAATGTTTAGATTATTTTTTTTTTTTGGGTGTTCAATGTTTATGCAACCAAATAGATATGTGAGGGTGGGGTATTCTCTTATGGGAACAGTTTATTAATTTGATTTATATATTAATAATAGTTTTTATTTATATTTAATAAATTAGTAGTAGATTTTTCCTCAATGAAAATTTAGGTTAGAACTTAGACTACAAATTTCTTACCATGTCTTCAATACATCTGAAGTGAGCAAAGGGATTAGTAAAAAGATGGAGAATAATCTTAGTTTAAGTTTATATTCAAAAATTATTATTAGAGAATAATTCTATAATTTTGGTAACATCTATAAATGAGATTTGTCAAATAAAAGCTAGAGTTAGTGACATTGTATTACATTTAACTTTTTATTGTTGGATTAAGTGGTCCTTAAAATATTTTTTGGCTTTGTTGGGGAATAAAGTGGGTTACGACACACTTAACTCGTCCAATAAAATAAAATGACATATAACAATTTGAAGCTTATGTGGCTATCTAGTAAGCACCTTGGTAGTTTTATACACTTGACAAAATCAAAAATTTAATAATATCAAACTGCGGTCGAAAAAGAAACGAAATAGAAAAGTAATTTGAGGAAAAAACCAAGTGAATTCGGGCTACTGACAATGTTTAGATTTATGTTCAATTTTTCACAATGTTGCATGGAAGCTAAGTATGGGATCAAAACATAAGAATGAAGGGTGACAATAGAGATTAGGAAAACATCAAATACGAATTGATGATCCCCAAATGAGAAGTATTGTCGACAATATAAACCAATCAAACTACAAGAAATAGGAGCATATTTCTTTTAATGTTGATGTGACTAATTTTCCTCACTCGACAAATGTGAATGACCCGTGGAAGCTTTCGGAAGGTGTAACTTCCCAATTTTCAAAATAAATTTATCATTTTTAAAATAGCACAAACTCTCATTTTCATCAAGGTACATTTAAAGCAAAACCATTTCTTCCTAAACCAAAATCCATAAATTAGAGTTATCACAAAAGTGTCATGGGATCTCAAATCATAAAATTACTTATATGTGTGATGTGTGTGTACAATCACACCTTCACCTTCCCACGATCTGATGAAGTACCTTCAAAAATTAATCTACAACTGTAATCAAAAGCTTATTGAGTTCCCCAAAATAGGTCACACAACAATACACGTATAATCCATGCACATAATGGCCACAAAAATAAGGTCGGTCTTCCGTTGTGGCCTATAACATCAAGCTGGTAAGCTCCATTTGGCCTACAACACCAAGTTCGTCCGCCTGAGTATCTTGGCCTTCAACAAAAAATTGGTTTGCACTCAACTCGTCCATAATATATCGAAATATGTATGAAACAGACAACAACCAAACAAGGAACCACGAGTTACTATGAAACCAATCTACTTGCCTAACATTTTATTACATCATATCAACATCCTATTATGTAAAGGATTCACACTATAATGAGAAAACTTACCTAGGCTAAATAACATAAGTCTACCAGAAACCACATCTTATAACAACTAACACCAGCTACCTAATGACAATCGAGATCAATCCTTAGATAATTACACAATCTTGCCAAAGTTCGACCAAATATTTAAACAGGTCAAAAGTCAACAATCAAAAAGTCTGCTCTTGGTCAACAATGTGTACCGCACTCACTACTAGACGCCCAACACCCACTACTGGACAAAATAGTATATTCGCAGGCTAATACAGGCATGTTTCAGAAACAAATCAAAAAGCACACTACAACCTTAATAAATATGTTGTGTTCATTCCATTCCAAAAGGGAATATGACTTATTTTGTAAAGTCAAGCCTCCAAGTTTTCAAAACCAAGTTATAACCAACAATACCAAATATATGTACAAGTCTAAAATAGATGTATGTATTTTTTTAGTTCAATATATGACGATAATACAAATATTTAACGGTTATAATTTTAAGACTATAAATAACAATTATCGTTTATAATTATAATAAGGACTATATTTAAAATTTGTATAGACATCATATATATATATATATATATATATATATGTGTGTGTGTGTGTGTGTGTTAACATCTCCCGCTAGGAATACGTTAAAGATAATGAGAATGTTATCTAAAAGGTTGTCTAACTAACGGTCGCTACCCAACATAATTGCTAGGCCCGCGCCATCGCCCCCTCTGTCTTGCACTTAGGCCCCGGTGCTATAGCGCCAAGGTCCAACTCAGATCGAGAAGCTACTGTCTATAACAAGCCAAAAGAGTACCAACCGCTTCCCATAGCGACAAGTTTAGTGCTCAGAACGCTACTCTTTGGTTGTTCTACGCCAATCGCAGATAACTACAAGTGGTGTACGATCCGCTAGTGGGATGCCTCCACTTTTTTAAGGTCCAGACAAGAAAAAAGGTGTCACACCCCGCTAAAGCGTAAACACGTGACACGACAGTAAAACGGGTCTCATAGAAAAGGTTAAAAGACAACACCAACCATAGTATGAAAAAGCATTACAATTTACAATGAGTTTGAACAACTTTTTAAAAGAAATTACAATGTATTTGAAAGACAACACATGCGAATGCTCCAACAAGGGATGTGTCTTTAGGTGCCTCTTACTAGATGATTCCTGAAAAAGCTTGTAAAACGAGCGTCAACTATAAAAATAGTTAGTGAGTTCACAGTTTTACAAAAATTTTGGTTTCATGAATCATAATCAAAGTCTCGATAGAAGTTTCCATAAATAAAAGTACATTGCTAAAATGAGTAAATAAGTTTGCATAAACAAAGTTCGTTGTCAGCATGAGAAATAAAGTACATTGCCAAAATGAGATGCAAAGTTTATATTCTCATGGGAAATAAAGTTCGTTACTAAAACCAGTAAATAAGTTTCGTTGCTAAAATGAGTATACAAGTTTCATTTCTAAAATGAGTATACAAATTTTTTTGCTAAAATGAGTATACAAGTTTTGTTGCTAAAATGAGTATACAAGTTTCGTTGCTAAAATGAGTATACAACTTTTGTTGCTAAAATGAGTATACAATTTTTGTTGCCAAAATGAGTATACAAATTTCGTTGCTAAAATGAGTATACAAGTTTCATTGCTAAAGTGTGATGTAAGATTCGTATGTGCATCAGTTTCCATTAATGAGTTCATAACCCAAGCCTAATGACTGAATCGTGCTCTATTGACTACTATGTGTATCCCAAACATAGTGTATAAATATGGTAAAATGCACTCAAGCGAATCGTGTGAGTGAGGAGTTGTCTACCTCCTAATAGCGCTATCCATAATGACCATGGGTTCAAAAGAGTTAATAAGTTATGTCAAATGTTTCCAGGGACTTAACCGCGATACAGACCTCACGAATTAAAGTAACATATACATACATGCAAAATATAGCAACCAATTTTTATACGAGTCAACCAAAATACAACGAACACAAATAGTTTAGGACATGCTTTTCATCCCCAAAACATTTAAAACCCAAAATAGGGGGAAGGTGTGAATACTCACAATACTTCAAAAATACAAGTGATGCCTCAGGATACACCAATACGTCTTACTACTGGGATTCTATGATAACAACACACTCTAGTGATTTTCTATGACAAAAATCTAATACTAATATACAAATTTCTACATATATAGAAATCCCAAATTTATTCTCATAATTGGGTTTTAATTACTTGGTGACAAATTTTTATGAAATGTTGGAATTTGAAATGTTGGAATTTTATGTCTCATGTGGTTCAAAGACAAATTTGAGGTGGTATTTTCCAAATTTTTGTATCATTAATTGTAGAGCATTTTAATATTTTGAAATGTCTTTTAACTAAGTAAAACCCAAAATATTACCAAACAGTCAACAAAAATCATTAAGCTTTATATTTTCATTCCAACTACTTTGAAGGTCTACCAGAAAATTTTTCTTGAATTTTTTATGCGTTTAATTAATTTTCCTTTATTTAATTGCTCAAATTAACACAAATTCATGAAAAATAGCAAAACTTTAAGAAAATTCTCCAACATTTTTCTAGAACTGCTAAACATCATATATAATCTGGAAAAAATAAAAAACTTGGATTTTAAAAAGATTAATGTGATTTTATGATTTTTGTGTATTTATTATAGAAAAACTCGAAATAAATAGGAAGCGGGTTTTAAAATTATCTAAAAAAAATTTGACACTGTTATGTAACATATATAATCTAGGAAAAATATCAAAGTTGGTTTTCAAACATCTTAACTATCTTTCTTTGTTTTATTCACTTACATAAGCATTAATTCGTAAAAAATTAATAAATTGTATCTAAAATTCACTAAAAATTTTATTTACAATTAATATATGTAACACCCTGTTCTGAAAATATTCATTTATGAATCTCGGAGGCCAAGGCTAGGGGTGCTTTGTTCTTTCAAGGGTTCGGAGTTTTATTTGAGGAGTTTTGGGCCAGGGTGTGTCGCTAGAAGTGTAGGGCTTCTCGCCACCTTTTCGTGGATATAAAGTTTGTCGGAAATGGACTTAGGATGAAGGAGTTATAACCTTTTGAAGTTGTTGTCATTTATGGTCCCTCAATGGAAAATTTGGCAAAGAAGGGCCATGCATGGAAAGTAGGAGGCGCGTGGGTATGCCCAGCGTAAGCTGGGTTACGCCCAGCGTATGAATGGAGGTGGACGCGGGATCTTTTCGGCGTACACCTGGTGTACGCTCAGTGTCCAAAATCCTTAATTTTAGGGCATGCAATTATATAAGGAACATAATGACCCAAACCCTGGCCTCCTCATCTGTCCCTCAACCCCAGAGAAGCCTTAGAACGCCTCATCTCTTCATCCTTGGGTGATTTTGACTTCAAGAAGCTCATTTTGGTGGTGTAAGCTTGGAGGAGGAAAGGAAGAGGATTAGAAAGGAGGAACCTTGGAAGCTGGAGCTCGTAGGTCTGAGATAGCATCATCTTTTGGAACTCTTTGGAGGTATAAACTTCACAACTTTACTTAAGGGTGCAAAGATATAGTGTGGTTTAGTTATGGAGTAGTTTTTGGTCCAAAGGTGGAAGCTTTACAGCTTAAATCTGATTTCCAGGCCAGGGGTTGCCACCCTTGGTGCTAAATGACTCCCTAGAGCGGAAAGTTGATACCTTGATGGTCTTTTGGAGCCATGCAAGAGATAGAACCATTGTCATGGAAGTAAGTTGTCACATTTTGAGTTTGGGCTTATTTGATGGGTTGCAAGCCATCAAGTAAGCATCTTTATGGATTAAGACATGGAAGAGGACCTGGATCTAAGTTTGTAGCCTCTGGAACGGGGTATTAAGCACTTAATGGAAAAGTGGCTTAATAGGGTTGTACGTTGGGCGTACAAGGAGGTACGCACGGCGTACAAGCCATCAGTCAATACGCTTAGCATACCTAGGAGTATGCCCCTCTGGCAGTTTGGGTTTTGAGTAATTGGGCCTCAGTGTGGGTTGTGCTTTGAACTTTGGGTCTTTGGGCCTTAGTGGGCCATCAAGAGTCAGTTAATATGGGCCAAGTATATGTGTATGGGCTTAGTAAAAGGCCCAATAAGGTTTGGGAAGCTTACCTAGTGTTGGGCCTTTTTTAATATGGTTTGGGATTTAAATTTGGACCGAGTGGGAATAGAGGGTAAAATGGTCATTTTACACTAAGGAGGATTATTGTATTGAGGTAATGGTTATTTTGGTATTGGTAGCTCAGGGAGCCGGAGGTAGCAGTTCGGGAAATTCCAGTTAGCAGCCAGAAGGTTATCAGCAAGGTTCAGTAGTGCAAGGTGAGTCTCCTCACTATGTGAATGGGTCTAAGGCCACAATATCGGCCCATGTAGTTATGAGTAGGAAGACCCGGGGGTTAGCCATAAGCAATGTATGCTAGTATGATATTTCGGACCAAGGTCCGATGTCAGGCGGGTGCCCAAGGAATGCTTGCGTGTTAGATTATACTTGTTGTCTGTGTGATACTTGTATGTGCCTGGTAGGGGATGAGTGTGGGAGATGTCCCGTATCTCATCACTAGCAGAGTATGGACAGGGTTCCGTATCTCAATAGTAGTAGAGCATGGGCGAGGCCCGGGATAGGAGGAAGGTGAGGGTGGGTTGGGGCCCGTATCTCACTATCATCAGGACCATGGATGGGGTTCCATGGCTCACCAGTAGCGGGACAGGGGC
This sequence comes from Lactuca sativa, assembly GCF_002870075.4. Lineage (NCBI taxonomy): Eukaryota > Viridiplantae > Streptophyta > Magnoliopsida > Asterales > Asteraceae > Lactuca > Lactuca sativa. Next base: position 221,007,542 of record NC_056627.2, read on the forward strand.
GAGGCCCAAGACAGGCGAGGCCTTAGGACAGGAATACAATAGGGTATGTTCAGTCTATGTGTTATGTGCTAGGGTTATATGTTCATATGTGTTTAGCGAGCGGGGCCCAGAGACAGGTCGGGCCTAAGAAAAATAGATTTGTATGCCGAGCAGGGCACAAAGCCAGGCGGGGCCTGAGATCGGGCGGGGCCCGAAGTACCGGGCGAGGCCCGATATAGCGGGCGTGGCCCAGTACTTGCAGTATGTGATTATGCATGGTATGAGGTAGGTTGGGGAACTCACTATGTTTCGTGCTTACGGTTTACAGTTTTGGTTTCAGGTACTTCCGGTAGCGGAGGGAAGAGCTCGGGGTGATCGCATGGCACACACCATTGTTTATCCAGCCTGGGATGTTTTACTCTAATAAAATCAAATAATGTTTGGGACATGATACTCTGATGTGATATGTTTTGTATGAATGGTTGACACTTGTGGTTTGTTTATTAAATTAAAAATGAAATTTTTGGTATGGATTTTTAGGTTGTTACAAGTTGGTATTAGAGCCTTCGTTTGAGGGATTCGAATACACCCTCAGGTGTGTCTGGACTCAAACTGAGGAATTCGTATAGAATTTTTCAAAAAGGAAAATCGATTTTGTAAAAAGGTTTTGAACAAAGAAAACAACTTTAGAAAATAAGAAAGAGAAGAAATTTAAAAAGAGAAAAGGGTGTGGTGCATGCAATCAACTGAGCTCAAGTAAGTACCCCAAATTACCCATACAATTTTATGTTATGATATGAGTATGAGAACTGCATGCTAGATTAGGACTGAGGATCTAGAAAGGATGTCTTATGTGCCTGTTATATGTGTATGAGCTTTATGAACTACATGCTAGTACAGATTCCTGAGTAGAGGATAGAACAGTATGATTGGATTATGTGGTTAGACTTTCCCTCTTGTCTGAATGCTACTTGCTTTTTGCTTTGTGGGACTCTGAGTGATGGGAGTTAACCACTAGGTGAATACATCAAGTCACATGTGATCAGGGTTGAATAATCTCAGAGTGTTGGTTTTGGCCCTATTGTGCGGCTCTCGTCTGAGTCTAACCGTTGTAGGGACGAGTCCTTTACTCGAAGGATTATCTAAGCCTCGTCACATGTGATGGTATTCAGGTAGTGGCTAATTGGCATTATAAAGATTCCTTCAGTAGCAGAGGACTGGGTGCGGGTTGGAAGATACCCTAGGGTAAGCCTAGGATGAGATTAGTGTTGGGAGTAGTGTTGGTAGATGGGACTTGGTGGAGTTGAGGCAATTCTTGAGTAAAGTACGGATAGATGTGGAAGGTAGTATGGGCCCATAGTACTGAAAGCAGAGGATCCGTACTCGATTCAAGAAGGGCCAAGATGAGACCAAGAAACTTATAGTGAGTGTGTGGTCCCTTGTTGGTAAGGAATATTATGATAGTCGTTATGATATGTTTTCAAGCATGGTCATGTTGCGTGAGAGACTAGTGGGCGGATCAGGCACCACATAGGGATCACACTCAGGATCAGGAGCCGAGCAGCTTGAGGAGCAGATGAGGGAGTTGATATCAGTTGAGGTTACGCGCAGTATTCTAGACCAGACTCCTGTGATCTTTGGTTCGGTCAAGGAGGGTATTTTAGAGCTTCTAGATGAGAAGCTGAGGGTTTTTCGCGCTGAGATGATGGCTCAGGTGGGGGTGCGTACCTTGAAATTCCGAGAGTTCAGGGCTTGTGGAGCTCCGGATTACCATGGCGCTAGGGACCCCATTGCTAGCAGTATGTGGTTGGCTGATGTCGCCAAAACTTTCCGTACGAGCCGGTGTCCCGAGGGGGACAAGGTCTGACTTGCCTCGTATCTTTTGAAGGACAGAGCACGGGATTGGTGGGAGGAGGTTGGTCATGCTATTAGAGATGATGTTGCATTGGACGCAATGTCAAGGACTAATTTCTCGGCTAGGTTCAGGGCCGACTTTGACACCCAACTCTCCCGGCTTGTCAGTATGTGACTTCATCTCCAAGACGTGATCACACCTAGACCTTTCCTTGCCAATTGGGCTTGATTGGCCTTGAACTTGTGGGTTAGGGAGAATAATTGGAGGAGATGGATGAAGTGAAGTTCCAAGATATTTGGGAAGATCATAGATGTCTGAACTAGACATCTTTTGGGAGATATTCAAGATAGTTGATTTAAAGTACTTAATATAACACCCAATATGAAATATTAAGGCTAGGACCCAACAAACTATTTTATAACTTGGAAGAGGGATGTCGTAATCCAAGCTATAGAATATTTGAAGGTAGGTGAATGACGATTCACTAATTTCCACCATGAAAAACGAAATAATTTATTAGGTTTTAATTGGATTTGAAACTCCTATATCTTTTGAGATTCATTGAACTTTTCAATGGCATGTTTCAATCTCGAGTGTGCCCTTCAGGTTTTGTGACTGGGATGCCGAGGATCACAAAATAAGGTGTGAAGTAACCATGCAAATTACTTGGTACCCTTAAGTATTTACCCCTCAATCGATGTGCCGGTTAACCACACACGCTCCATCGATACTATGATAAACATTAAGTTACCCTTTGCCTACCTTGTTAAATACGAGTTAGTGTGCCGGTTAACCACACACGCTCCACTAACCGACTTAAACAAAGTGCAAAGTGTAATTTCATGGATTAGCACCTTATTCAAATTTTCCTAAGTAACTAAGATTGGGTATTATTAAGAGTTTAGTTACTTAGTATTTATCATTAATACTTTTAATGAAGGGAGAATTATAGTCCTATCAAACCCGTTCAGCTAACGACCCTCCACCGGTCAAGGAAGCGGTGGGTGAGAGTGGACACCCATTAAACTGCCATTTTATAGGCAGTAACCTTATACCCCCCTTATAGATCGGCTTCGTGAATGAGGCCTACTAACGGTAAGACTGACTTTACTCTTATACATATATATATATATATATATATATATATATATATATATATATATATATATATATTTAACTTATAATATTATAAAGTATAAGGGTTGAATTTTAACTTTTAAAATTCTAAAGGGCTAACTTGGAATTAAAGTATTCATAAGAGAAAACTTTTCAAATTCCAAAACCTGCGGGCAAGTTTTGAAACTATTCAAAACTAATTAATTCCATAACTTATGTGTTTAAAGTAGTTTTAATCCAAAAACTCTTCAAGTTCCATAACTTGAGGACAAGTTATGGAAGACTTTAAACTAATAAATGAATATAACTTTTCTTTATTTGTAACTTGTGGAACTAATTAAGGTTACACATGTTAATGATTTAATGAAGTGACTCTTGAACCTCCATAACTTGAGGACAAGTTATGGAGTCATAAAACCATTCAATGAAAACAAGACTCTTCATTTTTGTAACCTTTGCCCATATTTATGAGTTTTAAGAGACTTTAATGTGACTCTTCATGTAACTTGAGGACAAGTTACACAAACACATTTTACAATCAACTCTTAGATTAAAATGGATTGAAAACATATTATCACATAATTTTCTATTAATCTAAATCAACTCATAAGATCAAAATAATTCAAAAAAAACTTTTGGATTCCATAACTTATGGAGGTTTCAAAACTCTTAAGATCATAACTTTAAAAAAAACTTTTGAGTTCCAAAATTTTATGACAAAATTTGTAACTCCTTAAAACCACTTAGATCAAACTTTTAAAACAAGTAAAATAATCATATCATTCTATCTTTTAATAAATTGACCTAATTCAACTCTTGTAGTAAAGTGACTCAAATTTTACAAATAATTAGTTTTTCATAAAATCAAGTAATTATCATAAAATTCGACAAACTTCATGTTTTTTTTCTTTTTTTTTCCATCAACTTGAAAAAAATACATTTGCATCAAATATAGTAGAAAACAATCTGTCTCTGATACCACTGTTGGGTTTTGGTATAATATAACATCATATGGTGCACATACAACCCTAAATACCTTGGATCTATGTTTTCACTAATTATACATGCAAATGGTTTCCAAGGCATTAAACCTATAACTGGTATGCATTTTACATAAACCATATAATATACTAGTTAGGGAAACATACCTTTTATGTGGCTTGAAGTCTTGATGTATTTGGCCTTAAGAGCTTAGCACCAATAGTATGAAATGCCTCAAATGGAATCACAACACATCTAGGACAAAGGTGGCTCTTGAGAGAGAATTCCATGCACCAAAACACCTCCATATTTCTTTAAGAAAAGAAGTGGTGATTTTGGCTATGGAGTAACCTATTTATATGTAGGATTCCAAGGGTCATGGGTATAACCCATAATCCATACCCATGGGTTGTATGATCCATGGTTCATGTGGCCCAACTCTTTATGTATCCATATATAAACTTGGTCCAACGTGGGTCATAAGCCCAACACATATAAATATAACTAATTATCATAATTAGTCCCCATAGATTTAATTAGTCTCTTTTGATCACTAAATTAATTTCAGATTATTTCTTGACCGATACTAATTAAAACTTATGATTTCATATTAATATATTATAACTTATAATATATTAATAAACCATAAATAACCTTCTCTCAAAAGTCCATCCTAACAAATTGTCCTGATGATATGCAACCCAAATGGACCATGCTACTCTCGGGTCAAGTACATACCAATAATAGTTATGGGCTTAGACATCTAATGCAACAGCATGTTCATGCAAGAGACCCAAGGGGTCGGATGTGAGATCGAGGGATTATCAGGGCTGCAGTCGTTGTGGCAAGTGTGCCAGGACGCACGAGGGTGTGTGCAGGGGTGACAGTGGGGGTGATTCTGGCTGCTTCAAGTGCGGTCGGACTGGTCATTTCAGTAGGGATTGTACTGCTACCACCACTCAGGGATCAGACCTGATATGTTTCCATTGCAGTCAGAGGGTCCACAAAAAGGCCCAGTGACCGAGATTGTTTCCAGCAGGACAAGCTATGGAACCTGCCCTTACGACCATGAGGATCACCGACGGCCGTCAGGGCTGAGCAGAGGAACCTGCAGTAGGGAACAAGGCTTTTTAGTTGTCTATAGTGGAGGCACGCACAGCAACGGATGTTGCAGGTATGTATCTTTTGCTTTTCTGTCAGTTTTATTCATGATCATGTTGGTATGGTATTGCATCTATGTTAGCGAATGTATGTTTGAATTTCATTTATGTTCGTGTTCAGATTATATACCATCTGCATACCATGGGTTTCGGTCGGTAGTTCATTGTAGTACCCTCTTTTCTAGCCGGTTCCTAAGATGCGGTCGCAGTAGCAAGTATGAGTGGGGTTCGGGAAGTGCCTTATTAGTTTTCAAGAGTGGTTTAGTATTGGTGTTGGTTGTTGCTAGCAGTGGTAAGTGTTGGATGTCAGCACACTAACCTCTTTTGATAGAGAAAATGATTGGGAATCCTTCTTAAGTTGGGGAATGTAGGGGTCTAGTCGAATCGAATTGGGGGAGAACTATTCTAGAAGTTGGGAGTGGGATTAAGTGAAATTTTGGATGCTTTCAGATTAGTAGTCAGTGGTATAGTCAGTATGGAGAGTGTGGTAAGACTGTAGGATAGCCGTAGCATTCATTAGTAGCCAGTTAGAGGAGTGTGAGCGAGGGCCCGTATCTCCTAAGTCATAGGGTTGTGGGCGAGGGCCCGAATCTCCTAGTTAGCGGAGTGTGGGCGAGGCCCGTATCTCCTAGTTAGTCGGATAGAGATCCAGAAAGGATAGTTTTGAGGATTCGGAATGGTTTAGGACCCAAGTAGCCCTAGATAAGTGAGATTGGGGTAGGGTCACTCCGTAGTATGGTTTGGGTGGGACCCATGGGCGAGGCCCTCGCGATAGTAGCAAGACAAGTGAGACTTGATGGAGGGACCGCTCTAAGATATAGTTAGGTGAGACCCGTGGGCGAGGACTGTGAGATTTTAGCCATGCAAGTGGGACCTGGTAGAGACCTCAGAGGCAAGATAGGGGATCAAGGATCCTAGGACTTATGAGTGGTGAGGTATATAGAGAGCAGTTTTAGTTAGCCGAAGTTTCTTCGGCGGTCACTGGGAGCGACTGGGAGTTTGAGCTTGGGACCAGTAACCGGAGGGAATCCGGTATTTTGGATGTGGACAGAAAGGTTCGGACCTGCGAGGTCCCCGTTATTTCAGAAGGAAGACAAAAGGCAGCGTGATTTTCTAGCAGAAGTGTCTATCATGATGGTTCCTATGTGCGAAGTAGCTTGGGAGTTGCGGAAGTTAGAAGCTCGCCTTCTTCTGAATGGAAGACCGAGTCGGCTTTCAATATCTTAAGGATGTTGTTTCGCATGTAGAATCATCGGTTGCGTTCCACAGATCAGTTTATAGGGTGTTGGGTGTTAGTAAGGAAATACTTCGAGGACGAAGTCTAGTTTAAGTGGGGGAGAGTTGTAACACCCTGTTCTGAAAATATTCATTTATGAATCTCGGAGGCCAAGGCTAGGGGAATTTTGGTTTTCCAAGGGTTCGGAGTTTTATTCGAGGAGTTTTGGGCCGGGGTGTGTCGCTAGAAGCATAGGCTTCTCGCCACCTTTTCGTGGATATAAAGTTCGTCAGAAACGAACTTAGGATGAAGGAGTTATAACATTTTGAAGTTGTTGTCATTTATGGTCCCTCAATGGAAAAGTTGTCAAAGAAGGGCCATGCATGGAAACTAGGAGGTGCATGGGTACGCCAAACTTAAGTTGGGTTACGCCCAGCATATGAAAGGAGGTGGACGGGGGAGCTTTTTGGCGTACGCCCAGCGTACGCTCAGTGTCGAGAATCCCTCAACCCCAGAGAAGCCTTAGAACGCCTCATCTCTTCATCCTTGGCTGATTTTGACTTCAAGAAGCTCATTTTGGTGGTGTAAGCTTGGAAGGGGAAAGGAAGAAGATTGTCAAGGAGGAACCTTGGAAGCGGAAGCTCGTAGATCTGAGATAGCATCATCTTTTGGAGCTCTTTGGAGGTATAAAGTTCACAACTTCACTTAAGGATGCTTAGATCTAGTGTGGTTTAGTTATGGAGTAGTTTTTGGTCAAAAGGTGGAAGCTTTATAGCTTAAATCTGATTTCCAGGCCAGGGATCGCCACCCTTGGTGCTAAATGACTCCCTAGAGCAGAAAGTTGATACCTTGATAATCTTTTTGGAGCCATGCAAGAGATAGGACCATTTTCATGGAAGTAGGTTGTCACATTTTGAGTTTGGACTTATTTGATGGGTTACAAACCATCAAGTAAACAACTTTATGGATTAAGACGTGGAAGAGGACCTGGATCTGAGTTTCTAGCCTCTGGAACGGGGTATTAAGCACTTAATGGAAAAGTGGCTTAACGGGGTTGTACGTTGGGCGTACAAGGAGGTACGCATGGCGTACAAGCCATCAGTCGGTACGCTTAGCGTACCTAGGAGTACGCCCCGCGTACTCTGTCAGTTTGGGTTTTGAGTAATTGGGCCTCGGTGTGGGCTGTGCTTTGGACTTTGGGTCTTTGGGCCTTAGTGGGCCATCAGGAGTCAGTTAATATGGGCCACGTCTATGTGTCTGGCCTTAGGGAAAGGCCCAATAAGGGATTGTGCCCAATATAGCAAATTAGGTCAGTAGCGAGCCACTAGTGGGCTTGGGAAGCTTACCTAGTGTTGGGCCTATTTCATTATGGTTTGGGCTTTAAATTTGGACCGAGTGGGACTAGAGGGTAAAATGGTCATTTTACCCTAAAGAGGATTATTGTATTGGGCTAATGGTTATTTTGGTATTGGTAGCTCAGGGAACCGGAGGTAGCAGTTCGGGAAATTCCAGTTAGCAGCCAGAAGGTTATCAATATGGTTCAGCAGTGCAAGGTGAGTCTCCTCACTATATGAATGGGTCTAAGGCTACAATGTCGGCCCATGTAGTTATGAGTAGGAAGACCCGGGGGTTAGCCCTAGGCAATGTATGCTAGTATGATATTTCGGACCAAGGTCCGATGTCGGGCAGGTGCCCAAGGAATACTTGCATGTTAGATTATACTTGTTGTCTGTGTGATACTTGTATGTGCCTAGTAGGGGGTGAGTGTGGGCAAGGTCTCGTATCTCATCACTAGCAGAGTATGGACGGGGTTCCGTATCTCAATAGTAGCAGAGCAGGGGCAAGGCCTGAGATAGGAGGAAGGTGTGTGTGGGTGGGGGCCCGTATCTCACTATCAGGAGGAGCTTGGATAGGGTTCCATGGCTCACCAGTAGCAGGACAGGGGTGAGCCCCAAGACAAGCGAGGCTTTAGGACAGGAATACAGTAGGGTATGTTCAGTCTATGTGTTATGTGCTAGGGTTATATGTTTGTATGTGTTTAGCGGGCGGGACCCAGAGACAGGTGGGGCCTAAGGAAAACAGATATGTATGTCGAGTGGGGCTCAAAGCCAGGCGGGGCCCGAAGTAGTGGGCGTGGCCCAGTGCTTGCAGAATGTGATTATGCATGGTATGTGGTAGGTTGGGAAACTCACTAAGCTTCGTGCTTATGGTTTTCAGTTTTGGTTCCAGGTACTTCCGGTAGCGGAGGGCAGAGCTCGGGGTGATCGCATCGCACACACCATTGTTTATCCATCCTAGGACGTTTTACTCTGATAAAATAAAATAATATTTGGGACATGATACTCTGATGTGATATGTTTTGTATGAATGGTTGACACTTGTGGTTTGTTTATTAAATTAAAAATGAAATTTTTGGTATGGATTTTTGAGTTGTTACAATAGAATATAAGATATTAATATGAAGTTTCATAATATTTGGATAAGTGTAGCTAGTTTCCATCAATTTAACCCCTTAAGTATTCATTAAATCGGGAAAAATAAGAAACTGTCATGAAAAAATTTGTAAATTTTTTCATAGGGTCTTTATAATGTCTAAAAGTTGTGAAAATTATTAAATTTGGTTTTTGACATTATAACTATATTTTTGAATTTATTTCTCTTCAATAAATATAAATTCTAAATCAACAGAAAAAGATTTATACAAATGCATGCAACTTCATGAAATGTATTTAATCAGTGTATAAGTCATATAAAAAATTTCCCAGAATTTACTAACCATAAAAAATATTTTATGTGAACTATTGCTCTATTTTCTTGCATTAATTATAAAAATTTGAGAAAAATGATTTATTTTCTGAAATTTCCAGATCATCTTATTTTGTTGTTTTGATATTGGTAAAAATTCGATTTGAGCAGAAAAGGATTTTATATATTTATTTGTGAATAAATCCTTTATACGCATTCTTAACAATGTACTTTGATCATCAAGCCTAGGCTTGATGTTCATCATATGCATTATGATTTAAAGACCACCATGAATGAACTTATTTTGTTCAAAATTATGTTTCTAAATGAAAAACTTGAATGCATGTGGTTTTGGATCTTTAAAACTTGTAAAACTCAAGTTGATGGATTCGATTTAGGTTTTGGTCATTGGATTTCACCTTCTAAAAACATGCATGTTGTGTTTGGCTGAAATCCTACCACCATCATCATCAAATTTGACGTGCATGAACATGCATATGAATGTTCATAAAGAATGGTGTAGAAGAGGGAGAAAAATGCACGAAAACATGAAATTTTTGAAAGAAAATGTAAGAAAATTAATTTTACCTTGAATATCAACTTGAAATGATGAAGATTCTTGAGTAAATGAGGGATATTTGCCGAAAATTTTGTGGGTTTTGGAGCTAATTCATAGTGGGAAAGAATGGGAGTTTCAAAGAGAAGAAAAGAGAGAAAAAAGAGAAAAGAGAGATTTCATCTCTTTGGATACTCAATTTCTCTCGTCATCTCATTGGGGTTTCTCTCAACCAAAATTGGCCACAAAATTACAAATATGTATGTAAACTTATGAAGAATCAAATGTAAAAATCTATCCCATTTATTTTGCTTCTATGTTCGGATTTGCTAGAGAGAAGTGAGAGAGAAATTTTAGAAAGAGAAAAGTAGAGAGGTAGAGTAAAAGTGTGAGTAAAATGAATGCAAATTTTTAGGAAGATGGAGGACGGAGGGGAGTGGCCAAAATTTTAGAGAGGCTCCCTCTCTCTTACATTATTTAAAATATTAAACCTTGAATTTTTATAAAAATTTCCCTCTTTTATAAAATTATGCACTTGAATAAAAATTGGTTCTAAATTCTTGGATTGTTTTACTTATAAAAGTAAGGTTAAATGTTAATGACTTCTATTTTATTTTTCTTAATTATATTTTACTAATTTTAATTTTTGTAAGATGATATTATAAGCTTCATAATTATTTTTATAGAATTTTTGATGTTGAACCTTAGAAATTTGAGTTTTTATGACTTTTAAGGTTTTGGGGATTAATAATTCTTTGGATATCAAAATAAATTGAATCTTTAAGACTTCAAATTATGTTAGAGTTGCATAACTCTTTTATATTTAAAAATAATTTTTGTAATTTGTTTTTGTCGGTTTATTGACATTTCTTACAATAGTTGAACAATTCACTTGAATTGTAGGAGTCAAGTATATTAGTCCCAGTTTTCAACTTTGACTTAAGCTCCTATGACTGACCTAACTTCTACTACTAGGTCAAGTGCTTGATGTGTCTACATGATTCATGCAAGATGTTCGAGTTAAAGAATGACCCGAATATGGATGGTCACTACAGTTAAAGTAACTGTAGAATTCACATATCAATGTGAAATCTAAGCGTACTATCCTTCAATTCTACTTGTTTCCAAGTTTCTAGTAGGTTATAACTTAGATTCTAGTTACTAAGTCTAGTATGGTTCGTGCCTATATGTGCAACTAAGCTTAGTCAAATCTAGAACCGAATCGAATTTTGACGGTTGTCACAAAAGGTACTGTCGGGGACATGCTCCCACAACGATAGGTATAAAAGAGTTCCTTCTTCTCAAAAAGAAAGGATCTTTGTTTCTCTATCTCAAGTAAAACCCTAATTCTCTCATCAAATTACTAACTAGAAGGTCGGAGTCTCGTTTCGGATGACAATTAACGTCGGCTCTTTTTTGGTTGTGATTCTCAGGCTTAACTCTGACGATACCACCACAAACGGTGTTAAGCTCGAACACATATCACAACATTTGGCGCCATATGAGATGTACTTTGAGTTACACAACCATAAAATGACCCTAGATGACGACAATGATGGGAAAGACACCTGCAGCATCTAGCGGGGGAGAAACAAGCCCACTCCTATCAATGTCGTCGCTCAATGCCACATAGCCATCTACCTCAAATGGAAAAACCCGCACCCATACGCCAACAACACAGACACCAAGCCCAATAATGGGAACCACAGCAGCAGCAATTGCTGCCTATGGCGACCGTCGCCCGTCACAACATAGTAGCAGGTTACAACCACAACCGCAGCGCCTCAGTTAACATCGACTCAACAGTTGTAACCATTGACCCAGTTGTCACAACCAGCGGTTTCTTAGCCGCGGACGCTACCACATCAGGTGCGGATGAACACTTGGTCCCCAGGAACCATACTGTCATCAACATAATACTCAATGTCAAGCTATCAATTATATCCGGTAGCAGGAATGTCGTATATTCTACTTTTCACTCAACAAACTCTGATGTTTAACCCTATCTCCAGCAGTCTCACAGATCCAACCCCCAAACAACGTCGTCGCAAGAGTCTAACCCTCACTTATCATCGGTGCAGAAGCTCAACACCTTTGAGAAACAACCGTATGAGTCAATTCCAAACATGTTCCAACAACCATAACCAAGCGCACTGTAACTACCCAAATTTTACAACGAAATTTTTCATTTTTAATTAATAAACACACTTGCATAAACCATGAAATTCCAACATAATTGTTTTCAAATCCACATTCATTACAACTTGTTTAAATCATCAGAGTGTCCCAAAACGTATTAGTGAAAGAGAGATAGAGTGCACGCCGCGCCATCACGCCTTGCCCTTGCCCTTGGGCTCAGATGTACTTGAAACAAATATGAAAACGGTAAGCTTGAAAGCTTAGTGAGTTCCCCAGAGCACACCCACACACAAACACGTACAACATATCATACTAGCTAATCAGCTATACAGAACACATAATCCATGCATAACAACACATAAGGAAGCCCTGGAAACCCTCCAGGGTCTTACTCTAAGTGTCATGGGAACCCCCACATGGTCTTAGCCCAATGCATCGAGAACCCCCGGGGTCTTTGACCTAGGATGCCAAGGAAACCCTCCAAGGTCTAACATCTAAGTGCCTCGGGAACCTCCCGAGGTCTGCCGTAGAAACCCTCCACAGTCTTACACCTACGTGCCTCGGGAACCCCCCGAGGTCTTCCACACACAATACATAGAAACAACTAGCACATTGCATATCAAATAATCCAAATAGCATATAAGTAACAATTAGTGGGCCAACCTTGGTGCCTTTGACCCATTTGTATGGTGAGGAGACTCACCTCTATCTGTTGAATACAAAAGCTACTCTCCTAACAGTCTGAAACCTCTCGAGCTGAATAATAATATTAATCAGTGTTAGGACCTTAGATTAGTCAAAGGAAAACCCAAACTCCAAACCCATCCATGAGGCCCAATTATCCTTCCCTTGCTAATGGGCCCAAAATCCAAGTCCAAAAATTACTATTGGGCCTCTTGGCCCAATAAGGCCCAACCAATATATCCATGGCCCGTAACATATGAAATAGCCCATAATTCACAGAATGCAACCAAATCCAATAACCATAATAAGGCCCAAAACAGATTTGGCCCAACTGTGATGCGTACGCTCGGCGTACCATCCTGGTACGCGCAGCGTACTGGGGTCTTGGGACTACACACAGCGTACATGCCCAGCGTACAACCAGTTTAAGCACTTTCTTCATTAAGCGCTTAATACTCGTTTCCTTTACGTCCAAAAGCCAGATCTAAGTTTGATAGGACGTCCTAAGGCATAAAGTTGGCAACTTTATGCCTTTGCATGCCTCTTATACACCCAACACCTCCATTAAGACCTTTCTAAGGTATTTACCCATGCATGAGGCCAAAACTCCCATCAAGACTCAATTTTTATAGTTCTAAAGGACCAAGGGACCTCAGATCTGTCTTTCCCATCTTCTGAAGTTTCTTAACTCACAAATGGAGGTCCAAAATCAACCAAAAGGGACAAGGTAGAAAACCCTAGCTAAATCTAGAGATTTAAGATGAAAGATCCAAGATTTTTACCTCCAGAAGCTTTGCAAGATGATTATGATGCAGGTTCTTGAAGCACCAACTCGTTCCAAGCTTGTTTAACCTCCTCTTCTTCTTGGAATGAACACTAAAAGGGCCACAAATGCACTTTTTAAAGCTCAAAACGGTCTCACAAGTTCTCTGGAGTGTAAGGACGTTCTAAAGCTGTGGAGGCTCTCTATGGTTAAGTCCAAGGGACTTAAGGTCGCTTAAATAGGCCTCATGTCCGAAAATTAGGGTTTTGGACCCCTGGAACGTACGCCCAACATACTGCTGGTATGCCCAGCGTATGTCCAGCTCCTATGTGACCAATCATGAATAGTACGCTAAGCGTACACTTAAGTACACCCAACATACTTAAAGGACCAATTATGCTAAAATGTAAATTCTTGAGGGTTTCAAGACATACCAGATTTAGGGTGTTACACGCACAACTAGAACAAAGCACACAAACAAGCTCCTAGTAGCAACAATAAATCTCGCAAGCAGCAATGTATAACCAAGCGTATGAAAACCTGTATTATGCTCAATAGTTTACAATGTACGATGGTTTTCCATACTCTCGGATGGAAAACCCAGTGAGAAGCACAAGTTCTGCCTTTTACTAGGAGCTCTTGCAGTATGAGATCTCACACTCCACGATGATACCAAACATCCCCAGATATGATGGATCACATCGACACCTATGGGTGGACGATGACATCACTGAGGATGGACAAGTGGTTCATTTGTACGTATTTCCCAGTTATGTTATCAGGAAACGTCAAAAAGTGCTTCAAGGCGTTGCAACCGGGCTGCATCTCGAGTGTCGAACAGTTACGATAATTTTTCCTTAATAATTTCATGCAACTGAGTGAAGGGAAAATACATGAAAACTCCATAATAGAATGTATGCAAAAAGAAGGAGTGTCAATACGGGCATATTATGATAGATTCAAGCTGGAGACACTTAATGTCCTGAGCCATGAAGAGTTCCTTGTAACTGGCGCCTTCGCCCAAGGTCTACTCCATAGCCCTTTGTCAGAGAAGATGTAGTGGATTGTACCTCGGTCGAAAGACGAGCTCAAATATAGAATCGAGAAATACCTCTGATAGATCAACAGTGACGAAAGGAAGGAAGTGAACCTAAAGGTCGTCGAAAACCCGTACACCAAGCAAGAAGAAGCAAACTCCCACACAAGCCCCAACCACCGAGATCACCGTGACAGAAGCCACGAAAGAAGCAATGACAAGTACAACCAACACTCAATACACCCATCTCGTAGATTTCATCCATTTGGTGAATATGATCCCAAAGCCACCGAGCTAAGGTGCATGAAGTTGAGAAAACACCTCCAAAGGTGGAAAAAGAGAAAGGAATATATTGTGAGAACCACAAGGGAAAACCCATGATATCGGTGAGGGCACAGTTCTGAGGAAGGAAATGAATGAAAAGTATCTAACGGGCAACCTCACAACAATTGAAAAGCATTTGAGGTCCAAGTTTAATGCTAACCAAAGGAATACCAAAGAGCAGAAAGATGTCAAAAAATGCCAAGTTAAAGAGGAGATCCTTACCATCACAATGCCTCATAAGAGGAGTGGGTATTATGAAACAGATAACGACATCGAGGTACTCCCTAAAAACATCCTCAATATTAGTTTTTCGTCATAGGACCCAAGGATGCTAGTTTGGAACTGCAGGGATCCACTCTTGATAACCGCTTGCATACGTCAAATACAAATCAAATGTGTCCACATAGACAACGGCAGTGGCACCCACATCCTTTACGAGCACTGATTCCAACAATTGTCAGCCTCCTGGAAGGAAAGCTTAACGAATCTGACCGCCAGTCCCCTCACCGAGTTGATAGGGCACAACTTATCGATGCTAGGAATGACACATCTCCCTCTTACTATAACAAGTCATGATGGGAGAGACATGGTCACATGCACGAAAAAAATTTAGTAGTACAATCATCGGCAGAGCATGACGTCCTGCATGAGAGGCCGACACTTTTCCCATACAATCCACGGCACCGTGAAGTTTAGCACGAGCACTGGATCGGCCACTATCATTGCCTTTAGCCCATGCACACGTCGTTACTATTAGGCCAACGCTGGCCCAAGTCTAGTGTGAATCTCAATCGAAGAACAAAAGAGGGGGTTAGTAGGTGAGGAGAGTGAGACAACAAAACGTGAAGTCTTAAGGCCAGTAGGTGTAAGAACCCCTGGGAACCAAGCTCCTCTAGTAGGGTCACAAACCAAATGGAAACAAGAAAACATGGAAAGCCACAACGAAAGTGCATCGATTACCTTGACCTGAGTGAGGCAGTTCTACCCTACGATACCACAAGAAGGCAGATGACGCCAAATCGAGGAGAGTTCATTCTAAAGGAGATGAAGGGCCAATCTTCGAATGACGAAGTATAAATCACTCCGAATCAAAGAAATATTAAAAGATCCTCATAGAAAACGAAACAAAAGTCAAAGAAGGACTTGGAACAGGCCTCTGTCAGGCATGAGATGTTGGAGTAGAACTCTCTCCAACCCCTGGTAAGTCTCTATCTGCCACCAACAGGGTTGATGCCTCTTACAAGGCTACAGATTAGAGGGCCAAAGATACCAAAATGAAGAGCAAGAATTGACATGATCCAGCGGGGATCTCAAAGTCGAGCAGAATCCCCGAAAAAAGTTACAGATACCAACACCCCGAACAGGCTGCCCTTAGCACCTTTCGACCACCAAATCAAGAAGGTACCGAATAAAGCTCTTTGGGAAAGAGAAGTCGGCATAGAAAAAATCACCAATGCCACAGAACTCACCAATCATCTCAAACGTTCAACAGATTAATACTTATGCGGGCCCTTTCCAAGCAACCCTCAGACAACAAGAGGGCCAGCGCTAAAATTACGCGACTCGCGATAGAGAAGGTGCTGCCAAGAAAAGAAAGGCACTTGCCTGTAGAAAAGAATCAAGCAAGCGACTCGTAATGAAGAGCTCTGAGAGCCATTGATGGAAAGATGTCTTGCTCGAGAGCACATCAGCCAATGACATGCAAAGATAAGATCGAACCCCTAAAAATCGTTGCTGAGGAATGCTCAGAATACTAGGTGCACATCCCTTCTCAAAGCCAACATGCATTGAATTTGACCAGCAACCATCGGTCACCCGATTAACAGAGTATCGACACCATGGGGCCACCCCGTCGCCCCAATAAGATCCAATTTCCGTGTGTTCACCCCTGTCCGTTTTATTAGGCGGGTGAAAGGCAAGCATCGATCAAGATCAAAAACAGCATGGAAAACCAATAACAATGTCTTAGCTCGATCAATAGGCCCCAAGGACATACATTGAAGGAATATCCTTTAATCTGATACAATTAGCAAGCAATATCACCACTTGGTATTGCAAACAGGCTGTTGTGAGTGCCAAACTTTGGTGTAATCATCAACAAAGCGAAGCAATATCCAAAAACAAACATACTCAATGGGAAACACGATATCATTAGACTCAGCCAGGCCGCCTTCAGGAGAAACGCCAAAAACCACCACACTTGGTGTAAGTGAGTGGAAAGCTCCAAGGCAGAATATTAGGCAATGGAAAAGAATGGGTCTAGCCATTCACGACCCTAGAGCTAGCTAAACGTCACCAAGGAACATACGATATAGGAACACCAAAGCACAACAAGATGGAGTTTCTTTTCAAGAGTTCAAGACAGAGGAGTCATCCCTTGGACCTGGAGTGTGTGCAATTCACATCACCACCCCTAGAGCAAGGAAAAATGTTGATACAAGGCACATCTGAGGCAAGGGTAATGTGATCAAACTCTGAATGGATAATCACACGGTAGAAAGTCAGCACAAGAGCTATGCCTTGGCTTATTGAATGATATAATCATCTCCCTTTCTTTACTCACCAAACAATGTAGTTGTTTCTAAAATATTATCAATGAAGTGAAGGAAGTTTGACTATCAAAGAGAAAACAATTAGAATGTTTTTTAGTATTCAAGCTTGATAACATTTACAAAAGAGGTTGTACACGTTTACCAAATGGTAACAAGGACTAATCATCCACATCAATTGAGCAAAATCGTTGTGAGAATGCAACCATAGGTGGCAAAGGTTCATAACCTTTCCCTAGTCATGTCAATTCAACCCAAAAGGCGACAAATCCCGACCTTGACATGACTAAAGGCTTCAAAGCCTCATAACCTTTCCCTGGAAATAAATAATTCCTGAGTCCCAAATGCATTGAGGTGACGATCTCAGCTTGATTTAGATGATTAGGTTCGGAGTGCAATTCTCCAAGGATCGGGACTTAGAACAAAGTCCCAAAAGGGTAACTAACAAACCTTAGCTAAAAAGGATACCCTAACAAAGCAAACTGGACAACAAACCTCAGTTTAGAAACAATGATCTTTGACCCAAAGAAAAGGCCAATTCCAAGCTCCCGACGCGAGCTCCCGAGATAAGCCCAAAGGACCCTAAGTAATTATGAGTCCTAGAGTCATAAGTTGGGCAAATCTAGTAACGTGGCTAAATCACCAGTCCAAACATCAATTTATCAGGCAAAAGGATCTAACTATCTCAAGTAGACCCCCCAAGGTCGACATCAAACTAGGGGAAGAATCGCCTCAGTAAGGAAAAATAAGGGCACATGTTCACGGGAGGCCCACATAAACCACCTGGGGATAGAAACAAAAGCATGGCATAAACAGAAACGACATTACTATCAAAATACAAAAAAAATGATGTTCTAACGGACAGTTATCGGACTTAAAAAGGGCCACGTAGGGCCAAACAACACTTAACATGAGACATCTTCTCTGAAAACCAAAAATTCAAACATTGTTTCACATAAACAAGAAAGGAAGAAGGTAGGATCACTTACCGAGAGTAGCAGAGGAAGACCCAACTTTGAGAG
Source organism: Lactuca sativa (assembly GCF_002870075.4). NCBI lineage: Eukaryota > Viridiplantae > Streptophyta > Magnoliopsida > Asterales > Asteraceae > Lactuca > Lactuca sativa. Next base: position 221,025,667 of record NC_056627.2, read on the forward strand.
GGTCACCGTCAAGCGGGTTCTCCTCGGCGTCATGCTCAAAAAACAATTAGCGAAGGCTCTCCAAGTCAAGCTTACCTAAAAAAGGAGGGAGGCAAATTCCTTTTCCATGAACGAATTCACAAAAATCATGCATGGCCTGAGTCAATTCCACCACAGCTCATGGCTCATGCGGATCAATTTCCTAGAGGCCACTTGTTCCTTCATTGCCTGCCTTCCACCCTCCAAACCAGCTGCGACACACACTGCCTTCATATCTCGGACCCTAATTGAGAACTTTATACTCTCAATGACCCGATCAACCACCCAAACAATACCCTCCCAAAGCAACCACACCACATCACCCTTCACAATCTGCCTCCTCGATTGCCTCATCGATTCCTCGACAACCAGCTGTCTAGCATGTTGCTTCACCTTCTCTTCTAATAACCCTTTCTCCTTTACCAGAGTTTCCACTCTCTTTTCCAAATGCTCCACTAGCCCATCCAAGCTCGCAACCTATTCCTCCACAGACTTTTTCTCCCCATCCAAAAGATCATAACGCTCTTGAAATTTGCGCTTTTCCTCCTTTATTACCACAAATTTTGAACTTAACTCGTCCGGCTTGGACCTAATAGAGGCAAGCTCTTCTGAATCTAAACTAACCAGACGAAGGCACCGAGCGGCAGCCACCAAGTAAGGAGCGACGTTAGTTGCAACATAATGGAGACTATTGGACATATGAGAGTTGGAAAGTAGCTCCAAGGCTTCAATGATAGTAAGAGGGAATGTCTGATGCCCCCATTAATAAGCAATAGGATGTTGCGTTAGTAGGGACTCACAAGTGAGCCCCAACTCAGGGACATAGATGACAGGGCCTGCCATAGGCAGAGAAGAGGAACTTGCAATAGGGTCATCCTTTGCTAAAGCTAAAGTAGATGCATGACTAATTTGGAACTCACCCTCAGAGTCTTGCCCGCAAACACCTTCCCCGGGAACGATAGTATCCTCCAACTCCTTCTTGGGTTCACGAGGTTATTCAGCCACCTCTTTATCTATTCCCTTCGACTATTTCGAAGTGTCATCATCGAGAATGTCCATCACCACGTCCGAATCCCCCAACAGGAAGTACACGTTTTGATTCTTACGAAGACGCCTGCCAACAGTGTTGGTACGGGCGCCTTCGGTAAGTGGCGAGTCTAACTAAGGCAACCGTCACTTGATATTCGAACGGATCCCCCAGTTTCCGCCTCCTTTGACACCTCATCCTCCGGATTAAGAGGCGAAGGATCATCGCGAGAAACCCCATCAATAGTTGTGTCAACCAACTCTGGGTCAACCTACGCACCGGATCCTTGCGCTACAACATTGCCAGAACTAGCAAGTACAAGAGCACGATCAGTGAGACCTGAAACCAAAAAACAAATCACGTACATCAGGGGATCGGAAAAACCCCCGACTTCGCTGCATCGAGATATGTATACAAAAACATAAAGGGGGTGCAAGTGGTCGATGCGTCATGTCAGTGAAAGTGGTGCAGGTGCTAAACCCCCAACTTCAGCACCTGCACCAAGGTCTTATTGGCACCCAGAGTTAAGGCGTCCAGTCAGTGAAAGTATTTCTACGAGGATAGCCAAAACCGAACAATTTGTGTTTCACCCATAACCATTTGTCCTACCAATTCTTCTTGTGGGCCTTTTGGTTTATGATAAATGCATGGATGCCCTGCCGCTGAGAGAACATATGCACACTAGACTGATTAGAGGAGTTGAAGAAGTACTTGAAAGCCAAGAATTGAGGGAGCACACTCAATGTTTGATAAGACATCTCAAAACCAATTATCTTGTTTATAGAATTAGGAGTTAGATCGTCAACAACGAAGCCATATTGACGCATGATCTCATCGAAAAAATCGATTGTCGGCAGCCGGAGAACCACCTCAAAGATTGCGACTGGGACTCCGACCTTCCATTTCGGCAGCCGAGAAATATGTTCCCCCCTTTGAGGATATTACCCCGTGCTCAGGATGAAAGCCAAATTGAGCCTAAAGGGACTCAAACTCCTTTGGCGTAGGCTCGATTCCGGTGTTCGAACTTGCCATCGTTTACCGATAACAAGTACAAGACGAAAGAGACAAGAAACAAAGATAAAGAAGAGGCAGTTGAAGAGCAAGATAGTGAAGAAAAGGAAATTGTCCCCGATTAGGGAAGAATTAAATGAGAGGCGGGAAATTTGAACGGTTGCAATGATGAAACCGTCTGCACAACCGACTCCGTCACATCAGTAGACATCAGAGCCATCTTCGCTAAAGACGTGCCTTGATCTAAGCTACAACAACCCAGCTACCTAAGGCTAATGTTGACGTTACTAGCCTAGGGGACTTGTTAACTGTCACACCCCCGAACCAGACGGCGGAAACGTCCGAGGGCTCGTGTGACTTAAATTGAATATCATCACAATGAATATACATGAATCATAACATAAACATCACCATGCATCAATATATTGCAACTGATATTGTTCACATCAAGTACATTGTTTTTAAATATTACACATTCATACCATAAATTATTTGATAGCTTTCAAAACATAACATCCTAACATTACTTGATATTACCCTTCCGCTTACCTGTTACCTGATAATACAAGTTATTTTGGAAAACGTCAACTTATGAAATGTTGGTGAGTTCATAAGCAATGTTGTGATAAAAATGATTTGTGTAGTTTGTAAAACCCAGAAAATCCGATATTTTCTAAAAAGACCATAGTTTATCAAAGCGTGAAGATCCATAAGTTGATGCATGAATGATTTCAAAACGTGTATATAAAAGGGAGTATTGTAATATAGTTATAGAGATTATACGCGAGTGGTGTTGATTTCCTCGAAAAACCCGATGTTTTCTGATAACACATGACATACTTGTTTACAAGTTTCTATACCGCTACAACGAATGATTATTGTTTACTCTTCCTTGATTACTCAGGGGGTGTTGGATTAATTAAGGGTCGTAAGTCGTTATAATCATGCATTGATAATGACGAGTTATAACTGCCGACTACAAACGATCCTTAGAGGCGTTGCCCGTTATCACTCACTTAATCCAAACAACCTTGATTACTATTGATTAACAACCTGAATCTGTTTACTTTGATTACTCATAAGCCTAGCAAACGAGGAGAAGAGGAGTACAAAGTCCTGTTACTTCCGTGAGTTCACTTTAGGCTGTCGGGGATGCGAAAGACTTGTTGGCCCATCTCGCATTTGATTACTTTGACCTTACTGGCAATACTATTGGATCACTAGGGCCCAATAGCACTTGAGAGCCATTGAAGGTCCCTTTATATGGAATTGGGTCATAGAAGGCCCAATAACATATAATCATTATCCCTTGGGCCCAAAGATCATGTTAATGGACTTGCAAGGTCCAACAAGCATGATTTGAAACTTTCAAGCCCAAGTGTCGAATGTTTACTTGTCTTAGGTATCGCATATCTACTGGAGAGTTCGATTTAACGATTGTTGTTTTGTATCGACTCGAGACCGATCGATTTGTTTATAACGATATTTGGAGTTATACGTGTATTTGTCTTTCGATTTTTGTAAACCATGGATTAGTATTTTTGACTCAATATTCTATAAATAAAATAATTGGTTTAAAAATAGTGGTTTGACCTTTTCAGCCCGTTTCTTTTTATAAAATAACAACGGTAGTCCTTAATATAAAAGAAAAGTCATTTTAGGCCCTTAAAACATTTTCTTGACACTTTTGCATCATAGATTTGTCGAAAAGGTATTTTTAACTCAAAAATTATTTTGTTGACAGTTTCAGCCCCTTTCAGAATGGTATTTTCCGGTTGAAGCCCAACTTTGTGCTATTTTTACAATTTTAGCCCAAAATCTAAAAACTTTACATTTTTTATCCTTTTTGGAAATGAAAATCATTTTTAATCCTTGAAATAGTTTTGTTACACTTTTCATCCCCATTTTTGAAGATTTTACCATTTCATCCCTTTTAAATGTTATATTTTTGCAATTTTGGGCTTATTGGGCCGTAAGGCCCAAAATTTAGCCCATTAAGCTACTATTTACATTTTTAGTCCTTTGAAGATCATAATGTTCATAAAAACAATTATTGTAACTGTTTTGACTCTTTTGACCTTTAAGAAACCGTGATTTGGCAACTTTTAACCCAAATTTTGTATATTTGACAATTTAAGCCTAATAAAGATGTTTTGTGGTGAAATATGTTTATCACAATCTTATAAGTTATTATTCTTGACTTTTTAGTGTAAAATAACTTAGATCATGTTTGATTTCCTTCTTATTTCATAGATCTCGAGATATCTTCCCTTTTTGTTACATATTCATCACAAAAACACATAAAATCACACATACATGCATAAAATCATACATAGCATACACATACACGTAGATCTGCACATTTTCTTGTATCCTCCCCCATAAAACATATAAAAACCAAAAAGAGAGGGGTATGAGGCTCACCTTGAGTTGTGGGTTCGGTTTTTGAAATGAGAAATGAAGAAGATTCGATCCTAGCAAGCCTTCTTGAAAGATCTCGAACTTAAAGGCTTCTAAGATGGTGATCATGAGTTTGAATAGATTAGGAGGAGATTTTTGATGAAATGAAGTAGTTAGATCATAGATTAAACATCAACTTACCTTACATGATGAATTTTGTGGAATAATCTCCTTGAAAAGCCCTTAGATCTTGAAAATCTGATGAAGGATGAAGAGAGTTCTTTGAGAGTGTTTGAGTGAAATGTGTGTGTGGCTTCCTTGTAGTTCTCGGCCGAGGATAGAAAAGAGAGAGGAAGAGAAGTGATTGAAGTGATGTGTGCATGGGAACATGAGTTTTTGCATGGAAATCTAAGAGGTAATAAAGAGGTGGCAAATGGAAGTCAACTCTCTTCCATTTTGGGTTGTTGGGCCGAGAAGAGGAGAAGGGAAAGAAAGAATATTAGGCTTCTTGTGATTAAGCCCATATTATGATTTAATTAGGAAATTTTCGGCCCAAATAAGTTAAGGAATGATTTTTATGACCCATTAGGCTATATAAATTTGTTGTGACCCAATAAGGCCCATTAAAGTTAACCTAGTTTGTTTTAGGCTTATAAGGCCCAAAATATTAAGTTTCATGTATATGGGTCCAATTAGGGCCCATTTGAGAGTTCTATGTTCAAGATAGTTAAATTGGAAGCTTATTGGTCCATTAGGCCCAATAAGGAAATCCTAGTCCAAAATGGACTTAAACCGGGATTTCTAGGGTTTTCAATTCTTTGTTGACTATTTTTAGTGCTTGTATAAAGTGTTTGATGGAAGTTTTGTTATTATTGAATAAGCATCATGCATGCTTTCACATTGTTGGTTTACAATTGTTATCATTGTTGTTGTTACAAAGCATCAAAATTCCTAGTTGTGACATTAACGTATCTCTCTAAGAATACATTAAAGATAACAAGATAGTTATCTAAAAGACGATCTAGCTATCAGTCGTTACCCAACATAAGTGCTAGGCCCGTGCCCTCACCCTCATGATCTCACACTTAGCCCCGGACGCTCTAGTGCCAAGGTCCAACTCAGAACGAGCAGCTTCGGTCTATAACAAGCCAAATAGTACCAACCGCTCCCCAGACCGACAGTTATAGTGCTTAGAGCGCTGCTCTTCGGTGGTTTTGCGCCAATAGTAGATAATTGCTAGTGGTGAACGATCCATCAATAGGACACCACCACATCCTGACGGTCCAGACAAGACAAAAGGTATTGTCGGGGACATGCTCCGATGACGATGGGTATAAAAGAGATAAAAGCGATCCTTCTTCTCTAGAAAAAAGGATCGCCTCTTTCTCTTTCTCAAGCTAAACCCTAATTCTCTCATATAAACATTGAGGTGATTAGAACAAAAGCTTTCAAATCATATAAACTAAACCTCGCTGGAAACATTTAGGAGACCTTGGGTTGGAACCGCACACCATCACATAAAGGTAGCAACTAAGACAACTCATTAGAATTAGCTCCGGCTCATTCAAATCGAAAGTATAAAGGTTTGACAAGTTCTTGTTCAAATGTTGTTCAAAATAGATGTTGCAACTGCTTTTTACCTTGTTTGTTGGAACCATTGGGATCTACAAAAGTATAGAAGGTTAATAAATAGCCAATTCTAATTAGTAATGCGAGGAATTGATTAAGTGCAAACTTAGGGGTAGGTATTCCATCTTGGAGGCAGATGTGCCACCCTTAGAGAAGTTGCACCATTCCTTGCACATGATGCACCATCTTAGTGCAAGGTGTGCCACATATGTTCCTTGATGTGCCATGGTATCCCTTCATGTGTCACATATGTTGCGATGTTTACTATGATGCTCAAGATTTCCCAATGATGCTTAGAAGTTGAAGATGCTCAAGGATTATTGCATGAAGTGTCACCATGATGGTTGATGTGCCATGATGATTTTGATGTGCCACTCTTGCATCATGATGTTCCACTATGGATCATGATGCTCCATCATGTGTGTTGTTGATGCTCTTGAAATGTATATTGAGGATGAATGTTCTAGAAGCTACTTCATGGCGGATTGTGATTGGTTTCCACCATTCATGGGCATATGGACCAATGGGCTTGGCCCATTAAGGTTTTAGATATGATCCTTTCACTTTAAATAGAGATGCATGTTGGTTATTTGAATGTGTCTTTTGTATCTTTAGTGAGTAATATGTTGGTTGTACTTGTAATCTCTATTTTAGATCTCTATGAATAAAGAATACTCCCCTCCAACCTATGGACGTAGGTCACCTTGACCGAACCACGTAAATATTGTGTCTTTATGAGCTTTTGGTTTCGTGTGTTATCCACAGTATTTCCTGACAAGGGTCATCCGAACTTGGCAAGTGACATCAGATTTGTTCTTAGTCTTGACAAGTATTTTTTGGTTTCTTTAACAGTTTTCTTATTGACTATTTCAACACAAAGTTTGACGACGAACTCCCATGGTTCAACCCTTACTTACCACTTGCTAATTGATCATCTATTTCACATAAATTAATTATCAATCCAATTATCATATTAGTAATTCTACTTACAAGGGTAGTATCTAGAATAGTTATGTTGACTTGGTTGTTGGATTTCTGTAAGGTTATATATTGAAAGGGTCCCCGACTGCCTTACCTATTCATTCTTTATTCCATACTCAACGCATTATAGTGCAATTGATGAAAGATTTGGGGTGATATAATGGATAAGTTACATAAGGTTTGTAAGGTTTTATTTTTGACACGTCAACAACTGTGATCAGGAAACTACACCAAAGCAAATCTTTTACCAATCTTAGAAAATTTCTAGTAATGTATATGCCTACGACTTTACCAAAGGTTTCACATATAACCGATAATTCCTTGGGTTCTAAATTCATAGGGAAGTTTGTTGTGTAATATGGCATCGAAATCTTATCAAGATCCAAGAAGTTTGAGTTGAGCTTTTGTTCCTGTGAATTTTCCTTGTCCACCCAAATCTTCTCAAATATAATGCATTCATACTTTTGAATCTCTATTCCAATCCTTCATATTCGATTGATCATGCCCTATATGATCCATCAAAACACAACCCTCTAATCCTTCATCTTCGATTGACCATGTCGTACATGGTCCATCAAAACACAACCCTAATTCCATCAGGTAACAGTCCTCGAGTATTTGACGATGTGGTCGCCTTTAGATTGACTAGTAGGAAAATACAATCACCTTAGTGAACCCCCTGCCGAAGAATATGTCGGAAAAGCAATTCAACGTCATATCGGATGGTTCCTATGGTTCCTAATGGTTTCTTTAAGTAATATAAAGCACGACTAGTTGGCAACAATTTCAACAAGCCGAAATTGATTGCCACAAAACTTTCAACATGGTTGTTAAATTGGTTACCATATGAACCTTACTTAACCTTTTTGTGTCTAAATAATGGCATATACATCAACTCGTCGTCAAAAAATCAATTTTACACGATCACTTGCAAGAAATTGTATGTATGCACCAACCCATAGCGTTTGAGACATCTCATGTTTCTCAAAAATTCTTTATATGGTCTTGAGCAAGCACCAAATGTTTGGTACCAATGTGTTTCGGATTCCATTGGCACCACTAATTTCATATGTAGCATTTGTGATCACACGCTATTTATTTATAGAAATGACAATGACATGACGTACCTTATACTTTACGATGTCAACATTATTCTCACCACTTCCTCTGTAACACTACAACACTCTCTCATCGAATTGCTAGCCCGAGAATTTCCTACGAAAGGTCTTGTACCACTTACTTTCTTGGAATTTCCATCCAACATCATCAAAATTGTCTTTCTTTTTTCTATGTCAAACAAAGTACGTCGAAGAAATAACTAACACTTCCGAATATCTACTTGCAAACTGGAAACAAGCCTCGTCGACACTCTTCCAAGTTAAACTCTCAAGCCAAATACTCATTTCCCAATCCAGTTTACTATCATAGTCTAGTTATCCCTCTACAATATCTCATATTTACAAGACCAAATATAACCTATGTCGTTCAACATATCCGGCTTCATATGAACATTCTCCTCACGACTCACATGAATGCACTAAAACATATAATTCACTACATCCAAGGTACACTCTACCTCGACTTACACCTCACCAAATCTCAATCGACGTATCTTCTCTCATATACAGAAGATTGGGGTGGTGTCCGGATACCAAACTTTTGACCTCCGATTATTACTATTTCTTGGTGACAACCTTATTTTGTGGTCCTCCAAAAGACAACCTACTTTATCTTGTTCTAGAGCCATGATACTCTCATTCTTGATTAGATTCATGAAGCCTTAAATGCTAAGTAAAAAGATGGAATACATTGTTTCAGGTGGTTCATGAGTCGACGCTTAGTGGGTTTTTTTTTTAAAGGAAACTTCCTCAACAAGGATTTCAAGCCAGCTTTCGTGCACCGATTAATCCCCCGCTGCAAACATAAGGCTATGCCTCATACTCTGGAGGAGTCACTACATCCCCGCTACAAACATAAGGCCATGCCTCATACTCTAGAGGAGTCACTACAACGAACCTCCACGACCAAAAGGGCTGGATAGTGTCAGGAATTGTCTACCAATAATTCTGAATTTGTGATTTAGGTCACTTATCTTTTACTTATACTCAACAGACCAAGAAAATTTTTATTCTATATTTTATTAAATCACGAGTGAATCTGAACCCCTAAAATGATATGCTATAATTTGTGGCATCCACCAAGCACCATGGCATATAACATATGCTAGATTTTGTTCATTTAAGTTGACTAGCCATTTTTCGAAGCTACGGCCTATGAAGACTCAATACAGCAAGCCACGGTGAACACCACGTAAGTTTAAAATCCACTTTAATGGTCTAAGGAAACATATTTAAAAAAAAAAATAAAAAAAATAAAAAAAAAAAAGTTTAGTATATGTAAGTTCACTTTAATGGTGATAAAACATAATCAATAAACTATAAACCATGTATCAATTAACCCAGTTAAGTTTCTTCACAAGAAAGTCAAAGAAATGCCTGAAAGATAAAAGTTACACCACTCACCAATTTGAGAAAATGCAACTTCACTCAATCGACTAAAACAAATACTCAGACAACTTCTCTTCATCAACATTCTCCGCGAGTGCATGTGAAGGGGTAGAATCGTCTTTTTACATGCCCCCGACCCAATGAGAATACTATTAGCATTAGTTTTTCTCAAACCAACGCCTCTGAGCTACATAAACCATTTCACTCAGGAAAAATAACGAGGTTCACACCGGTTCATCCGTTTCTTGTGACTCAGTAACAATTTCAGATTGAGTTTCACCAACCGAGTCAACCGGGACCGACTTGTTATTTTCCTCACCACCATGAGTAATTACAGATGGAGATTCCACTGAGTCAACCGGGGACACAGGATAACCTGCGGGGAAACCGAAACCGTTTATCGCGATAGGGTAGCCTTCGGGTGAAACCAGGTAACCATGCGGGACCCACGATTGACTCGGTATGAACTCGGCTGCATGTGGGTTCATGATTCGCGGGTCATGGAATGCGGGTTTAGTCCGTGGGACTCGGGAAAGACGTGGACCGTATGGGACCCGCGCGGTTGCTGACTGATGTGGCGATCTACGTGTCGGGTTGACCGTCAACATAGTGGGGATGATGACAGGTGGCGGTAATATTCCTCCTTGATCTTTTAAAGATGGATTAAACGGAGGTGCAGCTGCTGATAACTTCTTTGTCATCTCTTTTCCATCATTTCTAATTTTTTCATCTTTTTCCGATTCCAAAGCTTCCAAACCTTCATTCTCTGGTTTCCCAGAATCGGAATCAGATTCCGGGATAACTTCGGTTTCTTCCTTCTTTTCATCAATCGTTTTTTCCTTTTCCTTTTCTTTTTCCTTTTCCTGTTCTGAAGATGGAATAACTTCTTTCTCGGGTTTTTCGATGTTTTCGGTTTCGGTTTCGGTTTTGATCGCCGGAGAAGGTTGCTCCGGCGACTTCTCCGCCACCGTTACCGCCTTGACGATGGTGCCAGGTGGAGCTAAGGCGACTTCTTTATACGAGAAGAGTTTTCCGGCTTCTTTGACACTGATGGAACGTATAGCCGGACTTAAAGGAGTTGATTTTGGGCTGAAGCTTGCGCTTTTAACGAACTTCTTGGCGGCAGTAGGTGGAGGTCCGGCAGAAGTACCGGATTCAACAGTGGTGGTTCTCGGGGATGTGAAATTAGCGGGTTTTGGTCGATACTTTGTGTTTAGTTTTGCAAGATTTGGTTTTTTAGAAGTTGAAGATTTACGAGCTGCTTTAGAAATAGCTTCTTGCCATCCTTCATCTGAGTTGTCCACTTCTATAATATCATCAATCATTTGTTGTTCCTTTTCAATCAAATCTGGTTTTGTATCCTGTTGTTCAGATTTAATCTCTTTATGTGGAACAGAAGGTTTTGGTGATGATACTTCTTCTGTTAATGGAACCTCATTGACTATGGATTCCTCATTTTGTTCTGGCTTTACTTTAAGCTAGAAAATTGTAAAAAAAATGAATAAATAATTTGATTATTCTTCATAAGACATGAAATTACAAGAGGGAAGAAAAAGTTACCAGTTTTGCACGAGTTTGTTTCTTTTGGGCTTTCATATCTGCATCTGGGGCTATATAATCGAGTAAATCTGATACACTGATTCAAGAATTACAAAAACAAATGAACAGACTCATTTAGACATTAGAATTAGTTCTAGACAGAAGGGTAAAACAGTAATTTATTCTCCACCTCAAATGGCCTTTGCTAGATATAGATGCATCAGGTTTTGGGGTACCATGGCGTGCAGCTTCTTGTTGTTCAAGAGCCTTGGATTCAAAGTATTCAAGCCATGCAGCTGCATCCTACAATATCTTACATGCTAAGTAAAAAAAAAAACTAAAAAATATCTATTTACTTATTTAGTGTTTTTATTGTATGTTTTAAGTTATAAAATACCTGAGTACGAAGATCTTCAAGTCCAAGTTTAGACTGAAGAATCTGCAGAGTAGTCTGTTCATGCTGAACACTCAAGGAGTATGCTTCCATTAAAGAGAGAGCAATTGCTATAGCATGATAGCTAGCAGCAGTCTGACAAAAAGATGAATATTAGTTAAAACATGAGAGAGAGAGAGAGAGAGAGAGAGAAAGAGAGAGGGAGATTACTTGAATGTGATCAGCTCCAAGAAGCCTTTGATTACACTTGAGAGCTTCATGAAGGTATCTAAGGGCAATATGGACATTTCCTAAACCTTCTTCCATCATTGCAACATTGATATAAGTAGCAGCAGTATTCGGATGAGAAGGTCCACATGTTATATGTAAAAGATACAATGCACGATTCACATACCTTTAAAAAAAAAAAAAAATAGACACACAGTTAGTTAAACATGATCAATCTTATAATTTTAAAAAAAAAATGAAAGTAGAAAGAAATGTACTTTAGAGCTAGCTCTGTGTGTTGGAGTCTATAGTAGAAAACAGCTAAATCACCATAACTTTTCATAGTATCTGGATGATCAAGTCCAAGCTCCCTCTCATTAATATCCAAAGCTTTTTGCTGATAGATAGTAGCCTAAAGCATTCACATAGTTAATATCAATCTTAATTAGATTTATATATAACTATCTTTTAAAAAAAAAAAAAGGAAAAAGAAATGAGTTTAAATATACATATATATATATATATATATAGATATATATATATATATATATATATATATATATATATATATATATATATATATATATATATTTACCTGATTAAAGTCACCAGTGTGATAGAGCACTACAGCCAAAAGACTATATGCTCCTGCAGTCATTCGATGATAAGGACCACAGACATATACAAATTTTGCAAGTGCCTACATGAAATTTTGTTCAAATAACATAAAATATTACAACACAATTAATATAAGTATAAAAAAAGGGAGATCAATAATTTAATATGTTACCTTAGTTCCATAGTTAACAGCATCCTCCAGCTTTCCTTTATCCAAAGATGTTTTAGATGACTCCAAAAGTGTACGTCCATCAGCAGATGAACATGCAACATGCTGTAACAAAATATTTCACATGTTAAATCCTCCATACTTAGCAATAGGAAAAAGTAAAAAGTCATATATATATATATATATATATATATATATATATATATATATATATATATATATATATATTACCTTATATATAGGAACCATGCTAATTATATCTGTTTTCACGAAAGGAGATTCAGAATCCATATCATAGTCTCTAGGAACAAGCTCAAGACCAACCTAATGACAAAAATAAAAAATAAAAAAAAAAAAAGTAACAAAATTAATATTTCATGAAGAAAAAATGTTGTAAAAGAGAGATTATTAAACTTACCTTGTGTGAAAGGCCTCGAAGAAGGGAAAACTTACGAAGATTTTCAGTGTGAGATTCGGTTTTCCATTGAAATGAAAATCTCTTTGATAAAAAGCATTCAATCCACTTCCATTTGAAGTCATTGTTATTTCCTAACAATATATTTAAGCATGATGCTATTGTCACAGATAAATCTGTAATATTGTCAACTGATGAAATAACTGATTGTAAGATATGTTTGTAAGCTCGAACAACCATTTCATGGATACAGAGTGATTGAACATGAGGAAGCTTGTCTGCAAGTTCAACCTAAAACAAATAATTTTATGTCATTGTTATTGACTTATTTCTAGCCAATAATAATAATAATAAAATAATAAAATTACCACTCGCCCTAAGGAGCACATTCGCAAACCCCTTGTGTGCATAAAATCAGTCAGAGTTCTTCCATCAACAGGTGAAAGTTCAAGTGAACCAAAATCAGCCACCTAATGAAATATCAAATGACACCTATCAATCATTTTTGGTAAAATAAAATAAGAGAATGATAATTGATAATTGAAAATTGATATTCTTCTCATAAATTCAATAATGTAAATCAACTAACCAACTTTGGGAGAGCAGTATCTTCATAGTACTTATGTGCCATTTGAATTAACTCATCAGGTGACTACAAAAATAAATGAAATTTTCAAATTAGACCAAAACAATAAAGAGATTTTAACTTCCATCAAGCAAGAACAATCTGTAAATTTTGTATTAGGAAAGGACCATTTTTGTAATTTTTTAAAACGTGCGGACCGTTTTTGTGAAAAAAATATTAACATTGACCTTTTCTATAAATTACTGGGACCGTTTTCGCAATTTATTTTCTATGTAGGGACATTATGTAACTTTTGTAAGTTTGTTATTAGGAAGGGGCATTTATGAATTTTTTTTAAACATATGATGCACCAATATAATTCTGCACAGGGACCTATTCGGTAAATTACATGGACCGTTCTCGTAATATATTTTCTATGTAGGGACCAAACATGTCAACCCTGCAAAAATGCCAATATACAAAAGGTAAAAGAATGGAAAACGTCGATGTTTAAATTTGAGGGGGTAAAACTAACATTTTACAACGTACAGGGGTGGAAAGTGGCATTCGACAAAGTAACAGAGTGGGAAGTGTGAACATACGAAAATATAGGGACCAAATCTTCCAACATAAGAAATTTTGTGGCCAAAGTTTGAAATAAGAAAGTTTTCAGGCCAAAGTTTAAGGTTATTCGTGGCCAAAGTCTAAAATAACAAACTTTTGTGGCCAAAAAACAATAAAAATATACTACTCATAAGCTCTTTTGTTTTAATATACATAATAATTCAACCTTAATAACAAAACGATAAACCATTATACATTTTGTTTTATTGATCAAAAAGAAAACCAATTTTCCTACAATGTAGTTTCTCCATTTTACCAATTTACCCTTTTGAATTATTATTATTTTTCCTAGAATAAAACAGAAAGTAAACCAACCTTAAGGTGGAGACCAGTATCTGATTCTTTAAGGCGCAAATAGGCTTCTTCAGGAAGCAGTTTTCTCCACATTATTTCCTTTTCTTCTTCATCCACCTTTTTCATCTCTTCAATATCATCTGATTTATTGTTTGTTGTAATTTCCTGTTCAATTTTGTTGCTTTTATCATCAGATTTTTTCTTAATTTCCTTCAGTAATCCCTTTCCTAGACCCTTAACAGCTGATTTTGGTTCTACTTTAGCTTTAGATTCTGATTTTCCAGAAGCTTGGTTTTGTAAATGTTGCATCCAACATGCTCCAAGTTCCCATCTGATAGATTTTAAGTTTCTAGAATCTTCTTCTTCTTCATCATCCTGCATTTTCTGCAGACTTTCCTCCATTACTTTCCTCACCAAAAGCTTTGCAGATTGCAAATCTTCAACATCTGCACCCTGAACTCTTTGTATTGGTGTAGATGATGACTTGTGTAATAGCATTCTCAAACTGATAAATAATGAAAAAAGAAATTAGCAAAACCCAAAAATCAAATCAAACCTAATTTCATTTTTTTTTAAAAGAAGCATTTTTTGACATACCTATTGACATTCAAAGCATTAGCACCTCCTTCAGGTTGATCTTCAATTTCAATGTCTTGAGGAATCGATTTTACATCAAATTTTACTTCAGCTTCAACTTTCACAACAGCTGTATATCCACAGTGTCTAACAACCACTATGCCTAGAGTAGAAGTATCCTTCATGAATCATGACAACAATATCATTAATCAGAAAAAAAAAATGTCAAAAAAACAATTTCTACAATATATAATTGAAGGGTTAAATCTTAAATGCACTAACATGAACTGTAGTGCTCTCATCTGCTGTTATGCCTTTAAGCAAGTTTCTTTTAGAATCCAACTTTGTGTTTGCATCTGAGAGATCTTTTGTAACCCTAATAAGCAAATCTCCAACTTTCTCCTCGTGTAAAACTGATTTGGTGGAACTTTTTGAGGAAAAACTGCTACTTTCAGCAAGATTTTTAATGGCAGAAACTGCTTTTAACACTGATATGTCGACAAATAGGGAGTGAAGTAGAAAAGCTTTCCTATCTCTAACTTGTCTTTCTTCTTGAGTTTTACAAGGCATTGTTGCTAGAATTGAAAACTCTTTTGCCCATTGTCTATCGTCATATTTACCATCTCGCCCTTGTCCACCACCATTCCCTCCCCAATTTTCATCTTCTACAGGAAGTGGTGGAAAAAGTGAGGGATTATCAACAACAATTGGAGGAACAATCCATGTGTTTGCTCTAAAACCATATGGGAGATTTCCAAACTGAGACAAGAATACAAGATAAAGATATTTTCACAATGGAAAGTTGCTTAAAGTTTTGGTGGCAAAGTGTAAATTTGACTTACTTTGTTGTGGTCTATGAATGCTTTCATGAGAGCTTTGTATGCCTGCAATTTAAGACATTGAATCAACATTATAACAATGAGAGCTTTGTAGTCTTAATACACCTCTCTATAGTAGCTTAATTTAAGCCATTGAAGCCAAAATATGCAAACAATGAATGAATCATGGTGACACATGTCAAATAAGTAAGATGTTACTTACACCATTAAAGATTCGGCTTATTTGCTGCAGTAGACCAACTAAAGAATGAGTCAAAAGAATACGTTTTCCAGCTGGATAGAACCCTTTCTTAGAAGCAACAATTGTCATTGGTTTTCCACTAGAAATTCTTACCTGAAAAGGGAAGTAGATATCAGTGGAATTCACTTTAGTGGTTCATATAGGCATTATGAGCTTTAACATGTCTAGAGAACATTAGTATCCATATTTAGTGAGAGCAAGTATACAATGAGATGCTCACATCAATTTGGAAGAAATCATCGTTTGTTTTATCTTCAAGGAAGGGTCGAGTAGATCTCCTGATATCTGAGAAACAAGTATGTTAGATATAAACTCTTTGACTTTCATAAAATAAGATCAAGAATAGTTCATCCATCACAAAGGAAAGATATACAATTTGAGATCTGAGCCAAATAAGTTACTTACTAGTTTCAGTTCATTATGTAATGCCATGTTTGACTTTATGCAAATTTAGGGAAAAAATGACTATATAAACATTAACATTCGTTCAAGAAATTATATGATTTTTCCATTCTTTTCTTAAACCTTCAGATGTGTTCATCTCTTTCGGTACATTAATGGCATAAAGAATTATATTTAACGTGAAAATGCATTCATTAGACGTTAATAGACTGATCAAATCAATATAAAGCGTCAAAAATCAAAATCAAACCAATGCATATCTTTTTATGGAAGAAATGGAGCGGGTAAACAGAGACCAACTAATTTTAAAGAAGAAAGTAACTAGAAATTAGCTTTGATGACATAATAGAAGAGAAATAGGGGAAAATATAGATAATTTTGCAGAAAGGGGAAGAGAAAAACATTTACTATTTAGCTTGAATGAAAAAATAGGACATACATTGGATGGGTGGTGTGAGATGAGAGAACGAGAAGAAGTCGTAGAACTGCCCAAGCCTCGGCGGCGGGTAAATCTCCGCCATGGGGTCACGGTCACCCTTGTCAGACTGATCGGAACTGATAGAAACTTCCGTTTCCGGGGATTTGGCCCCACTACTCGACTTTTTATCCTGACCGATCTCTCCATCGCTCGAATCTGGTCTGTTAGTTGTCGCTCGACTGGAGGTGGAGGCGGCATTCTTCGGAGGAGTAGACGAACCACCGAAAGCGGTGGTGCAGGCGACGATATCCAGCAATCGTCTGATGTGTGCGATGGCGAGTTCTTCGGTGTAATCCTCTGCAAAGTATTTTTTATGGTATTTCCATTTTAACCCCTTAAAGTTTAAAAGAGTTGACAATTAAGCCCAAAGTAATTTGAGTTAAGTGATTACCTTCAACGACCGTTAAGTGACATGGTTTTAGAGAGGCTGTTTCAACGGTATCTTTTAGCCTGGGTCCACGCACCTGTTAAAAAATCAGAACTTTATTTATACGAAAATACAATAATAATAAAAATTTTGTATTTTTTTTCACCTTGTTAAGATAATATTTTGATAAAAAAAAATAATGATATTACTTTAAGTTACTTCAAATTGTAACTGGGGTTAACTGAAATCTAACAAGCATTTCAGACCACAATATGTAAGAGCAAACAAATTATCTTTTTAAGAACAAAGCATTTTGTGAGGTTCCATATATTATGTAATAGTGTGTGCTCAATCATACTACACTAAGTGTAAATTAAAAAAAATATCAAATATCAAAATTTAAAAAATAAATATTTTTTAAAATAAAATTTTGAAATAACGAATAAAAAACATATTAATTGCAATTTATTATCATATTTACTATATTTAATACTTTACATATATACACGTAAATATTATGTGACTTTAATTTTAAAAATTGAAAAATCTAAAAAATGATATGTGGATTTTATTTTATTTTAAAAATATCACAAAATGACAAGTGTTAAAACTTATGAGAGATTGACATGTGCAAAATTGATCTTCATTTATTATAGTAGATAAGGTTGAGTTAAGACTTGAAATTTCCGATCTGAATCCGTATCATTTATGTTAATATGGAATGATATTCGATATCAATCCTAATAACAAAATTATTGATAATATAAATTCAATGTAGGTTGAGTTTCTATCTATCTTGGTACTTGGGATTCTAATGTACCGAAATAGATGAAACTATTTAAAAAGAATGTAATGTGGACCCATACAAAACAACTATATTTTCCAATATTTTAAGCATTTAATGCTCTTGCTAATTAAAGACAAATAAATATACATGCTAAAGATTAAATCATCTTATATGAAATGAAAATATTTTTAAAATGCATATTATAATTAATTGATTTATAACTTGGCTTAAGTTCAAAACCCCGAGCATATTGTTGTCCATTAAATAATTTATCAAATTAGTTTGATTAAAAACTATTTGAGATGGCTTGTTGATAAAAGCTCATAAGATTTTTTCCATTAGTTTTACAAATATAGATTTATACAGTAGCTTCTAATTATATATCAAAATGGTTTTTATATCATTTTATATTTGTTATATGGCTATTGGCTAGTTTAACAAATTATCATTACTTTATCAGCTATCAAATTAGTTTATCTAGCAAAAACGAGTTTTTTAGATCAAGCAAAATATTAACTATATCAATTTTTACAAAGGTTTGGTTAAAAAAATAAATTAATGTTGTTTCACACATGTGATGTATACTTCTACAAAAGTAAATCTAAAAAAACAATAGATTTTTCTGAAAATGTTTTTCAAATCTATATTAAACAGTTATTCTAACATATAAAATTTTAAAATAGATTATTAATCTCATATTTAATTGTTATAAATTTTGTAATTTATAACTATAATAAATTCAACTCTATATAATAAAAAGGAAAATCTGGAATTCTAAAACACTTTTTATTCACAGGAAACTTTCATAAGTATGAAATAAAACTCTCAAATAGTATCATAAAATAAACTTACTAAACCTTTATTTGGACTATATCCTTAGTTTTTTGCAAACCATCACCACCAATTTTGTGGTTATCTTTTTTAAATGATTATAGAATACAATTAAAATCGGAAGTACATATAGCAAGAGGTAGCATCAATGTGGTTGGCTTTGGTTTGAAATAGGTAGAAATGACAAAATTGTTAATCTGATATGAATTTTGATACGGAACACAGAGATGATCTCACAAAAGCTTTTTGGGCAAGTGGGAGAAAGGCAAATGGGACCAAAAGAGATCAATTAAAACGAACATAACTTTTGATCTATAAAGAATTTGAAATGTGTGAGATATCGATGGAAAGGATCGATGGGCCAAAGCACTTGATCGGTTGACAAAGTCGACCTGCCTTATAATCGACCATCAAATTTCACTTTTTAGGCCCACAAATCCTAATTTTACCTAATTTCCGCATAATTTCCTTTTTTTTTACTTTATTCTATGTTAATGACAAAATATCTGTTTTCATTATTTTCTAAAAAAAATTCTCTTGTTTAGGAGGTTAGTTAATAGAATTTATTGTTGATTTTAGTTTTTCAAATTTGGTCATACCTACCAAATTTAGTATCGTCCTTTAGTTATTTGTAAGCATTTATTATTGTTTTTGTTCCACATTAAATTCAATATAAAATAAATGGTCTTAAATATGACACGACACAAAAAATTAAACGTGTAAGGTAGTGTAAGGTAATAGTTGAAAATTTCAAAATCGAAAATGTCTCATTTATATGCAATATTTTTATTCTTTAGATAAATTGGTCACATCTAAACAAAGGCATATATACAAGAAAAAAGTTTGGGTTGAATCGATTTGTAATGTGGAAATAACTTAATTACATAAGTCAATATTTCATTTTCAATTTTCGTTTCCCTCTCATACTCCACATGATCACTCGACCACTTAATGCTCCCGTTGCCTTGAACATTTGCATACTTAACTCTTAATTTTTTTCACTTTGTCATCTAAACTAACTATGAATTTCGTAACTCTGCCCCTAAGTCCTATTATTTCTAGTTTCTCAATTTTGTTTTCCTTTTTGTTTTCTAAACTCTTACTCTTTCAACTTGTCTAATGTTTTCAACCCAATATGAAATAATATATTTACAATGTCTAAAATCTAACAAGCTACTAGGCACAAACTCGACATGAAAAAATAAACGGATTGTCACGATATATGGGAACCACAAAAATCATTGAAAAAACTTATGACAATATCTTTTAAATTAAGAGGTTTTATGAAGGAAAAAAAATGTTTTGAATGAAAAAAAAAATTGTCATCTAATGTTTTTTTGAATGAACTCTTTTAGGTGAAAATCTCTCAAAAAATATATATCGTGGATGCTGTAAGATTACCATTTTGATAATAGATTTTTATTATTTAATGTTAATGAAAATTTGATATAGCAAAAAAATATTCAAGAGCAGTTAATATTAAGGATGCTCTTATAGACAGGGGTGTATGGAGAAATAAAAATTCAACCAATAACTGAATAAACATAATTGAAAATTGAACTGTTTTGAAAAACTAAAAACTTGATTTTTGGTTTTTTGTTTTTAGAGAAACTAATTATTTTCCTAATTTGATTTGGTTATTATATATAGGGCTAGGTTTTTGTGTTTTTTATATTTATTGTGAGTTAAAATGTTCCAATAGAAATTTAGTAAAAATCAAATAATTATTTAATTAAATAAAGATATATATTAAATAATTTTCATAATTGTATGTATATTAAATGATATCCATAATTGTAATTCTCTTTTTTATGGAAACTAAATTCGTCATTAATGTCAACAACATTCTTTCAGAATGAATTCGTATCTAAGTTTTCATGTATGGATTCGTGTTTTGTTTATGAAACCACTCACTTAAAATACAACAAGTTTGCATGAAATATGAAGAACGAGAGTATATTCTATTAGAATACACTCTCATTTTGTTAGAATATACTTTCATTCTATTAGAATACACTCTCATTTTGTTAGAATATACTTTCATTCTAATAGAA
Organism: Lactuca sativa; assembly: GCF_002870075.4. Taxonomy (NCBI): domain Eukaryota; kingdom Viridiplantae; phylum Streptophyta; class Magnoliopsida; order Asterales; family Asteraceae; genus Lactuca; species Lactuca sativa. The sequence goes on from NC_056627.2 coordinate 221,046,640, forward strand.
TACACTCTCGTTCTCCATGTTCTTGGCAACTCTGTTGTATTTTGAATGAGTGGGTAACAAAATAAAATATGAACCCATACATGAAAAACTAGATGCGAATTCATTCTGAAAGAATATTATTTCTGATATTAATAACGAATTTAATTAGTTTCCATAAAAAATGAATTATTATTATGATACCATTTGATATACATATGGAAATCATTTAATATCTATTTTTATTTAATTAAATAAAAATTTAATTTTTTACTAAATTTTTATTGGTGCATTCTAGCATACAATAGATATGAGAAACATTTGAACCTCTCTTTCTCTCTCTCTCTCTCTCTCTATATATATATATATATATATATATATATATATATATATATATATATATATAAGCAATTGATCGAGTATATTGATAATAAGTATAACTGACATGATCTTTATTGAAAGGTAAATAATAAATATATTTGTTTACACGTTCTTGTATTTATCCTGGTAGATTATTATAGCTAAGGACATGTTTTTTTTTTTTTTTCAAATTCAGTCATCTAAACCGCAAATCAAGCAAATATGACTGCGGTTTCGTTGAATGGATTGTGGAATTGTGGCATATTTACAGTTTCGTGGCATATTAGCTCATTATATTTAAACCAAAAAAAAATAATCTAACCTCATTTAACATTAAAATTTTACTAAAATTCTCTATGATGATAGAAGGCCGAGGTTCCAAATAATAATGTTGTAAGTAATCTTATATATAACTTTCTTGTTTGTTTTTATTATGTATGTTGAAATGTAGTAATATTTTATATGTTTTTTTGTCCAAAATTCAAATATATATATATATATATATATATATATATATATATATATATATATATATATATATATATATATATATATATATATATATGAAACCGCAAATAGTATGGCCATGCGCAAAATGTACATTAATGACTTGTACATTCGAAAATGGTCATGTTATATATGATTTCGTTAATATTTTGTTATGTACGGTTTCATCCATATATGGTATCCTATAATCTTTTGTATGAATTTGTAGTCTCTCTCTCTCTCTCTCTCTCTATATATATATATATATATATATATATATATATATATATATATATATATATATATATATATAAGTATGTTCATGCGAAAACATAAATATCTTACGAAAACATGAAAGTAGATTTTATCTTATAAAAATGAAACACATGTACTATAAAAAATAAATTTATTAGCAATAAATTAAAGATAGTAAGTTTACATTGGATGATGTGATGATAATATAGATTTAAAGACGGTTTTATTAATTTTTTTTCACGTCTTTAATCATTTTTTTTAAATTCATATTTTCATAATAAAAATGTTAAAAATCATACTTTGTTAATATGAAACAATTTCTCATCTATCATCGATTATCATCATGTATTTCAAAGTTTGGATAAATTGTTTTCCAAAATATAATGTTGAGGTGACATAATATTATAGGTTTTTCTTGTTTTCACGTTTTAACAAATTATTTGCGTTTTCGTATGAACCCTCCCATATATATATATATATATATATATATATATATATATATATATATATATATATATATATATATATATATATATATATATATATATATATATATATATAAAGTTGTTTACTTTTTTTTAATCCAAGAAGTTTTTCTTACTTTATACACGAAAACGTAGATGGCTTATGCCATCTGCTCTTTGGGGTATGAACTAAATGAAACCGGATTTTTTTTATATATCAAATATGAAACCAAAGATGCTCGACAATTCTGTAGATGGCTCGATGAAGCTGAAAGTGTGTTTGACTGTTATGTGGTTTCGGTGGCTAGTGTTGAAAAAACTTAATATTCGACTATTTTATAGAAAATAATTAAGAAAAATGGATTAGATTTGTTACATTTTCTCCTGTTATTTTTGTTAAGCTTTACAAACATGATTAATAAATAAAGCGAAAAAACAAAAATAAAAACCAAAAGTCCAGCCATAAAAACAAAAAATTAATCGTAGGCTTAAAAAACCAAAACTTAATCTCAACTTAAAAATAACCCGACAGCTTAGTTTTTTTCTAAAATAAAAGGCCGAACCTTTTGATCTAGTTTTAATTTAGTCAAAATTGATCCCCTAATTAAAGATGCTTTAGATCAAACATTACTTAATTTATGCGCCGCTCAAAAAATTAAAAAAATTAAAAAAAAAAAACTTAATTTATGAAAATATTAAGTAATAAAACCTAATTATATGTCAAAAAGGATGTGTAATTGGGGGAGAAAATTAAGTGCTAATTTATGGTACCTCATGTGACAAGGAGTAACTGGTCAAGTGGCATGCCTCCACGTGGACCGCTAAAAGCTTCCTAACATCTAAGATCTTGTCCGTAGATATTCCCTGTTGTCAATCGAAATGAGAAAAATAACGTCAACCCTACAATACATTTCCTACACCCATCCACACCAGATAATTTCACTATAATGTTTACCTTTAGCGTCACTTGGGATTCCTCCGGCGTCTCTATACCTATTTCTATAACCGTTGGTAATACTATTCAAATGGAAAAAGATATACAAATATTAGAAAATAGTATCCACATCAAAAAAAAAAAAAAAAAAAAATTGATAAGGGCTTAAGTCAATACGTTTTAAAATCCATATAAAAAATTAATAGCGAAACATTAACAATGTTTTGTTAAATGTTGTTAAGAATACAGTTTAACAAGATTTAACGAAATAAACTTTTGCTTGCACATGAGATTATTAGATGTGCAAGAATGTTAATTATCAAGAATTATATAAAAATCACATAACTTAAATGCATAATAATAATGATAAGGCAATATTAACCATGCGTCTTTTACCTTGACATGGTAATCTTTAGTTCACGTAAATATAATGTAGGCATGTTTTATGGCAGCTAACACACTATTTGAACTAACATTTTCATGATGCATACTATTATTTAAATTTAAGAGTAAATTACATTAATGGTTCCTATGGTTTAGGGTAATTTACGCGTTTGGTCTCTAACTTATTTTTTTAACTCGGAAGGTCCCTACTGTTTGTTTTTATTACACGCTTGGTCCAAGTCTTACCTAAAAAACTATTTTGTCCTCAATTTTTAAAAATATTTAAATAAATACACCGCAACCCTACCCCCTCACCTTATATTATCTATCCTATGGGCAAGTTCATCAACTGGCACCACAGAATGTAAATCACAATGTCCAACCACAGTAAAAATGATATTTATGCTTGAATATGATGTATTTTTTATGGATTCTAGAACTCATATCTAGACATATTCTAAAATTATGTTTGTAGGAATATATATATATATATATATATATATATATATATATATATATATATATATATATATATATATTTTGAGAAAAGAATATTATAACCAAATAACCAATATATGCAATAAGTACAAAAATTCATATAGAAAATTAAAACGCGCCTCTAGGATTATATGAAAAATGTATTACCTAGAATGCCATTTATTTTATCTATCGATTAAATTAATTATAATATAGAACACGACATTGTCTACTTGTGGTTACTGGTTACTTAAAGCATCAATGCATATATAATATAATCAGTGGTTAAAAGATGGTCGAATGCATAGCTGACATTCAATTAATTAAACTCTAACATGTTATACCAATGTTCAATAAATACGAATTTCAATTGCCTGATAACTATTGAATGAGAAAAAAGAATTTTTTTTTAATATTTAACGATTAACAAATGAATGGTTTTTATGAAAAAAAATGTTACATTAAATTTTTGTAAAATTTAGTGCATTATAGAAAAAAGAAATAATAAAGTTATATGAAAAATGAACTGTAGAAAAAAGAAATAATTAAGTTATACTAAAAATGAAATGGTTATATGACAATTAATTAACTACACAAGTTCAATATATTGTGGATGTTATTAGATTAATATCATCTAATTGAGAAAGATCATATTCGTTGCACCAATTTGAAAACTGAAATGCATATGTAAGCTTTTTAGCCACATTAAAATGCTATAATGATGAGATTCATGATCGATGGTAATTTTTCAGAAAACTACACTCTAATTCCAATCTATGGCTATCAATCAACAATCATCAGCCATTGTTCTTTCCTTCATGAACTAACGTCATTTACTTCCGAAAAAAAAAATCTTTGAATGCATTTCATTTTCAAACTTATCCCAACATAAATTTCAAGAAACAAACACTAAAAAAGCTTCACACACAAAGAAAAAGAGACTACCCATCGTACCTTTCTCTTCCTTCTTCTTCTTCTCGCCCTTAGCCTTATGAGGTTTTCCTTTAGCAGCTTTCGGAGCCATGTTAAAAACCAATTCAAGTTCACACAACGAGCAGAATTCGGATTAAATTCGTTAAACATTCATAAAATCCATCACCCACATCCCTAAAATCAGTATAATTCAATCTCAGCAACTTTCAGCAATCAAGAAACCAAAATTCAATGAAGAGAATGAGAATATGACAGAGATTTCAAATGGAGGAAAGCGATACTTGAGATAATAATTAAGAAGAGAGTGAAGTAGGTTGAGTAAATGTGATAGTAGGAGGTGTATGTGGGATTGGTATTTGGTGGGAGAGATTTGCCGATGAGGAAATGAAATTAGGATTTAGGAGATGGCGGAGGAAGGATAGGATAAGGTAAAGCGGTTTTATACTGGTTCGCTCCTTTTAGAAGATGCAGTACAGGGCTCATTTACAAGTTACAAGTGAAGATGGCTGGCGATTTTAGGCCTCTAGTTTTAGTCTCATTTGTTTATGATAAATTAACATATATAATTTAGTATATAATTTAATTAAGTGTAAGTTACGTTTTGGTCTATGTGGTATATATTTTCTTCCGGTTTGGTCATAATTTTGAAAATTTGTCACCACTATCCTTTTGATTGGTAATCTATCAGTTTTGGTCCCTACTTGAGTTACCACCAAGGCCCTTCTCTTAAATACTTATTAAATGACAAAAATGCCAATGCTTTAGTATTTTCTGATTTTGTATTATTATTATTATTATTATTATTATTATTATTATTATTATTATTATTATTGGCCTCACTCATGATCATTTTCCATTATATACCATCACCATTTTCATCATTTTTCACACTGTCATATACCACCACCAACAATATCATTTTCACAACCTACAACTCAAAACTAGATCTAGCTAAAATGTAAAATTGGAATGGACCAAACCTGGAATCCATAAATCAGAATTATAACGAAAGTATCGTAGAATATCAAATCATAAAATTGCTAATGAGTGTGTAAAGTCACGCCTTTAGAATCCCACGAACTGATAATGTGCATGAAAACATTTAATTCACAACTATAGACTAAAACTTAGTGAGTTCTTCAAAATATCACACATAGTACATGTGACATCCTTAATTTTCACGGTCTGAAAAGACCTTTTATTTATGCTTATTTTAAAACAAAGTATTCTTTATAAGTGCAAAATTTATCTCATAAAAAAGTATTTCCGAAGAAATATTTTTCATTGATTATTAAAACTCGAGATGCATAATCGATACAAAACATAAGCATAAACATAGTCATTACAAGCCTTACATTAACGTATTATACTAATGGCCAAAACTTATCGAATCTTTCAGTGGATTGTACCTTTGTACCGTTACCTATAATACAAAATAACTTAGTGTGTTAGGCTTGGGAGCTTGGTGAGCACATCGGGTTTTCAACCTACAATATTGTAATTATATATTTTTCACAATAAACAAATAACCCGATTACTTATTCTCGTTATTCTCACTCCTTGATCCTATGATGATGATATCGTTGGACCTATCCCAAAGGATTTATGTGAGTAGACAACACTACTGTGGGGAATCCGCAACAATAAGTGTCAATAAGGCAACCTTGAGGGCGATAGAGTAATCGAATGAAAATTTTTCATTTTTTCCCTGAAAAATATGATCATTAACACCTACAAGTGGCAACATGCTAGTGCTCCACCAGACTATTAGAATAGTCAGTGGTTGTAATTTATACTATGTTAGATGATTGGTCTTGATAGTAAAAATAGTACAAAGCATGGCCTTTCACCATTATTTTATTTTCTCAAAACCCTTCACTAGCCAATACAAATTTAAATAAGATAAAATAATTTATATAGTAAAGTCATAACATATTATTCCATATAACACATATATTGTCACACCCTCGGACATCGACGGAAATGCCAAGGTGCGTGACGTAAATCAGTGGTCATAGTTATTAAACATACATTGAGCAGTGCAAATATAATCTTCTATTATTACCAAAATAGAACTTACATTGACAATGATTATTGCTAAACCACAACACACGCCTAACAATTTGGCGTTTACAAAAGATATACTACAATAACAAAAATTCTTCTATGCAAACTCTTCCGATCTACCAATAAATCTAAGAATACATACATTAAGATACATCAACAAAAATTGTTGGTATGCTCTACAGGTTTTGACACTAAGTGTTTTTATAACCAAAAGTGTTTTATAAGATTTATCTGGTTGACCAATTTTTATAAATACATACTTTTCAATCAAAGGCATAAAATAATTGAGTTATAAAAATGTATTTGGACTTATTTTAGAAATATCGTTTGCTCAAATTCAAAAGTATAAAATTGGCAAAATACATATAAGTAAGCCAGACTTATATCAAATTCTATGGTTCTCATGACCAAAATGCAATTTTATATATGGATTTTTAATACCAACTAATGTAAAATAAGATATATCACCCTTTGTGAAAACATAAAACATACAAACAATTTTATAGTTTATATGTAAAACTCATAGATCTTGAGTTTATAAAAACTTATAAGGTTGTGTCATAGCGTTTATTAAATGTTATCTTACTTAATTTGGGAACCGGTATCTAAACAGTGGAACAAACTCCTCCCATACAAATATAGTGTTTTCGTACAAAAACAAAGGGTTATTATTATGTGTAAGTTAATAAACCTCATCCAATTGTGTTATGATATTAATTAAGTGTTATATGACTTAATTTCTAGTATTGATATCTTTCATTTTGAGTCACAAACTATCCCACTACAGAGTCCTTTTCAGCTAGTATAAGTGAACAAAAACCCTGTATAAACCCAATATCGATTCTATACCGTAACAAAACAAATATGGGATCTATAATAAGCTCATAACCGAACAGCGACACCTCTACATCAACATTAAAAAGGGGCATGCTAAAATTCCACAACACAAACATGGGAGTGCTAAAAGGTCCACACCAACGCTTTATCAAATTCGTGGAGTAATAGTGTAGAAACGTCAACGCCAAACTCATCTCGTCAAGCGATGGTTGTAGCTAGCAACATGTGGGCGAGATGCCAACCCATATAGATAAGCGTCGTCGATTGAAAATTGTAAAAGAGGGGTCGTATGAACTCACATTTATAATATATTAGATTGTAGCTAGCAACATGCAGGGACAATTTTGATCAAACAATGCAACTAGAGGGGCTGTTTTACATTCTGAAACAAAAGATGGGCTATTTTTGTTATTTATTTAACCAAAAGGGACTGGTTTTGTAATAAGTTAAATTAAAAGAGTTGTTTTGGTCTTTTAAATGAAAGGATGGGGCTGATTTAATTTAAATATACAAATAGAGAGGCTGGTATTGCCAAATGACACAGACAATGGAGACATCGGTCCTCTTCTGATCGGAAAAGAAGAAGACGAACGTAAACAAACAGAAAAGGGTCCTACAAACATAAGCCAGGGGGAAGGATCTTCGATCCTTGACTGATTGAAGGAGAATAAGGAAACACAAATGGAAAGTAGCGATAGGGGAGCTCTGGTAGTCAAGCATATCATAAGGAGAGAGAAGGACCATCAACCACCTTCACTGGCGAGCGTTTTCCTTCGTTTATTTGCTTTGTCACAGACAACAACACATGAATGGGAGGAGGAGCAAAACAATATTGTCGATCTTTTGGGAGGGGTTAGGGGTGTCAAAAAAACTCGAACCCGATTAACCCGACCCGACCCTAACCCGAATAAGGTAATTAGGGTCGGGTTCAATAAGGTTAGAATTCCAAATCGGGTTATTCGGGTTAACCCAACAAACCCGATTTGTAGTTAGGGTCGGGTTTAGGGTTGATTTTTACAAAAAAATTGGGTTTCGGGTCAACCCGAATAACCTGGTTAGTAATTCACAACCTTTACATATTCCATCGCTCTCTACTTGAACAGTACAAAAGACTACAAACCCTTTGAAAATGTAAGTTTTTGTGACTCTAGAAGCATACGAGGGTCAAGTAACTCCCATTGGTGAAGTTGAAGTGCAAAATGATATAAAATCTCAAAAGTAATGGAGCAGCTGAGAAAGTAAAGATTTTATTTGATGGTTATTTCTACTTTAAACTAACTATAAACATGAATAAACTACATGGTGTTGATCGTTAACTAGAGATTAAAAGTTCATATATTTAATATTTATAATGGGAAAACTCTTTTAGCTATTGTGGTATGCATGCTTTCTCATATGTTGTAATAACCATGAGGACCATGATCTTTTATTTTTAATTTATTTCAATTCGTATGCATTCTTGATGTTAAGAAAAGAGTAAAAAAATGGTTTGAGTTTATATCAGATTGCACTCTTGAAAAAACCATATATATTATGTTTAAATCAAGTGTTTAGTCTATTAACCCAACAAACCCGACCCTATTAACCCGAAACCCGACCAACCCATACCTTAATAGGGTCGGGTGTCAGGTTAAATTATTTTTTTGTGAAAACCCGACTAACCCGACCCGATTAACCCGAAACCCGATTAACAGCCCTAGGAGGGGTGATTTGGCTGCTCCGATCGATGGGAAAGAATGAGGTAGGGAGAGGGAGTCGACCTTCCGACGACGATTTGCAAATGAAAGGAAGCGTAGGCCATCACCGCTGTCTATAGTGGTGAGGGAGGCTGCTCTGACAGCTTTCTTGTTGTTTCTTCTTTCTGATATGGTAGTACACACACAAAAGAAAAGCAGCAGCAGGGGGTGTTTGTGGGGTGTTACAGGTGTAGTATCATGACAGGAGAGGGAGGAGGGAATACCACAACCGGCTGCTCTCCGGCTTCCTTTTCTTCGTTGGGGTAGTAAGAAACTAGATGGAGAGTGATAAATGAATTCTAGAGGGAAATGAGTGTGAGGGAAGCTTTTTGAGTGTACAATTGATCTAGAATCGTATGTGATCTGATCTCAACAGATTTGAGTAGATTTTAACATGATTTTGGTTGTACAAAATTATATTTTTGAAAGATATTATAGATTACTTTGCAAGATATACATACACATGTATGTATTTCGAGATTTTGGAAAAGATTTTGTGCATTCATACCATTTCATTACATTTTTTGAAAGTGCCTACTTATTGTCTCGGTCTTGGTGATTCCAGAAATGTAGACGGAGTTCAATTCCGATATATGGAACTCCAGGAAACAACATTTAAAATTTCGCGATTAATTGTTTTAGATTCAACAGTTTTTGTGATTCCGTTTTTGCTCGAGATTAAAAATGTCATAAAATTAAATAAATAATAAAGCATAGTATAAGTTTAAAAATGTGTTCAAAAAAATTTTCTAGGTTTGTAGCTATCCTAAATGAAGTAGTGCATGGTTTGTTTCAGGAAAATCAGATAAATACTGATTTTGTAACTTAAAAGAGACGGAATTTTCTCATATGATTACCGTTTTTGATGTTCTTTATATCCACGGAATCAGGTGAGCTTAATACTTTCAAACTGGTCATAAATTAGTCCTATGTATACTTGATGAAAAATTTTACTTTTTTTATGTCACAAATAGAAATAAATTTTGGTGATTCTCGATTCGATCCTGAATGATAGACAATTTGTTGAGCAGTTTGATACATTTTGAAATTAATTATGAATATAATATCTTTAATATACATTACAAACATAGAATCACACACAATTGGTCCTTAATGCATAACGGCTCGCGGTGGTTTGACCGTCGAACTCTGACCAATCTTTACTAATTGTTACATATATAATAAACACATATAACATTTAATAAATACTTCATATCTAAGTGTAAGGGGAAAATAACTATGCACTCACTTGTTAAAAGTGGATGCCTCGGAATTTAGGCAGCACTTCACCTTAGCACTTAGCTTTTTCCTTGGCGTGACCTAACTATAATTGTTATTAAGTCTTAGCATGAATGATGCATATCCCCAAATTTAAAAAGTTTTGTTTAAAACAAGATTATGAGAAGACAACAAATTGATCTAAGATTAGCATTCAGTGTGGAACAATAATTAGCAACAAAGCAATAGAGTTAGCATCATTATATAGAACATGAAGTGGAAAGATAAGAGAGATTTTGGTGTATCACTATTGTGTTGTAGAAACAGATGATCATGTACAGAATGTTTCAAGGTGTCATTAGTGTATGGTTCTATACGCTGAATCATTTACCACTTTTATTAGAAGAATAACTTAGGAGAGAATGGTATGATGTGTATGATACATTCTGGTATGGAATGTACCCATTGGCATAGAATGTCAAATTTCTATCAGTGTATGGCTTTTACAGTGAATCAAAAAATTCTTTGTTAGAAGCTTTATAGGGCTAGAGTGGGTAGAAGCACGTAATATATCACAATATATGATATACCCATCGGCACAGATTTTTCAATTCCTCATCAACGTCTGGTATCATAGACTGAATCATAAAACTTTAAAGAAGAAAAATAGGGCAAGAAGGGCTTAGTGTGTGTGATAAACTACGCTTGCTTAACCATTGGCATATAATTTCAAACTTTTATCAATGCATGATATCATACAGTGAATCATCAAGTTTTATGACAGACACACATAGGTGTAATCAATATGAATCATAGACAACGCATAACTCATCAACATGGAGTGGTTCAACTCCTAGCATCAGAGAGTATAGTTTCATTCTAGAATCAACCATTCACCCTTAATTCCTTTTGATATGGTATAGTACAAAATTTAAAAAAAAAACTAAATAAAGACAAAAAGAAACAGTAAAAAGAAAAGAGTCAAAAAGGAAAATGTGTAGCTTTTTCATGAAGATCATAAAGACCTGATATGGTTTATCCTTTGAATTAAATGTTCACAAAGTACTTCCCTTTTCAAGAAACTTGCCACACCAACTTCTGTCTATAAAAGAGAAACAAGTTAGCACTCATTTCACACCTCAAAATATATCAAGATACAAAGATTGTAAGCACCAATATATATATATATATATATATATATATATATATATATATATATATGCTCTTATCCTTCGAAGATGAGATTATTCTGATGGATTTGAAGCTTCATATTAATCTCAGAGAGAATATATTTAAAGAAACTAAGTCTTTGTAACCAATGAGTCAAAAGTTTCTAATCTTTGTAACCTTCAAGTTATGAAAATTTGCAGGAGAAGACTTGTAGGAACAAACCATTATGAGCTTCATAATGAGAGACAAGAATCACTTTTTAGTAATTAATTATTTGGATCTCAGATGGAGGCCGGAGTAGCAGTCAGAGCGTCTATGGAAGTTAGATGTGCCATGTTCACACCCGGCCATGTCTCAACGGGTTAAAAGCCCAAAAGAAGGAAATGAGAGCATTAAGAACATTTTGTTCAGACACAATTCTTTCTTATCTTGTGTCGACAGTAAGACGCTCAGTATCTATCCCTCTAAGCATCGGTTTCATACTGAAGGATGCATGTATTGAAGAAAAGATGCAGAGCTATTGAGAGTGGTCTATGAGACCAATCTTGAGGTTAAGATCTTGAAAAAATGGTATACAGGGTTAGGCGAGCTGGTATTTTCTTTATAGAGGAAGAATGCATGTTAACATCAAATTTTGAAGCTGGATGATCATGAGACTTAAAGATTGAGAGAAAAGAAAACACTAGTGATTAATAAGGTGTGTGTGTGTGTGTGTGTATATATATATATATATATATAATGAAATCTTGAATTTTTAGTTTTTTAAAGAAAAAGACTTGTTTTTGTAGTTTTCAAAGCAACACAATAACGTATTGAAAATACAAAGCAGTAAATGTCTAAGAAGAAACAAACACATCAAGCACAAATTTCATTTTTCTTGATAGCAGTGGGCAAGATTAAATTCTTTGAGTTAGTGTTTTTTCCCTCCTTCTCGCTGAAGCATACTTTGTAGCCAGTTTCATAAAGTTGACTGATAGAGATGAGGTTGTCTTAGACCCTTGACACAAGAAACATCCTCGAATTCCATAGTCCTACACTGAATTGATCCAAACCCCTTTGTTATTCCTTTGCTATTGTCTCCAAACGTGTACAGGGCCAAACTTTTCAACATAATCACTTAGGAGAGACTTACAACCTGTCATATGCTTGGAGCATCCACTATCAAGGTACAAAAAATGTTCCTTACCCTGCAGTGCTAAGAAACAAATTAGGACACACTAACCTATTTTTCAATGGGTCTTTTCATTAAAGAAAAAACATCATAAGACGCAGTGGGAAGACAGTTTAGAGAGTTATGCTTTTTGATCCACTTCTCATTTATCAAATGAAGATTTTCAACTCTCTTAGTTTCCTCACCAAAGTTAGACTCACTGATCTTATGAGAAGGATCTCCACAATGATAACATACCCTTACTCCAAACTTTTTATTTTCGTTGACACTTTTCAAAAATTTGGGTTTCCAAAGAGTTGTAACTTTTTCATAAATATTTGAATAGGTCTTTGTAATATAGGATTTGTCTAAGTGACAGGTTGTGGAGTTGGGGTGAGACGCTAATGTACAAAAAGATTCATTAGTGTTAGAGGAATGAGAGTTATCAGTGTCATGACAGTCGACAATACATTCTGGGAACTCATTAAGTATCTCATGTGTGGAGTGAAATTCGCCACTAGAAATGGGAAACTTGAGATACATTTTAGTGGTTTCGGTAGGAATGTCAAAGAGAGGATTTCGAACAGTAGGATCTAAAGCAATTAGACGGGTAGTGCAAATAGTGACACCGTTAGGGCTAGTCATGTAATTTTTATCAATGAGAGATTGATTTATGAATGAGTGACTAACAAACCTAGAATTAAAATCTTCCTTGAGATCATGAGAGGAAGGAAAGTTTTGTTCAGTTTTAATCTGTTTATAAATGTTGTCAGTCTCATTAATATTACCACTAAGAATTTTTTCACATTGATCAGGTATTTAGGTATCTATTATTTTACTTAACTTATGATGAGAGTGATACCAATTATTCATAATAACTTGAACTTTTTTAACATACATTTCAACTCTATCCTTTTAGTTTGAAGATTAATATTGGTAAGAGATAGCTTTTTGACTTTAGTTTTAGTAAAACTAAGATTATTTTCAACGTTGGACAAACTTTCCATCAATGTGTGAATTTCTAACCTAAGTGAGTGTTTTTCTTAGTTAACTTTTGAGAGATGATGACATAGGTAATTAAACATGATGCAGTTTTCACTATCAGAATAAGTGATGAACCTGTTTACTTGATATATGGAAAAGGAATCCCAATCTTGTATTTTTGAATCCTTAGCGGCTTTGGCCAAATTATCACGCCTGGTATGATACTCTTAATTTTTTTCTAAAGCGATGTGGTTTTCAAAGAGGAGTTCTTGATCCTACTCTGATCCGAAGAGTGTCACACCCCAAAACCGGAACGGTGGAAATGTTCTGGGTTGGATGACGTCATGTCAAGTATCACAACATATGCAGTATAGTAATCAAAGTACAACAACCATTGCATTAATAGTAATAGTTTTACATGGTTTACATTGTATAGAATCATCATAGTAATACAAGTAATAATGTAGGTGCAACTTGGTACTAAATGGTCTTCACCAAAAGCGCCTGAGATGTACCTGTCTATTGCTGACTTGAGAATACAAGTTATTTTGAAAGCGAGTATCAGTATTTTTATAAATGTTGGTGAGTTCATAAGTCTTTTAGTTTCATTTGTGTAAGTTCAAAATAACTTTAGAAAAGTGGTAGTTTAGAGTCTATAGAGTATTAGTGTCCTTTCCAGAAAATCCTATATTTTCTTCAATAAAAGTAGTCTTATACTAAGAGTCGACTGAGTTATGTTGTAAAAAAGAAATTTTCCCTTAAACACTATCATTACCAAAATACGGTATTTGATTTTAAAGAAAGTAGGAGAATATCAGGGAAAATAACATATGCCTCAGCAGTGAAGACTACTGACTAAGGCAGAAGAAATCATAGACTCCAGGGAAGAATCGAATGAACGACACGCCTGACTCAGTCTAACAAGAGGAGATACAGACCCCAGACGGTATCAAATGAATGACACGTCTAGTAAGGTCTAAAACAGAGAGACACAGACCCCAGACAGGATCAAATGAATGATACGTCTTGTAAGGTCTAAAACAGAGAGACACAGACCCCAGACAGGATCAAATGAATGATACGTCTTGTAAGGTCTAAAACAGAGAGACACAGACCCCAGACAGGATCAAATGAATGATACGTCTAGCAAGGTCAAAAAACAAAGAGACACAAACCCCAGACAGGATCAAATGAATGATACGTCTAGTAAGGTCTAAAATAGTGGATACAGACCCCAGACAGTATGAATTGAATGATACGTCTAGCAAGGTCTAAAAATAGTGTAATTCTAGGTGTGTATATTCGAGGTGTGTATTTCCAGCATACAGTGTTAAGTGTCGTTACCTTAAGGCAATGAATTATAAGGTAACCCCGAGATACTCGTAACCATACTGATAGACACTAGAGAACTCGACGCCCTGCAAGCGTCAAAATAAAGATGTGACATTTGTCACCCCTTGGCTTGGTAGGCCGTGGACTGTAGCTAGCAGTCAGGGTGCGGGGGTGTCAATCCCGTATAGATCTATACACACAATGTCCGCTCTCCCTACAAGAGACTCTGGTTACCAACTAGACAACGGAGAAGGCCGTGTCCTGAAGATGTATCTCGAATAGTGGATTCTGATGTAAGTGTTGGACTAGCAGTAGAGACTCATAACTGAACCGATCGATGTAAACCCATATGTCTATACATGTATACATGATATATAATTAATGATCAAACGACCTTCGGATGGATATCCGATCCCACCAGACCACATCTCAACAAAGAAAAGGAAATAGCGCGAACTAGCCTTCCTAAGTCCTTTAATCATTATTTATATAACTATACAAGTACAGACATACTTTTAACTAAGTGGAAGCGTTAACAAGTATAAGTGAAGTAGAAGCATTAACAAGTATAAGTGAAGTAGAAACGTATCGTGAAGTAGGAGCGTATCGTGAAGTAGAAGCGTATCGTGAAGTAGAAGCGTATTGTGAATTAGAAGCGTTAATAAGTAAAAGTGTATCACTAAGTAGAGGTATTTCACAAAGTAAAAGCGTATCACGAAGTAGGAGAATTAACTAAGTATAAGTGAAGCAGTAGTATCTTAACCAAGTAAGAGTATAAAAACATGGAAGAAACATGGAAGAAACTTTGATGAAAACTTTCGGAAGGCCTTTATACTTAAGAAAATCACGACTTTGTATTCTTTTGTAAAATAAGTTTGAAAGCCTTTAGAAATCCTTTGAAAACCTTTCATAAACACATTTTGGTTATAGCTTTGATAAAACAATATAAGTAAAGATTTGAACAAGTAAAGTCGTTTTGGAAAACCATTTGCAATATCATACTTGGCAGAACAGTTAACAGTGTAATAAATCCTTGTGCATGCGGGTTATCAATCACATGTGATTGATATGATAACTGGCATGTTTAACTTGTATTCCCCCCATAAAAACATGTAAAAACAGTTGAAAAGGTCCATTAAGGGGTATGAACTCACCTGTTGTAAGTGGATCCGACGAAGGTGCCGGTTGGGTGCTCGGTGTCAAGTAAAGACTTGAACACACTTAGTGACCTATTAACATATGGTGACATATGTTTACATACAATTAGTAAATATAATACTAATTAAACATGTATACGCATCCTAAAGTGCGGAAAACACTTTGGTTAAGTGCTTGGAGTGTCCCGGGTAACATTTAAGGGTGTGTATGGCTTAGATAGGGAGTTTACTCTTCAAGAGTAAACTCTTTATAGAGTTCACGGCCCTGGGACTAACTCCCCATGAGTTTACGGCCGTAAACTCATGGTGAGGGTGTTCTAGGATGCCAAAATGTCTTATATCCAGGGGCGGTCCTAGCTAGGTGCCCGGTGTGGGCCCGGCAACACCTAGCTTCCGCGCACGTAGTAGAAAAAAATTCATTTTTTTTTAAAATTTTTTACCTATTGTGCCACTACGTAAAAAAATCGTGCAACTACTAAAAAAATTGTGCAACTACATAAAAAAATTGTCACTCTATCAGGAATTACTAAACGAAAAAAAATAATAACGAGCCCACAACCCAATGTTTTAATCGATTATTGTCTAATAGTCCAATTGCCCAAAGCCCAAAATAAAACTTAAGTGGATAAATTAGCAATTGGGCTAATTGCTTGTAAAAAACATAGCCCATCCTAATTATTTGAGTTTCTAATTGATGATCGGTACAAGCAAAAAAAAGAAAAAAAGAAAGAAAACGATTACACAACAATATAAACGATCGTCGAGACGTCGACTCGACTTCTTGGCGCTTGCGGCTTGCCTCCAAGGCTCCAAAATTCAATCAATTGCCGAATGCCGATCGCCCCTAGATGACTTCTATATTCGATCAAGTACTTCTGTCTTCTTGATCGTGAGTCACAGCCCAAAATCGATTTTGTTGTTTGATCGATTTTAATCCTAGAATCTTGATCGATTTCTTGAAGCAGGTTTCAACAATAGTATCGATCAATAACTTTTGTCTAACTGTCTTCTTTCAATTTCTACAATGAAGCAAGTAAGTTTTACCAATTACCATTTACCAATTCATTTAGATATTTGAAATTGATATGTTTTTTAAAGTTATTGATTGACTTGGGTGAAATTGATTTGTTTTGTTGAAGTTATATTGTTTGATTAGGTTATATTCATATATTGCTATGTTTTTTTTATTGAATTGATTGTTTGATTAGGTGAAATTCATATGTTTTTATTGAATTGATTGTTTGATTAGGTGAAAGCAACTTGTTTTATTGAAGTCATTGTTTGATTAGGTGTAATTGTTATGTTTTTATTGAATTTTTGTTTGATTAGGTGAAAGCAACTTGTTTTATTGTTTGATTAGGTGTAATTGTTATGTTTTTATTAAATTTTCTTTGATTAGGTGAAATCAACTTGTTTTATTGTTTGATTAGGTGTAATTGTTATATTTTTGTAGGTTAAACTAAGTGATTTTTTTTACCAAAAGACAAAGACCTAATCCTAATGAAAGTGGTGAAGAATGTTCCCAAATACCAATCACCAATCAATCAATTCCTTCCGTTTCTAATCCTAATGCAACTCCACAAACACCAATCACCAATCATTCAATCCCTTCGGTTTCTAATCCAACTCCACAAACACCATGTTTTAACCAACCTAATGATAACGTTGACTTGAAAGATCTTCCAAAGGACCCGGCGGATAGTCCATTGATTACAAGTTAAAATTCAAATATAAGAGATGATGTAAGAAGATCATATTTGCTTCAAAGACCGTGTCAAGTAAGGGCACATAAGTTTCCTAAAAAAAATAGGTGATAGATTTAGAAGATTCGTTCCTTCATGGTTTAATGACTTTGATTGGTTGGAATATAGTGTGAAAAAGAATTGTGCATATTTTTTATATTGTTATTTGTGTGGGGACCTCATGGGAAAAAAAAGGAGGGAGAGATGCATTTGTTTCCCAAGGTTTTGATACTTGGAATAAAAAAGATGCATTTCGGACTCATGTGGGTGGTGTTGATAGTTTTCACAACAAAGCAAGAGAAAAGTGTGAGTTTTTAATGAGGGAAAAACAAGCAATTAATGTAGTCTTGAGGAGGCAAACCGAAGCGGAGGACAATAAATATAAAGCTCGATTACGTGTTTCTATTATTGTTGTTAGACTTTTATTAAAAACTAGTTTATCGTTTCGTGGTCATGACGAGTCGGTTAACTCGGAAAATAGAGGGCTTTACATTGAAGTGTTAAAAGCCATTCGAGAGACTAGTGAAGAGATTTTCAACAATACTTTAGAAAATGCTCCTAAAAACAATCAACTAATTTCCCCTAAAATTCAAAAAGAACTTGTGCAATGTTTTGCACAAGAAGTACTTTTGAGTATTCATGAAGAGATTGGTCAAGATGTTTTTGCTTTACTAGTTGATGAATCTAGTGATGTTTCAAAAAAGGAACATATGGCTATTGTTTTGCGTTATGTCGATAGTCTTGGCTTTGTGAAAGAAAGATTCATAGGAATAGTGCACGTGAAGGATACGTCTTCTTTGACCCTCAAAAACGCCATAAATGAAGTACTTACAAGTAATAAGTTGAGTTTTAGTTAGGTAATTTATTCTTTACTTTTTTTTATTTCAATTTAATTATATATATATATATATATATATATATATTAATTGTTTTAAATTTTAATAGATAAGAGGACAAGGTTACGATGGGGCTAGCAATATGCGAGGGGAATTCAATGGTTTGAAAGCTTTGATATTACAAGAGAATGACACAACTTTTTATGTACATTGCTTTGCACACCAACTTCAACTAGTAGTTGTGGCTGTAGCAAAGAAGGATGATGGTGTTAGTGACTTTTTTGAGCAAATTTCGTTGGTGGTTAATGTTGTTTGTGCCTCCTGTAAAAGAAAAGACTTACTACGAGAGCAAGCAAGAGAAAGGGTGCAAAAAGGCTTGTGTAGTGGTGATCTTGAAACAGGAAGAGGGTTAAATCAAGAGACTACACTTGTTCGAGCGGGAGAAACAAGATGGGGTTCACATTTCAACACACTCACAAGTTTGATTAAGTTGTTTGCGGATGTTCTTGTAGTTTTAGATTTTGTGAAAGAGGAAGGAGGGTCATTGGCAAACCGTCAACAAGCATCTGGAATCTTAGCATATTTTAAATCATATGAGTTTGTGTTTTACTTACATACGATGTATGACATTTTACACCTCACGGGTACATTGTCAAAACAACTTCAAAGAAAAGATCTAGACATTTTGGAAGCGGCTTCGATGGTTAGAGGGACAATGGAGGCATTGCAGTCTTTTAGAAACATAGGGTTTGCTAGCATTTTGCCAAAAGTATCCTCTTTTTGTCAACACACGAAATTGAAACTTTAGATATGGAATAGTTGTATATTGGTGCGAGAAACCGTAGGACTACAAAGACTAATAGGTTTCATTTTGAGGTTGAAATCTTCAACACGGTGGTAGATATGCAACTTACAGAATATCGGGATCGATTTAGTGAAACAAGCACCCAATTACTAAAATACATGGCTGCTTTGAGCCCTTGTGATTCATTTGCACAATTTGACAAATCAAAGTTATTGAAGTTTGGTAAGTTATACAAGTATGACTTTGATGATTCAGATATGATAGACCTCGAAGGACAACTTGAGATATTTTATCACTCTTGCATTAAAGATGAGCGTTTCACTAGTTTGAAAGGAATTTCCGACCTTTCTCGTTTGATGGTTAGTACAGGGAAGCATCGGTCTTATCCTTTGGTTTATAAGCTTTTAAAGTTGGCTGTGATATTACCCGTAGTGACCGCAAGTGTAGAAAGATGTTTTTCAAAGTTGAAGCTCTTGAAGACAGACTTGCGTAACAAAATTGGCGATGAATTTTTGAACGGCGCATTGCTTTGTAATGTCGAGACGGAAGCACTTACGAAAGTTGAGGATGAAAAAGTAATGGAGCGATTTCAAAAGATGTATGCACGAAGATGACAAATTTAAATTATAATAGATAGTTGTTATATAATGTTTAACCAGAAAAAATTTTTGTATTAGATGGTTTATATTATGTTTGACCGGATTTTTTTTAACGTTCTATATTATGTTCGACCAGACGAAAAAATTTGTGCAACCCCTACTACTAATTCCTACGTCCGCCCCAGCTTATATCACTTGTAGATTTATGCTAGATCCAAATATAAGGCACATGAGTGGATTTAAGGCATCTACATGGACCATTTGAGGAGTTTACGGCCCTAAACAAGGAGTTTACGGTCGTAAGCTCCTATATGCATGTTCTTTTGGTGTTTTAAGGACTTAAATGATAGAGAATAAAATCCTATGCATTTTTCCAAGTCAAATGGGGAGTTTAGGGCATCATTTGGGCACTTAATGGGAGTTTACGTCCCATGGACCAATTCTATGGGGGTTTACGGCCGTAAACTCCTATTTCCTTGGTTTCTTTATTGTTTAAAGCATTTCCTTCAATGAGGGTTGCTTCTAGATATTTTCCAAGGCCATAGGAGGTGTTTGAGGGCATTTCTAACACTTGAACTTGAGTTTACTCCCCATGAAGAGGAGTTTATGGCCCAAGCATGATCTTGGGCAGTAAACTCAAGTTTACTCCCCAAAAGTTAAGTTCAACGTGTTCTAAGTCCGTTCCCATAAGTCATTTAGCCATATCTAAGCCTTAGGGGAAATTTTGAGGGGTTTTGGGGCTTAAAAACCCCACTTAAGGGTGTTCACGGTCCAAGAGTGTTCTTGGGCCGTAAACACCTAATCTTGCATGTTAGCTAAGCTATACAACACGTTAGGATTGATTACTTACTAGTTTGGGGCTCGAAACGGACGTTTTTGGCTCGAAAATAAGTTGTAGAGAGAGAGAGTGTAGAGAGAGAGTGAAAAGGGTGGAAATGAAGTCCACTCCCCCTTATATAGGGGCTTGAGTTGGGGCTCAGTGGAAATCTACCCGATACTGTCGTTAAACGGGGCTTTTGGTCGCACCCGATTTAGTGGTCGTATTTTGACTTGGTTGAAACTACAATTTTCCAAGGGATTAATGAGGGTGTTTCTAATTTGTTTCAACCCTTACTAAGTTATTTAAAAAGTCCCAAATTCATTAACCAGTCCAAAAGTTAATGGACAGTTAAATAAAACGAGGCTTATTAACGGAAAAAGGGTTAAAATGACGGAATAAATTTCGGGTTGTCACATCATCCCCCCGTTAGAGGGAATTTCGTCCCGAAATTCAGGTTTAGGCAAGGAAGTAGGTATGAATGACCGAGTAATGAGATGAGGGTACTTCCTATTCGGTTTGCCTCGCACTCCCAAGTGATCTCTGGCCTGTGTCTGTCATTCCAACAAACCTTCACCTATGGGATGCAGATTCTGTCTCGTGTAGTTAGCGATTTCCTACAGGTATGTCTACGAAATTAGGGTTCTCAATGGTTTCTATCAACATGAGTGGGATGCAAAGAGTGACATCGGGCAAGCACTTATCAAGTCTAAGAAGTGGATCGATCTGGGGTGAAGCTTGTGGAATATCTGAAAGTAGTAGTGGTCTAATGAAGGTTGGACC
Source organism: Lactuca sativa (assembly GCF_002870075.4). Classification (NCBI taxonomy): domain Eukaryota; kingdom Viridiplantae; phylum Streptophyta; class Magnoliopsida; order Asterales; family Asteraceae; genus Lactuca; species Lactuca sativa. The sequence goes on from NC_056627.2 coordinate 221,068,142, forward strand.
AGTCTCCGTAAAGGATCTCGGATGGTGCTAAGCTCTTGGAAGGGTAGAGCTTTTCTGTACTTAGAATATAGTGTACTTCTATGGCAAGATCATCACTGGCGTGATCGCCATTCCGAAGTTCCAACCGTTCTCTCTTACTAGGAGTGTAGTCCCTTTGGTTGGTTCTTAGAATGCTCGGGTTGTCCTTGGATTCGTGTTCCTACTGTTTGGCTTTCAAAGGTTTTCTAGATCATCGGATGGATTGTGTGTCTATGGGTATCTGTTTGATATAGAGTGGCTATCTCAATCTTGTGCAAAATGAACCTGCACTAATGAATCTTGAGATATTTCTAACTGAAACCCTCAGGGTCGGGGAGATAGGGTTTCATCAGAAGAGTGTTGGACTATCTCGGGAGGTGGTTCTACTATTTCTGTGCGAGATAGTATTCGTGGAACACCTAGTAGTCCAATGAATCTCCAATACATGTTCTAATCTGCAAGGCGTTGGTTTGTTCTAGTGTGGAAAGCGTGTGCTCTTGCATCACCCATCGACTAGCACCTAGGCTGGTGACAAGTCTATAATCTCTTCGAGATCTGGGTTGTCAGGCTTAACGCAACTTACTTTCGCACGTTAATCAAGTATTCTTGGTTGCGAAGGTTATCCTGTGGTTCTCGATGTTCTAGTGTTCACTTCGGAGAATGCAGTCTATCGTCTACAGGGCGACGACGACCTCCTCCATGTAAGGGGGCGGAGGGTTCTAGGCACTACTTGTCGGTAACGGGGTGGACGAAGTGCCTGAGTAGTGCGAACATCTACTGCAACTACTCTTCCAAAGGTTCTGAGTTTTTCTCGGTCTTGGTCAAATCTAGTGAGTATAGGGTCCCATCACTCGGAACTTTGATCTCCATTATATACCACCCTTATGCATATACTCAGTTATAGTGGTCAGCCCTATGAGTTCTATTCTCTTGATTCACGAACTTGATTGCGAGGTACGAAGGGTCCTTCCAGGGGATCTACGGAGTATGTTATCGTCTTCTGGAATACATGCGGTGTCTTCGCTTCGGTTTCTTTCTGTCTAGGAAGGTTGGTTAACGGCGCGCGGTACCCTTCTCCTAGGTACTTCGGAAGGTTCGAGGTAAGAGGGACGACTGGCGGATTGCATTAGGTTTTATTATCTGTATTATGTTTAGGTTCAGAAGGACCTTTAATTGCCGAAATGGCTACGGAGAAAGTTCTTTTTACACAGCACTAGGGATTTACACATGGTTACACGAAGTCGAACCATGATTGATATAGGCATCGAAGTTAGCACACTTCGACATGATACAGTATGAGGGTCGATGGATTCATGTGCCGAACAAGCACACCAGTTCTAGGCGTCTCGGGTTTCGTCCCGTATCACTACCGCGAATACTTGGACCGATAGAGTTGACGCGGAACTATAGAGAGTCCTGAATGTTTCTGAGTAGAGTACCTTTTCATGAATGGATTCTCACGAGGCATTTCTATAATCGCTTAATATATACTAGTCATGTATAATTAAGGTGGGGAGGACTGTTGACTGAGCGACTCCGCCCTAAATCCACAACCCAACAAGGAATAGGAAATGAGGCGACATTCACTCACTCTAGGTCTATCCATCTTAATTATACATGGTCGTAACGTATATATCTAGCCATTATAGTTTCACCTAATGAAATTTTAAATTTTATAACAGTGATGCGACTTTCGCCTTAACGGGGAAGTAATTACATTTAGAGTTAGCCTTTTAATGTTTTCGGTTTGCTATCTGAGATTGAGAGACGTACCAAGATCTACCGGGTTCCTTGATGCTTCTCCCTAAGCCTTAGAGTTAGACTCCTCCTGAGTATTTGTTGTTTCCTTCGGTTGGGCAGTCCCTTTTGGAGTGTCCAATCTCACCACATAGACGGCAAACTGGATTGGTCGTCACTTTGGTGGTTGATGTAATACACTCAACCGGGGTTCTGCAGACGCGAGCAGTATGCCCCTTCATGTGGCACCTAGCACAATAGAGTTCCTGGCACATACCATGATGATGGTAGCTACACTTTCCGCAGCGGGGAAGGCTTCCTAGGTACGGTCTTCTTGAAGTAGGGATGGAAAGGTTGGCAGGGGTATTGACTGTCTCAGCTAGCTGACCTTCGGAAAGTCCTTGAGCCGAGGTACTTCCTTTCTCGTTCTTGAACTTTCTCTTTAGTGGAGTTGGCTGAGGTTCTTGGGTGGCTGTGTACACAGAGGTTGGTTGCTGCTGTCCACTACTAGGATTGGAATTCCCGATATGGCTCTTGCTAACGTTGGCGTTGTTAGTATTCAGTTGAGCCATGACAGCTGCAACGGCTGTAGAAACTGCAGCCTGGAACGTAAATTCATCGAGTAGGAGAGTCGGTTTCTTGCCAGCGGATGGGTTACGATCCTTCGGAGGCATGGGTTTTCCTATACGGAAAAGAACTCAAGCGGATGAGAGACGATGGTTAAACCTGGACATATCTGTCCTTACTGTATTAGGCATAAATTTTTCCCGTGCTTCGGATATTGGTTGTCTGAGTGTCGACCTACATCCCTATGATGTATTCCTGGTATTCAAGGTAGCAGTGTGAGTATCGGAAAAAGCCATAAGATGGGAGTCGTTCTTACTAAGTTACCTTTATACTGGGAAAGGTTTCACTCTCTGGCTTGGAAAGATTTGAGAACAGTTCGGAACGAAAACCGCGGGAAGAAAGGCTCATGAAGACTTATGGCTAAACTCTCTCAATAGAGGTGTGGGGATCCGCTCTAATTGTATTACTTGCAACGGGAAAAGGCATTTTTACCTAACACATAGCGTGAGTAGTGTAATCACTAACTCACTAAATTGTATTATTTTATGGATGTATTAGCATGACAATAACGAGGAAAAGACACTTCTCGGGTTCCATGTACTAGCTCCCTCTGTCTACCTCGTATCTTTGACTAGGACCGGCGTTGGTTTTCTTTGGATATTTACCTAGGGTTCTTTTCTTGTGAAGACACATTGAATTTATACTCCGCCTTACTTCCGAATCCGACTCTGGGTGTCATCACTTCATGATGGATGACTGGAAATCTCGGAAGTTTAGGCGAATCTCTCACCGATGTCCCTAAAAGATATAAGCACTTGGTGATTTCAATAGTCTCGACCTAGTTCATTTATTTCCGAACTGGAAATCTCCTCAATGAACCTCTTCGAGGTCGGAATCAACTCTTCCGGTGAGAACTGAAGTGGATAAGGTTTTCTATAGGGTTCGTGTGAGAATGGAAATGTCTAAAGAATCCTAAGAGATTATAAACATTTCACTGGGTGATCCATATTGAGTCCTGCTACGATTACATAGGGTATACAAATCATATATAACTTAGATCCGATAGGCCTTCGAATATGTGATACTACTCTGTATCCACATCCAAACAAGGAAAAGGAAGTAGAGCTAAACCACACATTCTTAGCCTATGGGATCCTTATTATATATAACCTTGGGAGTATACTCTCTGTAATTGTAGGTATATCAATAAGGATCTTTTTAGTTCTTCACACAAGGTTGTCTATGGATTCTAAAATACCCCTATGGTATTTTAATTTCTTGTTTGTTCTTATATTCTGAATGTGATTCTGGGATTAATGTGAGTCTTTTAGTATTCCAAAATACTCCCATAGTATTTTAAACTTTATGTTTGGCTCTAGCATTCCTAGTTGGTAAGTTTTAGACTTGTTGCAACACCACTATCACTCCCAAGCACACATTCATCGCATCTCGAATAAATGTAGTTGATCAGCTTACATTTATTCCAGCTTATGATTACATAACTGCCCAGGTTTGACGGTAATGCTCAACATCCGAAGACTTTTATTGTTCTTCTTGTGATACTTGTGTTCGAGTGTTTAGATTCTGGATGTTCTTATACTTTGATAAAATATGGTTATATTTTAAAGTATAATTCTTGGTCAGAGTGTTTTATCCCTATGTATTTATAAGTTGTATATCTTTTATGAATTGATATACTTAGCTCACTATAAACAATGCTCTGATACCAATCTGTCACACCACAAAACCGGAACGGCGGAAACGTTCTAGGGTGGATGACGTCATGTCAAGTATCACAACATATGCAATATACTAATCAAAGTATCACAATCGTTGCATTAATAGTAATAGTTTTACATGGTTTACATTGTATAGAATCATCATAGTAATACAAGTAATAATGTAGGTGCAGCTTGGTACTAAATGGTCTTCACCAATAGCGCCTGAGATGTACCTGTCTATTGCTGACCTGAGAATACAAGTTATTTTGAAAGTGAGTATCAGCATTTTTATAAATGTCGGTGAGTTCATAAGTCTTTTAGTGTCATTTGTGTAAGTTCAAAATAACTTTATAAAAGTGGTAGTTTAGAGTCTACAAAGTATTAGTATCCTTTCCAGAAAATCCTATATTTTCTTCAATAAAAGTAGTCCTATACCAAGACCCGACTGAGTTATGTTGTAAAAAGAAATTTTCATTTAAACAATATCATTACCAAAATACGGTATTTGATTTTAAAGAAAGTAGGAGAATATCAGGGAAAATAACATATGCCTCAGCAGTGAAGACTGCTGACTAAGGCAGAAGAAATCATAGACTCCAGGGAAGAATCGAATGAACGACACGCGTGGCTCAGTCTAACAAGAGGAGATACAGACCCCAAACGGTATCAAATGAATGACACGTCTAGTAAGGTCTAAAACAGAGTGACACAGACCCCAGATAGGATCAAATGAATGATACGTCTAGCAAGGTCTAAAAACAAAGAAACACAGACCCAGATAGGATCAAATGAATGATACGTCTAGTAAGGTCTAAAATAGAGAGACACAGACCCCGGACAAGATCAAATGAATGATACGTCTAGCAAGGTCTAAAAACAAAGAGACACAGACCCCAGACAGGATCAAATGAATGATACGTCTAGTAAGGTCTAAAACAGTGGATACAGACCGCAGACAGTATCAATTGAATGATACGTCTAGCAAGGTCTAAAAATAGTGTAATTCTAGGTGTGTATATTCGAGGTGTGTATTTCCAGCGTACAGTGTTAAGCGTCGTTACCTTAAGGCCATGAGTTATAAGGTAACCCCGAGATACTCGTAACCATACTGATAGACACTAGAGAACTCGACGCACTGCAAGCGTCAAAATAAAGATGTGACATTTGTCACCCCTTGGCTTGGTAGGCCGTGGACTGTAGCTAGCAGTCAGAGTGCGGGGGTGTCAATCTCGTATAGATCTATACACACAATGTCCGCTCTCCCTACAAGAGACTCTGGTTACCAACTAGACAACGGAGAAGGCCGTGTCCTGAAGATGTATCCCAAATAGTGGATTCTGATGTAAGTGTTGGACTAGCAGTAGAGACTCATAACTGAACCGATCGATGTAAACCCATATGTCTATACATGTATACATGATATATAATTAATGATCAAACGACCTTCGGATGGATATCCGATCCCACCAGACCACATCTCAACGAAGAAAAGGAAATACGGCGAACTAGCCTTCCTAAGTCCTTTAATCATTATTAATATAACTATACAAGTACATACATACTTTTAACTAAGTGGAAGCGTTAACAAGTATAAGTGAAGTAGAAGCGTTAACAAGTATAAGTGAAGTAGAAGCGTTAACAAGTATAAGTGAAGTAGAAACGTATCGTGAAGTAGGAGCGTATCGTGAAGTAGAAGCATATCGTGAAGTAGAAGCATATCGTGAAGTAGAAGCATATCGTGAAGTAGAAGCGTATTGTGAAGTAGAAGCGTTAATAAGTAGGGGTGCAAACGAGCCAAGTCGAGCCCGAGCCTGGCCAGGCTCGGCTCGGGCTCGTTTAAGTTATATAAGGCTCGAGCTCGAGCTCGGCTCGATTCGAGCTTCCTTGTACCGAGCTCGGCTCAAGCTCGTAAAGAATTATACAAGTTCGGCTCGAGCTCGGGCTCAACTCGTTTTATATCTGACGTGTCTAAATAAGCTTAAGCTCGGCTCGAGCTCTTTAAGAAGCTCGTTTACTAATACCCTAAATCCATAATTCCCCTAATATGTTTTTATTTTAATATATATAAATAATATTAAATTATATTATAGAAAGGCTCGTTTAGGCTCGTGAGCCTAATCAAGCTTAATGACATAGGCTTGAGCTCGAGCTCGTTTAATAAACGAGCTTAATATTGTCACACCCCAAAATCGGAACGGCGGAAACGTTCTGGGGTGGATGACGTCATGTCAAGTATCACAACACATGCATTATAGTAATCAAAGTACAACAAAACATTGCATTAATAGAATAATTTTACATGGTTACATTAGAAGGTATCAAAGTAATACAAGTAATAGAATAAATACAACATGGTACTAAGCTATCTTCATCAACAGCTCCGGGGATGTACCTGTCTAATGCTAACTTGAGAATGCAAGTTATTTGAAAAGCGAGTATCAGCATTTTTACAAATGTTGGTGAGTTCATAAGCATTTAGTGACATTTCATTCAAATAACTTAATAAAGTAATAGTTTAAGAGATTTCAGTGTATTAGAGTCCTTTCCAGAAAATCCTATATTTTCTTTAAATAAAGCAGCCTTCTACCAAGACTGGCAGTGATGTGTGGTAAAAGTAGTTTTTCCCTAAGTTGCTATCATTTTCAAAATACTGAATTTGATTATTGAGGAAAGCAAATGACATCAGGGAATATCATATGCCTCAGCAGTGAGGACTGCTGACTAAGGCAAGGAACCGTAGACTCTTGGAAAGTATCAAACGAACGACACGCCTGGTTTAGTCTAATCTAATGAAGACGCAGACCCCAGAAGGTACCAAATGAAAGATACAACTGGTAAGGTCATAAAACAGCGAATACAGACCGCAGACAATATCAAATGTAAGATATGTCCTGCAAGGTCTAAAACAGTGAACACAGTGAATACAGTGGATTCTGTGATTACAGTGGATACAGACCCCAGACAACATCAAATGAAAGATACGTCTTGTAAGGTCAAAACAGGGGAGACATACCCCAAACAGTATCAAATGAAAGATACGTCTTGTAAGGTCAAAACAGTGTGACTCTGAAAATGAATTACCAGCATACAGTGTAAATAGCTGGCGAAATACCGTTACCTTAAAGCCATGAATTATAAGGTAACCTGGGATACTCGTAACCATACCATCCGACACTAGAGTACCAGACGCCCTACAAGCATCTATATAATGTGACATTTGTCACCCCTTGGCTTGGTGAGCCGTGGACTGTAGCTAGCAGTCAGGGTGCGGGGGTGTCAATCTCGTATAGATCTATACACACAATGTCCGCTCTCCTTACAGGAGACTCTGGTTACCAACTAGACGATGGAGAAGGCCGTGTCCTGAAGATGCATCCCAAATAGTGGGTTTCTAATGAAAGTGCTGAACTAGAGGTAGAGACTTCCCAATAGTGGGTTTCTAATGTAAGTGTAGACTTGAGGTAGAGACTCTTAACTAAACTGACTGAAGTAACCCGTATGCCTAAGCTTGTGTACATAGCATACGACTAATGAATCAAATGACCTTCGGATGGACATCCGATCCCACCAGACCACATCTCAACGAAGAAAAGGAAATAGGGCGGACAAACCTTCCTAAGTCCTTCAACCATTATTTATATGCATCTACACAAGCAAAGACATACATCTAACTATGCTTGAGTGGGTATCAAGTAAAAGTGATTCTCGTGAAGTAGGAGTGTCTAACAAGTGAAGTAAGAGCGGTCGCAAGTGAAGTATAAGTGTCGAATAAGTAGAAGCGTATCGCGAAGTGGAGATGACAACAAGTGAAGTAAGAGCGTATCGAGTATAAGTGAAGTAGAGTCGATCTCAAGTATAAGCGAAGTAGACTCATATCACTAAGTAAGAGTGTGAATAAGTATAAGCGTCATCAGGTATAAGTAACTTCAGGTATAAGTGAAAGCGTTACAAAGTAGGAGTATAAAATAAGTATAAGTGAAGTAGCAGTAACTAACAGGTAAAAGTATACATGAAAACCTTGGAAAAACCTTTATACTCGGGAAAATCGCATTTGTATTCTTTGGTAAAATAAGTGTGAAAAACCTTAGAAATCTTTGGGAATCTTTCATAAATCAGTTTGAAAATGGAACTTTGATAAAGCAATAAAAGTAAGAACTTGAACAAGTGAAAACCCTTTTTGAAAGCCATTTATAGTGTCCTACTCGGTAAAACAGTGTGCAGTGGTAAAATCTTGTGCATGCGGGTTATCAATCACATGTGATTGATATGATAACTGACATGTTTAACTTGTATCCCCCCTATAAAACATTTAAAAGCATTTAAAAAGGTTCATTCAGGGGTATGAACTCACTTGGTGTAAGTAGGTCCGACGAAGGTGCCGTTTGGGCGTTCGGTGTCACGCAAGGACTCAAACACACACAATGACCTATTTAACATATGGTAACATATGTTCACATACAATTAGCATATATAATACTAATTAAACACATATACGCGCTCACAGGAGTGGAAAACACTTTGGCTAAGTGTTTGGGTGTCCCGGGTAGCGTTTAAGGGTGTGTGTGGCTAAGAAATGGAGTTTGCCATGCGAGAGTAAACCCTTATCACCTAGTTTACAGCCCAGGGACTACTCACCATGAGTTTACGACCGTAAACTCATGGTGATGGGTTCTAGGGTGTTTAAGGCTTCTACTAGCATCATAGAATTATTCCAAGCACTTTTCCTAAAAGGCATGAGTGGGTTTAAGGCTTCTAAGGGCACTTTATAGGAGTTTACGGCCTAGAGACACTCCCATGGGAGTTTACGGCCGTAAACTCTCAATCTTTGAGTTAAGTGAAGTTTTAAGCCCCTATTACCTTTCTAGCAATTTCTAATGAAGTGTGATGCTATTTTGGGGGATTAAATCTAACATTTGGATGTGTTTTGGGGATTTTACGGCCTAGACACTTGCTTGGGCCGTAAACTCCTTTTTACCCCTCCATTTCATGTGTTTAAGTCCTTAAATCCTTCCTAGCATTTTATAGAAATAGCCTAAGGCCATTTGGGGGACAAAACCAACATTTTGGGCATGATTTGGGGTGTTTACGGCCTTGGTATAGACCTGGGCCGTAAACTCCTTTTTCCCCTTTAATTTGATGTGTTTAAGTGATCAAAACCCCAATTACTAAGTCCCTAAATTATGTATGAAGCCTAATGGTGGTTTGGGAGTGTTTTGGAGGCATTTTAACATAGTTTTGAGGGGTTTACGGCCTAAGCATTTGCTTGGGCCGTAAACTCTCTTTTAAGCCCTAAATCATTGTGTTTTCATGCTCAAACACTCCTAGGTAAAACCCTTAATTTATTTCCAAGCTATTAGGGACATTCTTGAGTCATTTTGGCCATCTTTTGGGGGTTTATGGCCTAAGGAGGCACTTAGGCTGTAAACTCCTTTTTCATATCTCGATCTTGTGATTTTTAGGCTATAATGACAATAAGGTACACATAGAACAAGTTAGGGTTGATAGTCTTACGTTTAGGAGTCGGAAATCATGGTTTTTGAGTCGAAAACGAGCCTAGAGAGAGAGAGTATAGAGAGAGTGTAAAAAGTCTCCAATAGACTCCACTCACCCTTATATAGGTTTCACAGTCGGGGCTCAGTGAATTTTTACCCGATACTGCCGTTAAACGGGGCTTTTGGTCGCACCCGATTTAGTGGTCGTAATAATAAAACTTGACATTTTCCCAATAAATGGAAATGTGTGTCCTGTGTTTTTATTTCCTTTTATCACGACTTAACAGCATGCTAAATGTAACCCAATGGAATGTTTATCAATTTGACGCCCTCTAATTTAACGGAACTTTTATACAGGGGAATATCCCGTTAACGGTAATGGGGAAATGTAACGGGACAACTTGGGTTGTCACAAATATTAAGCTCGAGCTCAGCTCGGGCTCGTTTAAAATCAATTTCGAGTCGAGCTTTTAGCGATCCGATCTCGAGTAGCTCACGAGTAGCTTGGCTCGTTTGCACCCCTATTAATAAGTAAAATTGTATCACTAAGTAGAGGTGTTTCACAAAGTAAAAGCGTATCACGAAGTAGGAGCATTAACTAAGTATAAGTGAAGCAGTAGTATCTTAACCAAGTAAGAGTATAAAAACATGGAAGAAACATGGAAGAAACTTTGATGAAAACTTTCGGAAGGGCTTTATACTTAAGAAAATCACGACTTGGTATTCTTTTGTAAAATAAGTTTGAAAGCCTTTAGAAATCCTTTGAAAACCTTTCATAAACACATTTTGGTTATAGCTTTGATAAAACAATATAAGTAAAGATTTGAACAAGTAAAGTCGTTTTGGAAAACCATTTGCAATATCATACTTGGCAGAACAGTTAACAGTGTAATAAATCCTTGTGCATGCGGGTTATCAATCACATGTGATTGATATGATAACTGGCATGTTTAACTTGTATTCCCCCCATAAAAACATGTAAAAACAGTTGAAAAGGTCCATTAAGGGGTATGAACTCACCTGTTGTAAGTGGATCCGACGAAGGTGCCGGTTGGGTGCTCGGTGTCAAGTAAAGACTTGAACACACTTAGTGACCTATTAACATATGGTGACATATGTTTACATACAATTAGTAAATATAATACTAATTAAACACGTATACGCATCCTAAAGTGCGGAAAACACTTTGGTTAAGTGCTTGGAGTGTCCCGGGTAACATTTAAGGGTGTGTATGGCTTAGATAGGGAGTTTACTCTTCAAGAGTAAACTCTTTATAGAGTTCACGGCCCTGGGACTAACTCCCCATGAGTTTACGGCCGTAAACTCATGGTGAGGGTGTTCTAGGATGCCAAAATGTCTTATATCACTTGTAGATTTATGCTAGGTCCAAATATAAGGCACATGAGTGGATTTAAGGCATCTACATGGACCATTTGAGGAGTTTACGGCCCTAAACAAGGAGTTTACGGTCATAAGCTCCTATATGTATGTTCTTTTGGTGTTTTAAGGACTTAAATGATAGAGAATAAAATCCTATGCATTTTTCCAAGTCAAATGGGGAGTTTAGGGCATCATTTGGGCACTTAATGGGAGTTTACGGCCCATGGACCAATTCTATAGGGGTTTACGGCCGTAAACTCCTATTTCCTTGGTTTCTTTATTGTTTAAAGCATTTCCTTCAATGGGGGTTGCTTCTAGATATTTTCCAAGGCCATAGGAGGTGTTTGAGGGCATTTCTAACACTTGAACTTGAGTTTACTCCCCATGAAGAAGAGTTTACGGCCCAAGCGTGATCTTGGGCAATAAACTCAAGTTTACTCCCCAGAAGTTAAGTTCAACGTGTTCTAAGTCCGTTCCCATAAGTCATTTAGCCATATCTAAGCCTTAGGGGAAATTTTGAGGGGTTTTGGGGCTTAAAAACCCCACTTAAGGGTGTTCACGGTCCAAGAGTGTTCTTGGGCTGTAAACACCTAATCTTTCCCCTATTTGATGCCTTAAACACGATTTTGCATGTTAGCTAAGCTATACAACACGTTAGGATATATTACTTACTAGTTTGGGGCTCGAAATGGACGTTTTTGGCTCGAAAATAAGTTATAGAGAGAGAGAGAGTGTAGAGAGATAGAGTGAAAAGGGTGTAAATGAAGTCCACTCCCCCTTATATAGGGGCTTGAGTTGGGGCTCAGTGGAAATCTACCCGATACTGCCGTTAAACGGGGCTTTTGGTCGCACCCGATTTAGTGGTCGTATTTTGACTTGGTTGAAACTAAAATTTTCCAAGGGATTAATGAGGGTGTTTCTAATTTGTTTCAACCCTTACTAAGTTATTTAAAAAGTTCCAAATTAATTAACCAGTCCAAAAGTTAACGGACAGTTAAATAAAACGAGACTTATTAATGGAAAAAGGGTTAAAATGACGGAATAAATTTCGGGTTGTCACAAAGAGCCAATAGGAAACATCTCATGTTGGCCATATATATGTTGATGAAGTCATCTTCGGATCGACAAATCCGACAATGGTTGTATACTTTGCCAAGTTGGTGGTTAGCCGATTCCATATGAGTATGAATCGTGACTTATGTTTTTTCCTCAAATTAAAAGTCAAATAAAAAAATCTAGGAATCTTTATTCACCAAGAGAAATACATTTCCGAGACTCTGAAAAAGTATTCCATGGATACCTGTGCATTTATAAAGGTTCCAATACGATCTGGACACAAGATCTTTTCTGGTCCATTTGGTGGTGTTGATTAACAAAAGTATAGGGGAATGATTAGATTGATGATGTACCTCATTGCAAGTCACCCCGACGTCATGTTCTCAACATGCTTGTATGCTAGATTCAAGGCTAATCTGAAAATGTCTCACCTCTTGGCTGTGAAACAAAATTTTCGATATCTTAAAGGAACACAGATCTTCGGAATTTGGTACCCTTCAAATGAAAGCTTTTAATTAGCTAGTAATCCAATAAGTAGAACTGTATTACACTCTACACAACTAAAGTGAAATAAATCTCTACTGCAAGATGCACATCTCAATTTCTCTAGATGAAATCTAAACTTTTAGATTATAACACATTTAGATCTATTATGACTCTCAAAGTGCCATCGCGATTTCCCATATATTCAACACTCCATGACCAAGCACATCGACATTCGATACTATTATAAAAAAGATAGTATTCTCAATAGTAACATTGAGCTCATTTTTGTTCCAACTAATGATGAGCTCATTTTTGTTCCAACTAATGATGAGACCTTTGATGTCTTCACTAAGGCAGTGGATAAAACCAAATTCAACAATTTTCTGAATAAGATGAGAATGATTCTACATGATCCACAATTCTTCAATGAAGTTTGCACTCTATGATGAAATCATCGGGAAGTTAATGTGCAGTAAATATACTTATCACCTTTTAAATTTATAAACCTAACTACTTGTCTACTAATGCACCTATAAGCAGTGTACCTAGTCAGTTTATATTATAATAAAGTAAGTTGGGTATCGAACATAAGGAATGTGATTTAGGTAATAATATAATTATTCAAAGTTAATCTAAAAACAATACCTAAAAAGGGGTTTTATCTGATTTTGCAATTTCAGATTAACTTAACTATTTAATTTACTCAAAACAAAGCAAAAAACTAAGAACAATTGTCACCAAGATTATAAAAACACTTTCGTTTAGCTTTGAATGCACCGTTTTCCTATGGATAGTTTCTACACATGGATTTATCCTGTTGGTTACCAATTTTAATTATAATTAGCAGTCTTGATCCGATCTCCTAATATTTTCACCAATTCACAAACAAGTATGTAATGATCATACACTAATAAAGACAAAATTCATTATTAAAGATAATTGGGCTATGTAAGATATATCTAAGATAATTATCTATGATAAAGACAATTACTTTAATACAATTATGATCAAATTATGTTCTTTAACACAACTAAAGTTGTTAACTTTATGACTTAATCTAAGACTTTGTTAATCCTAGCTTTAGCAATTTAATGATCATAAACTACTAGGTAATCAAGTTCATGCAATTAAAATGGTCATTCAACTACACTTATCTTGAATTAAAGCAACAAAGATTAAAACTTTAACATTATAGGTAATGATAATCAAACACAAACTTGAACTAACTTCATAAAATCCATGAAAAGTATGAAACTAACACATAGTATTAAGGTTCATCTAAACTAATTGAAAGCCTAATGATTTAGTTACTCATGGCAAAAAATGTAAATATAAACACATAAATTTTAGACATGATTAATCTAATGTAAACCGAATGTAGTATGTAATCTTCAAACTCTTAATCTTCAATCTTCTCCTCTTCGAAAGGTTGATTTTCATAGGTTTATGGCTTCTGAAATCGACTATCTCTCCAGAATATCACCTCCACTCCCCACAAGTCGAATATGTCAATCTATCTTTATAGTTTCCTTTTAATGTATCTCACATCGTGAGAAATAGAGTCTTACGTCGTGAGATCTGTACAAATCATGTTTGACAAGGAAACTTGCATCCCGTGTTGTTATCTTCTCGAATAATATTTCTCACAATGTGATATTATAGTGATTACCTCATAAGGTTCGATCTTGAGCATATCATCAAGATTCTTCGATATACCACGCCATGGTATTCTGTAGCCACGTCGTGGGACTCGTATTTTCATGGTTTTTCTTCCTTTTAAGCTCCCATATTTAGCTCCAGTCTTTCCACGTTCCAGTATTTGTCAGTTTTAGTTCTTTTTCTCAAGAATGTCATTTTTGGCTGCAAAATGTAATTAACTCAATAAGTATCAAATATCTTTGCATTTAACCAAATTATAGCTTAAAATGTATTAGAATAATGCCTAAAAACATGTATAAATATGACAATATCAGAAGTCAAATAATTCCAAGATTAATTTATTTCTCACTAAAGAAATACTTCATCTCGGAAAATAAAGCATCTTTACATTTATTTTTTACTAACCTTTCATCTATTTTAATCTCTTTCAGCTTATCTTGGCCGTTTTACGTCAATCCATTCCGATATTGTTCTTGTTTTCTCACCTTGAGAAGTTTTTCAAAGGAGATATGAGATTTCACATTCCGTTCTATTTGTTAAAATTATATCGGATTTCAAATCCGAAATGGTAATGTGATCTCGTTCTTTTCTTTCTGAGCTCTAATCCTTTAGCTCTTGGATTTTCTCAAGTCTATTTCAAACTCTAAGACCTCTAAGATATTTCTTATCTCTTTTACTTCTGATATCCATTCAGGGATTTGTGCCATTTATCAGATTAATATCAAGTATTTGTGAGTGATTCTTATTTCTCAGAAGTATCTTATGTCTATTTGATCTATTTTTGGACTTTCATGGATCTGAATTTATCCTCCAAATACTAGAATAAATATTGATTTTTAAGATTGTTATTTAATCCGGTTTAATGAAATGTCCAAAAAAAATATCCAACTATTATACGATTATCCTTTTAAATTCTAATAAACATGCTTTGGCACACAAAATAAGAATTGATTGAGTGTTTTTTTCTAAATGGCACAAACAAATGTCCTTTCACATTGGGTTTAATTGTCACATAGGAGGGTAATCAAGTACCCTACATTCATTGCAACTCGTTTTCGTGTTGGGGGTCATCATTGCTTCTTCGACCTAACACTAAACAAACCCACCTATAAAAGGATTTTGAATCCAAACCGTTCCTTCTTTACGCTCTTTTATCTATCTTTTCCTTATAATTTTCTCTATTCTTTGTGTTATTCATCAAAGCTTCAAAAAACTCATTAATGGCGTCCAAGATTGCAAAATCCCCATCAAAAAACAAATCCTATAAGCGATCTGCATCATCTTCAACATCTGAACCTATTTTGAAGGACACAACTCAACTCTTTTCTCTCGACCCTCTTGTTTATGATGACTCTGTTCTTTTGATGATTGAATACCTCTCCCGCCATCTTATTTTTTTTCCTCTCACTAAAGTTCCAAACCTTAATTTCCCTTTGTGATTATTACACAAGGCGTTCGAGAGAGTGAAAATCGACAATGATGTTCTTGAGTGCCATATCACCAATGACAAGATCTTTCCTGTCACCAAAGAAACTTTCCTCAAGGCCATTAGGATTTCCCTAAATCCTGAGGGTTTCAAAGTCATTGAACCCAATCCTAAATAATTTCAAGATTTCCTCACTAAAATCGGTTTCAAATATGAGTACAAGTCTAAAGAATTCAAGAAATATGTTGTTCCTGGCATAAGGACAATATTGATGCATATAGTCAAGAAAGGTCTCTCCAGAAAGCATGAAGGCTCGAAATCAAAGAGAAAAGATTGGCTTTATTTTGTTTACAACATCTTCACAGGAAGAACAAACGTCGTCGATCTACCTAAAGCAAGATTTTTGGAAATTTGTCGTCCATCGGAAATCAAACGGGATTTCATGTCTGAGGTTCTTGTTGGGGTATAAAGTCTTGTCCAATATGGATCACTTAGATCGTAATGGAGCACTTGAGGTTCATGGAGCATGTGACAAACTAACGTCCTTTATGAAAGGAATGGATCATCAGAGAAAGCAACAGATCAAGTGACAAAGGAATGGATCTTCTAAAAGGTGTTTTGGAGCAACTTGGAGTGGCTTGGAGCAACTTGGAGTGGTTTTGGAGCAACTTGGAGAAACTTGGAGCACTTGGACCAACTTGGAGCAACATGTTGCGCCATGCTGACTGATTTTGCACCATCCCTTGGGATGTTGCCCTATATGGAGGAATCTTGCACCATCCATGACGATCTTGGGCCAAAGGGATAGGAGTTGCACCATAGGAATGAATGTTGAGCCACACACAAGAGATGTTGCACCATATGGTAGCCAAAAAGTAGATGTTGCATCACATCTATGACATGTTGTGCTATGAGGGTATGAAGTTGCACCAAGGGAAGGATGTTGCGCCATCTTGAGGAGATGTTACGCCAACATGGACCATCTTCGTACATGATGCACTGTAACGCCTGTGTTTCCGGGCTTTCCACTTTTAGCAATGTAATAGTCAAGGTTAACCTTTGTAACCCGTTTTGAAATAAGAAGATTGTATTATTTGAGTATTATGTGTTTTGTGCTTAATTGCTTAATTATGTGGTTTGATTAATCAAGAATAAAAATAAGCGTCAAAATTTAAGTGTAAAATAAACCTGATATCTTTGGTTAATGTTGTAGTAGTTGAAACGAGGTTTCCGAATATATAAAGAACGCCCAAATCTGACTTCGTATGAGGAAGTTATGATTTATTGAAGTTTCGACTTAGCGGTATGCAGCCCGAAATACTCGATCTGAGATCGAGCGGTTTTTAGTCGAATTGATCTAAACGAGAATCGAAGATCTCGTTGTTGGTATTGAAGCGATAAAAAGTTAGGCGAGAACGGACGTCAAACGAAGAAGTTATGAATTTATAACAAAGTTTTTTTGTCTCGGCCTATTAAAAATAAATAATAAAAATAAAGTTAAAATTAGCTGACGGAGTCTAAACGAAAGTTGTAGAGCGTAGTCTCACCTTCGCGTGGATATAAAGAACGTCGAAAACGGAGTTCGTATGAAGAATATATGAATTTCCGAAGTTTATTAAATAATTTGTATTTAAATTTAATTGGAAAATCCGGCATTATCCGAAGAGGAGTCATCGGACTCATCCGAAGTACGCCCCGCGTACTCGTGTACGCCCCGCGTACACCGAGGAATGTCGACACTCGCACTCGAGCACTTCGGATACGTAAGCAGTGACGATTTCGGAGCAGTACGCCCCGCGTACTCCGAGGCTCCAGCCTCCTATAAATAGGATCCGAAGGCAGCCAACTCATTTGCTATTTTTCTCTCTTCTCTCTCCCGTTTTGCATCGATTTGTGTGCCAGAAGTACCCCAAAGCCCCGGTAATATTCTCGAGCCCCGAAGCAAGTCCCAAGATCCCGAAGATCCCGAGAAGTGCGATTCCCGAGCCGAAGCTCTGCCCGAGAGAAGTTCGATTTTTGTGAAGATCTTCCAGATCTGCTGAGGATTACTACTTCTGTAAGCCGTAGTGCTGTCCGCTCATCTTCTGATCAAGTGAGTGTATACTACCTTTCATAAACACGATAATAATACAAGTATGGTTTGAGTGTATTAAGTATATTGTTGTTTATATGTGTGAATGTGTATTCACTTTCTTCTATCTTATAGATCTGATTATTTCTCTATGAAATACGTGTTATGTGTGTGTGTGCCTCATCTGTTATGTGGATTATGTATTGATTAAAGCATGCTATACAGGTTTTTAAACTATGTATAAAAATATATATTTTTATCTACTAATATGTTGGGTAGAACATGGGTAGATAGTTGGTGTGTAATAAACATATGAGAGGCCTCGTTATCGTTTGATTTAGTCATCTAGCGGAGTTTAGATGACGACCACAGACTTTTGTAGATAGTCTTGTGGAAACATTAGCAGGTTTGCCACCTGTAGGTGTTAATGAACTTGGGTGTTCATTCGCTGTACTCCATCCCCCTCATGGTTGCCTTATTTGACTTATATTGCTGAGGAACCCCCGAAGCATGTGTTGTCGCCCCGATGAAATATTCTTAGACTAGGTCCCTTATGTTAGTTGTCTTAGGGACATTAAGTGAGAATAACGGGAATGGGTAATTGGGTTATTGTTGGTTGGTGGAAATTAAATATAATTATTTATTATGGGTTGAAAACCCTATATGCTCACCAGGCTCCCAAGCCTGACCCACTCAGTTTTATTTGTATTACAAGAAGTGGCGCGAGGGCATAAGATGGATGAACCATCAAGTTGTTTTGTTTACAAGTCTATATATGTATATATTTGTTGAATGACTTGTAATGTTATCGTTTATGCTTATTGGTCTGTATCGGAACATAACACCCCGAGTTTTGATTATATAATGAAAATACATTTCTTTTATGAAATGCTTTGGTAAACATTGTTTTATCATGTTTTGTTTTTGGGAACAAATTCCGCAACTCTTTCAAATCAAAAGGATTTACTCTGAAATTATTTAAAAGCATAAATGAAAAATCGGTCTTTTCTGGCCGAGATTTTGGGGATGTCACATGCACCATCTTGATTCCTTTGTTGTGCCATACTGATCCATGTGTGATTAGAAGATGATCATGCTCAATGAATACACCATGTTATGCCACCATGATAAATGTTGGGCCATTAGTGATCATGATGATCCACTTGTGCATTCTCCACTATGGTTAAGGTGGTCCATCATATGTGTTGATGATGCTTACAGAGTGTATGACATGGAAGAATGTTCTAAAGGATGCTGCATGGAGGAATATGATTGGTTGTCACCATTCATGGGACTATAGGCCAATAGGCTGGGTCCATAATCTGCCTACCCCACTCACCTATTCTTCTGAAGTACCCTTCGATGTCTTAATACAACTTACATACATATACACACACAAGGAGTCTACACACAATCCACCCTCACCTTCCCAAAAGGGTGATGCTAGTATTGAAAAACGTTCTTTGGATCCCCTTATAATATACTCATGAGTCAAATTGCATCCTTTTCCTTCAACACATGCACGCTCTATGGCTTTCGTCGTAGATCCTAAGCTTTCTAAATTAGGGATGGTCCCTCCAACTTCGGATGTCACAATTGAAACGATACCCTCCACGAGTAAATGAAATTTGGGTGCTACCAACTCATATTAGAATGATTTACTTGACAGGTCTAAGTTTCGACATACTAATCTTACTCGTGATCAAATTGAATACACCGTTATTTGGATGCGACTCTGAGCTGCTGATACCTTTTTGCATGATCACAAGTTCCACAAGATGTTGATGTTGATGCATTTCTTTTCTATGCCATAAATGAGTTCAAAAAACATACTATCCGAACTCCCGATGATGTTCCCAATCAATTGGATGATCCATCCGCTAATGTTGTTGAGAAGACTTTGAGTGTATAAGTGTCTGAACAAATTCTTAATTCGGATGAGCCTCCTATAACCAATAAAGAAGCTACATGAGATGTTCTCGATCGCACTCTTATTTTAGATGATCCCCCTCATGATAATGTTAAATTGTGTGAAAATTATGTTTGAAGAAGGTGATATCAAAATCACTAGTGTGCTTCCTTCCAATTCTAAATGTCAGCTCCTACAACCCTCATCCTACAATCCGGAAGCTAAATTTGAATTCCAATTGTCTTCCTACAACATAGAACTTGATGGTGGTGGAGAAGATAATCAAGAGAAATTACCTCTAGATGGTGGTGTTTTAGAGCTAACCATGACGATGGTGGAAATGAAAGTAATAAGAAAAGAAGCAAGTAAAGTGAAGGATCCACTTCAGATACTAGATCATTGGAAGAGAACATAGCAGATCCCTTAACTTTTCTCGAAATACGTGACAAGATTGACCATGTTGATGCCAATGTTGATACAGTGAATACTCAGGTTTGTGCTCTCAATTCAAAACAAGATTTATTCCCTAAATCCATTTCCTAAGTCAAGGCAGCCACCCCTTTGATTCTAGAATGAGAACAACAATTTGATCAACTTATCTCTCTTCGTCTCAATTACACTCTCAAGGAGTCCAACCGAAGATATTCTAAAAATTTAGATACTCACATTGAGACCATGGAGAAAATGCTAAAGGTCCATGATTACTTGGTGTCTGAAACAAATGAGATCATCAAGAAAACCCATGTTTATCATCAAAAGTAGACCCAACGTCTAGAGAAAGAGATCTGATTCAAAGATGGCATGAACCTTATAACATAAGAAGTCCCCATCAGAGTAATTTGGTCTACTCAACACTTTATGTACATTCAAAACTACAAGTTTGATGAAGTCCTATCCATCTTTGAAGAAACCCTCAATATTGTCACATCCCCGACCGAGGCTACGAAACACGTCGGGCTGTGCGACTAAGTTCATGGATCAAATGTAAACTGAATATATAGCACATGTACAACAATAAACAATATAACATTCGTGTTCCATCTTGACATTTGAATACAAGGTTTATACAAATAATAATAATAATAATAATAATAATAATAATAATAATAATAATAATAATAATAATAATAATAAAAATATAATAATAATAATAATAATAATAATAATAATAATAATAATAATAATAATAATAATAATAATAATAATAATAATAATAATAATAATACATGAATTGCCTTAACTGATAAACATATAACACAATAGCAAGTAAATGTTGGATTAATGTCTAAGTCCATAACTATATTTGGTATGTACTTGACCCGACTCCGCATGGTCCATTTGGGTTGCACTTCACCGACACAATTTATATGGATAGTCTTTTGATAATAGTATATTTATGATTTATATTAATATATTATAAGTTCTAATATATTAATATGGAATCATATATATATATATATATATATATATATATATATATATATATATATATGGAATGGGCCAAGTTCATTTAGGTTGGGCTAAGCTATCATGGATAGTCCATGGAGTTTTAACCCATGGATCCTATGAAATGAAAGGTCATGGGTATTAGGGTTTACATGGATGTAACCCTAATCCTCCATACTATATAAAGAGGCCTTTGGCACAAGAAATGGCACTAGTGTGTGAGGACATAAGAGTGGGCCAATTTTAGTGTGCATACATATTCTCTCAAGTTCTTCCAAGGTGTTTTGGTGATTTGTGATTCCACTTGAGGCTTCCACACTATTGGGGATAAGCTTTTAAAGCTTGAAGACATCAAGCTACATCAAAAGGTATGTCATCTAACTAGAACTTTGTAGTATAGGTGCTTTATAATATGCTAGTTAGGATGAAACCTTGGAATATTTAATATTTTCATGTATAATAGAGAAAACATAGATCCAATGTTTATAGGGTTGCATGTGCACCATAGGAGTGTTAGAATGCTCAAAACCCAATAATGGTATTAGAGCCTAAGCTTGTTTTCTTATATACTTGATGCAATTGCTGAAAAATCGAAGTTATCTTGCTGTCTGGATAGCGGACTCGTTGAGTTCACTCATGGACTCGACAAGTCCAAGGGAAAATGCAACCAACTCATCGAGTTGGACCCCCTGACAACATATCTTTGAGTTTTGGTGTTGGAATTGGTCTAGAATCATTATCTTAAACTGTTTTGGACTTATAAAAACTATTGTTTGATATGGTAATGATTATGGTAAACCAATTTCAGAGTTGTTATCAAAAATTTCAAGTTTGATATGGTTATTTTTATGATTCTTGAAATTGTTGATATGCATGTTCTTGAACTTATGAGCTTAGATGATCATAGGAATTATTTGTAACCTTCTTGGCAGTTTAATTCTTGATCATTATGTGTTTTAATGGAGTCCATAACTTGTCCTCAAGTTATGGATAACCAAAAGTCACAAGTCATTAAATCCATTAAAAGAACACAATGGTTACATAAAATGAAAAGTCACTCATTTTAATAAGCCATTAACTCATAAGTTATGAGAAATGAAAAGTTTTGAAAGTTTACAAAACTTGCCCTCAAGTTTTGGAACACGTAAAGTCATAATTAAAACTTTAGTTCCAATCCCTAGAATTTTAAAAGTTAAAATTCAACCCTTATACTTTATAATATTATAAGTTTAATAATATTTATATATGTATAAGAACAAAAGTCGTCTTACCGTTAGTAGGCCTCATTCACGAAGCCGACCTATAAGGGGGGTATAAGGTTACTGCCTATAAAATGGCAGTTTAATGGGTGTCCACTCTCACCCACCGCTTCCTTGACCGGTGGAGGGTGGTTAGCCGAACGGGTAGGACAAGGACTATAATTCTCCTTTCATTAAAAGTATTAATGATAAATACTAAGTAAATAAACATTTATAAATTCCTAATCTTAGTTACATATGAAAATGTGAATAAGGTGCTAATCCATGAAATTACACTTTGCACTTTGTTTAAGCCGTTAGTGGAGCGTGTGTGGTTAAGCGGCACACTAACGTAGATTTAACAAGGTAGGCAAAGGGTAACTTAATATTTATCATAGTATCGGTGGAGCGTGTGTTGTTAACCGACACATCGATTGAGGGGTAAATATTAAGGGTACCAAGTATATTTGCATGGTTACTTCACACCTTGTTTTGTGATCCTCGGCATCCCAGTCACCAAAACTGAAGGGCACACTCGAGATTGAAACATGCCATTGAAAAGTTCAATGAATCTCAAAAGAATCTAGGAGTTTCAAAACCAATTAAAACTTAATAATACATTTCGTTTATCTTGGTGGAAATTGGTGAATCGTCATTCAGCTACCTTCAAATATTTTATAGCTTGGATTACGACATCCCTCTTCCAAGTTATAAAATAGTTTGTTGGGTCCTAGCCTTAATATTTCATATTGGGTGTTATATTAAGGACTTAAATCAAATTTACTTGAATTTCTCCCATTTTTGATGTCTGGTTTAGACAAAATTGATCTTCCCAAATCAAGCTTTCCTAATGAATATGACTTCCCGAGTTTGGCTCATGGAAGTGATACTTCTCTTCCACCACATCCTCCAATAATTCTCCCTGACCCACAAGTTTAAGGACTTGAAAATTTCAAGATCACTCAATCCCTACTCACAATAAAACATAAAATTGGAAGTCCTGTGTGCACTCATGTCTTAGGACTGAAGTCACACACTGACAGGTTGAGAATGTTGGGTGTCGTTGTCCCAAGGAAGTTGGCTATTGACTAGGTCTTTCAGTCACTTCCTGAGTCGTATAGAAAGACTACTATGTGACAGATCACGACATGACCCTAACGGATCTTTCTTATTTTCTTATTGCTACTAAATCAGAAATGATTTGGTGTAATAGTCAAGCAAATATTGATGGAAGGTCTATTTCTCAAACTTCCATGGACATGGACAATGGTGACATTGGAAGTTCAGAAAAACTTTCTCTTCCCAATGGAAACGGATCAACCTTGGTCAACCGGAAGGTAAAGAGAAAGTCTAAGTCTGGAATAGCCTATGTACCATTCCCAAAGAGTCTATATGTTCTCAGTGTGAAGAAAAGGGGCATTGGAAGTGAAGCTGCCCAAGCTACCTGAAAGAAAGAAGAATCAAAAGTTTGACTTTGCTTCTGGTAAGTCCACTATCTAACTCTTTTAAGTTCCCAGTTGATGATTCTTAATACAAAATGTGACTCGGTTGCATTTTGATATTTAGCAGGATCAAGCAAAGGGAAGGAAACTTAAAGAAAGAGTATGTTGAATTTGATCGTGAAGATGGATTTCTTTCGCTTTGGTTGAAGATTGAATTCTTGAGCTACTTCTTAGGAGTTATGATAGATTTCTAGGAAACATGTAATAACATTGTTTTCATTTCAAGTTGCATTGTAAGGAAAAGTTTTTTCCGCATTTTAAAATAAATAAAAGTTTGTTTTACTTTATTTTTATCTCCTTACAATGGCATTCATGAAAACTTGATGTTTGTATGTTTATAGCAATATTGGAAATATGAATTTGATTCTATCATTTGTGGTAGTGTCTAAATCTACCAAATAAGTAAAGATTCTCATCACCCAAGTTTCAATTGGACCGAAACTTGGAATCATACAAGGTGTTTAGTGTGATGTATGAGAATTTTCAACTTTGGAAAATTAAGACTAGTTCCGTTTTCACATGTATATGTGACTCAAGAGAAGGACTAAGGGATCAAGTAAACATTCTTCTGCACTAGCCAAAGTTCACCATAAAATATGGATAAGACTATTCGTCATGATTTACTAAGGTTTAGTAAATATGATTATAATTACAAGCTTAAGTAGAATTCTGATATATTGGAAAAGTTTCAATGTATGATAGAACGAATAAGAAGAATCAAATTAGGAAGAAGGATAAAAGTTTCTCAAATCTGAAAAGATGGGAGAGTAATCTAGTATCATGTTTTAAGATCATCTTAATGATTTTGAGACCTTATCACAATTCATCCTCTAAGTGCATTCTGATAGTTAAGAAGAGGAGTTATGAATTGTTGAAGTGGTTAAATCAAGAAGATGATTCATAAATCATTCCAAAAACACTTCTTAGAGGAGTAAATTACACGAATGGTCCTTATGGTTTGAGATAATTTACGTGTTTGATCCCTAACTTATTTTTTTAACTCGGAAGCTCCCTATTGTTTGTTTTTGTTACGCGTTTGGTCCCTACTGTTTATTTTTGTTACGCGTTTGGTCCCTGTCTTACCGAAAAATACTATTATTTAAATAGGAAAAAATGGTGTGTTAGATAAGGAAACGTGAGGGAGATGAGATTGGATGTGTGTTTATTTAAATAGATTAAAAAATTAAGGGCAAAATAGCTTTTTTAGGTAAGACAGGGACCAAACGAGTAACAAACACAAACAGTAGGGACCTTACGAGTTAAAAAAATAAGTTAGGGAGTAAACGCGCAAATTACCCTAAACTATAGGGACCATTCATGTAATTTACTCCTTCTTAGATTTATACTCTAAGATTGTAACTTGAGTGACATGTCTTAAAGAAGGTTTAAAATACTTGTCAAATGTCTACTCTAGCTTGTACATTTGAAATTGGTAAGTTGTGATGTTTTGGATAAAACAAATACCAACTAAGACTAATTGTGTTAAGTGTCTGTCTTGATTAGAATCCACACTATCTCTTGAATATCTGGCAAGAAAGTCTTATAGGTCAAGGAGACAGTGGGGGTCTAAAAGATCCTTAAGGGTTCTCAAGAAGTAATCAAGAATAAAACATGTATTTCATCACTAGCACACAACTAGAGGTTTATAACCTATCGTGTTGACATTTCTGTGCCCATTCCAGTTAAGTTGGCTATAAATTTGAGCTCTACATGTTCTCAATTGCTTGCATAGCTACTTGGAAGCAATGGCAGGCCCTTGAGCTGCCAGGTGGCAAGAAGTTAAGATTGCACAAGTTCAATCCATATGAGTTAGGATTTGTTACTAACCTAGTCTTGTGATTATGGTTTGACAAATTCATGGAGATAAGAACACATACACCATAAATTCTAAGTGTCATAAGGTTTCTCTCCGATTCATGAAAATGATTGTGAGGAAATTCTTTCACTAAATAGATTTTAAGTAGATAGCAATTGGGATATTTGCAGTTCTCAAAGTCGTTAGTGGAGCGTGCGTGGTTAACCGACACACTAACATTGACTTATGAGAAATGGCAAAAAGTCTAAACAATTGAGACTATGATTATAGCATCCCTTTTCATAGTTCTAAAATTGTTTAGACACACCTGTGAGCTATCTAAGATAAGGTGTATGTTTTTGATAAAGTCTTGTCAAAGCAATCTAGTATCAGAAATCTAAACTTTGATAAGAATGTCAATAAAGTATTGACTTCTAGAGGTCCAACTGTTTTCTGGATACATGTCAAAGCTAGTGGGAGCATAAGTGTTATGCTAATAATTATCATGTTATTGGGAGCATGATAATTATGTTAAGTATTGCAAGTTAGAAATGTTAATTATAGAAAACAAAAGTTTCAATTTGTGAGGTTGCAGGGGTTGGAAAAGTTGTTATGCTATAATTAAGGGAGAGGAAATTATATTTCATTTCAATTCTAAAAAGCTTAGATTGATTTAAAATCATTCTAAAGAGCTTATATTGAGGTTTTAATCACATTTAGTCAAGAATATATATATATATATATATATATATATATATGAATTTCATGTTGGATTGGTTCAACTTAAGAAAATTCTATATATTGCGTTCTCAAAATTCGATTATGATTATGGCATCCCTTTTCATAGTCAAATTTTGAGAATACGGCAAACAAAAATTATTATGGCAAAAGGCTGGTCTAGAACCATATCTTTATGTGAAACATCATGAATCGTGTCCCATTTATTTCGGGTACAAGATCGATTAGATGTGCTATAATATTTATCCTTTCTGAATTGTCCAAATGTCTTGGGGCATTAAGGGGAACAATGTCTAGAATTGGATATGACAAAAGTGATTAAGCAATTGTTGAGGACAATCTAAGGTTTACCAAATATTGGTTGATCAAGGATAGTTGGAAGTATAATGGTAATATTGGAAGGACCATATTGACATAGTCTGAAAAGAGGCAACTCTTGTTCATAAGTGGTAGTCAAAATGGGAATATAGAGTTGTCTTCATAGGTGGAAGCAATCTGTGTAAGGTTAAAGAAACTTAATGCAAGAAGCATGTTCAAAAGCAATTCGCTTTGAATTTGAGACATCGTTTCCATTGAATTGCTTTCCATTGGGATACTATGTAATTATTGTTACCAAGTCTTTGTGGCTTTGTGCATAATCATTACAAGAGGAACAGTGCATATAAGTTTAAAATCTAAACATATTTCGATAAATGATAGGAATTTGGAATTCTTACATTTAAGACAAGGATTTAGGAGTGTGAAAAGAGAATCATTAAAATTATGTTCAATTGATCTAGTTCACAATGAAAAGGATCATAGACAAACATAGAGTTCATACTTGGTGTATGGCAAAGCTATTGTTTAGAAAACATAGTGTACATTCTTGGAGCATGGGACACTGTGAAAACCCGAAATTTCCTATCCCGTACAGTCAAGCACTTCATTGAAAGTCAAACTTACTCCTACTAACTTTTAGCACAGTTTCGAGTTCGTTTGAGCATTATGAGCTTTATTTCATCTAAGGAATAAGTAAATGAGAGTGTCAGTTGAACTTGTAACCTGTCAAACAAGCCTTAAGCCCTCAAGAGAGGAATTTACGGCCAAGACCTTGGAGTTTATGGCCGTAAACTCAAGGTGGCCGTAAACCCCTTGATATATATATATATATATATATATATATATATATATATATATATATATATATATATATATGACACTTAGTCATTTTTACTTGATTTCTTCCATTCCAAGCCCAAGAAAACGGATTCTCTCTCTAGGATCTTGAGAGTTTTGCTTCCAATCTTCAATCTAGTAAGTAAACTTTCCATTTTCAACTTGATATCCTTCCATATCTAGTGAGTACACATGATTTCATCCATGAAATCTCTTCTTTTGGTTAGATCTTCAAGTGTTCTTCAAAACACCAAGAACACACACTAGTGTTCTTGGACCTTAAACACCCAAACAAGCTTCTATATTGTAAGTACTCTTGTCCTAGCTTGTTGTGTGCTTGAATGAACTTGTTTACACTTTAGAAACATCAAGAAATCCGGGTTGGAAGAGAGTTTATGGCCAAGGCATCACCCAAGGCCGTAAACTCCATATAAAGGTGCAATGTTGCCCTAATTTCCTCCCTAATGCTTAGAACTTAGACTAGAACTTATCACCATTGAACTAGGGGCCTTAAACTTCAAGTTTATGGAGTTTTCCATGGGTTTATGGCCGTAAACTCCAAAGGGAGTGGTCCTTGGGCCATGAACTCCATAGCAATGCTTTACACCCCTTTGATGCAACCCAATCGGCTTTAGGGTGTTTATACTTACTTAATTAGTGTTATGATCTGTTGAGTCTAGTTATGTTGCGTCATGGGCTTATGTTTTGTATCCGCATTGGGCCTGTCCATCCGTGATTTTCTAGTAGGGTTTTACTATAAATAATGCATGCATGTATGCATTAGAGACAGTCGTGATTATCATTTATTGTTTTGTAACCCTAAGCACCTCTACAGTCGAAGTTCTTAATCACGCTCTTCTGAGGTGTTGACTCTTAATCATACGACATATTTAAAGCCATTCTTGTGTTCTTAATTACGTTCTTGATTGTTTGCCTGCATATAATCTATCGATCCTAATAGAACTTAGTTCCAATAATTGGTATCAGAGCAGGAGACTGTGTGATCAATCCACATTCCTTCTATGTTAATAATTCCTTAGGGTTTCCGCTTTTATCAAATATAAAAGAAGTCTTCTTCCTATCGACGGGAACTCTTTTTGATAAAACCCTAATCTCAAGTTACATGTCTGATTCTAGCGGCTCACCATGTCTCTTGAAGATTCTCAAACAAATCCCATCAACATCTCTAACAACATTGGATCCACTACCAGAATTCCCATTCTTTACACTCAAGACTATGAAGTATGGGCGCACCACTTTGAAGATTATGTGGTCGAATATGAAGATAATGGTTATCTCATCTGGGAAGCCATCATGCGTGGGCCGTTCGTTCATTCTGGAATGAACATAATGGTTAAGACTTAAAAAGAATATAACAAGCTGGTGGCAGACGAAGACAAGATGCCACAGGATAAGAAGGATAAGTTGCTAAGTAATGTGAAGGCCATGAGAATGATCAGATTCGCCTTGCAATCTGACACTTTTCGGTTAGTTGGTTCATGCACGACAGCCAAAGAAATCTGGGATAGGTTGAAAGAACTTTACTCAACCAATGAAGATCTAGAACACTCCATTCAAACCTTGTT
The DNA here is from genome assembly GCF_002870075.4 of Lactuca sativa. NCBI lineage: Eukaryota > Viridiplantae > Streptophyta > Magnoliopsida > Asterales > Asteraceae > Lactuca > Lactuca sativa. Next base: position 221,097,124 of record NC_056627.2, read on the forward strand.
GCTCTCTGAATTTGGAGTTTTCGAACAGAAACCATAAGAAAAACTAATACAAACTTTCGATTGATTCAATCATCTCCTAAGTAAGATGATCAAGCATGGAATAGAAAGAAAGTTGATCGAGCAGAAGGTAAACTTCATGAACGGTCTGAGACCAGAATGGATGGTTGTGGTTTCAACAGTAAAAGCTCATGAACAGTTTAAATCTTATTCACTAGCGAAACTTGTGGGAATACTTAAGTCCCTTGAAAGTGTGGTAACCAAGGAGGTGAAAGTTGTTTCAGGTGTGGGATCATTGACCCTTGTCTCAAAAGGAAAGAATATTGCAGAAGAAGGAGAGGAGTCGGATATATGTGAGTGTGACCTTACAAACGAAGAATATGCCATGATGAGTTTGCAAAAAGAAAATTTCCTGTCAATAAGAACAAAAAACTGGTAGGGAAGTTACAGTTCTGAGAAGGTGAAAGATGAAACAAAAATTACTTCTCAAAAGGATGATGACAAGAAGGAGAGAAAGCTTACAGGAGACTCTGGGTTCGACTGCAATTACTATCACTGCAAGAACCACTTTGCCAAAGATTGCATGCTGAGGAAAATGGTTGAGAAAAGAGATGGTGAAGACGATGAGGCGTACTACATGCGAAAGTTGGAAAAGATCACGAAAAAGAAAACTTCTAACAGTTCTATGAATGCCTTGATTGTGCAGGAAAATGCAAAAGAAGGTGAGTTCAGTGGCGTTGAAGTTTGGTCAACCAATTCTGAAGATGAAGAGGTGAGAAAGCCCACTCATGGAAAAGATTATGTGGCAAAGGATGCTAGTTCGACAGCAAGATGTTTGATGGTCACAGCTGGTGGATCAACCGAAAGTCCAAATAAGGAGCCGAACCTAACTGAGGATAAATGCTTTGCAGCCAAGCCCGTGAGCGAAAAGATCAACGACTGTGATCGGCTGATCAAAAAGGTACACTCCATCCTTGAATCACTTAAAGTTCCAATAACAAATTATGAAGAAGAATTAAAATTTAAATTTTCTAACTTAAGTGGTAGTCTCATTCAAACTCGCTTAGCGAATTCTAACCTAACTGACCAACTCAACAGGGTGTCTTCAAAAAGTGAGGAGAGAACGCGGAGTTATCTAGGGCTAGGGATGAAAGTATTTATTTGAAACGAGACAATTTAAATTTTTTGAAACAAAGGAATGTTTTTTGTTTAATTGCTAAGCGCTTATATACTAATATTGCTCAATTACGTTTAAGTTGTAAAATAGGGAAAAAGATTCATAAGATGATCTTACCCTTCGTTGAATTTAAGGAGGATGAGGTCATTGCTGAGTGTGAATCAATAGTGTCCTCAGAAGAGACATCTAACGCTTACAAAATTGGACTGGATAAGATAGAGACCTTCATTGACTCTAAGGAACATAAATGTATGCTCAAAAATCTTTTAGATGAAAATGATAGGTTAAAAATTAAGTCTGAAACCATTCAACATTTGACTCATCCAACGCTAAATTAATTTCAGAAAATAAAATGAACATAGAAAATACATCTGAATTTGATGAAGAAAGTGAGATAAGCGAAATCTCAGTTGAAGACGTGGTTGATTGCTCTGAGTTCATGAAGAGCGAAACCGAAAATGAGAAACCCCTCATTTCTAAAAATTCGGTGGAATACGCTCGCCTGTCAAAGGACAAGCCACAGAAACTCAAGGAGATAGCAATGGTTTATAATAAGGTTCAAACTGTGCTGAATCAAGTCTATGCTGTTACAGGAGTCACTACAAAACAAACAGCAGAGTTAAAAATCTTAGTTGACAAAGATAATGCTGAAGGATGCAACGATTACTTCTGGTCGGCCCCTATTGACAACGCAGACGAAACCATTGGCTTATCTGAGCAAACTTCATGGAGAGTTAAAGGAAGATATGTTGCTGAACCTATCAACAAACCCTCGAGTTTTCACAAACCAAACACAAGTGGAACAAAAGAAATCCCTGAAGAACCAATGAGAAAACCAAGCGTTCCAACTAAGACAACCGGAACTCAAAAGAAAAAGCCAAAATTGATTTTTAACATTCACAAATCTCAAAAGGAGCTAGCTGAACATAAACGCCAAAGAAATCAAAGATACAATAAAAATCTGAATGATCGAAAACGTTATTGGCAATCTCAAAATCCCAAGTACGTACCTCCTGAGAAAGAAACAATTGACAAAGGAAAGGAAAAGAAAATTTTAGTCCAAACTCCTACTATTCCAAAGCTCAGAACCGAATGTCTAGTTTCGGTCCAAACGTCAAGGCTAACAACCAATTGTCTATTTTCGGTTCCAACATCAGCACTCAGAACCGAAAGTCAAGTTTCGGTCAAAAGTCTAGTTTCGGTCCATCCAACTCCCAAAGAAAATTCAAATCAATAAAGGGCATCAAAGGAAAGGGAAAGCTTGATTCTGATTTTGATATCAATAATAAGAAAAAGTCGGCTAACCCTAGAATTCAAAAGAAAACACCAAAACCATCTAACAACACACCATTGAATACACTAAAATTTAAACAAGATAAAACCAAAACCAAGGTGTATACCATTAAAAGAAAAGTTCGATCCACTCTAATAAAAAGAACTTATTTGGTTGATGTTTCTACTGTAATTCCTTTTTCTGTGAAAAACTCACAAGGACCCAAGAGACTTTGGGTTCCTAAATCTTCTTGAATTTGCAGGTGATAAGTGACGAGCAGTTCGATGATGAATGGTACATAGACAGTGGCTGCTCTCGTCACATGAAAGGAAGGAAGGAAGAGCTGAGGGAGTTTCGGTCCCTAAAGGACGGTGGATGTGTGAAGTATGGCAATAACTCATATGGGACAATCAAAGGATATGGTATGATAACCAAGGAAGACTTCTCGATTCGAAAAGTAGCGTATGTGGAAGGATTGCAACATAACCTCATCAGCGTGTCACAATTAGTTGTTGGAACAGGTTTGAAGGTTTCGTTTGATGATGAGGGCTCTGAAATAATTGAGAAGGAATCCAAAAAGGTTATGTTGAAGTCTGAACGCAAGGGAGAGATGTATCCTTTGAATCTCAATCCAATTAGAGGAAAACCGGCAATATGCTTGTTATCAAAATCAAATACAGATGAAAACTGGTTGTGGCATCGATGCCTATCGCACCTGAACTTCAAAGACATTAATAAGTTGGTACTTGGTGACCACGTTCGAGGCCTTCCACTTCTCAAGTTTGACAAGGAATATCTGTGTGCAGCGTGTGAGATGGGCAAACAAAGCAGAAAGAGCCATCCTACACAAATCAACACAAAGATTGTTGAAGCTCTTGAACTTCTGCACATTGAATTGTGTGGACCTTCGGCTATCGAAAGCTTCGGTGGTAGTAAGTTCATTCTTGTCATTGTAGATGATTTTTCACGCTTCACCTGGGTTTTCTTTCTTAAATAGAAATCAGATGCGACACCCAAGTTGAAGATATTCATCAAGCATGTGGAAGTATAGCTGAGGAAACTGGTGAGAAACATTAAAAGCGACAACGGGCTGGAATTCAAGAATAAAGAGTTTGAGGATTTTCTGGCTAAAAAGGGGATATCTCACAACTTCTCGGCCCCTTATACCCCACAACAGAATGGGATTGTTGAAAGAAGAAACCGTTCCCTATGTGAGGCAGCCAGAATCATGCTAAACTTCGCTTCTCTACCACTATACTTTTGGGCTGATGCAGTTGCAACCGCGTGCTACAATCAGAACAGATCCTTTCTCAAAAAAAGATTCTCAATCACTCCATATGAGATTATGATCAATCGAAAGCCCAATGTTAAATTTTTCCACGTGTTCGGTTCAAGGTGTTTCATCTTTAATTCAAAAGAGAACCACAATAAGTTTGACATCAAAGCTGATGAGGGAATTTTTCTTGGGTATTCGCTCACTTCAAAGGCATACAGAGTTTTGAACAAACCCTCCAAACGAATTGAAGAAACATATTATGTAACCTTTGATGATAATTACATGAAGAAAGTTCAAAGGAGCGCAAGTGCCATAAGGGAAATATTTCCTCAATCAGGACAAGTCTCGGTTCCAATATCCATTTTGTTTGAAGAATACATTCAACTATTTGATGAACCAGAGAAAGCAGCACACTCAGAAGCGAAAGCAGCAGCTAACAAAATCGACAATCTCAAAAAGATCATAGATGAAGCTGCCAAAGAAATGGAAAGTGAACCTCCTAAAGCGACATGTGGTCAACTCTCCAATGACTCTCCAAACAACGGCTCAATGTTTAAGGGGGAGAATCCTATACCATCCCCAACTCATAAAGGTCCAAGAGAGGGGGAGCATACAATTCCAAACCCACCCAATAATAGTCCAATCGAGGGGGAGAATCCAACTTCTACAGAGGATGAAAACTCTAATCCTGACATAGGTTTTACTTCGCCGGTCGAGGGGGAGAAAGAGAATACAACTGACAAAGATGAACAATAAGAACTTGAAGAGGAAGTAAATGCAGAGTTGGATCCAGCTTGAGACCCAAATTATCCTCCTTTAGTAAAATGGACCAAGGATCATCCCAAAACACAAATCATTGGTGAATCATCTAAGAAAGTTCTCACTCGATCTCAATTGAAAGCGAAACAAACTACATTATTCTCTAAAGTTGAATTATGTATGTTTAATTCGTTTGTCTCCAAAGTCGAACCAAAAACAGTTAATGTTGCACTTGATCATTCAGATTGGGTACAAGCAATGCAAGATGAGCTTCATGAGTTCGAACGCAATCGAGTTTGGAGACTGATTCCCACACCAAAGGATGCTTCAGTGGTTGGCTTGAAGTGGGTCTTTAGGAATAAATTGGACAAAGAGGGGAACGTCATTAGAAACAAGGATCGGTTGGTAGTAAAAGGATATTGTCAAGAGGAAGGGATAGACTATGAGGAAACCTTTGCTCCAGTAGCAAGGTTGGAATAAGTTAGAATCTTTCTGGCATATGCTACTCATAAAAACTTCAAAGTTTTCCAAATGGATGTAAAATGCGCTTTCTTGAATGGAGATCTAGAAGAAACAGTGTATGTTGAGCAACCTCCCGGGTTCGTGAATGAGAAATTCCCTGATCATTGCTATGTGCTGGATAAAGCTGTATATGGTTTAAAGCAAGCACCGAGGGCCTGGTATGAAACTTTAACTCGCTTTTTGAAAATGTCGAAATTTAAACAAGGTTCAGTTGACCCAACTTTCTTTCGAAAGAAAGAAGGCGAACATCTAATGATAGTTCAGATTTATGTTGATGAGATCATCTTCGGCTCCACGAATCCTAGCTTAACGGCTGAATTCAGGAAGTTGATGGAGACTAAATTTGAAATGAGCACAATGGGTCCGATTAATTTTTTCCTTGGTTTGAATATTAGACAGGGACCAGAAGGTATATTTATCAACCAGGAGGCCTACACAAAGAACTTGCTGGAAAATTTTGGTATGACGGGAGATTCGAAAGGGAAGGTTCCTATGGTATTTGGCACTAAGTTAACACCTTCTCTGGAAAAACCTGCTGTTGACATAACACTATATCGACAAATGATAGGGTCCCTTATGTATCTAACAGCTAGTAGACCGGACATTATGTTTTCTGTTTGTTATTGTGCCAGGTTTCAAGCTAATCCAAGAGAACCTCACATGGTGGTGGTGAAAAATATTTTCCGTTACCTGAAGCGAACCTCATCTCTCGGTCTCTGGTATCTTGCTAGATCTGGATCCTTTAATCAAGCTTTTCTGATGCTGATCTTGGAGGATGTGGTCTGGACCGAAAGAGCACAACTGGTGGATGCCAATTCCTTGACGATAAACTTGTTAGCTGGCAGTCCAAGAAGCAAACATGTGTGTCACTTTCAACAGCCGAAGTTGAGTATATAGCTGCAGCATCCTGTACTTCCCAAGTAATATGGATACAAAGTCAACAAAGAGATTATGGGCTGAGTATGAAGAAGATTCCTCTCTATTGTGACTCAGAAAGTGCAATAAGAATTTGTCACAATCCAGTGCAACACTCAAAGACTAAGCATATTGCACTTAGATATCATTTCATCAAGGACCATGTAGAAGATGGAAACGTGGAAGTACATTTCGTTCGGTCCTCTGATCAACTGGCTGACATATTCACTAAAGCCTTACCTGAAGCAAGCTTCAATAAAATTTTACATGGCCCGGGAATGATGGAATCAGAGTCGGTACCAAATCCTCAAATCTCTCGGTAAAAATTAGACAAGCGAAATAGAGTGAACGCTCGGTCTAATTCGGTTCTGGATTTTTCGGGAACCGAAATGAACCGAACGCTCTGTCTATTTCGGATCCATAATTTTCGGGAACCAAAATGAACCGACACTCGGTCTATTTCGGCTCTGGAATTTTTTTTGGAACTGAAATGAACCGAATGCTTGGCTTATTTCATTTCATTCTTTTAAGATAAGGTTTCGGTTGTACATTTTGCTTATTCTTTTAACTATATTTTTATTTATTTTTGGTGTTTTGTGCTACTTTATTTATGTCTTTCTGTTTTTCTTACTTTTCAGAAAACTTCAAAAAAATAAAAATATTTTCTTTTTCTGTTTTTATTATTTTTCAGAAAACTTCAAAAATCCAAAATTATTTTCTTTTTCTGTTTTTTTATTTTTCAGAAAATCTCAAAACTACAAAATAATTTTGTTTGTTTATTTTGTTTGTGTGGTGTGTTTGTTTGCTTGTTCTTTTAATTAGGTCACAAGTATACTAGTGCAACAAAATTTGGAGCTAAGGCAGGTACGATTATTTTCATTTGAACTAGTTAAGGGTCCCTAGAAGCATGTTGCTGCATGTTGACCAAAGCCTCTGCGACTAAGATCAAAGCCATAATGATTCGATCTATACCTTTCATTTCTTCCCAATCAGGACATTAAAATCAACTCAAGTCCGGAGCTACCTTACTCTTCTCAAATGAGTTAAGAGTTTTCTGCTTTGTCATGATAATATAGCAGAGGTACTTTCGGTTCTTTACCCTCCTCCTTACATTCTCCATTATCTTTCGGTTCACCATTGTAACCCTCGAGACTCTCGGTCTTTACCACTGAGGTTTATGGTTGCACAAAATTTGTGTTTGTGATCTTAGATACGTACACCACGTGCTAAGTGAAACCCAAAAACCAACACCTACAAAGAATTGACGGTGAATCATTATATTCAAGATCTTACTTGTTATTTAATGAAATCTCTTTTTATTTTTGAGTGGTCTTTTATGAAATTGTCTAACACCAAGGCTTTTCTTCCAAAAAAGATCCAATTTATTTTTGTTTTTGAGATTTCTATCACATCTTAAGTCACTATAAATTATATCCAACCTACTTGTTTAATAGACCACAATGGTCTCACAAGTACTTCTTCCAACGTTCGGTCTTATGTTAAGAATCGACGTTCAGTTGAAGATAAGCTACCCTTAGTCTATAATTTAAAAGAAGCCTTTCAATAGTTCTCTACAAACAGTTGATCGTATCTTCTCGGGAAACCACACAAGCACTTTAAGTCTCTCTTGACTTTGAAGGAAGCGATTTTTGCCCGAAATCATCTGCTTTATGTCTTCTAATAGACATCACTCACATCTTATACACATTTTGCTTTATTTCATTATCTTTTGTCACCCTATTGCACGGAAATTTTGTTATTTTCTAACATTCTGGTTACTATTGGTTCGATTGTTGTTTATCTTATGGAGCAACAGAGGTTATCCTAAATTTTGGAGCGACGTTGAATTTCAAACGACGAATTAAGGATAAGCTTTTGGGTGCGTGAATTTGAACGGTCCCTAAACCCACGCGTGATGACGTATACCTGGGAGATACCACCCTGTCACTTCGCACTTTTCAGGCAACGTTTCAGCGATCTCATCAATATCATGATGATTATTTCTCTCCCCTGGCAACGGTATATAAAGGGTTTCTAATTCTATTTGTCTCTTTTACCTGCAACAAACTCTCTCTATATACACGGCGATTTGCAACTGTTCATCTTCATCCTTCACTCAACAATGGAGACTTCATCATCGGCTCACGATCAAACTGCTTCATCTACATTGATCTCGATCAAGCCAAACCAAAACATGATCATCGAAATCAACCCTTTTCTATACGACTCGTACATGCTGCAAGTGGTCGAGTTTTTGAAGTATTCACCTCTAGTTCTAGCCCTAACACAGGTTGAATCCGTCCTAATGTCGCTCCTATCGCAAGTCTACACTACCGCCTCGTATGATAAGAACAAGGAGAGGATCTACTTCCAAATCTTATTTCACAAGGCTTCGATTTCTAAAGGGAGATTATGTTCCCTCTTTCAACTTGCTGTGGATTCATCTGTGATCTCACCGGACTTCATCATCACTACTCAACTGTTCTCGATGCTTTACAAGATGGGCTACACCGATGTACTTACCACTGTTACGAAGGTCAAAAAGTCATGTTTGCCGCCCAAGTGGAATAGATTGCTTACTCTTCTCATCAAGAGTTTGGCAGAACGGAGTGGTGGGTCTGATGGTACCAGCAAGGGTTTTCTGACCCTTCTATATGGCCTTTATAATGGTATCAATCTCGACTATGGGTCGATTATCTGCTCACAGATGGTGCAAAGCCTCAACACTTCAACGAGGCACTCAGAAGTTTCGTGTGGTAGATTCTGGACTCTCATAACACGGAGGGCAATTGATACTCTGCAGGTTCCGGTTATGAAGGATGCCTTAGTAGCTTCTGTGGCTACGTTTCACACCAAGAAAATTATTATTTCTGATCCGAAAAAGTTCCCTCACAATGGCTCTATTCCTGAGACCATGTACAGGTGTGTTTCAGCTGAGAGTAAGCTCATTGTTGAATATTGCAAGATTCCTCCCAAGGCACCGAGAGTCTTATCTCCTGATCAGCAGGCTGCCTTGGATGCTGTCGATAAGCCTAGAAACCGAGGAAAAAGGGCTACTACCAAGAAAGGGACAGGCGAGGATGATAAGTCAAATTCGAAGAAGCGAAAGTCTGAGAAAGGGGATTCTTCTAAGTCAAAGAAGATAAAGAAGATGGCGAAAAAGTCCAAGAGTCCCTCTCCTTCCCGTTCAGAAAACGATGAGGAGGATGCAGAAGAGGAAGTTCACCATGTATCACTGAGAGGCAATACTCCTCCCCGATCCCCCTCTCCAACCGAACCTCCTCATGACAAACTTCCAACACCACCTCCATCACCGAAACAAACAGTTTCTATTTCGGTTGCTCCTATTCCCCCACCTATTACATCTCAAACAACAACTTCTGTTCCACTACCGCCTCCAGTTTCTACTATTCCCATTTCTACAACACCAATCCCTACTCCCATTATTTCCCAATCAACTTCCACAACTATCCCACAACCAACAGTAGGAGTCAACATATCTGATACGTGGGCGATTACTGAGACAGAACCTCCAGTTACTTCTAAACCACTTTCACCCTCACCTTCAACCAATTCTGGTGCCACTCTCGGTGGTGCTAATGATTAGTTTGATTCAATCTTCTACAGTCCCTATCGGCTTCCTACAGATGATGATGATGAAGCTCCAGTCACACGCAAACACTTGAAAAGCATTGACGAGAAACTCGACAACCTGCTTCATGCCAACAAGTCCTACAGTGATGTTGTACTCAAAGCTTTCCTGGATACTGTCCTTGAGCAATACACCGAGTCTATTGAAAAATCTACCAATGTTGTTAATGAGTCTACTTCTTCTTGTAAGAAGGCCACTACTACCATTGCAGAAATCGTTCAAAGTATTAAGATTTTTATTGAGTCACTCAAAAGGCATGTTGATTCCAATGTAGCCAAGGTGAATGCCTCTGTGGATTCCTTATCCAAGTCTATTCAAGAGGAGCATACAAAGTTTGAGGCTGTTTGTTCTTCAATACTAGCAGAGAACACCTCACTTATCAATTTTGTGACTTCTCGGCTTGACTCTTTTCATGTTGATTTAGCTAAGGAGAGTGCTCTAAAGGAAGAACTTGCATGCCAAGCCTCCACTATTGAAGTTTAGAAGGTACAGCTAGCTTAAGCAGAAAAGGAGATTTCTTTATTAAAGACGGAGAGAGCTGTCTTTCGAAGCTGTGCTGGGGATGTCAAGGATATGCTGACCAGTCTCCTTGGTGCTCATGATCCTATCCTCACTTTGACTATCAGGAATCATTTTACTTTAAAACTTCTTCCTGTCCTTGCATTTTTACACGAGATGAAGGGTGTTTCAGAGAGGTTCATATTTCCATAACAAGGGGGAGAGGATGCTCAACCGAAAGTTACTGTGAAGACTGAAGTTGGAGTTACAACCGAACCGAAGGATAATTTAGCTTTGGGTTCTGGTGTCAAAGAAAGGAAAAAGCGTCTTATTGGAGAAGATGATGAGGATGACGAAGATCAAGAAACTATTTTTGAGATCCTGAACCAAAAGAAAAAGAATGAGGAGACAGATGAAACTCTTTGGACTGCTAAGGAGGCTGAGGAAAGGGAAATGGGGAACAAGGAAGAAGAAGAAGCCTTAAACTGCAAGAAGGCCCTGTTTCCCCTCTGGACTAGAGAAACACTTATCAATGAGGCTATAGAATTTCCAAGCGTTTACTGGCTGGAACCTGTCGCTTCTTTTGATTGTGACAATTCTAAGGATTCACAGTTATATATGTCGATAACACGAAAGGTGTTCACGTTTCATTGCTTTTATTCGACTGTTGAAGTTCCTTTTCCCTCATCCAAAAGTTGATCGAGAGCTTATCGACTTTTATCTGCAGTATGGTCAACCGCAGTACTTGACATGGAGCGCACAAAAGATAGTTACTATCAAGGTACTGAAACCTACATCTGCTGGGAAATTTGCAAATGTTAATTTCAAAATCACATGAGGATCAGCAAACTTGGTGTCGATTATTTCCCTGGCAGATCTTCCAAATCTAAATCCTCATGACTGGATTCTGTTGTTTAACATTCTGCTCACCAATCCAAAAGAATATGAGCCGATACTGGATAATTTGAAGAGGATGTTGGCCTCTTACATCCATGAGGTTGCTGCTATGGATTGGGAGATAGCGAAAGTGATGAACAAGAAACCGACTGTCAAGCCTACACCGAAACCAAGTGATGTGAACAATATGAAGATGGGTCAAATCGATTCTACACATCTTACTGTGATGGTCACAAGAGGCGAAGGCAATCACTTTCTGTTTGCTCTCACTGATAAACATTTATTCTCAACTGACTGCTTGGATTACATTATCAATATTATCCATCGGTGCAAGCAGAACTCAGAAGCAGACAAGAAGAACTTCACGGACATGCTTCGGTGGTACATTACCTTTCGTCATCATCTGTTGGACATCATACAGAGGGTGTTCAAGACAATCAAGAAGTCTTCTGCAACTCAACTGAAGTGAGCTTTCGGCTCCATTGACGCAAAGGAGGGAGATTGTTGAGTCTAGTTATGTTGCGTCATGGGCTTATGTTTTGTATCCGGATTGGGCCTGTCCATCCGTGATTTTCTAGTAGGGTTTTGCGATAAATAATGCATGAATGTATGAATTAGAGACAGTCGTGATTATCATTTATTGTTTTGTAACCCTAAGCACCTCTACAGTCGGAGCTCTAAATCGAGCTCTTCTAAGGTGTTGACTCTTAATCATACGACATATTTAAAGCCATTCTTGTGATCTTAATTACGTTCTTGATTGTTTTCCTGCATAGAATCTATTGATCCTAATTGAACTTAGTTCCAACATAATCACTAATTAGATGTGTACATATGTCTTTATATGTTAATAGGATCATTGTGTGTGTTTAGGTCTTCACGTAACACCTAGTACCTAGTCCAACACTTCCATCCAATCCACTAACTACAGGTGAGTTCATACCCCTTAATCAACCTTTTAAATGTTTTTAAATGCTTTTATGGGGGGGGGGGGGGGAGGAATACAAGTTGAATCATACTAGTTATTATATCAATCACATGTGATTAATAACTAGCACTCAAATGGATTTCACTATACTTTTAGCTGTTTTTCCAAACAAACTACTTCAAAATGATTTCTCAAACGCTTTTACGGGTTAAACTCTTTATTAAACTTGTTTTCTATACTAAATCTTTCATTTAAATTCTGTTATAACTATGTTCAAACAAAGGATTTCTACTTTAAACTGTTTATATCAACAAACTGCTTTTAAATCATTTTATAAAATGACATCAAGTCATCGATTTTTATTATTAAACTCTTCAAATGTTTTACAAAACTTCTTTTCAAATTTTATATTGTCAAATGCATGCCTATATATGTATAGTTATGTAAGTAATGTTTAAAGGACTTAGGACTACTAACTCGCTTTAATTCCTTTTCCTTGTTTAGATGTGGCCTTAGGGTATCGGTTATTTGTCCGAATGTCATCTAAATATTAGTTACATATTATGTATACATATGTAGACATAAAAGTTCTATCAGCCAGTTCATTACCTTTGGGCAACAAAGGCATACTTTTGTTCATTCATATACATACATTACTAGTAAACTATAATAGGTATAGTTTAGAGGTATACTACTTAGTATTACTAGTATAATGTAACATACAAAGAGTCAGTTCATACATGAGTCAATACACACTATAAACAATACATACACTACACTATACAATTGAACATACTATAAAGAGAGACAAAGAGAACATACACTAGTACATACTATTCATACACACTATATACTATACTAAAGAATTCACTATGATGAGGATCAGGGAAGACATACACTACACTACACTACACTAGTACATACTACGGGACCGACTATCCTACACTTGGATACTAGCTACAGCAGGATCTGTTCATCTTCGGATGTTCTCGGTTGTACTATTTGGCGATTTACCGCGCCGTGTTTATCCTAGACAAATGGATACAATTTTAAGGAGTATACAATTTTCCTTATTACCTTTATTTTGTGACACGTTCACATAAACGATGTGGTAGAATATATTTTGATACGTTTTCAATGATTATATAATTTTCCTTATTACCTTTATTTTGTGACACATTCACATAAACGATGAGGTAGACTATAATTTGGTAATAATAGTTATACATGGGAAAAACTTTCATTTTTACAGAGGAGTAAACCTTCAAAACAATCGGGTCTTGGTAGATGACTACTTTTTATACTAGTAGGAAATATGAGATTTTCAAGGGTTTTCATACTTATACAAACTTTTCATCAAACATTTTACATGTCTTTTCTTTACAGTTTTACAAATCAATGACATTAAAATACTTATGAATTCACCAGCTTGAATTCTGATCTACGCTTTCAAAATAACTTGTATTCTCAGGTCACCAGTAGACAGGTACGATGACCAGGTTTTGAGAAGATGGAGCAGTCAAGACTCGTCTTTTATTTTGATTTCTTATTATGGTTTCTTATTTTATGAAAGAACACACATGTATTAAAATTTTACTATTAATGCAATGGATCATGTTGTTTCTTGTTTACTACTTTGCACTGTTGTGATACTTTACATGACGTCCTCCGCCCCAGAACGGTTTCCGCTGTTCTTGGTTTTGGGGTGTGACAGACACCTAGTGTTTTAATTCAAGTATAAAGTTGATAAAACCGAAACAATGAATAATGAGTAATCAGTATGGTGATAAATAGAAAGTGTTTTGTTATATTCATAGGTTTTGATACCATATTAGATTCATTTATTCTTGTGTTTCACTTTGGATGTTTTGACTTCCATAATAACTAGGTTATTCTTCCGAAATGACTAAGTTATTCAAACCATCCACAGTTGGTCATATTTTGGAAGTAGATATGAATCAATAATGTCATGGGTTGGCTTGTAGAGGTCCAAGTTGGTGGACAAAGTTGTGCTACAACACTCATGAGCGCTCATAAGTTTTGAATATTGGATTCAACCCACGCTCATTTAAATCACTTCATGGATTTTATCATGAGTGATCATGAGACGATAATATCTTATATTCTTCAAACCTAGAGATATGAGTTGTTACTATGAGTTGGTTGTACATTGATTGCACAAAAACGCATTCGGTAACTCGATGTTATAAAACGTGCCTTTGTGTATGATTCAACAAGTAGTAGAACAAGCCATATGAGTCGAAGTTTATCCATTCCTTTTACCTTCGGGATAAAAGTGATATTTGTGGGCCCCTCGATGATTTAATGATGACAGATGTGAGTGCTTGGCCAAGCCAGGACTGATTTGATTTGTTCAATCAGTCAGTCATCATAAATCGGAAATCGGGAAACAACAAATGGACAGAGAGAATGATTATAATCCATGTCTCAGTCCATATGATATCTAGAATGGAGGAATATATGATCTCTTATCTAATGGACAAGTCATTGACAAAGGTCAGAGTTCGTTGACAAGGTCAGATTTCGACAACGGCTTTAAGAGCTACGATTTCCAGTTGGTTTTTGAAGTCATACTCAATAATAGTTTTAGCCTTATCCAAGTGGGAGATGGTTGGATTAATTTCTAAGTCCATAACTATATTTGGTATGTACTTGACCCGACTCGGCATGGTCCATTTGGGTTGCATTTCACCGGCACAATTTATATGGATAGTCTTTTGAGAATACTATATTTATGATTTATATTAATATATTATAAGTTCTAATATATTAATATGTAATCATAATATTTAATTAGTATTGATCAAGAATTAATTTAGAATTAATTAAGTGATCAAAAGGAACTAATTAAATATGGACTCTTATATATATATATATATATATATATATATATATATATATATATATATATATATATATATATATGGAATGGGCCAAGTTCATTTAGGTTGGGCTAAGCTATCATGGATAGTCCATGGAGTTTTAACCCATGGATCCTATGAAATAAAATGTCATGGGTATTTCGGTTTACATGGATGTAACCCTAATCCTCCATACTATATAAAGAGGCCTTTGGCACAAGAAATGGTACTAGTGTGTGAGGACATAAGAGTGGGCCAATTTTAGTGTGCATACATATTCTCTCAAGTTCTTCCAAGGTGTTTTTGTGAATTGTTATTCCACTTGAGGCTTCCACACTATTGGGGCTAAGCTCTTAAAGCTTGAAGACATTAAGCTACATCAAAAGGTATGTCATCTAACTAGAACTTTGTATTATAGGTGCTTTATAATATGCTAGTTAGGATGAAACCTTGGAATATTTAATATTTGCATGTATAATAGAGAAAACATAGATCCAAGGTTTATAGGGTTGCGTGTGCACCATAGGAGTATTAGAATGCTCAAAACCCAACTGTAAACTAGGTCACCTATAATCCAATCCGTCTTGAATGTCTGTTTAGTGATTTCCTGATAATACATGTAGTTTTTAGAGTCAACACAAGGTTAGTGAGTGTTACAGGTTTTCTGCTAACCGCAGTAATACTTTTAAAAACTCCAGAAAGTATTATCTTTGTATGAATAACAATAATTGAAATAGTGTTTGCAATGAGTCTTTAAACGCCAAAATGTATCTTTGTATAAGTAAATCTATACATAAAAACCGTGTTTGTAATAAACCTTTAAATATCCTTGAAAACCAAACTGTTATGTTACATAAGTAATTCCATACTCAAAAATAGTTTTGAAAGCAACCAAGGCCACGGTTGTTAGTGAGAGAGAAAGATATTCTAGTTAATGTTTATAGTGAGTCCTATAACCGAGCTATATGACTTGAGTGTACCCCTTACAATGCTTCATTGGACGTTTTAGTAAAAATTGTAGACACCTATCACCCGCTTCAATTAATCGGTCGAGGGTTGTAGCTAGCAATCGCAGGTGGGGATGTCAACCCCGTATATATCTGTACATATGTATATCTCTCCGAAGATTAATTGTTATAGTAGTGTGGGTATGCTAAGTGTTTAGACTCTGTTAATGAATAACGAAACATCTCATTAAAATCCCTTAACTAAAAAGTTTGTGAATGGCTCTCAGCTCTAACTTAATTGTGATTAATTCACTAGGCATAATGAATATCATTGTATAAAGTTTATAAAATCCGAGTATTTTTGACATATATGTAAAAGTGTAATGTGTTCGCTTTTATAAAATGAATGTTTCAAATTAATGAACATATGTATATGTATAAACATTGTGTACTTAAACATATAAATAAACATGCTCAGTATTAGCTTGAATCCTTGAGATACTACAAAGTTTCATAACGTGCTTGTTATAATATGCAATGTCACATAAAAATCATATAACCTTGTATCGTGTAGCATTTGTTGTGTGAAATAATTATTTCATGATAAAATAACCATAATACATATACGAAAAATTTATACTAGTTTATTTGTAACAATATGGTAAATTGTTAAATAATATTATTTTTATAAACTAGAATTATTGTATTTTCACATAAAAAAATTGATTCGTATAAACAAAAGATTTAGGGACATGTACCCCCCCCCCCCTCTGAAATATTTAAAATATTAAAAAAGGGCCGTAAGCACTCACCCTTGAAGAGTGAGTTTCAATCGTTCGAATTCGATTTATTTGAGATGCTAGTCGTGAGAAATCGCAAATGTTACGTTTCTTGAAATATGAAATATTCTTGCGACCGTTTCATAACAAATTTAAACTATTTGGGGCTTTTTGGTAATTTAATTTAATGAATATGACTGTTTTGGTAAAAATAAATCAAGTGGGGCTGAAATGGTTTAAATGGAATTTAATGTTTGAGTCTTGCACTAGTATTGTTAAGACAACTCTATTGGAGCGGTTGTTTTGAATAAAGGGGGTTAGAGTTTAGGGATTGGGAATGATTTCTAAAATAAACATGGCAGTAGGGGGTTATTATGTCATTTTTAAAAGAATTTAAAAGGGATTTGGGCTTTCATGAAGAGGATTTTCATGGAGGGGCCATTTTGATTAATGGCCGAAACTTAACTAGGCTAGGGCTTTTATGCCCCGTCTTTGATTTAGCGGTGTTTTGGATACCTTTTTAAACAATATTTTGACTTTTACCTTTTTCAAAAAGTAAAAAAGGCCCAAAAGTCGTTTGGCAAAAAGAAAAGTCCTTTTCATTCTAACTTATGGCCAAGAAGTAAATGAGGGCCGGACAAAAGACGCACATTCCTGTCTTTTTGAGACTTTTGACTTTTGCCCACCAAACACATTTTAAGAAACTACTTTTAGAGAAAGTCCTTTTACATAGAGTCCTTTTACAAAAAATACTTTTAAGGTTTAAAAGGTATCCCAAACACCCTCTTAATCGGTCAAAGAAAGAACGGCTAAAACGATGAAAGGAATACGACCACGAAGACAGACAGAAGAGGATGACGAGAGGAAGCTACTCCGGTCGTTTGGTTGATCGATTGCGAGAAGGGGAGATCATCTACGAGGTTCGACTAATCAAAGCAACAAAAGGGACGAAGCAGCAGCAGTGACGAAGTTGAGACCTTCAAATGTCTTTGATCGATAGGGACATGAGAGAAAGAAGGCGGAGGGTGAGGGGTGATTCGGTGGCATTTGCGAGGGGAAGAAGAAGAGAGGGTTGCGAGATCGAGTTGGAGATGAAGGGAATCGGAAAGAGCAGCCTTGCTCAAGACGAATTCTACGAAGGAGGGGGATAGATGGTCAATCCGAGGAAGCAAACAACGAAGGATGAAGGTGGCGATGGTGGGAGGCTGTTGTGAAGTCAATGGAGGGTTTCTCAGGCAGTTAGGTGAGTAGAAGGGGGTTGCTCCGACAACTCCCCTGCTCTTCTTCTTCTTCTTCTTCTTCTTCTTTGTTTATTTGTTTTGGCAGAATTCGATAGAGGGTAAAGGATTGTTCGTTTGGTGTTTGACAGGAAAAGAAGAAGCAGAAAGGAAAATGGAGATATAGAACCAAGGTTCTAAATGGCGTGAGGCGCGGCATGGCGGCAAGGCCAAGCCTCAAGCTTAACGAGCCATGGTGTTTCTCAAGGCGTGAAGTAAGGCGGCGATTTTGTATTAATTTATAATTATATTACCACATAAATGTAAATTTATATGAAATATAACTACTTTTTAGAAGTGTTATATCAATAACTAATAACAAAAAGTTAACAAAAAACACAATACTTGTATCACCGATTAGAAAAGACAAAAAATATCAAAAAAACATGTATGAAACGAAACAACATGCCCCATAACACGTTATAACGCGCCATGGCACGCCTTGCCACGTGCCACGCCTAATAGCAATGTTATGAAGCTTTTCATAACGTCAAAGTCACGCCTCACGCCATGGCGCGCCTTGGCGTGCACCATGGTGCGCCTTTTAGAACACTGTATAGAACTTATATGGGTGTTTTTGGGTTTGATTTTTGACAGGGGAAAGCATGAAGAAGAATGATGGTGATGAGTCTGTTTTGCTGCTTGAAAGCAAAAGGAAGAAGAAGAAACGAGGCTGTGATCCAAGGATAGAGAAGGGCAACAGATCCAGAAACGGGAAGGATAGATGAAAATATCATCATTTTTTTGGATAGATTTCAAAATATGTCTGTATCAATTTTTTTACATGATTTTGTTTGTACAACATTTGGCTGTGAATGGAAACAGTGTTATGTGAAAGATTTGGGTGAAGAAAGAGTCTAAGAAACTCTTTGGTGTGATTTTTGTAAAAGATGAAGTGTGGAAGCAACTATTAACTTAGTTGTTATTTTTTTTAGTTTCATAATTGTGTGTAAGCAAAGAGTGGTGTAAAGAATTGTGTTTGTGTAATTGGCAATTTATTTTATTCATTTGGCTATTACCCATTATTGTTATTATTGTTATTATTATTATTATTATTATTATTATTATTATTATTATTATTATTATTTACCAAAGTATAATATTCCATTAAGCTTTAAAAACAAATCTTGGTTCGCGTGTCCAATTTTCGACGTCTGAAAATTTTTCTGATAGTGCCGATTGGTATATTTTAATTCTTAGATTCTAAAAACCCGAACGGAGAAATTTTTCTAGTTGTAGAACTCCGGGAATTTGTGTTTAAAGTTTGGTGTCTAATTGGTCTAAAACATATTCTTTTTTTGACTTTTACAAATATTTTTACTAAAAATATTTCAAATATGAAATTAAATATTAAGCTATAGCCTGAGTCCAAAAATACTTTCGAAAATTCCATTTGAGGTGTGCAAGTCCCTTAATGGAGAGAAAATAGTTTTAGCGATTTAAAAAAGAAAATCAGTATTTTACTGGCTTTATATTCTTAAAACGGTCGTATCTTTTGCATACGAACTCCGTTTTGGATGTTCTTTATATTTTTGAAATCATGGAAACACGTAATATGAGACTAAGGTGTTCGTATTGCTCGCAACAGCTTAATATGGAATTTCGGTTTTTCAGACGCATTCCTATGGTGGTAGTTTAGCTATTTGATTTGTTTGCCAGATTCTGTATTTGGAAGTCAGATACCATCTGATATCTTTTGATAGTTTAAATAGCTCATTTATTTTACATTAGATGCACTAAAACTCAATGAGTCAAATTACAAAGAGGTTTACTATAAACTTGACCGTTCATAGTCTTTGAACCTAAATTTTGGGGATGTCACAGATACCATGAAATCTCAGGCTCCAACCATTGATTCCTAGGAAGAGCTCTCCAAAATGATGAATCGAAGTTGTCATAAAGTGGTCGAAAATATTGGTGAACTCAAGGAGACAGTGGCATTTGCACCGAAAGTCAGGCCTTCTGATGCAAGAGTGGGAGAAGTAGCTGTGACTAGATGGAAACCAAGCTCTAAATTTTAACTCTGAGATGAAACTTATGAAGAAGAAGATGATGATGATAAGATAACTGTGAATGATGAAGTCATCTTAGCAATTCATTATGAGAGCGAGCCACCTTCTTCCATAAAAATCATTCCAGATTAAGAGAAAATTAATTGGTCTTCCTGGCCATCAAATATGGTTGATTCTTTCAAACATAGCATGGAGATTGCAAAGGCCAAGACAAATCTCACAATCGATGATTTTCGAGTAACTCGACTTATGTTGCCTCCAATTCCTACTCCTCGCATTATTAGAATTGATGAAGGATCCCCAATGCAAGTTGATGATGGTCTTCCTCCTCAAGAATTAATTCTGCAAATTTTAGAAGTGACAGTAACTCGTGCAGCTCATCAATTGATACAAGTCACCCCTAGAGCTCCAATCAAGGATAAAAGAAAATGAATAATTTTTTATTAGACCAGCCCAATGAAGTCGTTGAGAAAGTTTGAGGGTTTTTCACAAGACAAAATCAACAAGGCAATTGAAGAAATTCTTCTCATTCAAGCTTTGAAGGATTCTCTGAATCCTCTATCTGGAATCTCACCATATTTCCCAGAAGAAAGGTTGTATGAGCATCACATGGTTCCATTTGTGAGTTATACTATTCCCACTTCTAATTATGAATAGCTCGATCTACTAATCTCTCATCATGGCAGATATATGTCAAGTTCACTCCATTGCATCCATCTGATGAACAAGATTTTCTTGTTTGTACTAAAAGAGAGAGAGAGAGAGAGTGAGAGAGAGAGAGAGAGAGAAACTGAGCAACATCTACTCCATTAGTGCTCTTCCTAAGAAAGAAGCATTGTCGAAAAAAGGATTACACATGTTAATCATTATGGAATGAGAGTACTAAGCAAATTGGGATATGATTGCATTCTCTATAACTACTACATATATCGAAACTCACAAAATAAGATCACAATATCGGATGCCGACTTTCCGACTATCAACCGCAATGATGTCCGTGTAATTGGTTCACGTCTCAAGGACAATCAAACTTCTGATCTCGGCATCGGATGTTGATTTTTCTCCATTCTTCGAAACTGAGAAACTTTTTGCTCCCATAAACATAAAGCTGGAAGAAGTTGATCTACTCATTGAAGGTCCTATGATAGCTCCAGAGCTCGGATACGTGTATATGAAGAAGAATTCAAACAAGAAAGAAAATTTCAGAGTTAAGCAAAAGCACTTGGTTTACACAAATATGCTTCAAAAGTTCATCTCAAAATATGCAAAATCTCAAGCATCTGATGAAGCAAAGAAAAAACTATTCAAGAAACTCACGTGGTAGATTGAAGTTAGAAGTTGGTTGTAAAAATCATATATGTTCACCTTTGGAGAGAAGATGTGAAGGCTCTTTGATTGCTAAGATCACTTAAGGCGAGGTTGTTAGAACATGAAAAGTGATCCTTAGACAATCCGAGGCAATCTAGATTCTGAGATGTATGCATGTCCAAAGTATGAAGTTTCCGAGGGAATGAAGATTTCCGAGATAGAAGTGACTAGAGGATCTGAAGACTAGTATTGTTTTGTATATTGGTACTTTGTCTTACATTTTGTAGCACATGTAGGAGACAAGGTAAACCACAAAGATAAGTCGGGTGGATGATCTTCAGTTAACTTTTTAGTACAAGTGTCTCCTTTTGTGATTGGTCCAAAGTTAGTATAAATAGGACCATCACCCTATGTAATTTGTTACCCCTTTTCACACTTTTGAAGTATCAATAAAAAATTATTCAGTCAATCATTTTGTCATTCTCTTTGTTTCTATTCAGGTTCATACTTTTAATACTCTCTATTATTACCATGCGTACTTTGTTGCTTAATATCTTCAGGGGTTACCTAGAATAGAATACTTGCCTCTATTTTTGTGTTATCTCAACGTCTGAGTACTCAAATATTGTCCTAGATATCTTTGGATATCCTTTGTTCTCACATAATGCTTTGATACCAATCTATCACACCCCAATTGGTGGTGGAATCACCAGGGTGAGCGATGTTAATAACTATCATAGTCGAAGTATACATGAACATTACATAAAAGCATAAGGTATCATGATTACATATTAACAAAATATCTTACATCAACACATGTTTCATTACATATCTTCAGTGTTGCAAAGACTGAAAAAAAATATAGCTAATACAAAATGAAAATTCCATAAGACATGTGCTTGAACCTCCTTCATCTTACTTCCCTAAGAATACATGTTTATAAACAACATCAACAACAAATTGTTGGTGAGCTCTATAGGTTCGGACTCCATATACCTTTAAGATCCAAAAAAGTATAGTTTTATAAAAAGATTTTAAGTGTCCCATGAAATCATGTTGTACCTTCTTATTTGAGTAAAAAGAAATTAGTTTCACCAAAAAATATTTTGTATAAAATGGAAGGTTTATGATGACAACTTATTCATTTATAAGTTTAAAAACCTTGTACAATCGTGTCATGTTATTAATTTAGTGTTATGTGACATAAGTTTTGGTAATGCCACTTATCAATTTGAGTCACAAACTATCCCGCTACATGCAGTCTCTTTCAACTAGTATAAGTGAACAAAAATCCTGAATAAATATTATTTCAATTCTATACAGTAACGAACGAATAAGGGGTCTATAATGAGTTCATAATCGAACTGTAACATGAAACCTCTACACCAGCACTACAAACGGGCATGTTGAAAGTCCACATCAACACATACTAAACGTCATGGAGAGAGTAGTGTAAGAATATCAACACCCAAATTTGAATCGTCAAATGATGGTTGTAGCTAGTAACCGTTGGCGGGAGTCTACCCGTATAAATCAATAAAGTCGAACTATAGTTAAAAACATAGCCAATATATCTTTGGAAGTGATCCTAACTCATATGGATTTTCATAAATGAACTCAGCTCAAAAGGGAGACCCATGAGTGTTGGATCCTAACAATGTGTCTAAGCATCCTAATCCTAAACTTTCCATTAGAAGTTTATTAAATACTTAATATTTCTGATGTTTAGGAATAACTATTGACTGAATTCTTTTAGTATTTGAGATTCATAAGACTTAACATATTTCAAAGTTGTATTGTTTATTGTGATGAAATTTGGGCAGCATAACGATTGTTTTTATAACATTTTCTAGGTTTCAACTAATGTGAAACCAATAATTTCTATATTACCAATAAGATACATAATCAATATAATACATAGTTTTATAAATAACGATTCTTAAATCCAGAAATCAATTATGCAATCATATTTGACAAATTTCATATTTTAGTAACAATGATATATATTTTTATAATAATTTTAAAATATAATAAAATCGTTTTTAAAACTCATTTTTAAATAACATAATATGATATATATATATATATATATATATATATATATATATATATATATATATATATATAATAGTTGATTTTTGATATTTTTAACTAGTAGTTTTATATGTACACAGATTTTGAATTTCAACCACTTTTGGTGTTGCACTTTCTTTTAATACATAAATATGTTGAATGACAGTTTTGGTTATATATAATGTTTTATTATATGTATATTCTTAACATGCTCCAACTTAAATATAAGAAAGTTTATATTTTATAATTCAACAAGTAAACTTTTATCATTATAACAATATACTGATGAACTTGTAGTTATTCTTAACTTTTATTCTCATATTTCACAACAAAGTATAAGCATGTCAATTTAGCATTCTATTTAAAGTTGTAAGATTTAATGGTGATTTATAGCATTTTATGTTGTTATTTCACAATTTTTTAAACATTAACAAAGTATGATGTTATTTTGTGTATTTAACTTACAATCCATCAAAAGTTTCAAAAATCAACATGTATTCTCCCCCAAACATGAAAACCATAAAAATTGGGCCATAGAAACTCACCCTAGTTGAGTGGGTTTGATTTGATCGGGAAATCAAGAAACCAGTCACTAATATGACTTTTGAAATGAGACGCCTTGGGATCGATCTGAGCAAACATAAGGGAAAAAACATGTTAGGAACTTAAAGGATCAAATTTCATCTCAGCTTTACCATCGTAGAAATCTTGTCAGAGCTCTACGTGTCACCAACCATCGTGGCGTGTGGTGGATGATCTAGGTGGTTTTCGACCAGATTTCAACCAAAAAATATGCATTCTCACCTGGGAATTTATGGATGAAGAAAATGGAGCAAAAGGAAAATATTTTAATGCTGAACGACTAAAAGCATCCCGAGACCGACAAAAGAGTTATGCGGATAAACGACGAAAGCCCTTGGAATTCCGGGTTGGTGACCACATACTGTTGAAGGTCTCACCTTAGAAGGGAATGGTACGTTTTGGAAAATGTTGGAAGTTGAATCCAAGGTATATCGGGTCATTGAGATCCTCTCCAGGATCGGCCTAGTGGCTTACAGACTTCAACTACCGCAAGAACTCAGTAACGTACACCCTACCTTCCATGTGTCCAACTTGAAGAAGTAACTGTACGACGAGACTCTCGTCATTCAACTTGAAGAAATTGAAGTAAACGAGATTCTCCACTTCGTCGAGCAACCTATGGAAATCATGGATAGGGAAGTCAAGAGAACAAAGCAAAGTTGCATACCCATAGTGAAGGTCCTTTGGAATGCCAAGCAAGGACCTGAATTTACTTAGGAACACGAGGACTAGATGAAACAAAAATACCCACATCTTTTCCCCAAACCTTGAGTACCCACTCAAAATGTTAATTTTGGGACGAAATTCCTTCTAACGGGGGAAGATGTGACAACTGTCAATTTTGGGTCAAACAAAGTCAACCAAGTCAACCAAGTCAACTCGACTAGTATTAGGATTTTAGGATAAGCATTATGTTTCCTAATGTTCCTAATATACAACTTACATGTATCAATACAAAGTACCTCTCTTTTTACCAATTATCAAATATAAACCCTAATTAGGGTTAGTAACATAACAACTCGATAATTCAGCTATATATTATTTGGGAATAAATAATACTTGTAACACAATGTAGTGAAGTTCATAAAACTAACACTGGCTACAAACACAAACTTTTGGCGAATTCGTCACTAAATACGACAAAGTCTATACCCGGCTAAACACCAAATTTTAACGAAACAAAATTGGAAATTCAACCTAACTTGCATGTAACGTATTAATATTTTGATAATAATGTTTACTATAATGATTTGAATTTTTATAATTCAAATTAAATATTTTATACATCCTTTATACCTAATTTATTTTATAAAGCACCATCATTTTTATAAAAATACCCAAAGTTTATAAAGGTTTGACTTTTTTTATATAAAAAAGTCACTAGTTAATAATCTTGTCCTTCCACCTTAATTACCCAACTACTTAACCCTAGGTAGCTTACCTTTAGTCTCATCCATGTTCCCCCATACCACCCCTCATAACTCACCCTAATCACCCCCACCCACCTTTTCCTTCCCTTTTTTTATCTCGGCCGAGAGACCTTCATTCATCATCATATTCTTCATTTTTCACTTCTTCTCCAAGTTTAAGCTCTCATCTTCCAACCCAAATTTCTTCCAAGTTAGTTCTTGAGCTTTTGGTAAGTATTTTCTTCTTAATCTACTGATTCTACATACTTCTATACTAGTTTCAATCCATTTACACACATTATCATGTGTTACTATTCATAGGATCTTCAAATCTTCAAAGTGTTCTTCAAGTGTTCTTCACTTGAAACTCTCCATCTACAACCTTCCATTCATCAAGAAAACACACATAAGGTGAGTTCATACCCCATCATTTTTGAGATTTCTAAGTTTTAGGGGGAGAATACAAGTAAACTTGTAAAAATATACAAGTTGTTATGCATGCTTACTTACATGTTAAAGTGCTAAATACATGAAATAATGTTATTACCAAGCTTTATGAACATTTAGATGTAAAAATTTGTTTAAAATACAAAACTATGAAAAAAAAAGTATAAACATACTATATTTTCTTATGAAAAAGTTATAAACGCAAAACTATAAAAACTAGGGTTTTTATGAGCATAATATGATTATTCTAGCAAAACTGGTTATAACCAAATTATTACACCATTTTTGTGGGATATAAACCAAAATATGTTATTTTGGACATATGTCTTGAAACTAGTCAAAAATACCAAAGATTTAATGTCACAAAAAGAAAACTTCAAAAATCTATCATTTTATGCAAAAGTGGGTTTTCTAACAAAAATGGTCATAACTAGGTTATGGTTCCATTTTTGTGGGTTTTGACCAAAAATATGTTGTTTAAAATATATAAAGTTAACTTGACCTAAAAATCACAAAAATGTAAAAATAAGTTTTACATAACTATATTTCACTATTTTCCATTTGTGACGTTAAAAGTAAAAAACTAAAAAATGGACATTTTCATACTAAGGATTCGCTTATTTGTGCTAGATGTAAAATACATGTTATTTATGAATATCTAAGCATGCTAGCTTCTACATATGCATATATATATATATATATATATATATATATATATATATATATATATATATATATATATATAGGTACAAAAATCAAATATTATAATAAATTATATAAGTATAGTTTATGGATCATTAACACTATTGTAACACGTTGAGTAAAGTGTGAGTGTGTGTGTGTCTATATATATATATATATATATATATATATATATATATATAATTATTTCGTACTATTTTATTATCATGGAAAAATGTTAATTTCACATACAAATGTTTTCATTACAACAAAACGTAAACTCGTTGAATCAATTTTTGTGAGTCAAAGTTTTCATTGTACCTATCAGTGTACCTACAAAGGTATTGTATTATAACCAGAATCTCCCGTAAGAGAGCGTGATACTTG
Source organism: Lactuca sativa (assembly GCF_002870075.4). NCBI lineage: Eukaryota > Viridiplantae > Streptophyta > Magnoliopsida > Asterales > Asteraceae > Lactuca > Lactuca sativa. Next base: position 221,123,802 of record NC_056627.2, read on the forward strand.
TGTATAGATCTATACGGGACTGACAATCCCGCATCTAAGTTGCTTGCAACAGCTATACCGGCAAGTCTAGGGTGAGATATGTCTAACATTTTGATGCCTGAAGAACGTCGTAACAGACCATCTAGGAAACATCCCAAAAATACAGACCAAAAATTTCATTTTAAATCATTAAGAAAATCATAGTCATTAAACATAATATAGAAATCATAAATAGTGTAACTCAAAATATCATAACATCTGTCAAAATATATCAGAGTATAAACATCCCAATCTAGACAAATGGTGTGTACTCTGCAATCATCCCGAGCTCCTTCTTTTGAAAACCGAAGTACTTGAAACCAAAACTGAAAACCGTAAGCACGAAGCTTAGTGAGTCTCCCCCAAACTACCGCATACCATACACATAATCATGCTGCTGAGAGATACGGGCCCCGCCCACACTCCGCTAACTAGAAGATACGGGCCTTGCCCACACTCCGTTAACTAGGAGATACGGGCCCCGCGCACACTCCGCTCACTAGGAGATACGGGCCCCGCCCACACTCCACTAACTAGGAGATATGGGCCCCGCCCACACTCACATACATAAACAAACACATACTAGTATCATACAGATAACAAATACACAACCTACCATTATACCAATAGCCATACTCAAATAATAATAATGAGATACGGGCCCCGCCCACACTCAGCTAATAATGAGATATGGGCCCCGCCCACACTCAAATAATAATGAGATACGGGCCCACCCAAACTCGAATAATAATGAGATACAGGCCTCGCCCACACTCGAATAATAATGAGATACGGGCCCCGCCCACACTCACATATATAAACAAACACATACAAGTATCACACAGACAACAAGTATAGCAATCCAAAAATCTGACTGATATTTATACTCTGGTAATAGTGAGATACGGGCCCCGCCCACACTCAGCTACTAACATATTACATATACGGGCCGGCCTTGATGCCTTAGACCCGTTCCTACTGAAGGAAACTCACCTCGCACTATTGAAGTCCCGCGAATAAATCTCGAACTGTTGGCTGACAGATCATCAAGTTGTCAACATCCAAATAAACCCAATTAATAATTAGATCCCAAATGCATATCCATAAGTCCTTGCTTGGGTAAAAGACTACTTTACCCCTAACTCAGCTTGATTCAAGCCCAAGGCCCAATCCAAAGGCCCAATAGTCTGATAATCAACTAAAGTCCAATTATGGCCCAATTTTCTAAATCGGGCCCAAATCCTTCACATGGTATTACTTTAAAGGCCGAAAACATCTAGGCCCAACAGGAGACCCAACTCCAAACCCAACAAAATTAGGGTTTTCACATGAAATGATGATTAGGGTTAAGTGTTCTCACTTAACCCATTAAGTCCATTATTCCACTAAGTCATCATACAATGGAATCGACATGAGTCATAACTTCAGTCTATTGGTCTAAAAGCGGGTCCCAATAGGCCCAATCCAACAAATTTACAATTAGGGTTTTCTAAACCCTAATTAGGGTTTTCAAGCCCAATAACGAACTAACCAAGTCAAAAATTAGGCTTTTAGGTCCATTGGGGTTCTACTAGGCTGGGCACCACCCACTACCACCTCGGCCAGTGGTGGTCGGCAGCGGCTCACGGCGGCAAGCAGCGGCAACCGCCATTTCCAATGGTAGTGGTTGTTCCTGCCCGAAATTTGCATATTCAAATTCATATCCACAAAATACCTACTCCTACACACAATAACACACACATCCACCTTTCACGGTGGCTGGCAGCGGCAGAAACAGTTATAATGGCGGCAGCCACCACCTTGAGGTGGCGGTGGTGGGTTTTCCGACCCAAAGCAACTCATACAACAACAACAAAAATGTCAGCAAACTATATTCTAGACATATAAACGCCCAACCACCCTCCATGCGGATGACGCTGCCGGAATGTCATGAGAATGAAGGCCAAAAGCCACCGGTGGCAGCCATGACGTCTCCAGCATCATTTTCACAGCAAATAACGAGGAAGAGGAGAGAGGTGAGTTGCAGTCAGACTTACCAAGCATGTCACAACTAGCATTTTAGCTAGGAAAATTCTATTCTCATGTAATCATTTAACGATTGTAAAGAATGTACTTTAAGTGAATATCACTCAATGCTCATTTAAATACATCTCTTAAGGGTTGAAAACCCTAGAGATCCAGGTTCAAGTTCATTATGGACTAGGATTTTCTTATTGGGCCTAATGGACCAATGAGCATTCAATTCAACTACATTGGGCTTAGAAACCCTATTTGGATTATGAATGGACCCAATTCATAAATCTATAACACTTTGGACCAAGGTTGTAAAAATCGCTTGACGGTTGACTGGTGTTAAGGGATTAAGCGGTCTTGGTGGGGATTAATCGGAGACCATAGATTATTAATAAAATATTAAAATTAATTAAATATTAATATATCTTAAGAAAAACAAGTACTTCAAAATTAGAAAATAAGAAAAATTGTAATTTGGAAATACGAAAATATGAACATTATGGTATAATATTTCAAATTTTGAAAATTTGAAAATTTTGGAGTAAAAAAAAAGTTAGTTTTTTGAATTTTTTTAAATTTTTTCGACCTTTTTTTGACTTTTGTTGACTTTTGTTGACCGATTAATCCCGCCAAACCCGATTAATCCCAAATTTCCAGTCAATGCCCTAATCCTCGACGGTTGGAGAACGTCAAACGATTAATCCATGATTAATCGCCGATTAATCCCGATTTCTGCAACCATTTGGACCATTTGGGCCTAGAATGATTCATTCTAACCCTTAATGAGCCTTATTGGGCCATAATTCATCGAACTAACCCTAATAAGCCATAAATCCATTCTTTTATGTCAAGTTGGTCCGTGAATACACTTAAGGGCCCAATAGGCCGAAAACCTTCCTTATGGGCTTCATAATTTCGAGCAAGGACCAAGATATGGCCCAAGCTTCCCCATAATTACCCCATTTCGGCCCAAGTGTGTAAAAAAAGAATAATAATAATAATAACAATGAAAGTTAAACTAATCAAACTATGAAACATCATTATTATTTGGAGGATAACCAAGCTTAATACACCCCATGCATCTAGAAAAAATCTCATGTTTCCATGCACTCTTCTTCCCTCTCCTTTTCTTTTTCTCGGCCGAGAACTAACACACACACACACACACTTTCAAATCCACTCCAAAAACTCTCAAGATCATCCTCCTTCCTCCAAGAAATCTCGAAAATTTTCTTGTGTTTCAAGGATCTTCATCAAGTCTTCTCAATCTTTGGTAAGTTGTTATCAAACACAAACATCTTCTTTCATTTTAACATTAAGAATTCCTTCTTACATAGCTTTATTCCATGATCACACTCTTGGAAACTTCTTAAGCTCGAAATCCACTCAAGGAGCTTGCTAGAGCCAAAAATCACATTAGCTTCTTCCATTTCTTCTTCTAAGCCGAAACATCAAAGCATAGGTGAGTTCATACCCCCCCTTGTTTTCGTTTTTTACTTGTTTTTGGGGGGAGAATACAAGTATTTATGTGTAGATCTATACATTTATGCATGCTATGTGTGATTTTACTTGACTTTTGTTGTGTTTGTGTGCTAAACTCGACGGATCTATAAAACTTTCACAAAACCAAGTGAGATTCTTAAACAAAAACACCCTATACATCATACTACAAAGTTAAAAGTGTCATAAATGCCTAAGTTGTGAAAAACAAAACAAAATCTTATGTAAGAATCATTTTAGCAAATAAACAAAAATTTGGGGTCAAGGGTGACACCCATGGTTTTATAGGGGCAAAAAGAGTATTATTAGCTTAAAAATGAGCTTTATAACAACCATATTTTTCTAAAGGTCAAAAGTGTAAAATTTGGCATTTTGGGCCTTAATGTGGGCCTCACGGCTTATTGGGCCCAAAATTGCAAAATTATCAATCTTTGGGGATTAAAATGTTATTTAACCAAAAACTTGATCCAAAATGAGAATAAACGAGATTACGGGCTAAAAATGACACTTATCTCAAAATTTGGGCCAAAAATGTTAATTTGACAAAAATCGACCGAAAATGTCATTTTATGAAATTAAGGGGCTGAAAATGTAATTTTCTACAAAAATGGGTCGAAAATGTCAAAATATATATATATATTTTTGCCAAATCCGTAAATTACTAAACATTTGGGGTGAAAATGCAAACTTTTATAAATTGATGGACTAAAATGTTATTTTTATTTAAAATGGGCCAAAAATGACATTTTATGAAAAAATAAGCCTCTAACTGTTAATTTAGTTCTTAAGGGACCTAAAGTGTAATTTTATTATACACAAGTTCAAATTACAAAATTTTGACGTATCACGCTAGAAATAACATTATAACAATACACTAGAGTTTTATAACTGTATGAATAAATTTTTCCGATTAAAGGAACCATACTACAATAAACAAACGAAATACAAAAAGGGGTGCGAATATTGGGCCTACTGCTTCCTATACATGCTTATTGGGCCTCCGTTAAACGTGTGCATGATTAATGGGCCCAATATATTCATTTCATGTTTATTGGGCCTTAGTGACCCAATTACATGCTTAAAGGGCCTAAATTATCCTTTACGTGTTTATTGGGCCTTAGTGGCCCCTTTACATGATAATTGGGCATGAACTATTCATTATATGCTTAATGGGCCTTAAGTGTCCTTCTGCATACTTAACAAGCCTTGAAACAATTCACACGTCTAATGGGCCACAAGTGTCTTTTTTTTATGTTTTGTTGGGCTTTATCATTTCACATCCATACATCAACTAGCGTCTGTAAACTAAATACATATAACGTTATACATATTCATGTGGAAATATTTGGGATCTAGTGGGACTTGTCAAATGACATCACTGAGTGTATGGTCGTAGCCTATAGTTATAATCAGAGTCTCCTGGAGGGAGAGCGAGAGTTTGTGTATAGATCTATACGGGGTGACCCCCCACGCCTTAGCTTTTGCTACAACTTAACTAAGCCAGTCTAGGGCGACAAAACCTTGATCAAACATCGACATTTGGAAAAATGCCAACACATGTAAACTAGTCATTATCATGCATGGTCATAACGGCTCACATAGAGATCCAATACCATCTTAACATTTCGGAGATTAAACCGTTCGATCGTGTCGATACAAAACAACTTATACGATGATGCAAGAAATATAACACTTTTATAAATCATAAAATATCGGATTCTCTGGGGGGAAACATTATTAATCATTGCCTTTTTCTCATAACGGATACGGTTTTTCATTTACACATGATTTTACAATGAAGATCACACATACATTTATACTTATTCATTACACTATTAATCATTGCCTTTTTCTCATAACAGATACGATTTTTCATTTACACATGATTTTACAATGAAGATCACACATACATTTATACTTATTCATTACATCTTTTTCAAAGAATTTTACAGAAAATATCAGATTTTCTGGGTTATGCAACCAATACCAAGTTTTTCAATCAAACATGCTTATGAACTCACCAACATTATATGTTGACCGTTTTCAAAATAACTTGTATTCTCAAGAAATTGTCAAGCTGAAGAACCATCAAGAGCATTTTGGAATTTCTTGTATGTATGTGTCAATTATCGTACAATTTACATTTTCAAATTATGTAATGTAAAAAATGTACTTGATGTGAACAATGTCAGTTGTAATATGTAATGTTGGTGACGATTTTGTTATGTTTCATGTATATTCATTGTGATGATATTTTAATTTATAGTCACACGAGCCCTCAGACGTTTCCGCCGTCTGGTTCGGGGGTGTGATAAAGCGTTTCCGGTTGTTCATGCCGCCACGCAAGGACGAACGCCTCCAGTACTTGGTCTCCGGCGGTTCTTCGGCCGCACAACGCATCTCCGGCAGCAAGGTGGCAGTGGCGGCTACAATGGCAAGGCAGCAACGGCGGTCCTGGAGCTTCTCACGGTGGCGGCTGGAGAGGGTTTTTGTGATGGTGGCGGCGACTACTTCTCATTAGGTTTAGGGTTACCATCTTCCAAATGAGAGGGAAAAAAAGAAATACGGGATTAATCCCGTGACATTTGAAGTTTTGATCCTTTTGACAACTTCAGCCCCTCCTCACGAGATTGTTTTCAATTAAAGTCCAAAACTAGCTTTTAAACCCTGATCCGATAAATTCCTTTCGTAGTAGGTCCCTAAATTACCAATCAGCCCCTAAGCCTTCATATCTTTTCAATTGAAATCCATTAATTAGGAAACGCACCCCGACTTCTAAAATCCTTTTTAAATTAAATCTAGAACTAGCACTTTTAATCCCCCAACTTCTAAAATTGTAACAATTAACCCTCGAGACGAACGCCTTGCTATATAATTATTGATTTTAGGGTTACTATACACTCATCAATTTATTTATTTATTTATTTAATAAATGGGGTGTTACAATCTATGACTTTAGCATGGTTATAATAACTCACATGGGGAAACAACGATACATTTAGTTTACGGGGAAACATACATTCAAACAGTTTTATATAAATTAAAACTGCATATTACTATTTTAAGTTTGGAAATACTTTTACATTTCGGTCTTAGGGTTTCTAACACTACAATTCATTTTAAGGAATATATTGGATTTTCTGGAAACGAACACTATCATTTTATAAGGAAAGGCTTACAATTCTTCATACAAACATTTATGAACTCACCAACTTAATTGTTGACACTTTTTCAAAATAACTTGTTTTCTTAGGAAATCACTAAAACAGGTAACTACAAACTTTTGAGTATGGGACGCTAAGGCGTCAGACAAATCTTTTTATCATCATATTGTAATTGATTTTGAAACATGCAGCTCTTACAAAAATGTAACCTTTTCAATTATATTTATGATGGTTGTGTTTGCTTTGATAACTATTATTCATTATGTTATGATACAATACATGAATGTCATCCACCTCCACCATCCTGGTTTGGGGGTGTGACATCATCATCGGAATGTTAAATTTTACATAGCTCTTGATCCCGCCCCCGAATACCTTCATCACCCCTGATCCCGCCCCCGTTTACCCGTTTTATAGGCGTAAAATTGACTTTCATTTTATAGGCGTAAAATTGACTTTCTCTTTATTGGGCCAAGGCCCAATTACCAAGTCCTTGACTTGAAAGTCCATATAAAAAGTCCATTATTGGCCCAATTTACTAAATTGGTCCCATCCTCCTAATTGGGCCTAACCCCATTATCCACTATCACTATCTGACCCAAAATATCTTATTTACAAAGTCCAGCAAAGGCCCAAATCCAATTAATCCATAACCAATTCAAAACTCAAAGCCCATATGTCAAAGGCCCAACAAAGGACGTACACGGGGCGTACTCCTCCAGAAGTTGACTACCATCGGGGTGGTTGACCCAGTACGTTGGGCGTACTGGACAATTTGCCAAAATCTTATTAAGTGCTTAATGGATTAAGCACTTAAGCCCAAACTTCAGATCCATAGACCTACCATGCCTAGGATCCATAAAGTCATGAACTTTATCTCTTTGGACGTCCAATCTGTCGCACCCCCAAACCAGAACGGCGGAATCGTTCGAGGGCGGATGCTTCATGTAGTATCGAAACAGTTGAATACATAGTAAAGAAAGTAACACAACCATCATATATATAATTTGAAAGTTTACATTGTAGAAAAGTACTTGTTTCAAAAGAAATTACAATATGATGTCAAAATGAAATTAAACTAACGTCACAACGTCCCTTCTTCAAAAGCAGTAGTTTACCTGTATTACTGAATCCCTGAGAAATACAAGTAGTTATGAAAGAGTAGGTCAGCATTTAAGCTAGTGAGTTCATAAGTATTTAGTGACAATGTTTGTATGAAATAGAATGAAAATGGTTTGTACATGTTTAAATGTTCCTAGAAAATCCCATATTTTCTACTATAGTAGATGGTAGTTTAATTGTTCCAAAACTATAATGCAATAGTGCTTTTCATGCCTAAAATAGTAGGTTTATGTATAAATCGCTAAGGCATTTGAAAAACCCCGTAAATCAATGTGTTTTTAATACTCCATGTGAGTCTTATAACCATGCTATTTGACCAGGATGCCTATAACAATGTTCTTCAGGCGTTGGAAAGTTATGAAGTTTGTCACCCCAGGCCTGCCGGCCTAGCTGTAGCTCACAGCTTAGGTGCGGGATTGTCAATCCTATATAGATCTATACACAAGTATCACGCTCCCCCTACAAGGGATTATGGTATATAATACATGACTTAAAATGCATACTCGAAAGTACGTGAAATGTCTCACAAAACTTAGTATAAAACAGATTTACGTATGAAAATGTCCATTTGTTCTTCTATATGAAAGTATCTTTTTGATATAGTGTTTCTAGTATGTAAATGTTTATGATTTTCTCGTAAACTATACCTATTATACTTTTTCAAAGTGTGTGTTTCGTTCGTATAGTAAATCCTAGTGTAATGCTCACTTGTTATGTAAAGTATAACAATTAAAGTGACATAAATGATCATATATACTTAAAGTATAAATAAAGTGTTTGATTCGTATATATATATATATATATATATATATATATATATATATATATAAACATGTCTTATTTCCAAAGACAGGATGTTATCTTGAATATATATTGCAGACGAAAGTTCCTATGTAGTAGTTATGAATCACATATGATTCACTTGATAAAAAGAGTATATAGTGAAACTTTATGTTACACACGATAATAACCGTGTGTTTACTTGTATTCCCCCCCCCCCCCCCCCCCCCGCCCCTAAAAGTGTATAAAAAGCATTGATAAACATTTGAAAGTGTGGTTTATAGGGGTATGAACTCACTTGATTGATTGGAGAAAGCAAAATGAAAATCGAACAGAGTTTCGGCACGAGAGATAGAAGAATAGAGCACCTAAACCCGGCACCCCAAGAGTTATATTTATAGGGGTAGATTTTGGGTGCCACGTCGTGGCAAAGGGTTGGACACATCGTGGTGGTCAAATCTTATCCTCCTCCATTGATAGGACGCCCTCAGTCACATGCCGGGTCGCGGCAAACTGTGCCACGTTGTGGCAGACCTGACAGCCTCGAATTTTGGACCTCGAACTTGTAGAATCCGTAAATTTCGCGTACGAGCTCCGTTATCGACGTTCTTTATATGCACGCGTAAGTGAGAATATACTTTACAACTCGCGTTTAGATTAATCGGCAAATTTTTAATTTATTTTGAATTATTTATTTTTACGGGCCGGGACATGAAAAGTCCGTTAAAAATCCATAACTTCTTCATCTGATGTCTGTTTTCGTCAGACTTTTCACTGTTGCGCTACTATTGTTCAGACCTTCGATTCTCATTAAGGTTGTTTTGGCCAAAAGTATCTCGATCTCTATTTCGTTTTTTTAGTTGTCTACTACTATATCCGGATCTTGGAAAAATCATAACTTCTTCATACAAAGTCAGATTTGGACGTTCTTTTTATGTACGCTCACGGTTTGATGATATCTACAACTTTCAGTTAAATACTTAAGGCTAAAAACTGTTGTATTGAAACTTCGCGTTTTTCGCTTAATCGGTGTTGTCGGTTTTGTCGGAAATCTTAGAATGGTCATAACTTCTTAGTTATAACTCGGATTTTAGTGTTCTTAGTATTTCTGTAAACCTTGACACAATATCTAGCATAATAAATATCTCTATAGGGAGTTTTGCACATTTCATTTTTCGAAGTTAATTTCATTATATCAAAAGTGGTTACAATACTTGACTTTTTAGGTCATTACATAGAGTCGAAATATCGGGTTGTCACATCATCCCCCTGTTAGAGGGAATTTCGTCCCGAAATTTAATGTAAGGTAATTATTTGTGGACTAGGGAAACAGATGCGGGTATTTTTGTTTCATCTGATCTTCGCGCTCCCAAGTATATTCAGGTCCCCGCTTTGCATTCCAGCGGACCTTCACAATGGGTATGCGACTTTGTTTTGTTCTTTTAATTTCCCTATCCATGATTTCAATTGGTTTTCCTATGAAGTGTAGACTCTCGTTGATTTCAATTTCGTGTAGAGGGACGACGAGGATCTCATCGAACAAACATTTTTTCAAGTTTGACACATGAAAGGTAGGGTGTACGTTATTGAGTTCCTGCGGTAGACAAAGTTTGTAGGCTACCGGGCCGATCCTTGCAAGGATCTCGAATGGTCCGATATACCATGGGTTTAGTTTCCCACTCTTTCCAAAACATATCAAACCTTTCCACGGTGAGACTTTTAGTAGGACACGGTCTCCAACCTGGAATTCCAAGGGTTTCCATCTTTTGTCCTCATAACTCTTTTGTCTGTCTCTTGAAGCCTTTAGTCGTTCCCTAATCTGAACAATCTTCTCAGTTGTTTCTCTTATGATTTCTGGGCCTGTGAGAGTATTATCGGGTACTTGTCCCTTGGCTAGTTGCGTGTCGCCAACTTCAGCCCAGCATAGTGGTGATCTGCACTTTCGGCCATAAAGGCCTTCGAATGGAGCAACTTTAATGCTGGAGTGATAGCTATTGTTGTATGAAAATTCGACTAGTGGTAAATGTGTATCCCATGCTTTACCAAAATCGATTACACAAGCTCTTAGCATATCTTCCAAGGTTTGTATGGTCCTCTCACTTTGACCGTCGGTTTGTGGATGGTAAGCAGTACTCATGTCGAGCCTCATTCCTAGAGATTTTTGTAATGATTGCTAGAATCGCGAGGTGAACCTACTATCTCTGTCGGAGATAATGGATATTGGTACACCGTGCAGTCGTACAATCTCTCGGATGTAGGTTCGAGCTAGCTTCTCCATCTTGTCGGTTTCTTTTATTGACAGGAAGTGTGTGGATTTTGTTAATCTATCGACGATTACCCAGATGGTGTCTAGTCCACCTGCTGTCTTGGGTAGTTTGGTTATGAAATCCATGGTTATCCGCTCCCACTTCCACTCGGGTATTTCAGGCTGTTGTAGTAATCCCGAGGGTTTTCGGTACTCTACCTTGACTTTGGCCAAGTCAGACGCTTTACCACATAGGTAGCGATCTCCGCTTTCATGTTTGGCCACCAATACAGTTTCTTGAGGTCTAAATACATCTTGTCTGAACCTGGATGTACGGAGTATTGAGTCTTATGCGCCTCGTTCATGACCACGTCTCTGAATCCACCAAACTTCGGTGTCCAGATCCGATCCATGAAGTAACGAACTTCGTCACCCTTGACTTCAAGATTCTTGTCCATTCCTCTTAGGGCTTCACCTGCCACGTTCTCTGTTTTCAAGGCTTCCCTCAGAGCTTCCTTGATTTGTGTGGACAGATGTGAATGGATCGTCATGGTTAAGGATTTCACTCGGCGACCTGAGTATTTTTTTTGACTAAGAGCATCAGCTACTACATTCTCTTTTCCTGGGTGATAGCGAATCTCGCATTCGTAGTCATTCAGTAGTTCAACCCATCGTCTCTGCCTCATGTTGAGTTCTTTTCGGTTGATAATGTGCTGAAGGCTGTTATGATCCGTGAAGATCGTGCATTTCGTGCCATAAAGATAGTGTCTCCAGATCTTTAGCGCGAAAACGACTGCTCCTAGTTCAAGATCGTGGGTAGTGTAGTTGACGTCGTGTGTCTTGAGTTGTCTTGAGGCGTAAGCGATGAACTTACCTCGTTGCATTAGTATGTATCCAAGACCTTGATTAGATGCATCACAGTAGACCACGAAGTCTTTTGTTCCTTCTAGCAAGGACAGTATAGGTGCACTACATAGTGCTTGCTTCAGTGTTTGGAATGCAGCGTCTTGTTTTCCTTCCCAATTGAAAGTTACACCCTTCTGTGTCAGGGTGGTGAGTGGTTTAGCAATCTTCGAGAAGTTTTGTATAAATCTACGGTAATAGCCAGCAAGGCCTAAGAACTGTCGAATTTCCGTTGGGGTTCTTGGAGCTGACCACTTCTCGATTGCTTTGATTTTGGAAGGGTCCACGTGTATTCCGTCTTTGCTAACCACGTGACCTAGGAAATCTACCTTCCGAATCCAAAATTCGCACTTGGAGAATTTTGCGTATAACTTCTCTTTTCTTAGCGTTTCCAAGACTTGTCGAAGGTGTTGACTGTGATCCTCTTTAGTGTTCGAATAGATGAGTATGTCATCTATGAATACGATCACAAACTTGTCTAGAAACGAACGACACACTCGGTTTATTAAGTCCATGAACACCGCTGGTGCATTTGTTAATCCAAAGGGCATCACTACAAACTCGTAGTGACCATAACGAGTTCGAAAATCTGTTTTTGGAACATCTCCTTCCAAGACTCGCAGTTGGTGATACCCGGATCTAAATTTGATCTTTGAGAAATAACTCGCTCCCTGGAGTTGGTCGAATAAGTCGTCGATGCGTGGTAGTGGGTATCGATTCTTGATAGTAAGATTGTTAAGTTCCCGGTAATCAATGCACATGCGGAAAGATCCATCCTTCTTCTTTACAAACAAGACCGGTGCTCCCCAAGGTGACAAGCTTGGCCTAATGAATCCTTTGTTGAGTAGTTTGTTCAATTGGCTGGACAACTCCTGCATCTCTGCCGGTGCTAGACGGTATGGTGACTTAGCTACCGGTGTAGCTCCGGGAATTAAGTCGATTCTGAACTCGACTTGACGTTCCGGTGGAACTCCGGGAAGATCTTCAGGGAAAACATCGGCAAAATTGCAGACTTCCGGAATGTCCTTAATGTCTTTCGTTTCTTTTTCCTTGTCTACCATATGGGATAAGAAGGAATGGTACTCCCTACGTAGATATTTCTGGGCTTTGACACAAGAGATGATTTGTAAATTTGTACTGGGCTTGTCACCATAAATGACAAGAGTTTCGCCGTTTGGCAGATTCAGGCGAACGACCCTTTTGTGACAAAGTATATCAGCATGGTGTAGGCTTAACCAATCCATACCGATGATGACATCAAAGCTCTTTATAGTGATCGGCATTAGATCGATTTGAAATGAATGTTCGTTTTGAATTAGTGTACAACCTATGTACATATCATTCGTGCTTCCCGTTCTACCGTTTTCCATTTCTATTGTAAATATCTTATTGAGTGATTTAGGGTTCTGTTTTAGTACGTGCTTGAATTTATGACTCATGAAGCTCCTCTATGCACCACAATCAAAGAGTATGCATGCATAAACGTTATTGAGGAGAAACGTACCCGTAACCACCGTGGGATAAGCTATCGCTTCATTTTGCCCTATTGCCAGTACTCGTCCTGTGCCGCCCGCATTCCTTGCCTTAGGGCAGTCTCTTTTGTAATGCCCAGCTTCATTGCACCCGTAACATGCTTGACCCACACCAACTCCTTGGACTTGGGTGATCGGTTGTGCTGGTGCTCTACAGAAACGGGATGTATGCCCTTTCTTGTTGCAATTGTTACAGTGCATCTCTCGGCAATTTCCATTGTGGTGGAAATTGCATTTGGCGCACTTCGGCAGGTTCCCAACATATGGCTTTGCTGGTGTATTGGTAATTGGAACAACAGTGGGGGCAGTAGCGGCATGGACTGTCACAATCTGTTGTTTCTTGGAAGGTTCCTGTGAAGGCTGACTCTTCCTTTTGTACCAGAACTTTGTCTTGTTGTTGTTGTTGTTGATATTGTTGTTGATATTGTTGTTGATGTTGATGTTCTTGCTTCCTCTGGGTAGCGCCGGAGCGATAGTTGCGAAGCCTTGACAGATTCCATGGTCAACGAGGGCTTGTGCCAACTGTTTGGCGCTATCGAAAGTGACTGGTTTGGAAGCTAGTACACTTCCTTGAATCTGGGGGGTCAGTCCCCAGATGTACCTCTCTATTTTCTTGCTCTCTAGAGCAAACATCCCTGGGCAAAGGATTGCCAAATCACTGAACCTGTTGGTATAGGTCGTGATGTCTGAGCCTACCATGGTAAGTCCCCAAAGTTCCTGTTCGAGCTTTTGTAATTCGCCCCATGGACAGTACTCTTGCAGTAATATTTGTTTTAGATTCTCCCAGCCCATATATTTAGCCACTACTAGCGTTAGTTACTTGAAATGGCCATTCCACCATGTCAGAGCTCTTTCAGAGAAAGTACAGGCAGCGAACTTCACTTTGCTCCCTTCCGGACAAGAACAAATCTCGAAAACTGCTTCATTTTTCTCTATCCACTGTGATAAAGCCATTATCTCTCCGGCCCCATTAAAACTAATGGGTTTGCTATTCATGAAATCCTTGTATGTACAATCCCCTAAACGACCTGGATGTTGGCCATTCGTAGAACTATTTACTCCCCCACCAGAACCATTGTTACTCATTTGGGCCATTGCCGTTGTTATTGCAGCTGTTACAACAGCTATCAATGCAGCATTTTCCGTCGATGGAGGCGGTGGTGGTGGAGGTATCTGGGTCTTAGGTTTGGACGAGGAGGCATCACGCTGCCAAGAAATACAAATAAAAGATTATAAGTTTTGGTGGTTGAGAGTTGAATGATAATGAGTTAACTATCTTTAATAGTTCGAGAATTTAGTTTGACCAACACAGGGCTTTGAGTTTGATTCACCAATGGAGTTTGAATAACAATAAACAAACTCATGAACTCGAATGAAATACACAGAATTAACACACAAAAGAGGTATGCCCTATATATATTAAACATATGGTTGCGTTACATCCAAATTTAGAAAATTTTGACCTTTCTAAAGGTCTCTGATTACAGGAAGTTAAAGAAGGTAAGACTTTTAGCCGAGTTCCTATTCTATAACAAAATTTTGGGATTCGGCAAGCACTACTTGCGACATAGGTTGCGCTTGGAGCTAGACTCCGCATCCGATTGCCTTGCTTCCATAAGACGCCTATCGAAGGCGGCTTGTTGTTCCCTCATCTCAGAGAGGGCTGCAATCATTTGTGCTTGAAATGTGTCGGCGCAGAGTTGGGTGTCATCTTGTAACTTATCCAGTCGACGGATGTCGGAAGTTTGAACTTGTACTTCCACGTTGACTTCACAAATCCGGTTAGATTGAACCCCGGATTGATAGGACTAGTTGGTTAGCTTGCCCACCATGACTGGGAGTGCTCGATCGGCTGAACCTCCGCCGCTGACATCGTAGAAGTCTCGACACATACCGTAAGGAGGACGCACTCCTTGATGTTGACTCCAATGGTGGAGGTGACTTCCCCAAACGGGAGTGGGTCCCTGAAAGTTTCTCCTAACAGTGGGAGGTTGAGCGACTGGTGGGTTGATTACCTATGGTTCTGAGTTTGTCCTAGAGTCATCCCCTTCATCCAATTAGATAGGTTCTTCATCTTCTTCGGGATCTTCTTCGACCCATCCCCGTTACCTTGGTTGAGATAGTAGGGGTCTCCGTGTGGGTTGAATCCAGCCATTTGACTATACGAGAATAGGGTTATAGGAATTAGACAAAATTTGAAACATGTAAAACTAAACATGTCGTTTAAACTATTGCATGTACCAAATACTCCTATAGTATTTAAATTTGTATGTTTGATACTAGTGTTTATTTTGGTAAGTTTTGACTTGTTGGTCACTACGACCATTCCTCGACATATGTTAGTCCAATCTCGGACAAATATAGTTGATCATGCTATATTCATCCCAAATCTGATTACATATTTCGAGGCCTAATCATAGTGTCCAACTTGTCTTAATACTTCTTGTATAGTTCTAACCATGAAAAATATATTGTTGTATGCATGTATTTGTACTTTTACGACCCAAAATAATCTAAATTAAATGAAATAGTGGGTATCGGTTCTTGATAGAAAGCTTGTTAAGTTCCTGGTAATCAATGCACATGCGGAAAGATCCATCCTTCTTCTTTACGAACAAGACAGGTGCTCCCCAAGGTGAGAAGCTTGGCCTGATGAATCCTTTGTTGAGTAGTTCGTTCAATTGGTTGGATAACTCCCGCATCTCTGCCGGTGCTAGACGGTATGGTGACATAGCTACTGGTGTAGCTCTGGGAATTAAGTCGATTCTGAACTCGATTTGACGTTCCGGTGGAACTCCGGGAAGATCTTCAGGGAAAACATCGACAAAGTTGCAGACTTCTGGAATGTCCTTGATGTTTTTCGTTTCTTTTTCCTTGTCTACCACATGGGCTAAGAAGGCATGTTACTCCTTACGTAGATATTTTCTGGGCTTTGACACAAGAGATGATTTGTAAATTTGTACTGGGCTAGTCACCATAAATGACAAGAGTTTCACCGTTTGGCAGATTCAGAGACGTGGTCATGAACAAGGTGCATAAGACTCGATAATCCGTACATCCAGGTTCAGAACAAATGTATTCAGACCTCAAGAAACTGTATTGGTGGCCAAACTTGAAAGCGGAGATCGCTACCTATGTGGGCAAGTGTCTGACTTCCGCCAAAGTCAAGGTAGAGTACCAAAAACCCTCGGGATTACTACAACAGCCTGAAATACCCGAGTGAAAGTGGGAGCGGATAACCATGGATTTCATAACCAAACTACCCAAGACAGCAGGTGGACTAGACACCATCTGGGTGATCGTCGATCGATTATCAAAATCCGCACACTTCCTGCCAATAAAAGAAACCGACAAGATGGAGAAGCTAGCTCGAACCTACATACGAGAGATTGTACGACTACACGGTGTACCAATATCCATTATCTCTGACAAAGATAGTAGGTTCACCTCGCGATTCTGGCAATTGTCACAAAAATCTCTAGGAACGAGGCTCGACATGAGTACTGCTTACCATCCATAAACCGACGGTCAAAGTGAGAGGACCATACAAACCTATGGCCGAAAGTGCAGATCACCACTGTGTTGGGCTAAAGTAGGCGACACGCAACTAGCCAAGGGACAAGTACCCGATAGCACTCTCACAGGCCCGAAAATCATAAGAGAAACAACTAAGAAGATTGTTCAGATTAGGGAACGACTAAAGCCTTGGAAACCCTTGGAATGAAAGACAAAAGAGTTATGTGGACAAAAGACGCAAACCCTTGGAATTCCAGGTTGGAGACCGTGTCCTACTAAAAGTCTCACCGTGGAAATGTTTGATACGTTTTGGAAAGCGTGGGAAACTAAACCCAAGGTATATCGGACCATTCGAGATCCTTGCAAGGATCGGCCCGGTAGCCTACAAACTTCGTCTACCGCATGAACTCAATAACGTACACCCTACCTTTCATGTGTCAAACTTGAAGAAATGTTTGTCCGATGAGACCCTCGTCGTCCCTCTAGACGAAATTGAAATCAACGAGAGTCTCCACTTTATAGAAGAACCTATTGAAATCATGGATAGGGAAATTAAAAGAACAAAACAAAGTCGCATACCCATTGTGAAGGTCTGCTAGAATGCAAAGCGGGGACCTGAATATACTTGGGAGCGCGAAGATCAGATGAAACAAAAATACCCGCATCTGTTTCCCTAGTCCACAAATAATTACCTTACATTAAATTTTGGGACGAAATTCCCTCTAACGGGGGGATGATGTGACAACCCGATATTTCGACTCTATGTAATGACCTAAAAAGTCAAGTATCGTAACCACTTTTGATATAATGAAATTAACTTCGAAAAATGAAATGTGCAAAAGTCTCTATAGAGATATCTATTATGCTAGATATTGTGTCAAGGTTTACAGAATTACTAAGAACACTAAAATCCGAGTTATAACGAAGAAGTTATGACCATTCTAAGATTTCCGACAAAATCGGCAACACCGATTAAATGAAAAATGCGAAGTTTCAATACAATAGTTTTTAGCCTTAAGTATCTAAATGAAAGTTGTAGATATCATCAAGCCGTGAGCGTACATAAAAAGAACGTCCAAATCTGACTTCGTATGAATAAGTTATGATTTCTCCAAGATCCGGATATAGCAGTAGACAGCTAAAAACTCGAAATAGAGATCGAGAGACATTTGGCCGAAACAACCTTAATGAGAATCAAAGGTCTCAACAATAGTAGCGCAACGGTGAAAAGTCTGACGAAAACGGACATCGGATGAAGAAGTTAAGGATTTTTAACGGACTTTTTGTGTGCCGGCCCGTTAAAAATAAATAATTCAAAATAAATTCGAAATTTTCTGATTAAGTCTAAATGAGAGTTATAGAGTATATTCTCACCTACGCGTGCATATAAAGAACATCGAAAACGGAGCTCGTACGCGAAAGTTAAGGATTTTACAAGTTTGAGGCCCAAAATTCGAGGCTGTCAGGTCTGCCACGACGTGGCACAGTTTGCCGCGACCCGACAAGTGACTGAGGGTGTCCAATCAATGGAATAGGATAAGATTTGAGCACCACGACGTGGCCAGCCCTTTTCCACGACGTGGCACCCAAAATCTACCCCTATAAATAGAACTCTTGGGGTGTCGGGTTTAGGTGCTCCATTCTTCTATCTCTCGTGCTGAAACTCTGCGGTTAAGCTCCCGAAGCCCCAGTTTGCATACTTAAGTTCCGAAGGAAGGTTCTATACTCCTGAGACTCCCGAGATTCCTGAGAATCCCGAGAAAAATCAACTTTTCCAATTCGAAGTTCTGTTCGATTTTCATCTCGCTTTCTCCAATCAATCAAGTGAGTTCATACCCCTATAAACTACAATTTCAAATGTTTATCAATGCTTTTTATACACTTTTAGGGGGGCGGGGGAATACAAGTAAACACATGGTTATTATCGTGTGTAACATAAAGTTTCACTATATACTCTTTTTATCAAGTGAATCATATGTGATTCATAACTACTACATAGGAACTTCCATATGCAATATATATTCAAGATAACATCTTGTCTTTTGGAAATAAGACATGTTTATATATATATATATATATATATATATATATATATATATATATATATATATATATATATATATATGAATCAAACACTTTATTTATACTTTAAGTATATGTGATCATTTATGTCACTTTAATTGTTATACTTTACATAACAAGTGAGCATTACACTAGGATTTACTATACGAACGAAACACACACTTTGAAAAACTATAATAGGTATAGTTTACGAGAAAATCATGAACATTTAAATACTAGAAACACTATATCAAAGAGATACTTTCATATACAAGAACAAATGGACATTTTCATACGTAAATCTTTTTTATACTAAGTTTTGTGAGACATTTCACGTACTTTCGAGTATGCATTTTAAGTCATGTATTATATACCATAATCCCTTGTAGGGGGAGCGTGATACTTGTGTATAGATCTATACGGGATTGACAATCCCGCACCTAAGATGTGAGCTACAGCTAGGCCGGCAGGCCTGGGGTGACAAACGTCATAACTTTCCAACGCCTGAAGAACGTTGTTATAGGCATCCTGGTCAAATAGCATGGTTATAAGACTCACATGGAGTATTAAAAACACATTGATTTACGGGGTTTTTCAAATGCCAATTGTGTCTCTTCCAAAGGGAACAAAAGACTTTGTAGTATTCCGCGACGCCTCTCACCAAGGGTTGGGATACGTGCTGATACAGAAAAAAAATAAAGTCATTGCATATGCATCCATATAACTCACGCCAAACAAGACCAACTACACTACCCACGACTTAGAGTTAGGAGATGTAGTGTATGCCTTAAAGATTTGGAGACACTACCTCTACAGAAAAAAGTGTGTCGTGTTCATTGACAACAAAACCCTTTAACACATATTAGATTAGAAGGATCTCAATATGAGATAACGAAGATATGTTAGGTTGCTAAATGATTACGAATGCGAAGTTCGTATTCATCCTAGTTAGCAAATGTCGTGGCAGATGCATTAAGAGGGAAAAAAGCAAGCAAAGCCTCTTCGTGTAAAGGCTCTAACCCTAACCACCCACTCCAATCTCACCACCCAAATTCGTGATGCTCAGCTAAAAGCACTCGAACTCGAGAATATCGTGGAAGAAAAACCTTCGAGGAATGGACAAACAATTCGACCTTACGGAAGACGGAACACGATATTTCATGAACAAAATTTGGACCCTAGACCAAGATAGTAGGTTCACTTCCAGTTTCGGGCAATCGCTATAAAGGTTCCTAGGAACCAAACTCGACGTGAGTACAACATATCATCCTTAAACGGACGGAAAAAGTGAAAGAACGATACAAACTTAGAAGGACATGTTCCGCGCTTGTGGGATAAACTTCGATAATGCATAAGATACTCACTCACCACTATTTGATTTTCCATATAACAATAGTTAGCACACTAGCATAAAGGTCGTTCCATTCAAGGCCTTTTACGGATGTAGATGCCGTTCTCCGATATGCTGAGCAGAAGTTGGAGATGCCAACTAGCTATAAAGCATGTTGTAGATACTCTACTCATTAGCCTTGAGATTATTCATGAACCAACACAAGAGATCGTTCAGGTAATGGGACGATTAAAAGACTGCACATAATCAATCAGAAAGGCTACGCCGACACAAGACATAAACCCTTAGAATTCGAAGTAAGAGACCGAGTCCTACTAAAGGTCGTGTTATGGAAAGACGTCATTAGATTTGGAAAACGAGGTAAACTAAATTCCTGTCACATCGGACCTTTTGAAATCCTAGCAAGGGTTGGTTCGGTGGCTTACAAACTCAAGTTACCTCAAGAACTTAACAAAGTTCACGATACCTCCCACACATGTAATTTCAAAAGGTGTCGCTCTAATAATAACCTTGGCTTTCCTCTCGATGAGATCCAGGTCAACACTAAACTTCACTTCGTTAAGTAACCGGTGGAGATCATGGATCGAGAAATCAAAAGCCTCAAACAAAGCCTCATACCAATAGTAAAGGTCCGATAGAACTCTCGTACATAGCCATAGTTTACTTGGAAACATAAGGATCAAACAAAACAAAAGTATCCGCAATTTTTCAGCGGCGCTCCTTCCACTAGTGGAACGAAATGATACTAAAAAAAGGTGATAGTAAAACAAAGTAACCTGGAACACAATAATTTCAGGACGAAATTCCCTTAACGGGGAGGTAATGTGACATCCCAGAATTTTGGTCAAAGACTGTGAACGGTCAAGTTCAAAGCAAGTCTCTTTGTAGTTTGAATCATTGAGTTTTCGTTCATCTAATATAAAATAGATGAATTATTTCAGCTATTATAAGATACCAGATGGTATTTTACTTATAAATGTGTAAATTAATAAACCAATCAAATGGCTCAAACTGCAACCACATAAATGTGTGTGAAAAACTGAAAATATGTGTTAAGCAGTTGTGAGCAATATAAAGATTCTAATCTCGTAGTACATGTTTCCCTAATTCCGAAAATATAAAGAACGTCTAAAACGGAGTTCGTATGCAAAAGATACGACTGTTTTAATAATAAAAAACCAGTATAATACTGATTTCTTAAAAACCACTAAAACCGTTGATGAACTTGCATACCTCAAATAGAGATTCCGAAAGCATTTTTGGGCTCAGGCTATAGCATAATATTTAATTTGATATTTGAAATATTTTAGGTAAAAATAATTATAAAAGTTGACAAATCAAACGTTTTTCAGGATTTAAATCACGAAACATTTAAGTATTTATTTCTACATGATTTTTATTATTAGTTATGTATTCCAGAATAATATATATACATCCAAATACGGTTGATGTGGAATAGCCTAGTACTTATAAAATCGTGAACGACTAGATATACATACGTATATACAAGTATGAGATATGTTTCATGGTCAAATGCAAAACGTATCTACTACTAGAGTTTTGATAAAATATATAATATGAAACAATCATACGATTTATGTATCTATGTTATATAATTAAAATTATATAACACTGAATATATAAATATTTATATAAATCATATATCATTTTTCCAAATACGAATGCTAGTGTATATAACTAGTAAAAATATATAGATACTCATCCAAATACACAAATAATTGAGGTATTACAAAGCTTCTAAAACCAAATCAAACAAATACACACATGTTACATTCCATAATGAAACAATTCATTATATAAAATATTAAAATAAAACTTATATTCTACTCTTAAATTTACAGTCAAATAAAGATAAACCTGCACACTTACTCAACTATCACACTAGTCAACAATTTTGCACACTTACTCAACTATCGTACAAATTTCTTCTAAGCTTCAACTTATACAAAATCATACGCCAAGGATCTGTTTCATCTGTTGTCCTTCAATTTTGCACACGCATCCCAAGAGGGCCACAACCCTCTTCTATCTTTCTTCCTTCCCACGGGTTTCACAGTAACACCCAAAACACCTTAAGGTTTTGTTGCTGTTCTTCTTCTCCTTCACTTCCTATCAAATGAACCAACCAAACACCCCATCGATATCTATCCAAACAAAAGCAAACCATAGCAAACAAACACCCCGAGATTATTGTAATCTGTCTTCCTTCCCTGCAATCAGAACCATCCTAAAACATCCACTTAGGTTTTATCCACTACTGTGAAACAATCAAAGAAAAAGAGAAGAAGCAAACCTGTTATGATCAGTGGAAGAGAGGAACCGAAGGTCGGCTATTCCCTCCATCTCTCCTTCCCGTCGAGTTGTTAACCAGCCAAACACCCCTGAAGACCATTGATGTTGCCGCTTCACCTATCCCATTCGATCCAACTGTTTCCCCTCTCTCATTCTCGCAACCTCCCCTCTTCCTTCTATTTTTGATGGCAGACTGATCCAATCACCGCCAAACCACCGCCATGGCCAGTTGATGCAACCCACGATCATAAACAGGCCCCTGTTGGCACAGTTCACTGGAGAAGAAGAAGCAGCGACCACCACCATTTTTCCTTCCTGCTTTCATTTATTCGACTCTCAAACAGCTTCCAGTCGCCTTTTCCTTGCTTCTCCATCAACCTCAGGTCGACTCCAAGTTTCCCGGTACAAAACCCGCTTAGAACACGATCTTCCCGACACGTCCGACCCTCCCCGTCTGCTGCTGTCGCAGAGACAACCTCCGACCGCCACCGTTGCCGATGAGCCTTAGCCACCCTCCGCCGCTATCTCCGCTTGTTGTCATTGCTATGGAACCCCGAACGGCCATCACTTGATGATACTGTGAGTATTCGATCGACCACCACCATCATGTAATTTCTATTAATTGGATGTCCATACGACTGCTCCAGTCGGAATCGTGAGACCTAGGTCGTGGTCTCGTCCCCAAATTGTTTGAACTGCAAAAGAAATTGCGACTGGTTTAGAAGAGGGAACTGTTCAAACTTCGATTCCATTTATTTAAATCTGACCCTGAAGATGTTGAGTTCACGAGATTGACCCCTCCTTTGGATTAATTCAATTATTAAGTCCAAATTCCCTTTGGATTTATCCAGAAATAGTCCCTCCACTAAGAAACCATAACCAACCTAATCCTGGAACCCCAAGTCAGCTTTAAAATGTACATTATCAACCCCTGTCTTGAGAATAATTCTCAATATCAGTCCCTGAAGTATGATTTTGACAAAATCAAACCCTAGAGTTTATTTATTCAAAGAAAGACCACCATATACTTAATAATTAATACCAAAACTACCTTCTGGTTTATTAGGAAACATAAATATACTCGGTGGTTCGTTTTAAGAACGAGGAATGACACGTAACAAATCTTACGACAAGATTCACATCTCAAGCCTCGTTCATGCTACGAATGTGAGTGCTTACGGCCCCTTTTTCAATATTTTAATTATTTCGCGGGGGGGGGGGGGGGGGGGGGGGGGGGGATACATGTGCCTATATATTTTGTTTATACAAATATATTATCTTTCATGCGGAAATACAATAAACATAGTTTATAAAATATTATTATTTAACAATTTACCATATTGTTAAAAATAAACTATTGAAAACTTTTCGTATACGTGTTATGATTTTTCATCGTGAAATAACCGTTCCACACAACAAATACTACAAGATACAAGATTATATGATTTTCATGTGACATTTCATATTATAAAAGCATGTTACAAAACCTTGTAGTATTTCAAGGATTCAAGCTAGTACTATTCATGTATGTTTATATGTTTAAATGCATAAAGTTTATACGCGTACATATGACTATTACCTTCAAACACACTTCTTTATAAAAGCGAGCACTTTATACTTTTATAAACACAACCATACTCGGCTTTTACGAATGCTATACTACGAAATTCATTATGTCTGGCGCTTAATTTCAATTATGTTAGGGCTGAGAGTTATTCACAAACTTTTCGTTAATGGTTTTTGATTGAGACGCTACTATTCATTAGCTGAGTTTAATCACTTAGCCTGCCCCACACTGCTATAATCGTTAATCTTCGGAGCGAGTTACATATGTATAGATCTATACGTGGTCGACAACCCCACCTGCGGTTGCTAGCTACAACCATCGACTGATCAATCGTAGCAGGTGATATGTGTCTACGATCGTTACTAAGGCGTCCAATGAAGCGTCGTAGGGAGGGGTACTTTTCGTCCATAGCTCGATTATAGAACTCACTAAAAACATTAACACGAATCTCTCTCTCTCTCTCTCTCTCTCACTACAACCATAGGTTTGGTTGCCTTCAAGTACATTTTTAAGTATGAAAATTACTTATACAAAGCATTCATTTTGACTTTTAAGAAGTCATTACAAGTATATTTTATGTATGGAAATTACTTATGGAACATAACGTTTTGGCTTTCAAAGATTCATTACAAACACAGTTTTAAGTATGGAAGTTACTTATACAAAGCATTCATTTTGACTTTCAAGGAGTTATTACAAGTACGTGTTAAAAACATGAATTTACTCATGTAGTATCGAAACAGTTTAATACATAGTAAAGAAAGTAACACAACCATCATATATATAATTTGAAAGTTTACATTGTTGAAAAGTACTTGTTTCAAAAGAAATTACAATATGATGTCAAAATGAAATTAAACTAACGCCGCAGCGTCCCTTCTTCAAAAGCAGTAGTTTACCTGTATTACTGAATCTCTGAGAAATACAAGTAGTTTTGAAAGAGTAGGTCAACATTTAAGCCGGTGAGTTCATAAGTATTTAGTCACAATGTTTGTATGAAATAGAATGAAAATGGTTTCTACATGTTTAAATGTTCCTAAAAAATCCCATATTTTCTACTATAGTAGATGGTAGTTTAATTGTTCCAAAACTGTAATGCAATAGTGCTTTTCATACCTAAAATAGTAGGTTTATGTATAAATCGCTAAGGCATTTGAAAAACCCCGTAAATCAATGTGTTTTTAATACTCCATGTGAGTCTTATAACCATGCTATTTGACCAAGATGCCTATAACAACGTTCTTCAGACGTTGGAGACTTATGACGTTTGTCAACCTAGGCCTGCCAGCCTAGCTGTAGCTAACGGCTTAGGTGCGGGATTGTCAATCCCGTATAGATCTATACACAAGTATCACGCTCCCCCTACAAGGGATTATGGTATATAATACATGACTTAACATGCATACTCGAAAGTACGTGAAATGTCTCACAAAACTTAGTATAAAACAGATTTACGTATGAAAATGTCCATTTGTTCTTGTATATGAAAGTATCTATTTGATATAGTGTTTCTAGTATGTAAATCTTCATGATTTTATCGTAAACTATATCTATTATAGTTTTTCAAAGTGTGTGTTTCGTTCGTATAGTAAATCCTAGTGTAATGCTCACTTGTTATGTAAAGTATAACAATTAAAGTGACATAAATGATCATATATACTTAAAGTATAAATAAAATGTTTGATTCGTGTGTGTGTGTGTATATATATATATATATATATATATATATATATATATATATATATATATATATATATATATATATATATAAACATGTCTTATTTCCAAAAGACAAGATGTTATCTTGAATATATATTGCATACGAAAGTTCCTATGTAGTCGTTATGAATCACAAATGATTCACTTAATACAAAAAGTATATAGTGAAACTTTATGTTACACACGATAATAACCGTGTGTTTACTTGTATTCCCCCCCCCCCCCCCACTAAAAGTGTATAAAAAACATTGATAAACATTTGAAAATGTAGTTTATAGGGGTATGAACTCACTTGATTGATTGGAGAAAGCGAGATGAAAATCAAACAGAACTTCTACTTGGAAAAGTTGATTTTTCTCGTGATTCTCGGGAATCTTGGGAGTCTCGGGAGTATAGGACCTTCCTTCGGAACTTGAGTGTGAAAACCGGGGCTTCGGGAGGGCTTCGGGAGCTTAACCGCAGAGTTTCGACATGAGAGATAGAAGAATGGTGCACCTAAACCCGACACCCCAAGAGTTATATTTATAGGGGTAGATTTTGGGTGCCACGTCATGGCAAAGGGTTGGCCACGCCGTGGTGGTCAAATCTTATCCTCTTCCATTGATTGGACGCCCTCAGTCACTTGCCGGGTCGCGGCAAACTGTGCCACGTCGTGGCAGACCTGACAGCCTCGAATTTTGGGCCTCGAACTTGTAAAATCCGTAACTTTCGCGTACGAGCTCCGTTTTCGACGTTCTTTATATGCACGCATAGGTGAGAATATACTCTACAACTCTCGTTTAGACTTCATCGGCAAATTTTGACTTTATTTTTAATTATTTATTTTTAACGGGCCGAGACACGAAAAGTCCGTTAAAACTCCATAACTTCTTCATCCGATGTCCGTTTTCGTCAGACTTTTCACCGTTGCGCTACTATTGTTGAGACCTTCGATTCTCATTAAGGTTGTTTCGGCCAAAAGTCTCTCGATCTCTATTTCGAGTTTTTAGCTGTCTACTGCTATATCCGAATCTTGGAAAAATCATAACTTATTCATACGAAGTCAGATTTAGACGTTCTTTTTATGTACGCTCACGGTTTGATGATATCTACAACTTTCATTTAGATACTTAAGGCTAAAAACTATTGTATTGAAACTTCGCGTTTTTCGTTTAATCGGTGTTGCCGGTTTTGTCGGAAATCTTAGAATGGTCATAACTTCTTCGTTATAACTCGGATTTTAGTGTTCTTAGTATTTCTGTAAACCTTGACACAATATCTAGCATAATAGATATCTCTATAGAGACTTTTGCACATTTCATTTTTCGAAGTTAATTTCATTATATCAAAAGTGGTTACAATACTTGACTTTTTAGGTCATTACATAGAGTCGAAATATCGGGTTGTCACATCATTCCCCCGTTAGAGGGAATTAATGTAAGGTAATTATTTGTGGACTAGGGAAACAGATGCGGGTATTTTTGTTTCATCTGATCTTCGCGCTCCCAAGTATATTGAGGTCCCCGCTTTGCATTCCAGCGAACCTTCACAGTGGGTATGCGACTTTGTTTTGTTCTTTTAATTTCACTATCCATGATTTCAATTGGTTCTTCTATAAAGTGGAGACTCTCGTTGATTTCAATTTCGTCTAGAGGGACGACGAAGGTCTCATCAGACAAACATTTCTTCAAGTTTGACACATGAAAGGTAGGGTGTACGTTATTGAGTTCCTGCGGTAGACGAAGTTTGTAGGCTACCGGGCCGATCCTTTCAAGGATCTCGAATGGTCCGATATACTTTGGGTTTAGTTTCCCATGCTTTCCAAAACGTATCAAACATTTCCACGGTGAGACTTTTAGTAGGACACGGTCTCCAACCTGGAATTCCAAGGGTTTCCGTCTTTTGTCCGCATAACTCTTTTGTCTGTCTCTTGAAGCCTTTAGTCGTTCCCTAATCTGAAAAATCTTCTCAGTGTTTTCTCTTATGATTTTCGGGTCTGTGAGAGTGTTATCGGGTACTTGTCCCTTGGCTAGTTGCGTGTCACCGACGTCAACCCAGCACAGTGGTGATCTACACTTTCGGCCATAGACGGCTTCGAATGGAGCAACTTTAATGCTGGAGTGATAGCTATTATTGTATGAAAATTCGACTAGTGGTAAATGTGTATCCCACGCTTTAACAAAATCAATTACACAAGCTCTTAGCATATCTTCCAAGGTTTGTATGGTCCTCTCACTTTGACCGTCGGTTTGTGGATGGTAAGCAATACTCATGTCGAGCCTCGTTCCTAGAGATTTTTGTAACGATTCGTGAGGTGAACCTACTATCTATGTCGGAGATAATGGATATTGGTACACCGTGCAGTCGTACAATCTCTCGGATGTAGGTTCGAGGTAGCTTCTCCATCTTGTCGGTTTCTTTTATTGGCAGGAAGTGTGCGGATTTTGTTAATGTATCAACGATTACCCAGATGGTGTCTAGTCCACCTGCTGTCTTGGATAGTTTGGTTATGAAATCCATGGTTATCCGCTCCCACTTCCACTCGGGAATTTCAGGCTATTGTAGTAATCCCGAGGGTTTTTGCTACTCTACCTTGACTTTGGCGAAAGTCAAACACTTCCCCACATAGGTAGCGATCTCCGCTTTCATGTTTGGCCACCAATACAGTTTTTTGAGGTCTAAATACATCTTTTCTGAACCTGGATGTACGGAGTATCGAGTCTTATGCGTCTCGTTCATGACCACGTCTCTGAATCCACCAAACTTCGGTGTCCAGATCCGATCCATGAAGTAACGAACTTTGTCACCCTTGACTTCGAAATTCTTGTCCATTCCTCTTCGGGCTTCACCTTCCACGTTCTCTGTTTTCAAGGCTTCCGTCTAAGCTTCCTTGATTTGTGTGGACAGATGTGAATGGATCGTCATGGTTAAGGATTTCACCCGGCGACCTGAGTATTCTTTTCGACTAAGAGCATCAGCTACTACATTCGCTTTTCCTGGGTGATAGCGAATCTCGCATTCGTAGTCATTTAGTAGTTCAACCCATCGTCTCTGCCTCATGTTGAGTTCTTTTTGGTTGAGAATGTGCTGAAGGCTCTTATGATCGGTGAAGATCGTGCATTTCATGCCATAAAGATAGTGTCTCCAGATCTTTAGCGCGAAAACGATTGCTCCTAGTTCAAGATCGTGGGTAGTGTAGTTGACTTCGTGCGTCTTGAGTTGTCTTGAGGTGTAAGCGATTACCTTACCTCGTTGCTTTAGTACGCATCCAAGACCTTGATTAGATGCATCACAGTAGACCACGAAGTCTTCTGTTCCTTCTGGCAAGGACAATATAGGTGCGCTGCATAGTGCTTGCTTCAGTGTTTGGACTGCAACATCTTGTTTTCCTTCCCAATTGAAAGTTACACTCTTCTGTGTCAGGGTGGTGAGTGGTTTAGCAATCTTCGAGAAGTTTTGTATAAATCTACGGTAATAGCCAGCAAGGCCCAAGAACTGTCGAATTTCCGTTGGGGTTCTTGGAGCTGACCAGTTCTCGATTGCTTTGATTTTGGAAGGGTCCACGTGTATTCCGTCTTTGCTAACCACGTGACCTAGGAAATCTACCTTCCGAATCCAAAATTCGCACTTGGAGAATTTTGCGTATAGCTTCTCTTTTCTTAGCGTTTCCAAGACTTGTCGGAGGTCTTGACTGTGATCTTCTTTAGTGTTCGAATAGATGAGTATGTCATCTATGAATACGATCACAAACTTGTCTAGAAACGAACCACACACTCGGTTCATTAAGTCCATGAACACCGCTGGTGCGTTTGTTAATCCAAAGGGCATCACTACAAACTCGTAGTGACCATAACGAGTTCGAAAATCTGTTTTGGGAACATCTCCTTCCAAGACTCGCAGTTGGTGATACCCGGATCTTAATTCGATCTTTGAGAAATAACTCGCTCCCTGGAGTTGGTCGAATAAGTCGTCGATGTGCGGTAGTGGGTATCGGTTCTTGATAGTAAGATTGTTAAGTTCCCGGTAATCAATGCACATGCGGAAAGATCCATCCTTCTTCTTTACGAACAAGACCGGTGCTCCCCAAGGTGAGAAGCTTGGCCTGATGAATCCTTTGTTGAGTAGTTCGTTCAAGTGGCTGGACAACTCCTGCATCTCTGCTGGTGCTAGACGGTATGGTGACTTAGCTACTGGTGTAGCTCCGGGAATTAAGTCGATTTTGAACTCAACTTGACGTTCCGGTGGAACTCCGGGAAGATCTTCAGGGAAAACATCAGCAAAGTTGCAGACTTCCGAAATGTCCTTGATGCCTTTTGTTTCTTTTTCCTTGTCTACCATATGGGCTAAGAAGCCATGGTACTCCTTATGTAGATATTTCTGGGCTTTGATATAAGAGATGATTTGTAAATTTGTACTGGGCTTGTCACCATAAATGACAAGAGTTTCGTCGTTTGGCAGATTTAGGCGAACGGCCCTTTCGTGACAAAGTATATCGGCATGGTGTATGCTTAACCAATCCATACCGATGATGACATCAAAGCTCTTTATACTGATCGGCATTAGATCGATTTGAAATGAATGTTCGTGTAGAGTTAGTGTGCAGCCTATGTACATATCACTCGTGCTTTCTGTTCTACCGTTTGCCATTTCTACTGTAAATATCTTATTGAGTGATTTAGGGTTCTATTTTAGTACGTGCTTGAATTTATGACTCACGAAGCTCCTCTCCGCACCACAATCAAAGAGTATGCATCTATAAACGTTATTGAGGAGAAACGTACCCGTAACCACCGTGGGATAAGCTATCGCTTCGTTCTACCCTATTGCCAGCACTCGTCCCGTGCCGCTCGCATTCCTTGCCTTAGGGCAGTCTCTTTTGTAATGCCCAGCTTTACCGCACCCGTAACATGCTTGACCCACACCGACTCCTTGGACTTGGGTGATCGGTTGTGCTGGTGCTCTACAGAAACGGGCTATATGCCCTTTCTTGTTGCAATTGTTACAGTTCATCTCTTGAAAATTTCCATTGTGGTGGGAATTTCATTTGGCGCACTTCGGCAGGTTCCCAGCATATGGCTTTGCTGGTGTAGTGGTAATTGGAGCAACAGTGGTAATTGGAGCAACAGTGGGGGCAGTAGCGGCATGGACTGCCACAATCTGTTGTTTCTTGGAAGGTTCCTGTGAAGGCTGACTCTTCCTTTTGTTCCAGAACTTGTTGTTGTTGTTAATATTGTTGTTGATGTTATTGCTGCCTCTGGGTTGCTCCGGAGCGGTAGTTGCGAAGCCTTGACAGATTCCATAGTCAACGAGGGCTTGTGCCCACTGTTTGGCGCTATCGAAAGGGACTGGTTTGGAAGCTAGTACAGTTCCTTAAATCTGGGGGGACAGTCCCTAGATGTCCCTCTCTATTTTCTTGCTCTCTAGAGCAACCATCCCTGGGCAAAGGATTGCCAAATCACTGAACCTGTTGGTATAGGTCGTGATGTCTGAGCCTACCATGGTAAGGCCCCAAAGTTCCTGTTCGAGCTTTTGTAATTCGCCCCGTGGACAGTACTCTTGCAGTAATATTTGTTTTAGATTCTCCCAGCCCATAGAGTTAGCCACTACTAGCGTTAGTGACTTGACCTGGCCATTCCACCATGTCAGAGCTCTTTCAGAGAAAGTACAGGCAGCGAACTTCACTTAGCTCCCTTCCGGACAAGAACAAATCTCGAGAACTGCTTCAGTTTTCTCTATCCACTGTGATAGAGCCATTATCCCTTCGGCCCCATTAAAAGTAATGGGTTTGCTATTCATGAAATCCTTGTATGTACAATCCCCTGAACGACCTGGACGTTGGCCATTGGTAGAACTATTTACTCCCCCACCAGAACCATTGTTACTCATTTGGGCCATTGCCGTTGTTACTGCAGCTATCAATGCGGCATTTTCCGTCGATGGAGGCGGTGGTGGTGGAGGTATCGTGCCCGACCTGGGTCTTAGGTTTGGACGAGGAGGCATCGCACTGCCAACAAATAAAAATAAAAGATTATAAGTTTTGGTGGTTGAGAATTGAATGATAATGAGTTAACTATCTTTAATAGTTCGAGAATTTGGTTTGACCAACACAGGGCTTTGAGTTTGATTCACCAATGGAGTTTGAATAACAATAAACAAACTCATGAACTCGAATGAGATACACATAATTAACACACAAAAGAGGTATGCCCTATATATATTAAACATATGGTTGCGTTACATCCAAATTTAGAAAATTTTGACCTTTCTAAAGGTCTCTGATTACAGGAAGTTAAAGAAGGTAAGACTTTTAGCCGAGTTCCTATTCTATAACAAAATTTTGGGATTGGGCAAGCACTACTTGCGACATAGGTTGCGCTTGGAGCTAGACTTCGCATCCGATTGCCTTGCTTCCATAAGACGCCTATCGAAGGCGGCTTGCTGTTCCCTCATCTCAGAGAGGGCTAGAATCATTTGTGCTTGGAATGTGTCGGCGTGGAGTTGGGTGTCATCCTGTTACCTATCCAGTCGACGGATGTCGGATGTGTGAACTTGTACTTCCACGTTGAATTCACGAATCCGGTTAGCTTGATCCCCGGATTGATAGGACTGGTTGGCTAGCTTGCCCACCATGACTGGGTTTCATTTAATTTAGATTATTTTGGGTCGTAAAAGTACAAATACATGCATACAACAATATATTTTCATGGTTAGAACTATACAAGAAGTATTAAGACAAGTTGGACACTATGATTAGGCCTCGAAATATGTAATCGGATTTGGGACGAATATAGTCTGATCAACTATATTTATCCGAGATTGGACTAACGTATGTCGAGGAATGGTCGTAGTGAGCAACAAGTCAAAACTTACCAAAATAAACACTAGTATCAAACATACAAATTTAAATACTATAGGAGTATTTGGTACATGCAATAGACATGTTTAGTTTTACATGTTTCAAATTTTGTCCAATTCCTATAACCCAATTCTCGTATAGTCAAATGGTTGGATTCTATCCACCAGGGGATCCCTACTACCCGAATCAGGGCAATGGTGGATGGGTAGAGGAGGACCCCGAAGAGGATGAAGAATCTATCGAGTTGGATGAAGAGGATGACTCTGGGACAGACTCAGAAGCAGAGGTAATCATCCCACCAGTCGCTCAACCTCCCGCAGTTAGGAGAAACTTTCAGGGACCCACTCCCGTTTGGGGAAGTCACCTCTACCATTGGAGTCAACAACAAGGAGTGCGTCCTCCTTACGGTATGTGCCGAGACTTCTACGATGTCAGCGGCGGAGGTTCAGCCGATCGAGCACTCCCAGTCATGGTGGGCAAGCTAGCCAACCAGTCCTATCAATCCGGGGATCAAGCTAACCGGATTCGTGAAGTCAACATGGAAGTACAAGTTCACACTTCCGACATCCGTCGACTGGATAGGTTATAGGATGACACCCAACTCTGCGCCGACACATTCCAAGCACAAATGATTGCAACCCTCTCTGAGATGAGGGAACAGCAAGCCGCCTTCGATAGGCATCTTATGGAAGCAAGGCAATCGGATGCGGAGTCTAGCTCCAAGCGCAACCTATGTCGCAAGTAGTGCTTGCCGAATCCCAAAATTTTGTTATAGAATAGGAACTCGGCTAAAAGTCTTACCTTCTTTAACTTCCTGTAAACAGAGACCTTTAGAAAGGTCAAAATTTTTTAACTTTGGATGTAACGCAACCATATGTTTAATATATATAGGGCATACCTCTTTTGTGTGTTAATTCTGTGTATTTCATTCGAGTTCATGAGTTTGTTTATTGTTATTCAAACTCCATTGGTGAATCAAACTCAAAGCCCTGTGTTGGTCAAACAAAATTCTCGAACTATTAAAGATAGTTAACTCATTATCATTCAATTCTCAACCACCAAAACTTATAATCTTTTATTTTTATTTGTTGGCAGTGCGATGCCTCCTCGTCCAAACCTAAGACCCAGGTCGGGCACGATACCTCCACCACCACCGCTTCCATCGACGGAAAATGCCGCATTGATAGCTGCTGTAACAGCGGCAATGGCCCAAATGAGTAACAATGGTTCTGGTGGGGGAGTAAATAGTTCTACCAATGGCCAACGTCCAGGTCGTTCAGGGGATTGTACATACAAGGATTTCATGAATAGCAAACCCATTACTTTTAATGGGGCCGAAGGGATAATGGCTCTATCACAGTGGATAGAGAAAACTGAAGCAGTTTTCAAGATTTGTTCTTGTCCGGAAGGGAGCTAAGTGAAGTTCGCTGCCTGTACTTTCTCTGAAAGAGCTCTGACATGGTGGAATGCCAATGTCAAGTCACTAACGCTAGTAGTGGCTAACTTTATGGGCTGGGAGAATCTAAAACAAATATTACTGCAAGAGTACTGTCCACGGGGCAAATTACAAAAGCTGAAACAGGAACTTTGGGGCCTTACCATGGTAGGCTCAGACATCACGACCTATTCCAACAGGTTCAGTGATTTGGCAATCCTTTGCCCAGGGATGGTTGCTCTAGAGAGCAAGAAAATAGAGAGGGACATCTAGGGACTGTCCCCTTAGATTCAAGGAAGTGTACTAGCTTCCAAGCCAGTCACTTTCGATAGCGCCAAACAGTTGGCACAAGCCCTCGTTGACCGTGGAATATGTCAAGGCTTCGCAACTACCGCTCCGGAGCAACCCAGAGGAAGCAACAACATCAACAACAACAAGAAGTTCTGGAACAAATGGAAGAGTCAGCCTTCACAGGAACCTTTCAAGAAACAACAGATTGTGGCAGTCCATGCCGTTACTGCCCCCACTGTTGCTCCAATTACCACGACACCAGCAAAGCCATATGCTGGGAACCTGCCGAAGTGCGCCAAATGCAATTTCCACCACAATGGAAATTGCCGGGAGATGCACTGTAACAATTGCAACAAGAAAGGGCATATAGCCCATTTCTGTAGAGCACCAGCACAACTGATCACCCAAGTCCAAGGAGTCGGTGTGAGTCAAGCATGTTACGGGTGCGGTGAAGCTGGGCATTACAAAAGAGACTGCCCTAAGGCAAGGAATGCGGGCGGCATGGGACGAGTGCTGACAATAGGGCAGAACGAAGCGATAACTTATCCCACGGTGGTTACGGGTACGTTTCTCATCAATAACGTTTATGCATGCATACTCTTTGATTGTGGTGCGGAGAGGAGCTTCGTGAGTCATAAATTCAAGCACGTACTAAAATAGAACCCTAAATCACTCAATAAGATATTTACAGTAGAAATGGCAAACGGTAGAACAGAAAGCACGAGTGATATGTACATAGGCTGCACACTAACTCTAAACGAACATTCATTTCAAATCGATCTAATGCCGATCAGTATAAAGAGCTTTGATGTCATCATCAGTATGGATTGGTTAAGCATACACCATGCCGATATACTTTGTCACGAAAGGGCCGTTCGCCTAAATCTGCCAAACGACGAAACTCTTGTCATTTATGGTGACAAGCCCAGTACAAATTTACAAATCATCTCTTATATCAAAGCGCAGAAATATCTACGTAAGGAGTACCATGGCTTCTTAGCCCATATGGTAGACAAGGAAAAAGAAACAAAAGACATCAAGGACATTCTGGAAGTCTGCAACTTTGCCGATGTTTTCCCTGAAGATCTTCCCGGAGTTCCACCGGAACGTCAAGTCGAGTTCAGAATCGACTTAATTCCCGGAGCTACACCAGTGGCTAAGTCACCATACCGTCTAGCACCGGCAGAGATGCAGGAGTTATCCAGCCAATTGAACGAAATACTCAACAAAGGATTCATCAGGCCAAACTTCTCACCTTGGGGAGCACCTGTCTTGTTCGTAAAGAAGAAGGATGGATCTTTCCGCATGTGCATTGATTATCGGGAACTTAACAATCTTACTATCAAGAACTGATACCCACCACCACGCATCGACGACTTATTCGACCAACTCCAGGGAACGAGTTATTTCTCAAAGATCGACTTAAGATCCGGGTATCACCAACTGCGAGTCTTGGAAGGAGATGTTCCCAAAACAACTTTTCGAACTCGTTATGGTCACTACGAGTTTGTAGTGATGCCCATTGGATTAACAAACGCACCAGCAGTGTTCATGGACTTAATGAACTGGGTGTGTCGTTCGTTTCTAGACAAGTTTGTGATCGTATTCATAGATGACATACTCATCTATTTGAAGACTAAAGAGGATCACAGTGAACACCTCCGACAAGTCTTGGAAACGCTAAGAAAAGATAAGCTATACGTAAAATTCTCCAAGTGTGAATTTTGGATTCAGAAGGTAGATTTCCTAGGTCACGTGGTTAGCACAGACGGAATACACGTGGACCCTTCCAAAATCAAAGCAATCGAGAACTGGTCAGCTCTAAGAACCCCAATGGACATTCGACAGTTCTTGGGCCTTGCTGGCTATTACCGTAGATTTATACAAAACATCTCGAAGATTGCTAAACCACACACCAGCCTTACACAGAAGGGTGTAACTTTCAATTGGGAAGGAAAATAAGACGCTGCATTCCAAACACTGAAGCAAGCACTATGCAGCGCACCTATATTGTCCTCGCCAGAAGGAACAGAAGACTTCGTGGTCTACTGTGATGCATCTAATCAAGATCTTGGATGCGTACTAACGCAACGAGGTAAGGTAATCGCTTATGCCTCAAGACAACTCAAGACGCACGAAGTCAACTACACTACCCACGATCTTGAACTAGGAGCAATCGTTTTCGCGCTAAAGATTTGGAGACACTATCTTTATGGCATGAAATGCACGATCTTCACCGATCATAAGAGCCTTCAGCACATTCTCAACCAAAAAGAACTCAACATGAGGCAGAGACGATGGGTTGAACTACTGAATGACTACGAATGCGAGATTCGCTATCACCCAGGAAAAGCGAATGTAGTAGCTGATGCTCTTAGTCGAAAAGAATACTCAGGTCGCCGAGTGAAATCCTTAACCATGACGATCCATTCACATCTGTCCACACAAATCAAGGAAGCTCTGACGGAAGCCTTGAAAACAGAGAACGTGGCAAGTGAAGCCCTAAGAGGAATGGACAAGAATCTTGAAGTCAAGGGTGACAGAGTTCGTTACTTCAATGATCGGATCTGGACACCGAAGTTTGGTGGATTTAGAGACGTGGTCATGAACGAGGCGCATAAGACTCGATACTCCGTACATCCAGGTTCAGTCCAGATGTATTTAGACCTCAAGAAACTGTATTGGTGGCCAAACATGAAAGCGGAGATCGCTACCTATGTGGGGAAGTGTCTGACTTGCGCCAAAGTCAAGGTAGTGTACCAAAAACCCTCGGGATTACAACAACCTGAAATACCCGAGTGGAAGTGGGAGCGGATAACCATGGATTTCATAACCAAACTACCCAAGACATCAGGTGGACTAGACACCATCTGGGTAATCGTCGATAGATTAACAAAATCCGCACACTTCCTGCCAGTAAAAGAAACCGACAAGATGGAGAAGCTAGCTCGAACCTACATCCGAGAGATTGTACGACTGCACGGTGTACCTATATCCATTATCTCCGATAGAGATAGTAGGTTCACCTCACGATTCTGGCAATCGTTACAAAAGTCTCTAGGAACGAGGCTCGACATTAGTACTACTTACCATCCACAAACCGACGGTCAAATTGAGAGGACTATACAAACCTTGAAAGATATGCTAAGAGCTTGTGTAATCGATTTTGGTAAAGCGTGGGATACACATTTACCACTAGTTGAATTTTGATACAACAATAGCTATCACTCCAACATTAAAGTTGCTCCATTCGAAGCCCTCTATGGCCGAAAGTGCAGATCACCACTGTGCTGGGCTGAAGTCGGCGACACGTAACTAGCCAAGGGACAAGTACCCGATAACACTCTCACAGGCCCGAAAATCATAAGCGAAACAATTGAAAGATTGTTTAGATTAGGGAATGACTAAAGGCTTCAAGAGACAGAGAAAAGAGTTATGCGGACAAAAGACGGAAAGCCTTGGAATTCTAGGTTGGAGACCGTGTCCTACTAAAAGTCTCACCGTGGAATGGTTTGATACGTTTTGGAAAGCATAATAAACTAAACCCAAGGTATATCAGACCATTCGAGATCCTTGAAAGGATCGGCCCGGTAGCCTACAAACTTCGTCTACCGTAGGAACTCAATAACGTACACCCTACCTTTGATTTGTCAAGCTTGAAGAAATGTTTGTCCGATGAGACCCTCGTCGTCCATATAGACGAAATTGAAATCAACGAGTGTCTCCACTTTATAGAAGAACCAATTGAAATCATGGATAAGGAAATTAAAAGAACAAAACAAAGTCGCATACCCATTATGAAGGTTCGCTGGAATGCAAAGCGGGGACCTCAATATACTTGGGAGCGCGAAGATCAGATGAAACAAAACTACCCGCATCTGTTTCCCTAGTCCACAAATAATTACCTTACATTAAATTTCGGGACGAAATTCCCTCTTATGGGGGGATGATGTGACAACCCGATATTTCGACTCTATGTAATGACCTAAAAAGTCAAGTATTGTAACCACTTTTGATATAATGAAATTATCTTCGAAAAATGAAATGTGCAAAAGTCTCTATAGAGATATCTATTATGCTAGATATTGTGTCAAGGTTTACAAAAATACTAAGAACACTAAAATCCGAGTTATAACGAAGAAGTTATGACCATTCTAAGATTTCCGACAAAACCGGCAACACCGATTAAACGAAAAACGCAAAGTTTCAATACAATAGTTTTTAGCCTTAAGTATCTAAATGAAAGTTGTAGATATCATCAAACCGTGAGCGTACATAAAAAGAACGTCCAAATCTGACTTCGTATGAATAAGTTATGATTTTTCCAAGATCCGGATATAGCAGTAGACAGCTAAAAACTCGAAATAGAGATCGAGAGACTTTTGGCCGAAACAACCTTAATGAGAATCGAAGGTATCAACAATAGTAGCGCAACGGTGAAAATTCTGACGAAAACGGACATCGGATGAAGAAGTTAAGGATTTTTAACGGACTTTTCGTGTCCCGGCCCGTTAAAAATAAATAATTAAAAATAAATTCAAAATTTGCCGATGAAGTCTAAATGAGAGTTGTAGAGTATATTCTCACCTACGCGTGCATATAAAGAACGTCGAAAACGGAGCTCGTACGCGAATGTTACGAATTTTACAAGTTCGAGGCCCAAAATTCGAGGCTGTCAGGTCTGCCACGACGTGGCACAGTTTGTCGCGACCCGATAAGTGACTGAGGGCGTCCAATCAATGGAAGAGGATAATATTTGACCACCACGACGTGGCCACCCCTTTGCCACGACGTGGCACCCAAAATCTACCCCTATAAATAGAACTCTTGGGGTGCCGAGTTTAGGTGCTCCATTCTTCTATCTCTCGTGCCGAAACTCTGCGGTTAAGCTTCCGAAGCCTCGGTTTTCACACTCAAGTTCCGAAGGAAGGTTCTATATTCCCGAGACTCCCGAGATTCCCGTGAATCCCGCGAAAAATCAACTTTTCGAAGTCGAAGTTCTGTTCGATTTTCATCTCGCTTTCTCCAATCAATCAAGTGAGTTCATACCCCTATAAACTACACTTTCAAATGTTTATCAATGCTTTTTATACACTTTTAAGGGGGGGGGGGAATACAAGTAAAGACACGGTTATTATCGTGTGTAACATAAAGTTTCACTATATACTCTTTTTATCAAGTGAATCATATGTGATTCATAACTACTATATAGGAACTTTCGTATGCAATATATATTCAAGATAACATCTTGTCTTTTGAAAATAAGACATGTTTATATATATATATATATATATATATATATATATATATATATATATATATATATATATATATATATATTTATATATATATATATATATATATATATATATATATATATATATATGAATCAAACACTTTATTTATACTTTAATTATATGTGATCATTTATGTCACTTTATTTGTTATACTTTACATAACAAGTGAGCATTACACGTACTTTCGAGTATGCATTTTAAGTCCTGTATTATATCCCATAATCCATTATAGGGGGAGCGTGATACTTGTGTATAGATCTATACGGGATTGACAATCCCGCACCTGAGCTGTTAGCTACAGCTAGGCCGACAGGCCTGGGGTGACAAACGTCATAACTTTTCAATGCCTGAAGAACGTTGTTATAGGCATCCTGGTCAAATAGCATGGTTATAAGACTCACATGGAGTATTAAAAACATATTGATTTACGGGGTTTTTCAAACGCCTTAGCGATTTATACATAAACCTACTATTTTAGGCATGAAAAGCACTATTGCATTACAATTTTGGAACAATTGAACTACCATCTACTATAGTAGAAAATGTGGGATTTTCTAGGAACATTTAAACATGTACAAACCATTTTCATTCTATTTCATACAAACATTGTCACTAAATATTTATGAACTCACCAGCTTAAATGCTGACCTACTCTTTCAAAACTACGTGTATTTCTCCGGGATTCAGTAATACATGTAAACTACTGCTTTTGAAGAAGGGACGCTGCAGCGTTAGTTTAATTTCATTTTGACGTCATATTGTAATTTCTTTTGAAACAAGTACTTTTCTACAATGTAAACTTTCAAATTATATATATGATGGTTGTGTTACTTTCTTTACTATGTATTCAACTGTTTCGATACTACATGAAGTCATCCGCCCTCGAACGATTCTGTCGTTCTGGTTTGGGGGCGTGACAATAAAGTTCTTAATACTTGGTCTTAGTCCATTAAGACCTTATTCTTCTTTGCATGGGACACATACAACTAATGGGACCTCATTTTTATCACTCAAGGTCCCTTAAAGAGTCTGGAAGGACAACTCTTTTCGTCCAAATCACAACATGCACCACCTTATGGCTTTTGGGACAAGAAATGCTTCTAATAAAGTAAAATGATGAGATCTATGCATGTATGCATAAAGTTTGGAACTTTATACCTTTTGGAGCTTCTTGAGCACAAGCTAACTTTAGATCTACAAGCTTGGTCTTCTTCTCCAACACATTGATGTAATACCTTCCTCTTAAAGCACTCAAGAACACACCAAATAAGCTTAAACACACAAAGGAGAGGCTAGAGTTTGGGGAGGACGAATGTAATATGTGGAGGCTGAGGTTGGAGAGGTTCTGGTGCTCATAATGTTGCTTATATAGGCCCCAAACCCTAAACATTAGGGTTTCATCCTGACATTAGTATGCCCAACATACTAAGGCGGACCTTAGTACGCTTAGCGTACTAAGTACGCGCATCGTACTCCCACTTGGCCCAAATTTGCAAACTTGGCCCTTAAACTTATCTTGGCTCTTCATTCTCAATCCCAATAACTATAATTGACAAATTAATGATAGAAGAGGGTTTGGAAATACCTGCGAAAACTCAGGATGTTACAATTGTCCCCCACTTGACCTAGACTTCGCCCTCGAAGTCTGCTACGGCAAATAGATCTTGGTAATGCTCCCGCATCTAGGACTCGGGCTCCTAAATGAGATTCTTAAACAAAAACACCCTAGACATAAAACTACAAAGTTAAAAGTGTCATAAATGCCTAAGTTGTGAAAAAACAAAACAAAATCTTGTGTAAGAATCATTTTAGCAAATAAACAAAAGTTTGGGGTCAAGGGTGACACCCACGGTTTTATAGGGATAAAAAGAGCATTATTAGCTTAAAAATGAGCTTTTATAACAACCATATTTTCCTAAGGGTCAAAAGTGTAAAATTTGGCATTTTAGGCCTCAATGTGGGCCTCACGGCTTATTGGGCCCAAAATTGCAAAATTATCAGTCTTTGGGGATTAAAATGTTATTTAACCAAAAACTTGTGCCAAAATGAGAATAAATGATATTAGGGGCTAAAAAAGACACTAATCTCAAAATTTGGGCCAAAAATGTTAATTTTGCAAAAATGGGCCGAAAATGTCATTTTATGAAATTAAGGGGCTAAAAATGTAATTTTCTACAAAAATGGGTCGAAAATGTCAAAATATATATTTTTGGGTCAAATCCGTAAATTACTAAACATTTGGGGCGAAAATGCAAACTTTTATAAATTGATGGACTAAAATGTTATTTTTAATTAAAATGGGCCAAAAATGACATTTTATGAAAAAATAAGCCTCTAAATGTTAATTTAGTTCTTAAAGGACCTAAAGTGTAATTTTATTAAACACAAGTTCAAATTACAAAATTTTGACATATCATGCTAGAAATAACATTATAACAATACACTAGATTATTATAACTGTATGAATAAATTTTTCCGATTAAAGGAACCACACTATAATAAACAAACGAAATACAAAAAGGGGTGCGAATATTGGGCCTACTGCTTCCTATACATGCTTATTGGGACTCCGTGATCCCTTTGCGTGATTAATGGGCCCAATATATTCATTTCATGTTTATTAGGCCTTAGTGACCCAATTACATGCTTAATGTGCCTAAATTATCCTTTAGGTGTTTATTGGGCCTTAATGGCCCATTTACATGATAATTGGGCATGAACTATTCATTATATGCTTAACGGGCCTTAAGTGTCCTTCTGCATACTTAACAAGCCTTGAAACAATTCCGACGTCTAGTGGGCCACAAGTGTTTTTTTTTTTTTTTTAGGTTTTGTTGGGCTTTATCATTTCATATCCATACATCAATTAGCATTTGTAAACTAAATACATATAACGTTATACATATTCATGTGGAAATATTTAGGATCTAGTATGACTTGTCGGTTGACATCACTGAGTGTATGGTCGTAGCCTGCAGTTATAATCAGAGTCTCCTGGAGGGAGAGTGGGAGTTTGTGTATAGATCTATACGCGGTGACCCCCCACGCCTTAGCTGTTCGCTACAGCTAGACTAGGCTAGTCTAGGGCGACAAAACCTTGATCAAACATCGACATTTGGAAAAATTCCAAGACAAGCAAATTAGTCATTATCATGCATGGTTATAATGGCTCACATAGAGATCCAATAAAATCTTAACATTTCAGAGATTAAACCCTTCGATCGTGTCGATACAAAACAACTTATACGATGATGCAAGAAATATAACACTTTTATAAATAAGAAAATATCGGATTTTCTGGGGGAAACACTATTAATCATTACCTTCTTCTCATAATAGATATAATACAAGGAATTTGGATTTTTCATTTCACATGATTTTAGAATGAAGATCACACATACGTTAATACTTATTTATTACATCTTTTTCAAAGAATTTTACTAAAAATATCGGATTTTCTGTGTTATGCAACCAATACCAAGTTTTTTAATCAAACATGCTGATGAACTCTCCAACATTATATATGTTGACCGTTTTCAAAATAACTTGTATTCTCGGGAGATTGTTAAGCTGAAGAACCATCAAGAGTATTTTGGAATTTCTTATATGCACGTGTTAATTATGGTACAATTTATATTTTCGAATTATGTAATGTAAAACAATTCCAGTTGTAATATGTAATGTTGGTGACAATTATGTTATGTTTCATGCATATTCATTGTGATGATATTTCAATTTATAGTCACACGAGCCCCCTGACGTTTCCGTCGTCTGGTTCGGGGGTGTGACAGGTTGGTATTAGAATATTGTTTATAGTGAAGTAGCATATCTAACCATATATGATATGCAACTATAAATACAATGGGACTAAAACACTCTGAATAAAGTGCATACATTAAAACTTTAACATTAAAAGTCTCTAAGGGGGAACAGAACACTATGATTAAACCCGGGCATTTATGTAGTCATATTGGGGGTAAATATAGTCTGATCAACTATATTTATTCAAAATATGACCGACATGTGCTTGGGGGTAATTATGGCGGGAGGTTAACCTTGAAACTCACCACATATTCAAAACTTCTCAGGAATTCAAACATAGATAATTAAAACACTATAAGAATAATCAAAAATATGATTTACTTATACGTATTCATGCAGCCACTATGACTGGTTTTCACCACCTCGGGGATCCTTATTTTCCCAATCAGGGAAATAACGGGTGGCTAGAAGAACCAGAAAAGGAACCAGAGGAGGAACCTGAAGAAGACCCTTAAGAAGAGGAAGAACCAAAAGAAGAGCATGAAGAGGAGCCCGTGGGAGGACCGGCGGAACCATTGGTCGACTCGGACGCAGAGGAAGTATTGGGCGACAACTCAGACGACTCGTGCACAGGGTCCGAAGTGATCAACCCTCCGTATATGGCCAGGGTGCCCCATACCAAATGGGCCCCAATGGGCCTACGCCTCTGTGGGTGCACAGAATCTGGAGATGGAGCCAC
Source organism: Lactuca sativa (assembly GCF_002870075.4). Classification (NCBI taxonomy): domain Eukaryota; kingdom Viridiplantae; phylum Streptophyta; class Magnoliopsida; order Asterales; family Asteraceae; genus Lactuca; species Lactuca sativa. Next base: position 221,167,965 of record NC_056627.2, read on the forward strand.
CAGCAGGGAGTGCGGCCCCCATTTGGTATGGACCGGAATTTCTACGACTTAAGCCACAGTGCACCCGCTGATAGAGGCTTGCCAGTGGTAGTAAGGAGGACTCGCGATATCGGCGAGCAGGCGCAGGCAACCGCTGGCCAAATGGTGGCCATGAGAGCCGCGATGGAGCGTACGGAGAGGATGCCGCATGAGGTAGTCAGGGACTACCAGATGCGTCAGGAAGCATTGGAATCCCGACTTCGGGATGCCGAGCGCCATCTGGCTAGACTTCAAGGCGCCTCCACCTCATCATCAACGCCACCAGATCCACACCGCCGCGGCTAGCACCTTTTCATGTACTCCTGTTACGATTTCCTTCCCTATGTTGTACCTTATGTACTATCGACCTTATGTTTAAGTGATCACACTACTCATAGGGTCGTCATGCTGCCGGATTTTATATTTCTCCATGTGCTGTATGCCTTCTGGCAAATTTTCATGTATCAAAACAATTAGTATTAATGAAAATTCTTTATGTTTTTTTTTATCATGATGCTGTTAACTGTTATGTGTTTTATTTCTTTGTTTTATGTAAATACACGAAATCACTTAGATACACACTGTGACATCCCCATTTTCACGGCCAGAAAAGACCGATGTTGTTTATGCTTTATAAAAATCAGAGTACTTCATTTTATAAAAATGTTGCGGAATTTGTTCCCAGAAAAACATGGTAAATACGTTATTAAAACATTTTCGAAGAAACGTATTTATTTCATTTTAAAACGTTTGGGATGTCATCGTTAATACAGAAACATAAGCATAAACAGAACTTACAATTATTTACACTAGTGATCTACATCTCTTTAAATCTCTCAGTGTAATGTCACTTCATATCAACACCTGTGATATAAATAAACTGAGTGGGTCAGGTTGGGAAACCTGGTGAGTACATAGGGTTTTCAACCCACAATAATATAATTATTATGTTTAAACAATCAAACAATCAACCCAATTATCCATCCCCATTATCTTCTTTATTCTTAAGGATCTACCCTAAGAATCAGCTAATTCTCATTCATTCATTCCTAAGGATCATCCTAAGGAAACAACATGAAGTCCATTGTTGCCAATGACACATTGGTCAAGCGCAGCTGCTATTATTGTCACTTAGGCTCAGTTGCCAGAATTAGGACATTTTCTATGAGGCGCTTCTGCCGGTATTGACCTTTAAACACTACTGTCATGGTCATAAGGCTCCCTATTAGGCGCAGCTGCCGATACTATCCTTGGAGCGCAGCTGCTAGGACGTTTACCGTAGATCTAAATCATCTACGGGTTGTGGCGCAGCTGCCAGTGCTCATCTATAGGGTACTAGGTCCACTGCTGCCAATGTATACCTATAGGGCACTAGGTCCGTACTACTAATGTTCCTCTATTTCAGCTTTTATCCATCATCATTCATCTACCCATGTTTTACCCAACATATCTTGTAGATATAAAATACTTTATACAGTTTACATCATTTAAAACATGTATAAAAATCTTTCACCAGCATAGACAGCAAGTATTTAGACAATATGCACACATAGCACGTAAATTTATAATAAAATACTTCATATTTATGTGTAAGATGAAAGTAACTATGCACTCACCGGAGTAGGTGGTGACTCAGCACTCGGACAGCGCTTCGATACTCTCAAAACAATTTCCTTCGAGAAAACCTAGTATCAATACTACTAGGGTTTAGTCTAACGATAACCGCGACAAACTAATAGTCTAGCTATTATTATTATTATTATTATTATATAAGCGTTAAATAACACTCAATATAACTCATAATAATAGCCCAAATACTCATTATAAGTCCCTAATAATGTTACTATATTAAAACATAAGCTATCCTAAAGATAGGGTAGGTACAACTCACTTACAGCGGGTTTTTCGCAAAACCGGGCTTCGTTGGAGCAGCGTTCCCGAGCCGAAAGGCTCTTTTCTTGGGACTCCGGGAGCCTCGGGGCTTCCTTCGGGTGCTAGGGGGTTTACCTAGGCTTTAGGGGGCTTAAGGAGGCTTAGAGAGAGAGAGAGTGTAGAGAGAGAAAGAATGTTGGAGAGGTGTGAAGAGAAGTGAATGCCCGACACCTCTATTTATAGGGGTGCTGACTGGTCTACTCGCCGAGTAGGGGGGACCTACTCGCCGAGTTGGTCCATGTGGTGGCCTTCTGGTGGTGCCATGTGTCCAATTCTGGTGGTGCCACGTCACCCCCTATCGCGTGTCAGCCTTCGAACTTAGAAAAATCATAACTCTCGCATACGAGCTCCGTTTTCGACGTTATTTATATCCACGCGTAGGTAAAATCAAGATCTACAACTTTCATTTAGACTCCGTCGGCTAATTCTCGACCGATCTCAAATTTAACAGTAGGAGGCCTTTAGACTGTTAAATGACCGCGAAGAATTCGTAACTCCTTCATACGAACTCCGTTTTCGTCCATCTTTTTGCCGTTGAGTTCCTATTAATGAGATCTTCAACTCTCATTTAGGTCGCGTAAGCCAAAAACCACTCGAACTAAAATTCGAGTTTCGGGTCGTGCACTGCTAAGCCGAATCTTAGAAAAATCATAACTTCCTCATACGAAGTCAGATTTGGGCGTTCTTTTTATCGATGTTCTTAGTTTAACATATTCTACGACTTCCGTTTAGATCGCTAAGGCTAAATCTCGCTCTATCGTAAATTCATTATTTACGCTTTCCGGTATCGTGCCGGTTCTGTCGCGAAACTTCGACGGGCCATAACTTCTTCGTTATAACTCGGATTTCGGCGTTCCTTATATGTACGGAAACCTTGTGACATATTCCACAACTTGGTTAAGATTATTTATTCTAAATAATCTTTTGTCGAAAAGTCGTTTTCGACCCCTATTGCCTCTAAATTGACTAGCCCATATTTGCGGGCGTTACACACACTCAATTCGCCGAGTCTATGGGACTCTAAACTCGGAATGAGATACGTACTCAACATCTTTCCTTTCTTTGACAAAAAGATGCCTCAGAGACTCAACCGTGGAAACAACGCAACACCGACCGCACCTGAGATAAACTCAGTTGCATTCCAGGTCGCAGTGTCCGCTATGGTCACTGCAGCACTTGCGCAGATTTGCAATGGAAACAACAGAGAAGGCAACGGACAGGGAACCGAAGGCACAAATCAAGGAACAAACCACGGAACCACCCGAACCTACACCTACAAGAATTTCACCAACACCAAACCTCGAACCTTCAATGGAACAGGAGGTGTAATAGCGCCGAAGCGATGACTTGAGAAGGTGGAATCAGTTTTTGAAATCTGCGGGTGTCTACATGGGTGCAAGGTCAAGTTGATGAGAATTGTAATCGAGAATTAGAAAGCAATCATGATTATATGAATGAAAAGTATGAACACAAGGAGTAAATATTAATCAGATCTTATATTGATGAAGAAACTGATTACAGACTTGAGCAGAGAAATATGTGAATGACTAGTGAATCACTCGTTGACTCAATCTTTATTCTACTTCTAACCTCAGTCCCTATTTATAGAAAACATGAGTGTACAAAAAATATACTAAGTCCTTAACAATACGCTTCGAACAAATGAAAACTGAGTAAAATAATTAACATGCGAAACTAAGAACAGACACTTCGACTTTTACAATTTCTAGACTCTACATTCTCCCCCTTTGTAAACAGTCGAAGCTATTCAGTTTGTGAGATTTTGAATAGCTGAATGCATTGTTCTTCGGATTTCTGAATACCAAGTGATGATCTTTTTAAGCTCCTTCTTGTCTCCTTCATTATTCATCGTGCAATTATTCATACGAACAATGAAATTCGTATATTGCGAAGTGGTGTATCTTTCAATCTCTGAGACTTGAAACAAAAATCTTTTAGGCTTCCCCTTGGTGTCTTTGCCTGCGAAAACCATGCCAAAAGGTTTAAGGCATATCTCCCCGTCAACAAACTTCTTCAATTCTGGTTGAGGCAATGTTGATTCCCAAGGAACTGTGACTTTTCTTCCAAGGCCTGATGAGAGTTCTTCATCAGTTAACGCCAAGCAATCATAGTAGTTATCTATGAATATCTTGATATGTGCGAAACCAAATCTGAACACATAAGTATCATATCCTTTGAGCTTGTTTTCTTCCATGTCTTTCAGGATAAGAGCCACTTGAATGAGATCATTTAGATTCATTAAGGGAAAGTCAGCAATGGTAAAATCGAAAGGCTTGTTATCTGCTCGGACAACGAAATATCGAAAATTTTAAAGCATGTTCTCGAACATTTCATCCTTCTTGATAGTTAGCACTTTCTTTATCTTCATCAGAGACCAAACTTCCTCTTGATCCTTCGCAAGTACAGCATGAAATCTGATTTTCATGTAGGTGTATTCATCAGCATTTTCAAACTTTTCACTAATCTTGTAATGCGCTGTGATAAACATCATTTCATTTATCGGAAAGTCAAGTTGGCATCTGTCTGAATTCGCAACATCATAAATTCTTCTAGGCTTTTTATCAAATTCGTACATGTGATTTCCCAAAACTTTGGATTCGATGGTTTCGAACGAGTACAACTTCACAGGATCACCCTTGTTCAAAGTTGGTGGATCATTTGCTCTTTGCCTTAGAATGCTCTGGATATGTCTTTGTTTTTCCATTTCAGCTTCAGCCTCTGCTTTCTTTTCTTCTTTCGACTTTTCATAAGCCACCTCTTTACCTTTTCCAGTATCCACTGTTTGAGGTTTCGCACTCGAACTCCCATCTTCTATTGAACCAATTATAATTCCCTTAGAAATTGGATTTGTAAATGGCTTTGTTGTTACTATTGTTGAAGGAATTGGTTTCGTGAGTACAGGCAAAGTTGTTTTAAGCTGAGTCGAATGTAGCTTTCCAACGGTTTTCGCATCATCCCCTTTACTTCCTTTTCTTTCTCCCCCTTGCACCCCTGTGAAAGCAGGTGGGGCATTCTTCGGTAAAACTGAAGTAAAATTTGTGATTGGGGCCAATGCCTTCTGAATAGCTTGCTCCAAAGTATTGACTTTAAGCGTTAAGAATTTTGGAGTAAGAATTGATTGTTGAGAAGGCTTCGAAACACAACCTTTTAATTCAGTCACCAACTGAGTTAGTTTTGCGAACTGCTCCTTATCTTCTTTGTGCTTGGCTTCGATAATTGGAGCAGGTGACTGATAATCAGTGACAATCTTGGTAAGTGCTTCAGCAACAACATCAACACGTTTTTGCACTTCCAAGTTTTGCGAATTAAGATCTTGAAGCTCTTTTGCAATCTCCTCCTTTAACTCCTCAACCTTGAAGTTGACATCTTCCCTGACCTTCTTCACATCTTGTACAAAAAGAACATATCGTTCTTTTGTAGTAGTTGTCAGATATTTTACAACACCATCAAAAGATTTCCCTTGAGCTTGAATGCGAAGCTCATTATTCTTATCAGAGTCATCAACTTTCGCAGCTATTCTTTTCTCTACAGCTTTGATCATTGTTTCAACCTCCAAACCCGATACAGAAGACTTTATACCAGAATCAGCTTGTGATTGAAGGATTGCATTCAACTTTCGATTCAGGATTTTAAATTGCTTACCTGACATAAGCATATGATCAGGGATTTCCTCCTCCTCTGAATCAAAGTGTAAAGCTTCAAATGTTCCTCCAAAACCTCCTCCTTCGGTTTCTTCATCAGATTGAGCTTGCGAAGATATAGGTTGTGGTGTTTCAGGGGATTGTGATGGAAACAATGTAGTGAAGGGATGGTCAAAGATTGATGATGTGGTTATATTTGTATTCGGGAGAATGAATGGTGGTAATGAAGTAGATAAGTTCTCAGATAAGATGGGTAATGAAGTAGATAAAATGATTGGCATTGTAGTTTCGACACTCGTGATAGGTGCCCTCGTATCAGATATGTTAACAACCATATCAGAAGTAGGTACCTCCTCATGAACTAATTTGGTAGTGACTACTTCGAGTGGAATGGTTGTTGTAGTGAAAATTTGCGAAGTAATGGGAAGAGAGATGTTTACCATTGGTGATTTGAAACAAGTGGAGTCTCAGGAACCACTTCATCTTCTGATGACTCATTGCGAATAATCATCTTCCTTTTCTTGTATAGCTTCTTAGTGATATGCTTCGCAACATCTTGAGCTCTTCTTTTCTTTGACATAGGAGGAAACAGGAGCCGGAATTTTTCTAAACATGGCCCCCTTACTACTCACTTTAGTTTTGCGAATAGTAGTTAAGGCAGTCTTCTTATGTGATAACTTGCGAAGCTTCTTTAAGAGCCCTGACTTAGTCGGTATGATCTCCTTCGCAGGTTTGGTAGAAGGCTCAACTTTCTCAACCTCTTCAGCCTTTGATACTTGTGAAGATTCGCTTTTTTTCTCCTTTTGAGTCTTCTTCTTCTTCTTGGATGACTCACCACTGACTTCAAGTAGCACTCCAGTTCGCACATTAGGATCAAAAGTCTTCATGTATCGAAGTAACACCTTGTGAGTAGAGGACACTTTGCGAAGCATTGCATCAGGAATTCTTGCAACACTTGTGAAGATATTCGCATCATCTTCAACAGCTTTGGGAAATTGGTACAAAGAGAACTCTGCGACATCTCCTCCTCTAGGAACTTGAATTCCTTTTTTTCGCATATACTTTTTCCAAAATCAAACTCCAATACCTTGCACAAGAAATCCCCTTATCAACACTGGTGTTTTCTAAGCTTTTGATGAACTCCTTCCAAATCTGAGTTCCATAATCGACACTTAGATCGTAGTAAAGGCCCATAACCATTGCATAAACCTCCAGTCTTCCCCTGTCTAGACCGACACTCCTTCCGGTCAAGCATCGTAGAAAGATTCCAAACAAGAAGTTCCAAATGCAGGGTAAGCTTGATTTTCTGAAATCACTTATGTTTTCAAGAGTGGGTTGATGTCCCATCTCATTGAACATGAAGATAATTTGTGAGTTGGTTGGCTTAAAGAACGGTGGGTTATGAGGAATGTTCAAGAAGTCGATGAACATGTTCTTGGTAAGACGAACCCTCTTGTTATTTACCAGGTTGAAGGTTATCGCATCTGTTGCATAGTTGAATGACGCAGTTGATGCCGCCATTGACAACCAAGTCATAGGAACTGGGAATGAACTGAACATAGCAATTGACAATGCTTATTTTTCCAGTGCAACGATCAACATCTTCAATTCTTCTGGGTAAGATAAGACATTGGGATCAACTTGGAAATTTGTGCTTTGAATCTTCATGAGGGACTTTGAAATAACTTCTTCTGTGTTTGATTGAGTAGCAGCCATTGTTAATCTGAGAAATTTCTTGAAAGAAAGCTTAGGGCTTCTTGTTTGTCTGAGAATTTTGAATAGCGTAATGATTCTCATAAAAGATTATCCCTTTTATATGTTAATCCCAAAGCCGAACCGTTTCCAAAAATAGAGTAGGCTACGTGTTCCTGAAAACGTGCAATCAATAGCCGTTGTAATGATCATGCCCCATAAAGTGCTTTGAAACTAGGGCTAATAGTTACTGGAAACTGTTCGTGAGTACATCTATGTGAAAGAAGAACCTTCGGTATCGAGGTTGGGCTCTTTCGTTTATGGGATTTTAAATGAAGTCATTTACCAGTCTTGCGAAATCTTCAGCCTAAGTTGGTATTACTTAGAACCTCAAGGATTTCGTGAGTGCATGTGATTCAAAGAAATGAGAGAAGAAGCAATTTTTTTTTTTTGGGATTCTGTGATGTCAAAATTTATTGACACAAAGCAGTAAAACCCCGGGCAAAGGTTACTTCATTAATTACCAAGAGAGGTAATCAACTGCTTTCGCATTTTCCCGTGACATACAATCGAATACTTATAGAGAAGTATCGAAGGGCTTCTTTTATAGGCTTAATATGGTGGTTTGCGAATTTCGTTACATATGATCCTAAACATAAGGTGAGTAATTGTAACCAAAATTACTTGTTTGAACATTGTGTTCAGGGACAAGATTACTTTGGATTATTTTTGAAAAGTGACAAGGATTTCAGATATATACTCACACGGAAATGATATTCAAAAAAAATTAAGTGCTGGACCCTGTTAGGAAACAAACTTCCTGGGCTTCGAAAATTTGATCAGGATCACTCATAAGAATGAATATAATTTGGAGTATATGAAATATTAGGTACAGAAACAAGTGTTTCGTAAAAATCTGGAACATAGTTCCCCGTCAATTCCTTAATTTGCGAAGTTTGTGGGTTTCACTTATTTCACGGACTCATGAAACAAGATCATTAACACAGAATGATGACATGTCTAAATCACGATTGGTTTGATCAAGTGACCTCATGGACATGTGTCTTTGTGTGTGTATCGTGTTAAGAAATTTTGTGATGAAAAAGATTGGTTATAAGATCGAATGTACCTCTGTTATTTGTGAACCAAACATAAAACTCTTTACTCATTTGAGAAGAGTAAGGTAGCTCTTTTGACTAATGCGAATATAAGCCTGATTGGGAAGAAATTTTCATAAGATAATTTCATTAAGGCTTTTGTTTCTCACACATAGAGTCATATGAGGCTTGGGTCAACATGCTGCAGCATGCTTCTAGGGACATCCTAACAAGTACATAGTTGAAAAAAATAATACCTTCCCATAGAAACATAAGCATGACCTCTTCGCATTTTGCTCTTGACTAATACTGAAAACACACAAAACTTAAAGAACAAAGTTAAAAGAAAAATATTTTTGTGATTTTGTATTTTTCAAATATAAAAGAACAAAAACGAAATCTAATTTTAACAATCTTAAGAAAATATTTTTGAGTTTTACATTTTTCAAAAATGAAAGACAAAAGAAAATGTTTTTGTTGTTTTTGAATTTTTCAAAAAAATAGACAAAAAAATGAAAATATTTTTGGTTTTCGTGTTTTTCGCAAAGTAGAAAAGAACAAAATTAAGTTGAACCTCAGTTACCAAATGTGCAAATGCGAAGCAATGCGAAACCGCTTAACGCACAATAACTTCTAAATAATTCTGATTCAGAGCTGCTGAATGGACCTTTCATTCTTGAGTGATTGATTTTGGCACTGAATTCACATCGATCATCCCTAAACCTGCTAAAATTCTCACAAATGATTTTTGATCAAGAGGTTTAGTAAAAATATCAACAAGTTGTTTAGTGGTTTTAACAAAATGTACTTCGATATTCTCATCTTCCACATGATCTTTGATAAAGTGATATCGAAGAGCAATATGTTTTGTCTTTGAGTGTTGTGCTGGATTATGACAAATGAGAATTGAATTTTGAGAATCACAATACAAGGGAATCTTTTTCATATTTATAGCATAATCACGAAGTTGACTCTGAATCCAAATGATTTGCGAAGTGCATGCATCAGCTGAAATATATTCAGCTTCAGCAGTTGATATAGCAACACAAGTTTGCTTCTTCGACTGCCAACTCACCAATTTTCCATCCAATAGTTGACATCCACCACTTTTACTTTTTCTATCCAAAATACTTCCTCCTAGATCAGCATCTGAAAAAGATTGAATGAAGAATCCCGATTTTGAAGGATACCAAAGTCCTAACGAAATTGTCCCCTTAAGATAGCGAAAAGTATTTTTCACTGCAGTTAAGTGAGGTTCTCTGGGATTAGCTTGATACTTAGCACAATTACATACTGAAAACATAATATCAGGTCTGCTTGCAGTTAAGTACAATAAAGACCCTATTATGCTTCGATAAAGTGTTAAATCAACAGCAGGAGTATCTAACAAAGGAGTTAGTCTTGTTCCCACTGTCATTGGTACTCTAAGCTTCGTGTTGTTTGTCATTCCAAACTTTTCGAGTAGATTCTTTGTATATTTTTCTTAGTTAATGAAAATTCCATCCCTGTTCTGTCTTATATTTAAACCAAGAAAATTATTAATTTTTCCCATCATGCTCATTTCAAATTGACTCTTCATGAGATTTTCAAATTCAGTAGACAATGCTGGGTCGGTTGAGCCAAAAATAATATCATCAACATAAATTTGAACAAGCATAAGATGATTCCCAACTTTCTTGCGAAATAATGTGGGGTCAACTGATCCTTGTTTAAATTTAGATTGTTTCAAAAAATTTGTAAGTGTTGCGTACCAGGTTCTTGGTGCTTGTTTTAACCCATAAACTGCTTTGTCTAGTATGTAAACATGATCAGGATGTTCCTCATTTATAAATCCTGGTGGTTGTTCAACATAAATAGTTTCTTCTAGTTCTCCATTTAAGAATGCACACTTAACATCCATTTGAAAAACATCGAAGTCTTTGTGAGCTGTATAAGCTAAAAATATGCGAACTGCATCGATTCTAGCGACAGGAGCAAATGTTTCTTCATAGTTTATTCCTTCTTGTTGCGAATAGCCTTTAACAACTAGTCTAACTTTATTTCGAATAATATTGCCATCTTTGTCGGTTTTATTTTTGAAAATCCATTTTAAACCGACAATCGAAACATCAGAAGGTTTAGGAATTAATCTCCAAACCTTGTTTCGTTCAAACTCAGCTAGTTCAGATTGCATAGCAACAACCCAATCTGAGTGTTCCATAGCATTCTTTAATGTCTTTGGCTCTATTTTTGAAATAAAAACATTAAACATACATAATTCTTGGTTCGCATTCAGTACCTCATTTTTCGCACGAATTTGAGCTCTTGTCAACACACCATCTTGTGGATTCCCAATAACCTGTTCTTTGGGATGATTTTTTGTCCATTTCTCAAGTGGTGGAAAATCAGGATTGAATTCCAATGGTGCATCTTCATACATATCTTCATTTTCAGATCTTGCAATAGAAAAATTATCGTTTAATTCATGAAATTCATCATTTTCATCAAGATTAATTGTCTCTGTTTCATCATGCTCCCCCTCAACATGATGTTCATCGTGATGCTCCCCCTCAAAATGATGTTCCTGTTGATCATTTAAAGGTAATTGTGAATGCTCCCCCTCAACTTGATGACTCATAGTCTCATTCTCCCCCCTCGAAAGTTTGCTCTCCCTGTATATTTGTGGTCGTATGCTCCCCCTCCATAAGAACTTCAGGCACACTTTCGCAAGATATTGAATTCATAGTAAGTGTTGAATCATCAGTATGTTTTGAGGATTCTGATGTTTGATTATCAGGAGCATGAACTTCCGCATCAATTGCCCTGTCAAGAATTCCGAAAATTAAGTCATAATCAAAATCATTGATATCAGAATTTTCAATTTGAGTATCTGAATCAACAAGAATTGATTTATTTTCAAATTTACTATCCGTTTGTTTAAGATAGTAATCATCGAAGGTTAAGTTGAAAGTTTCTTCAACTTTTCTTGTTCGCTTGTTTAACACCCTGTATGTAACTGAATTTTGCGAATATCCTAAGAATATGCCTTCATCAGCTTTCGCTTGGAACTTGGTCAAATTATCTTTTAGAATCATTATAAAACACCTACAACCAAAAACATGGAAAAATTTTACATTAGGTTTTCGATTGTTGAGTATTTCATATGTAGTAATATTGAATCTTCGATGAATGAATGAACGATTCTGAGTAAAACTTGTAGTCGACACAGCTTCAGCCAAAAGATATTGATGTAAGTTCACATATGTTAGCATGGTCCTTGCCTCTTCGCATAGAGACCTATTTCTTCTTTCAACAACACCATTTTGTTGTGGAGTATATGGTGATGAGAAATTATGTGAAATGCCTTTGGCTGTGAGATATGAATCCAACGTTTGATTTTTAAACTCAGAACCATTGTCACTTTTAATTCTGCGAACATTCTTTTTAAGACTCATCTCAATCTTTTTGATAAAATCAATCATTGTCTGAGCAACTTCATATTTTAACCTGAGAAAGAATACCCATGTAAATCGAGAAAAATCATCAACAATAACTAAAATGTACCACTTTTTATTGATTGTAGCAACAGTCGACGGTCCACATAAGTCAATGTGAAGAAGTTCCAACGGTTCCACGATTTTTGAATCTATCACAATTGGATGACCTTTTCTATGTTGTTTTCCTTGTTCACAAGCTGCACACAAAGTATCATTGTCAAATTTCAGTACAGGTAAACCACGAACCAAATCTTCAATGACAAGCTTGTTAATATTGCGAAAGTTCAAATGAGACAATCTTCTACGCCAAAGCCAGCTAACATCATTAGAGGCCTTCGACAATAGACACACTGCAGGTTTGCCCACAATCGGATTGATGTCGAGTGTGAACATGTCTCCATATCTTTTGGATTTGAGAAGTACTTCATTTGTCTCTATTTCGAAATGATACTTCCTTCTTCATTGAACACAACCTGATTTCCAGTACCCACAACAAGTTGCGAAACACTAATCAAGTTATGTTGAAGACCTTCGACATAAGCAACCCGGTTAACTGTGAATTGTCCATTTGTGACTTTTCCATAACCTTTCACTTGACACTTGTGTGATTGTTTCCAAATTTGACTACTCCAACATTTTCCAAGCTTCTATAATCTCGCAAGTTTTCCTTTCTTCCAGTCATGTGACGAGAGCAACCACTATCAATATACCATTTCGCATCATATTGCTCATCACATATCACATGCATTTAATGAAAGAATTTAGGAACCCAAGACTTGTTGGGTCCTTCATTAGTAGCATTCAACAAATTCTTTGAATTTAAAAACCACGTTTTCACTTTGTCTGTGACACTATCGATTAAATCAACATCATCAAATCTAGATATTGAAATATAGTTGTTCGATAGTTTTGGATTCCCATTGACTTTCACCTCATCCTTCACAACCTTCGCAACTTTCACAACTGGTTTCCACTTTTGTACTGGAACTTGCGAATCATGAGATGATGAACTACCAGTAGTAGACTCATTCACAAACTTGTCAAATGCAGTCTTTATCTGTTGCTTTGAAAACTTTCCATTTTGGTATTGTTTTCCTTGCCCTTCAAGCCAATTGTTGATCGTATATACATCAGATTTTCCTTTTGTATACGAAACTTTGGTCGGTTTTGTGATCGAAGGATTTGGAAAATTTGGTTGTTTGGGTGAAAATTTTGGTTTTGTTTGAGTTTTGACATTCAAAGTTGGTGAATTATTCGTTAATTTTCTAACATTTTGAAACTTACGATCATTCACAAAATTTTGCGAAGTCTCAAATTTTCTAATGTTGTCAAATTTTCGAACAGATTCATCTTTATTTTTCATTGAAATTTTGTCAACAGAATATATTGGTTTGTGAAAACTTGTATCCTTTTGTTTGTTTGTTCTCTGAAATTTTGATGGTTTTGTTCTTGGAATTTGTGCTTTCGCAACTTTAGGTTTATCATTAGACACAACTTGCCAAAAGATTTCTTTTCTTGCTTTTCTTTTTGAAACATTGTTTTCTTTTGAATACTTTCCAACCATCAATTTTTTCAAAAACTTCAATTTCGCTTCCATCTGTGTTTTTTCATATTTTTCAAAAACTTTGTTTTCTTTTTCACTTTTAACCATCCATTTTTGTAATGATTTTTGGCGTTGAAAAACATAAGAGTTTTGAGTTAAATTGTTTTCTACCGTATTTTGATTTGCAAAGAAACCTTCGGTAGTTGACCTTTTGTTGTCATTTTCAACAATTTTGTTGAATTCAGGCTTGATTTTCTCAACATTTCCAGCTGTGACGAAGACTTGATTTGGAAAAATCGTGTTATCAATGCATGTAAAATTCGGATAAACCACAGTGTTGGTTTCCAAATAATGTGCACCTTTGTCATTAAGAACTTTGTCGAATTCTTTTGTATTACCAAACACTTGATTAACAACAACACGTTGAGGTGATTCATGCGAATCATTCACTTCTTCTTTGTCTACATCAGTGTCATCTGACTTATAGCTTTGAACTTCTACATTGTCAAAGTCACAAGTTTGCGAAGTAGAGGGTTTTTCATTTTCATCCTTCACTATCGAATCAACTATAATTTCTTTACCCTTGACCTTAGATGTTATATTAATGATAGATAGTTGAGAACAATCAACCTCTTATTCCTCTTCGATCTCACTGATTTCACTCACATTATCTGAATTGTCATCGACATCAGCATAATTGTGTTGAGAATCAAGAGTTGAAGTTTCAGTTTTCTTTAAGATTTTCACTTGTTCATTCATTGTTAAACTTTCATTAACAATATTAACCAATTCATTCGCATTAAAAAATTCATCAATTTTGACAATACCATATGCGAATCAATCATCAGGTATTTTGTCAAATTGAGCAATAGTATTCTCGCAGTCATAAGAAACAACATCAACATTTTCGCGTTCAAATTCAAGAAAAGGTAGTAGTTTCCTATGTTGTTCTTTGCTTATCTCAGATGAATGATGTAAAGCGGTTAACTTCGCATATAAACGTTTAGCAGAGTTACAATAAATGTTTCGTTGTGCTAGTAACAACCTAACTTCTTTATCAAGATTGTCCCTATCACAATTTACATTTGTCATTTGTAATTCAAGTTTATCTACCCTGCTTCGTTTTATTTCTAATTGTCTTCTTGTCTCAACTAGTTGCGGATTTAGATTTTATGCTTCAGTACTAGCAGACACAATAACAACATCAAAATAAGCAACAATATCATCAAATGAAGTTATTTCAGCATCATAAACAGATAAAGGAATATTAAAGGATTCAAGAATAACACGTACCTTAGTGGTCATTGGAGATTTATCGGTGGACTTGGACACAAAGCATCGTCCAGAAACATTCTCTTCGCAATTTTCTTCATAACTTGCGAACATTGCACCATGAGTTGGGTGCCTCATCTATTCATCATCAGACCCTGAAGACCAGATCTGATAAGTTCCACTTTCTTCTTCTTCAGACTCTCCTTTCGCAACCAAAGACAATGCTTTCGCCTTCGCACGCACCTCCTCAAGCTTCTCTGAGTAGTAGGCTTCGTCTTTGATTTTGCTCTTCTTCTCCTCTTTCTTCCTTAACATGCAATCAGCTGCAAAATGATTCGCACCATTGCAGTAATGACAATCAATTCTAGAGTCACATTTTAGTTTCTTCTCTGCTTTCCCATCTTTCTACTTTTCTTCAACCTTCTCAAATTTCTTCTCCTCACCTCCAGCTTTTATGAAACCACTCTTCGCATCAGTTTGCTTTCCTTTTGGGTTGAAAGGCTTTTTGAAAAATTTCTTAACTCTGTTGTTTGAATAAAATGCAACTGCTTCATCATCTGAATTCATTAAGAAACCTTCATTGTCTGATTCTTCCTTCTCACCAGCATCAATTTCAGTAACCTTGGAAACTAAAGCCAATGGACCTCCTAGACTCTGTTTCGATTCTTTAAACATTTATGTAACTTCACTTTCATGTGTTTTCAGCTGGTTGTAGAGATCATTCAAGGTGGAAGTATCAAAACTTTGTTGGTTCTTTATCATCATACTCACACTACGCCACTCCTTGCGAAGACCCGTGATGAATGTCAGATTGAATTCCATGAGAGATCTTGTGATTCCATACATGCAGCAACGATAAACAAGCTCATTCAGACGATCATAGTAGTTTTCAACTGTTTCAGCATCCTTTTGTCCGAATTCCTTAAGCTCAACAAGACATTGCTTAACGGAATTGATCTTTGTCTTCTCACCGCCTTGATACTTCTCTTTCAGTGTGATCCAAATCTCCTTGGCTATTTTACAACTACGAATGTAATTGTAAACCACAGGAGGCAGTGCACCTCTTAGCTCCCTCATACATCTTTTCTCATTCTTCTTCAGGCGATTTTGTTGTTCAGTAACATCGTCTGAAGAAGCAGATGCTCCAATTGATTGAACATTTACAGGAGGTAGAACTGTTCCATTGATAGAATTCCAGAGCTCTTCATCAACTCCATTTAAGTAATCCTCCATCCTATCAGCCCATTGATCATAGTACTCAGGGATTAACATTGGAATTTTGGTTGAAGAACCAAGCAAATAAAAGAAAGAAGTCATGGTATTCATGTTGAAGTTTGCCATTGATGAACACAATAATTTTTCAGAAAAACTTGAAAAACTTGATGAATTTGTGAATTGATCAAATGAATTGATAACCGATTGCTAATCGATCACTCGACTAAACAATTCAAATGCAGAATCGATTCAAATTTGAAGATCAAGAGAGATTTTCAAAACCAAAATGCGCGGAAAATTTTTGAGTAAAATCACTACTAAAAAAGCAAATGATTCTAAAACGAAAATCGGATCAATGCAGTTTGAATCCTGCTCTGATACCAATCGATGAGAATTGTGATCGAGATTTAGAAAGCAATCATGATTATATGAATGAAAAGTATGAACACAAGGAGTAAATATTAATCAGATCTTATATTGATGAAGAAACTGATTACAGACTTAAGTAGATAAATATGTGAATGACTAGTGTATCACTCGTTGAATCAATCTTTCTTCTACTTCTTACCTTAGTCCCTATTTATAGGAAACATGAGTGTACAAAAAAATATACCAAGTCCTTAACAATACGCTTCGCACAAATGAAGACTTAGTAAAATAATTAACATGCGAAACTAAGAATAGACACTTCAACTTTTACAATTTCTAGACTCTACACAAGTTTGCTGCATGCACATTCATTGATCAAGCTCTCTCTTGGTGGAATGGCCACGTAGAGGCCATGACACTCCTAGTGGCGAACGCAATGCCCTGGGAAGAGCTTAAGGAATGATGTTGGCAGAATACTGTCCCAGAGGTGAAATTCAGAAGATGGAACAACAGTTGTGGAACCTCACGATTCAAAACTCTGATATCGATGCATAAATATCCAGGTTCAGTGAACTATCCCTCTTGTGTCCCAGAATGATCACCTCAGAAGGGAAAAAGATTGAGAGGTTTATCTGGGGATTGATTGTACCTATCCAAGGAAATTTCATTGCGGCAAACCCTGAGACGTTTGATAGCGCCAAGAGACTGGCTAAGAAATTGTATGATCATGGCAACAAAAGAGTGCCAAAACAGTAGAAGCAGAAGTTAAGAAAGAAGGTGAGAGCAAGAAAGGGAAAAACAACAAGTGAAAGGGAAAACAGAACTCCGAGTCAACCAACAAACAACAAACTATGACTGTCCATGCTGCAACTCAAGGTATCACCACACCACATGCTCCAGCCTCATCCACGCCAAATGCCCTAAAGCAGTACTCGGTAAATCTCCCCAAATGTAACATATGCAACTTCCACCATCATGGGGAATGCAGAGAGATGATTTGCACAAGGTGCAACTGGAAAGGCCATACATCAAAGTATTGTAGGGCTCAACTTCAACAAAACCAGATGCCAAACAACAACAACAATAAAAACAACACCAATGATGGGGCAAGTCATACCTGTTATGGATGTGGGAGAACCGGGCATTTTAGGCGTAATTGCCCCAACGCAAACAATCAAGGGGCAGGAGCAGCAGGGAGAGTGTTGATAATGGGTCAGGGTGAAGCAGTGCAGGACCCAGCCGTTGTCACTAGTATGTTCCTACTTAACAACTCGTACGCATGCATCTTATTTGATAGTGGGGCGGAGAGAAGTTTCGTTAGTAATAAATTCAAATACTTGCTAAATCAACAACCCCAGAAGCTCAATGAAGCCTTCATGGTGGAAATGGCTAATGGGAAAACTGAAACAACCTAAGATATCCATATAGGATGTATGTTAACACTAAACAACCACTCTTTCCAAATAGATTTGATGCCTGTAAATATTAGGAGTTTTGATGTGATAATTGGCATGGATTGGTTAAGCCCCCATCATGCCGATATTATGTGTCACGAGAAGGCCGTTCGCCTTCATCTTCCTAAGCATGAAACCCTAATAATCTACGAAGATAAACTCGGCACAAACCTTCGCCTTATCTCGTGTATCAAGGCACAAAAGTTTCTTCATAAGAAGAACTACGCATTCCTTGCTCATGTGGTGGATAAAACCAAAGAGGAAGTGAACATTCAAAACATTCCAGTGGCATGTGACTTCCCAGATGTGTTTCCAGAAGAACTTTCGGGAATACCCCCAGAAAGACAAGTCGAATTCCGAATCGACCTAGTGCCTGGAGCCACTCTGATTGCCAAATCACCCTATAGATTGGCTCCTGCTGAAATGCAAGAATTATCAAGCCAACTGAGTGAACTCCTGGATAAAGGATTCATAAGACCAAGCTTTTCTCCATGGGGAGCTCTAGTTCTTTACGTTAAAAAGAAAGACGGATCCTTCAGGGCGTGCATTGACTATATGGAACTGAATAAGCTCACCATCAAAAACCGGTATCCACTTCCCTGAATCAATGATATATTTGACCAACTTCAAGGGGCTAGTTACTTTTCAAAGATTGATCTGAGATCTGGTTATCATCAACTTAAATTCCAATATGAGGACATTCCTAAGACTGCTTTCCGAATTCACTACGGTCATTACGAATTCGTGGTGATGCCCTTCGGTCTAAAAAATGCCCCCGCTGCATGTATGGACCTCATGATCCGAGTCTGCCGCCCATTCCTTGACAATTTCATGATCGTTTTCATCGATGATATTCTCATATACTCTCGAAGCAAAGAAGAGCATAGTCAACATCTCCAATAGATCTTAGAGACCCTTTAGGCTGAAAAGTTGTATGCAAAACTCTCCAAGTGTGAGTTTGGGCTTCGCAGTGTAAATTTCTTGGGTCATGTTGTTAGCAAGGAAGGAATTCATGTAGATCCCTCCAAGGTCAAAGCCATTAAAGGTTGGGCAATTCTGACAACACCAACAGAAATTCACCAATTCTTGGGTCTTGCAGGCTACTACCGAAGGTTCATTCAGAACTTCTCCAAGGTAGCCAAACCTCTAACCACATTGACACAAAAAAGCGTACCCTTCAACTGGACCGAGAAGCAAGAGATTACCTTCCAAACCTTGAAGCAAGCCCTTTGTAGTGCACCGGTGCTATCCTTACCGGAGGGATCCGAAGACTTCGTAGTCTACTGTGATACTTCGAATCAAGGTTTAGGTTGTGTCCTGATGCAACGCGGGAAGGTAATTGCATATGCGTCCATGCAACTAAAAACTCATGAAGTGAATTACACCACCCATGATCTCGAGCTGGGAGCGGTGGTCTTCGCCTTGAAGATTTGGAGGCACTACCTTTATGGTACCAAGTGCACCATTTTCACCTATCATAAAAGTCTCCAACACATTTAAAATCAAAAGGAACTAAACATGAGGCAGCGGAGATGGGTTGAGCTGCTAAAGGATTACGAGTGTGAGATCAAGTACCATCCAGGCAAGGCTAACGTGGTAGCCGATGCCCTGAGCCGAAAGGAATATTCAAGCCGTCGTGTGAAGACTCTATCCATCACCATTCAATCTCACCTAACCTCACAGATCAAGGAAGCCCGATTGGACGCAGTGAAACCGGTGAATGTCGCTAACGAATCACTACGGGGAATGGATAAGGGATTTGAAGTTAAAGAGGATGGAACTCACTACTTCATGAACCGAATCTGGGTTCTTAAGATTGGGGGATTCAAAGAGGTAGTCATGCATGAAGCCCACAAGACGCGATATTCTATTCATCCGAGGTCAGATAAGAAGTATTTGGATATCAAACAACATTATAGGTGGCCAAATATGAAAGCAGAGATAGCCACTTACGTGGGCAAGTGCCTTACTTGCGCCAAAGTGAAAGTGGAATACCAAAAGCCCTCGGGATTATTGCAATAGTCGGAGCTACCCGAGTGGAAATGGGAAAGGATTACTATGGACTTCGTGACCAAATTACCAAAGAAAGCAAACGGATTGGATGCTATCTGGGTAATTGTTGAAAGGTTTCACACCCCCGAACCAGACGGCGGAAACGTCCGGGGGCTTGCACATGACTTAATCTTGAAATATCATTACAGTGAATATAATTGAAACATAACATCATCATCATCACACATTTAATATAACAACATTCATTGCTTACATCGAGTATTGTATTTGAATATTACATGCAAAATAGTTAGAGTATGATGAAACAACATATAACACAATATCCATTAGTTTGTTTCGTTCATCCTGCTTCAACGGTTTCCTGAGAATACAAGTTATTTTGAAAACCGTGAACATATATAATGTTAGTGAATTCATACGCATGTTTGTGAAAATGATTTGTATAACTTTGAAAACCACCAGAAAATCCGATATTTTCTGCAAACTGTTTAGTGTGTTTGTGTCAGATCTTGTATTAATGCATGTATGTTTTTGTTTATTTGACTAAAAGGGGTAAAGAGAATGTAGAGAGAATGTAAAGAGCATGTAAAGAGAATGTTCCCCAGACAACCCGATGTTGTCTGTAAAAGAGAAAGCTGCCATACCAACCCCCGAGGTTGAGTACCGGTATGAGAATGTTTCCGAGTAATCCAAGAGAAAAGAGCAGGGTCTTTCGTAAACTTCATAACGTTAATTCCTCTAAGTGAGTCATCATAACCATACTAAATAATGACAATTGTGCCTGTCTTGGCGTTGTTGGACGTCGGTTTTGATTTTGATTATAAGGTTTTCGTCACCCTAGACTGAGTTAGTCTAACTGTAGCTAACAGCTCAGGTGTGGGGTGTCATCCCTGTATAGATCTATACAAAAATCCCCGCTCTCCCTCCAAGAGACTCTGGTTATAACTACAGACTACGATCGTACAGTTAATAAGTGCCAACCGACAAAACTCACTAGATCCTTAATCGAATTTACGCGAACAAAGGTATAATCTCATTCCAGGCCCAATGAACCATGTAAGTGAACCACTAAGGCATCGCTAAGCATGTAAATCATTTAAAGGCCCAAATTGGAATGAAATTATATAACATGGTGGTGTGATAGGTGCATGGATATCCATCATATAAAAATTAGGTGTCATTTGTTGGATATTTCTTCATTCCAAATTATTTTATATCTTGGCCGAGAATAGGCCTAATGGAGTGAATGAAAATAATGTTGGGCTCAATATCTTGGTTTTATTCGAATTTCCTAGGCCCAATAATGTTTTTCGGCCCATTATGGTATACATGAATCGTTTTATGGTCCATTAGGGCTAATTAACTTATTTATGGCCTAATAAGGCCCATTAGAGTAAACATGGACAATTCTAGGTCCACATGGTCCAAAATGTTGAGTTTTGTGAATGTGGGTCTATTTAGAGCCCATTTAAGGGTCCTAGCCCCAAAATAGTCGGTTTGGATACTTATTGGCCCATTAGGCCCAATAAGAATGTCCTAGACCATAATAACCTTGAATCGGAATATTTAGAGTTTCAACTCTTTGTTGAAAATGAGTGATGTATTTGAACGAGCATAGAGTATGTTATTCGCTTAGAGTACCAGTTATTATACTGGTTGAATGATTATATAAGAGTAGAATTTCCTAGCAAAAATGCTAGTTGTGATATCATCCCCCCGTTAGAGGGAATTTTTCCTGAAATTCTTTCAAAAGATAGGTTCATGAATGAGGGAATAGGTGAGGGTACTTCTGCATCATTTGGTCTTCGCGTTCACATGTGAATTCCGGTCTGTGCTTGGCGTTCCATCGAACCTCCACAATTGGAATGTGGCTCTGCTTCGCATGCTTCACTTCTCTATCCATGATTTCAACTGGTTCTTCGATGAACAGGAGATTCTCGTTTACTTCGATCTCTTCTAAAGGAATGGCGATAGTTTCATCAGATAAGCACTTTTCAAATTTGAGACATGGAACACGGGGTGTACGTTGCTGAGTTTGGCAGGTAGCTGCATCTTATGAGCTATCAAAACAATTCGGGCCAGAATCTTGAACGGTCCAATGTATCACGGGTTCAGTTTTTCCATTTCCTAAAGCGAATCATTCCTTTCTAGGGAAAGACTTTCGATAGTACCCGACATTAGACTTGGAATTCCAGAGGTTTTCGTCATTTTTCAGCATAACTCTTTTGCTTGACTCGTGATGCTTGAAGTCGAGTTCTGATTTTGGATTATTTTCTTTGTCGTTTCATGAATGGTTTCTGGTCTCGTGAGAGTACTGGCGAGTGATCTGTATTTTCGACCATAAAAAGTCTCGAAAGGAGCAACCTTGATGCTCGTGCGATTAGCTATTACGGTATGAGAATTCAATCAAAGGCAACTAGATATCCCATGACTTTTTGAATTCAAACTCCCAGACTTGGAGCATGACTTCGAGTGGTTGAATGGTCCGTTTGCTTTGGCTATTGGTTTGAGGGTGGTAAACAACGCTTGTGTCTAGCTATGTTCCCATAGCCTTCTGAAGTGACTGTCAAAATCTTGCAGTAAAGCCATTATCCCGATCCGAGATAATAGATACTGATATTTCATGGAGTCTCGCGATCTCTTTGATATAGGTCCATGTTAATTTTTCTGTCTTGTTTGATTTCTGTATTAGCAGGAAATGGGCAGAATGGGTTAACCTATCGACGATCACCCGGATAGCGCCCAACTCAACTCTTATAATAATAAGCTTCGTCTTTTGACTTCGAGAGTTTTACCCATCCAAGCAGTGCTTCCTCTGTGATATTCTCCAACTTTGATGCTTTCAAGGCCGGTCGTAGGTGTTGACAGGGTTTTGTTCTTGCTTCGTGAGTAGATAATGAAAAGGCTGACTAGGAATGGTTGAGAAAATTCGGTTTGTGGGGTCCATGAATACCGTGGGAGCATTCATTAGACCGAAGGGTATTACAACGAATTTGAAATGGTCGCGACGAGTTCGGAAAGCAGTTTTCTGGAATGTCCTCTTCTCGGACTCGGAGCTGATGATAACCGGTTCTTAGATCTATTTTGGAGAAGCAACTAGCTCCTTAGGGTTGGTCGAATAGGTCGTCAGTCCGAGGGAGTGGGTATCGGTTTTTGATAGTGAGCTTATTCAGTTTCCTAAAATCGATGCACATTCTGAAGGATCCGTCTTCTTAACGAGAAAGATCGGAGCTTCCCAGGGTGAGAAGCTTGGTCCAATGAATCCTTTGCGCAACAATTCTTCTCAATTGACTGAATAACTTGTGATTTTTTCGGCGGGAGCTACCCTGTAGGATGAATTGGCCATTGGGAAGGTGAAGGCAAACGACCTTTTCATGACACATAGTATCAGCACGGTGGGGGCTGAACCCAACCATACCGATTATCACATCAAAACTCCTAATATTTACTGGGATTAAATTTTATTTGAAATGAATGGTTGTTTAGTGTTAAGGTATACCCTACATAGATATCTTTGGTTGATTCGGTTTTCCCATTAGTCATCTCCACCGTTAAGTCTTAGTTTAGCCTCTTGGGTTGTTGTTTTAGTAAGTGTTTAAATATGTTACTAACGAAGCTTCGCTCAGCTTCACTATTGAATAAGAGGTAAGAAAAAGAGTTGTTAAGTGGGAACATACCAGTAACAACTGTCGAGTCTTGGTTTGCTTCACCTTGACCCAAGGTCAGGACCAATACTCACCCTTTTGCTCCTTGTTTGTTAGACTTGGGGCAATTGCGCCTAAAGTGACCGGTTCCTCCACACCCGCAACAGGTGTTACTGGTCTCATCATTGGTGTTGTTGTTAAGGTTGTTGCGATTGTTGTTGTTTTCATTTTGCTGACGATTCTGGCATGGATAAGTTCTATATTATTTGGTGGTGTGATTCTTTTGGTTGCATTTCTTACAATGCAGCTCTCGACAAGCTCCCTTATGATGGAAATTGCACCGGTTGCATTTTGAGAGGCTTCCAGCATATGGTCTTGCTGATGTTGGTGTAATAGGGGTCATGGTTGCATGAACAGCAACAACATGTTGCTTCTTTGAGAACCCTTGAGTGGGTTGTCCCTTTCTCTTACTTCCAGACTTCCGCTTCCTACTCCTAAGCTTGGGGTTTGGAGTTCCTTGATAAGCTGTCACTTATTGGTTTCCATGTTCGCTCCCTCGGCTGGAGTTGTCGATGCTATTTCCACCTCTATTGGTGTTGTTTGCGTTGAGTTGTGCTATAGCAGCGGTTACTGTCGCTGTTACAGTAGCTTGGAATGTAGCGAAGTCCATCCGCATGATTGGTGTTTTACGGGCATGCTTTTTATCTTTGTGGGATGACATTTTCCTGCTGCATGTTGATAAGCCAGACCGTAAATAATGATCGTCATTCCTGGTTGTACTCTATAAATTTTGTGTCTCGTCGTATGATTCTCATTGTTTCCATCTACATCCCTATGATGTATTTACGGTAGTAGGTAATCACAAATTTGGCACGATCGTTACATCTATCCTTAGAGTATATAGGTTGTTTCGGTTTTGAGATCCTTAAGTATCTAGCGGTTTTGAGGGTTTGGTTGTGCATATAATTGAATTTATGTAGTAATCTGAAATAAGGATAGCACATAATTGTTCCATTAGTAAGTACCATCTTAGTACACGAAAGAGAGTCATATTAGATAGTAGGGGGAAAAAGAAAAGGCTAATCCTAATTGTGGCGGAAAGTGTCTGGTGGTGGTGTTGATGAAGTGGATGCACCTTGGAGACGATCTACTTGTTGCTCGGTATCTCGTAGTCGTACCTCCCAAACTAACTGTCTCGCGCGGGAGTCTCCGTTCACTTCCTGTGTTTGTCTCTCATCTCTCTCAATAGCAAACCGCATTTGTTCCGTTCGGTTTGGGGTGTCCTAAGCTCGGTTATCAATACCTCGGGTGTGTCGGACCATGACTGGGAGGGCCTGGTCAGCTGGTCCTCTATGACTAAGATCGAAGAGACCTCGGTTCCTACCGTAGTGTGGTCGTATCCCCTGCTGGTGACTCTATCTCCAAATATCGTGTGCCTAAGGAGGCGTGGGGCCACCGGGGCCCACACGATAAATTGGTACTCTGGCTTTACATGGAGGATTGATGACATCAGATTCTGCATCCGAGTCATCATCACCATTGCCCTCTGGCTCTTCCTCTTCGAGGTCCACTATTGACTCGACGGGTCCATCTGCGAGTTCTACTCCGTGTTCCTCCTCTAGTTCTTCCTCCGAGTCGAGCCACCCTACTATTCCCTGACTAGGGAGATAAGGGTTTCCTTGCTAATGATACTCATCTATAGTGTATTGCACGAAGGGGTATAAATACTAGAAACAAATAGGATACCAATTACTCCTATAGTAATTTAATTTTGTTTAGGTTTGGTTCTATAAGCTCTTTGGATAATTAAATGGTAAGTTTTTGGTTCATTGTCCATCACAATTACTCCCGAACACATGTTGGTTGTATTTTGAATGAATGTAGTTGATCAGGCAACATTCACACCCAATACGATTACATAACTGCCCGAGTTTAATAGCGATGTTCAACTCCTCCAAAGACTTTTACTGTTCTTGTTGTATTATTATTCTAAAATGCACACAAAGGTATGTATTTTAATTATTATGTTCAGATTTGTTTAGTCCCATTGAATTTATAGTTGCATATCCTATATGATTAGATATGCTAGTTCACTATAAACAATGCTCTGATACCAATCTGTCACACCCCCGAACCAGACGGCGGAAACATCCAGGGGCTTGCGTGTGACTTCATCTTGAAATATCATTACAGTGAATATAATTGAAACATAAAATCATCATCATCACACATGTAATATAACAACATTCATTGTTTACATCGAGTATTGTATTTGAATATTACATGCCAAAATAGTAAGAGTATGATGAAACAAAATATAACACAATATCCATTAGTTTGTTTCGTTCATCCTGCTTCAACGGTTTCCTGAGAATACAAGTTATTTTGAAAAACGTCAAAATATATAATGTTGGTGAGTTCATAAGCATGTTTGTGAAAATGATTTGTATAACTTTGAAAACCACCAGAAAATCTGATATTTTCTGCAAACTGTTTAGTGTGTTTGTGTCAGATCTTGTATTAATGCATGTATGTTTTTGTTTATTTGACTAAAAGGGGTAAAGAGAATGTAGAGAGAATGTAAAGAGCATGTAAAGAGAATGTTCCCCAGACAACCCGATGTTGTTTGTAAAAGAGAAAGCTGCCATACCAACCCCCGAGGTTGAGTATCGGTACGAGAATGTTTCCGAGTAATCCAAGAGAAAAGAGCAGGGTCTTTCATAAACTTCATAACGTTAATTCCTATAAATGAGTCGTCATAACGATACTAAATAATGACAATTTCGCCTGTATTGCCGTTGTTGGACGTCGGTTTTGATTTTGATTATAAGGTTTTCGTCACCCTAGACTGAGTTAGTCTAACTGTAGCAAACATATCAGGTGTGGGGTGTCATCCCTGTATAGATGTGTAACATCCCAAAATTCAAGGCCAAAAATTTCATTTTTAAATAAGTCATTACATAAAACCATTAGTATAAAAACATTTATAGTAATGTCTTGTATCAAAACCCAAGTATTAATAATCAAAATATAATCTCATGAAACAATATCAGAGTGTAATCCCAAGGATCTCGTGTGCGGAAGACATAGTGTGATGCGTTGCGATCAAGCCGACTCCTTTCCTTTGAAACAAAGCACCTGAAACTAAAAGTGTAAACCGTAAGCACGAAGCTTAGTGAGCTCCCCCATCATACCACATACCATACAATCATATAGCACAAATACTGTACAATCATATAACATACCATACTTGTCAGGCATTTCTAGGGTGTCCGACCTACCCGGTAACCTACCCGTGTGGCCATTCTGGGGTGCCGTCCTACCTGTGTGACCCTTTTGGGGTGCCGACCACCCTTCGGTCCTAACAACCGAACCTTGGGGACTGTTTCACCCATACCACTACTACTATCACATATCATAACATAACATACTATCAGGCATATCTAGGGTGTCTGACTACCCTTCAGTCCTAACAATCGAACTCTACTACTATCACATATAACATATTATGGCAGCATATAACATATCTGGTAGTAGCAAACCTAGATGATATCACAAAGACAATCATCTAATCATACAACTCCTACTGGTGGGCCGACATTGTGACCGTAGACCCACCACTACTGGAAGGTAACTCACCTCACATTGCTGAAGTCCCGAAGACACAATCCCACACTTGCTGAAGTCCCGCAGACTCGACCCCAGCTGCTGGCTGACAGATTCCCGAACTGTCAACACCAAAATAACACCCAATTAATAATTGGGTCCCAATACATAACCATAAGTACATTCTTTGGGTAATTACTACATTACCCCTAGCTTGGCTTATTCAAGCCCAAGGCCCAATCCATAGGCCAGAAGTCAATTAGGAATCAAAACCCAACACATGGCCTAATTTTCCAAATTGGGCCTAGGCCTATACATAGTCTCATTCTAAGGCCCAACATCATATAATCATTAAGGCCCAAACTATAGCCTATCTATGGCCCAATTTTCCAAATTGGCCCCAACCCCTTACATGGGCCTTACCCTAGGCCCATTAAATTACTCTAGACGATTTGCTTGATCTTGGATAGCCCATTTAATAACCCAATCATCAAGGCCCAATATAAAGGCCCAACAATAAACCCAAGTGAAATTAGGGTTTCTCATAAAATGATGATTAGGGTTAAGTTTCCTACTTAACCCATTAATGACTTAATCCATTAAGTCCAATATCGCTTAGATTAATCTTTACCAATGATTATTATTTAATACCTCAAGTTATTAAATAATTCTCGTGTGTGTGACTCGATTAATTCTCAAAATTAGGGTTTTATTGGCACTAGGGTTTTCCAATCCAAATATTAGCCCATTTATCAATTTGTTGGCCTTTTATGTCAATTAGAGCTTTATTGGGCCTATTAGGCCCACTAGAATATCATTAAGCTCATTAGGGTTTTCACTAAGCCCATTAGGGCTTCTTTGGGCCCATTAGGGTTTCAAGCACCCCAAATAAGTCAACACAATCCGGCAAGGCACACCGCCACCCGACACAGCGGCCGATGGCAGCAGGAGGCGACAGCCACCACCCTACGGTGGTGGTTTGAGTTTCTTTTCATTATTTTTCTTTCTGGTTACATTTTACAATGCTAAAACCCCAAATAATCACACACACACACACACACTAATACAAACACACATAGCCACCTTAAGGTGGCCAGCGGCGGCAGATGGTACCACCGTGGGGTGGTGGTGGTGGCTGTTCTAGAGAATTCCGACCAAACCAACACTACCTATATGAAATAACAAACACCCATACGATCTCTTTCTTGCAACGAGTCCAGCTACCCTCCTGGTGGCGGTTGGCGATGACAGAACCATGGAGAGGTGGTAGCGGCGGTCTTGACGGTTGCCTAACACTTGAGAGATAGAGAGAAGGACTTGGGGCGACGCTAATGGCAGTAACAGCAACGACAGAAGAGAACCCTAGCTCGGCCTTTATTGACGGCGATGCAACAACAAACGTCACCGGGAAAGGTGGAGGTGGTGGCGTTAGGCGGCAACACTACGGCTCCTTCGTGCTACAGCGACAGACATAGGCTGAGGCAGCCAACCAAACACGAACATCAACGTACCCACGAGCGGCTTCCCAATCCCCGAGTCTCTTTGTCTTGCCGGCAGCGGAACAAGGTGGCTGATCCGGTGGTTCTTTGGTGTTGGCGAGGAGGCGGCAATGAAATAGTAGCGAGAGGGTCTTCGCCGGCGGCCAAGCCATGATGGCATCTCGATGGTCGTCCCAGTTGCTCACAATAAACAGGGTGCTATTATTCATTCATTATTCTGTTTATTTATTTAATAAATAAACAGGGTGCTACAAGATCTATACACAAATCCCCGCTCTCCCTCCAAGAGACTTTGGTTACAACTACAGGCTACGATCGTACACTTAATAGGTGCCAACTGACAAAACTCACTAGATCCTTGATCGAATTTACGCGAAGAAAGGTATAATCTCATTCAAGACCCAATGAACCATGTAAGTGAACCACTAAGGCATCGCTAAGCATGTAAATCAATTAAAGGCCCAAATTGGAATGAAATTATATTACATGGGCCCGAAATATATATGAAAGGACAACTAAGGCCCATTTCACATGTAAGGTATTTACAGGCCCAAATAGCACACAAATAGTATCCAAGGTCTGTCGCACATGTTAATGGGTCAATGAGGCCCAATAAACATATAAATTAGGGGTGTGCAAAAAACCGCACAAACCACCGACACCGCACCAAACCGCACCGCATAATGCGGTTTAAAATTTCATGGTGCAGTTTTCGGTTCGTCATTTTATCAAACTGCACTATGCGGTGTGGTTTGCGGTTTGTATTTAGAAAACCGCAGTTCAAACCGCACCGCATTGCATGTTATATATATATATTCATTTTGTTCTTTACTTTGTTATAACTTCAAATCATGATTTAGAAACGATGTATATAAATATATTTCTTGCAATAACCAAATATCGATAACGTAACATTAAATCACTATTAGATCAAAATCCAACCATTTACAAGAATATAGCAACTATAACGGCAATATAAAGCAATAACAATGATATTTACGAAACTATGGTACCATTAATCACAATTTATTAACAACGATTTAACTTGAAAATTGTATTTGTTTTTATAAAATGAAAGCAATCAATTTTTTTTAACGTGGTCAGTTTTTTGGCTTTTTGATAGATTTAATGTTAAACAACTCATCAAACCACGCAAACCGCAACCAAACCGTATAAACTGCCCGCATCAAACCGCATCGCATAACGCGGTTTTGAACATCTGTGGTGCGGTTTACGGTTTCTAAAATATTCAAACCGCATATGCGGTGCGGTTTGCGGTTTTGACTCTAAACCGCACCGTGCACACCCCTAATATAAATAGTATACAGGACCTATCACACATAAAAATAGGCCACTAAGGCCCAATAATCTAGAAAATGATCTAAATAATCCGTTTGTTAGTTATCGTTGGTTTTGGTTCACGTATTCAATAAAATAGCAAAAGAAAGAAGAACACATATAAAAGTCATTCCCAGGCCCAATAAACATGTAAGTGGACCACTAAGGCCCACTATACGTGTCTATTATTTCCAGGCTCAAAGGAATATGAATGTCTATCCTAAGCCCAATATACATGTAAAAGGACACTAAGGCCCACTAAACATGTATATTATTTCCGGGCCCAATAAGGATATGAATATCGTTTTTAACCCGTTTTCTATTGTTTTGTTTATTTTAGCTTGATTATTTACAAAGTTGATATAAAAATCCCACTTTTGTAAAAATGACGTTCTTGGCCCAATAAGCCAAAAATTTACAATTAAGGCCCGATTTTTGTAAGAACAACACTTTAGTCACCATTTTGTTCAAAACTTGTGTTGATGACTAGTTTGTGGTAAAAATAAAATTTTAAACCCATTTTTTTTTTGTCAAAATATCATTTTTGGCTTGATTTTTGTGGAAATACACATTTTTCTGGTTTTGGGCCTTTCCGACCTAGTTTTTGAAAAATTTGTAGAAAAATCATCGTAAGTCGAAATTTGGATCCGTAAATTCTGGAATTTTGGAAAACTTGTCTACTTTGTTCATAATTTTTAATGGCTTCTAACAAGTGTGAAATTGCTCACCTTCACAGGCTGGTCCGAAATTATTTCAAATTTGATACGCAGTTTTGTAAAATTCGCTAAAAATTGTAGAAAAATCGTATGAAAACATGAGAGTATTCATTTTAAAGGTATAAATCTGAACTTTATCCATGTAAAACAGTTTTGAAAAATACATCCATTAAGAGGGTCAAAACAGTCCGAGATTGGACAAAAACTTTCCTGTCAAGGGCTGTTTTATGAGTTTAATTTATAGATCTTAGAACACAACACTCATTTTTGCTATTTAAAGTATAGAAATCCTAGATCTACTAGTTTACATGTATTATATGTGATAAAACATACTTTTCTCAAGTTTCTTATGAAGATCCAAGTGATAAACTTCAAGTTCTTAACATATTTTTAGATTAATGAAGAAATCAACACATAATCACCAAATAATTCATGGAAAACACACATAGTCATTCATATACACATGGATCTACACAAATCAACTTGTATTCTCCCCCAAAACCAAGTAAAAACCAAAAACAAGGGGGTATGAACTCACCTTGGGGTTTGGATTTCGGTTTTGATGAAGATAAGAAGAAGGTGGTGTAAGTTATGACTCTAGCTAGCTTCTCGAAGTGATCTTCGAATCTTGATGAGTTCTCGAGAGCATGGTCACGAATTGAGGTGGTAAGAGGAGAGAATGAGTTTAAAGACAAAGTATGTTACTTAGTTTTGTGAGATCTTACCACTTTGTGAAGATTTGAAATGGATTTCTTGGTGTTCTTCCTTATGCTCACAGTTTTCTTGAAGAAAATGGGTGGAGAAGTTTAGTTGAGTTTGGAAGAGATATGTTGGAGAAATGAGAGAGAGTGGCCGAGAGATAAAGTGAGGGAGTAAGAGACATAGAGTTTGACTTATGGTGGTGTGATAGGTGCATGGATACATGCACTCTTGCATGGATATCCATCATATAAAAATTAGGTGTCATTTGTTGGGTATTTCTTCATTCCCATTTTTTTATATCTTGGCCGAGAATGGCCTTAATGGAGTGAAGGAAAATGATGTTGGGCTCAATAGCTTGGTTTTATTCGAATTTCGTAGGCCCAATAATGTTTTTCAGCCCATTATGGTATACATGAATCGTTTTATGGTCCATTAGGGCTAATTAATTTATTTATGGCCCAATAAGGCCAATTAGAGTAAACATGGATCATTTTAGGTCCACATGGTCCAAAATGTTGAGTTTTGTGAATGTGGGTCCATTTAGAGCGCATTTAAGGGTCCTAGGCCCCAAAATAGTCGGTTTGGATACTTATTGGCCCATTAGGCCCATTAAGAATGTCCTAGACCATAATAGCCTTGAATCAAAATATTTAGAGTTTCAACTCTTTGTTGAACATGAGAGATTTATCTGAATGAGCATAAAGTATGATATTCGCTTAGAGTACCAGTTATTATATTGGTTGAATGATTATATAAAAGTAGAATTTCCTAGCAAAAATGCTAGTTTTGACAATAGGTTAACAAAATCCGCTTATTTCCTACCAATAAAAGAATCCTACAAGATGGAAAAGCTTACCCGAATCTACATCAAGTTGATCGTGAGACTCCATGGAGTGCCAGTATCTATTATCTCGGATCGAGATAGTACATTCACTTCAAGATTTTGGCAATCTCTTCAAAAGGCAATGGGAACATAGTTGGATATGAGCACTGCCTACCACCCATAGAGGGATGGTCAGAGTGAGCGCACCATCTGGACACTCAAAGATATGCTCCGAGCTTGCGTGATTAACTTTGGCAAGTCATGGGATGCCCACTTGCCTCTGATCGAATTCTCTTATAACAACAATTATCACACGAGCATCAAGGTTGCTCCCTTCGAGGCTCTCTATGGTCGTAAATGCAGATCACCCCTATGTTGGGCCGAGGTGAGTGACACCCAACTAGCAAAAGGGAAATCGCCAGCCAGTGCTCTTACAGGACCCGAAATGATCCGCAAAACGACCGAAAAGATAATCCAAATCAAAGCTCGACTCCAAGCATCGCGAGACTCACATAAGAGCTATGTTTGACAAGCGGCTAAAACCATTAGAATTTCAAGTTGGGGATCGCGTGTTATTAAAGGTCTCACCTTGTAAAGGAATGATCCACTTTGGGAAACGGGGAAACTGAACCCGTGATACATTGGACCGTTCGAGATTCTTGCCTGGATTGGTCTAGTGGCATACAAGCTGCAGCTACCTGCCGAGCTCAACAACGTACACCCCGTGTTTCACGTCTCGAATCTGAAAATGTGCCTGTCAGATGAAACTCTTGTCATTCCTCTAGAAGAGATTGAGATCAATAAGAATCCCCTGTTTGTCGAAGAACCAATCAAGATATTGGATAGGGAAGTAAAGCGTACAAAGCAAAGCCGCATTTCGATTGTGAAAGTTCGATGGAACGCCAAGCGCGAACCGAAATTTACATGGGAACGCGAAGATCAGATGAAGCAAAAGTATCCTCACTTATTCACTCCACCATAACCCTAGTTTTCAAAAGAATTTCGGGACGAAATTCCCTCTAACAGGGGAATGATGTTACAACTAGCATTTTAGCTAGGAAAATTCTATTCTCATGTAATCATTTAACGATTGAAAAGCATGTACTTTAAGTGAATATCACTCAATGCTCATTTAAATACATCTCTTATGTTCAATTAAGGGTTGAAAACCCTAGAGATCCAGGTTCAAGTTCATTATGGACTAGGATTTCCTTATTGGCCCTAATGAACCATAAGCATTCAATTCAACTATATTGGGCTTAGAAACCCTATTTGAATTCTAAATGGACCCAATTCATAAATCTATAACACTTTG
Source organism: Lactuca sativa (assembly GCF_002870075.4). Taxonomy (NCBI): domain Eukaryota; kingdom Viridiplantae; phylum Streptophyta; class Magnoliopsida; order Asterales; family Asteraceae; genus Lactuca; species Lactuca sativa. The sequence continues at coordinate 221,201,351 of NC_056627.2, forward strand.
GACCATTTGGGCCTAGAATGATTCATTCTAACCCTTAATGGGCCTTATTGAGCCATAATTGATCCAACTAACCCTAATAAGCCATAAATCCCTTCTTTTATGTCACGTTGGGCTGTGAATACACTTAAGGGCCCAATGGGCCGAAAACGTTCCTTATGGGCTTCATAATTTCGAGCAAGGACCAAGATATGACCCAAGCTTCCCTATAATTACCCCCATTTCGGCCCAAGTGTGTAAAAAAACAATAATAATAATAATAACAATGAAATTTAAACTAATCAAACTACGAAACATCATTATCATTTGGAGGATAACCAAGCTTAATACACCCCATGCATCTAGACAAAATCTCATGTTTCCATGCACTCTTCTTCCCTCTCTTTTTCTTCCTCTCGGCCGAGAACTAACACACACACACACACTCTCTCTCTCTCTCTCTCTCTCTCTCTCTCTCTCTCTCTTTCATATCCTCTCCAAAACTCTCAAGATCATCCTCCTTCCTCCAAGAAATCTCGAAATTTTTCTTGTGTTTCAAGGATCTTCATCAAGTCTTCTCAATCTTTGGTAAGTTGTTATCAAACACAAACATCTTCTTTCATTTTAACATTAAGAACTCCTTCTTACATAGCTTTATTCCATGATCACACTCTTGGAAACTTCTTAAGCTCGAAATCCACTCAAGGAGCTTGCTAGAGCCAAAAATCACATCAACTTCTTCCATTTCTTCTTCAAAACCTAAACATCAAAGCAAAGGTGAGTTCATACCCCCTTGTTTTAGATTTTTACATGTTTGGGGGGGGGGGGGGGGGGCGGGGGAGAATACAAGTATTTATGTGTAGATCTATACATTTATGCATGCTATGTGTGATTTTACTTTACTATTGTTGTGTTTGTGTGCTAAACTCGATGGATCTATAAAACTTTAACAAAACCAAGTGAGATTGTTAAACAAAAACACCCTAGACATCATACTACAAAGTTAAAAGTTTCATAAATGCCTAAGTTGTGGAAAACAAAACAAAATCTTATGTAAGAATCATTTTAGCAAATAAACAAATGTTTGGGGTCAAGGGTGACACCCACGGTTTTATAGGGGCAAAAAGAGTATTATTAGCTTAAAAATGAGCTTTTATAGCAACCATATTTTCCTAAGGGTCAAAAGTGTAAAATTTGGCATTTTGGGCCTTAATGTAGGCCTCACGGCTTATTGGGCCCAAAATTGCAAAATTATCAATATTTGGGGATTAAAATGTTATTTAACCAAAAACTTGAGCCAAAATGAGAATAAACAAGATTAGGGCCTGAAAATGACACTTATCTCAAAATTTGGGCCAAAAATGTTAATTTTGCAAAAATGGGCCGAAAATGTCATTTTATGAAATTAAGGGGCTAAAAATGTAATTTTCTACAAAAATGGGTCGAAAATGTCAAAATATATATTTTTGGGCCAAATCCGTAAATTACTAAACATTTGGGGCGAAAATGCGAACTTTTATAAATTGATGGACTAAAATGTTATTTTTAATTAAAATGGGCTAAAAATGACATTTTATGAAAAAATAAGCCTCTAAATGTTAATTTAGTTCTTAGGGGACCTAAAGTGTAATTTTATTAAACACAAGTTCAAATTACAAAATTTTGATGTATCATGCTAGAAATGACATTATAACAATACATTAGATTTTTATAACTGTATGAATAAATTTTTCCGATTAAACGAGCCACGCTATAATAAAAAACCAAATACAAAAAGGGGTGCGAATATTCGGCCTACTGCTTCCTATACATGCTTATTGGGACTCCGTGATCCCTTTGCATGATTAATGGGCCCAATATATTCATTTCATGTTTATTGGGCCTTAGTGACCCAATTACATGCTTAATGGGCCTAAATGATCTTTTACGTGTTTATTGGGCCTTAATGGCCCATTTACATGATAATTGGGCATGAACTATTCATTATATGCTTAACGGGCCTTAAGTGTCCTTCTGCATACTTAACAAGCCTTGAAACAATTCCCACGTCTAGTGGGCCACAAGTGTCTTTTTTTTTTTTATGTTTTGTTGGGCTTTATCATTTCATATCCATACATCAATTTGCGTTTGTAAACTAAATACATATAACGTTATACATATTCATGTGGAAATATTTGGGATCTAGTAGGACTTGTCGGTTGACATCACTGAGTGTATGGCCGTAGCCTGCAGTTATAATCAGAGTCTCCTGGAGGGAGAGCGGGAATTTGTGTATAGATCTATACGGGGTGACCCCCCACGCCTTAGCTGTTCGCTACAGCTAGACTAGGCTAGTCTAGGGCGACAAAACCTTGATCAAACATCGGCATTTGGAAAAATTCCAAGACATGCAAATTAGTCATTATCATGCATGGTTATAATGGCTCACATAGAGATCCAATACAATCTTAACATTTCAGAGATTAAACCCTTCGATCGTGTCAATACAAAACAACTTATACGATGATGCAAGAAATATAACACTTTTATAAATCAGAAAATATCGGATTTTCTGGGGGACACACTATTAATCATTACCTTCTGTTGGGCTTATTATGTTGCGTCTTAGGACTTTTTGTATATATCTGGATTGGGTCTATCCATCCGTGATTATCTCTTACGGTTAGACTATATATATATATATATATATATATATATATATATATATATATATATATATATATATATATATATATATATATATATGCATGTATGCATTATATTCTACACGTATTATTATTTTATGATTGAGCTTGTAACCCTAAACACCTCTACAGTCGAAGTTCTTAATCAAGCTCTTCTGAGGTGTTGAAGCATTAATCATACGACATATTCAAGCGATATTCTCTTTCACTTTACGTTTGTTCTTGTTTGCGTACTTTGAACTAATCGATCCTGATAGAACTTTGTTCTAACAATTGGTATCAGAGCAAGAGTCTGTGTGATCAATACACACTTCTGTATTCAGAATTCCTTAGGGTTTCTGCTTTTATCGCATAAATACCAAGTCGTCTTCTTCGTTTCAAAGGAAACTGTGTTTTATATAAAATCCTAATCTCAAGTTTAAAAGTCTGATTCTAAAAACTCAACATGTCTCACGACGATTCACAAACAAATCCCATTAACATCTCGAACAACATTGGATCCACAACATGGATACCCATACTCTATACTCAAGACTACGAAGTATGGGCACTTCACTTTGAAGATTACGTGATCGGTTCTGAAGATCATGGCTATCTCATCTGGGAAGCCATTATTCTCGGACCGTTTGTTCATTCGGGAACGAACACCATTGTCAAGACTCAGCAGGAGTACAACAAGCTGGTGGCAGATGAGCAGAAGATGCCACAGGATGAGAAAGACAAATTGCTATGTAATGTGAAAGCTATGTGAATGATAAGATTCGCCTTGCAATCCGACACCTTTCGGTTGGTTAGTTCGTGTACGACTACTCAACAAATATGGGACAGATTGAAAGAACTCTATTCAACTGATGAAGATTTGGAACACTCAACACAAACCTTGTTGCTGTCGAAATTTGGAGCTTTCAAACAGAAACCAGAGGAAAAACTTGTACAGACGTTCGATCGGTTCAATCATCTTCCCAGCAGAATGGTCAAGCATGGAATAGAAAGAAAGATAATTGAGCAAAAGGTGACTTTCATGAACGGATTGAGAACCGAATGGATGGCTGTGGTCTCTACCGTAAAAGCGCATGAGTAGTTCAAATCTTACTCGCTTGCAAAACTTGTGGGAATCCTTAAGTCCCATGAAAGTGAGGTAACCAAAGAAGCGAAAGTGGTTTCTGGTATGGGATCACTGGCTCTTATCTCAAAAGGAAAGGATGTTGCAGAAGAAGAAGATGAGTCGGATGTGTCGGAATATGACCTAACAAACGAAGAATATGCTATGATGGTCACCAATCCGAATAAGTTTGCTAGAAGAAAATTTCCTGTCAACAAGAACCGAAACTGGCAAGGAAGTTATAGTTCTGAGAAGGCGAAGGATGAAGCAAAGGTCGCCCCTCAAAAGACTGAAGACAAGAGTGAGAGCAAACTTACAGAAGACTCGGGATACGACTACAACTATTGCCATGGCAAGAACCACTTTGCCAATGATTGTATGTTGATAAAATTAGCTGAGAAGAGAGATGGGGAAGATGATGAGGCATATTATATGCGAAAGCTGTAAAGGATCAAGAAAAAAAAAAGACAAATAGTGGCACAAAAGGTACAATGAATGCTTTAATTGTGCAGGAAAAGAGTGATGAAGATGAGTTCGGTGGCGTGGAAGTGTGGTCAACCGACTCTGAGGATGAAGAAGTATGAAAGCCCACTCATGGAAGGGCTTATGTGGCAAAGGAAGCAGGTTCGGCTAGAAGTGCTTGATGGTCACCACTGGATCATCAACCGAAAGTGCAGAAAAAGAACCGAACCTGAATGAAGACAAATGCTTCGCGACAAAGCCTGTCAGTGAGCAGATCAACGACTGCGATCAGTTGATCAAAAAGGTACAAACCATCCTCAAATCACTTAAAATTCCATTAACCAATTATGAAGAAGAATTAAATGAATTAAAATTTAAATTCTCTAACTTAAGTGGTAGTCTCATGCAAACTCGTTTAGCGAATTCTAATCTAATTGACCAACTTAGCAGGGTGTCTTCCAAGAGTGAGGAGAGAAGGATGTGGATCGAGCTGAAGGAGGCAGAATTAGTGAAAGCTAGGGACGAAAGTTTTTATTTACAAAAAGACAATTTGAAAATTTTGAAACAGAGAAATGTTTTTTGTTTAATTGCTAAGCGTTTATACACAAACATAGCTCAATTGCATTTAAACTGTGAGATAGGTAAGAAAATTCATAAGATGATTTTGCCATTTCTAGAATTTAAGGAAGATAAGGTGATAGTAGAATGCGAATCAGTAGTGTCATCAGAAGAGACGTCCATGTCATATAAATTCGGTCTAGACAAAATAGAAACCTTCATAGACTCAAAAGAACATAAATGTATGCTAAAAGACATTTTAGATGAAAATGATAAATTAAAAATCAAATCAGACACTATTCATTCATTTGATCAATCCAATGCAAAACTAACTTCTGAAAATAAAATAGCCTTAGACAACGCATCTGAATTTGATGAAATGAGTGAAATATCTGTAGAAGATTTAGTTGATTGCTCTGACTTCACAAAGAGTGAAACTGAGAATGAGAAACCATTGATCTCAGAAGATTTGGTTGAATTTGCTCGTCTAGCAAAGAATAAGGAAAAGAAGCTTAAAGAAAAAGCTATGGTTTATCAAAAGGTTCAAACCGTGCCAAATCAAGTGTATGCAACTGAAGGAGTTACTCATAGACAAACAGAAGAACTAAGAGTCTTGGTAGAAGTTGATAATGTAGAAGTATGCAAAGAGTTCTTCTGGTCGGCTCCCATAGATAATGCAGATGAAACTGTAGGCTTATCTGAGCAGACCTCCTGGAAAGTTAAAGGAAGATATGTGGCTGAACCTTTGAATAAACCCACAGGTTCCGACTAACCAAGCACGAGTGGAACCAAGGACATTCCCATAGAACAAAGCGAAGAACCGAAAGCTCCGGTCAAAACAACCGAAACTCAAAGAGAGAAGCAGAAGGCAAGCTTCAACGTGCACAAATCGCAGAAGGAACTGGCTGAGAAAAAACGCTTAAGAAATCAAAGGTATGCAAAGAACTTAAATGAGCGAAAGAGTTACTGGAATTCACAAAATTCTAACTATTTTCCTCCAAAGAAGATCTCAGAGGGCAAAGGAAAGGAAAAAGTAATAGACGAATTCAGCCAAAGTTCCTACAATTCCAAGTCTGAGAACCGAAAATCCACTTTCGGTCCTTGACCCAGTTTCGGTCCTAAGTCGAGTTTCGGTCACCCTACCAAAGGCAAACCCAGTTTCGGTCATCAATCCAGTTTCGGCTTCAACAAACCTCAAAGCAAAGCATCTTTCAAAGGAAAATAAACACTGACTGCTGAGACTAGGAGCAACAATAAGCAATCATCAGCTAATCCTAGGAGTCAAAGGCCATTAAGCAAACTAACCAACGAACTTAAATTCAAACAAGATAAAACAAAAATTAAAGAATATACAATTAAAAGAAAAGATCAAACCACATTAGTAAAAAGAACATACTTGGTTGATATTTCTATTGCTATTCCTATCTCTGTGAAAAACTCATAACGACCCAAGCAACTTTGGGTTCCTAAATCTGCTTAATTTCGCAGGTAATGAGTGACGAGCAGTTCGACGAAGAATGGTACATAGACAGTAGCTGCTCACGTCACATGACAGGGAGGAAGGAAGAACTTAGAGAATTTCGGTCGTTGAAAAACGGTGGCTGTGTGAAATATGGGAATAACTCTTTCGGAACAATCAAGGGATATGGCATGATAACAAACGGTGACTTCACAATTCGAAAATTGGCTTATGTAGAAGGATTACAACACAACCTCATCAATGTGTCACAATTAGTTGTGGGCACAGGTTTAAAAGTATCATTCGATGATGAAGGTTAATAAATAATTAAGAAACAATCCAAGAAGGTTCTGCTGAAATCTGAACGTAAGGGAGAGATGTACCCATTAAATCTCAATCCAATACGAGGAAAACCAGCAATATGTTTGCTAACAAAGGCAAATACGGATGATAGCTGGTTGTGGCATAGACGACTTTCACACTTGAACTTGAAAGACATTAATAAGTTGGTGCTCGGTGATCATGTACATAGACTCCCTCTTCTCAAATTTGACAAGGATCATCTGTGTGCAGCATGTGAGATGGGGAAACAAAGCAGAAAGAGCCACCCTACATGGATCGATACAAAGATAGCTGAAGCACTGGAACTCTTGCACATCGACTTGTGTGGACCTTTGGCTATTGAAAGCTTCGGTGGAAGTAAGTATATTCTTGTAATTGTAGATGACTTTTCTCGCTTCACCTAGGTTTACTTTCTTAAACAGAAATCAGATGCAACTCACAAGTTGAAAACATTCATCAAGCAAATAGAAATGCAGCTGAGGAAAACATTGAGGAATATCAGAAGCGACAATGGTCTGGAATTCAAGAATAATGACTTTGATGGATTTCTGGCTGATAAGGGAATAACTCATAACTTTTCGGCACCTTATACACCACAACAAAATGGGTCCCTACTGTGGCAACCGCCTGGGTTTGTAAACGAGAAATTCTGTGCTGATGCTGTGGCAACCGCGTGCTACACTCAAAATCGGTCCCTACTGAACAAGAGATTCTCACTAACTCCGTATGAGATTCTGAACAACAGAAAGCTGAATGTCAAATTCTTTCACATTTTCGGTTCAAGGTGTTTCATTTTCAATTCGAAAGAAAACCGAAACAAGTTTGATGTTAAAGCTGATGAAGGAATCTTTCTGGGATACTCACTAACATCGAAAGCATACAGAGTATTGAACAAACGTTCAAAACGAATTGAAGAAACTTACTATGTCACCTTCGACGACAGCTACATGAAGAAAGTCCAAAGAAAAGAAAGTGATATGGGAGACATTTTTCCAGAATCAGGACAAGTCTCGGTTCCTATAGCCAACTTGTTTGAAGAATACATACGACTGTTTGATGAACCAGAAAAAGCAGCAACCTCAGAAGAAAAAGCCATAGATAACAAAGTTGAAAATCTTCAGAAAATTATCGATGAAGCCACTAAGGAGATGGAAAACGAACCTCCAACTGCTAAAAGTAATCCATCATTACAAGGGGAAAGTTCAACTCCAACGGAAACAAGTAAAGCATCTTTTGAGGGGGAACATTCAGCTTCGTCTCCATCTCTTAAAGGCTCAGAAAAGGAGGAAAGTACAGCTCAAAGTCCACCTATTGTTAGTACAACCAAGGGGGAGAACTCTACTCCCACAGCAGATGCAAACTTGAGTAAAGACACAAGTTATACTTCACCAGTTGAGGGGGAGAAAGAGACCGAAAGCACAACTGATGAAGGAGAAGGTAATACATCAGAAGCTGAAGTAGAAGTGAATGCCGAATTGGATCCAGAATATGACCCAAATTATCCTCCATTGGTGAAATGGACCAGAGACCATCCCAAAGAACAAATAATTGGTGAAACATCTGAAAACGTTCTCACTCGGTCTCAAATAAAGGCGAAACAAACTGCATTATTCTCCAAAGTTGAATTATGTATGGTTAATTCATTTGTTTCAAAGATAGAACCAAAAATAGTAAATGCTACACTTGATCATTCAAATTGGGTCCAGGCAATGCAAGATGAACTTAATGAATTTGAACGAAACCGAGTTTGGAGGTTGATACCTACACCAAAGGATGCCTCTGTAGTTGGACTGAAGTGGGTTTTCAGAAATAAGTTGGATAAAGAAGGGAATTTCATTCACAACAAGGCTCGGTTGGTTGTGAAAGGGTACTGTCAAGAAGAAGGGATAGATTATGAAGAAACTTTCGCTCCGGTAGCTAGGCTGGAATCGGTAAGGATCTTCTTGGCATATGCAGCTCATAAAAACTTCGAAGTTTTCCAAATGGATGTCAAATGTGCCTTCTTGAATGGAGAATTAGAAGAAACAGTCTACGTGGAACAACCGCCTGGGTTTGTAAATGAGAAATTCTGTGATCATTGCTACGCGCTAGATAAAGCAGTGTATGGATTAAAGCAAGCACCAAGAGCCTAGTATGAAACTTTAACTCATTTTCTAAAAGTGTCAAATTTAAGCAAGGTTCGGTTGACCCAACCTTCTTTCGAAAGAAAGAAGGCGAACATTTAATGATCGTTCAAATTTATGTTGATGATATCATCTTCGGCTCTACGAATCTTAGCTTAACAGCTGAATTCAGAAAATTGATGGAGACTAAATTTGAAATGAGCGCAATGGGTCCTATTAATTTCTTTCTTGGTTTAAACATTAGACAGGGAACAAAAGGTATATTCATCAACCAGGAGGCTTATACGAAAACCTTACTGACAAAATTCGGTATGACGGGTGATTCAAAAGTAAAGGTTCCAATGGTATTTGGCACTAAATAACACCATCTCTGGAAAAACCGACTGTTGACATAACAAAATATCGTAAAATGATAGGTTCACTTATGTATTTAATGGCTAGTAGACTAGACATTATGTTTTCAGTGTGTTATTGTGCCAGGTTTCAAGCAAATCCAAGAGAACCTCACATGGTTGCAGTAAAGGACATATTCCGTTATTTAAAGCGAACTTCTTCTCTCGATCTCTGGTACCCTGCAAGATTTGGATTCTTCATTCAATCTTATTTTGATGCTGATCTTGGAGGATGTGGACTGGACAGAAAGAGTACCACAAGTGGATGCCAGTTTCTCGATGGGAAACTTGTTAGCTGGCAGTCCAAAAAGCAAACTTGTGTGTCGTTATCCACAGCTGAAGCTGAGTATATTGTTGCAGCCTCTTGTACTTCTCAAGTCATCTGGATTCAAAGTCAACTGAGAGACTATGGGCTAAGCATGAAGAAGATACCTCTTTATTGTGACTCAGAAAGTGCGATAAGGATTTGTGTGACATCCCCAAAATCTCGGCCAGAAAAGACCGATTTTTCATTTATGCTTTTAAATAATTTCAGAGTAAATCCTTTTGATTTGAAAGAGTTGCGGAATTTGTTCCCAAAAACAAAACATGATAAAATAATATTTATCAAAGCATTTCATCAAGAGATGCATTTCATTATATAATCAAAACTCGGGATGTCATGTTCCGATACAGACCATAAAGCATAAACGATAAACATTACAAGTCATTCAACAAATATATACATATACAGACTTGTAAACAAAACAACAAGATGATCCATCCATCTTACGCCCTTGTGCCACTTCCTGTAATACAAATAAAACTGAGTGGGTCAGGCTTGGGAGCCTGGTGAGCATATAGGGTTTTCAACCCACAATAAATAAGTTATATTTAATGTCACCAACCAATCACTATCCCGATTACCCATTCCCGTTATCCTCACTTTGCGTCCCTAAAACAACTATCTCAAGGGACCTAATCTAGGATTTTCATCGGGACGGACATCACTGAGAAGGGGTTTCCTCAACAATAGATATCCTAAAGGCAACCATGTGGGGGATAGAGTACACCGGTGAACACATCGTTCACAACACCTACAGGTTATGAACCTGCTAGCGTTCCACTGGACTGTCTAGAAGGAGTCCGTGGTCGTTATCCATACTCCGCTGAATAACTAGATCAACAACAACAACAACATCGAGGCCTCTCATCTGTTTATTACACACCAACTATCTACCCATGTTCTACCCAACATATTAGTAGATAAAAATATACATTTGTATACATAGTTTAAAGAAAACCTGTATAGCATGCTTGAATCAACACATATATCACATAACAGACGAGGCACACACACACATAACACATATCTCATAAAGAAATAAGCAGATCTATAAGATAGAAGAGAGTGAATACTCATTCACACATAACACAACCAAATATATACACATAGCACATATTTTTTTATATATAATACTTCGTATTATTGTATTTGGAAGAAATAACTACACACTCACTTGATCAGAAGATGATCGGACAACGCTACGGCTTATAGAAGTAGTATTCCTCAGCAGATTTGGAAGATCTCCTCGAAACTCGAACTTCTTGCGGGCAGAGCTTCGACTCGGGAACCGCGCTTCTCGGGATCTTCGGGGTCTCGGGACTTGCCTCGGGGCTAGAGTATGATACCGGGGCTTCGGGGTAGCTTCGGCACGAAAAACGATGCAAAAGACTAGAGAGAAGAGAAGAAAATGAACAAGAAATGAGGTTGCCTTCGGATCCTTTATATAGAGGCTGGAACCTCGGAGTACGCGAGGCGTACAGGCGTACGCAGCGTGTACGCGTCCGAAATCGTCATTGCATGCGTCATCCGAAGTGTCGACACTATCGGAGTTACGCGATAGCGTAACCTCGTACGCGGGGCGTACTCCGGATTACACCGGTGACACGGCTTCGGATAATACCTCCGATTTATAATTATATAAAAATATAAAATGATTAATAAACTTCGTAAATTCATAACTTCTTCATACGAACTCCGTTTTCGACGTTCTTTATATCCACGGAAAGGTGAGACCACGCTCTACGACTTTTGTTTAGACTCCGTCGGCTAATTTTGACTTTATTTTTATTAATTATTTTTAATAGGCCGCGACAGAAACTTTCGTTATAAATTCATAACTTCTTCGTTTGACGTCCGTTCTTGCCTAACTTTTTATTGTTTCAATACCAACAATGAGATCTTCGATTCTCATTTAGATTGCTTCGGCTAACAACCGCTCGATCTCAAATCGAGTAAAACAGGCTGTATACCGCTAAGCCGGAACTTCGATAAATCATAACTTCCTCATACGAAGTCAGATTTGGGCGTTCTATATATATTCGGAAACCTCGTTTCGACTACTACAACATTAACCAAAGATATTAAGTTTATTTTACACTTAAATTTTGACGCTTATTTTTATTCTTAATTAATCAGACCACATAATTAAGCAATTAAGCACAAAACACATAATACTCAAATAATACATTCTTATTATTTCAAAACGGGTTACAAAGGTTAACCTAGACTATTATATTGCTAAATATGGCAAGCCCGGAAACACAGGCGTTACAATTCTCTCCACCTTAGAATGATTCCGTCCCCGGAATCACACATCAACAAACAAATGCGGATAGCGACCCATCATGTCACTCTCCGTCTCCCAGGTGAGATTCGGCCCATTCGTGTGTTTCCATCGGACAAGCACTAACCCAACCATCTTGCGTCGCAATTTCTTAGTCTTTCGGTCAACAATTGCCTCTGGTTCTTCAATCAACCTTTTGTTCTCGTCAATTCTCAATTCAGAAATTGGAATTATGTCGGGAACTTCTCCCGTGAACCTCCTCAAATAACACACATGAAAAGTGTTGTGAATTCCATTCAGTTCTTCGGGTAATTCGAGCTTGTAAGCTTGGTTCCCAATCCTCTGAAGAACTTTAAACGGTCCAATAAACCTTGGACTCAACTTTCCCATTTTACCAAATCTTATAAGTCCCTTCCACGGCGAGACTTTAAGCAAAACCGAATCCCCAACCTCAAAAGTTATCGGTCTCCGCTTCTTGTCAGCATAGCTCTTTTGATGATCATGAGCCGCTAACATTCTTTCCCTAATTATTTTCAACTTTTCAGCAGTTTGATGAACCAACTCCGGTCCCATAAACTGCTTTTCCCCATCCTCAAGCCAACAAGACGGCGTACGACACTTCTGTCCATACAAAGCTTGGTAAGGTGCCATCTTAATGCTCGAGTGGAAACTATTATTATAGGAAAATTCTACCAACGGTAAATGTTCATCCCAATTACCTAGGAATTTCAAGGTACATGCTCTCAACATATCTTCAAGTGTTTGTATCGTTCGTTCGCTCTGACCATCAGTCTGCGGATGGTAAGCTGTACTTAAACACAACTTGGTACCCAATTCCTCTTGTAGACTTTTCCAAAACCTCGATGTGAAACGGCTATCACGATCCGACACAATCGTCAATGGTACACCGTGAAGCCTCACAATTTCCTTCACGTAAGAATTCGCAAGCTTCTCCATAGACCATTTCTCCCTGGCCACTATGAAATGCGCACTCTTAGTGAATCGATCAACGACCACCCAAATCATGTCGTGACCATTCTTTGTTCTGGGCAGTTTAGTGACAAAATCCATAGCAATGTCTTCCCACTTGCCCATAGGCACAGGCAAAGGTTCTCCCGTACGGTTTCTGATGTTGTGTCTTGACTCTCGCACAAGTCACACATTCGGCCACATACTTTGCAACATCAAGCTTCATCGTCGGCCACCAGTAGTAGGGTTTCAGGTCCCTATACATTTTAGTGCTACCCGGATGAATCGAGTACATGGTCTTGTGAGCTTCTTCCATCAGAAGATCTCTGACTCCTCCTGTCTTAGGTATCCAAATCCGATCTTGGAACACCTTCAGTCCATGACTGTTTACACCGAACACCAACGTTTTGCCCAAACGTTCTTCCTTTCTGTCATTCTTCTCAGAAGCTTCGCTCTGAGCTTTCTTTATACTTTCCAAAATAGTTGAGACAACTTCAATTCTCAACGCTCTTGGCCTTTTCCTTTCAGGATTGACTTTCCGACTGAGAGCATCAGCGACAACATTAGCTTTACCGGGGTGGTAAAGTATCTCGCAGTCGTAGTCTTTAAGTAATTCTAGCCAGCGTCGTTGCCTCATATTCAATTCTTTCTGATTAAAGAGGTATTGGAGACTCTTATGATCAGTGAAAAGTTTGCACTTCGTGCCATAGAGGTAATGCCTCCATATTTTCAGAGCGAAAACTACCACTGCCAACTCCAAATCATGAGTCGGGTAGTTCTTTTCATGCTCTTTCAGCTGTCGAGACGCATATGCTATCACCTTTTCTCTTTGGGTCAAAACACAACCCAAACCAACACCAGACGCATCGCTATAGACAGCAAAGTCTTCAACTCTATCGGGTAGAGAAAGTATCGGTGCCTCGCATAGCTTCTCCTTTAGCTTCTCAAATGCTTCCTTATGCTTCTCACCCCAAGCATAAGTAGCTCCTTTGTGGGTCAAAGTTGTCAATGGACTAGCGATCGAAGAAAAGCCTTGGATAAACCTTCGGTAATATCCGGCTAATCCTAAAAAGCTTCGAACCTCCGTGGGACTTTTCGGTTGTTCCCACTTCGTCACAGCTTCGATCTTCGCTGGATCAACCATTATCCCTTCTTGGTTGACCACGTGACCCAAGAATTGGACTTCACGAATCCAAAAATCACATTTGGAGAACTTAGCATACAGCTTCTCCTTCTTCAAGACTTCTAACACTTCTCGCAAGTGTCTGCCATGCTCCTCTTGGCTTTTCGAGTAAATCAGAATGTCATCTATGAACACTATCACAGATTTATCAAGAAAAGGATTACAAACCCTATTCATTAAATCCATGAATGCTGCTGGAGCATTGGTTAGTCCAAACGACATAACCAAAAACTCATAGTGTCCATATCTTGTTCTGAATGCAGTCTTCTCAATATCTTGCTCTCTTACTTTCAGCTGATGATATCCTGACCTAAGATCGATCTTCGAGAAATAGCTCGAACCTTGCAATTGATCAAACAGGTCATCAATCCTTGGCAACGGATATCTATTCTTTATTGTTGCCTTGTTCAGCTCTCTGTAATCGATGCACATTCTCATACTTCCATCTTTCTTCTTTACAAATAACACCGGAGCTCCCCAGGGCGATGAACTAGGTCTAATGAAACCGTTGTCCAATAACTCCTGTAGTTGCATCATTAGCTCCTTCATCTTCGTCGGTGCTAATCGATAAGGTGCTTTTGCAATTGGCGTCGTTCCTGGCAACAAGTCAATACGGAATTCCACTTGTCGATCAGGCGGTAATCCAGGAAGATCTTCGGGAAATACTTCCGGATAATCACACACCACTGGAATATTCTGCATCACCTTCTTTTCCTTCTTAGCATCACTCACGAATGCTAAATACGATGTACACCCCTTGGTCAAACATTTTCTGGCTTTCATCAATGAAATGATTCCAAAATTCACTCTGCGTTTATCTCCATACACCATAAACGAATCTTTCCCAGGCGGGTTTACTTTGACTATTTTCTTCTTGCATAAAATTTCGGCGTCGTTGGCGCTAAGCCAATCCATTCCCAATACGATGTCGAAACCATTAAGTTCGATAGGCAATAATTCCTCGTGGAACTTATTCCCATTCAGATCAAATAAGATGTTTTTCATGCGATAGCTAACAGGTACAAACTTGCCACTAGCAACTTCGACTAATAAGGCATTATCTAGTCTAACAACAGGCAAAGCTAGCTTTCTACCAAATTCATGCGATATAAAGGAGTAGTTGGCTCCAGAATCAAATAAAATTTGGGCAGGAAATTCGTTAACGAGAAAGGTACCTGAAGCGACATCAGCTTCATCTTTAGCAGCTTGCAGTGTCATCTGGAATGCTCTCGCCTTTGGCTTTGGCGGAATGTTGGGTCTAGCTGCCTCCTTCTTCTTCGGGCAGTCCCTCGACATATGACCCTCCTCACCACAACCATAGCAAACTTTCTTCGTGAGGGTACACTCATTGGCATAGTGCCCTGGCTTTCCACACTTGTAGCATGTGTTCGCCACCTCACATCTTCCATGATGCTTCTTCTTACATTTGTCGCACCATTTCGCTTCACCTCCATCTCCCCTCGAACCAGACTTCGAGAACTTGTTTTTCTTGTTGGACCCTGAAGTTCCATCGAACTTCCTCTTTTCTCCAACATCTATTCTTTCCAGACCCTTTTCCTTCTGCTGGGCCTCCACATTCTTAGCTGCACGAACATCCGTTTTCAGAGTGGTTGCCATCTTGACTGTCGGACCAAAGTCAGCAGGCAGTCCGTTAGCAAACCTCTCAATCTTGGAGAGTTCCGTCGGCACTAGGTACGGAAACAACTTCATCTTCTCAGTAAATGCAGTAGCATAGTCATCTATGCTCATCTTCCCTTTCTTCAAGTTTTGGAACTCATTGTTCAGATCAATCAGATCTATCTCTGAACAATACTGCACCCTCAGCTGTTCCAAGAACTCCTCCCATGACATTTTCAGGGCTTCTCCTCATGGCATAGTATCTGCCAACAACTTCCACCAACTCAAGACCCCAGTCTTCAGTTGTCTAACTGCAAAGACGGTCTTCTGCTTGTTGCTACAGTCGCAACTTTCAAATACCATCTCCATTTCGGAGATCCAATCCATTATCTCAACAGGCTTTGGGCTCCCAGAAAGACTTGGCGGTTTGGCGCCCAAGAAATTCTTGTACATACGCCCATCCTTGTTGTTTCTCCTTTCTGGATCGTTCCTTCGTTCCTCTTGAGTCCCAACTTGACTCACCATGCGACTATTGTTCCCTTCCTCCGATTGCTCGGGAATCAATTCAGGTTCCTCAATAGGTATGACAGGTTCATCCCTATTATTATGCAACATTTGTCGCATCTCCTCCCTTTGTTCGGCTAGCATAGCCCGAATCATGGCTTGCACCGTAGCCATTGTTATTGGTTATAGTGCTGCTGCTACAACAGGTATCTGCTCAATCACTGGCGGTTGATTCCTGTTTTCATCCGCGTTTCCAACGCCACTCCTCGTTCTCACCATTTTGATCTACACACCGAATAAGGTGAAATTAGATCCTCATTCACGATAGATATTCAAATCATCCTTATCACTCCGAAACGTTTACATGCTAGTTCTAATAACGTAGACATACGCTTAGAATCCTACACACATAAGGGTTCCAGATCCGGTCGGCAACAGACCGTAGATCCGAACAAATAATATCATATATGGCAACATATAACATTTAGCACATAAAGCATTTTAGGCAACTTTCCTAAAATAAACTAGTGCTCGTGTCTAAAATCCAACAGACACACATCTCATCATTCCATTTAGCATTCTAAGTTTAAGTCTAGAAATCCTACAAATTCCTAGTTCGCTTAAACTAATGCTCTGATACCAACTGTGACATCCCCAAAATCTCGGCCAGAAAAGACCGATTTTTCATTTATGCTTTTAAATAATTTCAGAGTAAATCCTTTTGATTTGAAAGAGTTGCGGAATTTGTTCCCAAAAACAAAACATGATAAAATAATATTTATCAAAGCATTTCATCAAGAGATGCATTTCATTATATAATCAAAACTCGGGATGTCATGTTCCGATACAGACCATAAAGCATAAACGATAAACATTACAAGTCATTCAACAAATATATACATATACAGGCTTGTAAACAAAACAACAAGATGATCCATCCATCTTACGCCCTTGTGCCACTTCCTGTAATACAAATAAAACTGAGTGGGTCAGGCTTGGGAGCCTGGTGAGCATATAGGGTTTTCAACCCACAATAAATAAGTTATATTTAATTTCACCAACCAATCACTATCCCGATTACCCATTCTCGTTATCCTCACTTTACGTCCCTAAAACAACTATCTCAAGGGACCTAATCTAGGATTTTCATCGGGACGAACATCACTGCGAAGGGGTTTCCTCAACAATAAATATCCTAAAGGCAACCATGAGGGGGATAGAGTACATCGGTGAACACATCGTTCACAACACCTACAGGTTATGAACCTGCTAGCATTCCACTGGACTGTCTAGAAGGAGTCCGTGGTCGTTATCCATACTCCGCTGAATAACTAGATCAACAACAACAACAACATCGAGGCCTCTCATCTGTTTATTACACACCAACTATCTACCCATGTTCTACCCAACATATTAGTAGATAAAAATATACATTTGTATACATAGTTTAAAGAAAACCTGTATAGCATGCTTGAATCAACACATATATCACATAACAGACGAGGCACACACACACATAACACATATCTCATAAAGAAATAAGCAGATCTATAAGATAGAAGAGAGTGAATACTCATTCACACATAACACAACCAAATATATACACATAGCACATATTTTTTTATATATAATACTTCGTATTATTGTATTTGGAAGAAATAACTACACACTCACTTGATCAGAAGATGATCGGACAGCGCTACGGCTTATAGAAGTAGTATTCCTCAGCAGATCTGGAAGATCTCCTCGAAACTCGAACTTCTCGCGGGTAGAGCTTCGACTCGGGAACCGCGCTTCTCGGGATCTTCGGGGTCTCGGGACTTGCCTCGGGGCTAGAGTATGATACCGGGGCTTCGGGGTAGCTTCGGCACGAAAAACGATGCAAAAGACTAGAGAGAAGAGAAGAAAATGAACAAGAAATGAGGCTGCCTTCGGATCCTTTATATAGAGGGTGGAACCTCGGAGTACGCGGGGCGTACAGGCGTACGCAGCGCGTACGCGTCCGAAATTGTCATTGCATGCGTCATCCGAAGTGTCGACACTATCGGAGTTACGCGATAGCGTAACCTCGTACGCGGGGCGTACTCCGGATTACACCAGTGACACGGCTTCGGATAATACCTCCGATTTATAATTAAATAAAAATATAAAATGATTAATAAACTTCGGAAATTCATAACTTCTTCATACGAACTCCGTTTTCGACGTTCTTTATATCCACGGAAAGGTGAGACCACGCTCTACGACTTTCGTTTAGACTCCGTCGGCTAATTTTGACTTTATTTTTATTAATTATTTTTAATAGGCCGCGACAGAAACTTTCGTTATAAATTCATAACTTCTTCGTTTGACGTCCGTTCTCGCCTAACTTTTTATCGTTTCAATACCAACAATGAGATCTTCGATTCTCATTTAGATTGCTTCGGCTAACAACCGCTCGATCTCAAATCGAGTAAAACAGGTTGTATACCGCTAAGCCGGAACTTCGATAAATCATAACTTCCTCATACGAAGTCAGATTTGGGCGTTCTATATATATTCGGAAACCTCGTTTCGACTACTACAACATTAACCAAAGATATTAAGTTTATTTTACACTTAAATTTTGACGCTTATTTTTATTCTTAATTAATCAGACCACATAATTAAGCAATTAAGCACAAAACACATAATACTCAAATAATACATTCTTATTATTTCAAAACGGGTTACAAAGGTTAACCTAGACTATTATATTGCTAAATATGGCAAGCCCGGAAACACAGGCGTTACAATTTGTCACAATCCAGTGCAACATTCAAAGACTAAGCATATTGCACTTCGATACCACTTCATTAAAGATCATGTTGAAGATGGGAACGTAGAAGTACACTTTGTCCGATCTAATGATCAACTGGCCGACATATTCACTAAGGCATTACCTGAAGCACTCTTTAACAGAATCTTACAAGGCCTTGGTATGATGGAAGCAGAGTCGGTACTGAATCCTTAATCCTCTTACTAAAAATTAGACAAGCGAAATGGAGTGACCGCTCGGTCTATCTCGGCTCCTTAAATTTCGGGAACCGAAATGCACCGACCGCTCGGTCTATTTCGGCTCCTCAAATTTTTGAGAACCGAAATAAACCGACCGCTCGGTCTATCTTGCCTTATTCAATTAAGATAAGGGTTCGGTTGTAAACTACTTACGTTTCTTTAAATGCTTATTTTCTTTTTCTGTTTTTATTCTTTTTCAGAAAATCTCAAAAATCCAAAAATATTTTTTTTTCTGGATTTTGTGGTATATTAGTTTGTTTTTGTCCCAAGGATACATGAAGAACAAAATATGGAGCTGGTACAGGTATTACGTATATTTTCTGAACTAGTTAAGGGTCCCTAGAAGCATGCTGCTGCATGTTGACTCAAGCCTCTACGACCAAGAGCAATGCCTTAATGATTCGATTCTACCTATTATTTCTTCCCAATCAGGCAATCAATCTTTACTCGGTCTAGAGCTACCTTACTCTTCTCACATGAGTTAAGAGTTTCTCTGCTTTGTCCTTGTATATAGCAGAAGGTACATTCGTTTCTTTCACCATCCTCAAACCATTCTCCATCTACTATCGGTTCACTAATGTAACCCTTGAGACTCTCGGTTCTTACCACTGAGGTTTATGGTTGCACAACATCAGTGTTTATGATCTTAGATACGTATACCACGTGCTAAGTGAAACCCAAAATTCAACACCCATAATGAATTAACGGTGAATTTCGATATTCAAGGTCTTACTTTGTACCAAATGAATTTTTTTTTATTTGCGAGGTCTTTTATGAACGTGTCTAATACCAAGACTATTCTTCCCATAAAGATCCAATTTTTTTTATTTCTATACACTCTCTTGTCATTACAAAATAACACATGTCTACTTGTTCAACATATCACATTGGTCTCACAAGTACTTCTTCCAACATTCGATCTTATTTTAAGTATTGATGTTCGGTTGAAGCTAAGCCACCCTTAGCTTATGTCATGAAAAGAAGCCTTTCAATTTTTATTAACAAACATTTGATCATATTCTCGGGAATCCAAACAAGCACTTTGAGTCTCTCTTCACTTCAAAGGAAGCAATTCTTGCCCGGAATCCTCTGTTTTTCGTCTGATTGTCAGATATCACTCACAACCCAAACACATTTGCTTTATTTCTTTATCATTTGTCACTCTAATGCACGAAAATTTTTAATTTTCCCCATTCTATTGATGCTCGGTTTGATCATTTTTGTCATTTAGTGAATCAAGGGCAATTTAGGTTTCGGTGGTATATTCTAATTCAAATGAAGATTGATGAAATCTTTTGGGCGCGTGAATTTGAACGGTCACCATACGCACGCGTGATGACGCCTACCTAGGAACATCCAACCTGTCCAATCGCGCTTTTTCAGGCTACTTTTTAGAAGATAACGTCACAATCGTCACGATTTTCTCTCTCCTACCAACGGTATATAAAGGGATTGCATGCTTTATTGTCTTCTACTGCTTCAAAGAATTCTAACATGTAACGACATTTAAATTGTTCATCTTCTTCTTTTCATCAACAATGGCGACTTCTTCTTCTACACAAGATCAAACCGCTGCATCTGCTTTTCTCACCATCAAACCAAATCAGAACATGATTATCGACCTTATTCCCTTTCTGTACAATTCTTATATGTTACATGTTGTGGAGTGTTTGAAGTATTCTCCACTGGTGGTTGCCTTAACCCGGTTTGTGGCGGTTCCAATGTCCTTATTGTCACAAGTGTACTCATCTGCATGATACGACAAAAACAAGGAACGCATCTATTTCCAAATCCACAACAAGAAGGCTTCAATATCCAAAGGGAGGTTTTGTTCCTTATTGCAACTTGCAGTGGATTCCTCGGTGGTTTCTCCTGATTTCATCACCACTGCACAACTATTCTCAATTATGTATGAGATGGGATACACTGACGTCTTGACCACCATTGCCAAAGTCAAGAAGTCATGCTTACCCTCTCAGTGGAATGGTCTTCTTACTCTTTTGATTAAGGGCTTGGCGGAAAGGAGTGCTAGATCTGATGGCACCAGCAAGGGGTTTTTGGCTATTCTTTACGGATTGTACAATGGTTTGAACCTAGATTATGGGTTAATCATCTGGTCTCAGGTCGTACAGAGTCTTAACACATCTACACGTCAATCTGAGATTTCTTGTGGGAGGTTTTGGACCATCATCACTCAAAGGCTATTGATACTTTGGAGATTCCGTTGATGAAGGATGCTCTCATTGCGACAATTTCCACCTTTCATACGAAGAAGATCATCATCTCAGACCCGGTCAAATTTCGTCATTATGGTTCAATACCGGAGACGATGTACCTAAGTGTTACTCAGCAAAGCACGGTAATGGTGGACTACAGCAAGCTGCATACCACAGAGCCGAGAGTTCTAACACCAGAACAACAAGCTGCTCTCGACGCTCTTGATAAACCTAGTAGCCGAGGCAAACGAGTAATAGTCAAGAAGGAAACAACCGAGGCTAAAACTTCTAAGCCTTCAAAGAGCAAGAAACGAAAGACCGAAACCGAAAGTTCTTCACAGCCAAAGAAGATCAAGCACATGGCCCGAAAACCTAAGGTTCCATCTCCTTCACCATCTGACAACGAGGATGATCAAGAAGCCGCCTCTCCACACGAGTCTCCAAGAGGTAATACTCCACCTCGCTCTCCTTCTCCAATTCTAGAAGACAAGATTCCAACACCACCTCCATCACCAAAACAATCCCCTCCTAAACCAGACAAAGTTAAAATTCCTACTCCACTCCCTCCACCAAAACAAACACCACCAAAACAGCCAACTCCCAAACCGACACTGAAAGTACCAGTTTCGGTTGTTCCAACTTCCATAACTGAAACCTCTCTACCACCTCCACTCGTATATTCGGTTTCTATTTCCACCACACCTTTAACTACTCCAATCATTACCCCAATCACCATTACTACTACCATCCCTGATGAAACAACAAGGGTCAACGTATCTCATATGGGGGCACCTATTGTTTCTGAAACCCCTATCATTACTATACCTCCCTCACCAACCAAATCGACCGATTCCGGTGCTACACTCGGTGGTGACAATGATGAGTATGATTCCACATACTTTAGTCCCTATCATTTGCAATCGAATGAGGATACTGAAGCTCCAATCAACCGACAACACTTGGACAGTATTCATGAGAAGCTGGACGAGTTGCTTGCTGATATGAAATCTTATGGCGGGGTTGTTCTAAAAGCCTTTGTGGAAACCGCCATAGAGCAATATACAAAAGCCATGGATAAATCAACTGACGCTGTTAAAGAATCAACTTCTCTTTGCAAGAAAGCTACTACTGATATTGCTGAAGTTGTTCGCACAACTCAGATCTTTCTTGATTCTTTGAAAGGGCATGCGGATACAAATGTTTCTAAAGTTCATGCTTCGGTTGATTCTCTTTCTCAAGCTTTAAAGGAAGAACACACGAAATTTGAAGATGTTCGTTCTTCTCTGAAAGCCGATAATGCAACTCTCATAAGTTTGGTTTCTTCCAAACTGGACTCTATGCATGCTGAGATAGCCAAGGTGTAACACCCAAGTTTTTAAGGCCAAGAAAGGAAAGAAAACCTTAATGTTAAGGGACGACTCGGTGAGTCCAAGGAGGAACTCGGCGAGTCAGAGCGGGATCCGGGTCGAGGAGTTAGTGATCGACTCGGCGAGTCGGCCAAGGTGACTCGGCGAGTCTGGTCTGTGCGAGGAAAACCCTAATTTTGGGAGTTGTATCCTATATAAAGGGTGTTATGTCCCTCCCTCAGCCCCCATATCATTCCAGAGGACCTGTAAACCCTATTTTCATGTGAGCTTCCATCTTTGAGAGAAATAGCTTTGAGAGGAAGGAACTTTGGGAAGGAACTTGAAGATCAAGAAGGCTGCTTCAAAGGAGAGGTGTGTGCTCGAGATCTACTTCAGTTTGTGTTCATCTTGGAGGTATTAAGCTGCCATTTTCCCTTCTTTGCATCTAGACCTATTTTGTCATGAGATTTGGGGGTTTTATGGTTGTTTGAGACCCAAATCGGGTTAGGGGCTTAGATGTGTTGTTGCCACTTCAGATCTATTGTTGGGATGGTCCAATATGTCATAAAGCATCAGGAGATGAGTAGTTGGCGAAGCCCTTTTGTCCTTAAACCAAACCCTAGTATGTGTTGAGCCTAGATCTCTTTAGTTATATGTAAAGTTTGCAACTTTACGTAGGGATTGAGCTTTGGATGTATGGATCTATGGTTTGGAGTCCCTGCATGACTCAAAAGCCCTCTGGATGTTTGGAGATCTGAATGGACTCGGCGAGTCCTTTGAGTGGACTCGACGAGTACCATGAAGATGAGGAGGAACTCGACGAGTGGGATGAACAGCTCGTCGAGTCGGATGAAGTTGGGCATGAACTCGGCGAGTTGGATGAAGATTTTCTTATACTCGGCGAGTCTGTTCTTGGACTCGGCGAGTCAGGTCGCGAAACCCCAAACCCTTTGAGTTGAGACTCGAATCAGTGAGTCGGTTGGAGACTCAGCGAGTTGGACAGGTCAGGACTCAGTAATCATTGGGCTCGGCGAGTCATGGACTGACTCGGCGAGTCATGTCGCGAATGGAAGGACCCTGAGTATATGAACTCGGCGAGTCGGTAAGTGGACTCGGCGAGTAGGGTTGACCTGGAAAGGTTGACTTTGACCAGGACTTTGGCTTAGACTAGAACTGATTTGGTTAGCTGTCGGGGGTCAGTTAGATTAAGTATTGCATTGATATTGATAGCTCGGGGAGCCAGTAGCGCAGGAGTTCAGTGAGTGGTCGGGCAGCAGCTAGTGGGATCATCAGCAAGTTCAGCCAGTGCATGTGAGTTTCCCTTTGTATGAATGGGTCTACGACCACAATGTCGGCCCATGTAGTTATGAGTAGAAGACCCGGGGGTTAGCCCTAGGCACAATATGCTAGTATGATATTCGGACGAGGTCCAATGATAGAGGGCGGGTTCCCAAGGAATGGTTTATGCGAAAGTTTATACTTGTTGTCTGTGTGATACTTGTATGTGCTTGGTAGGGAGGTGAGGGTGGGCGAGGTCCCGTATCTCACCAATAGCAAAGTGTGGATGGTGTTCCACATCTCAGTAGCAGTAGTCCAGGGGCGAGGCCCAAGTTAGGAAAGGAGTGAGGGTGGGTTGGGCCCGTATCTCACTATCAGCAGGAGTATGGACGAGGTTCCATGACTCATCAGTAGCAGGACACGGGCGGGGCCCAGAGATAGGCGAGGCCTTAGAGCAAGAGCTGTTAGTATATGTTTAGCTTATGAGATGTTATGTGATATGTTTATGTGCTATTATAGGTTAGTGGGCGAGGCCCTGTGACAGGCGAGGCCTAAGTGAAACAGATCTGTCTCCGAGCGGGGCTCGAAGCCAGGCGGGGCCGCTGTAGCGGGCGAGGCTCGAGGTAGGGGGCGAGGCCCAGGATAGCGGGCGTGGCCCAGTATGTGCAGTATGTGGTTTTGCATGGTATGTGGTAAGGTGGGGAACTCACTAAGCCTCGTGCTTCCGGTTTTCAGTTTTGTTTTCAGGTACTTCCGGTAGCAGAGGGAGGAGCTCGGGGTGATCGCATGGCACACACCATAGATTAGTCAGCCTGGGAATGTTTACTCTGATAATAAACATGTGTTTTGAAAACTTATACTCAGATTATGTTTTGGAATGATGTCTTTGCTTAAAGTAATGTTTTATTAAGAAGAAATTTTTGGTCTCGAATTTTGGGACGTTACAAGTTGGTATCAGAGCCTTGGTTTGAGGGATTCGGGCATACTCTTGGGTGTGCCTGAACTCAAACTGAGGAGTTGGATAGACAGTTTTCAAAAATGAAAAGACAGTTTTGTAAAAAGGATTTTTAGAACGAAAAACAGTTTTAGAAAAGCAAAAAGAATTCAGAAAGAAAAGAACTTTGAAAAGGGAAAAGAGGTGTGGTGCATGCAATCAACCGAGCTCAACTAAGTACCCCAAAATACCCATACAAGTTTATGTCATGATTATCAGTTGATAGAACAACATGCTAGAATAGGACTAAGGATCTAGGGATGATGCCTTATGTGCCTGTTATTTGTGCTTTTGAGCTGCATAGTAGTGCTGATTAGACAGTAGTAGGATAGCCTGTTTAGGTTATGCCTGAGTTATGAGTTGTGTTGCATGCTAGTTCAGATTCTTGTTATGTGGATGCGATTGCTTGAGTATGTTATGGTTAGATTTTCCCTTGTCCGAATGCTGCTTGCTTTGTGCATTGTGGGATTCTGAGTGATGGGAGTTAGCCATTAGGTGGATACGACACACCACATGTGATCAGGGTTGAATAATCTCAGAGTGTGGGACTTGGTTCTATTGCGCAACTCTTGTTTGAGTCTAACCGTTGTAGGAACAAGTCTTTTACTTGAAGGATTATCTGAGCCTCATCACATGTGATGGTATCCAGGTGATGGCTAATTGGCATCACAAGGAGACCTTCAGCAGCTGAGGACTGGTTTGAGTTGAGTCAGAGGTTTCCCTAGGGTAAGCCAAGGATGAGATAGTGTTGGGAGCAGTATTAGTGGATAAGGGACCTGGTGGAGTCAAAGCAATTCCTGAGGAAAGTACGGATAGATGTGGAAGGTAGTATGGGCTCGTACTACTGAAAGCAGAGGATCCGTACTCGATTCGGGAAGGGTAGAGACAAGACCGGGAACCTGGTAGGGCATGTTTGGTCTCGCATCAGTGATGAGTATTCTGATAGTGGTTGTGGTATATTTTCAGCATGGTGACATTGCGAGAGAGACCAACGGGCGGATCAGGCGCCGGAGAGGGATCGGGCTCGGGTTTAGGGGCCAAGCAGCTCGAGGAGCGGATGAGAGAGTTGATATCAGCTGAGGTTACGCGCAGTATTCTAGCTCAGACTCCTGTGATCTTTGGCACGGTCAAGGAGGGTATACTGGAGATCTTGGATGAGAGGCTGGGAGCCTTCCGTACTGAGATGATGGCATTGATGGGAGCGCGTACCTTGACATTTCGAGAGTTCAGAGCCTGCGGGGCACCAGATTATCATGGGGCTAGGGACCCCATTGCTAGCAGCAGATGGTTGGCGGATGTAGCCAACGCTTTTCGTACGAGCAAGTGTCCCGAGGGGGACAAGGTTAGACTCGCTTCCTATCTTCTGAAGGACAGAGCGAGGGATTAGTGGGAGGAGATTGGTCATGCTTTGGGGGATGATGCCGCGTTGGACGCGATGACTTAGAGCGATTTCTCGGCCAGGTTCAGGGCGGAGTTTTCGCCGATGATTGAGGTGCAACAGCTGGCACGAGAGTTTCAGGATTTGACGCAGACTACTGAGACGGTGGCGGAGATCACTGCCAAGTTCAGGGAGAGGGCTCTTCTTGTACCGCAATATGTCGCGGATGAGGAGATGAAGAAGGCTCGGTACCATGAGATGTTGAGGGATGACATCAGGGAATTCGTGAGCAGATCCAGCTGTAAGACGCTGGAAGATATGATTTCTCGCGCTAGAGAAAGGGAAATTGATTTGGAGCAAATCCGGAAGAGGAAGCCGGATGAGGTTCAGGTAGCTGTGGGTTCGGGCAAAAGGCCCAAGGGATCGGATTCGAGATCAGGGGATCATCAGGACCGCAGTCGGTGCGGAAAGTGTGGCAGGGCGGACGGGGGCGCGTGCAGGAGTGGTAGCGGTGGTGAGTCTGGTTGTTTCAAGTGCGGTCAGACTGGTCATTTTAGCAGGGATTGTACTGTTACCGCCGCGCAGGGATCAGACTTGATATGTTTTCATTGCAACTAGCGGGGCCACAAGAAGGCCCAGTGCCCCAGTTTGTCTTCGGCAGGACGGGTGATGGCACCCGCCCCTGCAACCTTGAGGATCGCGGACGGCCGTCAGGGCCGGGTAGAGGCACCTGCAGCAGGGAGCAGGGCTTTTCAGATGACGACCTTGGAGACACGAGCATCGCCGGACGTTGCAGGTATGCAATTTCCATTTTCAGTTCTTTTATTTGTGCATGATTATATTGTTATGGTTCTGCATCATTTTTGGTATGAGTATTTTGTTTTGAGTGGTTGATTGTGATCGAGTTATATGCCATATGCATACCTTGGATATTTGTATGGTAGTAGGGGATGTGCTCTATTGAAGAAGGTTTCAAAGGAAGCAGTAGCTGTAGCATGCGTGGAAGGGATTTGGTGCGTCTTGTTAGTTTGGAGTGGTTTAGTGATAGAGATGGATTGGTGAAATCCCTAGCTATGGTTGGATTGGGTTCCTCAGTAGATGGATTATGGAATGGTAGCAAAAATCGGGGTCTCTTTTGAGTTTTGAGCAGCAAGGGGTAAGCAGGATCGAAGTGGGGGAGAATCCTTCGAGCAAGCCAGGGGAGGAGCACGCAGACCTAGATTGAGTGTGTGACCACCGTGATGGAGAAGAAGTAGTTCAGCGTTTGATGGTTTAAGGATTCAGGGTTGGGAGTTGGGGACTCCCCACCAGCTAATGCGTGTGTTGGTAATGGTTAATGCGTGCTTGGGAATTCAGGTTGTGGATCGCCCGTAGGACTCGAGGGAGTCAGAATGAGGATCTTGAGAGCTAAGGCACATGGGTGCCTTCGTATTAGCAGTCAGTGGTGGAAGTGTTGTAAGACTATGGGGCAGCCGTAGCATTCACTAGCGGTCAGCAATGGATGGTGATGTAAGGCTATGGGTAAGCCGTAGCATTCCTTAGTCGCTTCGTTAGCGGAGTTGGGGCGAGGCCCTTATTTCCTAGTGATCAGATGGGGATCAGGATGGGTAGTGGTGGAGAATGATAGGGAGTTGCTTGTATAACTCTAGCGAGGTGAGACCTTGGGAGAGGCCACTCCAGGATATAGTTGGGTGAGACCCGTGGGCGAGGCCCGTATGAGATTAGCAGTGTAGATGAGACTTGGGAGCAGGGTTGCTCAGTAATATTGTTGGGTGGGACCCGTGGGCGAGGCCCGAGCGAGGGTGAATAGACCAAAGGGACTAGAAGGATAGAGGCGGGTGGGACCCGTGGGCGAGGCCCGTGAGTTTTAGCAGCGCAGGTGGGACTTGGTAAGGACCTTAGTGTCAAGTTAGGGGATCGGGGATCCCAAGTTTGTAGTGCCTGAATGGCAGAATTGTTTGAGCAGTTATAGGTGGTCGAGGTTTCTTTGGAAGTCGCTGAGAGCGACCAGTGATGGTGTTGGGACTAGCTACCGGTGGGAGCCGGTAATCCAGATATTCATAGGTTGGTAGGGACCAGAGTGGTCTCAGTTCATCCGGAAGGCAGATGAGGAATGGCAAGAATATCCAGTCAGTAGTAGTGCGGGAAGGCGGGTTATGGTGGAATTCAGTTAGTTGATTCGAGGGGTGCTTGACACCAAGTTATGACAAGATAGGAGTGTCAGTGGTTACTGGCGGTAATGACCCGTACTGGATTTAGCAGGAATAAGGGATTGGTGAAGATAGGATCTTCACAGTGACTGAGGAGATAGTTGTTTTTGGAGCATCGCCTTGGGAAGGCAAGGGAATTGCGTGAGGAAAAAAGGGGTGAACCCCTATAGGTTCAGTTGCGGTACTCGGAAAGTACCAGAAGGATTGTCGGTTGAGTAAGTTGTGTTTCCAGAATGTTCAGGGTTAGGGTTGACCCGAGATGATTATCCGCAAGAATTGATGCTAGTCAGAGTAACCAGGAGGAAGACCAGCGAAGGTAGGCGGCTGGTGTTGGATTAATTGGTGGGGTATTGGAGGCAGATCGAAGGCGGTGGGCCATGGCAAACTTCGAGGACGAAGTTTAGTATATGCGGGGGAGAGTTGTAACACCCAAGTTTTTAAGGCCAAGAAAGGAAAGAAAACCTTAATGTTAAGGGACGACTCGGCGAGTCCAAGGAGGAACTCGGCGAGTCAGAGCGGGATCCGGGTCGAGGAGTTAGTGATCGACTCGGCGAGTCGGCCAAGGTGACTCGGCGAGTCTGGTCTGTGCGAGGAAAACCCTAATTCCGGGAGTTGTATCCTATATAAAGGGTGTTATGTCCCTCCCTCAGCCCCCATATCATTCCAGAGGACCTGTAAACCCTATTTTCGTGTGAGCTTCCATCTTTGAGAGAAATAGCTTTGAGAGGAAGGAATTTTGGGAAGGAACTTGAAGATCAAGAAGGCTGCTTCAAAGGAGAGGTGTGTGCTCGAGATGTACTTCAGTTTGTGTTCATCTTGGAGGTATTAAGCTGCCATTTTCCCTTCTTTGCATCTAGACCTATTTTGTCATGAGATTTGGGGGTTTTATGGTTGTTTGAGACCCAAATCGGGTTAGGGGCTTAGATGTGTTGTTTCCACTTCAGATCTATTGTTGGGATGGTCCAATATGTCATAAAGCATCAGGAGATGAGTAGTTGGCGAAGCCCTTTTGTCCTTAAACCAAACCCTAGTATGTGTTGAGCCTAGATCTCTTTAGTTATATGTACAGTTTGCAACTTTACGTAGGGATTGAGCTTTGGATGTATGGATCTATGGTTTGGAGTCCCTGCATGACTCAAAAGCCCTCTGGATGTTTGGAGATCTGAATGGACTCGGCGAGTCCTTTGAGTGGACTCGGCGAGTACCATGAAGATGAGGAGGAACTCGACGAGTGGGATGAACAGCTCGTCGAGTCGGATGAAGTTGGGCATGAACTCGGCGAGTTGGATGAACAACTCGGCGAGTTGGATGAAGATTGTCTTGTACTTGGCGAGTCTGTTCTTGGAGCAAGAGCTGTTAGTATATGTTTAGCTTATGAGATGTTATGTGATATATTTATGTGCTATTATAGGTTAGTGGACGAGGCCCTGTGACTGGCGAGGCCTAAGTGAAACAGATATGTATCCGAGCAGGGCTCGAAGCCAGGCGGGGCCTGAAGCGGCGGGGCCGCTGTAGCGGGCGAGGCCCGAGGTAGGGGCGAGGCCCAGGATAGCGGGCGTGGCCCAGTATGTGCAGTATGTGGTTTTGCATGGTATGTGGTAAGGTAGGGAACTCACTAAGATTCGTGCTTCCGGTTTTCAGTTTTGTTTTTAGGTACTTCCGGTAGCGGAGGGAGGAGCTCGAGGTGATCGCATGGCACACACCATAGATTAGTCATCCTGGGAATGTTTACTCTGATAATAAACATGTGTTTTGAAAACTTATACTCAGATTATGTTTTGGAATGATGTCTTTGCTTAAAGTAATGTTTTATTAAAAAGAAAGTTTTGGTCTTGAATTTTGGGACGTTACACAAGGAGAGTGCACTGAAAGAAGAAATTGCCAAACCAGCCTCTACCATTGCCGTCCAGCAAGTCCAGCTTACACAGGCAGAGAAGGAGATTTCTTTATTAAAAGCCGAAAGAGCTGTCTTTCGAAGCTATGCAAATGATGTGAAGGACATGTTGACCAACATCCTTGGTGCTCATGATCCAATTCTAACTCTTACTATTCGCAATCATCTTACAACAAAGCTGCTTCCCGCCCTTGCAATTCTACACGAAATGAAAGGTGTTTTGGAGCCTTTCGTCACTCTAAAACAAGGGGGAGAGGAATCGCAGAAGGCCGATATCACAAAAGAACTGAAGGTTAATGTAGCTTCAGGTTCTGGCCCGAAAGAAAAGATGAAAGAAATTGCTCTTGATAGCGACAGTGATATTGATGAGACTATAGCCGAGGCTCTGCAAAGAAAGAAAAGAGATAAAGAGTTAGATGAAAACTTGAAGATATCTAAAGAGGCTAAGGAAACTGAGCGAAGAAACAAAGAAATAGAAGACATCTTACAATGTAAGAAAGCTCTTTTTCCTGAATGGACTAGGGATGTGTTGATCAGTCAGGCTATTGAGTCACCAAGCTTTTACTGGTTAGAGCCGATTGCTTCATTTGACTGTGACAATTCCAAGGACTCACAGTTTGACATGCCGATTACACGAAAGGCATTTACTTTTCATTGTTTCGATTCAATTATTGAGGTACCGTTTCCAAGTCCAAAGGTTGGCCGAGAGCTTATTGATTGGTATTTGAAATATGGTCAACCTCAAAACCTTACATGGAGCGCTCAAAAGATTACAGCTGTCAAAGTTTTGAAGCCGACTCCAGCTGGCAAGTTTGTTAATGTCCATTTCAAAGTAACACGAGGGACTGCAAACTCTGTCTCATTGATATCGCTTGCTGATCTTCCCAATCTTAATCCACATGATTGGATTTTGCTTGTCAACATTCTACTCGATCATTCCAAGGAGTATGAACCGATTATAGAACATCTGAAAAGAATGTTGGGATCCTATATACACAAAATTGCTACAATGGATCAGGAGATTGCAAGGGTTATGAATAAAAAGTCGGCAGTCAAGCCAACCCAAAAGCCCGGTGATGTGAATAAGATGAAGATCGGGCAGATTGACTCAACTCATATGACGGTCATGTTTACAAAGGGTGAAGCTCACAGGTTCTTGTTCGCTTTGGTAGATAAACATTTGTTTTCTACTAACTGCTTGGAGCACATCATCAATCTAATACATCGGTGCAAGCAGAACCCAGATGCTGATAAGAAGAATTTTACTGATATGCTTCGATGGTACATCACCTTTCGGTACCATATGCTAGCTATCATACCGAGAGTGTTCAAGACGGTGAAAAATCCCTCGGTTCCTAAGAGTTGAAGTTTCGGCTCCGAAGACGCAAAGGGGGAGATTGTTGGGCTTATTATGTTGCGTCTTAGGACTTTTTGTATATATCTGGATTGGGCATGTCCATCCGTGATTATCTCTTAGGGTTAGACTATATATATGCATGCATGTATGCATTATATTCTACACGTATTATTATTTTACGATTGAGCTTGTAACCCTAAACACCTCTACAGTCGAAGTTCTTAATCGAGCTCTTCTGAGGTGTTGAAGTATTAATCATACGACATATTCAAACCATATTCTCTTTCACTTTACGTTCGTTCTTGTTTGTGTACTTTGAACTAATCGATCCTGATAGAACTTTGTTCTAACACCTTCTTCTCATAATAGATATAATACAAGGAATTTGGATTTTTCATTTCACATGATTTTATAATGAAGATCACACATACGTTTATACTTATTCATTACATCTTTTTCAAAGAATTTTACAGAAAATATCGGATTTTCTGTGTTATGCAACCAATACCAAGTTTTTCAATCAAACATGCTGATGAACTCACCAACATTATATATGTTGACCGTTTTCAGAATAACTTGTATTCTCGGGAAATTGTTAAGCTGATGAACCATCAAGAGTATTTTGGAATTTCTTTTATACACGTGTTAATTATCGTACAATTTATATTTTCGAATTGTGTAATGTAAAACAATGTACTTGATGTGAACAATGCCAGTAGTAATATGTAATGTTGGTGACGATTGTGTTATGTTTCTTGTATATTCATTGTGATGATATTTCAATTTATAGTCACACGAGCCCCCGGACGTTTCTGTCGTTTGGTTCGGGGGTGTGACAAAGCGTTTCTGGTTGTTCATGCCGCCATGCAAGGACGAACGCCGCCAGTCCTCGGTCATCATCGGTTCTTTGGCCGCACAACGTATCTCTGGCAGCAAGGTGGCAGTGGCTGCTACAATGGCGAGGCAGAAGTGGCGGTGCTGGAGCTTCTCACGGTGGTGGCTGAAGAGGGTTTACGTAATGGTGGAAGCGATTGCATCTTATTAGGTTTAGGGTTACCATCTTCCAAATGAGAGGGAAAAAAAAGAAATACGGGATTAATCCCGTGACATTTGAAGTTTTGATCCTTTTGACAACTTCAGCCCCTCCTCACGAGATTGTTTTCAATTAAAGTCCAAAATTACCTTTTAAACCCTGATCCCATAAATTCCTTTCGTAGTAGGTCCCTAAATTACCAATCAGCCCTTAAGCCTTCATATCATTTCAATTTAAATCCATTAATTAGCAAACGCACCCCGACATCTAAAATCCTTTTTAAATTAAAGCTAGAACTAGCACTTTTAATCCCCCAACTTCTAAAATTGTAACAATTAACCCTCGAGATGAACAACTTGCTATATAATTATTGATTTTAGGGCTACTATACACTCATCAATTTATTTATTTATTTATTTATTTATTTAATAAATGGGGTGTTACAATCTATGTCTTTAGCACGGTTATAATAACTCACATGGGGAAACAACGATACATTTAGTTTATGGGGAAACATACATTCAAACAATTTTATATAAATTAAAACTGAATATTACTATTTTAAGTTTGGAAATACTTGTACATTTCGGTCTCAGGGTTTCTAACACTACAATTCATTTTAAGGAATATATTGGATTTTCTGGAAACGAACACTATCATTTTACAAGGAAAGGCTTACAATTCTTCATATTAACATTTATGAACTCACCAACTTAATTGTTGACACTTTTTCAAAATTACTTGTTTTATCAGGAAATCACTAAAACAGGTAACTACAAACTTTTGAGTATGGGACGCTAAGGCGTCAGACAAATCTTTTTATCATCATATTGTAATTGATTTTGAAACATGCAACTCTTACAAAAATGTAACATTTTCAATTATATTTATGATGGTTTTGTTTGCTTTGATCACTATTATTCATTATGTTATGATACAATACATGAAAGTCATCCACCCTCGGACGTTTCCGCCATCCTGGATTGGGGGTGTGACATCATCATCGGAATGTTACATTTTATATAGCTCTCGATCCCGCCCCCGAATACCTTCATCACCCCTGATCCCGCCCCCGTTTCCCCGTTTTATAGGCATAAAATTGACTTTCATTTTATAGGCGTAAAATTGACTTTCTCTTTATTGGGCCAATGCCCAAACACCAAGTCCTTGACTTGAAAGTGCATATATAAAGTCCATTATTGACCCAATTTACTAAATTGGGTTCATCCTCCTAATTGGGCCTAACCCCATTATCCACTATCACTACCTAGCCCAAAATATCTTATTTATAAAGTCCAACAAAGGACCAGATCCAATTAATCCATAAACAGCCCAAAACTCAAAGCCCATATGTCAAAGGCCCAATAGAGGACGTACACGGGGCGTACTCCTCCAGACGTTGACCACCATCGGGGTGGTTGACCCAGTGCGCTGGGCGTACTGGATTTACGTTGGGCGTACTGGACAGTTTGCCAAAATCTTATTAAGTGCTTAATGGATTAAGCACTTAAGCCCAAACATCAGATCCATAGACCTACCATGCCTAGGATCCATAAACTCATGAACTTTATCACTTTGGACGTCCATAAGGTTCTTAATACTTGGTCTTAATCCATTAAGACCTTATTTTTCTTTGTATAGGACACATACAGCTAATCGGACCTATTTTTTATCACTCAAGGTCCCTTCAAGAGTCTGGAAGGACAACTCTTTTCGTCCAAATCACAACATGCACCACCTTATGGCTTTTGGGACAAGAAATGCTTCTAATAAAGTAAAATGATGAGATATATGAATGTATGCATAAAGTTTGGAACTTTATACCTTCTGAAGCTTCTTGAGCACAAGCTAACTTCAGATCTACAAGCTTAGTCTTCCTCTCCAACACTTTGATGTAATACCTTCCTCTTAAAGCACGCAAGAACACACCAAATAAGCTTCAACACACAAAGGAGAGGCTAGGATTTGGGGAGGACGAATGTAATCTGTGGAGGCTGAGGTTAGAGAGGTTCTGGTGCTCATAATGTTGCTTATATAGGCCCCAAACCCTAAACATTAGGGTTTCAT
The DNA here is from genome assembly GCF_002870075.4 of Lactuca sativa. Lineage (NCBI taxonomy): Eukaryota > Viridiplantae > Streptophyta > Magnoliopsida > Asterales > Asteraceae > Lactuca > Lactuca sativa. Next base: position 221,236,140 of record NC_056627.2, read on the forward strand.
CCTGACGTTAGTACACCCAGCGTACTAAGACGGACGCTTACGCTTAGCATACTCTTATGTACGCGCATCGTACTCCCACTTGGCCCAAATTTGCAAACTTGGCCCTTTAACTTATCTTGGCTCTTCATTCTCAATCCCAAGAACTATAATTGACAAGTAATGATAGAAGAGGGTTTGGAAATACCTGTGAAAACTCGGGATGTTACAATTCTCCCCCACTTGACCTAGACTTCGCCCTCGAAGTCTGTTGCGGCAAATAGATTTGGGTAATGCTCCCTCATCTAGGACTCGGGCTCCCATGTCCACTCGGATCCTCTCTGATGCTCCCACTGTACCTTCACCAAAGGTATCTCCTTGTTCCATAGAACCTTCATCTTCCTTTCCAGAATGGCCACAAGCCTCTCCACGTAATTCAGGCGCTCGTCGACCTGAATATCATCCAACGATACCACTGCCTCCTGATCCATAATGCACTTTCGTAACTGCAAAATGTGGAAAGTGTTGTGGATCCGACTACGCTCCTCCGGTAGTTCTGGCCTGTAAGCCACTTTGCCAACCCTAGAAATGATCCTGAACGACCCAATGTTAAGGGGACCTAATTTTCCCCTTTTCCTGAAGTGGATCAGACCCTTCCAGGGTGAGACCTTCAGGAGTACCATATCACCAACCTGGAACTCCAACTCAGATCAGCGTCTGTCGGTGCAACTTTTCTGCCAACTCTGAGCGGTATGCAGTCGTTGCCTCATCTGCTAAATCTTCTCGGTAGTCTGCAAGACTACCTCCGTCCATCCCATCACCCTGTGTCCGACCTCACCCCAATAAATCGGGGTGCGACATCTCCGCCCATACAATACCTCGAAAGGCAGGGCGCCAATGCTGGAATGATAGTTGTTGTTGTAGGCGAACTCTGCAAGGGGTAGGTGGGAATCCCAGCTCCCACCGAAGTCAATGACACATGCCCTCAACATATCCTCGAGGGTCTGAATGATCCGCTCACTTTGACCGTCAGTCTGTGGATGAAAAGTTGTGCTAAAGTGCAACCGCATGCCCAGTTCCTTGTGGAACTTCTGCCAGAAACGGGAGGTAAACCTAACATCCCAGTCAGAAACAATGGAGATGGAACCCCATGGCGAGCGACGATCTCGCAAACATACATGTCGACCAACTTCTCGGCCGAGGAACTCTCTCGTATAGCCAAGAAATGGGCACTCTAGGTCAATCGGTCTACGATGACCCATATAGCAACGAACCCATTCGCCGTCCTCGAGAGTTTGGTAATGAAATCCATCGTGATATTCTCCTATTTCCACATGGGAATCTTTAGGGGCTGCAACATACCATGCGGCCTTTGATGCTCAGATTTGACCATCCAACAAGTCAAGCACCTCTCAACATACCAAGCGATATCTCGCTTCATACATGGCCACCAGTAACTCAAACTCAGGTCTATGTACATCTTGGTGGCCCCCAGGTGAATAGAGAAATGAGATTTGTGAGCCTCCTCCATGACTTTCTGTTTGACCCCACCGGACATCGGAACCCATACCCGACCGCATTGGGTCAATAATCCTCGTATATCCTGCACAAACCAGGCGTTCTCACCCCTGATCCTCTCCAGCTTCCAGTTCTCAGGTCGCATGCCCTCAACCTGAGCATCCCTAATCAAACTCACCGATAGAGAATCCACCACTATCATCATACATATAGTTAGGGTGGAAGAGCCACCTGACTTGAGGCTCAAAGCGCCGCCACCACATTCGCTTTACCGAGGTGGTAAAGGATCCCGCAATCATAGTCCTTGACTACATCCAACCACATGCACTGCCTCATATTCAGGTTCGGATGATCCATGATGTGTCTCAAGCTCTTGTGATCCGTGTATATAGTACAACGGACCCCATATAGATAATGCATCCATATCTTGAGAGCGAACACCACCGCTCCCAGCTCAAAATCATGTGTAGGGTATCTAGTCTCATGCAGATTTAGCTGCCGCGATGCATAGGCTATCAATCGTCCTTTCTGCATGAGGATCACCCCCAAACCTGTGATGGATGCATCACAGAACACCACAAAATCCTCAACTCCCTCCGAGAGAGTTAAAACTGGAGCCTCGCACAAACGCTGACGGAGGGTCTTAAATGCCCTCTGCTGCTCAGGGTCCCACCAGAAATCCACCCCATTCCTCGTCAGACGAGTGAGGGGTACTGCAATCTTGGAGAAATATCGTAAGAATCTCCGGTAGTACCCTGCTAATCCCAGAAAACTCCTGATATCCGAGGGAGATATCGGCACCTCCCACTACATGACTGCCTCGATTTTAGCTAGGTCGACCAAAATCCTATCCTGATTAACGAGATGTCCGAGGAACTGGACCTCTTGTAACCAAAACTCACACTTCGAGAATTTGGCATACAACCGTTCTCTAGAACTCCCAACAACTCCCTGAGGTGCTTCCCGTGCTTCTCTCGGGTCTTAAAAATATACCAAGATGGCAAGATATCATCAATAAACACTATGACCGAGCGATACCCCGACCTCAAATCAATCTTGGAGAACCAAGATGCACCCTACAACTGATCAAAGAGATCATCTATCCTCGGCAGTAGATAACGGTTCTTCACTGTTAACTTGTTCAACTCCTTATAATCAATGCACATCCAGTGCGACCTGTCCTTCTTCCTGATGAAGAGGATCGGTGCTCCCCATAGAGAAATGCTAGTTCGAATGAACTACTTTCCCAACAGTTCCTACAGCTGTGCTGACAGCTCCTGCATCTCGGGTGGCGCCAACCGGTACGACGCCTTGGCTATAGGAGCTACACCCGGCACCAGGCCGATCCGAAAACTCGACTTACCTCTCCGAAGGTACTCCTGATAACTCATCCGGGAAAACGTCCGTAAACTCTCTAACCACTGGAACCTCTAAAACTGGAGTCTGATCCCCGACTTGCGTATCCATCACATACGCTAGATAACCCGCACACCCGTGCTGAATATACTGTTGGGTTTTGAGCATTCTAACACTCCTAAGTGTGCATGCAACCCTAAATACCCTGGATCTATGTTTTCTCTATTATACATGCAAATATGAGCATCCAAGGTATTATCCTAATCTAGCATACAAAACAATGAAGATAGAATACACACCTCTTTGATGTAGAAAAGTCTTCATGAAGCTTGAGTGCCTAGTGCCCCAAGTGTGACACCTCAAATGGTTCACACAACACCAAATACACTTGGAATAACTTGAGAGAAATCTACACTTCATGAAATCGGATAGCCCTTCTTTTACACTCACTAGTTGCCGATTTTGGTGAATAATATGATGCTTATATAGTGTGTTACAATTAGGGTTACACCATGTAAACCCTAATTGTCATGACCTTTCATTTCCATGACCCGTGGGTTATGTAACCTCCATGGAGCATCCATGAATTATCATATGGGTTTTAGCCCAACTAGATAATCCATGGAGCAATAGCCCACTATATAAGTATGGATGATTTACACAATCAACCCATATATTTAATTAGTCTTCTTTTGATCACTTAATTAATCCTAGATTAATTCTTGATCAATACTAATTAAATAATCTTATTATTCTTATTATTAATATACTAGAACTTATAATATATTAATAACCATAAGTGTCTTATTTCTCTCACTTTAGTCTATCCAAGTGCATGATGCCATGCAACCCAAATGGACCATGCCGGGTCAGGTCAAGTCTTACCAATTATAGTTATGGACTTAGACATTATTCCAATAGTCTCCCACTTGGATAAGTCTAAAACTATTAATGCGTATGGCTTCAGGAACCGACTGGAATCGTAGCTCTCAAAAGCTTCTGTCGAACTCTGACCTTGTCGATGATCTTTGACCTTTGTCATTGACTTGTCCGTTAGATAAGGGATCATATATTCCTCCATTCTAGATATCATATGGACTGAGACATGGATTATAATCATTCTCTTAGTCCATTTGTTGTTTCCTGATTTCCGATTTATGATGACTGACTAATTGAACAAATCAAATCAGTCCTGGCCCGGCCGAGCACTTCCATTTGTCATCATCAAATCATCGAGGGGCCCACAGATATCGATTTTATCCCGAAGTTAAAAGGAATGGATAAACTTCGACTCATATGGCTTGTTCTACTACTTGTTGAATCATACACAAAGGCACGTTTTATAACATCGAGTTACCAATGCGTTTTCGTGCAATCAATGTATAACCAACTTATAGTAACAACTCATATCTCTTGGTTTGAAGAATATAAGATATTATCATCTCATGATCACTCGTGATAAAATCCATGAAGTGATTCCAATGAGCGCGGGTTGAATCCAATACTCAGAACTTATGAGCACTCATGTGTGTTGTAGCACCACCTTGTCCAACATCTTAGACCTCTACAAACCCAATCCATGTCAGTCTTGATTCATATCTACTTCCAACATATGACCGAATGTGGATGGTTTGAATAACTTAGTCATTCCGGAAGAATAACCTAGTTTATTCTGGAAGTCAAAACATGCAAAATGAAACACAAGAATAATTGAATCTAATATGGTATCAAAACCTATGAACATAAATAAAACACCTTTTATTTATCACCATATGATTACACATTATTCATTGCATACTATTTCAGCTATCAACTTTATTCTTGAATTAAAACAATAGTTGTTCCATGCTCCGAGCATTTACACTATGTTTTTCTAAACAATAGCTTTGCCATACACCAAGTATGCACTCTATGTTTGTCTATGATCTTTACTTTGTGAAATAGATCAATTGAACATAACTCCAATAATCCTCTTTCACAGTCCCAAATCCTTACTGCAAATGCAAGAATTCCAAATTCATGCCATCTACTGAAATCTGTTAGATTCTAAACTTATATGCATTGATCCTCTTGTAATGATTATGCACAAAGACAGAAAGACTTGACAACAATCATTACAGATCATTCCAAAGGAGATCAACTCCTTGGAAACATCCTTCTTGCATTAAGTTTCCTAATCTTACACAAATTGAATAATTTCTAACTTTGAAACATTTCCATATTCCATTTTAGTCACATCCAATTCTAGACCTTTTCCCTTCTTAATTACCCAGGCATTTAGAAAATTTTAGAAAGGATGAATATAGCACATGTAATCGATCCTATATCCGAAGCATATAGGACACGATTCATGATGTCTCACATAAAGACTAAACCAGTCTTTTGCTATAACATTTCCATTTATATTTGCCAAGTTCTCAAAATTCAGATTATGAAAAGGGATGCCGTAATCATAATTGAATTTTAGAACGCAAATAATGGACCCATATATAGAATTTCCTTATGTTGAGCCATTCCAATATGAAATTCATATATATATATATATATATATATATATATATATATATATATATATATATCCTTGACTAAATGATTAAAACCTCAATCTAAGATTTTGGATTTGAGATGAAGTATAATTTCCTCTCCCTTAATTATAGCAAAACAACTTTTTCCCAATTGAAACCTTTTGTTTTCTATAATTAACACTGCTAACTTGCAATACTTATCATAATTATCATGCTCCCACTAACATGATGATTATTAGCATAACACTTATGCTCCCACCAGCTTTGACATGTACTCAGAAATCAGCTGACTTTCTTACCAAAGTTTAGATTTCTGATACTAGATTGTTTTGATAAAACTTTATCAAAATCATACACCTTCCCTTAGATAGCTCATAGGTGTGTCTAAACAATTATAAGAACTATGAAAAGGGATGTCGTAATCATAGTCTCGATTGTTTAGACCTTTTCCACTTCTCACAAGTCCAGGTTAGTGTGTCGGTAAACCACACACGCTCCACTAACGACTTTGAGAATGCAAATATCACAATTGCTATCTAGCTAAAATCTACTTAGTGAAAGTGTTTCCTCACCATCATTTTCATGAATCGGAGAGAAACCTTATGACACTTAGATTTAATGGTGTATGTGTTCTTATCCATGTGAATTGTCAAAACCATAGTCACAAGACAAGGATAATGACAAATCCAAACTCATATGGACTGAACTCAATCTTAATTTCTTGCCACCTGGCAACTCAAGGGTCTGCCATTGCTTCCAAGTTGTTGTGCAACAAATTGAGAACTCTAAGAACTCATATGCAAAGCCAACTTTAACTGGAATGGGCACAGAATATGTCAACACCTCAGGTCGTGTGCTAGTGAAGAACTTCAGGTTTTATTCTTGATTAGTTCTTGAGACTTTCAAGTACCTTTAAGACTCACACTGTCCTCTTGACCTATAAGACTCCTTTGTCAAACATCCAAGAGATAGTGTGGATTCTAATCAAGAAAAACACTTCATACAATTGGCCTTAGTTGGTCTTTGTTTTATCCAAAACATCACAACTTACCAATTTCAAATGTACAAGAGTAGGAAACTTTTACTCTTACATTTGACAAGTGTTTTAAACCTTCTTTAAGACATGTCACTCAAGTTACAATCTTAGAGTATAACTCTATGAATTGTTTTGGAATGAAGTATGAATCATCTTCTTGATTTAACCACTTCAACAATTCATAACTCCTCTTCTTAACTATCAGAATGTACTTAGAGGATGAATTGTGATAAGGTCTCAAAATCATTAAGATGACCTTAAAACATGATACTAAATTACTATCCCATCTTTTCAGATTTGAGAAACTTTTATCCTTCTGCCTAATTTGATTCTTCTTATTCGTTCTGTCATACATTGAAAATTTTCCAATGTTTTAGAATTATACTTAAGCTTGTAAGTATAATCATATTTACTAAACCTTAGTAAATCATGACGAATAGTCTTATTCATCTTTTGTGGTGGACTTTGACAAGTGCACAAGAGAGTGTACTTGATCCCTTAGTCCTTCTCTTGACTCACACATCCATGTGAACAAGTAGTTAGTCTTAATTTTTCCAATGCTCAAAAGTTCTCATTCATCATACTATACAACTTGCATGATTCCAAGTTTCAGTCCAATTGAAACTTGGGTGATGAAAATCTTTCCTTATTTGGTAAATTTAGACACTACCATAAATGAACGAATCAAATTCATATTTCCAATATTGCTATAAACATACAAACATCAAGTTTTCATGAATGCCATTGTAAGGAGATAAAAATAAAGTAAAACAAAATTTTATTTATTTTAAAATGCGGAAATTTTTTTTCCTTACAATGTAACTTGAAATGAAAATTATGTTATTGCTTGTTTCCTAGCAATCTATCATAACTCCTAAGAGTAGCTCTAGAATCCAATCTTCAATCAAGCGATAGAAATCCATCTTCGCGATCAGATTCAACATACTCTTTCTTTAAGTTTCCTTCACTTTTCCTTTGATTCTTAAACATCAACATGTGACCCAGTCACATCTTGTAATAAGAATCTCAGAATAGAAACTTAACCGAGTTAGATAGTGGACCTTACCTGAAATAGAGTCAAACTTATTGACTTTACTAGCCTTATGATCTTTCAGGTAAAATTGACAGCTTCGCAACCAATGCCCTCTCCTTTTGGCAATAGGACCATATGGACCCTTAGGTAATAGTACATGGGACTATCTTAGACTTAGCCTTTCTCTTTACCATTTGGTCAACCGAGTTGACTATGGCCGATCCCTTTCCATTATGAAGAGAATGCTTTTCTGGATTTCTTGTGTCACTATTGTCCCTGTCCATAAAGTTTTAGGAAGTTGATATCCTAATCAAATTTGCTTTACTAGTACACTAAATCATTTCTGATTTAGCAGCACCAAGCAAATAGATAAGATCATTAAGGTTCTTCTCATAGTCTGTTTCATAGGAGTCCCAAAGAACTCACTATGTTACTTAGAAAGTGATTGAACCGCTAACTTTCTTAAGACTCTGACACCTAACTCTCTCGGCTTGTCAGTATGTGACTTCATCTCCAAGATGTGATCACACCTAGACCTTTCCTTGCCAATAGGGCTTGAGTGACCTTGAACTTGTGGGTTAGGGAGAATAATTGGAGGAGGTGGAGGAAGTGAAATTCCAAGATATTTGGGAAGATCATAAATGTATGAACTAGACATCTTTTGGGAGATACTCAAGATGGTTGATTTAAAGTCCTTAATATGACACCAAATATGAAATATTAAGGCTAGGACCCAACAAACTATTTTATAACTTAGAAGAGAGATGCCGTAATCCAAGCTATAAAATATTTGAAGGTAGGTGAATGACGATTCACCAATTTCCACCAAGATAAACGAAATGTATTATTAGGTTTTAATTGGTTTTGAAACTCCTAGATCTTTGAGATTCATTGAACTGTTCAATGGCATGTTTCAATCTCGAGTGTGCCCTTCAGGTTTTGTGATTGGGATGCCGAGGATCACAAAACAAGGTGTGAAGTAACCATGCAAATTACTTGGTACCCTTAAGTGTTTACCCCTCAATCGATGTGCCGGTTAACCATACACGCTCCATCGATACTTTGATAAACATTAAGTTACCCTTTGCCTACCTTGTTAAATACGAGTTAGTGTGCCGGTTAACCACACACGCTCCACTAACCGACTTAAATAAAGTGCAAAGTGTAATTTCATGGATTAGCACCTTATTCACATTTTCCTAAGTAACTAAGATTGGGTATTATTAAGAGTTTAGTTACTTAGTATTTATCATTAATACTTTTAATGAAGGGAGAATTCTAGTCCTTGTCCTACCCGTTCGGCTAATGACCCTCCACCGGTCAAGGAAGCGGTGGGTGAGAGTGGACACTCATTAAATTGCCATTTTATAGGCAGTAACCTTATACCCCCCCCCCCCCTTATAGATCGGCTTCGTGAATGAGGCCTACTAACGGTAAGACTGACTTTACTCTTATACATACATATATATATATATATATATATATATATATATATATATATATATATATATATATAATTAACTTATAATATTATAAAGTATAAGGGTTGAATTTTAACTTTTAAAATTCTAAGGGCTAACGTGGAATTAAAGTATTCATAAGAGAAAACTTTACAAATTCCAAAACTTGAGGGCATGTTTTGAAACTATTCAAAACTAATTAATTCCGTAACTTATGTGTTTAAAGTAGTTTTAATCCAAAAACTCTTCAAGTTCCATAACTTGAGGACAAGTTATGGAAGACTTTAAACTAATAAAAGAATTAAATTTTCTTTATTTTATAACTTATGGAATTAATTAAGGTTAAATTTTTATTATATATTATTTAATGAAGAGACTTTTGGTCCTCTATAACTTGAGGACAAGTTATGGAGTCATAAAACCATTAATTAGAACTAGACTCTTCATTTTGTAACCTTTACCAACCTTTTATGAGTTTTATGAAACTTAAATGTGACTTTTCATATAACTTGAGGACAAGTTACAAAAACACATTTTAGAATCAACTCTTAGATTAATTTGGATTGAAAAAAACTATTTCACTCAACTTTTCTATTAATCTAAGCAACTCATAAGAACAAGATAATTCAAATCAAAATTTTTCATGTAATTAGTCTAAACCTTAAACTAATACAAAACATGAATCTATTGACAATTATCTTTGAAATTGGATTAGCATGAACATTACCACATCAAAAACAAGTTTATAAGTCCAAAAACAACTTAGGGTAATGTTCCTAGTCCAATTCCAGCCAAAAAAAGTCGAATTTATGTTGTCTGGGGGTCCAACTCGTCGAGTGCACGAACCAACTCGGCGAGTTGGATGCATTTTGCCTTGGACTCGGCGAGTCTGCTGGGCAGACAGCAACAAAACTCGATTTTTCAGCTACTTTTGCAGGTATAACAAGAAAACAAGCCTAGTCTCTGATACCACTGTTGGGTTTTGAGCATTCTAACACTCCTAAGTGTACATGCAACCCTAAATACCTTGGATCTATGTTTTCTCTATTATACATGCAAATATGAGCATCCAAGGTATTATCCTAATCTAGCATACAAAACAATGAAGATAGAATACATACCTCTTTGATGTAGAAAAGTCTTCATGAAGCTTGAGTGCCTAGTGCCCCAAGTGTGACACCTCAAATGGTTCACACAACACCAAATACACTTGGAATAACATGAGAGAAATCTACACTTCATGAAATCGGCTATCCCTTCTTTTACACTCACTAGTTGCCGATTTTGGTGAATAATATGATGCTTATATAGTGTGTTGCAATTACGGTTACACCATGTAAACCCTAATTGTCATGACCTTTCATTTCCATGACCCGTGGGTTATGTAACCTCCATGGAGAATCCATGAATTATCATATGGGTTTTAACCCAACTAGATAATCCATGGAGCAATAGCCCACTATATAAGTATGGATGATTTACACAATCAACCCATATATTTAATTAGTCTTCTTTTGATCACTTAATTAATCCTAGATTAATTCTTGATCAATACTAATTAAATAATCTTATTATTCTTATTATTAATATACTAGAACTTATAATATATTAATAACTATAAGTGTATTATTTTTCTTACTTTAGTCTATCCATGTGCATGATGCCATGCAACCCAAATGGACCATGCTGGGTCAGGTCAAGTCTTACCAATTATAGTTATGGACTTAGACATTAATCCAACATATACTGCCGAACCTTGGTAGCTGAACAAAACCCTGATCCCACCCTGGTGCCCTCGCCATAAACAATCAGTTCTCCCCCACTTGGGGTTCGAACTACCACCCACTGGCCCTCGTAATCTATCATGGCACCAAATCTACTAAGCAGTCCATCCCTACAATCACACACGCTTCCATCATTGGGAATCAGAATCAAGTCTATCGGAAAGGATACCCCGAAGATCTCCAAATCACTTCCTCGGTAGACCGAAGAAGCAGATACCCCGTTTTCGTTGGCGATAGAGACTCGCAACGGACACTCTAGCTCGTCTACTAGCACACTGAACTCCCTACTAAATGTCTAAGATACGAAAGACCGACTCGCCCCTAAATCAAATAAAACAAATGCAGGCAAGGAGTTCACTAAAAACGTACCTAATCACAGGTACAATAGATAAGCGTAAAGCATATATAATAAATGAGATAAAGGATAGAAACATACCAGCAAGCACATCTGGTGTTGCCCTGGCCTCCTCGGCTGTAAGCTGGAAGGCACGACCCTGAGCCTTCAGAGGCTCCTCCCTAACTGGTCTCCCATCCGTGATAGTTAAAGTAGCCGGCGCTAGAGCCTGTGCCGGTTTGGCGGCTAGTAGATGACACTGGGCCTTCATATGGCCCACCTGCTCACCATGATAGCAAATTTTGACTCCGGAAGTCGGAGTCTGCTGCCTACAATCCCTGTCCAGATGACCCTGCTTTCCACATTGGTGACACCCACTCCCTGCTTGGCACCTCCCTGAATGAGACTTTCTGCACTTCCCACAAGTGTGGCCTGACTGTCCCCCGGTCCTGGTATCAGCGGTCTTAGACCGCTTTGGTGCCGGTTGTGACTGTGTCGGGGCCTGTCGTTGCTCCCTCAACTGCAGCTCAATCTCCAACTCATGCCGCCTAGCGGCCTCCTATAGGTCCAACAGTGTGTCACATCTCTGAGTGGCAAAAAAGTGATGGATGTCAGTCTTGAGCATGCTCAGATAACGTGTCATCTGAGCCTGCTTCGAGGCAAACTCCGGGAAAAACATCGCCCTCTCAGTAAACATATGGGTGATCTCTGTCACCGACTCAGTACCCTGCTTTAGGTCTAAGAACTCCTGATACAATTGCTCGCACTCGACCCGACGAATGTAGCGAGCGCGGAACATATCCCTGAACTGCTCCCAAGTAACAGCAGCCCTCTGGTCATCCGTACATGACCCAACAACCAATCTCCACCAATCCTTTGCCCCGTTCCGTAACAAGTTTAGGGCACATCTGACCTTCTGGTCAGTAGGACATGAACACGTGAAGAAATATCCCTCCACATCCGACAACCACCTCATGGATACAATAGGATCCTGAGTAGCATCAAAATTCGGGGGCTTCGTGTTATCGAAGTCCCAGTACTGAAAAAATCGACCAACTCCTCCCCCTACCGTTGTTACAGCTGCGGTAGCTACAGCGGCAGCCATCTCAACAAGGGTTGTGTATCTGTCATCAAAGTACTTCCTCATAGCGAACTTGATAGTCCCAACCAACTCCGGAATCTGACCCCAGACAATCTCGACCACCTCCTCGCGTATGATCTCCTTGACTCGATCCTCTGTCAACACTGGCTCCTCTAGGCCGATAACCTCAGGCACTGCTGGGGCCTCCTGATCACCCTGTCCTGATCCTGATCCATATCCTGTCACGAAACGCCTCGTAACCACCATACTGAAAATATAACAGGAAGATGTCAGACAATCCACATATATAATTGGGAACCAATTCCCTACTAAACCCTAGGGGTTATGACTTCCTTGCTACGCGTATGGGTCCTATGATTTCAGTAGTACAGGCCCATACTACCTCCCACACCTACCCATATTTGTCTCATGTATCACCACAACACCCTAACACTATACATGCACATGGTGGTCGCTCAACCTCACCCCTAGAGGAAGGCTAACTGTCTCACAACTAACCTATCGGTATCACACAACCACTCATCCATGAAACTTCGATGAGCCCTATAACACTAGTGTATGCTAGCCATACATAATGTTGAACCCTATAAACTTTCAAATATCAAATCCTACCCTAAGCCCCCAATCAAACAAGAATAGAAGATAAGGCTAAATCAAACATTCTCAGGCTATAAGATCTTAATTATGTATAACCGTGATGCATACACTAAACAACCACAGTAATTATGTCAATCTCATATAGAGGAAACCCTAGGCTAGCAGACATCATGTAATCAGGCAATTCTATCATGCAATTCCTGAAGATCCCTAGCCTATCACTAGCATGATGTTCTAACATATCACATAATCAAATAACTGTATGGTATTTTGGGGTCTACTTACTGGCTCCGCCTGATCGTACACCCTGCATCCTCCTTTACTTATTTTGAAAACCATTTTAAAATATTTTCCTTGATTTGAGACTGGAGTCACACGAGTGTTCCTCCAATTCACTCAAATCAAGGCTCTGATACCAACTTGTAACACCCATAAAAATCATGCCAAATTTAAACTTTTAAAAACATTTCCAAAACCATTAAATCATTACAAAATTGTTTTCAAAATGTATAATATCATAGTTTTCCCAGAAACATAAACAAAACATGAGGAGGTGTACGATCACGTCTTTGCCTTGTCGCGATCTCTTGATGTACCTGAAACAATAAACTGAAATTGTAAGCCCAAAAGCTTAGTGAGTTCCCCCAAAATACCCATACTCACAACAATACACATATAATCATAAACAACATACTATGGGTCCAGTCAACCATCGGGTTGGAATACCCCAGGACCTCAACCAATTGGTTGGAATGCCAACATACTATGGGTCCAATCATCCTCGGGGTGGAATAACCCCAGGCCCATAACCAATACGTTGGAATGCGCACATAATATGAGTCCAATCATCCTCAGGATGGAATACTCACAGCCCACAACCAACAGGTTGGAATGCCCAGGTCTATCGGCTTCCGCACAGAGCAGATAAGCCTCAACCGACAAACAACATGTGCACATATAACAGATAATCACATAACAGTCTAAAGACAACGAACTGATTAAAACAAATCATACCTCATAACACATAATACCATCCTATCTATCAGGATGCCAATCCAACCGATCATACTAGCATTCACATAATACCATCCTATAACCAGGATAATGACCTAACCAAGTCACTATAACATATCCTCACCCTAAGTATCAGGATGCAAACTGATAACATATCATGCCATAACCATATACAATCCATAAAGGGTCGGACTTGGTGCCTTAGACCCTATTGATATAGTGAGGATAACTCACCTCACAAGTAGTGCTAAAATACTGAAAACTTCTGACTACTATCTCGACGGGAATCCCAAACTATTACACAATAAACATCAAATCAATACCCAAAATAACCTTTTTTGACTAAGTGTCCACACCACTCATTAAGTTTATTCTCTTTATTGGGCCAAGGCCCAATTACCAATTCCTTGACTTGAAAGTCCATATATAAAGTCCATTATTGGCCCAATTTACTAAATTGGGTACATCCTCCTAATTAGGCCTAACCCCATTATCCACTATCACTACCTGGCCTAAAATATCTTATTTACAAAGTCCAACAAAGGCCCAAATCCAATTAATCCATAACCAGCCCAAAACCTGAAGCCTATATGTCAAAGGCCCAACAGAGGACGTATGCGGGGCGTACTCCTCCAGTTGTTGACCACCATCGGGGTGGTTGACCCAGTACGCTGGGTGTACGGGATTTACGCAGGACATACTGGACAGTTTGCCAAAATCTTATTAAGTGCTTAATGGCTTGAGCACTTAAGCCCAAACTTCAGATCCAGAGACTTACCATGCCTAGGATCATGAACTGTATCACTTTGGACGTCCATAAAGTTCTTAATACTTGGTCTTAATCCATTAAGACCTTATTTTTCTTTACATGGTACACATACAACTAATGGTACCTCATTTTTATCGATCAAGGTCCCTTCAAGAGTCTGGAAGGACAACTCTTTTCGTCCAAATCACAACATGCACCACCTTATGGCTTTTGGGACAATAAATGCCTCTAATAAAGTAAAATGATGAGATCTATTCATATATGTATAAAGTTTGGAACTTTATACCTTCTGGAGCTTCTTGAGCACAAGCTAACTTCAGATCTACAAGCTTGGTCTTCTTCTCCAACACTTTGATGTAATACCTTCCTCTTAAAGCACTCAAGAGCAAACCAAATATGCTTAAACACACAAAGGAGAGGCTAGGGTTTGGGGAGGACGAATGTAATCTGTGGAGGCTGAGGTTAGAGAGGTTATGGTGCTCATAATGTTGCTTATATAGGCCCTAAACCCTAAACATTAGGGTTTCATCCTGACGTTAGTACGCCCAGCGTACACAAGTGTACACCCAACGTACTAAGGTGGACCTTAGTACGCTTAGCATACTCTTATGTACGCGCAACGTACTCCCTCTTGGCCCAAATTTGCAAACTTGTCCCTTAAACTTATCTTGGCTCTTCATTCTCAATCCCAAGGACTATAATTGACAAAGTAATGATAGAAGAGGGTTTGGAAACGCCTACGAAAACTTGGAATGTTACATTATTAGCATTTTAAATAAGCTATTGATTGGCATAGTCATTAATGTATTTAAATTATTTCTACCATTATATTTTGTAGGCTACATAAAGTTATTGTCATTCATTTGTAAGGCAACATGATAAGCAGATTATTAAATATATAAAGTTGAACTTGTGTTCATTCGAATTGTTGCATACGATTCAAACTTTGATCTTTGTTAGTATACGTCTCCTAATTTTGTTTCCGAAATCAAATCAATAGGTCTTGATTTTTTTTCACCAAAGTTTCAAGCTATAGGTCTAGTTTGGTCTTCATACTATCCGATTACTTTGTCATTGTTCTTTGTTCTTGTCTTTTATTCTTGTTATTTGTGTTATTCTGCTGCAAATCCGACTCCAATCTCCAGTTTTCTTATCAATTTTTGTGTTGGGAATCCAATTCGTATTGGTGGATTCTTGGAGCGGTCCAAATACGCATCCATTGTGGTATCAAAGCCCAAAAGCTCCTACCGGGTTTTTGTTGATTACTGTTGTTGTTAAAGTTCTTGTTCTTTAAAAATGGTGTGCATGTGTATTTGGTTTTGGTTGGTTATATTGAAGAAATTAGAGCGGTGAATAGGTTAAATGTTCGGTAACGATCAAATGTATGAGAAAACCCAAAAAGTGGCAGAGGGTCTGGTGGTGGTAGGGGATCCTGATGAGTTCAAAACTCTTAGATAGTTTAGATCATTCACAAGTACGATAAAAGAAATCTAACAGTTTAAGAACAAAATAAGAAAGAACACAGAACAGAACCAAATATGAGCTTATGATTCAAAACTGAGTCACGCCTCAGTAAAGCTCGATGAAGAACTTCCGCTGTAGAGGCGAGCTAGGGTTTACAAGCAATGAAAACAAAAACAATAAAAGCGATATCATCTAAGTCTGCATGCATGCAGCTTATATACTAAACCCTAACTCAAAATAATGCACGGCTGGACAGGCCCAATACCGGCGTTTAAGCTAAGCAATGGACCGAGCCCATGACGCAATCCACTAGACTCAACAATCTCCCCCTTTGCGTCAAATGAGGCGAGAGATTATTTCTTCTGAGCAGGCCTCACTGTCTTTATAACTTTAAACAGTTTAGGAATAATGGAAAGAAGAGTTTGTCGGAATAGAATGTACCACCTCAGCATGTCGACGAACAACTTTTTATCAGCAGCACTGTTCTAGTCTCACCTCTGTATGATCTCCAAGATATGCTCGAGACAAGTCGTCGAGAAAAGGTGTTTGTGAAAAAGAGCGAACATACATTTTTGACCTTCGCCCCTGAGAAACATGACCGTGTGATACTTCGAATCTATCTTCCCCTTGATCATGGAATTGACATTGCCAGCTCTGCCCATGGGTTTGATCGTTGGTCGCTTGTGTATGGCAGAGGCAATTTCCTGGTCCATCTTCGCTACCTCATGTATGTAAAAAACAAGCATACGCTTGACATGATCGATTATTGGTTGATACTCCTGAGGATTTGACAAAAGAATGTTGTTAAGGAGTATCCAGTCATGGGGGTTGAGGTTCGGTAGATCAGCAAGGGAAAAATGGTGGACTGAGCCTTCGGTTCCTCGAGTCACCCTGAATTTGACATTGATAAATTTCCCTGCTGAATAGGGCTTCATCACCTTGACTGTGGTTATCTTCTTTGAGCTCCAAGTTTGGTATTGAGGTTGAGCAAACTCCAAATAAAACTCTAGCAAATCCCTATCTACCTTCGTGTCTGGAGATGGAAGGCAGCAGTCGAGTTGAAACAGTGGAAGATGAATGCCTTTCGAGTTATTGGCATATCGAACTATGCATCCTTGGAGTTATCAAGGCCAAAGGACATAATTGGCTCAAGCCAGATAAAAGTTGGTTCGTCAATTTCACACCTCTGAAGCGAATCCTTTGTCCATACATGGAACATGACCTTTTTCTTCTCTAGGAGCTCCGCCTCCTTTCGCTTCTGTTCTAGCTCAGCTCGCTGCTTCATGGAAATTTCTTCAGTTTGTTTTTCAGAAGAGTTAACCTTTGGAACAGGCTTCCTAGGAATTTCAACATAGACATCATCTTCGTTGTCTGTATCGTCTTCACCAATCTTCTTCTTTTTCTTATCCTTGTTATTGACCGAAGCTTCATTACCCTTCGGTTCAGCAGCTGGCTTGGAGCTAGATGGAGGAGGTTGCTTCATCTCTTGCTTCAACTCTTTCTCTCCCCCTTGTTGCGGTTGGAACCCGTTCACCGGAACACCCTCGATACGCCTGAGAATGTCCGGTGCCAGTCTGAGCTTGTCTGCCAAATGCCTTTTGATGGTGATAGTGATAAGTGGATCATGACCTTCAAGAAGATGAAGAAGGATGGAATGAACATCTGCATCAGAACTTCGTATAACCTCCCTTTTAGACTTGAGGTCATCAATCTCAGCATTAGCTGTTCGCAGCTTGTGTATTTGCAATTTAAGCTGAGCTGTGCGTCTAGCAAGCTCATCCATAATTCCATTTTCCATAGCTAAGTCCGCTTGCAGTTGAGTTAAGCGTTCACTGACATTAGCATGGAACGTGTCATTTGCCTGTTCAATAGCAAGGCGTGCCGCTTCAACCTTCGAGCACTCAGACTGAAGAGTCTGTTGAAGAGTCTCTATGGAAGAATTGACAGTGTTAGCATTCTTGGTAGCGGCAGCCTGCAAAGAATCTAAAAACAGGTGAGCCTAGGAAACTAGTTTTTCGACTTCTGTGGTCGCCTCCTTGCACTCCTTAGTAGAGGCATCAACAGCATGAAAGGCCTGTTGACATTGGGAAGTGGAGGCTTCAATAGCCTTGGCTGCAGCAGATAATGAGGTTGAATGTTCAACAACAACCGAAGAGAATAGGGTCTTTAACGCAGTGTCTGAATAAGCTCCTGAGGAAGAGGAGGAAAGCAGTTGATCAAGCTTGTCGTTTATTGCTTTGAGATGACGTTTGGTGATAGGCTCATCGTCATCATCCTCACTTTGTACTCTGTAACGACTGAAATATGTGGAGTCGAATTCCAAGTCCTCACCGCCCAAAATCGGGGTTGTTTCTGTAGGGGGTGTTGGAGATAAGGGTTTTGAAGAAGGTGGAGGTTCGGTTGTTACAGGAGGTTCGGTTGTAAAAGTAGGTTTGGTTACAGGTGGTTTGGAAATAGTGAATGTAGGTTTTGTAGTGGTGGTAGAGGTTGTATCTGTGAAAATGCAAGTGGGAATAGGTATTGAAGTGAAGGGTTGAGAGGTGGTTATTAGAGAGATAGGAGTGGTAGAAACTGGAATGGTAACAGGTGGAGGTGAAGGAAGAAAAGAACGAACCGGAATTTCTGGAGTAGGAGAGCGAGGTGGAGTATCCCCTCGGCCCGAAGCCTCTTCATCAGAACTTTCGTTCTCAGAATCTGAAGATGGAGCGTTCTTCTGCTTAGGAGGAACATATTCTGTATCGAATCGCTTGAGGATTGAAGAATAAGTCTCCTAGCAGGCTTCTTCTGCTTTTTGGGTTGAGGTTGAGAAGGAGCAGTTTTATCAGTTTTCCTCTTCTTGGGGGTCTGCCCCTTGGATGGTTTTGTTACCGGTCCCTCCTTCTGTGATTCAGGCTTCTTGCCCCTTTTGGCTGGTTTGTCAGCCTCTTCAATGGAGCGAATCAGTACCGACGTAAGCTCTCTTGGAGCAACAGATGGACGCTTCCTGTATTGTTGAAGAACGTTACTTGACGCCGAAATACGATCAATCATGGCGTCAGGAAGAGGTCCGATATATGAGAACTTGGTTGGATTAGTGACGATGATCTTCGTCGTATGAAAAGTGGCGATAGAATACAGCAAGGAATCTGCCATGATTGGAACACGATTATGATCCATTGCCCATTTGGTGATGATTGTCCAGAAACGCCCACATGAAATGTCTGAATGCCTAGACGAAGAAACTAGGCTTTGAACCAACTGCTGCCAAATAATGGACCCATAGTCAAGGTTAAGCCCACTGTACAACCCATACAACGCCGTCATGAAAGCCTTTCTAGCACCGTCAGAACCAGCACTCCGCTCAGACAATCCCTTGAATAAGAGTGTGAAAAGGCAATTCCATTGAGGAGGAAGGCAGGACTTCTTGAACTTGGTGACGGTTGTTAGGGTTTCAGTATACCCCATCTGATAAAACATTGTAAACAGTTGGCCAGTTGTAATGGAATCAGGGTTTACTAGAGACGGATCTTGAGAAAGACCAATTACGGCACATAATCAACTCTTGGAGATAGAGACCTTCTCATCGTGAAGCTCAAAGTGGATACGTTCATTAGCCTTGTCGTAGAACGCCGTAGAGTAGACAAGTGACAAGAACAACATAGGAACAACTTCAACCTTTGTCAGTGCATCGATGAGTGGTGAGTATTTGAGACACTCAACCACATACAACATATATGGCTCATAAACAAAGGGAGTGAGATCAATGATTAGGTTTTGTTGGGGTTTTATAGTGAGTAGGGGTTGACGAATTGAGCTATCATGAACAGATGAAGATTCTGCCATTGTAGGAGCTTGAGAATGACAATGAACAGTTGCAGAAAATAGACGGGTTTCTTTGAGAGCTTTTTGGAAGTGATAAAGGTTGAGAGAGTACTGTTCCAATTCCTTTTATACGTACAAGGAAGAGAGAGAAGAATCCGGCTGAAATCTTGGATTATCTCAAAAATAGCGCCTGAGTTGATGTGTGAACAGTTGGCGTGCCGAAGATGATGCAGAAGAGAGAAAAACGTTTCCCCTTTTTCACACCTTGTCATAAAATTCACCTTTTTCAAATCGCCAAACTGTTTGGATTTCTGCTGATTCAGCGACCTTTTTATCCCAATCGTTTCACCTGATGACGCTTGAGTGTTTGTGCCTTGATCATGTGAAACTCAGAATTTTGGAAAAAAAATAAAATTTTCGTGCAAAGGGTGTAAAAGATAAAGAAATAAAACGAGTATTTTTTTGGATTATCTGTGATGTCGTATTTAGACATAAAACAATTGATTCTGGGCAAAAATCACTTCCTTCAAAGTCAAGAGAGACATTGAAGTGCTTGCTTGGTTTCCCATGAAATAACGATCAATAACTTGTTGAGAAGTTTGGAAAGGCATCTTTTAAAGGTTAAAGTGGGTGGGTTTCACTTCAATTCATAATTTCGATACTTAACATAAGACCAAAAGAGAATGAAGCACTTGTCAGATCAGTGTGATCTGTTGAACAAGTAGGTGAGAAATGTTTTATAGTGACGAGAGAATTTAAGAAATCTCAAAAAAAAATGAAATGAATCTTTTAGGGTTAGAGAAATCTTGGTGAAAGGTAATCTCATAAAGATCACTCAAAAAGAAAAAGAGATTTCATTGGGTAACAAGTAATATCTTGAATTTTTGAATTCACCGTCAATTCATTAGTGGTGTTGAATTTTGGCTTTCACTTAGTACATAGTGACATGAAACTAAGATCATGAGCGCAGATTTTGTATAACCATAAACCTCAGTGGTTAAAACTGAGAGTCTTAGGGGTTATATTGATGAAACGAAATAGAATGGAGAAAGATGATGGAGATGGTATAAGAAGCGAATGTACCTCTGCTTATTAAAGAAAAGAGGGTCCAAGCAGACAACTCTAAACTCAGTTTGAGTAGAGTAAGGTAGCTCATGATTAGAGTGAACTTGATAGCCTGGATTGGGAAAACATGATTGGTGTTGATCATGTTATTAAGGCTTCACTCAGAATCAGTTGAGGCTTGAGTCTACATACAACAGCATGCTTCTAGGGACGCCTAACTAACGAAAAAAACTTTTACCTGCCGTAGATGTGCCATCGAGAATCACACTTAGACAAACATAAAAACGTTAGAAATATGGAAATATTAAAAAAAAATAAAGAAAATATTGAAACGCCTTAAAAAAATAAGCAAGTTCAGAAGGACCGAACCAGAAATAGACCGAACGCTCGGTTCATTTCGTTTCATGGACCAACTTCACCCGAAATAGACCGAACCTGAAATGGACCGAACCCAAAATAGACCGAACGTTCGGTTCATATGGGTTCGCTCTATTTCGCTTGTTACTTTTATGGGAGCGAAGGCGATTTCGGTACTGACTCGGCTTGCATCATTCCTAGGCCTTGTAAAATCTTATTGAAGCTTGCTTCAGGTAAGGCCTTTGTGAATATGTCTGCCAGTTGATCAGTCGTTCTGACGAAGTGAATTTCGACGTTACCATCTTCGACGTGATCCATGATGAAGTGGTACCTCAGTGCGATATGCTTAGTCTTTGAGTGTTGCACTGGGTTGTGACAAATTCTGATTGCGCTTTCAGAGTCACAGTATAATGGGATTTTCTTCATGTTTAAACCATAATCCCGGAGTTGACTCTGTATCCACACGACTTGAGATGTACAAGGATGCTGCAGCAATGTATTCGGCTTCTGCAATGGATAACGAAACACAAGTTTGTTTCTTTGATTGCCAACTTACTAACTTTCCATCCAGAAATTGACATCCTCCTGTGGTGCTTTTACGATCCAATCCACAGCCACCCAGATCAGCATCTGAAAAGGCTTGCACGAAGAATTCGGAGTTGGCTGGATACCATAGACCGAGAGAGGAAGTTCGCTTTAGATAGCGAAAGATGTTCTTCACTGCTTGAAGATGAGGTTCTCGTGGGTTGGCTTGAAATCGAGCACAATAACAGACAGAGAACATGGTATCAGGTCTACTGGCTGTACGATACATCAGACACCCGATCATCTGTCGATAAAGCGTTGTATCAGCAGCTGTTTTCTCCAATGATGGTGCGAGTTTCGTTCCAAAATCCATCAGCACTTTTACTTTGGAGTCTCCCGTCATTCCATACTTGGTGAGAAAAGTCTTGGTATATGCTTCCTGATTTATAAAAATGCCTTCGGGTCCCTGTCTAATGTTCAATCCAAGAAAGAAATTAATTGGACCCATTGAGCTCATCTCAAACTTAGTTTCCATCAACTTTCGGAATTCAACTGTTAAGCTAGGATTCGTGGAGCCAAAGATGATGTCATCAACATAAATTTGGACTATCATAAGGTGGTTACCTTCTCGCTTACGAAATAAGATTGGGTCAACCGAACCTTGTTTGAATTTAGACATTTTTAAGAAACGAGTGAGAGTTTCATACCATGCTCTGGGAGCTTGTTTCAGGCCATAGACAGCTTTGTCGAGGATATAGCAATGATCAGGATACTTCTTGTTCACAAATCCTAGCGGTTGCTCAACATATATGGTTTCTTCAAGTTCACCGTTGAGGAAGGCACATTTGACGTCCATCTGATAGACTTCAAAGTTCTTGTAAGTAGCGTATGCTAGAAAGATACGAATAGATTCCAATCTAGCCAGTGGAGCGAAGGTTTCTTCATAATCAATTCCCTCTTCCTGACAATATCCTTTGACCACCAGCCTAGCTTTATTACGAATGACATTTCCTTCTTTGTCCATCTTGTTTTTGAATACCCATTTGAGACCGACAACCGAAGCATCCTTTGGTGTTGGAATAAGACGCCATACCTTGTTTCGTTCAAACTCATTTAGCTCATCCTACATGGCTTGAACCCAGTATGAATGATCAAGAGCTGAATTAACAGTCTTTGGCTCAATTTTGGACACGAATAATTGAACATACAAAACTCAACTTTAGAAAATAGAGCAACCTGTTTCACTTTGATTTGAGAGCGAGTCAACACCTTTTCAGAGGATTCCCCAGTGATTTGAGTCTGGGGATGATCTTTGGTCCATTTCACAAGTTGAGGAAACTTTGGATCATAGATGGGATCCAATTCAGCATTGATTTCTTCTTCGAGTTCAGACAAATTGTCATCTTCACTAACTGTTTTCTCCCCCTCGAAGAATGATTCCTGTTTAGGACCAGCATTTGTACCTCCTTCATTGGTTGGAATTTCAGTGGAGGCTGTTGTATTTGGTGATGAGTTCTCCCCCTGGAAAGAAGAACCTTGATCATGATGAGGAGAAGAACCCTCCCCCTCGACAGTAGGATGGTCATCAGAAGGTTCACTTCCATCTGTACTTTCGGTTCCTTTGGATTGATCATCAGCCATTTTTCTAGCAGCATCATCTATAACTTGTTTCATATTGTCAACTTTGTTGTCTTTCGCAGTTGATTCTGAGTCAATCGCTTTCTGAGGCTCATCAAATAGGAGCATGAATTGGTCGAAAAGATTCGAGATGGAGATAGTAACCTGACCATTCTTTGGAAATATGTCGTGTGATGCATCTTCTGTTGCTTTTAACTTCTTAACATAACTATCGTCAAAAGTGACATAGTATGTTTCTTCAATTTTCTTCGAGCATTTATTGAGAACTCTATATGCCTTGGAGTTCAGGGAGTAGCCTAAGAAAATTCCATCATCCGCCTTAGCATCGAACTTGTTTCGATTCTCTTTGAAGTTGAAAATGAAGCATCTAGAACCGAACACATGAAAGAATTTCACTTTTGGTTTTCGATTGTTCAGTATCTCGTAAGGAGTAATGGAGAACCGTTTATTCAAGTAAGATCGATTCTGAGTATAACATGCAGCCGCAATTGCATCAGCCCAGAAGTATAAAGGCAAGGATGCGAAGCATAACATGGTGCAAGCAGCTTCACACAGGGATCGATTTCTCTTTTCAACAATGTCGGTTTGTTGTGGAGTATAGGTGGCTGAGAAATTGTGAGTCGTCCCCTTTTCAGCAAGAAAACATTCAAACTCGTGTTTTTGAATTCAAGGCCATTATCGCTCCTTATATTACGAACAACCTTTCTGAGTTGCGTTTCTATCTGTTTAATGAAGAGCTTGAGCTTTGGTGTAGCTTCAGACTTGTGCTTGAGAAAGAAGGTCCATATGAACCTTGAGAAATCGTCTACTATAACCAGAATATATTTGTTTCCTCCAATGCTTTCGATGGTCGATGGACCACATAGATCAATATACAGTAACTCCAACAGTTCTATTACCTTAGTGTTGATTATTGAAGGATGGCTTTGCCGACTCTACTTTCCCATTTCACACGTTGCAAAGAGATGTTCTTTATCGAATTTCAGAACTGGAAACCCTCGAACATGATCACCTAAAACTAATTTGTTGATGTCCTTGAAGTTCAGGTGAGAGAGTCTTCTGTGTCATAACCAGCTTTCATCGGAGTGAGCCTTTGTGAGTAAACAGATTGCTGGTTTACCTCTTATCGGATTGAGGTTTAGTGGATACATTTCTCATTTTCGCTTGGATTTTAATAGAACGTTGCTTGACTTCTTCTCGACAATTTCTGAGCCTTCATCGTCGAATGATACTTTTAACCCGGTACCAACCACCAGCTGTGATACACTGATGAGATTGTGTTGGAGCCCTTCAACGTATGCCACCTTCCTTGTAGAGAATTCTCCATTAGTGATCATTCCGTAGCCTTTAATAGTTCCAAAAGAGTTGTTGCCATACTTTACAATACTTCCATCTTTGAGAGAGCGAAACTCCCTTAGTTCCTCCTTCCTTCATGTCATGTGACGCGAGCAGCCACTATCAATGTACCATTCTTCGTCAAACTGCTCGTCACGTATAACCTGCAAAAGATTAAGCAGATTTAGGAACCGAAAGTTTCTTAGGTCCTTGTGAGCCTTTTACAGGACATGGTATAGTAAGAGAAATATCAACCATATATGTGCGTTTAATTAAAGTTGTTTCATCTTTTCTTTTAATGGTGAAAACTTTAATTTTTGTTGACTTAGGAGGATTAGGGTTTTTGACAGAAGGACTGGAATCTAGAGATTTGGAATTAGGAGAGACATTAGGTTCTTGGTTTTTGTGATCAGACTTGTAGGCTTGAGGACCGAAATTGCTATTTCGTTTGCCATGGAATGAGGGACCAAAACTCTTTTTCCGGTTGTTGTAGGATGAAGGACCGAAACTGCTCTTTCGGTTGGAGTTGGATGAGGGACCGAAACTGCCCTTTCGGTTGTTCAAGGATGAGGGACCGAAAGTCTTTTTCCGGTTGTTGTAGGATGAAGGACCGAAACAGATCTTTCGGTTGGAGTTGGATGAGGGACCAAAACTGCCCTTTCGGTTGTTCAAGGACGAGGGACCAAAACTGCTCTTTCAGTTGTATTCATTTGAGGGACCGAAACTACCCTTTCGGTTCCAATCTGTTGAAGGACCGAAACCTTCTTTTCGGTTCCTATCGTAACTGTGCTTCTGGTTCCTTGAGTTTTCCTCCAATTTAGACTTCCTTTCAATCCTTACAAAATCAGGATTCTGAGAGTTCCAAAATCGTTTTCTTTCGGAGAGATTCTTCTTGTATCTTACGTTTCGTTGACGCTTTCGATCAGCGACCTGTTTTGGATTTCTATGAATGTTAGCCTTTCTTTTAGAAGCATGAGCACAGCATTCACTCTTTGTTGAAGAAGTATCACTCGTAGTTTGCATCGGTTCATCCACATATGGTTTAGTTCCACTTGTGCTCGGCACATCGTACTTTGTAGGCTCATTTAGTGGTTTAGATATATATCTACCTTTCACTCTCCATGAGGTTTCTGAGAAAGACCCTTCGTCTTGTCTGCGTTGTCAATTGGGGCTGACCAAAAGAATTCATCACATCCACCAGCATTGTCTTCTTCTACCATCGCGGTTAACTCTGCAGTTTGTTGTGGATTGACTCCCGGCACAATGTAAACTTGATTTGGGGTAGTTTGAACCTTTTGGTACACAACAACTTTAGCTTTGAGAACTTTGGACTTGTCGGTAGAGGAACGAGCAAACTCAACAGAGTTTTCATAAATAAGGTTCTTATTGGACTTGGGTTCATTTTTGGCTAATTCAAAACAGTCTATCAAATCTTCTACAGAAATTTCACTCATATCATCATCCTCATTAAGTTTAGATGTATTTTCAACATCAATTTTGTTTTCTGAACTTAAGTTGGCATTCAATGAGTCAAATTTTTGTATAGTTTCGGCTCTCAGTTTCAATCTATCATTTTCATCTAGTAGATTTTTGAGCATGTCCTTGTGGTCCTTGGACTTTATGTAAGATTCAATTTTGTCCAGACCTATCTTATATGCTGGAGACACTTCGTCAGAAGATACAACGCTTTTCACAGTTGTACGCTTCTGCATCAATTTCATCCTCCTTTAATTCAAGGAAAGGTAAAATCATATGATGAATTTTCTTCCCTATTTCACAATCAAGATGCAACTGGGTGATGTTAAAATAAAGTCTCTTAGCAAGTAAACAAAAAACATTTCTCTGCTTGAGAAGTTTAAGATTGTCTCTTTGCAAATAAATAGAATCATCTTTAGATCTAATTAATTCATTTTCCTTTTGCTCGATCCACATTCGTTGTTCCTCACTCTTTGATGAAATCCTGCTGATTTGATCAGTTAGGTTAGAATTCGTGACACGGGTTTGGGTGAGACTGCTACTTATGCTAGAGAATTTTGATTTCAAATTATTTAATTCCTTTTCATAAATATTAGCAGGTAATTTTAGAGAAGCAAGAATATCTTGTACCTTTTTGATCAACTCATCACATTCGTTGATCTGAGCACTGACAGGCTTGGCAGCAAAACATCTGTCCTCTCGCTCTCTTTCTTCTTCAACACCCCCATCAGTTGTGTATCCTCTCATTTGGGACACACCCTCGGTCACTGCAAAGCATCTTCCCATTGACTGCTCTGCTTTTGCCATCATAGCTTTTGCGTGAGTAGGCTTCCTAACTTCATCATCCTTCGAATCTTTGGACCAGACCTCCACACCTCCAAACTCATCACTGTTGTTTGAACCCTACGCAATTAAAGCATTCATAGTAGAGCTATTAAGAGCAGACTTTCTTTTCTTTATCTCCTCCAATCTTCTCAGGAGGTTCGCTTCCTCATCATCTTCGCTTGTCTTCTCTTCTTTCTTTCTCAGCATGCAGTCTTTAGCAAAATGATTTTTGCCTCCATAGTAATGACAGTCAAATCCTGAGTTGCCTCCAATTTTAGCTTCCTTCTTTGACTCTTCGGATTTTGATCCCATCTTCGGTTCCTCCTTACTCCGTTCGGTGCTATAACTTCCCTGCCAGTTTCGGTTCTTGTTGGCTGGGAATTTCTTCTTGATGAATTTTCTGGGGTTTAACACCGTCATTGCATATTCTTCGCCGGTTAGATCAAAATCTACAAGATCTAATTCCTCTTCTTCTTCAACCGAACTCTTTCTTTTGGAGACAAGAGCTAAGGAACCCAGACCCGAAACTACATTCGTTTCCTTCGATAACGCATTCTCATGGGATTTTAAAATACCCACAAGTTATGCCAGAGAGTATGACTTGAACTGTTCATGAGCTTTGACAGTTGACACAACGGCCATCCATTCAGGTCTGAGACCATTCATGAAAGTGACCTTTTGTTCAATCACCTTTCTTTCAATCCCATGCGTTATCATCTTACTCAAAAGATGATTGAAACGATCAAAAGTTTGGATAAGTTTTTCTTCAGGCTTTTGTTTAAAATCACCAAACTCTGATAACAGGAGGGTTTGAATAGAGTGTTCCAGATCTTCATCTGTGGAATATAATTCCTTCAATCTATCCCAAATCTCCTTAGCTGTAGCACAGGAACTTACCAAACGAAACGTATCCGATTGCAGCGCAAACCTTATCATCCTTAGAGCTTTGATGTTGCACTGAAACTTCTCTTTTCATCCTGAGGAATGTCTTTGACATCATTGACAAGCTGATTGTATTCTTTCTGCGTTTTAACAATCTTTGATGTGATAGAATGAGTGAATGGGCCTGAAGTGATTGCTTCCCATATTAGATACCCATTGTCCTCCGATCCAATCACGTAATCTTCAAAGTGATGCGTCCAGACTTCATAATCTTGCGTATACAAGATCGGTATTCTTGTTGTAGACCCTATGCTGTTGGAGATATTTATCGGATTGGTTTGAGAATCATCCATAGACATTGTGAATACTTTTGATCGAAAACATGTAAAAGATTAGACTTGTAATTTTTCGATTAGGGTTAGATTAACAATTAATGAGATACGCCAATAAAGAATGGCGGCTCAATAAATATCAATCCATGCGGAATAAAAACCCTATGAACTTCTTCAAAATAAGAGGTGTGTATAGATTACACAGTCTCCTGCTCTGATACCAATTGATGAGTTCAAAACTCTTAGATCGTTTAGATCTTTCACAAGTACGATAAAATAAATCTAACAATTTAAGAACAAAATAAGAAAGAACACAGAACAGAACCAAATATGAGCTTATGATTCAAAACTGAGTCACGCCTCAGCAGAGCTCGATGAAGAACTTCCGCTGTAGAGGCGAGCTAGGGTTTACAAGCAATGAAAACGAAAACAATAAAAGCGATATCATCTAAGTCTGCATGCATGTAGCTTATATACTAAACCCTAATACAAAATAATGCACTGCTGGACATGCCCAATACCGGCGTTTAAACTAAGCAATGGACCGAGCCCATGACGCAATCCACTAGACTCAACAGATCCAATGAAAATTGTTCAAGTGGAATATGAAGCAACAATATAGTGTGTTTACTGATCAATCATTGAGTTCCATAAAACACTATATATAATAGTCTTGTAAAATCTATATGAAATGTTGATGATGGTGTTAAAGATGATAATGAAGGTACATGTGACGAAACAAATAAAATGATGGCGCTTATTGTTGTTTAGGAAACTAATTTATTTAATTATGAAGTACCAATAGATTTTTGTGAAGATGATTAAGGATCTAGTGAAGAGGAAAAAGGCTAGTTAAGCATGAATTTACTAACCACTAAAAAAATCTCAAATGCCCTTCCCAAGTATGCCTCCCATTCCGCCTTATCTATAGGTTGTTAATATTCCTATAACATCTCACATTCAAGGTCCTACCAATAATATTAAAATATATCAAACCTCTAACTCAAAAGAGGATCTTAAACTTGTGGTAGGATTAAAATGTGTTGAAGAAGGGTTTCAAATGACAATAAAAAATCGTCTAACATTTGTAACCATTCGATTGTTGTAATTGGTTTGTTGGTGTCCTGTAGTTTTTCTTTGTTTTGATCACTGATTTTTTTCATCTTCTGAATCATCATCATCAACTTTGAGATGTGAGGAAGAAGAAAACTCTTAAGAATTTATGGTAGGTAATGAGAATTAACTACTTTTTCTTGTTCTTCATCTTTGTTGGTTTATCTCTTGATGTCAAATGATTCTTGTGATGGAGAAACCTTTAAATGTGTGTGTATTTATGGTGAACATGAAGAAGAATTATCTAATGAAAGCTCTTTTTTTATAATCATGTAATAATAATAGCTGATATTATGAAAATGGACAAAAGCTAGAAGATGATTACAAGTTAGAGAATATTAAATATTTGGAGTTGCATATTATAAAACTTACATCTCCATTTGTAAAATTTTATATAAAAAAATTAATTATTAAAAAGCTTTTAAAAACTATCATTTAAAGATGCTCATAGAAAATATATAAAAATAACATATCGTACGCCCTGTCACATCAAGTATGTCAAGTTCGCGAATAGATGGTCACATAGTAGGCATTGAATGTGACATGTTTCCAAACTTAAGAAAGTGTTTAGGTGTTCACCTACAAATGGTTTTTTAACTTATTGACTTCTTGAAAAGTCAATAGGTTAAAAAAAATGTTTGTATATCTAATAAAGACTTTTAAAACATTTTTTTGTTTACCCTTTGAAAAAGAGTTTTTAAGAAGTAAAAATTTGTGTCTTTTTGAAATGACTTATAACGTATTATGATTAAAAACAAACAAAAGTCATTTTTAAACTAAATATTTTTTAATTTATTGGCTTTTTCCACTAAAAAGTTAATCCAAATATTTTTTAAAAACTCATTTTTCTATATTGATAAGTCAATAAATCTTTTTGAATAAAAATCATTTTTAACTTCAAAATAAAATATCAAACACCTTCTAACCCTAAAATAGTTTATAAGACAAGTTGGTTATTATCATGGTTAAAATTTTAAGTATGTTGCCTTATCCGATAGAAAGACAATTATGTTGCCATTTTACATACTTTGTCCAATTTTATAATTGTCTTATTGTTTATATTACACAACACACATGTTGGTGTTAAGGTTATTTTCAACGACGATAATGAAAGGACATTTACATCTTTTTTTTATAGACGAAATATCAAGAGTGAATCCTTTTCATCTGTTTGGATGTGAAAAAAAAAATCACAATTTTTATCCAATGGGCATAATTGAATCTCTTTAACAGCGACATCATTCAAACTATAATCCTAAAAATGTTATTTTATAATAATAAATTTAATCAAATACAAAATATGTAGTTAAATAAATTACACATAAATATATTTCATTCCATTTAAAATATTAAACATATATATTTTAAATGGTCAAAAGTTTATTTGTTATTAAAAAAAAAAAACAAATTCCGTAAAATTTAAAATAGCCATGATAGAAAAATCCACTAATTTTGGAAACTTGAAAAATAACTTAATTGTGCTTTGAAATCTGAATCTTCTCTTTTCTTAAAAATATTAGTGTTGAAAGAATAAAAACAACGCCTCTTAATTTTTTTTTGTTACAAATAGCCCTTTATATTTTTATTTTATACATATTAGACTAAAAAATATAAAATTTTGGCGGTGACCCTTTCTGCTCACCGATTTTTATACATATTATATTTTCAGTCCCAAATCATATGTTGAAGCTCCACTCATTCTTTGAGAAAAAAAAAATCTGCAAAAAGATAAAGAATCATGTTTCATCAGTCCATTTCTTTATAGTAAACAAACAGAAAAGAATGATTCTGTTTCGTTCTTTCTTCTATCACAAACTACCATTACACCAACAACCACCTTACAGTTTGGATTTGCTTAAATTGGGTTCTCTTAGCCGGAAGTTAATGATGTGCTAGCAAATGAAAATGATCTATCTACAATTCTACATACATTAATTAAAGATTGGTTTACAAAAAAACTAATTAAATAAATATATAACAATAACATGTCATATCCCTTGTCACATCAAGTTGACCAATACATGATGTCATGATCCACGTGGTAGGCATTCAATTAACCAGTTTTTTAAGGTTACAAAGTTTCTATATTTGTAAAAAGACAAGTTGGTTGCTATTATGGTTTAAAAAAATGGACTATATTGGCTTATCTTATTTAACAGAAAAATAAGTATGTTACTATTACTTTATATAATAAAAAGTGAAGATTCAACAAACGGTAATGTCCTTCATTATAGGAGATTTACCATAAAAGTTTTAGATTTTAGCAGATTCAGTCGCTACAGTTTTTTCATTTACATAAAAGGTCCTTATAAAGCTAACAATCCATATGGTTAAAAATTTGTTTTGTTACAGAAAATAAATTACAAAAATTATCCCCATAATATACATAACATGTCTTTGTGTATCTTTTTATAGAAACAATCTATGTTTAAAATATTTACAAAAATATTTCTTTTAATTTACAGAAAATGTCATTGTGTAATTTTGTTTACAAAAATGGTCCATATGTTAGTAAATTACAAAAACAGCTCCTACTGTAAAAGAAAATTTACAGGTTTGGTCCCTACACTTTCACACATGGGCATATTTGATCCCCCAAACATTGCATACAAAACGATAAATCGATTAATAGTAGTATTTTCCTTTTGTGTAATTAGATTATAGATTATATAAGCAAAACCTCGTATGCATCCCTGCAAAGCGGGGAGAACAATTTCTAGTTTGACATAAGTTGCTTATTTATTTATTTATTTATTTTTATAAATCTATTATTGTTTATATTTGACAAGTTGGTGTTAAACACCTTTTGTATACACAAGAAATCAAGTGAGAGCCTTTTCCCAACTTTTTAAGCGTGACAATTTTTTTTTTCTAATGGCATATGTCAATATAACATGTAATATTGTAACACTAATTACAAAAGCTATATTATAATTGTAAGAAATGAAAAGGCAAAAATGCAACCAACTTCATTTCACAATCGATTTTCGTCCAAAAAGATTGTACAAATGCTATAAAAATACCTATACAACAGAAAAATAATAATGATAATAATAATAACTTACTTGAAGAACAAACCCCTCCTCTTTTTCTTCCCTAGCTTCCTATCAACAGCCCGTTTTATAAACAACCTCATCGTTAACACAATCGTATCTCTTGAACAACTCACATCATTCAAATTATCATCCACACGTAAATAATGCTCAACATCACTACTACTAAGTATCGAAAACTCCAATGGCATTTCCCCTGGTAAACTAACAACCATGTTTGCTGCATACTTTTCATCCACCACAACACTTCCATTATTAATCTTTATCACATACCCACTCTTCTTAATTTCCAACATCCCATTTTCCCACGTGTCACTAGACTCTTTCCAAATCAACAACTTAAAATTCGCATGACCTAAATTGAATATTTTCTCAATCTCACGAAGCATATCGGGGTGACACGTAATCTTTTTATTGTCATTTGCAAAACATTTTACAAGTTCACCCTTTCGTTGTTTGTTATCGAGTGGTTGAACTTCTACAGCAAGATATGTGTCCACGTCATCAGCTGTTACTGTATATGTCGGTTGTTTTGCTCCTTCTATGTAGTTTACAGATCCATCTTGTAAATGGCGAACCCATTCGAATCCGCAATGAGTAGTCCCGTTTCTTGAGTAACCACTTGCTTGGATTTCGTTTCCGGGAAACGATTCGCCTAAAATCTGTAGCCCTTCGATTGTTGGAAGTGGTTTGTTCAAGTCTTGTTCTTCGTTTTCGTCGCTGAAATTGTCGTCTTCTGAATCATCATCAGCTTCGAGTTGTGAGGAAGAAGAAGGTTCTTCGAGAATTGATGGGAGGTAATGCGAATTCACTACTTCTTCTTCTTCTTCTTCATCTTCTTCTTGTTGTTCTTTGGTTTGTCTCTCGATGTGAACTGGTTCTTGTGATGGAGAAAAGTTTGAGTGTGAGTGTGTGTTTGTGTGTGTCCATGGTGAATGTGAAGAAGAATCGTCTCTTCTATGAGGATGTAACGTTAATGGCTGATATTGTGGATTTCTAAGCTTTTCGTCTGCTATGGCGAGGCGTTCTTTGTTATGTTTGAAGAGAATTCTTAGGTTGCTAATAATGGAGTATGCGTCAAGAGATGGGGGGTGAAGAGAAAGATCTGAAAGAAGAGGGGCTAAAGATGAAATAAATATTGACCTTTCTTCTTCAGCGATTCCCAGAGCATATCCCAGGCGTATGTTCTCTTCGGTTATTTCTTGTCTGTAAGATCTGGCATTTGAGGTGGATTCAAAAAGGTCTTGTTGTTGCTGATCGAAGGCTTTGTGCATTGAAGCAATTCGTTTTTCGAGAACATGTTTCTCGTTTTGAATTTGAGCTTCTTTGACTGTGTATTCCGCTAGGTGTTTCCTCAACTGTAAGATTTCTGTTTCTTGTTCTTCGATTTGTTGAAGAATGTCGTCTTCTTTAATTGGTTTTCTGTTGGGTTGATTGTTGGAGGCATTGTAGTGATTGAATCTCCCACTTACAGTTAACGCAGAGAAGCTGTTTGATAAATTGCTTCTGAGAAGGTAGTCATCTTCTCCCATAACTCTCTTGATCAGCCCCAATTCCTTCGATTTTGTAACGATTTCATGAAATCAATTGAAGATTTTACTCATAAACTCTGGAAAAAATTCCTTTTTTATGATGTCGTCGTTGATAAACCCTAGATTCAGAGAGATCGGCGACGAGAAACTCTCCCCCTCTTCTCTACCACTCTCTGTTCAATCAAATTCAATTCGAACTAATTAACAAACCATGAATTGACATATACGAATATACACATTCCCTTCAATTAATCAGAAATTTTCGTGGTTGACTGAATTTGATTAAGAAATAAGAACACACTAACTGAATCAACGATCAATCACTTGAAGACTAATCTGAATTATCATTTCCTTACACAAACATATATACATGTGGTCATCAATTTATCTTTCTTGCAAAACACAGAAGAAAACAGGAGCAGAATTAGCAGGATAGATAGATACCTTGTACTTTCGATTAATTTACGAGGTAAAAACCATTGATGGAATTCTTGTTTGTCATCAAGAAAAGTCTACGCCACAGAATTATGCAGAGAAGAGAGAGATTGATTGAGAGAGAGTTTGTTGCAGGACTTTAAGCCGGTCATGCATTAATGAGAATGAGAAGATGTGCTGTTCGAAGTGTTTATATAGCGAGTTTAAAATATGGCGGGTCGGGTCGGGGCTGGTCTTCGGTTACGCTGTCATGTTGAATAATTAATAATATACGCTAAAAAAACAAGCCGCCGGGATATTATATTTTATTTAGTTTTAGGTTTGTATGTGATTACAATTATTATAGATATTAGATTTACATAATATTTAGATATTGACAATTTGACTTTTTTTAACGGAAGTTATTACGTTTATAATTTTTGTTACAAATTTAATTAATGGATTGTTTTGCTTTAATTGTTTTATGTTTATTATTTGTTGTCTAGACAAAAAATTGAGAAAAGCTTTCATATATGATCCAACTGGTAAATATTTGAGTTAAATTGAATTTTTATGTAGATCTATACTTATTTTTTTCTTCTCTATAAGAATTATGATTTCGTGCAATGGGTTTTCAAAGTTGTTCAAGTGGTTTATGATTCGAGAGCGGTGTAAGCAATACGATGAAGGTTGTCTATCGTTACATCTCCTAAAGGAAACCTTATTGGTCTTGCTTGCTCCACTTTGTAAACTACTTGAGCAACCTTGGAAAACCATTGCACAAAATCGTGATGTTTTGAAAGAATAAAATAAATAGAAATAAGGGGAAATGGATATAGATCTATGTAAGAGTTCATTTTAATCTAAATGTTTGTCAACTATGATCATATAAAAAAGACAGCTTTTTGCCTAGTCAGTAAATGAGAAACATGAAACACCTCAAGGAAACTGGTCGATTGATTTAATTTGCAACAAAATTGTAAACTTAATGACTTGATTGAATGAATAAAAAAATAATATCAAAATAAAATTTTTATTTAAACTTAATAACTTTTATGCAATTTGTCTTTACAATTATTACAAAACATCATTGCTCTTGAGTTTCATTTAAGGAGAGAAAAAAAAAATCAGGAAGATTTGGAAAAATCATCGCTCCCTAGTTTCATTTAAGGAAAGAAAGTAAAAGAAAGTAAAATAAGATTCAAGTTAATTTTCCCTATAAACTATCATTCCAAATCGAAAGGAACCAGAGAGAAAGAAAAAGAAGATCAATTTCTTTCTTTTCTTTTCTCTCGTTTTCTTTTCTCTTCTATTCTTTAGTGAACTCAAGAGCCGAGACATTAGTCAACAATCACGATTTTTCTTAACTTTCTTATATACTAGTAACGCAGATTCTACAACTCATGAAATATGTAAAAGTTGTGGCAATAATTGGATCGTCAATTGGGCGATTTTTATTTAAGGAGTACATCCAAATTTATTTAGCAATTGGGAAGAACAGCGTTCATACAACTTACTTATACATGGTGTGAAGTTATAAGGCATATTTCCTTTTCTTTATAGGCAAAAATATGTGATATACATAATTATGTTGTGTTTCAAAGATGGAGGTTTTTTAAATGGAAGTTGATTTGTATAAAATAGTCTTTTTACTATATACAACAATTTATATTTTAGAAAATTCGTTAACATGCAAAAAAACATGAAAATAAGTGATAATGGGGAATGATTTATTGTGTTACTTTTTTTTAACAAGCAACTAATCTATTGGGTTACATCGTTTACAAAAAGGAAACTGATTCGTTCATAACAATTTTTCTTCGTCCAAAACAATTTATGTTTTACAATGTTGTAAAATACAACATTCTAAAACACAAATTGTTATTTATGGATTAAAACTCTTTGTACAAATCAGCTCTATTTACAAAATCTTACCTAGTGAAAATGTGTAATAATTGGTGTTTATTCATGATTCAATTAATGTAAAAGGAAGTACAATTTCTTATGATGGTGGTAGATGGATTTTTTAGTACATAGTACGAATTCAATGCTTGTATGTTAAAAGTAAAATGTAGGTAAGTAAAATTACTTAAAATGGTAACGAAGTTTCTAAAATGTTCAAAAAATACTGTTGTTGTTTTTTTAGTATAAAAATGTCATTAAAATATACTTTCTGTACATAAAATACCAACAAAATACACATGTGTTCAAATAAAACTTTATGGTAACCGGTTATCTCAGATAAATTGAAAAATGACTTAAAAGGGTAATGAAATCTCCAAAATGTTCAAAAATTATTATTGTTATTTTTTTAGTACAAATATCATTGAAATATATCATTTGTATATAGAATATCAACGAAAGTACACATTTAGTATAAAAAATACCGTTAAAGTTTCCAAAACGTTAAAAAAATGCATTGTTGTTTTTTCAGAGCACTTTTTGTTAATATCGTTGTCTTCGGATTATTTGGAACACCATCACCGAAGATCATGCACTGTCATATCAATTCACACATTTGTGCACTCTCTACTTTGACTCCAAATAGGCATCAACTCAACCACTTGACGTTGAGAGTTCCCAACTATTAATCCGTTACTGGTCCCGACAAATTAAAAGCAACACGTACTCTTTGTAGCCATATTTCAGAATTCTCATGACATAACGTCATAATCGCTTCTCTCTTTAGCCAATGTTCATGTCGGAGAAGCATGGACATATGAAAATCATACATACATGCACAATACCGATCATTTAAGCATCATCCTTCGGCAACCTTTTTGTAGTGCCACAAAATCTGCAACTATTTCTTTGTCGATTTTTTTTGTGTCTCTTGTGTGTCACAAAAATAATGAACGGCTGACCCTGATGTATAATATGTATGTATGTATGTGTGTGTGTGTGTGTGTGTGTGTGTATATATATATATATATACGTTTAAAGTTTGAGGCACATAATGCGATCAGGAAGCACTACAAGAAAAAACCAAAATAGCTACGGAAGGTTACCATGGAAAGTCTTTTTGTTGTCATTCTGAAACGGATCATACTATAGAATGTAATTCCATAGCTAATTTGCAACCACATTTTCTACGAAATTAATTTTATGTAGCAAACATGAGAATTGCTACAAAAACTGTTACCGACTTGAAATCGGTTAGTATATTGCTACCCATATTTCTATGAAAAACCATTCGTAGCAAAGTTGCAATGAAATTTTTTATGAAAATGCTTCCATTGTAATTCTTCAACGGAATTAAATATCGTGGTTAATCTGCAATGGAATAAAATTTCATAGTTGCTTTGCTATGGAAGTAGCATTCATAGCTATTTACCTACGAAATTGTGTTACAAAATTTTATTTTCGTTGCTTGTTTTTCTATGGAAAAAGAGCCTAGCTAAGTTGTTAGGAATTTTATTATGAAATTAAATTTAATAGCAAATTTGCTAAGGAGTTCAAATTCATAGCTATTTAGCTATGGAAATTTGCAACATGAATAAAACTTGTGGAAGTTTGCCTATGGAGTCAATATCCGTTGCAACTTTTGTTATGAATTTTGTTAGAAATTGATTTTTAGTAAGGTATTTTACATTATAATATCATATTATGGAATTTATTTGCATAAAGCAGACCTTCCAACTCCCATATTCGCAAACCCACAAGACAAAGAGGAGAAATTAAGTTAAATCGATGTCGCCGTCTTCAAGTAGTAATGTGAGACTATGTGGATGTGGAGTTCCGGTTGGAATATGGACGACATGAGCGCTAAAGAATCCTGGTCAGAGGTTCCTTGGTTGCACAAACTACAATGATGAAGACAAAAATCGTGGGTTTTTGCGTTGGATTGACCCACAACTCCCGAACAAGTGGTATAGAGAGAAGATGTATGAATTGAAAGATCAAGCCAATGGTGAACATGTCATTTTGGATGCCCCCCTGACACTCTTGGTCAATTTTCATGTCAATGTAAGTGACAACTCGAAATTTCTATCTTATAACAAACCCTACATTCAATCAAAGTCAAACTTTCTTCTGCTAATTTTTAGCAGTTTTGGAGTAAGTTTGGGTGTTTTGATCTTAAATACATCAGAGGTAACTATAGGAAGTATGCTCTAGAGCTAAATGTACAACACTTAAGTCTCAAAACTCCAAGAGTTTGGAGTTTACGGCCATAACATGGAGTTTATGGCCGTAAACTCTAAGGTATAAATATGACACTTATTCATTTTAGTCGTTTTTACCATTTTCAAGCCTAGAACTAATTCTCTCTCAAGTATCATCCGAATTTCTCACTAGATCTTCAACTTTGTAAGTGATTCTTTCCTTGATTAGTTGATATTTTTCAATATCTAGTGTTTTTATACATGATTTCATCCATGAAATCTCTTCATTTGATAGATCTTCAAGTGTTCTTCATTTCACCAAGAACACCAAGAACACACACTAGTGTTCTTGAGCCTTAAGCACCCTTACAAGCTTCTATATTGTAAGTACTCTTGTCTTAGCTTGTTCTATATATAAACCAAATAGTTTACACCTAGATATCATCAAGAAAACATAATTAAAAGGGAGTTTACGGCCAAGGAACCTCCTTGGGCCGTAAACTCTATTTAAGGGTCCAAATGAGCCCTAATCCCTTCCAAAGCCTTGGGATCAAGTATAGAACACTTCCATCATAAGCTAGGGACTTTAAACTTTGATTTGGTACATAATACCATGAGTTTACGGCCGTAAAATCATGGAAAAATGGTCCTTAGGCCGTAAACACTAGTTAGTGGTGCAATGGTGCCACCATTCCTTCCTAAGGCTTAGACTTGATCATAGAACACCTCACTTTGACTAATAATACCTTATAACACACCTTGGTACTAAATACCATGAGTTTACGATCGTAAACTCATGGGGAAATGGTCCTTGGGCCGTAAACTCATGTGGTTCTTACCATATGGGCCATAAACTCCCAAGAGAAGCCCAACACCCCTTATATGCAACCCTATCTGGTTAAAACTTCAGTTCAAGTGTTTTCTAGTCCCTAAGGTTGATCCATTACCTAATTAGTTGTTATAAACACTAACTGTAAGCATATATGTGTCATTATATGTTAAATAGGATCTGTGTGTGCTCAAGTCCTCACTTGACACTTAACATCCTTTACTGATCTTACATTCGCCTCACTCACTTCAGGTGAGTTCATACCCCCTTAAACTTATCTTTTAAATGATATTAAATGCTTTTATGGGGGGTGGGATACAAGTAGAAAACATGCTAGTTATATAATCAATCACATGTGATTTATAACTGTGTTTCCAACAAGGATTTCATATACTTCAAACTGTGTTTCAAAACAAACTACTTTTAAATCATTTTACAAACTAACATCAAGTCATTATTTATTTATTGTTCAAAACTCTTTAAATGTATTACAAAACCTCTTTTTAACTTATATATATTGTCAAAAGGATGTATATATATGTATAGTTATATACATAATGTTTAAAGGACTTAGGACTGCTAGCTCGCTTTATTTCCTTTTCCTTGTTTGGATGTGGACTTAGGGTACCGGCCAGTTGTCTGAAGGTCATCTAAATATTAGATATATATTATGTATACATATGTCGACATAAAAGTTACATTCAATCAGTTCAATACCTTTGGGTAACAAAGGTATACATTCATCTATTCATATACATAACTTACTAGTAAACTATAATAGGTATAGTTTAGGAGAATACTATCATATACAAATACTATAACATAGAACACAAGACAAAGGACACTATAACAGAGAATACTATACAAAAGATAATATACATAGAATACTATTACTATAACAAGTATACTATAACAAGATTCAGAGATAACATAATGTGAGATACTACTTCATGACACATCGACCATTTCGTTATGTCAAGTTTTGTAACCAGAATCTCTTGGAGGGAGAGCGTGAGTTTGCGTATAGATCTATACGGGATTGACTATCCTACGCCTTTGTTGATCGCTACAGTGGGACTTGCAAGTCTACGGGTGCCAAATGTCATTTCTTCCGACGTCTTTCATCATCGTGTTATAGTCAGATTAGTATGGTAACAATCATATCACATTTTGCCTTAATTAAACCATTGGTTTTAAGGTAGTTATTGTTGGATTAATGTCTAAGTCCATAACTATAATTGGTGAGACTTGACCCGACCCGACATGGTCCATTTGGGTTGCATGGCATCATGCATTTAGATAGACTATAATGAGAGAAATAACACTTAAGGATTATTAATATATTATAAGTTCTAATATATTAATAGGATTATTTAATTAGTATTGATCAAGAATTAATTTAGAATTAATTAAGTGATCAAAAGAAGACTAATTAAATATATGGGTTGATTGTGTAAATCATCCATACTTGTATAGTGGGATAATGCTCCATGGATTATCAAGTTGGGCTAAAACCCATAGGATGCTCCATGGTGTTTTTGAACCCATGGACCCAAGGAAATAGAAGGCCATGACCATTAGGGTTTACCCTAATTGTGACACTATATAAAGATCATATCATTGGGAAAATCAGCGACTAAGTGTGAGTGAAAGGGCTAGCCGATTTTCATGAAGTGTGAAGCTCTCTCAAGTCATTCCATTTGTATTTGGTGTTGTGTGAACCATTTGAGGTGTCACACTTGGGGCACTAGGCACTCAAGCTTCATGAAGACTTTCTACATCTAAGAGGTATGTAATTCTAACTTGATATATTCATTTGAATCAATGTTATTATGCTAGTTAGGATGAATACCTTGGAAAGTTCATATTTGCATGTATAATAGAGAAAACATAGATCCAAGGTATTTAGGGATGCATGTATACTTAGGTGTGTTAGAATGCTCAAAACCCAACAGTGGTATCAGAGCCTAGGCTTGTTTTCTTGTTATACTTGCAAAATTGGCTTAAAAATCGAATTTTGGTGTTGTCTGCACAGCAGACTCGCCGAGTCCAAGGCAAAATGCATCCAACTCGTTGAGTTTGTTCGTGCACTCGACGAGTTGGACCCCCAGACAGCATATATTCGATTGCTTTGGTTAGAAATGGACTAGGAACATTACCCTAAGATGTTTCTGGACTTATAAACTTGTTTTTGATGTGGTAATGTTCATGCGAATCCAATTTCAAAGATAATTGTCAATAGATTCATGTTTTGTATTAGTTTAGTGATTAGACTAATTACATGAAAAAGTTTTGAATTGAATTATCTTGTTCTTATGAGTTGCTTAGATTAACAGAAAAGTTAATTGATTATGTGTTTTCAATCCAAATTAATCTAAGAGTTGATTCTAAAATGTGTTTTTGTAACTTTTCCTCAAGTTATATGAAAAGTCACATTTAATTTTCATAAAACTCATAAAAGTTGGCAATGGTTACAAAAAATGAAGAGTCTTGTCCTCAAGTTATGGAGGTTCAAGGGTCACTTCATTAAGTAATAAAATGTGTAACCTTAATTAATTCCATAAGTTACAAAATAAAGAAAAGTTACATTCTTTTATTAGTTTAAAGTCTTCCATAACTTGTCCTCAAGTTATGGAACTTGTAGAGTCTTTTAATTAAAAATACTTTAAACACATAAGTTATGGAATTAACTAGTTTTGAATAGTTTTCAAAACTTTCCCTCAAATTTTCGAATTTGAAAAGTTTTCACTTATGAATACTTTAATTCCAAGTTAGCCCTTATAATTTTAAAAGTTAAAATTCAATCCTTATACTTTATAATATTATAAGTGATGGGTTTGATCCATAAGAACATTCCTATGTGCACATACAAACCCTAATGCTTGGATCTAGGTTTCTCTAATTGAACATGCAATGTATCCAAGACTTTGATTGATAGATATAGTGTAAACATTTAAATCATAACATATGAAATCAGATCTAAAGGAATACCTTGAGTTGCTTGCTTGAATCTTCTTGTCCTTGGAGCTTAGAGTCACAATTGTCACTCCTCTAATGGCTTACAAACACCAACTAGCAAGAGGATGATAAAAGAGAGAGAGAGAGAGAGAGAGAGAGAGTAGGGTGAGAAATCGGCCAGGGTTACTCCAATAACAAGGAGTGTCGATTTCCTCAACCCTATGGGTTTATTTATACTAGTGAGCTCCTAGGGTTTCACCCTTACAACCCTAATTGGATAACTTAGGCCCTAAGCAATCCAATGATCCCTATGGAATAGGCCTTGGACGATTTATAGGTTCTTCCAAACCCTAAAATCGTCCACCCTCTTATCCTTAAGGATTCATAGCCCAAAATATAACTATCACATATTTGATAGTTTATGCCCCTTTATTCAATTAATCTCTTTAAGTCACCAAATTAATTCCTAATTAATTTATCACTTATATTAATCAAATAACAATATTATTATTACTTATATTATTCTCATAATATATTAATAATATTTCTTCTCACATTATAAATCATCCTGTCAAGTTGCTATGGTGAAGGCAACCCAAAAGGATCATGCACAACCGGGTCAAATACTTGCCAAATATAGTCATAGCCTTAGACACTATTCCAACAATAAGTTAATAATATATATATATATATATATATATATATATATATATATATATATATATATATATATATATATATATATAAGAGTAAAGTCAGTCTTACCGTTAGTAGGCTTCATTCACAAAGCCGGTCTATAAGGGGGGTATAAGGTTACTGCCTATAAAATGGCAGTTTAATGGGTGTCCACTCTCACCCACCGCTTCCTTGACCGATGGAGGGTCGTTAGCCAAACGGGTAGGACATGGACTAACAAGGTAGGAAAAGGGTAACTTAATATTTATCATAGTATCGGTGGAGCGTGTGTGGTTAACCGACACATCGATTAAGGGGTAAATATTGAGGGTACTAAGTATATTTGCATGGTTACTTCACACCTTGTTTTGTGATCCTCGGCATCCCAGTCACAAAACCTGAAGGGCTCACTCGAGATTGAAACATGCCATTGAACAGTTCAATGAATCTCAAAAGATCTAGGAGTTTCAAATCCAAGTAAAACCTAATTAATTTATTTCGTTTTTCATGGTGGAAATTGGTGAATCGTCATTCACCTACCTTCAAATATTTTATAGCATGGATTACGGCATCCCTCTTCTAAGTTATAAAAGTATTGTGTTGGGTCCTAGCCTTAATATTTCATATTGGGTGTTATATTAAGGACTTT
Organism: Lactuca sativa; assembly: GCF_002870075.4. Taxonomy (NCBI): domain Eukaryota; kingdom Viridiplantae; phylum Streptophyta; class Magnoliopsida; order Asterales; family Asteraceae; genus Lactuca; species Lactuca sativa. The sequence continues at coordinate 221,279,670 of NC_056627.2, forward strand.
AAATCAATTATCTTGAATATCTCCCAAAAGATGTTTGGTTTAGACATTTATGATCTTCCCAAATCTCTTGAAACAAGCTTTCCTAAATGAAGATGATGTCCCATGGAAATCATACTTCTTTCAGATCCTCCAATTATTCTCCCTAACCCACAAGTTCTTCAAAAGTTTAAGGTCACTCAAGCCCTATTGGCAAGTAAAGGTCTATGTGTGGTCACATCTTGGAGATGTAGTAACATATTGACAAGTCGGGAGAGTTGGGTGTCAAAGTCTTGAGAAAGTTGGTGGCTCAACTACTTTCTAAGTCACATAGTGAGTTCCTTTGGGACTCCTTTGAAATAGACTATGACAAGACCCTTAATGATCTTATCTATTTGCTAATATCAACTTCCTAAAGCTTTATGGACATTGATGATGATGACATTGGATATCCAGTAAAGCTCTCTCTTCCCAGTGGAAAGGGATCGGCCATAGTTAACTTGGTTGACCAAATGGTAAAGAGAGAGGCTAAGTCTGTGATAGTCCTGCATACCATTACCAAAGGGTCCATATGTTTATATTGCCAAAGGAAGGGGCATTAGTTGCGAAGTTGCCAATTTTACCTAAGGATGTTAAAGTCAATAACTTTGACTCTACTTCAGGTAAAGTCCACTATCTAACTCTGCTAAATTTCTATTATGATATTCTTGATAAATGATGTGACTGGGTCACATGTTGATGTTTTAAGAATCAAAGAAAAAGTGAAGAAACTTAAAGAAAGAATATGCTGAATCTGATGGCTTAGATGTATTTCTATCGCATAGTTTGAAGATCGGATTCTTGAGATACTTCTTAGGAGTTATGATATATTGCTTAGGAATAGATAACAACAAAGTTTTCATGTGCTTTTGCCCTGTAAGGATAGTTTTTCCGCAACGTTTTTAAAATAAAAGGAAAAATTTTGATTTTATTAATTTTAAAATATCCTTACAATGGCATTTGTGAAAATTTTTGTTGCTTATAAAGATTCCATTAAGAGCAAGAGTGGAAATATGAATTCGATTCTCTCATTTGTGGTAATGTATAAACTTACCAAATAAGGAAAGATTCTCATCACCCAAGGTTTCAATTGGACCAAGACTTGGAATCATGCAAGTTGTATAACATGATGGATGAGAACTTTCAAACATTGGAAAATTTAAGACTAACTACTTGTTCACATGGATGTGTGAGTCAAGTAACGGACTAAGGGATCAAGCATACATTCTTGTTCACTGATTAAGTCCACCACAAAAGATTGATAAGACTATTCATCATGATTTACTATAGCTCAGTAAATATGGTTATACTTACAAGCTTAAGTGTAATTCTGAGACATTGGAAAAGGTTCCAATGTATGGCAGAGCGAATAAGAAGAATCAATTTAGGCAGAAAGATAAAAGTTTCTCAAATCTGAAAAGATGGGAGAGTACTTTAGTATCATGTTTTAAGACCATCTTAATGATTTTGAGACCTTATCACAATTCATCCTCTAAGTGCATTCTGATAGTTAAGAAGAGGAGTTATGAATTGTTGAAGTGGTTAAACCAAGAAGATGATTCATACTTCGTTCCAAAAATAATTGTTAGAGTTATACTCTAAGATTGTAACTTGAGTGACATGTCTTAAAGAAGGTTTAGAACACTTGTCAAATGTAAGAGTAAACGTTTTCTACTCTTGTACATTTGAAATTGGTAAGTTGTGATGTTTTGGATAAAACAAAGACCAACTAAGGCCAATTATGTGAAGTGTTTGTCTTGATTAGAATCCACACTATCTCTTGAATATCTGACAAGAAGGTCTTATATGTCAAGAGGATAGTGGGAGTCTTAAAGGTCTTGAAAGTCTCAAGAACTAATCAAGAATAAAACCTAAGGTTCTTCACTAGCACACGACTTGAGGTTTATAACCTATCGTGTTGACATATTTTGTGCCCATTCTAGTTAAAGTTGGCTTTGCATATGAGTTCTTAGAGTTCTCAATTAGTTGCATAACAACTTGGAAGCAATGGTAGGCCCTTGAGGTGCCAGGTGGCAAGGAATTCATATTAAGTTCAGTACATATGAGTTTGGATTGGTCATTATCTTTGTCTTGTGACTATGGTTTTGACAATTCACATGGATAAGAACACATACACCATTAAATCTAAGTGTCATAAGGTTTCTCTCCGATTCATGAAAATGATGGTGATGAAACACTTTGACTAAGTAGATTTTAGCTAGATAGCAATTGTGATATTTGCATTCTCAAAGTCGTTAGTGGAGCGTGTGTGGTTAACCGGCACACTAACATGGACTTGTGAGAAGTAGCAAAGGTCTAAACAATCGAGACTATGATTACGGCATCCCTTTTCATAGTTCTTAAAATTGTTTAGACACACCTGTGAGCTATCTAAGATAAGGTGTATGATATTGATAAAGTTTTATCAAAGCAATTTAGTATTAGAAATCTGAACTTTGGTAAGAAAGTTAATAAAGTATTGATTTCTAGAAGTCCAGCTGATTTCTGAGTACATGTCAAAGCTAGTGGGAGCATAAGTGTTATGCTAATAATCATCATGTTAGTGGGAGCTTGATAATTATGATAAGTATTGCAAGTTAGCAATGTTAATTATAGAAAACAAAAAGTTTCAATTGGGAAAGAGTTGTTTTGCTATAATTAAGGGAGAGGAAATTATACTTTATCTCAAATCTAAAAGCTTAGATTGAGGTTTTAATCGTATTTTGTCAAGGATATATATATATATATATATATATATATATATATATATATATATATATATATATATATATATATATATATATATATATATATATATGAATTTCATGTTGGAATGGCTCAACATAAGGAAATTCTGTATATGGGTCCATTATTTGCAATCTAAAATTCGATTATGATTACGACATCCCTTTTCATAATCTGAATTATGAGAACTTGGCAAATCGAAATGGAAATGTTATAGCAAAAGACTGGTTTAGTCTTTATGTGAGACATCATGAATCGTGTCCCATATGCTTCAGATATAGGATCGATTACATGTGCTATATTCATCCTTTCTAAAATTTTCCAAATGCCTGGGGAATTAAGAAGGGAAAAGGTCTAGAATTGGATATGACTAAAAGGATTAAACAATTGTCGATGACAATCTAAGGTTTACCAAAGATTGGTTGCTCAAGGACAATTGGAAGTATAGTGATAATTCTGGAAGGACCATATTGACATAATTTGTAAGGAGGCAACTCTTGTTCAGAAGTGATAGTCAAAATGGAATATGAAAATGTTTCTAAGTTAGAAATTATTCAATCTGTTTAAGATTAGGAAACTTAATGCAAGAAGGATGTTTCCAAGGAGCTGATCTCCTTTGGAATGCTCTGTAATGATTGTTGTCAAGTCTTTATGACTTTGTGCATAATCATTACAAGAGGATCAATGCATATAAGTTTAGAATCTAACATATTTTAGTAAATGGCATGAATTTGGAATTCTTGCATTTGCAATAAGGATTTGGGATTGTGAAAGAGGATCATTGGAGTTATGTTCAATTGATTTAATTCACAAAGTGAAGATCATAGACAAACATAGTATGCATACTTGGTGTATGGCATGACTAGTGTTTAGAAAACATAGTGTACATGCTTGGAGCATGGGATAACTATTGTTTTAAATTCAAGAATAAAGTTGATAGCTGAAACAGTATACAATGAATAATGTGTAATCAAATAGTGATAAATAAAAGGTGTTTTATTTATGTTCATAGGTTTTGATACCATATTAGATTCTATTATTATTGTGTTTCATTTTGCATGCTTTGACTTCCAGAATAACTAGGTCGTTCTTCCTGATTGACTAAGTTATTCAAACTATCCACAGTCGGTCATATGTTGGAAGTAGATATGAATCAAGACTTTCATGGGTTGGTTGTAGAGGTCTAAGATGTTGGACAAAGGGCTACAACACTCATGAGTGCTCATAAGTTCTGAGTATTGGATTCAACCTGCGCTCATTGGAATCACTTCATGGATTTTATCACGAGTGATCATGAGACGATAATATCTTATATTCTTCAAACCTAGAGATATGAGTTGTTACTATGAGTTGGTTGTACATTGATTGCACGAAAACGCATTCGGTAACTCGATGTTATAAAACGTGCCTTTGTGTATGATTCAACAAGTAGTAGAACATGCCATATGAGTCGAAGTTTAATTATTCCTTTTACCTTCGGGATAAAAGCGATATATGTGGGCCCCTCGGTAATTTGATGATGACAAATGGAAGTGCTCGGCCGGGCCAGGACTGATTTGATTTGTTCAATTAGTCAGTCGTCATAAATCGGAAATTGGGAAACAACAAATGGACAGAGAGAATGCTTATAATCCAAGTCTCAGTCCATATGATATCTAGAATGGAGGAATATATGATCCCTTATCTAATGGACAAGTCATTGACAAAGGTCAGAGTTCATCTACAAGGTCAGAGTTCGATAAAAGCTTTTGAGAGCTACGATTGCCAGTCGGTTCTTGAAGTCATACGCAATAATAATTTTAGACTTATCCAAGTGGGAGACTGTTGGATTAATGTCTAAGTCCATTAGGGTTTACCCTAATTGTGACACTATATAAAGATCATATCATTGGGAAAATCGGCGACTAAGTGTGAGTGAAAGGGCTAGCCGATTTTCATGAAGTGTGAAGTTCCCTCAAGTCATTCCATTTGTGTTTGGTGTTGTGTGAACCATTTGAGGTGTCACACTTGGGGCACTAGGCACTCAAGCTTCATGAAGACTTTCTACATCTAAGAGGTATGTAATTCTAACTTGATATATTCATTTGAATCAATGTTATTATGCTAGTTAGGATGAATACCTTGGAAAGTTCATATTTGAATGTATAATAGAGAAAACATAGATCCAAGGTATTTAGGGTTTCATGTACACTTAGGTGTGTTAGAATGCTCAAAACCCAACAGTTATTACTTCAGTGATTAATACAAATAATACTGTAATACACATATACATTTTCCCATTATATTCAAATTGTGATCTTCTCACATAAAGGGTAATATAAAACTATATTTTGGTAATGATAGTCATACTTGGGAAAAGCATTCACTTTTACAAAGGAACAAACATACAAAACAGTCGGGTCTTGGTAGAAGACTACTTTTTACACTAGTAGAAAATATAGGATTTTCTAGGAGTTTTCAAACATATACAAGCATTTACATTGATCAATTAAAAACATTTTCATCAAACTTATACAAACATTGACACTAAATACTTATGAATTCACCAGCTTAAATGCTGATTTACGCTTTCAAAATAATTTGTATTCTCAGGTCACCAGTAGACAGGTACCAATGATCAGGTTTTGAGAAGACGGAGCATCTTCAAGACTCGACTTTTATTTTGATTATTCATTTTTGGTGTCTTGTTACTATTAAAGAACACACTTGTATGAAATTATACTATTAATGCAATGGATGATGTTGTTGCTTATTTACGACTTTGCATTGTTATGATACTGTACATGATGTCCTCCGCCCCAGAACGTTTTTGCCGTTCTTAGTTTTGGGGTGTGACAATGTAGTCCTGCCTCAAGTTGTTATTCAAGATACTAATGAACATGGTAATGGCCCACGAGTTGAAGGTGTTCAAGTTGGAATTATCAAGTTCATGATGGTGTGTTTGGTTTTTTTCTTTTTCGGGATATTGTATGCTTAATTTTCCTATTTATGTAATTAAAATAGTAAATACTGGAATGCAAATGGAGGAATTGTTATTATGATCAATGGAATTGGTAAGCTATGGATTGTGCTATGGAAACGTGGCAACGAACTTTGTTACAGAATCATGTCTACGTAATTTGCTATGGAATCAGCTATATAATCTAGACCACAAATTTAGCTATGGAACCAAGACTACATATTTAGCTAGGGAGTCATCATGACGGATTTAGCTAGGGAGTCATCACCGCGGATTTAGCTAGGGAGTCATCACCACAGATTTTGATATGGATTCATCGCCCTGGAATTTTATACAACAATATGCCTACGAAAGTTGTTATGGATCCACAACAATGGAATTTCGATGGAACTAATGTTGGATTAGGTGTCTATGCCCATAACTATAATTGGTATGTACTTGACCCGATAGTAGCATGTCCTTTTGGGTTGCCTTCATCATAGCAACTGGACAAAATGAGTTTTGGAGAAAGAGGTTATTTAAATGATTTATTAATAAATTATAAGAATAATATATTAACTTAGAAATCATATTATTTAATTAGTATTGATCAGAAATTAATTTGGAATTAATTTAGTGATCAAGAGACTGATTAAAAGTACAGGAACTGATATTGTAGATCACTGATAGTTGCAATATTAAGTTCTTGGACTCCCTTGTAAATGGCTGGATGAAATCTATAGGAGGCCCTATAGAAATAGTCCAAGGCCTTCTAGAAAGGGGGTTCATGGACTGCTTGGAGCTTAAGTCAAGAATTAGGGTTTCCACCTAGAAACCCTAGCAGCCACAAGTATTTAAAGGCCCCATGACCTCTTCATTTTGGCCACTGCTTCCAAGGTTTTGAGCCAAAAGAACATCCTATGTGCTCATGAAAACCCTAATGATTGGATCTAGGTTTCTCTATTGTACCTGCAATTCATCCAAGACTTGCAAACCCTAGATCCAGTATATATATATATATATATATATATATATATATATATATATCGAAATTGACATAACAAAACAAATCTAGATGATTACCTCTTCTTGAAAAGTTTGAATCTTCTTGTCTTTAGAGCTTAGAGTCATAAATGTCACTCCTTTAATGGCTTACAAACACCACAAGCAAGAGGATGATCTTGGAGAGAGGTTGGAAGCTCTTGAAGTCGGCTCTAGTACTATTAGAAGTAGGGTTAGCCGATTTCTGAAGCCTTAGGGGTCTATTTATAGTTGTGCTGCTAGGTTTTCAGTCAAAACCCTAATTGGATAGCTTAGGCCTTAAGCAGTCCAAAGAACCTTCCAAAATAAAGGCTATGGACGAAATTAGATGGGATCCCACTCTAATTTTCCTCCACCGCTTAAAACCACAAGGATTCTCAGCCCTAATCAACTATCGCACAATTGACAGTTCCAGTCCCCTTTATTTAATTAATCTCTTTTAGCCATAGAATTAATTCTTAATTCATTCTTGTCTAATATTAATTAAACTATATGATTTCTCCATTAATATATTATTCATATAATATATTAATAAATCATAATAACCTCTTTATTCATAAATCATCCTATCATGTTGCTTTAGTGAAGACAACCTAGAAGGACTATGCACAACCGAGTCAAATACTTACCAAATATAGTTACGGGCTTAGACACTAATCCAACAGTCTCCCACTTAGATAAGTCTAGTAACTACAAATGTAAATACAATCTGATTAGCAATCATAGCTCTCAAAGACGCTATCGAACTCTGATCTCATCAATAACCTGTCCTTTAGATAAGGGATCGTATAGTCCTCCGTTCTCGATATCGTTCGGACAATTACATGGAACATAGTCATACTTATTGTCCAACAGTTTGTTTCTTGATCTCATATTCGTTTGACATAGAACTTAATTGAACACATAAATTCAGTCCTGACCGGGCCCGACACATAAGTCAAACCAAATCATCAAGAGGCCCTGATATCACTTTTACCCTCTTTGGATAAAAGGAATAGATAAACTTTGACTTATATGCATTTACTATCCACTAATCAAATCATACACAACAATGTGTTTTATAACATCAAGTTATTGATGCATTTACGCATTATCAATGCACAACCAATTAGCAAACAATAAACCATATATCTAGGTTTTAAGACCATATGATATTATCATCTTGTGATCACTTGTGATAAATTCCATGAATTGATTCCAGCAAGCATGGGTTTATTCCAATGCTCAAATCAAGTTCATAAGCACTCATGAACGTTGTAGCAAACTTTTTCTATGTCTAATACACTTTAGACAATATACACACCAATTCATGATAGTCTTCATTCATACCTACTCCCAACATATGAATGATTGTGGACCGTTCGAATAATCTTATTATTCAGGAAGTCAAAACATGAAAAATGAAACAATAGGTAAACAATTAACATAAGACAGTAACTTTACTCATAAATAATACCCATTTATTTAATCATTGAATGTTAATTACAATTTATCTATTACATGTTTCTAAACTATCTAATCTAAACTAATATCGTCCATCAGCCCAATGCTCCTAGCGTGCTACAAGTGCTTAACCCTACTCAGTCCCTTCGTAAGTGGATCTTCTGGGATATCCTCCGACAATACCCTCTTTACTATGAGGAGTCCTTCTTCCACCCGATGTCGAATAAAGTGATATTTTTTGTTGATATGTCGAGATCTGCCATGATCCCTCGGTTCCTTGGTCAAGGCAACAGTTCCTTCATTATCATAGAAAATTTTCATAGGCTCCTGTATGGCCGACACAACTCCAAGGTCTCCAATGAAGTTCGTCAACCATATTGCCTCCTTTGACGCTTCGCTCGCTGCAATGTACTCTGATTTGCACGTTGGATCAGCTACGGTCTCCTGCTTGGAACTTTTCCAAGTCACTGCTCCTCCATTAAGGGTAAAGACCCAGCCCAACTGCGAACGGGTCATTTCTGCTATCTCAACTTTGGTACTCGTGCTTTGAGTCTTACTCAACTTGGCATTACTTTGGATTAGTAACTCCCCTTTCTTAGAATTCTCCATACTAAAACATTTTAGTACCTTGTCCAAGTAAGTATTCTGACTAAGTCCTATTAGTTTATTACTTCTGTTTCTCACTATCCTTATTCCCAAAATATAGGCAGCCTCTACGAGGTCCTTCATAGCGAAGCACTTCCCGACCCAGGACTTGACTTCCTGCAGCGTCGAGATGTCGTTTCCTATGAGTAGTATGTCATCGACATACAATACGAGGAAGCTAACTATACTCCCACCGGCTTTGACATATACACATGATTCATCCTCGCTTCGTAGAAAACCAAACTCTTTGACTTTCTCATTGAAACAAAGATTCCATCTGCGAGACGCTTGTTTCATTCCATAAATGGACTTCTCAAGCTTGCACATTGTATCGGGATGCTTTGCATCGACAAAACCCTCTGGCTGAGCCATGTAAACATCCTCAACTAACTTTCCATTAAGGAAAGCAGTTTTGACATCCATCTGCCATATTTCATAGTCATTAAATGCAGCAATGGCCAGCATCACCCTAATAGACTTTATCTTTGCAACTGGTGAAAAGGTTTCATCATAGTCAACTCCGGGAGTTTGAGTGAAACCCTTCGCGACCAATCGCGCCTTATAAGTGTTCACATTCCCATCCATGTCGGTCTTCTTCTTGAATATCCATTTGCACCCGACCGTCTTACGGCCTGGTACATTGTCTACCAAATTCCAAACTTGGTTGTCATACATGGACTGAATCTCGCTGTCCATCGCCTCTTTCCACTTCACAGACTCCGGGCCTACCATGGCTTCCTTATAGCTGTTAGGTTCGTCCAAATTCACTAGTGTACTATCACTAATTAACGTATCCCCTTCTGTAGTAATATGAAAACCATCAATCGGTGCAACCGAAGTTTTCTCCTTGGGTTGAGTGCCAGCGTTAAAGGTTCCTTCATCGCTTGACTCTTGAATTTCTTCAAGATCGATTTGCCTCCCACTGTCCCCTTGGATTATGAGTTCTCGTTCTCGGAAAACTCCTCTCCTCGCGACGCAGACAACATTGTCACTCGGTCTATAAAAGAGATATCCAAAGGACTTCTGTGGGTAGCCGATGAAAATACACCGCTCACTACGAGGTTCGAGCTTTTTGTGAGTCTCTCGTCTTACGAAAGCCTCGCAACCCCAAACCTTGATATGTGACAACGAGGGAGCTTTCCTAGTCCACATATCATGAGGTGTTTTGGAAACCTTCTTCGTAGGGACTAAGTTAAGGATATGGGAAGCAGTCTTTAAGGCATACCCCCATAATAAGATAGGTAGTGAAGCACGAATCATCATGGAACGAACCATGTCTAGTAAGGTTCGATTATGGCTCTCAGCCACACCATTCAACTGTGGTGTCCTAGGTGGCATCAATTGCGAAACGATTCTGCATTCCTTGAGGTAGTCGTGGAATTCAAGACTTAGGTACTCTCCTCCTCGATCGGATCGAAGCATCTTGATTTTCCTGCCAATTGATTCTCCACTTCTTGTTTAAACTCTTTGAACTTTTCAAAGGTCTCTGACTTGTGCCTGATTAAGTATATATACCCATATCTGCTGTAATTATTGGTAAAAGACACATAGAAGCGGCTCGCATCCCTTGTGGTGGATCTAAAGGGCCCACACACATCGGTGTGTATGTGATCCAATAAACCCTCACCCCTTTCACAAGTGCTAGTGAAGGGTGACTTGGTCATCTTTCCAAGTAAACAAGAATCGCACACATCATCGTCCCTAAGGTCAAATGACTCCAATACTCCATCCTTTCGGAGTTGGGCTATGCATTTCTTGGTGACATGTCCAAGACGAAAATGACACAAGCATGATTTATCCAAACCATTGGATGAATCAATACACAACACATCATTTCCTAAGTTATCTACAACCATCACAGTTTCATATATTCCATTACAAGGCAATGCTTCAAAATAAAAGACACCATTAAGATAAGCATTAATAGAACCCTTTTCATTATCAAATGAATATCTAAAACCTTGTCTATATAAACCATGAAATGAAATGATGTTCCTTGCAATATTTGGTGAATAGCAACATTTATTTAAATCTATTCCTAATCCACTACTGAGCATTAAAGAGTAAACTCCGATCTTGGTGACAGGCGACCATCTTCTGTTCCCCATGATCAAATTTATCTTCCCATGCTCCACATCCCCATCTCTTCTTAGGCCCTGCAAATAAGAACAAATGTAAAAACCACATCCTATATCAAGTACCCAAGAAATGGCATGTGATGAATCATTAGATTTAATAGTGTAAATACCTGCGTAGGATGGCTTGATCTTTCCATCCTTGATTGGTTGTAGATATTCTGGGCAGCTTCGTTTCTAATGCCCTATCTTGTGGTAGTGGTGGCACTCTGCCTCGTTGGGGTTTGGGTTGGGTTTAGCATGACCAACTTTGGTTCCACTAGAAGAGGTACCATCTTGGGACTTTCCCTTGTGGTGGCTCTTTGAGGGAGTCTTCCTCTTCTTACCCTTCCCTTGCCCAATTGCCAAGATAGGGGCAGCAGCAGGAGTAGAAGTTGATGCAACAGACTTATCTTTGAGATTGCTCTCAGCAGTCCTTAGCAAGCCTTGAAGCTTGATCAAAGTGACCTCTTCCTTATTCATGTGGTAGGTCATGCGGAACTGGTTGTAGCAGGGAGGCAAGGATTGAAGGATGATGTCAATTCCTAGCTCTTCATCAAAGTTGACATTCAACTTTAGCGGGCGATCAACATATACCTGCATGTTTTGCAGATGAGCAGTAAGGGACTCTTCATTACCCATTCTGGTAGTGATCATTGAAGTGATGATCTCGTACCTTTCGTGCCTAGCGCTCTGGTGGTACCGGTCCAACAAGTCTTGACGCATTTAATAGGGATACATGTCCTCATAGGACTTTTGGAGTTCTGCAGTCATAGTTGCCAGCATGATGTAATGGACCTTCGTAGCATCATGCTCATGGGCCTCAAAGGCCACCATCTCTTCAGCAGAGGCAGTGTTGATGTTTTTCCTTTAGCTTCTCATCGAGGACATACTCTTTGTCCTCGTAACGAGTGACCATTCGGATGTTGCGGATCCAATCATTGAAATTGGACCCATCAAAGCTCACTCTCCCACACAAGTTCATGAGTGAGAACGAGCCGGAGGAATTCGAGTTGGAAGCGTTGTTGTTGACGTTTGACATCTGAAAAGGAAAAAAGAACAAAGTTTGATTAGAAATGAATCCCCAATTAGACACCCAAATGAGAAATTAGGGCTAGGATCCAACAACATTATTTACAAATTAGAAGAGGCATGTCGTAATCTAACAAGTAAATAATTTGAAGGTAAGTGAATAACGATTCACTAATTCTCCACCATGAAAAGCGAAAAAGGTATTAAGTTTTAAATGTATTGAAAACTCCTAGATCTTTTGAGATTCATTGAAATTTTCAATGGCATGTTCAAATCTCGATATGCCCCTCAAGTTTGTGACTGGGATGCCGAGAATCACAAAGCGGGTGTGAATAACCATGCAAATGTACATGGTGCCCTCATTGTTACAGTCACCTAATCGATGTGCCGGTTACCCACACACGCTCCATCGAACTATGACAAATTATGAGTCACCCTATGCCACCTTTGATTAGAACCCAATTAGTGTGCCGGTTAACCACACACACTCCACCAAGGTCTTAGCAAGGGTACAAAGTGTAATTTTATGGAATTGCATCAATTCACTTTTGCCTAAACTAACTAAGATTGGGAATTTTGAAAAACATTTAGTTACTTTTTATAAATTCATTATACTTTTAATGAGGAAAGGGTTGCCCTATCCTACCCGTTCAGCAAACGACCCTCCACCAATCAAGGAAGCGGTGGGTGAGAGTGGACACCCATTAAACGACTATTTTATAGGCTTCATGAATGAGGCCTCCTAACGGTAAGACTAGCGTTTAAGTTATACATTCATACATACATACATATATATATATATATATATATATATATATATATATACACACACACTAATCTTATAATATTATAAAGTATAAGGTTGAATTTTAAACTTGTAAAATTCTTGGGTTTAAATAGTTCAAATTAAACTTTTAATCAAAATTTTAAATTTCAAAACTTGAGGGCAAGATAATTCACAAGATAAATTTGACCAATCAATTTTATTCACAAGATAATTTATCAAAAAATTTAACTAATCAAATATTATCACATAATTATCTAAATTTGACCTAATCAATTTTATTCACATGATAATTCATCAAATAATTTAACTAATCAAATATTATCACATAAACAATTTATTATTCAAATAAATGGTAATTATCTTTTGTTTTGGTAAGGATAAACATATAATAGTAATAAAATTAAGATTTTATTAGTCAAAAATGATTTTGGCAATTATCCTTAAGCAAAACAGCAAGAAATCCTAAAAATCCCTCTGTCAGACGCTCCAACTCGACGAGTACCCTTATGGACTCGTCGAGTTCATCCTACTCGTCGAGCCCACATTGGGTCTCGCCAAGTCTGCCAGGCAGAAGACCCAAAAACTCGATTTTCAAGCAAGAATGAAACACAAAGCGTCAAATACAATAGACGCCGATCAAGGCTCTGATACCACAGATGGGTTTGAGCCAAAAGAACATCCTATGTGCTCATGCAAACCCTAATGCTTGGATCTAGGTTTCTCTATTGTACATGCAATTCATCCAAGACTTGCAAACCCTAGATCTATTTTATATTTATATATATATATATATATATATATATATATATATATACACACACATAGAAATTGATATAATAAAACAGATCTAGATGATTACCTCTTCTTGAAAAGCTTGAATCTTCTTGTCTTTGGAGCTTAGAGTCACAAATGTCACTCCTCTAATGGCTTACAAACACCACCAACAAGAGGATGATCTTGGAGAGAGGTTGGAAGCTCTTGAAGTCGGCTCCAGTACTCTTAGAAGTAGGGTTAGCCGATTTCTGAAGCCTTAGGGGTCTATTTATACTTGTGCTGCTAGGTTTTCAGTCAAAACCCTAATTGGATAGCTTAGGCCTTAAGCAGTCCAAAGAACCTTCCAGAATAAAGGCTATGGACGAAATTAGATGGGCTCCCACTCTAATTTTCCGCCACCTCTTAAAACCACAAGGATTCTCAGCCCAAATCAACTATCACACAACTGACAGTTCCAGTCCCCTTTATTTAATTAATCTCTTTTAGCCACATAATTAATTCTTAATTAATTATTGTCTAATATTAATTAAACTATATGATTTCTACATTAATATATTATTCATATAACATATTAATATATCATAATAACCTCTTTGTTCATAAATCATCGTATCATGTTGCTTTGGTGAAGGCAACCCAAAAGGACCACTCACAACCGGGTCAAATACTTACCACATATAGTTACGGGCTTAGACACTAATCCAACAAAACCCTAGCTGAAATTTTGCTCTCCTTCTCCTCATTCTTTGCTTGTGGTGTTTGTGACTCCATTATAGGTGCAACGCTTGAGGCACTAAGCTCTTGAAGGTCAAGATCAAGGAAAGGATTACTTGTTACTACTAGTTAACACGAAATGTATTCTTCTAACCCTAGTTTATTCATTGAATCCGAAAATTATATGCTAGTTTAGGGTTCTTCCTTTGGAAAATTAGTTTGAATGTATAACTTGAAAAAAATCTAGATCCAAAGCAAATAGGGTTGCATGTGCAACATAGGAATGTTGTAATGTTCAAAACCCATCAGTGGTATTAGAGATTAGGGTGTTTTTCTGTTATAGTTGATGCAATTGTAATTTGTTCAAAGCTAATCAAAATCGTTTTTTTTTTCTCTACCTGATAAACTCGACGAGTTGGACCAACTCGACGAGTCCATGCCCTGCCTCAACGAGTTGGTTCGTCAGATACCAGATTTTTCAGATTTCAAGCCTAAATTAGATAAGTATCATTACCTTAAATTGTTTTAACTGCTAAAATTCGAATTTTCTGTTTTGGTAATGAATATCATCAAAAAAGATAATGATCAAATTTTAAGATAATGTCTAAAATTATGTGATTAGTTTAATTATTTAAAATTTGATCTAGAAGTTTTGAAAAGTTTCAAAAATTGCCCTCAAGTTTTGGAATCTAAAATTTGATTAAAATTTTTAATTCTGAAATATAAAATTCTAAAACCCTAGTATTTTAAAAGTTTAAAATATGTGACATCCCCAAATTCACGGCCAGAAAAGACCGGTTTGTTTATGCTTTGTTTAAAAATCAGAGTTACATTTTAAATGAAAGTGTTGCGGAATTTGTCCCAAAACAAAAATATGATAAAGATTTATCAAAAGCATTTCCATAGAAATGTATTTCATTAAAAGACTCGGGATGTCATGTTCGTACAGATCAAAAGCATAAACAGTACAATATAAGCCTTACTACATTATTTCATATCTACAGGCCTATATCCGTAATCCCTCGTCCAAAACATCACACCTATGCTCATGCGCCACTACCTGTAATACATAAAACTGAGTGGGTCAGGCTTGGGAGCCTGGTGAGCACATAGGGTTTTCAACCCACAATAAATAAGTTTATTAATTTCATCGATCAACAATAACCCGATTACCCGTTCCCGTTATCCTCACTTTACGTCCCTAAACACCTATCATAAGGGACCTAGCCTAAGGATCATCATCGGGACGGACACTACTGCTAAGGGGATTCCTCAGCAATAAATGTCCTAAAGGCAACCATGTGGGGGATGGAGTACACCAGTGAACATATCGTTCACAAACACCTATAGGTTGCGAGCCTGCTAGTGTTCCACTGGACTGTCTAGAAGAGTCCGTGGTCCTCATCCATACTCCGCTAGATGACAGAATCAACAACATCAACATCGAGGCCTCTCATCATTTTATCACACATCACCTATTGCATCTACCCATGTTTTACCCCAACATTTTCGTAGATATAAAATACATATACAGTTTAAATCATTGAAAACATGTATAACAACGTTCATCTAGCATAGATAGCAAGTATTAAGATAATATGCACACATAGCACGTAATTTATATAAAATACTTCATATCTATGTGTAAGTTGAAAGTAACTATGCACTCACTTGTTAAGGTGATGATTCCAAAATCGGGCAGCGCTTGCTTCTAACGATTCTATTTTCCTTCGACGAAACCTAACATTATTATCGCTAAATTTTAGTCTAATATTTACCGTGACCAACTATTAGTCTTAGTATTATTATTATTATATAAGCGTTAAACAATATTTTCCAACCACTATGTACAGACAGGGGCCAGACATAAAACACCGGAGGGCAGGACCATTTTGGCATATAGCACTTCTGAAATCCAACAACCCTATGCGGCCCTTTAAACCAGATTCTCCGTACCGCGAGTAGTTAAAAAAAAATATTATAACGACACTTATATAAGTTATAATAATAGCTCGAATATTTATTATAAGTTCATAATAACAATACTAATTTTAAATATAAGTTATATTAAAATAAGGTAAGCATAACTTACTTACAAGGGGGTTTTAGCTAGGAGTCGGGCTCTGCAGGGGCAGAACTTCGTCGCTGAATCTTTCTAAGAAAGATTCGTGCAGCGCTTCAGCGCTCACCTTACTATACTAAGCTACAGAAAGAGAAGTCGAATCACGAGGGACCGAAATGCTCGGGGGATAAGGAGAGAAAGACTCTTGAATCAAGAGAATGGTGCAAGAAATATGAGAGCCCAAGGCTCTTATTTATACTAATTGAATTTTCAAAAACTACCCTCCATAATTACTTAATGACCTTTTAGTTATATAAACAACTAAACACCCCTCTATAATACTATTATAAATGGATTTAATGATATTTGTACTAAGCTAATGTCGAAAGAACTCAGCATTAGTCTTATAATGACCGCATCGTCGATACCTTTCTAATGATATATACATATGTATATATATGTGTACGTATACATGATTTATACTTTATTTTAATACGTAAATATGCTATTATAATTTGTAACTCGTTCATACGAACTCCGTTTTTGACGTTCTTTATATCCACGCGTAGGTGAAGACGTACTCTACAACTTTCGTTTAGACTCCGTCGGCTAATTTTGACTTTATTTTTAAAATTATATTTTTAACAAGCCGGGACAGGATTGGTCTGTTTAAAATCTCATAACTTCTTCATACAAAGTCAGATTTGGGCGTTCTTTTTATCGATGTTCTTAGTTTAACATATTCTACGACTTTCGTTTAGATCACTAAGGCTAAATCTCGCTCTATTGTAAATTCACTATTCACGCTTCCCGGTATCGTGCCGGTTCTGTCGTGAAACTTCGACGGGTCATAACTTCTTCCTTATAACTCGGATTTCGGCGTTCCTTATATGAACGGAAACCTTGAGACATATTCTACAACTTTATGTAGCGATATCGGGATTATCTCACACTTTAATTTTGACGCTCATTTTTATTCTTTATTAATTATACATTTATAATTAAATAATAAACACATATAATTCACATAAGACTCAAATATTTCATCTTTATTACTTCAAAAAGAGTTACAAGAGTTGACCTAGACTATTACATTGACAAAAATGCTTAGCCCTGAAACCCGGGCGTTACAAAATACAACCCTTATACTATTATAATATTAAAAGATTAATATGTATATATATATATATATATATATATATATGTATAAGATGAGTTAGTCTTACTATTAGTAGGTCTTATTCACGAATTTGGTCTGTAAAGGGTGTTTAAGGAAGCAACATGTAAAATGACCGTCATTGGGTATCCACTCTTACCCACCGCACTCTTGACCAATGGAGGGTCGTTAGCCGAATAGGTAGGATAGGACATTAATTCTCTCATTAATAAGTATAATGATTATAATAAAGTAACTAAATGTTTTTATAAATTCCCAATCTTAGTTACTTTAGGAAAAATGTGAAAATGATGTTATTCCATGAAATTGCACTTTGCACCTTGCTAAGTCGTTAGTGGAGCATGTGTGGTTAACCAACACACTAACTTGGACTAACAAGGGTGGCGAAGGGTATTTCAAGAATTACCATAGATCAATGGAGTGTGTGTGATTAACCGAGATATTGATTAGATGGTAAATGACATCGAGAGAGCCAAGCTAATTTGCGTGGTTATTCACACCTTGTTTGTGATCCTTGGTATCTCAGTCACAAACTTGAAGGGCATAATCGAGATTAAACATGCCATTGAAAAGTTTAATGAATCTCAAAAGAAGCTAGGAATTTCATTTCATTTGAAACCTAATTAGTCATTTCGTTTTTCGTTGTGAAATTGGTAAATCGTCATTTACCTACCTTCAAATAATTTTCAATTGGATTACGGCATCCCTCTTTCGAATTGTACATTATTGTGTTGGGTCCTAGCCTTAATATTTCATTTGGGTGTTCTATTATGGATTCTTTATCGAATCAAAACTTTGTTCCTTTTCTTTTTCAGATGTCTAGCTTAAACAACGCTTCTGGCTCGAGCTCCAACTCCTCAAGCTCCTTTTCTCTTTTGAACATTTGTGGCAGGGTCACATTTGATGGATCCAATTTCAATGATTGGATTCGCAACATTCGTATGGCCTTGCGATACGAGGAGAAAGAATATGTCCTTGAAAAAGAACTCAAAGAGATAGATGAAACTGAAGCTTCTGCTGAACAAATAGGGCTCATGAAAAAGAGGCGACAAAGGTGTCATGTATAATGGTAACCACTATGACTCTTGAGCTGCAGCGGTTCTATGAGGACTATTGGCCTTATGAAATGTGCCAAGATTTGATGGAAAAGTAGCATCATAGCACACGTCAGGAAAGCTATGAGATTGTTGCCTTGCTGATAACAACCAAGATGAAAGATGGAGAGTTCATCACCAGCTACTTGCAAAGGATGCAAAGGTATGTGGATCGGTTAATCAAGTTGAATGTCAACTTTGACGAAGAGTTGGCGATTGATATTATTCTCCAATCTTTACCTCCATGTTATGATCAGTTCAAGATGACTTATCATATGAACAAAAAGGAAGTCACCTTGAGAAAAATTCAAGGTTTGTTGAGAACAGCTAAAAGTGGAATTAAAGGCAAAGTTGTCGAGTCTACCCCTACTAATATTGCCCCCGTCCTCGCTATATGACATGGAAAAGGGAAGAAAAGGAAAGCTCCCTCTAAGAGCCACAAGGGAAAGTCCCATGATGGATACTCTTCGAATGGATCCAAAGGTAAAGTCGGTTCTGCTACTCCCTCATCTGATCCTAAAAAAGAAACATGCTTCTACAGTAACGACAAGGGGCATTGAAAACGAATCTGAGTGAAATACTTGTAGGACATCAAGGATGGGAAGATAAAGCCCTCCTTCGCATGTATTCATATTATTCAATCTAATAACTTATCATATGTTAGTTCTTGGGTCCTTGATATAGGATGTGGTTTACACATTTGTTCTGATTTGTAGGGGCTAAGAAGAAGTAGGGATGTGGAGCATGGGAAGATGAACCTGATAATGGGCAATAGGAAATCATCGCCTGTCACCAAGATCAGGATTTACTCTTTAGTGCTTAGTAGTGGGTTAGGATTAGATTTGAATGATTGTTGCTACTCGTCAGAGATGACGAGGAATATTATTTCTTTTCATGGTTTGTACAAACAAGGTTTTATATTTTCATTTAATAATGAGGTTGGTTCTATTAATGCTTTCTATAATGGTACTTTATATTTTGAAGCATTGCCTTGTAATGGTGTATATGAAACTCTGATGGTTGTAGACAACTTAGGAAATAATGTGTTGCATATCGATTCGCTTAATGGTTTAGACAAGGCATGCTTGTGGCATTGTCGTCTTGGACATGTCAGCAAGAAGCGCATAAGTCAACTCCAAAAGGATGGAGTCTTGGAGTCATTTGACCCAAAGTCAGATCACAAGTGCGAATCTTGTTTACTTGGGAATATGACTAAATCACCTTTCACTGGTACTTGTGAAAGAGGTGAGGGATGGTTGGATCTCATACACACCGATGTGTGTGGGACCTTCAGATCCACCACAAGGGATGCAAACCGCTTCTATGTAAGTTTTACCAACGATTATAACAGATATGGGTATATTTACTTAATCAAGCACAAGTCGGAAACTTTTGAAAAATTCAAAGAATTTAAACAAGAAGTGGAGAATCAATTACACAGGAAGATAAAGATCCTCAGATTCAATTGGGGTGATGAGTATCTTAGTATCGAGTTCCACGACTGTCTTAAGGAATGTGGAATTGTTTCACAATTGACGCTACCTAGGACACTGCAGCTCAATGGTGTTGCTGAGAGGCGCAATCGAACCTTGTTGGACATGGTTCATTCCATGATGATTCAAGCTTTGTTACCTATCTCATTTTGGGGGTATGCCTTAGAGACTATCGCCCATATCCTTAATCTAGTCCCAACTAAGAAGGTTGCCAAAACACCTCACGTGATGTGGACAGGGAAGGTTCCCTCATTGGCACATATCAAGGTTTGGGGTTGCGAGGCTTTCGTAAGACGAGAGACTCACGGCAAGCTTAGACCTTGTAGTGAGCGGTGTATTTTCATCGGCTACCCATAGAATTCTTTTGGATATCTTTTGTACATACCTAGTGACAACGTGGTCTTCATAGCAAGGAGAGGGGTTTTCTACGATAGAGAACTCATATGGCAAGAGAATAGTAGGGGGCAAATTGATCTTGAAGAGCTTAAAGAGTCAAGCGGTGAACCTGAGTAAGAGATTCCTGTTGAACCAGTTGACGAGTCCTTACCTCTAAGACGTTCCAGTAGAGTTAGTGTTCCACATGTGTTGTATGGTTTCCATATAACTACTGAAGGTGATATGTTTATCAGTGATATTACACTGATAAATCTGGATGAACCTAACAACTACAAGGAAGCCATGGCAGGCCTGAAGTCTGCAAAGTGGAAAGAGGCAATGAACAACGAGATTCAGTCCATTACAGACAATCAAGTTTGGAACTTGGTTGACAATGTACCAGGTCGTAAGATGGTCGGGTGCAAGTGGATCTTCAAGAAGAAGACCAACATGGATGGGAAAGTTCATACGTTCAAGGCACGACTGTTTGTAAAGGGCTTTACTCAAACTCCAAGGGTTGACTATGATGAGACCTTTTCACCAGTAGCCAAGATCAAGTCTATAAGGGTTATGATGGCCATAGCCGTGTTTCATGATTATGAAATATGGCAGATAGATGTCAAAATTGTTTTCCTTAATGGGAAGTTTGTTGAAGATGTTTACATGTGTCAGCCAGAGGGTTTTGTAGACGCAAAGTACCCTAATAGAGTGTGCAAGCTTGAGAAATCCATCTACGGATTAAAGCAAGCGTCTCGCAGATAGAATCTTTGTTTCGATGAGAAAGTCAAAGAGTTTGGGTTTTCTAGCAGCGAGGATGAGTCATGTGTGTATGCCAAGGATAGTGGGAGTATAGTTAGCTTTCTAGTTTTGTATGTTGATGACATACTGCTTATAGGAAACGACATCCCGACCTTGCATGAGGTTAAGTCCTGGCTTGAGAAGTGTTTCGCTATGAAGGATCTAGGAGAAGCTGCTTACATTCTGGGGATAAGGATTCTGAGAAACAAAAGTAGGAGACTAATAGGACTTAGTCAAAGTACTTACTTGGACAAGGTACTGAAACGTTTTAGCATGGAGAATTCCAAGAAAGGGGAACTGCCAATCCAAAGCAATATTAAGCTGAGTAAGACTCAGAGCCCAAGTATCGATGCCGAGATAACAGAAATGAGTCGAGTGCCATATGCTTCCGCCGTTGGCTCGATCGTGTACGCTATGACATGTACTCGCCCTGATGTGGCTTTTGCATTGATCATGGTTAGCCAATATCAAGGGAACCCAAGTAGAGCTCATTGGACTGCAGTTAAGAAAATTCTTAAGTACATGTGAAGGACTAAGGATTGGGTCCTTACACTTGGTGGGAGTGATGACTTGAGAGTGACAGGGTATAGTGACGACAGCTTTCAAACCAACAAAGATAACTTCCGCTCTCAGTTGGGCTGGGTATTTACCCTAAATGGAGGAGCAGTAACTTGGAAAAGTTCCAAGAAGGAGACCGTGGCTGATTCAACGTGTGAATCAGAGTACATAGCAGTGAGTGAAGCGTTGAAGGAGGCAATATGGTTAAAGAACTTCATTGGAGACCTTGGAGTTATACCAGCCATAAAGGAGCCTATGGAGATTTTCTGTGATAACGAAGGAGCGGTTGCCTTAACCAAGGAACCAAGGGATCACGGTAGATCCATACACATCAATAGAAAATACCACTTCATTAGACATCGGGTAGAAGATGACTCCTCGTAGTTAAGAGGGTTTCATCAGAGGAGAACCAACAGATCCTTTCACAAATGGTCTGAGCAGGGTTAAGCACTTACAACATGCGATGAGCATTGGTCTGAAGGACGATATTAGTTTTTGTGATTAGATAGATGTTTAGAAACTTGTAATAGATAAATGTAATTAACATTTTATGATTATGTAATGGAGATTTATTTATAAGTAAAGTTTACTATCTTGTGTCAATTGTTTACTATTGTTTCATTTTTGCATGTTTTACTTCCAGAATAATTAGATTGTTCAAATTATCCACAGTCGATCATAATTTGGGAGTAAGTTATGAGGTTATACTGTCATGAATTGGTTTGTAGATTTGTCTAAGTGCTTAGACATAGCAAGGGTTTGTTGCAACGTTCATGAGTACTCCTGAAATAAGATTTGAGTATTGGATTAAACCCACGCTCATTTGAATCACTTCATGGAATTTATCACGAGTGATTGTGAGACGATAATATCGTATAATCTTTAAACCAAGATATATGAGTTGTTGTTCATAAGTCGGTTGTGCGTTGATAATGCGTAAACGCATCAATAACTTGATGTTATAAAACGTATTGTTGTGTAAGATTTGATGAGTAAATAGTATAAACATATAAGTTCCTTTTATCCTAAGAGGGTAAAAGCGATATCTTGGGTCCCCCGATGATTTTGTGTTGACTTATGTGTCGGGCCCGGTCAGGACTGAATTGATGTGTTCAATTAACTTCTATGTCAAACAAATCAGAAGATGGAATCCTTATATGGAAAACGTGACGGAATACCGTCTATTATGGATTTCATTTCGTTGTCATCCTTCCAACAAAATTATAGTTTCTATTGCAAACCCTTCATTAGGCATTTTTAGGGACGAAAATGGGTCGTTGTAAATTCCATAGTTATTCGTCTTTTGCAATGGAATTTTAGCTTTTTGCAACAGATTCCTTCTATAACAATATCGATGTTTTCTTGTAGTGAAACAAGAACTTTTAACTGAGGTTATTACCCACTTAATTCTCATGTTATCGCAAGAACGATCGAGTGAGGGGATAAAAAAGAGTGTACAATTGTTGTGAATTAATATGTGGATACAGAGAGTAGGAATTGCATTTAATTCTTTAGGACCAATGATGTAGGAATGTTCAGGAACACTCAACGTCATCTAGATGAGTTGATGTCGGTTTGTAGTCAAAGTAGAATGTGCACAACTAATGTGCACTTGATGAGTTGTTTTAAGTAAGCCAGAAACAACAAAGTTAACAAAAGGTGCTCTGAAAAAACAACCATGATATTTTTTGAATATTTTGGAAACTTCATTGGAATTTTTTGTACTAAATGTGTACTTTTGTTGGTATTTTGTATATAAGTGGTATACTTCAATGATATTTGTACACAAAAATAACAATGATATTTTTTGAACATTTGGAAAACTTCATTATCCTTTTAAGTCATTTTTTTCATTTACCTGAGATAACCGCTTACCATAAGGTTTTATTTGAAGACATGTGTATTTAGTTGGTATTTTGTGTACAAAAAACAAGGTTCTTAAAAGCTCGTCATGGCTTCGCCATCGTGTGTCATGGCTCCGATACTTGTACTTGTCGCCAAACTTTAACAAAATGCCGCCTTAAATCATATATATATATATATATATATATATATATATATATATATATATATATATATATATATATATATATATTGTGTACGAAAAGCAAGGTTCTTAAAAGCTCGTCATGGCTTCGCCATCGTTTGCCATGGCTTCGATGCTTGTACTTGTCGCCAAACTTTAACAAAATGCCGTCTTAAATCATATATATATATATATATATATATATATATATGTGTGTGTGTGTGTGTGTGTGTGTGCGTGTGTGTGTGTAAAATGATAATAGTAGGAAAAAATATATAAAATTATGAATTATATATAAAATTGTCGCCTTAAGTAATGCCTTAAAAACGTTGTGACTTGTCATGGTTTGAAAAAGTTTGAAGTTTGACATTGCCACCAAGTCACATCTTACGTTATTTAGAACCTTGGCAAAAAGTATATTTTAATTTTGTACTAAAAAAATAACAATGATATTTTTTGAACATTTTGAAAACTTTGTTACCCTTTTGAGTCACTTTCTCTTTATGCGAATATAATCATTACTTTTTTTTAAATTTGTATTACCAAAAGTGATGATAGGTTTGATTTTTATGTGTCGTTATGTTTTTATTTTTCAATTTTTATTGTCACGTTATTGTCCTATTATTTATTTCCTCCATCTTTTACCGCATCGTTTATATGTATGATAGTCGAATTTTTGTGTGTTGCGTATAATTAAATTATGTAATAAATATTAACATGTATGTTACTAAAATTAGTGTGTTCACGATGCAATTTAAACATAAAACCACAAAACCGCAACGCACATACGGTTTGTGGTTTTCGAAAGCTACAAACCGCACCTCAAAAGTCCTAAACCGCGTTATGAGGTGCAATTTAATGTAGACAGTTTGTGCAGTTATGCGGTTTGATGAATACCCACATCAATAATAACATGATTTTCATTTTACAAAAACTATGCCAACTTTAACTACACATACACCAAAAGAAACTGAGTCATAGTACTAAAACAAAATTTAATTTTAAATGAATACAAATATATCAAAAAGCTTCATAATATTTGCATATGTTTTTATTTAATTTAAGAGATGTCTAAATTAATATGAAAATACCACCAAAGTTTGTTGAGAAAAATATTTCATTTCCATATGTTTTATTTTGTTTAGCCGGTTCAACCAAATTATTGCAAAAGCAGTCAGATTGTTCCAGTCTAGATATAAATATAAAACTGATACTTGTTGTACCTGATCCAACCGATACAAACCGATTTTTAAAACATTACTAAATAAATAGATAAATATGGTATAGATTATTGATAAAATATTTTTGACAAAGAATATGTTTTTTATTGCAAAATATATTTGAAGAAAGTTAGACATGTGGGAAGTTGTTTAAATAAAACTGAATTTTTTTAAGATATATTTAATTATCTAATCATTTATTTTTATCTATTTTATTAAATGAAATCTAAAAGTACCATATGTTTTTTTAGTATATTTTTTTAACACGTGGTATTTCATTTCTCTATGATTTATAAAAATTTTCAAATTTTTTATAACAAATCAATGTCAATTCAAAATATTTTTTTAAAAAAAAATCATAATAACATTTTCGAAATATATGATATCTATTTTTTTAAAAATACTATTAATTAATGATTATCTTGCAATCGCCATATTTTGCATTTTTTGTATTTTTTTTGTCATATAATAATTTTAAAGCTACCGACCATAATTTTCACAAGTTATAACCTAATATAATCAAATTAACCAAATTAAATTATAGATTTTTTACTTTCGATTTTAGAAGAGTCACAAGAGTCTTTCTAAATATAGACGTTTAAACACAAACAAAGTCTAATTAATAAAATTAATCATTTGTTTATATAAAAGTATTTCGACATAGGTGAGAGTGTTGATCGGGTTATCCAGTTTGGAATTTAGGACATAAATGAACGACTAGAAATTTCTTCCAAAAAGTTTTATAATCAAATCCTTGACCTGTTTTTTTCCCTTTGTTTGAATTTTGTTTTCCAGAAACCAAAAACTGCTGTAATTCTTAATTATTTACTTAAAAATAAATAAATAAATAAATAAAATGAATTGATATAGATTATATTTCATTTTGTAACTAGAGTTAGTGACATTTAAAACTTTAATGAAAAATTGAAAAAAAAAGGTGCTAAACTGGTTCAGAGTTGCTAAAAATGTAGTAATTAACTTTTTAAACTAGTCAAATCATTTTAATAAAAAAAATGACTAATAATATTATTTTTTATCATATATAATACATTTTTACTTAAAAAGCATTACAAAAATGAAACCTTTTTATATTAGATATATTAACATTCTTTAGTTTATTTGTTTTTGTCTATAAAAGTTTTACTTTTATCGGCCCAAAAGTTAATATCGTAAAATTTTCGTCTTTATCTTTATAAATTTTTATAATCACGTTTATATCCTTATAAAACATAGAAACAAAAAAACATTATCTTTAAAATTTATTTTTATAATTAAAAAACTAATTAATTTGTAACAATAAAAATCTCAAACATATCGGTATAAATCTGGATGCAGCCGATTGATAACAGGGTTAGGGTCGATATCTCCTTGTCGACCGATTAAACAGAGTTTGGGTCTCAAATTCAAAATCTGACATGGAGCTTCATCGATCGAAACATATTCATGGACCAAAATCCATTATCGATATTGATAACTACTTCCAAGATATTGATCAACAATAAAGTTAAAATAGATTGAACTCGCCTGTTTAGAGCTACAAATCCCATTTGCACGACCACAAATTACATATTCATTTCATAACAAAATTATTTAGAAGAGAATAATTGCAAATCTCCTAAATTGATTATTTATAAGATGAAATATATTGTTTAGTAATCGATTAGGAATATATAATTAACAAATTTTGCAAATCGATTATGCATAACATGAAGCAACAAAGAATCATGCCGTGAATAACGAGATCGATTGTGGGAATAATTGCAAAAGGATATTTTAGTAATTTAGTTATAATCTAATTTAAAGTTTTTAATTTTTAAGTGGAAAATCTCCAGAAAAGTCCTTGTAACATCCCAAAATAAGGTACAATTTATCATTTCTAGAATCTTTATCACAAGTGGCACATTTGGTCCCTCAAAGAAAAATGATTGCAAAAGTGGTTGTACGTGGGGCGTACATATGAGTACGCGCAGTGTACTCATGTAGTGTGCATGAACGCGGATGGTCAGCTAGTATGTTGGGCGTACTAGCCCAGATGTTAAACCCAAATTTTAAGGGTTGCTCTATTTAAAGAACATCATGACATTATTTCTGGCCACCTTTATCAGCCTCCAACCCTCTGATAAAACCTAATCTCGTGTGAGTTGCTTGTGTGTGTGATATTGCAAGTTTTGAGTGTTTTTCGCTCTTGTAGTGGAAGAAGGAGGTTAGAGAAGAAGAAGAAGGTGCTAGCAAGCTTGAAGATCCAAAAACTTCCCATCTTTGTGCATCATTTTCAGGTATAAAGTCTATACCTTGGCAAATTTTCTTTAAGATCTCTTTGGTTTAAGATTTATGAGCTAAAAGTCCCCAAGTTTGGACCTTTATGAGTTTGGGACTCTCAAGAAGGTTTCAGTTGTCTTTTCATGCATATTAGGACATTTAGATTCATAAAAATTCTTGCTTGATCTTCCCATTGTACTCATGCATGATTAAAGTAGGTTAGAATGGATGAAGTGATGCTTTGAGCCTTTCCTTGCCATGCAATGGCTTAAAGCCAACAACTTTATGGATTAAGAGGTCTTAAATTAGTCAGATCTATGGTTGGGTTGGTTGTCTTAAAGGATTAAGATACCAACTTAGTGGAAATAAAGGCAGATGTAGTACGACGGGCGTACTCCGGGCTACATGCAGCGTAGGTTGATACTTCCCCAATGAGAGTTGGCCTTGTTGTACACCCAGCGTAAAGAGTTGTAACATACACGTTCTGAAATTGTGTATTGTTATTATTAAAAGTGAATAAAATTAAGTGTTGAGTTCTAATAGCTAGTTTTTACTAGAAATGAAGTAAAACTATGTTTAGAATCACTCATAAAATGTTGGAAGTCTTATGAGATTCCAATTAATAGCCAAATCATGAAAATTTAGCGAAAATATAAAATTTGAAATAAGTAAAATTTTATTATTGAAAGTTGTAGATAATCTTGTTAGAAACATTTAGGCGAAAACCTCATCGAAATCCGAGTTATAACGAAGAAGTTATGACCAAACGAAGATCCGTGATAAATCCGAAAAATACCTTGCCGCGTAAAAATTTAGTTTTCGATAAATTAATTTTTAGCCTTAGTAATGTAAATGAAAGTTGTAGAACTCGTGAAAATAATCAACTTTCATATAAAGACCGTTTGAATCTGACTTCGTATGAATAAGTTATGATTTTTCGAAGTTTCAGCTTAGCAGTAGACAGCTAAAAACTCGAATTTTAGATCGAGTGATTTTTAGCCGACACAACCTAAACGAGAATTGAAGGTCTCGTCATTAGTAGTGCAACGGTAAAAAGTTTGACGAAAACGGACGTCGGATGAAGAAGTTATGAATTTTTAACGGATTTTCCTGTCCCGGTCTGTTAAAAATAATAATATTAAAATTAAAATCAAAATTAGCCGACGAAGTCTAAACGAAAGTTGTAGAGCATAATTCTAGCTTCGCGTGCATATAAAGAACGTCAAAAACGGAGCTCGTATGCGAAAGTTATGGATTTTAGAAGTTTTTGCACATTTTTCGAGAAAATTCGTATGAATAGTGAAATGCCACGTCACCCTCGTATGCGAGGCTTCCACGTGTCGGACAGATGTTCGCTTCTGATTAGACCGCAGCCTTGCGTGTTGCCTTCTGATTGGACCAAGCCGAGGACCACTAAGCCCGGAGCACCTTCGCATGAGACACCCCCTTGATCACCCTCGCATGCGAGACCCACGTGCGAGCCACCTGCTGTCCGAGCCGAAGACCGAGCCGATGACGCGCCTGAAGCTGATGACTCCTCGCATCCGAGCCTCGCTGGAGCCCTGCGAAGCTGCCATCTGGTCCGAACCTCGCAGCCACCGCCTCCTTCCCTTCGCTTCGGATCCGAAGCTCAACCCTATATAAGGGGTGCGAGCCCTCTCGGCTAGTTTTAGAAATTTGGCATTTTCACCCCTTCTTTCAATATTTTTACGATCCCGACATCCCCCGAAGCCCCGATACTGATTCTAAAGCCCGAAACACGCCCCGAGACTCCCGAGAATCCCGAAAAATTTATCTTTTCGGTTTTGAAGCTCTACCTTTTTAGAGTCCGGTTTTTAGCTAATTCTCCCGGTTTTCAACAAATAAAGCCATATTTGGAGCCGATATGCTGCTCAAATTACTATTTTAACCCCCGATTATTTTAAGGCGAGTTCAATATATAGGAACAATTGTATGTTATGTGTTATACGTGCTATGTGCTTTTCAGTGTTATTATTCCGGGTTATTTTCCCGTGTTATTTTTATTCGCTATTTTTAATAAGCAAAGATATACCTTTGACCTTGTGATCAGTGAAAGGACTTAGATTCACGGTGGTACTGGTATGTAGCCTCTGGCCATGTAGAACATGTCTCGTAAGAGAATGACTTCTATTCTATGGCATTGGCAGAAGGTTAGATAGGACTGGTATGTAGCCTCTGACCATGTAGAGCATGACTCCGTAAGAGAATGAACTCTATTCTATGGTATTGGCAAATGGTTAGACAGGGCTTTAAGCCTGAAATCTACCAAAATGTTAATCCGAAGTTGTATATCTTCTGTGCCGTTTGGGCCAAAAGCTTTATTGATGTATATCAAGTAGTGAAATTGTTATGTCTCATTGATCGTAAATCTTTGAATCAAATCTTGAGTTGATATTGAAAGCGTGACATATGATACGCATATGCTATTGTTGTTCTTGTTCCCTTTTGCTTCTGTCATATTGGTATATATAAGGCATAAGATTATATTGTATCTATTTATTGAATTCACTAAGCGTTATCGCTTATCCCTCTCAATGTTTAACATTTGCAGGTGATGAGTATCCAATTTAGTTTTATACTGCTGAAAGATTTAGAATAGTTAATACCATTTCTCTGTATTCTAATGTTCAAATATGTATATGAATAATAGATTCCTGGGTAGATATGAAATGTAATAAAACTTAGTAGGTTTGTATCCAATCTTTTGTAATCACTTTATCAATATAAAATATTGTTTTATAAATATGCATGTAGCATGTTTTGAGGAAGTAACTTAAGAATAATGTTGAAATAATATGAAAGTTTGGGTCTTTCATAAATACGAAAGTTGGGGTCTTTCAATCATGGTATCAGAGCAATGGTTTAAGTGAACTAAATATCATGGATTGGTATTTAGACTTAAACTGTTGGAAGCTCAATATATGAGCTGACTCATAATAAGTATATGGATACAAACCATAGGAAATACTTAAGTGGGGGATTGGGCAATGATAAACCCTAGTATTCTAAGATATTAAGTTACTTCAGAATTTTAAGAAGATTAGTTTAAGTGAACTAGAAATTTTGAGAATTTCTAAACTTAAACAAGAATTGTTAAGTGAAGATGATACGATATGTATCTGGCATATTTTAGGTTGAATACCTAATGGAATCAAGCACTAGAATATTAAGAGGAGATATGCCTTATATTCTAATATGTGCTAAATGATAAATGAATATAGCATGCCTTAAGGTGCTTATCTATAATTGCTATTATTTGAGAAAGCTTAAGGTCTGTTGCCGACCTTGGTTTAGAAAATTCTATGTTCAGAATTCTAAGAATTTTCGTAATAGAATTTTTCGAAGTGATAAAGAGACTTATGATAGTTGACATCGATAAGTTTATAAATAAACGATCGCGAGATATCGTAAAATAATAAATATGAATTATTATCGTAATAAGTGTATTAATGCCAATAGAGTGGTAATATACATTTAAAATATGTTTGATATATAATAACATCTTTGGAAGAAAGATGTGCGTTTGAAACACGTTTGGGCGAGACAAATGTGTTGGTGCAAATCCACGAAGTTGTTTCCACCGTTGTTTAGATTGAAGCAGTGATTGTTTAGAGAGTCAGAAGAACCGAAGATGGCGGTCAATACTTCACTAGTATCTCAATTGATGTGGTGCAAGATTAGAAGAATTAAATGAAGATCAAAGGAAAGGCTAATGAAGCTTTTCAGACTCAATAGGCCAGGACTTTGTGATGTAGTATGTAGTTCGAGTAGTAACCCTGTAAAAGATGTTCAGACTTAGTATTTAATAATACTAAGTGATGATTGACTTCTATCCCATCCTTATAGAAGTTCCATTGTATGTTAAGCCAACTTTAACATACAAGATTGGGATGGTGAATTGAGTCATTTAATGGTAAATGGTTAAGCAACTTACTTGTTTAAGTAAGGTAGAATGCTTAATTGAAGAAGAAATACACCCATAGTATCGTATGAGAAGAGATGTTGTAGTCAGGAATGACAGAGAACTAAGTTGAAGCTAGTAGAGCTTGCTGAGATGCAGCTAAGATGCAGACTTCTTAGGATAGACTCCTATGAAGTAGACTTAGGCTTACTCAGATATAAGAATCACGATTTCAAGGAAGAATAATGAAATGAACAAATGTGCATGATGGTTTGCATGAGTTAGAAGATGATGCAGGTAGTAGAAGACCATTTGTCTCCATGCTGCTAGAGTAAATTTTGGAATAGTGTGTCTTGTAGAGTAGACACTACTCGAGAAAGAATTTATATGAAGAAATGGAAGTAAAATTTCTATCGACCTATGGAAAAGTATTAGGATATATTAAAGCGAGCATATGCATGAGAAGAATCCTAGAAGGCGAGTATAGATAATCCAATATATGTTTGATAAAAACGTGAAAACCCTATTTGAGTCTAGGAGAAACTGTTGTATGTATTTGTTTGAACACATTCATGTGTGATAAGTTGCTTTGTGGAAACTTTTGAATGGTGACTTGGGAACTGCGAGACAATACTTGGGACGAGTATGAGTAGGTGTGAATAGTAGTAGAGGCCTATACTACTGGAAGCACAGGACTCACACTTGGATCAGGAAAAGTCACAAGGTTATCAAGAAGCTAGTAAATGATTTCGTTTTATTCATGTGTGTCGTTATCTTCGTTTCGGTAATGACTAAGAAGATAATTATCGTTCAAATCTTAATGTCATAAAGAATCGAGTCCGATTAGTATAAATCCGCGAAAGGAGTTGATTGGTTCAGAGAACCATGTCTCATATAGTGACGAAACTTCAGTAGGAATACTGAAGAAGTAAATGGTCAAGGTAGTCGATAGAAATATAAGGATCTTCATTAAAGAATTGAGCAATCATTTGCCAGAGATATGACTTGCTATGTGGTGTTACTGGACACAAGAAATATTTCTGCCCTACTCTTACTAGTCAAATGGCAGGGAGTCAAGTTTCCATTCAACAATCAAAGAGTACTCAAACTAAAAAGGAGGAGGTACCAAAAGCTAAAAGATATGTAGGTTCGAAAGCACGAATTAGAGATACCTGGCGCTATTCTTTCTATTCCAAAGCATCTACGTGTTGATCAAACTCTTTTTGTTTTCGCTATTCTATCAGCTCGATTTATTCGATCTGATTCTAATACAAGAGTTTGGATCGTTATGTGTCTTGTGCGAGATAAAATCAAAGGTCATTAGAATAAAACCATTCGAGTTGCTGTTATAGCAAAAGTAAAGACCTTATCATGGGTTTAGTCTATAAACCAAGAAGGAGCAGGAGTCTGCAATGAGAATTGAGTTTTAACTCAAAGATTAGGATCGAAAGCCCAATAGAGAATGATGAGCGGGTGCAGGTTTGAGCACCGCTAGTAATTAATAAGTTTGAAGAGTTTGACAATCGTTTGGCAAACTAAAGTACATTTTAGATTACTACAAAGGAAGTAAGTTAAAACTCGAATGTTGTGACTAGTAATTTTCTCGTAAACTCTAGATTTACTCAAATCTTATTTGATTTCAATGCCTCGGATTCTTTCGTGCCTTATAAATTCGCATATTCTCTTCAAATTGCTTATTACGCAATTGTCCAATCATTTCATATAGATAACATAGGAAATATATCATTACTTGCTGATAAAGCCTATAAAGTTAGTATTATAGGAATTGAAAGTTATAATCTTCCTGCTAACCTAATTCCTATCTTTGATATTATTCTCGACATGGATTGGTTGTTAAAGAACCACGCAGAGCTCTTGTGCTACAAAGAGATGATATGCATCCCTATCGAAAGGGAAGATTCTATTTATGTCTATGGTGAAAATAATAAATTTCTTTCTTAGAAACTCGTAAAGTATGTCGAAGGGATATTCTACTTATCCGGCTTATACAGTTAATACCTTGAAAGAGGAGAAGAAAACTGTGAATGATAACCTTTGGATAATTGTCGACAAGCTAACTACGAGTGCATATTTTCTCGCCATACGTACAACGGTTCTAATGGAGACATAAGCACAAGTTTACTTAGACGAAATTGTGGCGAGACATGGTGCGCCACTAAAGATTATTTCCGATCGTGATACTCGCTTCACTTCTCACTTTTGGGCGAGTATGAAGAGTGAATTGGGATCTCGAATCACCCAACACAACTTGTCATCCTCAGACAAATGATCAGAAGAAGAGAGCAATCCAAATAGTAGAAAATATACTGAAGGTATATAAAGTACTATATGAGCATAAATGTCATACTCAAATATGTTGGCGTAACCTAGGACAGAAGATCTTTGGAGGATCTGAAATGATCCAAGACATCATTGACAAGATACAAATTTTTCGAGAAAGAATG
The DNA here is from genome assembly GCF_002870075.4 of Lactuca sativa. Lineage (NCBI taxonomy): Eukaryota > Viridiplantae > Streptophyta > Magnoliopsida > Asterales > Asteraceae > Lactuca > Lactuca sativa. Next base: position 221,313,367 of record NC_056627.2, read on the forward strand.
AAAGCGGCCCAGGATCGACAAATGCCCTATGCAGAAAGGAGGAGACGACCCGTAGAATTCCGGGTGGATGATTTAGTAATACTGAAGTTATTTCATGAGAAGGCATTATACTGCTTGGAATTGCCTGAAGATTTGACAGAAATTCATGAAATGTTTCATGTGAGCTATCTGTGTAAAGGTTTAAGCATATATGATGAAAGGGTTCTATTATCAGAGGTGAAACTGGATAATAAGTTAAGTAGAAGAGATCGTAAATGAAAGAACGACTAATCTACATAATAAAGATGTAGAGTTGGTGATTTTCATATAGAAACACCGTCGAGGCTCAAATTATACTTGGGAAAAGTAAGAATGAAATAAGAGTGAAGTATCCCTAATTGTTTTAATCGCTATGATTTCGGGGACGAAATCCTCAAAAGGAGGAGGTATTTGTAACATACACGTTCTGAAATTGTGTATTGTTATTATTAAAAGTGAATAAAATTGAGTGTTGAGTTCTAATAGCTAGTTTTTACTAGAAATGAAGTAAAACTATGTTTAGAATCACTCATAAAATGTTGGAAGTCTTATGAGATTCCAATTAATAGCCAAATCATGAAAATTTAGCGAAAATATAAAATTTGAAATAAGTAAAATTTTATTATTGAAAGTTGTAGATAATCTTGTTAGAAACATTTAGGCGAAAACCTCATCGAAATCCGAGTTATAACGAAGAAGTTATGACCAAACGAAGATCCGTGATAAATCCGAAAAATACCTTGTCGCGTAAAAATTTAGTTTTCGATAAATTAATTTTTAGCCTTAGTAATGTAAATGAAAGTTGTAGAACTCGTGAAAATAATCAACTTTCATATAAAGACCGTTTGAATCTGACTTCGTATGAATAAGTTATGATTTTTCGAAGTTTCAGCTTAGCAGTAGACAGCTAAAAACTCGAATTTTAGATCGAGTGATTTTTAGCCGACACAACCTAAACGAGAATTGAAGGTCTCGTCATTAGTAGTGCAACGGTAAAAAGTTTGACGAAAACGGACGTCGGATGAAGAAGTTATGAATTTTTAACGGATTTTCCTGTCCCGGTCTGTTAAAAATAATAATATTAAAATTAAAATCAAAATTAGCCGACGAAGTCTAAACGAAAGTTGTAGAGCATAATTCTAGCTTCGCGTGCATATAAAGAACGTCAAAAACGGAGCTCGTATGCGAAAGTTATGGATTTTAGAAGTTTTTGCACATTTTTCGAGAAAATTCGTATGAATAGTGAAATGCCACGTCACCCTCGTATGCGAGGCTTCCACGTGTCGGACAGATGTTCGCTTCTGATTAGACCGCAGCCTTGCGTGTTGCCTTCTGATTGGACCAAGCCGAGGACCACTAAGCCCGGAGCACCTTCGCATGAGACACCCCCTTGATCACCCTCGCATGCGAGACCCACGTGCGAGCCACCTGCTGTCCGAGCCGAAGACCGAGCCGATGACGCGCCTGAAGCTGATGACTCCTCGCATCCGAGCCTCGCTGGAGCCCTGCGAAGCTGCCATCTGGTCCGAACCTCGCAGCCACCGCCTCCTTCCCTTCGCTTCGGATCCGAAGCTCAACCCTATATAAGGGGTGCGAGCCCTCTCGGCTAGTTTTTTGGCATTTTCACCCCTTCTTTCAATATTTTTACGATCCCGACATCCCCCGAAGCCCCGGTACTGATTCTAAAGCCCGAAACACGCCCCGAGACTCCCGAGAATCCCGAAAAATTTATCTTTTCGGTTTTGAAGCTCTACCTTTTTAGAGTCCGGTTTTTAGCTAATTCTCCCGGTTTTCAACAAATAAAGCCATATTTGGAGCCGATATGCTGCTCAAATTACTATTTTAACCCCCGATTATTTTAAGGTGAGTTCAATATATAGGAACAATTGTATGTTATGTGTTATACGTGCTATGTGCTTTTCAGTGTTATTATTCCGGGTTATTTTCCCGTGTTATTTTTATTCGCTATTTTTAATAAGCAAAGATATACCTTTGACCTTGTGATCAGTGAAAGGACTTAGATTCACGGTGGTACTGGTATGTAGCCTCTGGCCATGTAGAACATGTCTCGTAAGAGAATGACTTCTATTCTATGGCATTGGCAGAAGGTTAGATAGGACTGGTATGTAGCCTCTGACCATGTAGAGCATGACTCCGTAAGAGAATGAACTCTATTCTATGGTATTGGCAAATGGTTAGACAGGGCTTTAAGCCTGAAATCTACCAAAATGTTAATCCGAAGTTGTATATCTTCTGTGCCGTTTGGGCCAAAAGCTTTATTGATGTATATCAAGTAGTGAAATTGTTATGTCTCATTGATCGTAAATCTTTGAATCAAATCTTGAGTTGATATTGAAAGCGTGACATATGATACGCATATGCTATTGTTGTTCTTGTTCCCTTTTGCTTCTGTCATATTGGTATATATAAGGCATAAGATTATATTGTATCTATTTATTGAATTCACTAAGCGTTATCGCTTATCCCTCTCAATGTTTAACATTTGCAGGTGATGAGTATCCAATTTAGTTTTATACTGCTGAAAGATTTAGAATAGTTAATACCATTTCTCTGTATTCTAATGTTCAAATATGTATATGAATAATAGATTCCTGGGTAGATATGAAATGTAATAAAACTTAGTAGGTTTGTATCCAATCTTTTGTAATCACTTTATCAATATAAAATATTGTTTTATAAATATGCATGTAGCATGTTTTGAGGAAGTAACTTAAGAATAATGTTGAAATAATATGAAAGTTTGGGTCTTTCATAAATACGAAAGTTGGGGTCTTTCAAGAGTCGTATGCTTAGTGTACACGTTGAGTGTTGACTTTTGTTGACTTTGACCCTTTGTTAAGTTTTAGAGTTTTTGGACCATGAGAAGCACAAAATGTTCCTTTTTCCTTAGAAGGTTTATTCGTGGGATTTGGGCTCGCAAGTAAGTTGTTGACCTTAATTATTAATTAGGGTTATTTATTTTGTTGACTAGGCGAAGTCTAGATCTAACAGTATGGGTGCTAGGTTTTTGTATCATCAGTATCAGGTGAGTTTCCTCACTTACTCTTACCTGTATGGTAGGATAGCTATACTTATAATGAAAACAAGAGGTCTAGCTGTTATGATTATGTATGCCAATTATATGTGACTGAGGTTGGTGATAGCCAACCAGGGTTGTTGATAACCCACCGGGCGCGCTGTTAGCTCACTGGGACTGCTGATAGTCCCTAGGGTTGTTGATAACGCATAACTGTTATTTATGATGTGTCGTATGTGGTATATTGGGGAAATCACTAAGCTTTATGGTTACAGTTTGGTATTTATTTGTGGCAGGTACTTCGCAGGACTGCGGGAAGGCGAAGGTCTAATTGTACACACGCGCTGGGGAATTTACTACTACGACATGTTTATGAACTCTGATAATTATAATACTGGTTGTTTTGGGAAATTATGTATTTGACAACTTGGTTGTGAAATTCGGATTTTTGTAATATAAAAATGAAAAAAATTTGGTCTAAAATTTGAGATGTTACTATTTGGTATCAGAGCCCTGGTTTGAGGGATTTGGACGAACCTATGGGTGATTCCAAACTCAAACTAAGGATCTGAAAAAAAATTTAAGAATTTAACAAGAAATGAATACTTTTACAGGAGAAAAACCCAGAGAAGCAGTGTGTACAATCGGCCAATGCTCGATCGGTAGTTTCCTAAAATACCTCAATTTATATTTTAAGTAGTGCAGAGCATATATGTTTATATCATGAGCTGATATAATCGCATGCTAGCTAGGGGTAGGCTAAGGAATCTTGCAGAGTTAGTGTGGGAATGTTGCTTGATTTATGATGCCTTAGCCTAGGAGTTCATCCCTTATGAGATTGAATATGTCTTTATTATTTGCCTTGTGTATGCTACATAATTGTACACAGTTAGGATTTTATAGCCTTAGAATGTCTGATTTAGCCTTTCTTCCTGTTCCTTGTTTGGTTGTGGATTTGAGGTAGGATCATTTATTCGAATGTCTATCGAGTCTCGTACTATGTACAATTGGCATACGCGAAGCAAATATCGAGGGCAACGGAGATCTCGTGAGGCAGAACACTGCTGGGAACAGTCTAGAGTTAGTGTCTAGACGCTTGGTTGTGGTTCTAAGGAACCGGTAGGGCGAGTCCATAGCTGATTTTGGGGAGGTAGGGTTCTTGGGATCTTGAGGGTACGACTCGAGACAAATACGGGTTGGTGTGGAAGGTAGTATTGGGCCAGTACTACTGGAAGCATTGGATCTGTACGTGGCTCGAGAAATAAAATCAAGGGACTAAAGAATTGGTAGGGGTGTGAGTGTCGATATATGTGCTTTATCCTGTTTGCTAATAATTTTCTCATGTGTTTCAGTATGGTGGTTACCCGAGGTTCAGGCTCCAACAATCCCGAGAGGTTGGGTGCTAGTGATGATAAGGTCCACAGGATTGTTGCCGTGGAGGTGGTTGCAACAATCAGAGAGGCTATCTCAATGATGTTTGGGTCTGTCAAGACCACGTTGATCGAGAATTTTTATGAGCGTTATGCCGCTGTGACTGAGGTTGCTGCTGCAGCAGCCACCGCAGCTCTTGCTGCTGCGAGACCGCAGGGGGTGATTCGTTGTGGTACCAGGAGTTCACTAACACGAAGCCACCCGAGTTTGATGGGACCCAAGACCCGATTGCCGCTATGAGATGGATCTCGGATTTGAGGGATGTTTCTATACCTGCTCATGTCCCAAGAATTTGAGGGTTCGATTCGCATTGAACCTACTTCACTTCGGAGCAAAGGATTGGTGGAATTTTGTGACAACTGACTACTCTATTGCAAAGCATACTGCGATGACCTGGGAGAGGTTTATTAAGATGTTCAGGGATGAGTTTGTACCTGTGGTAGATCGGGAAAGGTTGGCCCATGAGTTCCTGTCTCTCAAGTAGAAGATAGAGACGATAACTGAGATCACTAGGATGTTTCATGAGAGGGCTTTGTTTTTCCCTAAGTATGTATCCACAGAGCAGGCCTGTGTGACTCGGTATTTGAGTATTCTAAGGAAGGATATACGGGAGTTCATGGAGAATATCATGTATTGGACGTTGGCTGAGCTGCAAACCAATTCTAGGAGGAGAAAGATCGAGCTAGAGACTCAGACTAGGGAAGGGAGGGAGACCTAGGGAGAGATAGGAGGCCAATGTAGTTGCAGCCGGAGACTAAGTGACCCAAGCCCGCTAATCAGAGAAATGAAGGCTAGAAGTCCGCACTTGCGGGAAGTGTCGCAAGGGACACGAGGGACCCTATCGGTCTAGGTCAGCTTGCTACCTGTGTGGCAAGGAGGGGCATATGGCTAGGGATTTCCCCAAGGGATTTCGGGTTTGTTTCAACTGAAACTAGACGGGCCACATGAAGGCATATTGTCCTCAGCTTGCATATAAGGCGGTTCAGACTCCGGGCCCCAGTGGCCCTGCGTATCACATATGGTCAACAATGGAAGGTCGAGGCACCGAGGACCGCGAGGAGTATTGACACTATTTGTGTGATAGTGGATCATTTGACAAAGAATACTTACTTCTTAGCCATCAGTGAGAACTCTTTTGTAACTAAGTTGGTCGGATTTACGTTCGAGAGGTGGTAGCTGGACATAAGGTGTCGACGTCCATTTTGTTTGACCAGGATGTGTGTTTTACTTCCAGGTTTTGGAAGAGATTTCATGAGGTGTTGGGTACCCTGCTACACTTCAGTACCAGATACTATCCACAGACGGGCGGGCAAAGCGAACATACGATTCAGACGCTCGAGGATATGTTGCGTTCTTGTGCTATTGATTTTGGTGGAATTTGGGACTCCTATCTTCTGTTTGTTGAGTTCCCGTATAACAACAACCATCATGCCAGTATTTGTATGCCCTTGTTCGATCTCCTTTATAGGCGGAGGTGTCAGACTCCTATTTGTTGAGGCGTGGTAGGGCAGAGGGTCATGGGAGCAAGGAGGTCGTGTTCAAGATGACTGAGCTTATACATTAGGTTTAACAAAGATTATTGACAACACAGAGCTGCCAGAAGAGTTATGTGGATCGGCAACGCTCTGAGTTAGAGTTTTAAGTTGGAGATATAGTGCTCGTGAAGGTGTCACCCTGGAAGGGTGTTATCCACTTCAGGAAGCGAGGTAAGTTGGGCCCCAGGTTCATTGGCCCTTTTTGAGTTTTGGCGCGTGTGTGTAAGGTGGCCTACCAGTTAGAGCTACTGGAGGAGATGATGCATATTCATGATACCTTCCATGTTTCTTAGTTGAGGAAGTGTATAACTGATGGGACTACAATTGCCCCTTTGGAGGACATTCAGGTCGATGATCGCCTGAATTATGTGGAGAATCCTGTAGCCATTTTGGATCGGAAGGTGAAAACTTTGGGGAACAAGGTTGTGAAATTGGTCAAAGTTCAGTGGCGGCACCGTAGAGGTTCGGAGTGGACGTGGGAACCAGAGTCTGAGATGCATGAGCAATATCCTGAGCTGTTTCCAGAGAATGACTTCGAGGGTGAAGTTTGATTCTAATGAGGTAGAATTGTAACATCCCGAAATAAGGTATATTTTATCATTTCTTGAATCTTTATCAAAAGTGGCACATTTGGCCCCTCAAAGAAAGAGGCTTGCAAAAGTGGTTGTATGCATGCGCGTGCCCGGGGGGGGGGGGGAGGGGGGATACATATGAGTATGTGTAACGTAGTCATGCAGTGTGCATGAACGTAGATGGCCAGCTAGTATGTTGGGCGTACATGTGGTATGTCGGGCATACTAGCCCATATGTTAAACCCTAATTTTAAGGGTTGCCCATATTTAAAGAACATCATGACTTCATTTCTGGCCACCCTTATCAGCCTCAAACCCTCTCATAAAACCTAATCTCATGTGAGTTTCTTGTGTGTGTGATATTGCAAGTTTTGAGTGTTGTTGGCTCTTGTAGTGGAAGAAGGAGGTTAAAGAAGAAGAAGAAGGTGCTAACAAGCTTGAAGATCCAGAACTTCCTATATTTGTGCATCATTTTCAGGTATAAAGTCTATACCTTGGCAAGTGTTCTTTAAGATCTTTTTGCTTTTGATGAGTTCAAAACTCTTAGATCGTTTAGATCTTTCACAAGTACGATAAAAGAATTCTAACAGTTTAAGAACAAATTAAGAACGAACACAGAACAGAATCGAATATGAGCTTATGATTCAAAACTGAGTCACGCCTCAACAGAGCTCGATGAAGAACTTCCGCTGTAGAGGCGAGTTAGGGTTTACAAAACAGTGAATACGAAAACAATGAAAAGCACTTCCTTCTAAGTCTGCATGCATGCAGCTTATATACTAAACCCTAATGTAAAATAATGCACGGCTAGACAGGCCCAATACCGGCAACTAAACTAGGCTATGGACCGAGCGATGCAATCCACTAGACTCAACAATCTCCCCCTTTGCGTCAAATGAGGCGAGAGATTATTTCTTCTGAGCAGGTCTCACCGTCTTTATAAATTTAAACGGTTTAGGAATAATGGCGAGAAGAGTTTGTCGGAATAGAATGTACCACCTTAGCATGTCGACGAAGAGCTTTTTATCAGCAGCACTGTTCTGGTCGCACCTTTGTATGATCTCCAATATATGCTCGAGACAGGACGTCGAGAAAAGGTGTTTTTCAACAAGAGCGAACATACACTTTTGACCTTCGCCCCTGAGAAACATTACAGTGTGATACTTGGAATCAATCTTCCCCTTGATCATGGAGTTAACATTGCCAGCTCTGCCCATGGGTTTGATTGTTGGATGCTTGTGTATGGCAGATGCAATTTCCTGATCCATCTTTGCTACCTCATGTATGTAGCAAACAAGCATACACTTTACATGATCGATAATTGGTTGATACTCCTGAGGATTTAACAAAAGAATATTGTTGAGGAGTATCCAGTCATGGGGGTTGAGGTTCGGTAGATCAGCAAGGGAAAAATGGTGAACTGAGCCTTCGGTTCCTCTAGTCACCTTGAATTTGACATTGATGAATTTCCCTGCTGAATAGGGCTTCATCACCTTGATAGTGGTTATCTTCTTTGAGCTCCAAGTCTGATATTGAGCTTGAGCAAACTCCAAGTAAAACTCTAACAGATCCCTATCTACCTTCGGGTCTGGAGATGGAATGGCAACAGTGGAGTTGAAACAATGGAAGACGAATGCCTTTCTAGTGATTGGCATATCGAACTGCGCATCCCTGGAGTTGTCAAGGCTAAATGACATTATCGGCTCGAGCCATAGAACAGCTGGCTCGTCAATCGCACACCTCTGAAGCGAATCTTTAGTCCATTCAGGGAACATAGCCTTTTTCTTTTCTAGGAGCTCCGCCTCCTTTTGCTTCTGTTCTATCTCAGCTCGCTCCTTCATAGAAATTTCTTCAGTTTGTTTTTCTGAAGAATCAACCTTTGGGACAAGCTTCCTAGGAACTTCAACGTAGACATCATCTTCGTTGTCTGTATCATCTTCACCGATTTTCTTCTTTTTCTTATCCTTATTACTGACCGAAGCTTCATTACCCTTCGGTTTAGTAGCTGGCTTGGAGGTAGAAGGAGGAGGTTGATTCGTCTCTTTCTTTTCTTGCTTCAATTCTTTCTCTCCCCCTTGTTGCGGTTGGAAACTAGTGAACACCCTCGATACGGCTGAGAACGTCCAGTGTCGGTCGAATCTTGTCTGCCAAATGCCTACGGATGGTGTTAGTGACAAGTGGATCATGACCTTTAATAAGATGAAGAAGGATGGAGTGAACGTCAGCAGCAGAACTCCGTATAACCTCCCTCTCTGACTTGAGGTCATCAATCTCAGTAAGAGCAGTTTGCAGCTTGAGTGATTGCAGTTTGAGCAGAGTTGTGCGTCTGGCAAGCTCATCCATAACACCATTTTCCATAGCTAAGTCCGCTTGTAGTTGAGATAAGCGTTCGTTGACATTAGCATGGAACGCGTCATTTGCCTGTTCAATAGCAAGGTGTGTTGCTTCAACCTTCGAGCATTCAGACTGAAGAGTCTGTTGAAGAGTCTGTACAGAAGAAGTAACTGTAACAGCATTCTTAGCAGCAGCAGCCTGCAAAGAATCTAAAAACTGGTGAGCCTGGGAAACTAGTTTATCGACTTTTGTGGTCGCTTCCTTGCACTCCTTTGTAGAGGCATCAACAGCACGAGAGGCCTGTTGACATTGGGAAGTGGAGGCTTCAATAGCCTTGGCTGCATCAGATAAGGAGGCTGAATGTTCACCAACAACTGAAGAGAACAAGGCCTTCAATGCAGCATCTGAATAAGCTCCGGAGGAAGAGGAGGAAAGCAGTTGATCTAGCTTGTCGTTTACCTCTTTGAGATGACATTTGGTGATAGGCTCATCGTCATCATCCTCAATTTGTACTCGATAAGGACTGAAGTATGTGGAGTCGAACTCCAAGTCCTCACCGCCCAAAATCGGGGTTGTTTCTGTAGAAGGCGTTGGAGATAAGGGTTTGGAAGAAGTTGGAGGTTCGGTTGTTGGTCGAGGTTCGGTTGTAAAAGTAGGTTCGGTTACTGATGGTTTGGGAATAGTGAAGGTAGGTTTTGTGGTGGTGGTAGAGGTTATATCTATGAAAATGGGAGTGGGAATGGGTATGGAAGTGAATGGCTGAGAGGTTGATATGGGAGGGATAGAAACGGGAATTGTAACAGGTGGAGGTGAAGGAGGAAAAGAACGAACCGGAATTTCTGGAGTAGGGGAGCGAGGTGGAGTATCCCCTCGGCCCAAAGCCTCTTCATCAGAACTTTCGATCTCAGAGTCTGAAGATAGAGCGTTCTTCTGCCTAGGAGGAACATATTCTGAATCCGAATCGCTTGAGGATTGAAGAATAAGTTTCCTAGCAGGCTTCTTATGCTTTTTAGGTTGAGGTTGAGAAGGAGCAGCTTTATCAGTCTTCCTCTTCTTGGGGGTCTGCCCCTTGGATGGTTTTGTGACCGGACCCTCCTTCTGCGATTCAGGTTTCTTGCCCCTTTTGGCTGGTTTATCAGCTTCTTCAATTGAGCGAAGCATCGCCGGCGTAAGTTCATGTGGACCAACAGCTTTACGTTTCCTATACTGTTGAAGTACGCTACTTGTTGCAGAGATACAACCAAGCATGGTTTCAGGAATAAAGACGATGTACGAAAACTTTGTGGGGTCAGTGATGATGATCTTCGTCGTATGAAAGGTGGCGATTGAAGAAACCAAGGAATCCGTCATAATTGGGACGCGATTGCGATCCATTTCCCACTTGGTGATAATGGTCCAGAAATGCCCGCATGAAATTCCCGAATGCTTGGATGAAGAGAGTAGGCTTTGAACCAGCTGTTGCCAAATGATGGTCCCATAGTCAAGGTTGAGCCCGCTGTACAACCCATACAACACCGTCATGAAGGCTTTGCTAGCACCGTCAGAACCAGCACTCCACTCAGACAAACCCTTGAATAAGAGTGTGAAAAGGGCATTCCATTGAGGAGGAAGGCAGGACTTCTTGAACTTGGTGACTGTTGTTAGGGTTTCAGTATACCCCATTTGATAAAACATGGTTAACAGTTGGCCAGTTGTAATAGAATCAGGGTTTACCAGAGACAGATCTTGAGAAAGATCGATTAGGGCACATAATCGGCTCTTGGAGATAGAAACCTTCTCATCGTGAAGCTCGAAGTGGATACGTTCATTGGCCTTGTCATAGAACGTCGTAGAGTAGACATGGGACAAGAACGACATTGGCACAATTTCAACCTTTGTCAGTGGATCGACGAGTGGAGAGTATTTGAGACACTCAACTACATACAGCATGTACGACTCATAAACGAAGGGAGTGAGATCGATGATTAGGTTTTTTTGGGGTTTTATAGTGAGTAGGGGTTGACGAACTGAGGTATCATGAACAGATGAAGATTATGCCATTGTAGGAGCTTGAGAATGACGATGAACAGTTGCAGAAAATAGTGGGGTTTCTTTGAGAGCTTTTTGGAAGTGATAAAGGTTGAGAGAGTACCGTTTCAATTCCTTTTATACGTACAAGGAAGAGAGAGAGAGAAGAATCTGGCTGAAATCTTGGATTATCTCTAAAATCACGCCTGAGTTGATGTGTGAATAGTTGGCATGCCGAAGATGACGCAGGAGAGAGAAAAACGTTTCCTCTTTTTCACGCCTTTTCATAAAATCACCTTTTTCAAATCGCCAAACCATTTGAATTTCTGCTGAGTCAGCTACCTTTTCATCCCAATCGTTTCACCTGATTACGCTTGAGTGTTTGTGCCTTGATAATCTGTGTAAAACTTAGAGTTTTGGAAAATTAAAAATTTTCGAGCAAAGGGTGTAAAAGATAAAGAAATAAAAAAAGTATTTTGGGATTATCTGTGATGTCGTATATAGACATAAAATGAATAATTCTGGGCAAAAATCACTTCCTTCAAAGTCAAGAGAGACATTGAAGTGCTTGCCTGGTTTCCCATGAAATAACGATCAAAAACTTGTTGAGAAGTTTTGAAAGACATCTTTTAAAGGTTAAAGTGGGTGGCTTTCACTTCAATTCATAATTTCGATACTTAACATAAGATCAAAAAGAGAATGAAGTACTTGTGAGATCATTGTGATCTGTTGAACAAGTAGGTGAGAAATAATTTATGGTGACGAGAGAATTTAAGAAATCTCAAAAAAAATAAACTGGATCTTTTAGGGTTAGAGAAACCTTGGTGAAAGGCAATCTCATAAAGATCACTCAAAAAGAAAAAGAGATTCCATTGGGTAACAAGTAAGATCTTGAATTTTTGAATTCACCGTCAATTCATTAGTGGTGTTGAATTTTGGGTTTCACTTAGTACATAGTAGCATGAAACTAAGATCATGAACGCAGATTTTGTATAACCATAAACCTCAGTGGTTAAAACTGAGAGTCTTAGGGGTTATAGTAATGAAACGAAATATAATGGAGAAAGATGATTGAGATGGTATAAGAAGCGAATGTACCTCTGCTTATTAAAGAAAAGATGGTCTAAGCAGACAACTCTAAACTCAGTTTGAGTAGAGTAAGGTAGCTCATGATTAGAGTGAACTTGATAGCCTGGATTGGGAAAACATGATTGGTGTAGATCATGTTATTAAGGCTTCACTCAGAATCAGTTGAGGCATGAGTCTACATACAACAACATGCTTCTAGGGACACCTAACTAACGAAAAAACATTTACCTGCCGTAGATGTGCCATCGAGAATCACACTTAGATAATCAGAAAAACGTTAGAAATATGGAAAATAGTAAAAACATAGAAAATATTTTTGGGTTTTTGTGAAAATTGACCAATTGAACGGAAAAAAAATATTTTTGGGATTTTAGAAGTGGAAAAGAAGTAATAATAAAAAATATACAAAAGAATACATTTGAAACGCCTTAAAAAACGAGCAAGTTCAGAAGGACCGAACCCGAAATAGACCGAACGCTCGGTTCATGGACCAACTTCACCCGAAATAGACCGAACCCAAAATGGACCGAACCCGAAATAGACCGAACGCTCGGTTCATATAGGTTCGCTCTATTTCACTTGTTACCTTTATGGGAGTGAAGGCGATTTCGGTACTGACTCGGCTTGCATCATTCCTAGGCCTTGTAAGATCTTATTGAAGCTTGCTTCAGGTAATGCCTTTGTGAATATGTCTGTCAGTTGATCAGTCGTTCTGACGAAGTGAATTTCGACGTTGCCATCTTCGACGTGATCCTTGATGAAATGGTACCTCTGCGCGATATGCTTAGTCTTTGAGTGTTGCACTGGGTTGTGACAAATTCTGATTGCGCTTTCAGAGTCACAGTATAAGGGGATTTTCTTCATGTTTAAGCCATAATCCCGGAGTTGACTCTGTATCCATACGACTTGAGATGTACAAGATGTTGCAGCAATGTATTCGGCTTCTGCAGTGGATAACGACACGCAAGATTGTTTCTTTGATTGCCAACTGACTAATTTTCCATCCAGAAATTGACACCCTCCTGTGGTGCTTTTACGATCTAATCCACAGCCACCGAGATCAGCATCTGAAAAGGCTTGCACGAAAAATCCGGAATTGGCTGGATACTATAGACCGAGAGAGGAGGTTCGCTTTAGATAGCGAAAGATGTTCTGCACTGCTTGAAGATGAGGTTCTCGAGGGTTGGCTTGAAATCGAGCACAATAACAGACAAAGAACATGATATCAGGTCTATTGGCTGTAAGATACATCAAAGACCCGATCATCTGTCGATAAAGCGTTGTATCAGCTGCTGGTTTCTCCAATGATGGTGTGAGTTTCGTTCCAAAAGCCATCGGCACTTTTACTTTGGAGTCTCCCGTCATTCCAAACTTGGTGAGCAAAGTCTTGGTATATGCTTCCTGATTAATAAAAATGCCTTCGGGTCCCTGTCTAATGTTCAATCCAAGAAAGAAATTAATAGGACCCATTGAGCTCATCTCAAACTTAGTTTCCATCAACTTTCGGAATTCAGTTGTTAAGCTAGGATTCGTGGAGCCAAAGATGATGTCATCAACGTAAATTTGGACTATCATAAGGTAGTTACCTTCTCGCTTACGAAAGAAGGTTGGGTCAACCGAACCTTGTTTGAATTTAGACAATTTTAAGAAACGAGTAAGAGTTTCATACCATGCTCTGGGAGCTTGTTTCAAGCCATATACAACTTTGTCGAGGATATAGCAATGATCAGGATACTTTTCCTTTACAAATCCCGGTGGTTGCTCAACATATATGGTTTCTTCAAGTTCACCGTTGAGGAAGGCACATTTGACATCCATTTGATAGACTTCAAAGTTCTTGTGAGCAGCGTACACTAGAAAGATCTGAACAGATTCCAATCTAGCCACTGGAGCGAAGGTTTCTTCATAATCGATTCCCTCTTCCTGACAATATCCTTTGACCACCAGCCTTGCTTTATTACGAATGACATTTCCTTCTTTGTCCATCTTGTTTCTGAATACCCATTTGAGACCGACAACCGAAGCATCATTTGGTGTTGGAATAAGACGCCATACCTTGTTTCGTTCAAACTCATTTAGCTCATCCTGCATAGATTGAACCCAGTCTGAATGATCAAGAGCTGAATTAACAGTCTTTGGCTCAATTTTGGACACGAATGAATTGAACATGAAAAACTCGACTTTTGAAAATAGAGCGGCCTGTTTCGCTTTGATTTGAGAGCGAGTCAACACTTTTTTAGAGGATTCCCCAATGATTTGAGTCTGGGGTTGATCTTTGGTCCATTTCACAAGTGGAGGAAATTTTGGATCATAGATGGGATCCAATTCAACATTAATTTCTTCTTCGAGTTCAGACAAATTGTCATCTTTACTAACTGTTTTCTCCCCCTCGAAGAAAGATTCTTATTCAGGACCAGCATTTGTACGTCCTTCATTGGTTGGAATTTCAGTGGAGACTTTTGTATTTGGTGATGATTTCTCCCCCTGGAAAGAAGAACCTTGATCATGATGAGGAGAAGAACCCTCCCCCTCGACAGTAGGATGGTCATCAGAAGGTTCGCTTCCAGCTGTATCTTCGGTTCCATTGGATTGATCATTAGCTATTTTTCTAGCAGCAGCATCTATAACTTGTTTCATATTGTCAACTTTGTTGTCTTTAGCAGTTGACTCTGAGTCGATCGCTTTCTGAGGCTCATCAAACAAGAGCATGAATTGGTCAAAAATATTTGACATGGAGACAGTAACCTGACCGTTCTTTGGAAATATGTCTTGTGATGCATCTTCGGTTGCTCTTAACTTCTTAACATAACTATCGTCAAAAGTGACATAGTATATTTCTTCAATTTTCTTCGAGCGTTTATTGAGAACTCTATATGCCTTAGAGTTCAGGGAGTAGCTTAAGAAAATTCCTTCATCCGCTTTAGCATCAAACTTGTTTTGATTCTCTTTGGAGTTGAAAATTAAGCATCTAGAACCGAACACATGAAAGAATTTCACGTTTGGCTTTCAATTGTTCAGGATCTCGTAAGGGGTAATGGAGAATCGTTTATTCAAGTAAGATCGATTCTGAGTATAACACGCAGTTGCAATTGCATCAGCCCAGAAATATAATGGCAAGGATGCGAAGCATAACATGGTGCGAGCAGCTTCACACATGGATCAATTTCTCCTTTCAACAATGCTGTTTTGTTGTGGAGTATAGGGAGCTGATAAATTGTGAGTCGTCCCCTTTTCAGCAAGAAACCATTCAAAATCTTTGTATTGAATTCCAGGCCATTATCGCTCCTTATATTACGAACAACCTTTTTGAGTTGCGTTTCTATCTGTTTAATGGAGAGCTTGAGCTTTGGTGTAGCTTCAGACTTTTGCTTAAGAAAGAAGGTCCATGTGAACCTTGAGAAATCGTCTACTATAACCAGAATATATTTGTTTCCTCCAATGCTTTCGATGGACGATGGACCACATAAATCAATATGCAGTAACTCCAATGGTTCTATTACCTTAGTGTTGATTATTGAAGGATGGCTCTGCCGACTCTGCTTTCCCATTTCACATGCTGCACAGAGATGTTCTTTATCGAATTTCAGTACTGGCAGCCCTCGAACATGATCACCTAAGACTAATTTGTTAATGTCCTTGAAGTTCAGGTGAGAGAGTCTTCTGTGCCATAGCCAGCTTTCATCGGAGTGAGCCTTTGTGAGTAAACAGACTGCTGGTTTTCCCTTTATCGGATTGAGGTTCAGTGGATACATTTCTCCTTTTTGCTTAGACTTTAAAAGAACGTTGCTTGACTTCTTCTCGACTATTTCTGAGCCTTCATCGTCAAATGATAATTTTAACCCGGTACCAACCACCAGCTGTGATACACTGATGAGATTGTGTTGGAGCCCTTCAATGTATGCAACCTTCCTTATGGAGAAATCGCCGTTAGTGATCATTCTGTAGCCTTTAAGAGTTCCAAAAGAGTTGTTGCCATACTTTACAATACTGCCATCTTTTAGAGAGCGAAACTCCCTTAGTTCCTCCTTCCTTCCTGTCATGTGACGCGAGCCGCCACTGTCAATGTACCATTCTTCGTCAAACTGCTCGTCACGTATAACCTGCAAAAGATTAAGCAAATTTAGGAAACCAAAGTTTCTTGGGTCCTTGTGAGCCTTTTACAGGACATGGTATAGTAAGAGAAATATCAACCATATATGTGCGTTTAATTAAAGTGGTTTCATCTTTTCTTTTAATGGTGAAAACTCTAATTTTTGTTGACTTAGGAGAACTAGGGTTTTTGACATAAGGACTAGAGTTTAGAGATTTGGAATTAAGAGAGACTTTAGGTTCTTGATTTTTGAGATCAGACTTGTAGGCTTGAGGACTGAAACTTTTCTTTCGGTTGGAGTTGGATGAGGGACCGCAACTCTCCTTTCGGTTGTTCAAGGATGAAGAACCGAAACTTCCCTTTCGGTTGTTTAGGGATGAGGGACTGAAACAATCCTTTCGGTTGAAGTTGGAAGATGAACCGAAACCACCCTTTCGGTTGTAGTTGGAAGATGGACCGAAACTGCTATTTCGGTTGTTGATGGGTTATGGACCGAAACCGCTCTTTCGGTTGTTGATGGGTGATAGACCGAAACCGCTCTTTCGGTTGTATTCACTTGAGGGACCGAAAGTACCCTTTCGGCTCCAATCTTTTGAAGGACCAAAACCGCTCTTTTGGTTCCTGTCATAAGTGTGCTTCTGGTTCCTTGAGTTTTCCTCTAATTTAGACTTTCTTTCAATCCTTATAAAATCAGGATTCTGAGAGTTCCAAAATCGTTTTCTTTTGGAGAGATTCTTCTTGTATCTTACGTTCCGTTGATGTTTTTGATCGACGACCTGTTTGGGATTTCTATGAATGTTGGCCTTTCTTTTAGAAGCATGAGCACAACATTCACTCTTTGTTGAAGAAGTGTCACTCGTAGTTTGCATCGGTTCATCCACATATGGTTTAGTTCCACTTGTGCTCGGCACATCGTACTTTGTAGGCTCATTTAGTGGTTCAGGTATATATCTACCTTTCACTCTCCATGAGGTTTTCTGAGAGAGACCCTTTGTCTCGTCTGCATTGTCGATTGGGGCTGACCAAAAGTATTCATCACATCCACCAGCATTGTCTTTTTCTACCATCGCAGTTAACTCTACAGTTTGTTGTGGAGTGACTCCCGGTACAGTGTAAACTTGATTTGGGGTAGTTTGAACCTTTTGGTACACAATAACTTTAGCTTTGAGAGTTTTGGACTTGTTGGTAGTGGAGCGAGCAAACTCAATAGAGGTTTCAGAAATAAGGTTCTTATTGGACTTTGGTTCATTCTTGGCTAATTCGGAACAGTCTACCAAATCTTCTACATAAATTTCACTCATATTATCGTCCTCATTAAGTTCATATGTATTTTCAACATCAACTTTGTTAACTGAACTTAAGTTGGCATTCAATGAGTCAAATTTTTTTATAGTTTCGACTCTCAGTTTCAATCTTTCATTTTCATCTAGTAGATTTTTTAGCATGTCCTTGTGGTCCTTGGACTTTATGTAAGATTCAATTTTGTCCAGACCAATCTTATATGCTGGAGACACTTCGTCTGAAGATACAACGCTTTCACAGTTGTATGCTTCTGCATCGATTTCATCTTCCTTTAATTCAAGGGAAGGTAAAATCATACGATGAATTTTCTTCCTTATTTCACAATCAAGATGCAACTGGGTAATGTTAAAATAAAGCCTCTTAGCAATCAAACAAAAAATCATTTCTCTGTTTGAGAAGTTTAAGATTGTCTCTTTGCAAATAAATAGAATCGTCTTTAGATCTAATTAATTCCTTTTCCTTTTGCTCGATCCACATTCTTCGTTCCTCACTCTTTGATGAAATCCTGCTGATTTGATCAGTTAGGTTAGAATTCGTGACACGGGTTTGGGTGAGACTGCTACTTATGCTAGAGAATTTTGACTTCAAATTATTTAATTCCTTTTCATAATTATTAGCAGGTAATTTTATAGAAGCAAGAATATCTTGTACCTTTTTGATCAACTCATCACATTCGTTGATCTGAGTACTGACAGGCTTGGCAGCAAAACATATGTCCTCTCGCTCTCTTTCTTCTTCAACTCCCCCATCAGTTGTGTATCCTTTCATTTGGGACACACCCTCGGTCACTGCAAAGCATCTTCCCATTGACTGCTCTGCTTTTGCCATCATAGCTTTTCCGTGAGTAGGTTTCCTAACTTCATCATCCTCCGAATCTGTGGACCAGACTTCCACACCTCCAAACTCATCACTGTTGGTTGAGCCCTACACAATTAAAGCATTCATAGTAGAGTTATTAACAGTATACTTTCTTTTCTTTATCTCCTTCAGTCTTCTCAGGAGGCTCGCTTCCTCATCATCTTCGCATGTCTTCTCTTCTTTCTTTCTCAACATGCAGTCTTTGGCAAAATGATTTTTGCCTCCATAGTAATGACAGTCAAATCCTGAGTCGCCTCCAGTCTTAGTCTCCTTCTTTGACTCTTCAGATTTTGATCCCATCTTCAGTTCCTCCTTGACCCGTTCGACGCTATAACTTCCCTGCCAATTTCGGTTTTTTGTTGGCTGGGAATTTCTTCTTGATGAATTTTCTGGGGTTTGACACCATCATTGCATAT
Source organism: Lactuca sativa (assembly GCF_002870075.4). Classification (NCBI taxonomy): domain Eukaryota; kingdom Viridiplantae; phylum Streptophyta; class Magnoliopsida; order Asterales; family Asteraceae; genus Lactuca; species Lactuca sativa. Next base: position 221,332,056 of record NC_056627.2, read on the forward strand.
TCTTCGCCGGTTAGATCAAAATCAGCAAGATCTAATTCCTCTTCTTCTTCGATCGAACTCTTTCCTTTAGAGACAAGAGCTAGAGAACCAAGACCCGAAACAACATTCGTTTCCTTCGATAAGGCATTCTCATGGGATTTTAAAATACCCACAAGTTTTGCCAAAGAGTATGACTTGAACTGTTCATGAGCTTTGACAGTTGACACAACGGCCATCCATTCAGATCTAAGACCATTCATGAAAGTGACCTTTTGTTCAGTCACCTTTCTTTCAATCCCATGCTTTATCATCTTGCTCAAAAGATGATTGAAACGATCAAAAGTTTGGACAAGCTTTTCTTCAGGCTTTTGCTTAAAATCACCAAACTCTGATAACAGGAGCGTTTGAATAGAATGTTCCAGATCTTCATCTGTGGAATATAATTCCTTCAATCTATCCCAGATCTCCTTAGCTGTAGCACAGGAACTTACTACACGAAACGTATCTGATTGCAGCGAAAACCTTATCATCCTTAGAGCTTTGATGTTGCACTGAAACTTCTCTTTTTCATCCTGAGGAATGTCTTTGACGTCATTAACAAGCTTATTGTATTCCTTCTGCGTATTATCAGTCTTTGACGTGCTAGAATGAGCGAATGGACCTGAAGTGATTGCTTCCCAGATTAGATACCCATTGTCTTCCGATCCAATCACGTAGTCTTCAAAGTGATGCGTCCATACTTCATAGTCTTGCGTATACAAGATCGGTATTCTTGTTGTAGACCCTATGCTGTTGGAGATATTGATCGGATTGGTTTGAGAATCGTCCATAGACATCGTGAATACTTTTGATCGAAAACCTGTAAAAGATCAGACTTGTAATTTTCCAATTAGGGTTGGATTAACAATTAATGAGATACGTCAATAAAGAGTGATGGCTCAATAAATATCAATCAATGCGGAATAAAGACCCTACGAACTTCTTCGATAGAAGAAGTGTGTAAGATTACACAGTCTCCTGCTCTGATACCAATTGATGAGTTCAAAACTCTTAGATCGTTTAGATCTTTCACAAGTACGATAAAAGAATTCTAACAGTTTAAGAACAAATTAAGAACGAACACAGAACAAAATCAAATATGAGCTTATGATTCAAAACTGAGTCACGCCTCAGCAGAGCTTGATGAAGAACTTCCGCTGTAGAGGCGAGCTAGGGTTTACAAAACAGTGAATACGAAAACAATGAAAAGCACTTCCTTCTAAGTTTGCATGCATGCAGCTTATATACTCAACCCTAATGCAAAATAATGCATGGCTGGACAGGCCCAATACCGGCAACTAAACTAGGCTATGGACCGAGCCCATGACGCAATCTACTAGACTCAACAACTTTAATATTTATGAGCTAAAAGTCCCCATGTTTAGACCTTTATGAGTTTAGGACTCTCCAGAAGATTTTGGTTGTCCTTTCATGCATATTAGGACATTTAGATTCATAAAAAATGCTTGCTTGATCTTCCCCTTTGGCTCATTCATGAGTAAAGTAGGTTAGAATGGATGAAGTGATGCTTTGAGCCTTTCCTTGCCGTGCAATGGCTTAAAACCAACGACTTTATGGATTAAGAGGTCTTAAATTAGTCAAATTTTTTTGTTTGGCTTGATTGTCTTAAAGGATTAAGACACCAACTTAGTGGAAATAGAGGCAGATGGAGTACGCCGAACGTACTCCTGGCTACGCGCAGCGTAGCCTGATCCTTCCCCGATGAGACTTGGCCCTGTTGTATACGCAACGTAAGGAGTTATATGCACAACATACGCGCCGACTGTTGACTTTTGTTAACTTTGACTCTTGGTGAAGTTTTAGGGTTTTTGGACCATGAGAAGGGTAAAATGGTTATTTTGTCTTTAGAAGGTTTAGCCGTGGGATTTGGACTCATAAGTGAGTTTTTGATCTTAATTATTAATTAGGTTTAATTATTTTTTTGCGTTGGCGAAGTCTAGATCCGATAGTTCGGGTGCTAGGTTTTCGTGTCGTCAGTATTGTTGGATTAGCGTCTAAGTCCATAACTATATTTGGTATGTACTTGACCCGGTTGTTGCATGGTCCTTCTGGATTGCCTTCATCAAAGCAACTTGACAAGATGATTTATGGAGAGAGAAAGAGAGAGGATGTTATCGTTTATTAATATATTATATGAATAATATATTAAAAGAGAAATCATATTGTTTAATTAATATTGGTCAAGAATTAATTAAGTATTAATTTTGTGGCTAAAAGAGATTAATTAAATAAAGGGGACTAGAATTGCCAATTATAAGATAATTGAATTGGGGCTGCGTATCTTATCGATTAAGGGAGTGGACGATTTCAAGGTGGAAGCCCACATGGAAATCGTCCAAGGGCCCTATTCCAGAAGGTTCTTGGAGCTGCTTAGGGCCTAAGCTATCCAATTAGGGTTTTGACTGAAACCCTATCAGCTCAGCTATTTAAGGACCCATAGGGCTTCAGTTTTCAGCTACCTGAAGAAACCCTAGAGTTCCTATAGCTGAAATTGTGCATCCATTCCCTCTCTTCTTGATCATCTTCTTGCCTTGGTGTTTGTGAGCCATTAGAGGTATTACAATTGTGATACTAAGCTCTTGAAGATTGAAGATTCTTGCTACTATCAAAAGGTAATCATCTAACCTTGTATTAGTTGTAGACTTCGATTTTTATAGTATGCTAGATTAGGGTTTGCAAGCTTTGGATAAATTTGCATGTACAATAGAGAAACCTAGATCCAAAGCTTTAGGGTTTTGCATGTGCACATAGGAATGTTCTTACGCTCAAAACCCATCAAGTATCAGGTTAGTCTCTTCAGTTACTCTTACATGTATGGTAGGATATTTATATTTATGATGACCTAAGGGGTCTAGTTGTTATGGTTATGTATGCTAATTATATGTGACTGAGGCTGCTAATAGCTAACCAAGGTTGCTGATAACCTACTGGGCGTCCTGTTAGCTCACTGGGACTGCTGATAGTCTCTAGGGTTGCTGATAATCCATAGTTGTTATTTATGTTATGTTGTATGTGGTATCTTAGAGAACTCACTAAGCTTTGTGCTTACAGTTGTTGATTTATTTGTGGAAGGTACTTCGTAGGACCACGGGAAGGTGAATGTTTGATTTTACACACGCGCTAGGGAATTTACTAGTGGGGACATGTTTATGAACTCTAATAATTATGATACTAGTTGTTTTAGGAATATTATGTATTTGGTAACTTGGTTGTGAAACTATGATTTTGGTAATTTAAAAATGAAAAAAATTTGGTCTAAAATTTGAGGTGTTACAGTCCTAATATTTTTGTCTAATTGATGAAAAAGTCTCAAACGAAATTTTGTTTACAGAAAAGCACAAAATACCGGCTAAAACTTTGAAAATAACCCGCTTTGGCCGATTTCGTAGATTTAGCCAGTATTTTGTGTTTTTTTCGTTATTTTGGTCAAAATATTGGGACTTTGTTGAAAATTACCCAATAACCAAAATATTGAGACTTTTCTGAAAATTACAATGAAATTATTGAATATTATTATTAACAAATCATTTATAAACATAACAAATATTTTTTATTATAAACCAAGGAAATACATTTTTTGCTAATTTCTAGGAATAAAATGGTGGACTAAGTACTCATCTATTACTTGTTACCACTTCAAACTCTCTGTGTTCCTCATATGCATCGTTGTCGGTGTCATGGTGAGATGTACTCTGTGAGTTTTCCTCTAAAGTTGGTGTTCATCTTATGTTCTTTAACCTAACCGCCAACCAACATCCATACATCACCTAATAACAACCATCTACTTACATACATCTATCGAATGTGAAAAGTGAACAGTGAGTGACAATTTAAATGGAAACATGTGAAGGGTGATTGTCTATTTAAATTGTCATTCAAAGATCACTTTTCATTCTTGATAGGTGTGTGTATTTCGATGGCTATTACTATGTAATTTATAGAGGTTAACTAGTACTTAGATTGTTCAAGAATCATTGTGTAATGATATTTTCTAATAACATGTGATCCTATAACATCACATCTTATAGCAAGTAGACACTTATCGATTGTTTGTTAAATAATTTGATTATTAATAAATAATATTATCAACTATTATATTAAAATGGAGAAACGTATAAAGTACATCTCACTATGACACCTACACCGATGCGCATGAGGAACGTAGATAGTTTGAAGAGGTCAGCTATAAAGGAGTACTTAGTCTAACATTCTATTCCTAAAAATTAACAACAAGTGTATTTCCTTGATTTATAAAATTACTTTCATTGTAATTTTCAGAAAAGTCTCAATATTTTGGTTGTTGGATAATTTACAAAAAAGTCTCAATACTTTTACCAAACTAACGAAAATAGACAAGATATCAACTAAATCTGCAAAACCGGCACAAAAAGGGAATTTTTCCGAAGTTTTAGCCGGTATTTTTGTGTTTTTCTGTAAACAAAATTTAGTTTGAGAATTTTTCATAAATTAAGACTAAAATATTAAGAATTTTCTGGATATTTTCATTTTTAAATAAATAAATTGTGAAAATGTATACTTAAATATAAAATTTACAACGGTATAAACGAAATTCTCCTATAAATAAATATAAGGTTAAATAAGTGTAAATACTTGAAAGGTAAGAAAGGCTACATAAGATAGGGGGATGTGGGTGGGAAACTCCCCTCACTTTTTGTGGGCCACAACATTTTTTTCCTCACTTTCCTTTTCCTCACCTAAACCCAAAGAATGGGGGTGGAAAGCTTCCCTTACTATTTATTTTTCTTTTTAAATAAAATTAATTCATTTTTATGATTTATAGTTTTTAAATTAATAATAACAAAAAAAAATAATTAAAAAGAAAATGCATTTCATTAATTAAAATAAAAATTACAATAAACCTAAGATTTAATAAAGTAGAATGTTAAAAAAAACACAAACAAAAAATCAAACAAACCAACAACAACCTATGAAAAATATTTTTTCATAATTTTTCCCTCTTATTCATCACGAGCTTGAGAGCCGGTCTCGAGAGATGGTCGGTGTTTTCTATCAATAACTTCATATCCTCCATTTCTTGTCTCTTCGTGCGCTCCTTCTTCCTTGCTTCTTCTTTTTCTTTGTCGAACGCCAAACGTTCAACGAAATTAAGATTTTATCGATCAAACGACGCTGTTATTTTCCGCATTTTGTCAACGTCCATGTTGAAATCCGATGCACCCGAAGAAGTCCCATTTCCCTTCCTCTTTGCTTTGTCCCTACCGATCGGTTGGACAATTTCTTCGAGCTCGAGTTCGTCCTCCTGATTTAAATCTAGACCGATCCGAGCATCGGAGGAAGTTGTGTAACCACTAGAGACCATTTTCGTTCGCTTTGATTGTTGTACTCCAAAAATAAAATCTCGCTCGTATTTTTTCCACCTAGGACTTTTAACCAATAATTTCCAACAATTGTGCCACTTGAATGGTTTTCCGACTTCCTCAAGGTAAAATTGCAAAGCTTCTTGAAGTATTTCTTCGTCGCCTTGGCCGCTTTTTCGTTGGGTTTTTAGGTTGTTGTACAACCCGTTTATTTTGAAACCCCTTTGCTATTTCTCGAAACTTCGAATTCAGTTGATGTTTCGTACGGTAGTCGTCATCTTTTTCTAGCTCTTCCGAAACGATTCTAAAATGCGAAACCAAAAATGATCTCCCAGTTGTGCATTTCCCGTCTTTGAATCCTGAGAAATGTCAACCCAAGCTTTTACCAAAACTAGCTCTTACTGTCGGCTTTTGTCTTCCCGGTTGTGCGACACCCTTGCACGCTTGTTGTTTTCCTTTGCGTCGTTGTTGGGGTGGTGTGGGTTGAGTTTCGGGAACCATCTCTTCTTCTTCCGTGTCATCCAACTCATCGACAAGTTGGAATTGTTGTTGGGTTTGGGTTTGAGTTTGGGTTTAGGGTTGGGTTTGAGGTTGATTTGGCGAATGTTGATCGGAAAAAACAACGAAGTTTAAAAACATTTGCGGAGTAACATTTAGAACGTGGATTGGGTAAATATTGTCTAACATTTTGGTATTGAAATTGTAGTGGAGATTGAATGTGAGCATCGAGTTGGGGACGATAAACTCTTTGCTTAAACTCGAAACATGAGTTTTTTTTCCTTCCATCAGAGGTTAGGGTTTGATTGTTGGAATTTTTTTTTTTTTTTGAAGAAATAGAAGTTGTAGAGGGTTTTTTTGAAGGTTTGATCGAAGGTAAATGAGTATGAGTATTTATAGATGTTGTAGAGGGTAAAAAAAAAAATTCAAACCATTTAGCTGCTGGAATTAAAAAAAAAAGAAAAAAAAATCCACATTTTACCGTTCTTTAACGGTTACTTAAAAAAAATAAAAAACATTTTCTACTGAATCACGAAAGGAGCGAGAACGCGGCAACCAAGCCCCTCACACCCTTCCCCGTGCAGGCCTTCCCGCACTGCCTATGCAGTGTTCATCGGAGCGGAAAAGGTCTTGCCCCTCTTCCCGCACCCAGCTCCGTCCGGTATAAGGTTGAACCTTTCAACATTTGAAGTTAACTTTGTTTATGATAACTACAGGGCCGTTCCAAACATATTTTGGGCCCAGGGCGAGAGAAAAAAATTGGCCCTTAAAAAACACATATGTCATCAAGTTTTTTTTTTTATAATAAATCAATAATTAAAAGAAAATTATTTATACTATCTTCTAAATATAACAATTTTTATAAAATAATTTGGGCCCCTTTAATAAATGGGCCCTGGACGGTCGCCCTATCATCCATCTTCTGGGATGGACCTGGATAAATATATTTATTTATGAAATTTGGAAAATGTCTAGACGGTGTGCATATATATAAAAGTTATATAGTTAAAATATAAAATAATGTTAATTATAAATAACTGAATTTTTATTATCTATAAGATAATGATTTTATAATAAGTTAAAAAGGTAATCATGAACATTATCATTATCAACTATCATATGGTATGAAAAACATCACAAGGTTGAAATTTTAGATTTCTAAATAGTTATTATAAGTGAATACTAACTCATAAAAATAAATTCAAACTAATATGAGTTAAGATAAAAACTTATATAGAACGACATAATTTCAACAATATCTCCTCGCGTGTTGCATGTAAACAAAATTCATATATGATTTTCAAATTGTTTTTATTTTTCAACTATTATTAAACTACTTTAAATTAAAATATTTAAAAGCTAAATAATGGTTTGTTGAATGTTAGTCCTTAATTTTTCAAAGTAACATAATATATTATTTTATTTAAGTTTTAGTTAGAATGTAATTTAGATTTAATATTATTTTTAATTATTATTATTATTATTATTATTATTATTATTATTATTATTAACAATCAGTTTATAACTATTTATTTGGAATAGATGGTTAATTATATTTACAAACTTATGGTTATTTATAATGTTTAATGTCTTTTATTATTTTTAAATATATAAATTTATTAATTAATTTATGTTTTTATTTCTATTAATATTTACATATTTTTAATATAGTTATATTTTGGGTTGGTTACCCTTTCTTTTTCTCAAATTTTAGTATTTTTTTTTTTAAATTCTTTTGCTTATAGTATTAGTTATTCATTTTTCGTATGTTATTAGCATCTTTTTGCAACTCAATCGATAGCAAGAAACCAATCACGTTAAGGTATCAAATAAAGCTTGTTAACTGACCTAGAATTTAGTTGTGCATTTCGTTGGACCATCGTCAAGATGCGTATAAAAGAAATCGTAATTACTGAGCCATAAAATTAAAAGAAATACAATAAAAGAATGTGCTTTAAAATATTTATTAATAGCTGAAACAGATATTGATAATTAACTTGAAACATATGCATTAAAAGCATTTGAGTTTTCACCTCTCTTTTTAAATAAATTAATTTTTCACATACAATATACCTTGTAACTTAATTCTCATAGGCCTACATAACTATTTTATATGTATACATGATGCATGAAAAAATTATATATATATATATATATATATATATATATATATATATATATATATATATATATATATATACACACACACACACACACGGAGAGAGAGAGAGAGAGAGAGAGATTCAAATGTTTCTAGAAAATATTGTGTGTATAAATTGACCAATCAGAATTTAGGAAAAAAGAAATTATTAATTAAATAATAAAGGATGATTTAGTCATTATGTATGTACAATTAATTATATTCCAAAATTATAATCCCTAAAATAATAGGTCAATTTCCCTTTAATAAGATTTAATCAAGATAATTAGTTTATAAACCCATAAAGAACCGTCGTTCGTTTCATCATCATCACCATAAAAACACCGACTTCCACCCAAGCCATAAATCCTTCATCCCAGGGTTTTGTGTTCTTCCTTTTTTGATCCTGGTAAACACCTGCACCAATCTATAATTGATCCATAATATGAAATTTTCGATTTCTTTTGTTGAAATCGATAGGAATCACGATCAGGTAGACATGGAGAGAGAGAAGAGATATCAAGTCTTTAAAATCCATCAATTTCTTTTGATGTTGCTAAAATCATCCAAGGGTTTTGTGTTCATGATTAAGGTTAGTAACACTCACCAATTAAGCTCCACTTTTTTATCTACTCATCCATTTTGGAATCTAAATATGTAGCACCTGGTTCTTGGTACGTATTCTTTGTAATTAACTCTTTAAATATTTGCATTTTGGCCTTGGACTCGGCGAGTTGAAGGACCAACTCGCCGAGTAGAAGCGGGATAAGACGCGAGACTTAAGTGATGGACTCGACGAGTAGGTACTGTTCGGACAAAAACCCTAATCCAAGGGTTTACACCCTATTTAAGCAATGTTATGACGGCCATATTGTCCCTTATGCTCCCCAAAACACTTCTCATTGAAACCCTAGCCGTTTGTGCTTTGTTGAGGCCATTTTTGGTGTTCTTGTGTGGTTGTTAAGCTTGGAAGGAAGGAAGGAGCTTGGAACTTGAGTTGGGACCAGTAGATCTAGGGATTTTACTTCATTTTCAGCAGCTTCAAGGTATAATGCCCCTGTCTTGATTCATCCATGTGTTTATTCATCTTTAAGTTGGGATCTCTTTGGATTTCTAAGTCATAGTTCGGATTTGGAAGTGTTGAGTGGGTCTTGACTTCAGATCTGGACCTTAAGAGGGGTCTCATGGCATAAAGGTGCCAACTTTAGGGCCATGAGATCCCCATGTACATTGTAGGACACTTTATATGGATTTTTGAGCTAAAAACCCCATGCATGTGCATCAAGTGTGGAACTTTACGTATAAAGTGAACATTAGGAGGCCAGATCTATGGTTTTGGTGTGTTAGATCTCATTGAAATCGACTGTATGGAATTGGTCAAGATTGGACTCGGCGAGTGCATGAGCGGACTCAGCGAGTCCAAGGCAATCTTCTTGCGGATGAAGATGAACTCGACGAGTTGTTCATACAACTCGACGAGTCAAGACCAGGACCTGTTTATCAGTTGAAGATGAACTCGACGAGTTGTTCATACAACTCGGCGAGTCGGATGAAAATTCATTCGATGTCCATTAGAAGGAAAACTCGTCGAATCATCGCCTAACTCGACGAGTAGAGATGAGTGTAAGAGCAAATAGAAGGATAGGGACTCGGCGAGTTGGCAAGCCAACTCGGCGAGTCAGGTCAACTGGTAGTTGACTTTGACTTTGACTTGGTCGGGGGTAAAGTAGTCATTTTACTCTAAGGACAGTTAGCAGTGTTTGATGGACTGTTTTGTGGGAATTACAGCCGGAGGATTTCCGGAGCAGCAGCAGCAGCAGATAGACAGTTCCCGATCAGATCAGCAACTACTTCGAGGTGAGTTACCCTCCAGTAGCGGTGGGTCTACGGCCATAATGTCGGCCCATTAGTAGGAGTTGTATGATTAGATGATTGTCTATGTGATATTCATCTAGGTTGGTACTACCTGATATGTTTACGTGCTAGTATGATATGATGCTATGTGCTAGTGACAGTATGGGAGATAGTCCCCAGATTTCCGGTCGATAGGGCCGAAGGGGTAGTCATGCCCAGCCATGCTAGATAGATTATGTGATATGTGTTATGCGGTGGTAGTAGGGGTGAAATAGTCCCCAGTATCCGGTCGAGAGGACCGAAGGGGAGACCAACACCCAAATATGCTAGTCAGCATCCGGTCGAGAGGACCGAAGAGGAGGCCATCACCTAGATATGCTAGCCAGTATCCGGTCGAGAGGACCGAAGGGGTAGGTCGGGCACCCAGATATGCCTGACAATATATGTATGTTATGTGGTTGTATGGTATGTGGTACGATGTGGGAACTCACTAAGCTTCGTGCTTATAGTTTTCAGTTTGGTTTCAGGTACCTCTTCATCGAAGGGGAAGGAGTTGGCGCGGTAGCGGCACTTCACACACACACATACACTGTTTTCCGCTTTAAGAACTTGTTCTGGGATTTGTACTCTGATATTGGGTTGTTTTCATATTTTGGTTTTCAGACACGATGTATGTTATGAAATGGCTTGATCAGACAATGTTTTATTTCCAAAGTATTGATTTTAAAAAAATGAAATTTTTGGGCGTGAAATTTGGGTCGTTACAAGTTGGTATCAGAGCCCTGGTTTGAGGGATTCGGACACACCTTCGGGGGTGTCTGAACTCAAATCAAGGGATTAAAGGATTTCGAAAAAGAAAAAGTTTTCTAATAGATTAAGTAGAGAGTTTTAAGAAAGAACGACGTGTGTGATGTGCGCGACCGGCCGAGCTCAAGTAAGTATTCCCCGAGTACCCATACAAGCTTATGTTATGTTTATCAGTTTTAGTAGAACAACATGCTAGAATAGGACCAAGAATCTAGGAGTGATGCCTTGCGTTCCTGCTTTATGTGCTTCAGCTTATGAAAATTGCATGCTAGAATTGAGTAAACAGTAGTAGAACAGCCTGTTTAGGTTATGCCTGATAGTATGAGCTTAGAATTGTATACCAGTGCAGTTCCTGTTATGAGAATATAGTTGCTGGAGAATTGTTCCCTTTTGTTCGAATGCTGCTTGCTTTGTGCTTTTTGGGACTCTGAGCAATGAGAGTTATCCATTAGGTGAATACGTCACGTCACATGTGATCAAGGTTGAATAATCTCAGAGTGCTGGATTTGCCCCGAATACGCAACTCTTGTTTGAGTCTAACCGTTGTAGGAACGAGTCTTTTACTCGAAGGATTATCTGAGCCTCATCACATGTGATGGTAGTCAGGTAATGGCTAATTGGCATTGCAAGGAGGCCTTCAGCAGCTGAGGACCGAATAGGGTGGAGTCAAAGGTTTTCCCTAGGGTAAGCCTAGGATGAGGATGGCAGTGATCAGCAGGGGTAAGAGGGATCTGGTGGAGTCAAGGTAGTCCTTGAAGAAGGTACGGATAGATGTGGAAGGTAGTATGGGCCCGTACTACTGAAAGCAGAGGATCTGTACCCGAACTGAGGAATGTTGAGATAAGACCAGGGAACTTGTAGTAGATGTGATCCCTCAAGAGGTATCAGTATCACTAGCAGTTGTTATTATGTATTGCAAAATGGTGGTACTACGTTCGAGGCCAGCAGTTGGCAGCTCAGGAGAGGGATCGGGTTCGGGATCAGGTTCCGAGCCAGTAGATGAGGGGCTACGTGATTTCATAGCGTCAGAGATCACCATAGGTATCCTTGAGTCGACCCCCATCATCTTCGGGTCGATCAAGGAAGGGATAGTTGAGTTGATGGAGGATAGCCTCAGGGCGTTCAGGAGTAACCTGGCATCTGGCCAGTCAGGATCTCGCACACTGTCTTTCAAGGACTTCAGGGGCAGTAGTGCGCCGGATTTTCATGGGGCGAATGACCCCATAGCTGCCAGACGATGGATTGCCGACAACGAGTCTGCACAGTTGACTAGCTTCTGCCCCGAGGGGTCGAAGGTGAGGTTTGCAGCAGGGTGTTTGAGAGACAGAGCTAGAGACTGGTGGGAGTCTGTTAGTGACTCATTGGGAGCCTCGGCTGTAAAGGCTATGACATGGCCAGACTTCGTGACCAAGTTCCAAGCAGAGTTTGTGCCAGCTGTGGAGCTTCAGCAGCTGGCCAGGGAGTTTTTGGATATGAGGCAGACCACGGAGACTGTGGCGGAGATCACCGCCAAGTTTCGGGAGAGGGCGTTGTTGGTACCTCAGTACGCGGGTGATGAGGATATGAGGAGGACCCGCTATCATAACGTGCTACGAGTTGATATTCGAGAGCATGACAATTTTTCCGCTTGCCCTACTATGAAGTCCATGATTCCCAGGGCCAGGGAAAGGGAGATCGACCTGGAGCACATCCGGAAGAGGAAGGTTGAGGAGGGGCAGGTTACGGGGGCTTCAGGGAAGCAACCCAAGGGACCAGACACAAGGCCGAAAGGCCAACAGGGGCGAGGCCGCTGCAAGAAATACGGAAAGATGCACGAGGGAGCGTGCAAGTTGGGATCGTCAGGATGCTATAATTTAGGCAAGTTAGGGCACTTCAGCAGGGATTGTACTGCCCCTGCACCTATGATACATACGTCATAGTTATTGTGTTTCCACTATAACAAGAGGGGCCACAAGAAGGCCAATTGCCCCCAGTTGGCAGCAGCAGCGCTAGTGAAGGCGCCAGCTCCAGCGACCCTGCGGATTACTGATGGCCGGCAGGGCAAGCTGGAGGCTCCAATGGTGAGGAGCCGGGCATTTCAGCTGGCTACCAAGGAGGCACGCGCCGCACCCTATGTGGTGACGGGTATGATTCTTTCCCTCTGTTTTATTTATATGATGTTATGGTGTTGAAATGTGCTCTGTGTATATGTGTTTAGGATCGTTCCATGTGAACGGTATCCCGGTTCAAGTGTTGTTTGACTCGGGTGCCACCCGATCGTCTATTTTTCTTGCGCTTAGCAAGAAGTTCACTAAGTCTTTAGGCATGTTGGACTGCCCTTTAGAGGTAGAGATTGATCAGTACAAGCATCATCAGTGTTCAGAGATTGCGTTCTGAGGTTTTTTGAGGAGCGCTACTTGGTGGATTTGGTTCCCATTCCGTTGCGTGGGAACAAGGTGATTATAGGCATGGATTGGTTAACCCCTAATGGGGCGGTGATAGATTGTGCACATCAACTGGTGCGAATCAGGACCCCATGTGGGGGAGAGTTGGTAGTCCACGGCGAGAGGCCACAACGTGGACCCACAATATGGTCGGCAGCGAGAGCTAGGCACTACCTTCAGCAGGGTTGTGCGGGATATGTCGCGTATGTTATGGATACCAGGGAGGCGGGTAAGGTGACGGTGAGCGAGGTCCCGGTGGTGCGGGACTACACAGACGTGTTCCCGGAAGAGCTTCCTGGGATACCTCCGGAGCGACAGGTGGAGTTCAGGATCGACCTAGTCCCTGGTGCGGCTCCAATATCGAAGGCACCGTATCAGTTGGCTCCTCCTGATATGCAAGAGTTGTCTACACAGTTGCAGGAGCTTTTAGACAAGGGATTCATTAGACCGAGCAGTTCACCCTACGGAGCCCCAATTCTATATGTGATGAAGAATGACGGGTCGCATCGGATGTGTATAGATTATCGGAAGCTGAACAAGGTAACGGTGAAGAACCGTTACCCACTTCCGAGGATTGATGACCTCTTTGACCAGCTTCAGGGAGAATCTTGGTTCTCCAAGATTGATCTGCGTTCAGGATATCACCAGATGAGGGTCAGAGAGGTGGATGTGCAGAAGACCACGTTTCGGACACGCTATGGCCACTACGAGTTTGTGGTGATGCCCTTCGGGCTCACTAATGCTCCTGCCGCGTTCATGGACCTCATGAACCGCGTATGTAGACCGATGTTAGACCGGTATGTGATAGTGTTTATTGATGACATCTTGGTTTACTCCAAGACGCAGGACGAGCACGTGGAGCATCTGGGTGAAGTTTTGGAGACTTTGAGGAGGGAGAACTTGTATGCTAAGTTCTCCAAGTGTGAGTTCTGGTTGCGCGAGGTGTAGTTCCTCAGAAATCTCGTCAACCAGAACAAGATCTCAGTGGACCCGGCCAAGGTAGAGGCCGTGATGAGATGGGAAGTTCCGAAGTCTCCATCTGAGATTCGGAGTTTCCTAGGATTAGCAGGCTACTATAGGAGATTCATTCAGGATTTCTCCAAGATAGCCATACCTCTGATGCGGCTGACGAAGAAAATCTTGGTCTTTCAATGGGGGCCTGAGTAGCAGGCAGCGTTTGAGACTTTACGATAGAGATTGTGCGAAGCGCCAATCTTATCCCTGCCAGAGGGCGTAGAGGATTTTGTGGTATACTGTGACGCGTCCATTTCAAGTTTGGGCGCGGTGCTGATGCAGAGAGGGCATGTCATTGCTTACGCTTTGAGGCAACTGAAGCCTCACGAGGCGAACTACCCGATGCACGATTTAGAATTGGGGGCGGTTGTCTTCGCCCTCAAGATTTTACGGCATTACCTCTATGGAGTCTGGTGTACCATTTACACGGACCACAAGAGTTTGAGGTACCTCATGGATCAGCCGAATTTGAACATGTGACAACGTCGGTGGTTGGACGTGGTGAAGGATTATGACTGTGAGATACTTTATCACCCAGGGAAGTGATGGGTTTCATGCATAAGAACAATCCTATGTGCTCATACAAACCCTAATGCTTGGATCTAGGTTTCTCTATTATACATTCTTTGAATCCAAGACTAATAAACTTAGATCTAACATATTATAAACTGAATTAGGGTTTATGGAATTACCTTTGATTGTAATATAGCAATAACAATCAATTCCTTGCTTGGATTGGCTTCAAAAGCTTAGTGCCTCAAGTGCTGCACCTCTAATGGAGTCACAAACACCTTATGTAACTTGGATGAAGAGAAGAAGAAAGGAGGCTGCCCAAAAACGATTAGAAACCCTAGAGAATCAGTTGTTCACGTTTTTTGGGCCTAAGGGGTCCTTTATATACTTGGGTGGGCTGCTAGGGTTTCAGTCAAAACCCTAACGGACAGCTTAAACTCTAAGCAGCCCATGGAACCTTCTGGATAAGGCCATGGACGAAAATATGATGGGCTTCCGTCATAATTTCGTTCACCCCTTATTCCTTTAGCATTCCTTAGCCCAATAACTCAATTATCTAATAACTGCAGTCCAGTCCCCTAAATTTAATTAATCTCTTTTAGCCACAAAATTAATTCTTGACTAATATTAATTAAATAATATGATTTCTCCTTTAATATATTATTCTCATAATATATTAATAAATCATATTTAAACCTCTCTCTCCTTAATTCATCCTACATATTGCTATGGTGAAGGCAACCCAAAAGGACCATGCTCATAATCGGGTCAAGTACATACCAAAATAGTTATGGACTTAGACACTAATCCAACAGTCTCCCACTTGGATAAGTCTTATAACTATTTTCGGTATGACTTAAGAATCTGATCAGCAATCGTAGCTTTCAAAAGCCGCTGTCAACTCTGATCTTATCAGATAGCGTGTCCTCTAGATAAAGGATTATATATTCCTCCATTCTCAAGATATCGTATAGACAAAAGACATGAATTTCAATCATTCTCTCTATATTGTTTCCCGACTTCCGATTTATGATGACAGACAACAGACTACAATTGAACACATCAACTTAGTCCTGACTTGGCCAAGCGCTTAGGTGTCACCACTAAATCATCGAGAGGCCCACAAATATCGCTTTTATCCCAGTTTGGATAAAAGGAATGGATAAACTTCGACTCAAATGCTCGCTTGCATTTACTGATCGAATCACACACAACAATAAGTTTTATAACACCAAGTTACTAGTGCGTTTACTTATTATCAATGTGTAACCGACCAACAAATAACAACTCACACGTCTTGGTTTCAAGAATATACAATATTATCGTCCCACTAATCACTCGTGATAAATCCATGAAGTGATCCAAGTGAGCGTGGGTTTAATCCAATACTCTAATCTTATCAAAGCACTCATGAACTCTGCAGCAAACTTGTGCCATGTCTAAACACTTTAGACAATCTACAGACAGATTCATGACAGTCTTTATTCATACCTACTCCCAACATATGACCGACTGTGGATGTTCGAATAACCTAGTTATTCTGGAAGTCAAAGCATGCAAATTGAAACATAACAATAATACTTAATCCTATATGGCCTCAAACTTCTGAGAGTAAATAAAACACTTCTATTTAACCACCATATTGATTGCTCATTATTATCGTTTACTGTTTCAGAAAATCAACTTATTACTGAAATGACAACAATAACTATCCCATGCATAAAGCATGCACACTATGTTTCCTATGGTCCTTACTTTGTGAAATAGATTAATTGAAAAACCTTTTCAATGATGCTCATTTCACAATTCCCATTCCTTATCATTAGTGTAAGAACGCAAGGTTCCTTGCTACTATTAGAATATGCTAGATTCTAACATCTTATGCAACGATCCTTTCGTAAAGTCGTAGCACAAAAGTCACCAAGACTTAGCTAATGAAATTATGAAGTACTCTATCGGAAATTGTTACAAGACAATTCCATAGACGTGAAGTCTCACATTCAAAGTACATTCATTTGAACATCCTTCTTGCATAAAAGTTTCTAATCTAGGCATAGACTTTCAATATCCAACTCCCAATATGGAAACATTTCCACATTTGCCATATGACAACTCATTCTTAATAGAATCTTATCTATTCATAATAATGTCGATATGGTCCATCCAATACCATACTTCTAACTACTCACAAGCGACCAATCCTCAGCGAACTTTGGATCGTCCTTTGATAGTTGTTTAATTATTTTAGTCAAAACCATTTCTAGTCCTTTTCCCTCTTAATGCACTAGACATTTGGAAAATTTTAGAATGGTAAAATATTATAGCATTTGCGATCGATCCTATACCTGAAGCGTATGGGACACAATGCATAATGTCTTACATAAAGATATGATACTTTACCAATCTTTTTCCATAATATTTTATGTGTCATGTTCTCACAATTCGAACTATGAAGAGGGATGCCGTAATCATAATTGAAATTTGAGAGCACACAATGTATCCTTTTACTAAAAAATATCAAAAATTCTCAATCTAAGCTTTAGATTTTGAAACGAAGTATAATATTCTCTCCCTTAATTATAGCAAAACAACTTTTCAACCCATGCAACTTTGCAAATTGAATCTTTGTTTTTCTATAATTAATATTGCTAACTTGCAATACTCGCCATAATAATCACACAATCATAACACTTATGCTCCCACTATCATGATGATTATTATCATATAAGCATAACACTTATGCTCCCACTAGCTTTGCATGTATTCCGAAAACAAATGAACTTCCAGAAAAACAATGCCTATTGAATTTCTGAAATTCATATTTTTAATACCAGATGCTTCGATAAGCCTTTATCTAAGCTTCTTAAACTTATATACCTTTGCCTTAGATAGCTCATATGTGTGCTTAAACATTTTAGAACTTATGTTACTAAGTTCCAAATGTTCAAACTAATTGCCAAATCTCACAATTCGAACTATAGAAAGGGATGCCGTAACCATAATCGAATTTGAGAATACAATTTTCACAATTGCTATCTTCTTAAGATCTCTCTTAGTGAAAGCATTTCCTCACAGTAATTTTCATGAAGGAGGGAATCTTATGACACTTAGATTTTATGGTGTATGAGTTCCTATCCATGTGAATTTGCAAAACCAAAGTTTGCAACAAATTCAAACTCATATGGACTGAACTTTCTTAATCTTGATTTCTTACCTTATGGTAATACGAGTGCCCACCATGTCTTCCAAGTAGTTTAGTAACCTGTCCTTACATATCAATGTACTTTCCATCTACTATGGCTCTAGTATGCATTCAAATGAGAACTCATAGAACTCACATACACAATTAACTCAATTAGAATGGCACAGAAACAAAATAATGTCAGCACGATAGGTTGTAAACCTCAAGTCGTGTGCTAGTGATGATCGATAAGGTTTATTCTTGATTTGTTCTTGAAACCTTTCAAGACCATTAAGACTCCCACTGACTCCTTGACATATAAGATTCTCTTGTCAAGAAACATTTCTTGACAAAGCAAATATTGAAGAGTTAGTGCAGTTTTTATCAAGACAAAACGCTTCACATAACTGGTCCTAGTTGGTCTTTGTCTTATCCAAGACAGCACAACTTACCAATTTCAAATGTGCAAGAATAAGAAAACTTTTCCAAATTCCACATTTGATGAGTGTTATAAACCTACTTAAGACTTTTCACTCAATGTCACAATCTTGACTCTAAGACTTGATATTGGAACGAAGTATGATTGACTTCTTGATTTAACCATTTCTACAATTCTCGATTCTTCTTCTTAGACATGCAATTGCACTAAGACTCACTTAGAGGATCTATTTATACATGGTTCTTAATCTTTAAGACTTATCATAAAACACAATAAAAGGTACTCTCCCTTCTTCTTAGAAAAGAGAAACTTTTATCTTTCTGCCTTCTTGATTCTTCTTTATTCGTTCTACTATTCATTGAAACCCTTTCAATCAACTCAGAATTACAATTAATCTTATAAGTATAATCATATTTACTAAACTTTTAGTAAATCATGACGAATATCTTTGTCACTCTTATGGTGGACTTGATCAACGCACAACCTAGTGTACTTGATCTCCTAGTCATTCAATTGACACTTTGTCAAAGAATTAGTCTAAGTTTCCCAAATGTGAAAGTTTTTCATTCATCATACAATACACATTGCATGATTCCAAGTTTCTGTCCAATTGAAACTTGGGCGATGAGAAACTCTCCCTATTTGGTAAACTTTTGACATTTCCACAAATAACATAATTAAGAATCATATCCATTTTGCTAATAATAGAAGTACACAAACATCAATTTTTCATATATGTCGTTGTAAGGATAAACAAATAAGATAAAAACCAAAATTTATTTTATTCATAAAAACAGCGGAAAAACATGTCCTTACAATGCAAAATTCGAATGACAAACTATGTAATCATATACTCCTAACAAATCTATCATAACTTCCTAAGCTCAAAATCTGATCTTCGAATTCATGCGATCGAAATCCATTTCTTCGTGATCAGACTCATCTTGCTCTTCCATCAAACTTCCTCTCTTTTCTCTAATCCTACAAAACATGCAAATGTAATCTTATCACATTATGAGTAAAGAATAGGAATTTAAATTGAGTTAGATAGTGGATTTTATACCTAAAGTAGAGCCAGACTTATCGACTCTCCCATCTCTTAGACTCTTCAGGTCCTTCGGGCAGCTTCGTATCCATTGCCCCTTCTCTTGGCAGCAGGAACAGGTGGGTTCTCCTAGAGTGTCCACGGAAGCATGGTTGGTTGAATTATCAGAAAAATATGCTCCATTACTTCGCCAAATCATTTCTGATTCAGCAGCAATAAGCATGTAAGTCAAGTCAATGAGGGTTGTGTCAAGTTTCATCATATAATACTCTCTTATGAACTTATCATATGATTCAGGGAGTGACTGAAGAACCCAGTCCACAGCCAACTTATTGGAGATAGACGCACCCAACATAATCAACCTATCAATGTGTGATTTCATCCCTAGGATGTGAGCACACACGGGTTTACCATCTTGATGTTCCATTTCCAATAGGGATTCGGTAATCTTGAACCTTTCAAATCTTCGATCATGAGGGTTAGGGAGAACAACGGGAGGAAGAGGAGGAAGTGAAATCAAGCTAGTTCACACTGATCCTTCACTTTGAATCAAGCTTCCACTTTCATTAGGAATACCTTTTCCTTGGGATTCGGGAATACCATGGTTAGAGTCAGACATCTACAAAACAGGAGAAAATTCAAGTTATGTTGATTAGAATTCTTGATGTAACACCCAAATGAAACATCAAGCTAGGATCCAACACAATACTCTACAACCTAGAGAATGTCGTAATCTAGTTGCAGAATATTTGAAGGTAGGTAAATGACGATTTACCAATTTCCACCATGAAAAACGAAAAAGAAGTTTAAGTTTTAAATGAATTGAGACTCCTAGATCTTTTGAGATTCATTGAACTTTTCAATGGCATGTTTAATCTCGATTATGCCCTACTATTTGTGACTGGGATGCCGAGGATCACAAACAAGGTGTGAATAACCATACGAATCACGTGGTGCACCCAATACTACTATCACCTAATCAATGTGCCGGTTAGCCACACACACTCCATTGATCTATGATAAGCATCGAGCCACCCTTCGCCACCAATGTCATCCCCAAATTAGTGTGCCGGTTAACCACACACGCTCCACTAACGTTTGACAAGGGTACGAAGTGTAATTCCATGGGTTAGCATATAATTTCACATTTTGCCTAAAGTAACTATGATTTGGGAATTTGTATAAGCATTTAGTTACTTT
Source organism: Lactuca sativa (assembly GCF_002870075.4). Taxonomy (NCBI): domain Eukaryota; kingdom Viridiplantae; phylum Streptophyta; class Magnoliopsida; order Asterales; family Asteraceae; genus Lactuca; species Lactuca sativa. Next base: position 221,352,548 of record NC_056627.2, read on the forward strand.
GTACTTCATTATACTTATAATGGAAGGTTTCTGTCCTATCCTACCCGTTCGGCTAATGACCCTCCACTAGTCAAGAGTGCGGTGGGTAAGAGTGGATACCCATTCAATCGCCATTTTATAGGCAATTTCCTTAAACACCCCTTATAGACCAGCTTCGTGAATGAGGCATACTAACGGTAAGACTGACTGTTTACTCATACATATATATAATATTAGACTTTTAATGTTATATATAGTATAGGGTGTATTTTAAACTTAAAAAAAGAATACAAGGTGGTTTAACTTAGTAAATTATACTTTTAATTTAATTAAATGTAAACCAAAACTTTATGGGTTTATTAAATCACTTTTAATTATACACTTTAATTAATTAATAAAACCATAAGGGTGTGATTTGAACTTTTTCAAATTACTAGGGTTTTAGAATTTAACATTTCAAAATTAAACTTTTAATTAACTTTTAAACTCCAAAACTTGAGGGCAAGTTTCGAAACTTTTCAAAACACAAGGGATCAAATAACAAATAACATAAATTAAACAATTAATTTGGAGATTATCTATATTTGACCTAATCTCATTTTATTCATAAGATAATAACCAAATAATTTAAATAATCCATATTTATCATATAAACAACCAATATTCAAAAGATTTGAAATTATCTATAGTTTTGGCAAGGATAATCACTAATTTAAGATAAAAATCGGATTTTAACTTCAAAAAATGAGTTAGGCATTAAATCCAAGTCATAACAGCAGCTAAATCCCGAAACACCCTCTGTCTGACGCTCGAACTCGCCGAGTCAGCTTTGAACTCGCCGAGTAGGGGCCAACTCGCCGAGTCTAGATACTGACTCACCGAGTTGAGTCGGGCAGAGGCCAAAAACTCGATTTTTAGCAAACAAAACAGTTAAACATCACATACAACTGAAACCAATCAACGCTCTGATACCACTGATGGGTTTCATGCATAAGAACAATCCTATGTGCTCATACAAACCCTAATGCTTGGATCTAGGTTTCTCTATTATACATGCTTTGAATCCAAGACTAATAAACTTAGATCTAACATATTATAAACTGAATTAGGGTTTATGGAATTACCTTTTATTGTTATATAGCAATAACAATCTATTCCTTGCTTGGATTGGCTTCAAAAGCTTAGTGCCTCAAGTGTTGCACCTCTAATGGAGTCACAAACACCTTATGCAACTTGGATGAAGAGAAGAAGAAAGGAGGCCGCCCAAAAACGATTAGAAACCCTAGAGAATCAGTTGTTCACGTTTTTGGGGCCTAAGGGGTCCTTTATATACTTGTATGGGCTGCTAGGGTTTCAGTCAAAACCCTAATGGACAGCTTAAACTCTAAGCAGCCCATGGAACCTTCTGGATAAGGCCATGGATGAAAATATGATGGGCTTCCATCATAATTTTGTTCACCCCTTATTCCTTTAGCATTCCTTAGCCCAATAACTCAATTATCTAATAATTGCAGTCCAGTCTCCTAAATTTAATTAATCTCTTTTAGCCACAAAATTAATTCTTAATTAATTCTTGACTAATATTAATTAAATAATATGATTTCTCCTTTAATATATTATTCTCATAATATATTAATAAATCATATTTAAACCTCTCTCTCCTTAATTCATCCTACATATTGCTATGGTGAAGGCAACCCAAAAGGACCATGCTCATAATCTGGTCAAGTACATACCAAAATAGTTATGGACTTAGACACTAATCCAACAGGAAGGCCAATGTGGTGGCCGATGCGCTTAGCCGCAAGGCAGCGCCAATCAGAGGCGTGTGCATGAGGATGACAGTGGTGACTCCGCTGTTAGAGCAGATTCGGGAGGCTCAGCAGGAGGCTATGAAGGAGGAACATCGGAAGAGCGAGCGTATAGTGGGTTAGGTTTCCTCCTTCGATTATGATAGCCGAGGGTTATTGAAACTACACCGCAGGGTGTGGGTACCATATCACGGGGGTGTGCGCCAGGTTCTGATGGAGGAGGCGCAAAAATCCCGAGTTTCCATTCATCCCGGGGCGACGAAGATGTATAGAGATCTTCGTCTAGACTATTTGTGGCCCTGCATGAAACGGGATGTAGCTTGGTACGTTGAGTGGTGCTTGACCTGCAGGAAGGTCAAGGCCGAACACCAGAGGCCACACGGAAAGATGCAGCCGTTGGATATCCCGCTGTGGAAATGAGAAGACATCACAATGGATTTTATCACCAAGCTTCCCAGGACCGCACGGGGAATGGATTCTATATGGGTCATCGTGGATCGGTTGACCAATAGCGCCCACTTCATACCGATCCAGGAGAGTATCTCGGTAGAGAAGTTGGCCGATATCTACATTTGAGAGGTGGTGGCGCAGCACGGAGTGCCAGTCTCCGTGATTTCAGACAGGGATGTACAGTTTACTTCCAGGTTTTGGAAGAAGTTCCATGACGAGCTGGGCACTCGTCTGCATTTTAGCACCACCTTTCACCCACATACAGATGGTCAGAGTGAGCGGACCATCCAGACTCTGGAGGATATGTTGCGGGCGGGCGTGCTGGACTTCAGTGGTAGTTGGGATACTTATCTCCCTTTGGCTGAGTACTCATACAACAACAACTACCACGCGAGTATTGACCGTCCTCCCTTCGAGATGTTGTATGGGAGAAGGTGCAGGACCCCGATATGTTGGGGTGAAGTTGGCCATAGGGTCATGGGGAGCACCGAAGTGGTGCTCAAGACGACCGAGAGGATTCAACCGGTTCAGAGCAGGCTTCAGACTGCACAGAGTCGGCAGAAAAGTTATGCCGACAAGCGCCGTTCAGACCTGGAGTTCCAGGTCGGGGATATGGTTCTCCTAAAGGTGTCGCCTTGGAAAGGCGTCATCCGATTCAGGAAGCGGGGAAATTTGGGCCCAAGGTACATTGGACCATTCAGGGTTGCAGCCCGGGTGGGCAAGGTAGCGTACATGATGGATCTGCCAGCCGAACTCAGTCAGATCCACATCACCTTCCATGTCTCCCAGCTGCGGAAGTGCCTGGTGGACGACTCAACGCTGGTACCCCTAGAGGATATTCAGGTTGATGACAGCTTTAATTACATTGAGAGGCCAGTGGAAATCCTCGACTGGAAGTCGAAGGATTTGAGGAACAAGAGGGTGGAACTCGTGAAGGTGCAATGGCAGCACCAGAAGGGGTCGGAGTGGACTTGGGAGCCGATGGAAGAGATGATGGAGCACTACCCCGAGCTGTTTCAGGAACGAGCAGCAGACTTTGAGGACGAAGTCTAAAATAAACGGGGGAGATTTGTAGCACCCGGTTCTTGGTACGTATTCTTTGTAATTAACTCTTTAAATATTTTCATTTTGGCCTTGGACTCGGCGAGTTCAAGGACCAACTCGCCGAGTAGAAGCGGGATAAGACGCGGGACTTAAGTGATGGACTTGGCGAGTCGGGTCCCGGACTTGGTGACTAGGTACTATTCAGACAAAAACCCTAATCCGAGGGTTTGCACCCTATATAAGCAATGTTATGACGGCCATATTGTCCCTTATGCTACCGAAAACACTTCTCATTGAAACCCTAGCCGTTTGTGCTTTGTTGAGGCCATTTTTGGTGTTCTTGTGTGGTTGTTAAGCTTGGAAGGAAGGAAGGAGCTTGGAACTTGAGTTGGGACCAGTAGATCCAGGGATTTTACTTCATTTTCAGTAGCTTCAAGGTATAATGCCCCTGTCTTGACTCATCCATGTGTTTCTTCATCTTTAAGTTGGGATCTCTTTGGATTTCTAAGTCATAGTTCGGATTTGGAAGTGTTGAGTGGGTTTTGACTTCAGATCTGGACCTTAAGAGGGGTCTCATGGCATAAAGGTGCCAACTTTAGGGCCATGAGAGCCCCATGCACATTGTAGGACACTTTATATGGATTTTTGAGCTAAAACCCCATGCATGTGCATCAAGTTTGGAACTTTACGTATAAAGTGAACATTAGGAGGCCAGATCTATGGTTTTGGTGTGTTACATCTCATTGAAATCGACTGTATGGAATTGGTCAAGATTGGACTTGGCGAGTGCATGAGCGGACTTGGTGAGTCCAAGGCAATCTTCTTGCGGATGAAGATGAACTCGACGAGTTGTTCATACAACTCGACGAGTCAGGACCAGGACCTGTTTATCAGTTGAAGATGAACTCGACGAGTTGTTCATCAAGTCATCGCCTAACTCGACGAGTAGAGATGAGTGTAAGAGCAAGTGGAAGGATAGGGACTCGGTGAGTTGGCAAGCCAACTCGGCGAGTCAGGTCAACTGGTAGTTGACTTTGACTTTGACTTGGTCGGGGGTAAAGTAGTCATTTTACTCTAAGGACAGTTAGCAGTGTTTGACAGACTGTTTTGTGGGAATTACAGCCGGAGGATTTCCGGCGCAGCAGCAACAGCAGATAGACAGTTCCTGTGCATATCAGCAGCTACTTCGAGGTGAGTTACCCTCCAGTAGCGGTGGGTCTACGGCCACAATGCCGGCCCATTAGTAGGAGTTGTATGATTAGATGATTGTCTATGTGATATTCATCTAGGTTTGCTACTACCTGATATGTTTACGTGCTAATATGATATGATGCTATGTGCTAGTGACAGTAGGGGAGATAGTCCCCAGATTTACGGTAGATAGGGCCGAAGGGGTAGTCATGCCCAACCATGCTAGATAGATTATGTGATATGTGTGATGTGGTGGTAGTAGGGGTGAAATAGTCCCCAATATCGGGTCGACAGGACCGAAGGGGAGACCAGCACCCAGATATGCTAGTCAACATCCGGTCGAGAGGACTGGAAGGGAGGCCAGCACCTAGATATGCTAGCCAGTATCCGGTCGAGAGGACCGAAGGGGTAGGTCGGGCACCCAGATATGTCTGACAATATATGTATGTTATGTGGTTGTATGCCTGTATGGTATGTGGTACGATGTGGGAACTCACTAAGCTTCGTGCATATAGTTTTCAGTTTGGTTTCAGGTACCTCTTCATCGAAGGGGAAGGAGCTGGCGCGGTAGCGGCACATCATACACACACACTGTTTTCCGCTTTACGAACTTGTTCTGGGATTTGTACTCTGATATTGGGTTGTTTTCATATTTTGGTTTTCAGACGCGATGTATGTTATGAAATGGCTTGATCAGACAATGTTTTATTTACAAATGTTTTCCAAAATATTGATATTAAAAAAATGAAATTTTTGGGCGTGAAATTTGGGTCGTTAAAAATTATGAACCGGGAAGTATTTTATCTTTTTAGCATCAATTACACTCAATTTTTCTATCTACTAGTTGGAATTTTGGATGTGAACGAGAATCAAGAATCAATTTTTTCTGTTATCAATGCTTTTGAATGTTGTATGTACTGTTGCATTTTTTGAATGTTGATAACAAATCATGCCATCCAAGTGTTTGATATAATGTCAAAAAGAGAAGGTTTTTGTGTAAGTGAGGCAAGTTTGATATTTTGGACTTATTGGAAAGATTCTGTTAGAATATATTAAGCTAAATTGCGTTCTATTTTGTTAGAATTACAATAACATGTTTATACTTGTGTTGAAATATTCTGTTAGAAGTTAAATAGAAAATATTTTGTTAGAATTTTTAAGGAATTGAAGTTCAAGCAATAAACGGAAATGAAATATTCTTTTAGAATTGAAGTTAATATATGTAGTTATGTTATTTTGGTTTATCCAAACCTGCAAATTCTTTCAGAATGAGAAAACAGAATATTCTTTTAGAATGAGGTTAGTAACACTCATCGATTTGATGCCTATTATTCGTAAAACAATTCACAAAAGAATGTTATTTAAGTGCATTCTGTAATGTATCCTGTTAGAATTTATTTATATAAATGCATTCTTTTAGAATGTCTTTGAGAATATTTGTTAACAACAACTATATTCATTTAATGGGTAATACTAACGAGTAATGTATCTTATTCTTTCCGAATTGCATGGAGAAGGAATTCAATATTGATCATCCAAGAGAAATATTTGGAATCGAGTTCAACAACAACTATATATGCGAAGAACAAGTGGATTATATGGTTCACTGGAGAAAACCAAGTGTATTTGTTCAATAACAGTATATTCAAGAATGCTATTTCTTAAGAATTTTATTCATTTTTGATGATATTCTATTAGAATATGTATAACTATATTAAAATATATAAGGATATTCGTCTTTAAGAATATGTATGAATTTGTATTTTATTTCAGATGTGTACTAAGAATAAAATCATAGATCCAACTTGGATGTACATGAATAATATCTACAATTCTTAAATCAGGTTAATTATCAAAAATATCTGCATTGGAAATATATTCTACAAGAATAAAATTGAAAATATATTTACTAGTTTATAGTTGGCATTCTATCATTCTGACAGAATAAAATCGGTTTTTTAATTTTGAATTAATATAAAATATTCAAAAATTTAAAAATAAACGAATTAATTATCCTTAAAAATCTGAAAATTTCCTTTTTTAATATAGGTTAATTAACTAAAATGCCCTTATGCTTAAATTTTTGTGATTATATGGTACATGTTATCCTATTATAATATCATAGACCCTCAGATCATGACCTTTGATTCTATTCTATCCGGTGGTCCAGATCTGTGTATTCTGACACATAATAGTTAGTAAAAGCAAAATAACCTAAGCATATATATATATATATATATATATATATATATATATATATATATATATATCTTAAAACCTTAATTTATAAAACAAATAACATGGTCATCTTTTTCCATTTTACAAATTTGCATATCTAAAGAACATTATATATTAGGTACTTGAAGTATTATAGTTTAATTGGTGTTATGTTTTATTAATACACCTCTTTAATATTTAAAAATTTCAATTATGATTAGTTAAACACCTCAATCTTCATTTATTTTTTTCGATTCGAACAACAATTGGATTAATGATGCATTCAAATGACGTTTTTGTTTGATTAGACAATTATTTTATGGATAGTTAATGATCTTGATGGGAAATACGATTTCCCCAAAGTAAAATATAATGCTAGAGGTAGATGGTCTTACTCCTCTACAAAATGTATAGCTGCAATTCGGCAATTTGCATACGGTATCACTATTGAAGCAACAGATGAATAGATATATGTTTGAAAGAACAAAATATGAGTGTGAGTATATCTTTTGTGATTATGTTATCGAGATTTAACATGAAATATATTTGCGTAGACCTATTATAAGTGATTTCGACTAATTATATGCGCACCAACAAGCAGCATACGGTTTCCCAGATATACTTGGAAGTATTGATTATATGCATTAGGCACATGAAAGCTGTCTAAATTTATGACATGGTCAATACACATGACGTGGTTATGGCTTCCCGACCATAATACTCAAAGCAGCTGTATTGCAAGATATATGGTTTTGACATGCATACTTTGGTGCCATTAGGCATAATAATGTCATACATGTTCTTACTCAACCACCAATTTTAAAAGATATTATAACTAAATTACATGACTTTCATTTTATGGTAAAATAGAAATGAGTTCAAGAAAGTCTATTACTTTATCAGTAACATATATCATAAATACCCTAAATTTGTGAAATTGTATACGTATCCACAAGATGAAAAAAAATAATTCAAAGCAATGCAAGAATCAACAATGAAGGATGTGGAATGGGTATTTAGAAGTTTTTAAAAAGAAATGACATATAGTCAAACACGCAACACAACTATGGGATAAAGACAAAATATGTGACATAATGTATGTATGTATCATATTACATAATATGATAATAGAAGCAAAAATTCGAGAAATTTTCATGTATAATTCATTCGATGCACTTTGTACGCATGATGAATTTCTACCTTGTATCGATTAGTTATTGTTTAGAGTTATTTAAATGCATTCTAGTGAAATGCACAACAACCTTAGACGGACAACAACCTTAGACAAGATCTGACCGAATCATATATATATATATATATATATATATATATATATATATATATACACACACACACACACACACACAACGACAACAAATAATTTTTAGTTTTATTTTGTTGTTTTTAATTTTATTATGTATTTTTAATTTTATTTATGTAATTTTTAATTTAGTTTATATAAAGTTTTATTTTTAATATTATATTTTTTATTTTAAATTAATTTTACTCTTACTTAAATATAAAAAATAAAAGAGATATGGTGATGTGAAGTGATGAGTACCCATAGGTAAAATGATGCTAATATGGCGTTGAGTTGACAAAACTTTGGGTGTGGTATGTATATCTAATAGCTGTAGTGTGAGAGAATGTAATATTCAATATTTTTTTAGTAGTGTTGATCATGGTGTGGTTTTTGGCTAAAACCACACAGATTGGTTTTTACCTTGTTAAAACTACATAATGCGTTTTTGTGTTTAGTGTGGTTTTAGATGCGGTTCAATTTCTACAAGGTTCGGTTCGATTTATATATTGTAATAGGTACGATGTGGTTTTACATTTTGGCGGTTTTAAATGTTGGGTTTTATTAGCATCAATACTCTATATAAAGGTAGCGGGAACAATCAAAAGATATACCGAAGTGTATACGACCCTAGATCTAGGTTTTACAAGTTATAACTATAAACTTTAGAAATCAGCTAGAAAGAAACATACTAACCTCTTGATTGCTCGATTGGGATCTCGTACGTGCCAGTGCTTGCAATGGATGAAGGATCCAAAGTAGAACCCCACTAATGTAGTCAGACATACAAAAGAAAAAGGCAAAACCCTAGGTTAGGGTTTATTCGAAATTCTCTAACCCTAACAAAGAGGGTTAGAATTTTGTATACGGTGAATGGTGAGAGAGAGAGAGAGAAGGGCTAGATGAAAATATGAGAGGAATTCGCAACTCTATAGTTTACCCTTAACAATCTATTTATAGGCTGTAGACATAATCCTAAATGGATTCAAACTCTTAAGGTTAATCTTTATCTGATTCAAATATGCCTAATCCCTATCAGGGAGCTTAGAAAAAACATCCACCTTTATGCTCATGGAGCTTCTGTAATATTCCAATTAACTAGTTGTGAGACCCGTATATTATACGGGTTGATTAAAACAAAATGTTAAATACGAAAGATTAAACAAGAAGTTTATTTGAATTTGAAATTTAAAATAAGAAAATTGTGAGAATAAAAAAAAAGCAAAAAAATAACTTAAATTATGTGGTTAATTTTCAGACATGTATACTAAACGTGTTAATTATAACAAAATGTTAAATACGAATGTTTAAACTGTAAATTTTTTAAAACTGAAATTGAAGTTTGAAATCTGAAATTAATATAATCGTTAGTATGTGTAATTTATGGAAACTAAATTAATAATATATTAAAAAATAAAAAGTACGTAAATGACAAGTGGAAAATAAATATCTTAAAATTATGACAAAATGACATGTTTCATAATGCATGAGAGCATGACATGTGACACAATTATTTTCATTTATTATGGAGGATCTTTAGGAAGTAATTAATATTAAGCACTTGAATTAACTAAAATAGTTTAATTAATTCTAAAATAATTTCCAATTAATTTATTAATTCCTTAATAGATTAACAACTTATTTATCTTCATTTCCATATTGCTATTTGGGTTATAAGGCTAACCCAAAGGACCCTTCCGTTATTAGAAATATTACCAAAATAGTTAATGATCTTGAATACTTTTTCCAACAATCTCCCACTTGGACAAGTCGTTAACTTTCAGGATCAAAATATTTCACTAACAGTCAATATATAGTAGTCCTCTAGTGCAACTGCCAAACTCTGATTAGAATCAAAATGTTGTCCTTAAGACAAGTAATCAACTATTCCTTTGTTCAAAATATCTCTATGAATACGGCACAAGGATAAAGGTCCATATCATTTTTCAAAATTCTGTTTCCCAATCAGCAATTTCTGACGATCATATCTGACTTCTAAATCGAGCACATCAATTTAGTCAAGGCTCATCCATGCAATTTAGATGTCAGTACCATATCATTGAGAGACCCATAAATATCGCTTACTAGTTACGAGAAGGAACTAATAAACTCTAATCATACATTGACATACCCTTTATGACTACCATTTACGAATAACGTTGGAGCATACCAATGCATAACAAACTTTGCAAACAAAACCTCATATGCATCTCGGTTTGAAGAATAAATGATATTTTTATCTTAGAATTACTTATGATTAGATCCATGAAGTAATATCTAAGTGCAGGTTTTCCTAATACTTCAATCTCTATTTTAAGTAATCATAAGCCTTAACGCAATCTACATTGCAATGTATAAAACAACTTGGCCAATCAACCAATACTCATGACAATAAAAACTCTACAACTGCTCCGGTCACACTGCACCTTTCTCAAAGAAATGCCCTTATCTCGATCTTTATTAGAGGCTAGAGTCTAACCATTAAAGAAGGCTAGATGGTCTCCGCCGTCTAGGATCTATAGATAGAGACCACGAGGGGAGAAGAACATCATAGCCAATCTACAATCATTTAATCAGGTCGAAGAATTCTTGCCGGTGGGTAGAACCAAGACTCATTTTAGCCAGGAGCTTACTTTCACTACTTATTTAGCTAGCCGAATTAGGATATCACTACTGGCACGGACTGCGCAGGAAGTTGCGATCCTAAAATGAACTAGAAAAATGAACCGCCCATTACCAAATTAGACTCCTCAGTCACTCACTTCCTAGAGTGTGACTGAATGTGGAGGTTTGAATATAATTAAGCATTTTGGAAGTAGGTTGCAAAAGTGAAACAAATTATTTGAATAAACACAACTTTGATAACAAATAAAGCTCTTTATTTAGTCACTACAAAATAAACATCAAAACGGTTACAATTCATATTGCTATATGTTTCATAATAATTCAAACTAAACAGCTAAACTATTACATCAAATCACTATCTAGGCTCATGTCAATGGTCCTTGCATGACCATCACGTTTCTCTCTTGATAATGGCTTCATTCACGGATCAACAGGATTCTCCTCAGATGATACCCTATTCATGATGATGTCTCCACCATCTACTCTATGTCGAACATAGTGGTACTTTCTCAGTATGTGTCTAGAATTACCATGGTCCTTGAGCTCTTTAGTCAAGGAGATTACACACTTGTTATCATAAAAGATCTCCAAAGGCTCTTTGATGAATGGTACAACTCCAAGATCATCGACGAAGTTCTTCAACCATGTTGCCTCTTTTGTAGTTTCATTAACTGCAATATACTCTGAATCACATGTCAAGTCTAGCATTGTCTTCCACTTGGAACTTTTCCATGTAACGATTCCTCCATCAACAAGAAGTAGTTTAATCCTTGAATCATAGAGTTAGTTGCAGTCTAGAATCACAGATCCACAATCAATTCGTAAGGGTACCATGTCATATCTCAATCTAGGATGTCAATGACATGAATAACCCTTTGTCATTTAAGGACCAGAAAAGTAACTCTTATGCTGATGACTATGCAATCAGGGTAAGTCATTAGGTTATATTTTTAATGTTTCAGCAGAACATGAAACTTGATGTGTGCGACAAGCATGCTTCTAGGGACAGAGTCAGACAAGATATTTAACTAAGAATAAACACCGATGCCTTTCTATAATTTTTTTATTTAGACCAGACAATCTCACTTAAAAAGTTTAGATGATGCTAGACAATCAGCGTGAGAGGGTGACTCAATGTCATCTCGGCAGATGGTCTCACTGATGTGATACTTAGAGAGATTTAGGAACATACAACAACATGCTTCTAGGGACGATTATTTGTCAAAAGTTATATACTTGGGTTATGAAATACCACCATCAAATCTTTTAAAAAGGTACATAGACAAAATAATATATAATATACAAACAAAAGGGTTAGTGAAACAAGGAAATAAAAGCATGGAAATAGTTAACAGAAAGAAGAATAGTTAAAAAGGAATATACAACTTTTTCAGAGGTTCTCTATAAGGCTTTTTCAGACGAATCATAAAGGTAGAAAAAATTTTGAGTGGACTCACAAAAATGATATCTTTTGAAATGAATACTCATTAATTAATTTCCTTTGTTCGAGATATCCATCCTTCAAGACTGGCTATAAGAGAAAACATAGGAAATAGCAAATACAATACAGCATACAATAAACCACAAATGATGAGGCCATTAATCGATGAGGTGTTGCAGATGGATTCCAAGCTTCATGTTCATCAAGAGCGAGATAGGAGTAGAAAATAGTCGTTGTAGCAAACGAGTTAATTGGCTCAAATCCATGAAACCATTGTGTTGACAATATCAACATGAGGGCATTTGAAGTTTTATCGGATTATAAGTCAGTACATGAAAACAAGACTCATTGTATTGATGGTTGCTCGTTGCATCCATAACAGTGAGTGGAGGAGAAATAGGGGATTATCAAGAAGAAGAGGGCATAGTACCACTATTCTTCTCAACACCAAGAGCATTTAGAACTTTCTGATGACTCCAACTCTTGCAAACTTTGGAGGGAGGAGGTGCAGATAGATCTTAGATTGGCCTGAAAGATAGATAAAAGAAAGAAAAGAGAATACTTGCCAATATTAGAAGCATAGCTTAAGCAAAATATGTAAAGATCTTTAAACATAATAAAATAAGCACTTGTTTTTGTGCTTTTAGAAAGATAAAAAAAAAAACAATGTTAATTCAAACAAATTTGAAAACAACCAAGTCACTAAAAGCATGCCAAGATCTGCAATCAATTTGTTTAGAGTCTTCTCGTCCAATGCCTTAGTGAAAATGTCAGCGAGCTGATCAATGGATGGAATGTAGAACAAATCCATTTTCCCTTTTGAATGATGTCCCTGATGAAGTGATGACAGATATCGATATGCTTGGTTTTGGAATGCTGCACTGGATTTTGTATCATCTAAATGGTGCTGGTGTTGTCACAACAAATGGGAGTCTTTGAGAAGTTTAAATGATAATCCAATAGTTGCTTTTGAATCCATAGAATCTGATCATAACACCTTCCGGCGACTGCATACTCAGCTTCATTAGTAGAACAAGCCACTGATGTTTGATTCTTGCTAGACCAACTCACCAATCTATCTCCAAACATTTGAGCTTCTCCTGAAGTACTTTTACGATCAATGCCACAACCACCATGATCGGAGTCAATGTATCCCACCAACTTGAACTTAGAATCATGAGGATAGCATAACCCAAGATTGGGTGTATGCTTTAAGTAACAAAAAATCCATTTTACAGTGAGAATATGAGATTGCTTAGGATTGGCTAGATAACGAGCACCCAATATAGAGGCAAACATAATGTCAGGGCAACCAGTAGTAAGATAGAGCAACGAGCCTATCATTCCTTGATACAGAGTTGCATTCACATCAGCACCATTTGGATCAGCGCCAATAGACATTGATGAGGACATTGGAGTCTTTGCCAGCTTACAATCAGAAAAACCATACTTCTTCAACATGTCTGTAATATATTTAGCTTGACAAAAAAAAATTCCATCAGTTAGTTGTTTAAACTGTAAACCTAAAAAGAAAGTTAGTTCACCCATCATGCTCATTTCAAACTTCTTAGCCTTGATCTTAGCGAATTTTGAACTTAGTTTCTCATCAGTGGATCTGAAAATGATATCATCAACATATACTTGAGCAAGAATGATGTGAGATCTTGAATGCTTGATGAACAAGGTGTTTCTAATATTTCCTTTTTTGTATCTTCTTGCAAGAAGATAGCTCGCCAATGTATCATAAAATGCTCTAGGTGACTGCTTTAAATCATAGCAACTTTATCAAGACGATATACATGATTTGGAAACTCTTCACTGTCAAACCCTGGAGTTTGCTTTAGAAAAAATATTCTTGAAGATATCCATGTAAGAAGACAGTTTTAACATCCATTTTATAGACTTTGAGTTCTTGAATGAAGAAAAAGTAATAAACAGATGAATTGCTTCAAGTCTAGCAACATGAGCAAATGTTTCATCGTAGTCTAACCCTTCTAGCTAATAGAAACCTTGAGCCACAAGTCTAGCTTTGTTTCTTATGATGATTCCATCTTCATCCATCTTGTTTTTGAATACCCAGCGAGTGCCAATGACAATTTTTCTTTGAGGATTAGGAACAATAGTCCACACAGGATGACGTTCAAATTCATTCAACTCGTCCTGCATAGCCTTGATCCAGTTAGCTTCTTTTAGGGCGTCATCCATATTCTTTGGTTCAATCATCGAAGAAAAATTCAAAAACAAGTAGAAGTTGCTACTTACTCTGCTACGAGTGAGAATCCTAGAATTTAAATCTCCAATGATTTGAGATTCAGGATGGTCTCAAAGAATTCTAGGATTAGGACATTCATTTGTGTTGTTTGGAACAAAACCTTCTTCATTTAATAATTCATCTTCTTTAGAGATGATACGATGATCTTCAGAGATAGTTTGGGAGTTGATAATTTGATCAACATTGGGAACAACAGGCTCAATGTCATTTGGCAAGAAATCAAGAACATGATCTGAAGGACTGTAAATAAGTTCATTCCAAATTTATGAGGGATGATCAATCTAATCATGAATGAATAAGTCTTCAGTGAAGGTGACATGATCTATTTCCTCAATAATTTGTCTTGAAAGATTGAATACCCTGAAAGCATTAGATACACTAGAGTAACCTAGAAACACTCCATCAGTTTTAGCTTCAAAATTTAAGCACTGATCTCTTTCATTCAATATGTAACAAACACACCCAAACACATGAAAACAAGAGATGTACGGTTTCCTTTCCTTATCATTTTGCTCCCTATCTTGTATGCGGGGGGGGGGGGGGGGGGGGTACTCTATGAGTATGATTAGCATGCTGACTCTTTTTTGGACATGAGATTCACCCACGTACGTGGAGTACGCATTGCGTACGTGGTTCAGGGGGAAACCCTACTTTTTAGGGTTTGCACCATATTTAAGGAAATTATACCACCTTTGGACATTCTATTGATCAATATCCATCATTCTCTACCCTAAAAACAAAACCCTAATTGCTTTTGGTGAGTTTTGAGCTTGAAAGTGATATTTGGTGGTGTTTTTAGTGAAGAAGAAGAAGAACACTTGGTGGTTGCTTAGGGAATAGCTTAGGCTTGTAGATGTAGGGTCAACTTCATCTTAGCAAGTCATTTGAGGTAAAAATATCCCATACTGATGATTCTTGATATTGGATCTAGCTTAGGGTGTTATTTATGCATTTTTTGGTCTTTTGAGCTAAACTTGAGCTTTTGATCCACTCCAAAAGCCATATATGTTAGATCTGAGCTCCATTGAGGTCCCTTGTCCATAAAAATGTAATATTTATGAGAGATATTAGTCCATGCAAGTGCTAAGATTGTTATCAAGCTTCTTTTTGAGTTTTTAGCCTTTTTAAAGTCATGCATGGGTCTAAAGTTGCCAACTTTATGTGTTAAGTCACCATTTAGGATCAGATCTGGAAGTTTGGCTTATTGTCATAATCGGTTAAGTGATTTTCGATTTGGGTTGGTAATATGGGGAGTATGCTGGGCATACCCAACTGATATGCTACGCATACTGGCCTCGGAAGGAGTACGCTAAGCGTACAAGCTGAGTACGCCCCGCGTACTTAGTAAAATGACTTCGGTTTGACTTCCTCGGGTTTGGACCATAGTTTCTGCCTTTAGGGTTTAGGCCTTGTTAGGCCATTGGACATCTGACTTTGGGCTATGCATAAACCATGGGCTTTCTTGGGATTAGGTCTATTATGATTTTTGGGTCCAATTTGGAAGTTGGACCTTATTGGACCTTGTGATGCCATTTAGGAATTTCGGTCTTTTGAGCAAATGGGTTGGGCCTTGGTTTTGGGCCAAGTAAGAAAAAGGTTAAAATGGTCTTTTCCCCTAGATGTTGGCCAAGTAGCTTAGATTCTTGATTATGGGTTGAGATCCAATTATTAATTGGGTATTATTTGATGATGTTAGCGCGAAGATTTTCTGGACCAGCAGACCGAGATTACTTGAGAGATTCATCGGCTAGATATGAGTTTCCTCATGGTGCTTAGCAGGTCGAAGGCACTAATGTCAGCCTATGGTATGTTATGTTTCGGATGCTAGTTGTATGTGTGACTCTTGCATGTGTTTTGTGTTTATATGTTTACCAGGCAAGGCCCGATGACTATCATGTATGCTATTTATCTCTAGAATTATTTCATGTGTTTATATGACTATATGTTTATTTTTTTATATATATAACGAGTGGGGTCCGATGCCAGGTGGGGCCTGATAACTGAAAAATATGTTCCAAGCGGGGCTCGATGTCGGGCGGGGCCCATTATATGTTTGATATGTATGGTATGTGGTATTTTAGGGAACTCACTAAGCTTTATGTTTACAGTATTTAGTTTATGTTTCAGGTACTTTTGGTTTGAAAGTAAAGAGCCCTGGATGATTGCAGTGTACACACCACATCGTTCTACATTTTTATATTACTCGGATGTTATTGATACACTTTGATTCACCATGGTTTCTATGATGTTTTTTGGATAGTGGTTAAATTAGTTTAAAAATCGAAATTTTTAGCCTAAATTTTTTGGGATGTTACAAGTTGGTATCATAGCCTTAGTTTGAGGGATTCATACATACTCTCGGGTGTGTCTGAACTCAAACAGAGGGTTTGGTAGAATTTTTGCAAAAAGAAAAAGAAATGTTTTATAAAAAGCATTTTCTAATGAAAGAAGAAGGGTGTGGTGCATGCAATCGACCGAGTTCAAGTAAGTTTTGCCAAAATACTCGTACATATATTATGATATGCTTTGGTTTGTGAATCTGTGAATCACATGCTAGTTAGGGCTAAGGATTTTTTCAGGATTTGCATGATAGAATGCTAGGAGAGATACCTTTATATGCCTACTATATGAGCTTGTAGACTTGCATGTTAGTACTGATCAGTCGGTGATAGGATGGCCTATTTACGTTATGCTTGTTCGAATTAATCGATGCTCGCATGCTGCTTTCTTTGTGATTTTTAGGATTTCTCACTAACTTCAGCTAACTAGTAAGCGAATATGCTATGTTACATGTTACGGAGTCTAAATAATTTTAGAAGGTTAGGTTTTAACTCTATTGCACAGCTCTTGTTTGAGTCCAACCATTGTAGGGCGAGACCTTTCATTTGAAGAATTATCTGGTGTCGGTGATATGTAATTGTATTCGTGAGCTAGTTAGAGGGTGCTAGTAGGAGTTCCTTCTACAGCTGATGGCAAAGAGTGGAGTGG
This sequence comes from Lactuca sativa, assembly GCF_002870075.4. Classification (NCBI taxonomy): domain Eukaryota; kingdom Viridiplantae; phylum Streptophyta; class Magnoliopsida; order Asterales; family Asteraceae; genus Lactuca; species Lactuca sativa. The sequence goes on from NC_056627.2 coordinate 221,369,866, forward strand.
TGATTTCCCTAGGAAAACCTAGGAATAGATTAGTGTTGGGAACCTTGTATTGTTGAGGATTGTATGTATGGAGAAGGAGTGACTTGGAGGCTTCAAGGTGATCCTTGAGGAAAGTAAAGATAGATGTGGAAGGTATTATGGGCTCGTACTAGTGGAAGTAGAGGATCCGTACTCGAGCCAAGGAAAGCTGCAATGATACCAAGAAAATTGTAGAGTATAAGACTCCTCAATATATACTGATGCGCATGCTGATGGTTTATATGGTCTTTTTTTAGTATGGTAACTCTTCGAGACAGACCGATTAGTGGTTCTGGTGCTAGTGCTGGTGAAGGTTCGGCTTCGGGTGCTGGACCTGGTAGTTGCATGATTAGACACGGGAGTTCATTTCGTCTGAGATTACCTGCAACATACTTAAGCAGACTCATGTGATCTTTACTATAGTCAAAGAGGGCATTTTGGAAATTTTGGATGAGCGTTTAAGCACTTTTTGGTCTGAGATAGTAGCATTGATAGGAGCTCCGAGCATATGTGGGGCTCCAGAGTGCTTCGGGGAGAAGAACCCGATCGCGAGCAGACAATGGTTAGCAGATGTTGCTAATGCCTTCCGCAATAGCAGTTGTCCCGGTGAGGCAAAGGTCAGACTTGCTTCCCGCCTTATGAAAAACAGAGCTCGAGATTGATGGGAGGAGGTTGGGTGCTCCATGGGTGATGAGGCGGTTGATTCGATGATATGGGATGAATTTGTGACTAGATATCAAGCTGAGTTTTCACCAGTGAACGAGGTAAAGTAGTTGGCAAGGGGGTTCCAAGACCTTTCCAAGACTACCTAGATGGTGGCTGAGATCACCGCTATGTTTCACAAGAGGGCGTTGTTAGTTCCGCAGTATGTGGCGGATGAGGAGATGAAGGAGGTGAGATACCATGAGATGTTGAGGAGTGATATTTGGCAATTTGTTAGACGATCCAGTTTCAAGACACTAGTTTATATGATTACCAGAGCCAAATAGAGGGAGATTGATCTAGAGATGGAGAAGAAGAGGTAACCGGATCAGGCTCAGGTTTCAGGGGGTTTAGGAAAGAGGCTCAATGTATTTTATTCGAGATCGAGAGGCCAGTAGGTTCAGAGTCGCTATGACAAGTGCGACAAGAGACACGATGGGGCGTGCAACATGGGTCGTTCTGGTAACTTCAAGTGCGTCCGGACGGGTCATATTAGCAGGGATTTCACTGTTACTATTACCACCACCACCCCAGTATCTGATCCGATTTGCTTCCATTTCAATCAGAGGGGCTATAAGAAGGCCCATTATCCGAGTTTGGCAGCAGCGAGACTAGTGGTAGCAGCCGCTCTAACTGTTGAAACCTTAGAATGAACCTCTAGCAATCTCTAACCTTTTGACAATTCCAAAGTCAACCTCAGTTATGAAATAGAAAGTGGTGTGGAATCAGTGTGGAGTTTGCAGAGAAGCTTGCATCCGGAGGACAAGACATTTCGAACGTTGTAAAGGCATTCTGGAATGGAAGTAGTGTCCGGAATGATAATGTGTAGAATCAGTCTTTTGTCCGTCTTAATTAATTGTATTTGTCATTTAGCTTGATTAAGCATGTCATAGGACTTAGTTTCTTTAGTCAAACCTAGATAACCATAGTGTCAGAATTATCTCTATTATTCGGTCCTATGTTTGTATTTAGTTAGTACGATGTAATCAACTCTCATATTTAAACGAGCTTTTAATATTAAATCAAATGAAAGATTGTTCAAACAAATATAGCAATATTCTAGTTTACTTCACCTTTCATTCTCTTACAAGTCATTATTTAAAACATTCTTCTTGTTCTTCATTTATTGTCTTTACATTGATCATTAACTTCACTATTCATTTATATCTTGAATACTTTGTTGAATGCATTAACTCAGACTTGAATGGTCTTGCCAAACATGACTGGAACATTCCATTGTAAGCAGACATTGATCTTAAGAATTAACTCAAGGTTTGAGTTTTAAAACCTTGTCCCTACGCATCAGATCTCTTGAACTCACAATTGGTATCAGAGCTTGAGTGGTTGTCCTTTGAATCCATAAGATCAGATTATAGTTGGTTTGAGATTACCTTGGTATTTCAACCATTTTTGTGTTCAGGATAAAAGTTATTCTATATACCACTTTTTCTTGAAGATATCTTAATTTAATGGCTGCTTCTAATCCTCAACAAATGTATTCAATACAAATAGAAAATAGTGTGGGTTGCCCTACTCGTGCCCCACTGATAGTTGTTGAATAATATGATCATTAGAAAGTCAGAATGGAAAGATTTTTACTGGGTAAAGAGAAAGGTGAAGCTATCTGGAGATCCGTCAAAGAAGGTCCTCATGTTCCAGTTAGAACAACAGTTAGAGATGCTGCTGCTCAACTCATGGGTCAAGATGAACAATGTCCAACTCCTCTCACTATTGATGATATTGAGAAGCTGAATGCTGATCAAGTGGCATTTTTTGAAATGGTGTTTGGCGTTCGACTATCTCTCTTTGAACACATTAAGTTGTGTAAATATACCAAAGAGATTTGGGACACTCTTCAAGATCTGATCGAAGGTTTGGAAAATATGAAAGACAAACGTCTAACATCTGTTGTAAATGAGTTTGACACCTTTACAACAACTCCTGGTGAATCAGTTGCCTTAGCCTCCAACTGATACCGAATCGTAGTCAACAACATGACTGCTCATGGGATTATCCGAACTCCCAATCTTAAGTTCATAAACTCCCAATCTTAAGTTCATAAACAACCTTGGTAAAGGATGGGGAAACGTAAAATCTTGTCTTCAAAGCAATGGATCTCTAAAGAAGCTAAAGCTTTACCAACTATTTGATGAACTTCAAGATCATGAATCAAACGTTGCTCAGACCTTAAGAGAACTGTATGGAGGTCCTCTTGCTCTTGTTAGTTCATTTGAACCATCTATTCCAAACCCATCCATTTCGGACCCTCTCAAATCCATTGTTCCACCTATTCAACCCTCCTTACCTATCCTATCTACTCAGAACTATCCTATTGATGGTAATCTTGATTCCGAAGCTATGGATTCTGAACTCCGTTTCCAACAGGAGTTCGCACTGTTCTCCATGAAATACAAACGTCCATTTAATCACTCTCACAAACCATATCACAATTTCATGCTCCTCATCAAAATAATCCCCAACCATACTATGCTCCAGAACATCAATCCACTCCAGAAAACCCACCAGCCTATAAACCAAACATCATTAAACCCAATTCCACCCCGGAACGTTAACCGACTTCGAAATCTGACAAACCTAAAACTATGTATCATAAGTGTGCTCATGCAAACCATTTTGCAAAAGATTGTCTGGCTGATATTCCACAAAAACTGAAAATCAAGGATTCTGCTTACTATGCCCGAAGAGCCCAGGAGATGGCTGAAAGTGAAAAAGCATTTGTTATAACTGTGTCTAGAGATGTGGAAGCATATTGGTCGTCCGGAGATGATGATGATATGTTTACTGGAAGAAACATGTGTCTAATAGTGATACAAAACATCGAGTGTGATGAAGGCTATTGGTCATCTGGGTCTGAAGATGAAGATGATGTTTCTTAACCAAACTACTACTACATGGCCACCAACGATCCACCAGGTCGAAGCATCGTTCAGCAGGTAAGTTACTTAGCCTTTTGCCATTAAATGATTTAATTCACCATCCTAATCATGTATGTTAAAGTCGGCTTAACTGTTGGATTAATGTCTAAGTCCATAACTATTTTTGTGACAACCCGAAATTTCCATTTGTACGAACAATATCTATTCAATAGAAGTCAGTCCAATTTCAGTGATTTTCAGACTTTTCCGAACAAGTTAGTGTACATTAGGGTTTACACTTTAGGAGATATCAGGAGAGTGGATGCTCCTGAGTTTGTGAAATTTGGACATTTCAAGTTTCATAATGTTACAGTCCTAATTCCAGAATAAAAATATTTTATGTCAAAATATTTCAGGACTATAAATAGTTTTCTGAATTTATTTACTTCATTATTCACAATTCCAGCTAGAGAAAAGCCATTTTCTCTCTGACAGATCTTCGGGTTTTTATCCCAGATTGTGAGTAACTCTTTCTAGTAGTGTTAGAATACATATTAGATGCTTAAAACATGATTTAGATGGCTAAATCATGAGATCTAGGAGTTTACTCCCCAAGGTGTTCTTGGGCGGTAAACTCCCGAAACAAAGCCAAAACCGACATTGGTGCTAGGATAAGGCTTTAGGACATTAGGTAAACACATTAGGGACATGAAATCACACACAAAACCAGCCAAGATTGGGAGTTTACGGCCCAGAACTCTCTTAGGCCGTAAACTCCATATCATAGCCTTAAATGGTGATTTGAGGACTTAAGGACTTTAAGGCTTGCATCTAGGTTATTTCCCCTAGTATCTTAAGGTCTTAAACACATCAAATGACACAAATGAAAGTGAGTTTACGGCCCAGAACTCTCCTAGGCCGTAAACTCCATGCAAATGGTCACAAAGGGTGTTTTCATGACACCTAAGGGCCTAGACCTTTACAAGAAAATGTACCCACTAAATGGAAGGACCAAACCACACAAAAATCACCTAACCAAGTGATTTTACGGCCAAGACATGGTTCTTGGGCCGTAAACTCCTAAAAAGGGCACTAAGTGGTGCCTAATGCCTTCATATGATAGGATTAAAAGTCTAGAACACATCCCACTAGTACAAGAGGCTTGAAAGCAACCAAGGAATCACCCCAAGGGAGTTTACGGCCGTAAACTCCAAGGGGAAATGTCCTTTAGGCCGTAAACTCCTATATGGAGTACTTCTAGGCCTTAAACCCTTCCAAGAACATAGCCACTAGGTTAGAATAATTCTAGAAAGCATATTGGACTTCAAAACACACCAAACACACATGTTTGGGAGTTTACGGCCGTAAACTCAAGAGTTTACAACCGTAAACTCCATGTGTGATGGATTATGGAGAGTAAACTCTCTTGTAGGGTCCTTTGGAAACCCTAAACTCAAGTACCCTGTCCCACAATAGCTTAGATGAAGTCCGTACGGCTTAAAACACTTACATAAAGTGTTATCTATGTCTAGGATTTCTTAAACATTATCAATTAGTCTTTTGTGTCTAATTGAGTGCATATATGTGTGATTATATGTTCATTAGGATCGTAGTGTGTGCACAAGTCCTCGCTTGACACCTAGCAATCCGATACCGTTCAGTTCATTCCAATCACCAACTACAGGTGAGTTCATACCCCGTAATCAATGTTTTAAAGGATTTTAAATGCTTTAATGGGGGGGGGGATACAAGTAGAAAACAATAAGTTATTAAATCAGTTTCATGTATTTTATAACTGTGTTTTCACTCAGTAGGTTTCACATATTTCAAAAGGAGTCACGCGAAATGATTTTCTATCTTAAAATACTTGGACAGCAGAAGTATTAGTTTTGAAATATAAAATGACTTCAAGTCACTTTAAATTATTGTTCAAAGCTCTTAGATATCTTGCATAAACCTACTTGATCAATCACATACTTTCTAGTTAGCTATCATAGGGATAGTTAGAAGATATCAAACAAGAGTCAGTTCATTCATGAGTCTATACTAATGCCTTACATGATACATGAGTACACGTACTTAGGATTATATGATACATGAATATGTTTACATATACTTACTTGTTACATGAACACACCTACATGAATTCTATACAGGGATACTTCTTCATAGGTACATTATTCTGTACTTACTTACCTTGGATACTTGAACTTAGATCTAAGAGGATGATTTATTAGTATTTACTGTATAAATTGTCTTTCCTATCCCTGTTTAATGGGATGTTTCGGCGGGACTTACCATTCCGAATCTCACTGATTAGCACCAGTGATCGATGACGTCTACGGATGTCTAAGGTAGTCACTTGATTTGTGGTCAGTGACGGGACTAACTATCCCTCCGCCCGCTGTTGCAACAGTGGACGAGATGTGAATCTTCGGAGGATCATTAGGTTGACGATCTACGTCAAGAGATCGATGCAGGGACTAACCCTCCTTCCATCCTGCTGCTGCTACAGAGGATGAGGGGACACTCTTCGGATGTTCCTTAGGGTCTATCTTTCGCTTCATGCGATGTAGTGTTGGTCCTAGTACCCAGTGACAACACTTACAATATTATATTTTTCCTGTTTACTTTATTCTGTGACACATTCACATAAACAATGATTTAGACTAAGCACTTTTAGTACTAGTCTACACAAAGGAAAAACTATCATCATACATACAAAACATTCGAGTCTTGGTAGAAGACTGCACTTCATACTTACAAAACATTCGGGTCTTGGTAGAAGACTACACATCATACATACAAAACATTCGGGTCTTGGTAGAAGACTACACTTCATACATACAAAACATTCGGGTCTTGGTAGAAGACTACACTTCATTCATACAAAACATTCGGGTCTTGGTAGAAGACTACACTTCATTCATACAAAACATTCGAGTCTTGGTAGAAGAGTACACTTCATTCATACAAAACATTCGAGTCTTGGTAGAAGACTACACTTCATTCATACAAAACATTCGAGTCTTGGTAGAAGACTACACTTCATTTATACAAAACATTCGAGTCTTGGTAGAAGACTACAATTCATACTTATAGAAAATAAGGGTTTTTCTAGGGATTTCATACTTACCTCAACATTTTTACTTAAAGGTTTTCATGGCATTCATAGCAAGTTTTCACAAACAAAGCAATGACACTTATATACTTATGAACTCACCAGCTTTAAAGCTGATACTCGCTTTCAAAATAACTTGTATTCTCAGGTCGCCAGTAGACAGGTACGGAGGCCAGGTTTTGAGAAGACGGAGCAGTCAAGTCTCGTCTTTTATTTTGATTGTATATTTTTGGTGTCTTATTACATATAAAGAACACACATGTATAAAACTTTACTTATAATGCAATGGATGATGTTGTTGCTTGTTTATTATATTACACTATTGTGATACTGTACATGACGTCCTCCACCCCTGAACGTTTCCGCCGTTCGTGGTTTTGGGGTGTGACAGATTGGTATCAGAGCATTGTTTATAATGAATATAGTATATCAACCCATAAAAGATATACTAACTATAAATACATGGGATTAAAACACTCTGTCTCAGAGATATACTTTTAAATAATAAAATATTTAAGTAAGTATATGTGCCTGCATTCATACTAAAATCAGTGTCACAACGACAAGAACAAAAGTATTACGATTGTTGAATATCACAAGTAAGCCTGGGGATATATAGTCAGTCTTGGGAATGGCATAGCCTGATCAACTATGCTGGTCCGAAGAGTGATTAGAATATGCCCAAGAATGGTTGTGATATGGCGACAAGTCTAAAAACTTACCAACACAACCATAAAGGAATACCATATGGGTATTTCATCTTACTGTAATTATCTTAGCTAGCTCGTCTATTTTAGCTATTTCTTATATCCCTTTTCTCGCGTAGATTAAGATGGCTGGATTTCACCATGGCGATCCGTACTTCCCAAACCAAGGCAATGCGGGTTGGCTAGAGGCAGAGCTTAAAGATGATCACCCAATCCCTTTGGATGATCACCATGCTGAGGGCTTTTCCGATAGTTCTGACTCGAAGCCAGAAGTCAACAACCTACCCCCGGCTGCTCAAAACCCAAACCTGAACCCTCGCCCTGTGTTTCAAGGACCCACACCCTTGTGGGCCATTAACTTGACTGAATGGAGTCAGGAACAAGGTCAGCCCATTCCTTACAATGGCGACCGAAGTTTCTACAACCTCACCGAAGGAGGTTCTGCTGATAGAGTCCTACCAATCATGGTGCGTAGGATGTCTCGGAACACGATAATGGCTCAAGCGGCTATCAATCAAGTCTTGGAAGTTGACGCCAACTCTGGTGTTAACACTGTCCACATTCGCCGACTAGAGTCTGCTCATGAAAGGACTCTGGTTCGCAATGCAAATCTGCAAAGGGAACTTGCTGAAGCCCGAGCTGAAGTTAGAGAACTTCGAGCTCAACAAGCAAGGTCGGACAGGCGTATAAGGGACATCGAACGCCTACTGACGGGATCGAGACTCGTGCTAGTAGTTCTCGTCGCCGATAGAATATCGTCATCTCATCTTTTGGATATAACCTAGTTTATGTAAAACTTTGGTCTAATTTCCTGTCTATATAAATCTTAGACCTGTTAGGTCTTTATCGGATCTTAAGTCTGTCAAAATTTTCCATCTTGGTTGATGTAAGGCCTACTCTTAGGCCATTTTTCCCGAACTCGTTACATCTGTAATTCCAGCATTATTGACAGATATCTAATCTTATGGAAATTATTATCCAAATGCTATCCTCTTCATTTAGTCATACTATTCCTTCTGTTGTTGGACTATGGTGATTTAGTCCATGAGACACATTCATTTATCATTTATTCTTATCCATGTCGTCATCTTTTAAACGTATAGTTAAAGATGCCGCCACGCAGGAATCCTAGGAGGAACCCAAACAACGAAGCACCAATACCACCACCTCCACCACCACCTGTACCACTTCAAACACCGAATCCTTTTGATGCCACTATGTTTCAGGCAGCTTTCACAGCAGCAGTTGCAGCTGCTGTGTCAGCAATCAACGCTCCTGCCCCTAGTGGATCAGGAACAGGTGCACTACCCTCGAACCACGGCGAAAGCCATGGACACCCTCGGAAATGCACATACAAGGATTTTGCTAACGCCAAACCCCGCAGCTTCAACGGAACTGGGGGTGTAATGGTGTTGAGACAATGGATCGAGAAGATGGAATCTGTCTTCGAGATCTGCGCATGCCAAGAAGGCAGCAAGGTCAAGTTCACAACTTGTACCTTCTCTGACCGAGCACTAACATGGTGGAACAGCCATGTTAACTATCTAACTCTGGTGGTGGCTTATTCCATCAGCTGGGAGAAATTGAAAGAGATGCTCATGAAAGAATACTGTCCTCGAGGCGAAGTACAAAAACTCGAGCAGGAATTCTGGGGTCTTCAAATGGTTGGATCCGACATCACTACCTACACAAATAGGTTTTGTGATTTGGCAAACTTATGCCCCGACATGGTTGCTCTCCAGAGCAAAAAGATCGAGAGGTATATCTGGGGACTGTCGCCCCAGATCCAGTTAAGTGTGATCGCTTCCAGGCCTATTACCTTCGATAGTGCCAAGGAACTGGCACAGTCTCTTATCGATCACCGGAAACCTCAGAACATAACAATCCCTACCCCTGTACCACAAAAGTCCAACCCCGACTACCACAAGAAGGGGTGGAATAAGAGGAAAGGAGGGGCTCCGCAAGGGTCCTCCAAGAAACAACAATATGTGGCAATCAATGCTGCCACAGTTACTCCTGTTGCCCCTGCCAACCTCTTACCAGCAAGGGCATATGCTGGAACCCTTCCGAAGTGCACCAAGTGCAACTTCCATCACAACGGACCTTGCAGGGAGATGCATTGCTCTAACTGCAACAAGAAGGGACACACCGTCCGCTTCTGCAAAACTCCAACAGCTCAAGCTGCTCAAGTTCCTAACGCCGGTATGGGCCAAGCTTGCTACGGGTGTGGCGAAGTGGGCCATTACAAGAGGAACTGCCCTAAAGCAGGGATGGCTGGAGGAGTGGGAAGAGTTATGGCTCTAGGCCACGAGGAAGCAGTAGCTGATCCAACGATAGTTACTGGTACGTTCCTCCTTGATAACTCTTATGCTTGCATACTTTTCGATAGTGGAGCCGAGAAAAGTTTTGTAAGTCACAAATTTGCACACCTGCTTAAACAAAAACCATGTGCATTAGATAGTTCATTCACGGTAGAAATGGCTAACGGGAAAACAGAGAGTACAAACTGCATATACATAGGTTGTACTTTAACTTTAGATAGCCATACTTTCAAGATAGATCTTATGCCAGTTACCATTAAATGTTTCGACGTTATCATCGGTATGGATTGGTTGAGTCTTCTGCGTGCCGACATTATGTGCTTCGAAAAAGCAGTTCGTCTTAACCTTCCTAACAACGAAACTTTAATTATCTACGGCGACAAACCTAGTACCAGCCTTCGCATCATTTCGTGCATTCAAGCACAAAAGTGTTTACGGAAGGAGTACCATGCATTTCTCGCACACGTCGTCGATACCAGCCAAGAACAGAAAGACATCCAGAAAATCCCAGAAGTACGCGACTTTCCCGACATATTCCCAGAAGAACTTCCCGGTTTACCACCACAACGCCAAGTCGAGTTCAGAATCGACTTAGTGCCAGGGGCTACCCCCGTAGCCAAATCTCCTTATCGTCTTGCACCAGCTGAAATGCAGGAACTTTCCAGTCAATTTAACGAACTTCTCAAGAAGGGATTCATTCGACCAAGCTTCTCACCATGGGGAGCACCGGTCTTGTTCGTCAAGAAGAAAGATGGATCGTTTCGCATGTGCATAGACTATAGAGAACTCAACAAGCTTACCATTAAAAATCGTTATCCCTTGCCCCGCATTGACGATTTATTTGATCAACTTCAAGGAGCCAACTACTTCTCGAAGATAGATCTGCGATCCGGATACCACCAACTACGAGTGTTAGAGGAAGATGTTCCCAAGACAGCCTTCCGAACTCGTTATGGGCACTACGAGTTTGTAGTGATGCCATTCGGATTAACTAACGCGCCCGCAGTATTCATGGATCTGATGAATAGGGTGTGTCGTCCTTATTTGGATCAGTTCGTCATCGTCTTCATTGATGACATACTCATCTACTCTCGAAGTAAGGAGAAGCATGGTCAACATCTCCGTAAAATCTTAGAAACATTGCGAGCGGAGAAGCTCTACGCAAAGTTCTCAAAGTGCGAATTTTGGATTCGGCGAGTCGAATTTTTGGGCCATGTAGTTAGCGAAGAAGGTATACACGTGGACCCTTCCAAAATTAAGGCCATCGAGAATTGGTCAGCACCAAAGACACCTACTGAAATTCGTCAATTTCTAGGTCTAGCTGGCTACTATCGCAGGTTCATTCAGAACTTCTCCAGCATAGCGAAACCTCTTACAACCCTGACCCAGAAAGGCGTGGCCTTCGACTGGGAGGAGAAACAGGAAAGAGCGTTGCCTTCCCGAAGGAATAGAAGACTTCATTGTCTATTGCGATGCATCCAATCAAGGACTCGGATGTGTGCTGATGCAGCGAGGTAAAGTCATCGCCTATGCCTCAAGACAGCTGAAGACACATGAGGTTAACTACACAACCCACGATCTCGAGCTAGGAGCAGTTGTGTTTGCTCTGAAGATCTGGCGACATTACCTATACGGTACAAAAAGCACGATCTTTACAGACCATAAGAGTCTACAGCACATTTTCGACCAGAAAGAGCTCAACATGAGACAACGACGGTGGGTCGAGCTACTTAGTGATTACGAATGCGAAATTCGTTATCATCCGGGTAAAGCCAATGTAGTAGCCGACGCCCTAAGTCGGAAAGAATATAGTGGTCGTAGGGTCAAATCTTTGACTCTAACTATCCATTCACACTTGTCCACGCAAATAAAGGAGGCTCAGCTCGACGCTTTGAAACCTGAAAACGTGGCGGGTGAATCCCTTAGAGGGATGGATAAGAACTTGGAAGTCAAGGGTGACGGAGCTTTATACCTCATGGATCGGATCTGGACACCGAAACACGGTGGCTTCATAGACTTGGTCATGACGGAAGCTCACAACACTCGTTATTCCGTCCACCCGGGTTCAGATAAGATGTATCTGGATCTTAAGAAGCTATACTGGTGGCCTAACATGAAAGCAGATATTGCTACCTTCGTGAGTAAATGCCTTACTTGCGCAAAGGTCAAGGTCGAATACCAGAAACCCTCCGGTCTTCTACAACAACCGGAGATACCAGAATGGAAGTGGGAGCGGATCACTATGGACTTCATAACCAAGTTGCCCAAGACGACGGGTGGACTTGATTCCATATGGGTCATCGTCGATAGACTGACCAAGTCTGCACACTTCCTACCGATCAAGGAAACAGACAAGATGGAGAAACTTACCAGAACTTACATTAGGGAGATTGTAAGACTGCACGGTGTTCCTTTATCTATCATCTCAGACCGAGATAGTAGATTCACTTCGAGGTTCTGGCAGTCACTACAAAGTTCCCTAGGAACCAGGCTGGACATGAGTATAGCCTACCATCCACAGACCGACGGGCAAAGTGAGAGAACTATCCAAACCCTAGAAGATATGTTGCGTGCCTGTGTGATTGACTTTGGAAAATCTTGGGATACCCATTTACCCCTTGTTGAATTTTCCTACAACAACAGTTATTACACGAGCATCAAGGCAGCTCCATTCGAGGCCCTCTATGGCTGAAAGTGCAGATCCCCTCTGTGCTGGGCTGAAGTGGGTGATACCTAGTTAGCTAAGGGAAGAGTTCCCGAAAGCACTCTCACGGGTCCGGAGATCATTCGGGAAACGACAGAGAAGATCGTTCAAATTCGTGAACGACTAAAAGCCTCTAGAGACCGACAGAAAAGCTACGCCGACAAGCGTAGGAAACCATTGGAGTTCCAGGTGGGCGACCGAGTCCTACTGAAAGTCTCACCCTGGAAGGGCTTGATACACTTTGGAAAGCGTGGGAAGCTCAATTCAAGATACATAGGGCCTTTCTAGATTCTCGCAAGAATCGGACCTGTGGCTTACAAGCTCAATCTACCGAAAGAACTCAGTAATGTACATCCTACCTTCCACGTGTCAAACTTGAAAAAGTGCCTATCCAACGAGACTCTTGTTATTTCACTCGACGAGATCGAGATCAACGAGAGCCTCAACTTCGTGGAGGAACCAGTAGAAATCATGGACCGAGAGGTCAAGCAAACAAAGCAAAGCCGTATCCCGATAGTGAAGGTGCGCTGGAACGCAAAGCGTGGACCGGAATTCACTTGGGAACGTGAGGATCAGATGAAACTGAAATACCCTCACCTTTTTGCTTAGTTATTTGTAATTTCTTATTTGCTTACATTCTAATTTCGGGACGAAATTCCTTCTAACGGGGGGATGATGTGACAACCCGAAATTTCCATTTGTACAAACAATATCTATTCAATAGAAGTCAGTCCAATTTCAGTGATTTTCAGACTTTTCCGAACAAGTTAGTGTACATTAGGGTTTACACTTTAGGAGATATCAGGAGAGTGGATGCTCCTGAGTTTGTGAAATTTGGACATTTCAAGTTTCATAATGTTACAGTCCTAATTCCAGAATAAAAATATTTTATGTCAAAATATTTCAGGACTATAAATAGTTTTCTGAATTTATTTACTTCATTATTCACAATTCCAGCTAGAGAAAAGCCATTTTCTCTCTGACAGATCTTCGGGTTTTTATCCCAGATTGTGAGTAACTCTTTCTAGTAGTGTTAGAATACATATTAGATGCTTAAAACATGATTTAGATGGCTAAATCATGAGATCTAGGAGTTTACTCCCCAAGGTGTTCTTGGGCGGTAAACTCCCGAAACAAAGCCAAAACCGACATTGGTGCTAGGATAAGGCTTTAGGACATTAGGTAAACACATTAGGGACATGAAATCACACACAAAACCAGCCAAGATTGGGAGTTTACGGCCCAGAACTCTCTTAGGCCGTAAACTCCATATCATAGCCTTAAATGGTGATTTGAGGACTTAAGGACTTTAAGGCTTGCATCTAGGTTATTTCCCCTAGTATCTTAAGGTCTTAAACACATCAAATGACACAAATGAAAGTGAGTTTACGGCCCAGAACTCTCCTAGGCCGTAAACTCCATGCAAATGGTCACAAAGGGTGTTTTCATGACACCTAAGGGCCTAGACCTTTACAAGAAAATGTACCCACTAAATGGAAGGACCAAACCACACAAAAATCACCTAACCAAGTGATTTTACGGCCAAGACATGGTTCTTGGGCCGTAAACTCCTAAAAAGGGCACTAAGTGGTGCCTAATGCCTTCATATGATAGGATTAAAAGTCTAGAACACATCCCACTAGTACAAGAGGCTTGAAAGCAACCAAGGAATCACCCCAAGGGAGTTTACGGCCGTAAACTCCAAGGGGAAATGTCCTTTAGGCCGTAAACTCCTATATGGAGTACTTCTAGGCCTTAAACCCTTCCAAGAACATAGCCACTAGGTTAGAATAATTCTAGAAAGCATATTGGACTTCAAAACACACCAAACACACATGTTTGGGAGTTTACGGCCGTAAACTCAAGAGTTTACAACCGTAAACTCCATGTGTGATGGATTATGGAGAGTAAACTCTCTTGTAGGGTCCTTTGGAAACCCTAAACTCAAGTACCCTGTCCCACAATAGCTTAGATGAAGTCCGTACGGCTTAAAACACTTACATAAAGTGTTATCTATGTCTAGGATTTCTTAAACATTATCAATTAGTCTTTTGTGTCTAATTGAGTGCATATATGTGTGATTATATGTTCATTAGGATCGTAGTGTGTGCACAAGTCCTCGCTTGACACCTAGCAATCCGATACCGTTCAGTTCATTCCAATCACCAACTACAGGTGAGTTCATACCCCGTAATCAATGTTTTAAAGGATTTTAAATGCTTTAATGGGGGGGGGATACAAGTAGAAAACAATAAGTTATTAAATCAGTTTCATGTATTTTATAACTGTGTTTTCACTCAGTAGGTTTCACATATTTCAAAAGGAGTCACGCGAAATGATTTTCTATCTTAAAATACTTGGACAGCAGAAGTATTAGTTTTGAAATATAAAATGACTTCAAGTCACTTTAAATTATTGTTCAAAGCTCTTAGATATCTTGCATAAACCTACTTGATCAATCACATACTTTCTAGTTAGCTATCATAGGGATAGTTAGAAGATATCAAACAAGAGTCAGTTCATTCATGAGTCTATACTAATGCCTTACATGATACATGAGTACACGTACTTAGGATTATATGATACATGAATATGTTTACATATACTTACTTGTTACATGAACACACCTACATGAATTCTATACAGGGATACTTCTTCATAGGTACATTATTCTGTACTTACTTACCTTGGATACTTGAACTTAGATCTAAGAGGATGATTTATTAGTATTTACTGTATAAATTGTCTTTCCTATCCCTGTTTAATGGGATGTTTCGGCGGGACTTACCATTCCGAATCTCACTGATTAGCACCAGTGATCGATGACGTCTACGGATGTCTAAGGTAGTCACTTGATTTGTGGTCAGTGACGGGACTAACTATCCCTCCGCCCGCTGTTGCAACAGTGGACGAGATGTGAATCTTCGGAGGATCATTAGGTTGACGATCTACGTCAAGAGATCGATGCAGGGACTAACCCTCCTTCCATGCGATGTAGTGTTGGTCCTAGTACCCAGTGACAACACTTACAATATTATATTTTTCCTGTTTACTTTATTCTGTGACACATTCACATAAACGATGATTTAGACTAAGCACTTTTAGTACTAGTCTACACAAAGGAAAAACTATCATCATACATACAAAACATTCGAGTCTTGGTAGAAGACTGCACTTCATACTTACAAAACATTCGGGTCTTGGTAGAAGACTACACATCATACATACAAAACATTCGGGTCTTGGTAGAAGACTACACTTCATACATACAAAACATTCGGGTCTTGGTAGAAGACTACACTTCATTCATACAAAACATTCGGGTCTTGGTAGAAGACTACACTTCATTGATACAAAACATTCGAGTCTTGGTAGAAGACTACACTTCATTCATACAAAACATTCGAGTCTTGGTAGAAGACTACACTTCATTCATACAAAACATTCGAGTCTTGGTAGAAGACTACACTTCATTTATACAAAACATTCGAGTCTTGGTAGAAGACTACAATTCATACTTATAGAAAATAAGGGTTTTTCTAGGGATTTCATACTTACCTCAACATTTTTACTTAAAGGTTTTCATGGCATTCATAGCAAGTTTTCACAAACAAAGAAATGACACTTATACACTTATGAACTCACCAGCTTTAAAGCTGATACTCGCTTTCAAAATAACTTGTATTCTCAGGTCGCCAGTAGACTGGTACGGAGGCCAGGTTTTGAGAAGACGGAGCAGTCAAGTCTCGTCTTTTATTTTGATTGTATATTTTTGGTGTCTTATTACATATAAAGAACACACATGTATAAAACTTTACTTATAATGCAATGGATGATGTTGTTGCTTGTTTATTATATTACACTGTTGTGATACTGTACATGACGTCCTCCACCCCTGAACGTTTCCGCCGTTCGTGGTTTTGGGGTGTGACAATTTTGGTATGTACTTGACTCGATGCTGCATGGTCCTTTTGGGTTGCCTTCACCAAAGCAACTTGATAGGATGAATTATGGAGAGAAAGGATTAAATATGATTTATTAATATATTATGAGAATAATATATTAAAGGAGAAATCATATTGTTTAATTAATATTAGTCAATAATTAATTGGTAATTAGTTTTGTGAATAAAAGAGATTAATTAAACTTAAGGGACTGGAATTGTAATTATAAGATAATTGCAATTTGGGTTATGGATTGCCTTATATTAAGGAGTGGACGAATTCTATGGGGAAACCCATTAGAAATCGTCCAAGGCCTTTAAGGAAAGGAGTCCATGGGTTGCTTAGGGCTTAAGCATCCAAATTAGGGTTTCCTTGTTAGATAACCCTAATAGCCTCACTATATATAGAACCCTTAAGGCTAAAAAACGTGGGGAACTTCTCTTCTAGGGTTAGTACACGTTTTGGGCAGCCTCCTTCCTCTGTCATTTTCATCCTCTTGCTCTTGGTGTTTGTGAACCATTAGAGGAGTGACATTTGTGACTCTAAGCTTTCTAAAGTCAATACAAAGAGGATTTGGGATTGTTATTGCTACATAACAATCAAGGTATGATCTAAACCCTAAATATATGTTATATTGATTATCATATGCTAGATCTAGGGTTTATAGTCTTGGATAACTTGCATGTACAATAGAGAAACCTAGATCCAAGCATTAGGGTTTGTATGAGCACATAGGATGTTCTTATGAGCAAAACCCATCATTAACACACAATGGAACTTCCATAAGGAAGTGATAGAAGTTAATCGTCACTCAGTATTATTAAATACTAAGTCTGAACATCCTGTATAGGGTTACTACTTGAACTACATACTACATCAAAATGTTTAAGCAAAGTATGAAAACTTCATTAGCCTTTCCTTTGATCTTCATTTAATTCTTCTAAATCTTGCACAACATGAATTGTGATACTGCCGAAGTATTGATCACCATCTTCGGTTCTTCTGACTCTATAAACAATCACTGCTTCAATCTGGAAAGCGGTGGAACAAATTCATAGATTGCAACAACACATTTATCTTGTCCAAATGTGTTTCAAACACACATCATTCTTCCAAAGATGTTATTATTTCATCAAACATACTTTAAACGTACAATACCACTCTATAGGTATTAATACACTATTTACGATAACACTTCATAAATATTATTTTACGATATCCCTCGATCGTTTATCTATAAAATTATCGATGTCAATTATCATAAGTCTCTTTATTACTTCGAAATGTTTCTTATCAGTTATAACACAGAAATTTTAGAATCTGGAATACTTAAAATTTCTTCTTCCAAACCAAGGTCGGCAACAAACCTTAAACTTTCTCAAGTAACAACAATATAAGCAAGCAACATAAGGCATGCTATATTCATTTATCATTTAGCACATATTAGAATATAAGGTATATATCCTCTAATATTCTAGTGTTTGTGTCCATTTAGGTATTCAACCTAAAATATACTAGATATACATCGTATCATCATCCTTTAGTAATCCATGTTTAAGTCTAGAAATTCTCAAAAATCCTAGTTCACTTAAACTAATTCTTTGAAAATTTTGAAATAACTTAATATCTTAAAATACTAGGGTTTATCACTACCCAATACCCCACTTAAATCATTCTTATCATTTGTATCCATATACTTACAATGAATCCGTTCATATATTGAACTTCCAACGGTTTAAGTCTAAATATAAATATGTGGTATTTAGTTCACTTAAACTATCGCTCTGATACCATGATTGAAAGAACCTGAACTTTTTAAACTTTCGTATTTCTGAAAGACCCAAACTTCCATACTTCACAATATTGTTACTCCAAAACATGCTACATGCATATTCATAAAATAATATTTTACATTGATAGTTTATTTACATAAGACGGGATACAAACCGACTAAGTTTTAGTATATTACAAAGTGTTATATCTATTACATAACTACCCAGGATATTATAGTTTTATACCCGCGTAAACCCAAGTGCAAAAGTAATAGTATAAACTATTCTAAATCTTCCAATAATATATAACTATACTGGATTCTCATTTCCTACAGTTGTTAAGCATTGAGAGGGGTAAGCGGTGACGCTTAGTGAGTTCAATAATAGATATAATATAACGTTATGCCATATATATACTTCAATATGACAGAAGCAAAGAAGAACAAGGAACAACAAAGGTATATGTGAATCATGTGACAAACTTTCCATATCAATCAATGATTTTATTCAAAGATATACAATCAATGAGATATAACAATTTCAATACTTGATATACATCAATAAGACTTCAGCCCAAGTGGCACAGAAGACATACAATTTATGTTTAAACATTTTGGTAGATTTCAGGCTTTTAGCCCTATCCAACCTTCTGCCAATGTCATAGGGGTAGAAGTCATTCTCTTGCGAGACATGCTCTACACGGCCAGAGGCTTCATACCAATACCACTGTGAATCTAAGTTCTTTCACCGATCACATGGCCAAAGGTATGACTTTGCTACCATAATAGCATGAAATAGTAACACGAGATACTAACACGGGAAAAGCACATAGCACATATAACACATAACATACAATTGTTCATATATATTAACCTCACCTTGAAACAATCGGGGTTAAAATATTAATTTGGGTAGCACTTCGGTTCTAAATATGACTTTTTGTGACAAAACCGGGGATTTTAGTTGAAAACTGGCCTTACCCGAGCAGAGTTTCGACTTGTAAATATAATTTTCTCGGGAACTTCGGGGCGTCGGGACTTTCTTTGGGTGTCGGGGATGATATCGGGTCTTCAGGGGGTTTAAAGTGGCTAGAGAGGGTTTTTAAAGTGAAGGAGAGTAAGAATTTGTAACATAAATACGACAACCTTTCGCATGCCTTTTATAGCTGGCCGAAGCCTCGGAGTATGTTGGGCGTACACGGCGTGGCAGTTGCTCGGTTCCCGGGTCTCGGACGTGTCACCTTGTGTGATACGTGTTTGCATGCGAAGAAGAGGGGGACGTGGCCGACTCCGATTCGCATACATGCAAAGTACACTGGGCGTACGAAGCGAAGTACGTTGGGCGTACCCTTCGGATAAGGCTTTGAATTTTGATTTATTTTTATTTAAAAACTTCAAAAATTCATATCTTTTGCGTATGAGCTCCATTTTTGATGTTCTTTATATCCACGCGTAGGTGAGATTATACTCCACAACTTCTGTTTAGACTCCGCCGGGTAATTTTGAATTCATTTTCAATATTATATTTTTAACGGGCCGGGACAGGAAAAATCCGTTAAAAATTCATAACTTCTTCATCCGAAGTCCGTTTTTGTCTGTCTTTTTACCGTTGTACTACTATTGGCAAGACTTTCGATTCTCGTTTAGGTTGTGTTGGCTAAAAATCACTCAATCTTTATTTCGAGTTTTTAGCTGTCTATTACTATACCGAAACTTAGAAATATCATAACTTTTGAAGTAATTTGATGATATTGAAAGGGAAGAAGCAGTAGACTTATTGTTAGGATTAATCGGTTAATAGGAAACTTTCTTTATCATAGGATTTGTTTATATCTTGTTTAAATAAGGTATTTTAGAAAAACTAGATATAGACGTTGTTTTTAGTTTTGGTATTGGAGTAGGCTTCTTTTGGTTTTAGTATAAATATGTCTAGGTCCAGTTTTGTTTAATTATATAAAATAGTGCAGGAAGTTTATTTTTTGGTGTTTTGTACGTGTGCACAAGAGAATCAACCATTTGCTTCTTTCTTTTACCATAGTACAAAAGGTTTACTATCAAGTTTTTATAAACACTTGGTATCAAAGCTGTTACGTTGAAGGTATTGGATTAGGTGTCTAAGCTCATAACTATTTTGGTATGTACTTGACCCGATTATGAGCATGATCATTTTGGGTTGCCTTCACCATAGCAACTGATAGGATGGATTAAGGAGAAAGAGGATTAATTATAATTTATTAATATATTATGTGAACAATATATTAAAAGAGATATCATATTGTTTAATTAATATTGATCAAAAATTAATTTATAATTAATTTTGTGGTCAAAAGAGATTAATTAAATTAAGGGGACTGATAGTGTAATTATAAGATAGTTACAGAGTAGGGCTTAAGATCCATAAGGAAGCAATGGATGAATTCTATATGGGAGTCCATATATAAATCGTCCAAGGGGGCTTCTGGAAGGATCTTTTGGCTGCTTAAGGACTAAGCAACTGGATTCGAGTTTCCAAGTTGAAAACCCTAGTAGCCTCAACTATATAAGGACCCCCAAGGCCCCCAAAAACGTGGCTAAACATTCCTAAGAGGATCTTGGACGTTTTGGTGCCTCTCCTCCCTCTCCTAAGTCGTCTTGTTGCTAGTGGTGTTTGTGACTCCATTAGAGATGCAACATTTGAGGCACTAGGCTTTTAGAAGTCAAGATCAAGAAGGATTGGTATTTTTATTGCTACATAACAATCGAGGTAATGTTTCTAACCCTAATCATATGTCAATTTCGAATTACATGCTAGTTTATAGGGTTTATTGCTTTGGTATTCAATGTTGTATGTTTAGTTAGAAAAACCTAGATAAACCTAGATCAAAGCAATTATGGTTGCATGAACACCATAGGAATGATGTTATGCTCATAACCCAACAGAAGGGGGTGTGATTCAAGACTAATTACAAGAAACCTATGGTTTCTCTTAATCAAGCTTGTAAGAGACTAACCAGAGGTACAAAAAACAGATAGGAAGACATCAAAGCAGGTGGCTTTGATTCAGTTTGTTTTGTGGGTGACAGAAGATGGTAAAGGTGGTTGTGACCTTGTCTTGTTGTTTGGTGGAAGAGTGCCCTCGGAACAAGCTTGATTAAAGAGGTCGGGGGTGTTAAAAAGAGAATAGGATGTTGTTGGTTAAATATGGAGGTTCGATGACGTATCAAGTTCTGGTTTTGACTCCAATGAATTATCCGGTATGGGCAGTCAAAGTCAAGTCGGTTATGGATGAACATGATATATAGGATACGGTCGAACCGAAGGCGTTAAGTGAAGCATCGGATCAAAAGAAGTAAATATAAGCTCTTGAATTTTTGTTTCAAGCGATACCCAAAGATATGGTGTTGCAAATGGTGAGTTACACTGACCCAAATCAAGTGTGGGATTGGCTAAAAACATGGTATTTGGGAGTGGATCGGGTGAGAACAACTCGGCTTGCAACCTTAAAGAGGGAGCTTGAAAGTTTGTGCATGAAGGAGGGTGAATCGATCGATGATTTTGTAACAAATTATCCGGTTCAGCGTCAAAATCAAGGAGTCTTGGTTATGAGCTTGAAGTAACATCTAAGCCTTTTCTCTAAATCGTGGCTTCAATAGAGCAATGTTTCGAGTTGGCTTCGATGTTACTTGATGAAGTGCTTGGTACATTGAAGGCATACGAGGAGCGTATAAGAGGAATCGAGAAAGTGGAGGACACTTAAGGTGAGTTGTTGTTGGCAAATGAGGAATAATCACATGTTTGTAATCATTGTGGTAATAATGTTCAAATCAAGATGACTTTGGACGTGGCCGAGGAAGAGGTTAGGGGCCAAGAAAAGTTGTAACATTTGAGTTTTGGTATGTTTCTTTTTTTAACCCTTAATGTTATATTCATTACATTTTGGTCCCTAGCTAGTATGCAGGGTGTAGTTTACGAGTACGCTTAGCATACAAGCTCTCTGATTGATCGCGGGTTCGCCCACGTATGATGGGTATACGTTGGAGTATGCAAGGCATACACAAGAGGTGTGTTTCCTCACTGTGTATAGCAGGTCCAAGGCACCAATGCCAACTTTGACATCCCCATTTTCACGGACATAAAAGACCGATTTGTTTATGCTTTATTTGGAAAATCAGAGTAACCTTTTAAATAAAAGAGCTATGGAATTTATTCCCAGAAAAACATGATAAATACGTTATCAAAGCATCTCCGAAAAATGTATTTTATTCATTTTAAAACATTGGGATGTCATCGTCAATACAGAAACATAAGCATGAACAGAACTTACATTCATTATCACTAGTGATTTATGTCTCTAAATCTCTCAGTGTAATGTAACTTCATATTGACACTTGTGATACAAATAAACTGAGTGGGTCAGGTTGGGAAACCTGGTGAGTACATAGGGTTTTCAACCCATCATAATATAATTATTATGTTTAATCATCAAACAATTAACCTAATTACCCATCCCTATTATCTTCATTGTTCTTAAGGGTCTACCCTAAGAATCATCTATCCTACATTCATTCATTCTGAAGTCCATCGCTTCCAGGGTTCATATAACAGGCACTAAGTCCATAGCTGCCAATGCTCGTTCGTAAAGCACTAAATCCATAGCTGCTAATCTTCATTTATTGGGCACTAAGTCCATAGCTACCAGCGTTTATCTAACAGGTACTAAGTACATAGCTACCATTGTTTCTCTAACAAGTACTAAGTCCATAGCTACCAATGTTTATCTAATAGACACTAAGTCCACATTTGCCAATGTTATTTATTAGGCACTAAGTCTATAGTTGTCAGTGTTTACTCATACCATCTTTCATCTCTCATTGTTCATCTACCCATGTTTTACCCAACATATTCGTAGATATAAAATACATATACAATTTAAATCATTTAAAACATATATAAAATCGTTCATCCAACATAGAAATCAAGTATTCAAATAATATGCACACATAGCACGTAATTTATGTAAAATATTTCATACCTATGTGTAAGATGAAAGTAACTACGCACTGACTTGTTAAAGTGACGACTCGAAATTCGAGTTGCGCTTCTCTTCTTAACAATATGATTTCCTTCGACGAAACCTAGTATTATTTTTACTAGGTTTTAGTCTAATTTTTATTACGAATAATTATTAGTCTAGATTTGTCATTAACTCAGAGTGTGCTTCATGATCTATCAAGTAAGGATCATCCATGTAGGACAGTTGGAAGGAAGGAACATTTTGGCATATAGCTTTTCTGAAATCTAACAACCAAACCCAACGTGACCATTCTTGACACCTCTCCTGTAAGTAGTTCAATCAGTATAACGATTTTGAATCACTAATAAATTTTATTTATAGGTTCATAATAACATTATTATAAGTTATATTTAAAGTAGGGTAGCATAACTTACTTAGCTAGGAGTCGGGCTCTGCAGGGGCAGAACTTTGTCGCTGAATCTTTCTAAGAAAGATTCTTGCAGTGCTTCAGCGCTTACCTTACTATACTAAAAACTATAGAAAGAAAAGTCGAATCATGAGGGACCGAAATGCTCAAGGATAAGAAGAGAAAGACTCTTGAATCAAGAGAATGGCGCAAGAAATGTAAGAGCCTAGAGGCTCTTATTTATAATAATTGAATTTTCAAAAACCACCCTCTATATTTACTTAAATGACTAAACACCCCTTTATTATACTATTTTAAATAGATTTAGTGATATTTGTAATAAACTAATGTCGAAAGTACTCAACACTAGTCTTATAACGACCGCATCGTCGATACCTTTCTAATGATATATATATATATATATATATATATATATATATATATATATATATATATATATATATATATGATTTACACTTTATTTTAATACGTAAATGTACTATTAAAAATTATAACTCGTTCATACGAACTCCGTTTTTTACGTTCTTTATATTCACGTGTAGCTATCGACGAGATCTACAACTTTCATTTAGACTCCGTCAGCTAATTTTGAATTTATATTTTTGTCCATATTTTTATAAAATTAAATAATTTTACCATAACTCTCTCGTACGGACTCCCTTTTTGACATTCTTTTTCTCAAAATTCCTATTTTAAGGAGTACTACGATTTTCATTTTTGTCGCATTAGCTAAAAGTCTACCATTCTCTTCGTAGCTTTTTACGTCATACATTCGTTGTGCGCGGCTAACTTTTATATTTTATAAAAATCATATCTAATTCATATGGATTCGGATTTTGAAGAATTTATATTTTCGTGATCGAGATGGCGTTTACTTCCTATATATATATATATATATATATATATATATATATATATATATATATATATATGTTTTGGCGCGCTTATATTTACGATTTGCAGACGATTCCACTGATTTTTCCTATTTATTATATTATAATAATCATGAAACATATAATATTCAAATAATTTTTCTTTATTACGTCAAATAGGTTACAATTGTTAACCTTAACTATTACTTTGGTTAAGATTATTTATCCTAGATAATAAAAAAATCATTTTAACTCTTATTATGTCTTAATTGACTAGCCCGAATCTACGGGTGTTACAATTATCTTCTCCTTATGATGATTACGTCCGAAAATCATCAAAAAAAATTGGGCTTGTATAATGAATCCGTTCATTTCCTTTCCGTCCTAGGTGGTAATCATAACTCTTATGTCCTTTCAAATAGGTATCTAACTCTAGGACTCCTTGACTACTGGCGGTGCATAATCTTACACCCACTCTTTATCCTATGTTGGACTTTCAATCTTAACCTTCAAGTTACAAACTCAGTCCTTATTGGAGGCTCCTTCTCTTTCTTAAACAAACTTAAATTAAGATAAGTTATTTACTTCGATTACTGTAACAGACCGTTGGGATATGTTCTAATGAGATCTATTCGTATGATGCAACGCTTAGACTTAGGTCTTTTAGAGTCAAATTCCAGAATGGGATATACCTTCCTTTATGATCTAACGTGATATAATCACATTCTAGCATGTAGCACTTCTAGCTACAAGCTTCTTACCTTAATAATGGTTGTGATATTTCTATTGATCGCTTCGATTATCTTTCACTACAATCTTCTGACATAAGTCAGATGCCACATCGATCTTGGTACTTTGAACCACATAATATATTCATCTTAGTCGGACTCGATTTGATATGACCACTACGGTCAGATTAACAATCATATTCTTAGTCATTACCGAATGATGGTAACGATAGACATGAACAAAACAAAATCAATTACAAGTGCCATGGTAACCTTGTGACTTTCCCTGATCCAAGCGTGAGTTTTGTGCTTCTGATAATATAGGCCTCTACTACCATTCACACCTACTCATACTCGTCCCAAGTATTGTCTCGTAGTTTCCAAGTCACCATGCAAGAATTTCACAAAATCATTTAACAGAAAAGATAACATAACGAAGCTTTATATTATTTATTGAAACGATTACATAAACGTTCAAGTTTAACCTATATTATGCCTCTAATAGGCTACACCTCCTAATACTATCCGCATTGCTATTTCATATCTTGATATTTGGATATGAAGTCCTCATCCTTAATTCCTCGTGTTGTTATCTGCTTCGTCGAGGATCATGTGGAATGCCCTTGGCTTTGGCGGTGCATCTGGCCTTGCTGCTTTATCTTTCCTCGGGCACTCTCTAGACATGTGCCCCTTGCCTCCACATCCGTAGCATACCTTTTCATTATGTGTATAATCCTTGGAACAGTGACCGGTCCTCCCACACTTGTAACAAGTCACTTCTTCGTTGCATCTCCCACAATGCTTCTTCTTGCACTTATCACACCATCTCGCTTTACCTCTTTCTCATCCTCCAAACTTCAAGAATTTACTCTCCTTGTTGGACCTTGAAGATCCTTCAAACTTCCTCTTTTCTCCTGCCTTATCTTTTTCTAGACCCTTTTCTCTTATCTGGGTCTCTACGTTCTTAGTTGCTCTAATGGTTGTTTTTAAAGTAGTTGCCATTTTGACCGTTAGGCCAAAGTCTGTGGGCAGTCCGTTAGCAAACTTATCAATCTTGGAGAGTTCAGTAGGCACCAAGTAGGGGAATAGCTTCATCCTTTCGGTGAATGTGATGGCATACTCATCAACACTCATCTTCCCTTTCTCTAGGTTCTGAAACTCGTTATTTCAGACTATCAGATCTATCTTTGAGCAGTATTGCATTTTCAACTGCTCCATGAATGCTTCCCAAGACATTCGCATGGCTTCTCCTCGTGACATTGTATCTGCCAACAACTTCCACCAACTTAACACCCCGATCTTTAGTTGTCTGACTGCAAAGATGGCCTTTCGCTTATCGCTGCAGCTGCAGCTCTCGAATACCATCTCCATCTTGGATATCCAGTCCATAATCTCCACTGGTTTTGGGCTTCCAGAAAGACTTGGTGGTTTGGCACTCAATAAGTTCTTATACATGCACCCATCCCTGTCAATCCTTTTGTCTGAGTCGTTTCTCCTGACCACTCGGGGTCCATCTTGATTCACCGTACGGTTGTAATTTTCCTCCTCTGACAACTCTTCATTCAGTTCAGGTTGTTCAACAGGCACCGTAGGTTCATCTCAATTATGTTGAAGAAAACTCCTTGTTTCTTCCATTTGACGATCTAACATCATCTGGATCATTGTTTGTACCCCAGCCATAGTGATTGGCTCGGGTGCAGCTGCTACTACTTGCTTAATTACTTGGGGTTGAGGTTGTTGATTCCTCTTTCCATTCACATTTCTGACTCCACTTTGGGTTCTTACCATTTCGATCTATACACCAAAGTAGACGTTCGGTGTGTAATGACGAGAATTAAGATAGGAAATATTTTATTTATGATCAACGTGTAAATCTCCCTATTACTCCGAAAAGTTATATGCTAGTTCTAATATCGTAATTAAACATTTAGAAATCTAATCATGTAAAATTTCCAGATCCGGTCGGCAACAAAACATAGATTCGATCAGACGATAGCATCATAAATCATTTGGCACATAAAATCATGTTAGGCATCTTCCCTAAATACACTAGTGCTTGTATCTATTCAGGCGTACTTCCTTAAATATATTAGACACACTTCTCATGATCATCGCTTAGCATTCTAAGTTTAAGTAAAGAAATAAATCCTTATTCCTAGTTCTCTTAAACTAATGCTCTGATACCAAGTGTGACACCCCCATTTTCACGGCCATAAAAGACCGATTTGTTTATGCTTTATTTTGAAAATCAGAGTAACATTTTAAAGAAAAGAGCTACGTAATTTGTTCCCAGAAAACATGATAAATACGTTATCAAATCATTTCCGAAGAAATGTATTTTATTCATTTTAAAACATTGGGATGTCATCGTCAATATAGAAACACAAGCATAAACAGAACTTACATTCATTATCACTAGTGATTTATGTCTCCTTAATCTCTCAGTGTAATGTAACTTCATATTGACACTTGTGATACAAATAAACTGAGTGGGTCAGGTTGGGAAACCTGGTGAGTATATAGGGTTTTCAACCCATCATAATATAATTATTATGTTTAATCATCAAACAATTAACCTAATTACCCATCCCCATTATCTTCATTGTTCTTAAGGGTCTACCCTAAGAATCATCTATCCTACATTCGTTCATTCCGAAGTCCATCGCTTCCAGGGTTCATATGACAGGTACTAAGTCCATAGCTGCCAATGCTCGTTCATAAAGCACTAAATCCATAGCTGCTAATCTTCATTTATCGCGCACTAAGTCCATAGCTACCATCGTTTATCTAACAGGTACTAAGTCCATAGCTACCAGCATTTCTCTGACAGGTACTAAGTCCATAGCTACCAGTGTTTATCTAATAGGCACTAAGTCCACAACTTCCGATGTTATTTATTAGGCACTAAGTCTATAGCTGCCAATGTTTACTCATACCATCTTTCATCTCTCATCGTTCATCTACCCATGTTTTACCCAACATATCCGTAGATATAAAATACATATACAGTTTAAATCATATATAAAATCATTCATCCAGCATAGAAATCAAGTATTCAAACTATATGCACACATAGCACATAATTTATGTAAAATACTTCATACCTATGTGTAAGATGAAAGTAACTACGCACTGACTTGTTAAAGTGACTACTCGAAATTCGAGCAGCGCTTCGCTTCTTAACAATATGATTTCCTTCAACGAAACCTAGTATTATTATCACTAGATTTTAGTGTAATATTTCTTGCGACTAATTATTAGTTTAGATTTGTCATTAACTCAGAGTGTACTTCATGATCTATCAAGTAAGGCTCATCCATGCAGGACAGTTGGAAGGCAGGACCATTTTGGCATATAGCTTTTCTGAAATCCAACAACCAAACCCAACATAACCATTCTAGACACCTCTCCCGTAAGTAGTTCAATCAGTATAACAACTTTAAATCACTGATAAATTTTTTTATAGGTTCATAATAACGATATTCTAAGTTATATTTAAAGTAAGGTGGCATAACTTACTTAGCTAGAAGTCGGGCTCTACAGGTGCAGAACTTCGTCGCTGAATCTTTATAAGAAAGATTCTTGCAGCGCTTCAGTGCTCACCTTACTATACTAAAAACTATAGAAAGAGAAGTCGAATCACGAGGGACCGAAATGCTCGGGGGATAAAGAGAGAAAGACTCTTGAATCAAGAGAATGGTTCAATAAGTATGAGATCCTAGAGACTCTTATTTATAGTAATTGAATTTTCAAAAACCACCATCTATATTTACTTAAATGACGAAACACCCCTTTATAATACTATTGTAAATAAATTTAATGATATTTGTACTAAACTAACGTTGAAAGTACTCAACACTAGTCTTATAACGACTACATCGTCGATACCTTTCTAATGATATATACATATGTATATATATGTAGACGTATATATGATTTACACTTTATTTTAATACGTAAATGTGTTATTAAAAATTATAACTCGTTCATACGAACTCCGTTTTTGACATTCTTTATATCCACGTGTAGCTATCGGCGAGATCTACAACTTTCGTTTAGACTCCCTCGGCTAATTTGAATTTATATTTTTGTCCATAACTTTATAAAAATAAAAATTTTGCTAAAATCATAACTCTCTCGTACGGACTCCGTTTTTTATATTCTTTTTCTCAACATTTCTATTTTAAGGAGTACTACGATTTTCATTTTAGTCGCATTAGCTAAAAGTCAACCATTCTCTTTGTAGCTTTTTACGTCATACATTCGTTGTACGCGGCTGACTTTTATGTTTTATAAAAATCATATCTAATTCATATGGATTCGGATTTCGATGAAATTTATATTTTCGGGATCGGGACGGCGTGAACCTCCTATATATATATATATATATATATATATATATATATATATATATATATATATATATATATATATATATATATATATATATATATATATGTTTTGGCGCACTTATTTTCACGATTTACGGATGATTCCACTGATTTTTTTTCCTATTTTATTATATTATAATAATCATGAAACATATAATATTCAATTAATTCTTCTTTATTACGTCAAATAGGTTACAATTGTTAACCCTAACTATTACTTTGGTTAAAATTATTTATCCTAGATAATAAAAAAATCATTTTTAACGCTTACTATGACTTAATTGACCAGTCCGAATCTGCGGGTGTTACAAGACTCATGGTTTATTATGATTATGATGTTAGTTGTCTACATGACTCTTGGATGTATGATATTGATATGTATATTGGGTGAGGCATTGACTATCATGTATTCTATTTATCTTTGTGATTAATTCATGATTTTATATGGTTATACGTTTATATATATATATATATATATATATATATATATATATATATATATATATATATATCGGGCAGGACCTGATGACTGACAGATCTATTCTGATCAGGGCCCAATATCGGGCGGGGACCTATGATGGGCATGGCCCGTTATATGTTTGATATGTATGGTATGTGGTATTTTGGGAAACTCACTAAGTTTTCTGTTTATGGTTTTTAGTTTATGTTTCATGTGTTTCTGATTCCAAGGGGAAGATATCGAGATGAGTGCATTGCACACACCATACTATTCCGCGTTTTCTATGACTCTGATGTACTTAGATATTATTTGACACACTCTATTTTTCACTATGGTTTTATGATATTGATTCGGATGATGATTTATTTAATATAAAAATAGAAAAATTTGGTCTTAATTTTTGGGACGTTACAAAAGTCGAGATGGTAATGGATGTTTCGGGATAAATGTCACATTAAATGTTACAAATGTGGTCAGTTTGGTCCTTATCTCAACGAATGTCCTAAATGATAGAAACAAGAGGCAAATCTACTAGAAGAGGAACTGACTTTTTTTTGAACAAGTGGCTGGTATGACTAAACCGATTAAGGGGATGATTGTTAGATTAATTGGTTAATAGGAAAGTTTCCTTATTATAGGATTTTTTATATCTAGTTTAAATATGGTATTTTAGAAAAACTTGATATACACGTTGTTTTTAGTTTTAGTATTGGAGTAGCATTCTTTTGGTTTTAGTATAAATATGTTTAGGTCTAGTTTTGTTTAATTCAATAAAATATCGCAAGATGTTTATTTCTTTCGGTGTTTTTTATGTGTTCATAAGAGAATCAACCACTTGCTTCTTTCTTTTACCTTGGTACACAAGCTTTATTATCAAGTTTGTGTCGAAACTTAGCTCAATAAAAGATAGAGTAGAGTAGTGATGGTGATGAAAACTACAAGTTTTATCATGGCATGCTCAATCATAGACATCATCAGAAACATATCATGGGACAAAATGGAGTTTTTTTTTTTCATTTTTTAAAGAAAAAAACCGATCTATTTAAGTGTAATTTGGTTGCTAACCCAAGTCAAAGGTTCAAGTCCATTGATCCTGATCAAGTTGAGATGTTGGAATCCATGTTTTCTAAGAAAGAAATAAGCATGTAATGTGTTTGTGTGGTAGTGAATTATGTGTCCAAATAGTTTTCCTTTCTCTTTTGTAAATTGGTAGTGGGATGTTTTAAACAATGGCACGGTGGCATTTTTTGACGAATTTCTCAAATGTCTTACATCATGATTGTCTGTAACTCTTTCATTACGTTAATTCCTAAAATAAATTAGCTATGATTTGTGAAATGTTTCAGAAGACGAGAGTTCAGAAAAATTAGTGTTCTTCTTGTGTTCTTGAAATAAACCTAGGAGACATGCAGAGGGTATACAATTTTTACATATCCAAATAAGTGTCTCTTTACCAATTGACGATTGTAAAAACAAATTGATTCCTCGACTTTTATTATTCTACATTTTGAACTTTCATCTTGTTGAGGTATGAAGTCTTGTCCAACATCAAGCAATTTGAGTTCATTTGGAGCACTTAGAACTCAATGGAGCACTTGAGGTTCATGGAGCATGTGACAAAGGAATGGATCATCTAAGAAGGGAATGGATCATCTGACAAAGGATTGGATCAAGTGCCAAAGGACGGATCATATAGAAGGGGGTTTGGAGCACTTGGAAAAGGTTTAGAGCACTTGGGAGTGATATGGAGCAACAAGGGGACCTTGTTGCAGCATATGAAAAAGGGATGTGCCAAGAAGGATGTTGTTGTGCCATAAGCATTCCTTCTTGCACCATGCTGCTCCCTCTTGCGCCATGAGGGGTTCCTCTTGAGCCATGAGGATCCCTCTTGCGCCATGAGGTATGCTCTTGCGCCGTGCAGGGCCTTTGTTGCGCCATGTGTATGCCTTATGTGCCAAGGTAGTGATCTTGCGCCTACCTATAAGTTCTTGCGCCACACTTGAAGCTTGTTGTGCCATCCTTGCACATGTTGTGCCATCATGGTGCAAGATGGACCATTTTGGTTCCTTGATGAGCCATAATATCCCTGTTGAGCCAAGCATGCTATGAAGTCCTTTGCGATGCTCAAGATCGTTCAAGGATGCTTAGAAGTTGGTATTGCTCAAGGATTACACCATGTTGTGCCACCATGATGGATGTGGGACTATTAGTGTTCATCATGCTCCACCCGTGCATCATGATGCTCCACTATGGTCAAGGTGGTCCATCATGTGTGCAGTTGATGCTCATGGGTTTTATGGCATGGATGAATGTTCCAGAAGATGTTACACGACGGGGTATGATTGGTTGTCACCATTTATGGGCCAATGGGCTTGGCCCATTAGGGTTTTAGGTCCGATCCCTCAAATATAAATAGACTCATATCTCCATCATGTGCAGAAATTTCAAGAGAGTAATCATTGTGACGTTGAGAGCCCTCCTTTGGAGCAGTTAGTAAGCAAGACAATTTCTATCGTTTTGAGAGTCAGGTGAGGTGTAACCTTTGTGTGTGATTGTAATTGTTCTTGGATGTTAATAAAATCATCTCTCTCTCTCTCTCTCTTTCTCTCTCTCTCTCTCTCTCTCTCTCTCTCTCTCTCTCTCTCGTTCGCCCGTGGATGTATGTCACCTTGATCGAACCTCGTTAAATATTGTGTTCACTTGATTTGCATTTTCAAAAGTTTAATTTCTGCAAGTTCAACGAATTTATTTTGATATTTGTCTGAAGTACTTGACTTGTTTTGTTGTTATCCAACACATCTTTTTAGACGGCAATAGGGAAGACAGGAAGTATTGAAGTGCACAGCCGATAGCACGAATGCTAAACTCATTTGGGCCAAAATAACATTTATTTATTTATTTATTTTAAATGAAAATTCTACCATTATATAGATAATTAATTTATAATTATCTTGCATAGTTAGGCTAGATCCAAAGTTTGAGGTTTATATTTAATTATGTAATCATCATTATAAGCAAGAGACATAAAATACCGCTAATTTTTTAGTCTACGATCTACATGATAAATAAATAAAACGGTTGAGATCCAACACATTTTCTTTTTCTAAATATGGAGCAACATGCGTCAGATTGTCTCGTTAAAGTTTTTAAGCTTCTTCTGTATTTGGCATTCCGAAATAATAAACTATATTGTTGATAAATAAAATAGTAATACAATTATAAAATTATATTATTAAAATAATATTATGCTTTTCTAATAGAATCATTTTTTTGGAGTCTTTGGACCTGAGATTCAACGCAGCCATTCGTGTCAATTTAAATCGATTGCCGTAATTCAAATCGATTGCCGTATTCAACTCTCATTCATATTAGATATAAGCAAAATATATAATTATATATGAATTGATTTATGATATACTTCTAAAATTAATACTTTAAAATAATATTTTAACTTTCTTCTTTTAAGTTGACCGTGTTAAATTGTTATACCGTGCATGACTCGTAACTCATGCCTTGAAATAAAAATAAAAATAAAATATATATTATCTTGGAATTTACTTAATTAAGATAGATTTCAACATTCACTAACAAAATTCACGAAACCCAATACCTAGTATTTCCTTCTTCTTTTATATATATATATATATATATATATATATATATATATATATATATATATATATATATATATATATATATATATATATATATATATATAGAAATGAGTTCTATGGAAAACAAATAACTAGGGCAACATCTACCGGAACCAATAATCAAATGACACGTGTCCATTTCTTTCTTCACAAGTAATGTATTATGGAAGTTATTGTGGAAGTGATGTGTTGTCATGTTTTCATTGGTTAAATATGTGTTGCCCTAATCATTCATTTTCCATATAACTCTTCTCTCTCTCTCTCTCTCTCTCTCTCTCTCTCTCTATATATATATATATATATATATATATATATATATATATATATATATATATGGGACAGTTCAAATAAAAACAGTAAATACTGTGAGAACGTAAAAACATTTTTTATGTTATTATTCTGCAATGAATTTTGTATCGACAACTTTATGTCATTATTCAACAAAAATAAATGAATAGTCAATGGTTAAAATTAAAATTAAAATTTTACTACAAAAATGCACATACATAAGTTTAGATTTTTATTTCAATTTTTTAAGGTGTTCTCACGAGTCCTCACCCGATCACGTGTGTGTGTATATATATATATATATATATATATATATATATATATATATATATATATATATATATATATTCTAATAAATGAATATATTTATTCTTCTATTGACAAGTGTCTATTAGAACTCCTCATTAATATTATATGTTACTTATCATGCCACTTGTCAACATATTAGTTATCAATTTCAAATTTCATATTTTAAATTTCTCACTCTAATTACATTAAATTAATAATTGATTCTCAATTTTAAATTTAAATTTTTTTCACTCTAATTATATTAAATTAACAACATTAGATTAAAAATAAAATAAACTTAATACAAATTATAAGGTGATATAACTTCACGTATTTATTTAAATCAACGATTATTATTTTATACAACTAAAAAAATATATCTTAAGTAATAATTTATTTAAAATAACTGATTAATAATTTTGATTTTTTAATATGAAAGTCTAATTAGTTTTATAATTGTGGTTCTCACGGGTTATAAACTAGTATATATATATATATATATATATATATATATATATATATATATATATATATATGTGTGTGTGTGTGTGTGTGTGTGTGTGTGTGTGTGTGTAAAAGATCAAATGAGAACCTCTAAAGGTTAAGAATCACTTGAAAACCTTTTTTTATTAAAATATTAAAAAAAAAAACTCACTTTCATCTTTTATTGTTTATGATCTACACACTATACACACTCTCACATTAATATATATTTTTCTCATCTCAAACTTGAAGAACACACAAACATTATCACCGGTTGCCACTAGCCACCACCTATGCAGTGTCACCGCCTCGTGTTGCCGATAAACAACCGTCGCCTCCTACCACCGGTGAGCTACCACCATCAGATCCACAAGCACTGGTTGGCTCCACATCTACAAGTTTAGCTTCGGATCTATGATTTTTAGCTTCAAATCTATGATTTTCAGCTTAAGATCTATGATTTTATTCTTCAGACTAGGACTTTCGTCCTCAGATCTATGATTTTTATCTTCAGATCTATGACTTTTCCTCCATATTAAGAGTTTCGACGAGCGACATAACCACCACCTTCGTCCATCATTGTGAACAAAAATTCCTCTTCCATATCGTTAACCTACCACCAACAGAAACACATATCTGATAAGATTTCATGAAAATACGTCCATATCCACCATCAATCGCCACTTGGTCTTAGATCTGGAGTCACGAAGTTGTTTCAGCTTAACTTTGCCTCTCTAAAACGCAAAATATCTCAGATCTGGTGTGATTTGATCTGATCTGATACCACCTTCATAACTATCAACTTCGTTTCCACCATCGCTACCACCAGTGATGTCCACCATAACCTTCTACTGTCGACATCACGTTTAGATCTTGCCAAATTTGATGTATGTGGTTCGATTTTTCTAGATCTACTTTGTGTGGTGCTATTTTATGTATAGATCTAAAGCTATAACAATGGTATCTTTGCCCGATGGTAGTTCTACCGCCTTAGATATGCTCAAGCACCACCACCTCCTCCATTTCTTTTTATCTGATCTCCAATGAAACACATCAGGTATGTCGATTCTTGTTTTAATTATTTTGCCTTCTGTTAAGCTGTGAATTTAATGCTTTAATCTGTTATTTTTGTTTATTTTTGTTAATCATAGTTTTTTATGTTGTTATGTTGTGAATCAATGTTTGTTTTCTTATTTGTTAAAATATTTACATTAAATTGTAATTCATTGTTTATGTTTTGTAATTGTTATACTGTGAATTGAAATTAAAATGTGTTCTATTATGTTAATTTTTTCTCAAATAATGTGAACTTACTTTTTTAAGCCTTAAATTTTGATTTTTAATGTTTCAACTATTGTTTATTTCTGTTAAAGTTAGTTTTACCTGTGAATGAGTGAATTAATATGTTTTACGTTTTTAAGTTGTGAATACTTTGAATAAGATTCCTACACTGTTTTATTAAATTATGAATGAGAGTCTTGAAATTCTCTATTAGTCTATGAATTTGTTTGATGCACACAAGATATTCGATGAAATGCTTCAACAAAATCAATCATGTTTTTAAGTTATAAATACCTTGAATGAGAAATCTAAAAAAGTTTATTAAACTACAAACTAAAGTCTTGAAATGTAAGTTTTAAGTTGAGAATATGACTTTGAAGTATGATGTTTTGTATTAAACTTTGAAATTATTATATTAAATTGTGATTTTTTTGTTAAACCACTATTTGATTGTATTAAGATGTGAATTAACTGCATTAAACTGTGAATTGACTATATTAAGTTGGAAACTTTTTTATTAATTCCTTTTTTGCTTCTGAAATATAAGATGAAAGTAGCATTATATACAAATCTAATTTAATCTAATTCTGAATAAAATATGTAAAATTTAAATTGTGAAGATTTGTGTAAATAAACTTTAAACTGTAAAATGGTATGTATTAAAAGTATTACCAAAGAAATGAAACGTACAATGGTTGTTCTATTAAGGTGTGAATACAACCAGAAAATGTCATTGAATTTGGTGTTAGTCCAACGGCGGTCCGAATGTGGTCTGACGGTTGTCCAACAACAAGTGGCAACTAGTTGTAAACTAAGGAATGGAAAAGTTTGTTTAATATAATATTAATGTTTGATTTGTCCAAAATCTCCTTAATAAAAACATTTGAAAAATGGTTCGTAGAGTTCTTAACCTATTTCGGTTCTCAATTGAACCACTCACTATATATATATATATATATATATATATATATATATATATATATATATATATATATATATATATATATATATATTGTCACTTCTCAGCCTTCTAAGTGGCTTGCCTACCCTAACTTCTATGTAGCGAATGAAGTTAATTAGCTCATTGGTGGTTTTAGATTTGTTTGATAGAAAGTACACCCAAGTGAATTTGGTATGGTCATCAACAATCACAAGGATATTTTTCTTACCACTTAAGCTAGGAACTGTAGTGGGACCACACAGATCGATATGTATAAGCTAAAGAGGTTCATATACACTTTGTTATATTATACTTTTGTGAGGTGATTTGGAAAATTTTCCTTGTTCACAAGCAAGACAAAGTATATCATTGTCAAGTTTTAACAATGGTAGTCTCCTCACAAGATCCTTTCCAATGAGTTTTTTGATATAACCAAAGTTGAGGTGAGAGAGTCTTCTATGCCACAACCAACTGATGTAGAAGCAGCTTTGGAAAGAAGACATATATATGGGGTTCCCTTAATTAATTCAATATCAAGAGGATACTGATGTGCACAAAAGTACCTACTAGTTTTAAATTTATAACCTAATCAACTTAACTAGCTAAAATGCACATAGGCAGTCTACCTAGTCAAATTATAGAATAGTTTAGATAAGTCGGGTATCGATCTCAGGGAACGGTTTTAGTTTACTAATTTAATTACTACTAAATAAACCTAAGAATCTAAGCAAAGGTTTAAATGGTTTTTTATCTGATTTTGCAAGTTCAAACGAACTTAAACACTCAACAAAAACAGTTGTAATCAATATATTAAAAACACTTTCGTTTAGTTTCGAATCCACCTTTTTCCTATGGTTAGCTCTTATTTATGGATTAATAAAGTTGTTACCAATATATATGTAATTAGGAATTTGGTCAAATCTACTAATATTTTTACCAATTCATGAAGTACTACGTAAGGTCTTACATTAACAAACACATAATTAGTTATTAATGATAATTGGGCTATGTAAGATATATCTAGATAATCATCTTTGGTAAAGATAATTAATCAAACACAATTATGGTCACAGTTATGCTCTCTAACACATCTAAAGATGTTACCTTTATTACTTAACTAAGATGTGGTCAATCCCAGCTCTAGCAATTTAATAGTCACTAAACTACTAGGTAAACAAGTTCATGCAATTTAATGGTCACCAAACTACACTTAACTTGAATTAAAGCAACAAAGATGCATACTCTAACATGTTAGGTAATGATAATCAAACATATGCATAAAGCAAATTCATATAACCCATAAAATAAGAAGACTAGCTCATAGTATTAAGGTTTCGTCTAACTAAAAGATAGTCTACTAATTTAGCTACTCATATCAGAAAGTAAACACACAAGTTCATAAGAATTTAACATGATTAAATTAACGCAAACCGAATGTAGTGTTTTAATCTTCAAATTCTCGATCTTCAAGCAATCTCTCCTTCCAAAGTGTGTTTTTCGCACTTTTCTGACCTCCAAACTCAATTATAATTCCAAGAAATCATATCCAACCCCCTCAAAGTCGATATGCTAAGGGATATTTATAGTTTCCAAAATTCGTGGCTCACGTCGTGAGAATTAGGGTCATACGTCGTGAGATCAGTAGAATTCGTGTTCGGCAAGGAAACTGCATTCCGCATAGCTATTTTCTAGAAGAATCAATCTCACGTCGTGAGAACTAGGAATTAGCATTTGGCACAAAAACGGGATTTGTCTGAAATTTTGTATAGTTTTCAGATCATTTTGAATCTCGTAAATCGAAGTTACGAGTGATGAGATATGGTCAAAATACTGACGAGGAGTCAAGCTGTCCAACAACATCCTTTTGTATCTTTATCTGCTCCAGTCCTCCAAGTATCCAAATTTTGTCAGTTTCAATTCTTTTCTTCGAGAATGTCCACTTTTGGCTGAAAAATATAATTTAAACATATAAGTACCATTTATCTATGCAAATAACCAAAATATGTATAAAAATGTATTCAAATATTGCCTAAAAATATGTATAAATATGGCAATATCAGATACATGTTCCCATTTCATGGTGAATTTTTGGGTTATTAATGTATTTTGTCAAAGTGTTTTGTACTAGAATAGTCTCATTTATAACGAGTTGGGCCTATCCATCTGTGTTTTGACGTTGCTAGGGTTAGACTATTAATTGTGCATGCATGTATCGTTTCACGGTTAATCGTTTTGTAATGCCCTACTTAGCTTTTATAGAAAAGTTCAAGTTGAATTCTTCTAAAGCTTTGATAATATTAAGCATTCAACACATATTTGATCATTTCTCTTGTTATTTGATTCACTCTACTGTTTAGAATCTATCGATATTAAGTTTTATTCTTTCTATAATTGGTATCAGAGAAGGAGATTGTGTAACTCATACGCTAATCTTTTGTCGAGTTCTGTTAGGGTTTGCATTTTTATTGGATTTGTCTTGTCATTTTCATTGTTTCTATTGATTGTAGACTTCAGATCTAAATCCTAGATTTACCCTAAACTCGTTTATTGTTTTATACATCTGATTCTATACAAGTTCCTGTGAATCTCTAAATCATACAGCACGAAGATCCCCATACTCTTTCTTTCAGTGTATCCATTAGCATCAGATCTACTACCAGGATCCCAATCCTTTTCCCACAAGATTATGAAGTCTGGGCGTTGCACTTCAAAGACTATGTTCTAGGTCTTGAAGAACATGGCTCAACCATATGGAAAGAAATGACATAAGAGACGTTTTCTCACATAGAAATCCATAGAGTTATCAAAACTCAAGCTGAATACAACGCTCTTCTTGTTCAACACACAAATATTCATCAGGATGAAAAAGAGAAGTTGTTGAGTAACATCAAGGCGTTGAGAATAATAAAGTTTGCTCTTTCACCAGATACTTTTTGTCTAGTGAGTGCACGTGAGACGGAAAAGGAAATATGGGATAGGTTAAAGGATTTTATTCAAGCGGTGTCGATTTGGAAACACTCAGTTAAAATGTAGCTTCTATCGGAGTTTGGTGCTTTTGTTCAAAAGCTAGAAGAAAAACTTGATCAAACATTCAATCGTTTTAATCATCTTTTGAGTAGGATGTTAAAACACAAAATCAAGCGTGAAATAATAGACCAAAAAGTCACGTTTATGAATGGATTGAGATCGGAATGGAAAGCAGTAGTATCCACAGTAAAAGCTCATGAACAATTCAAGAGTTACACTTTGGAAAAGCTTCTGGGAATTCTAAGATCCCACGAAGATGAAGTGACTAAGGATGTGAAGCTTATGTCTAGCATGGGATCGTTGGCCCTAGTTGCAAAGGGCAAAAAGGTAGTTGAAGAAGATTATGAATCTGACCTTTCGGATTGGGATCTTATGAAAGAAGAATATGATCTGTTAGTATCTAATCCTAAGAAGTTTGCTAAAAAGAACTTTGGACATTTCAAGAATTGGAATAGGATGGGAAACTATAGTTTAGACAAGACAAAAGATGAGAGCCATAAGAACTCTCAAAAGGATGAATAAAAACAAGAGAAGAAGTTGTTGGGAGATTCTGACTATGATTGCAATTACTGCCATGGAAAGAATCATTTTGCTAAGGAGTGTATGTTAATAAGGTTGAATGAGAAGAAGGAGGTTAAGAAAGACAAAGCCTAATATCTACAGAAGATAGAGGATTTTAGGAAAAAAAAGTGATGGGAATGTGAAGCCTGCTTTGATTGTGCAGGAAGGTAGTGACAAACATGGATGTGTTGAAGTATGGTCCACAGATTCTGAAGATGATGAGGTTCGGAAGCCTACACATATTGGATATTTTGTTGCAAAGTCTAAAGCACAAGAGTACAAAGGAAGATGTCTGATGGTTCAGAGCGAGGTCTCGGAACAGAGGGGATACGCGATTGATGGTGGCCGACCCTCTAAAAATTATTTTGCTGCGAGGCCTATTTCTGAACAAGTGAGTGAATGCGAGAAGGTCATCAATAAGGTACAATCTATACTCCAATATCTTAATATTCATGTTACTCGTTACGAATCTCAATTAGATGATTTAAATTATACTAACTCTAATTTTAGTGATAGTTTAAAGAGAACACGTCTAAGCAATTCTAACCTAAATGATCAAATTAGCAGGGTAACAAATAAAAGTAAAAAATAGAAGGATGTGGATATAAAATTTGAAATTAG
The DNA here is from genome assembly GCF_002870075.4 of Lactuca sativa. Classification (NCBI taxonomy): domain Eukaryota; kingdom Viridiplantae; phylum Streptophyta; class Magnoliopsida; order Asterales; family Asteraceae; genus Lactuca; species Lactuca sativa. The sequence goes on from NC_056627.2 coordinate 221,411,043, forward strand.
AGCTTAATAGGTCAAAGGATGATGTTATTTATCTTAAGAGAGACAATTTATCACTTTTAAAACAAAGGAATAATTTCTGTTTAATTGCAAAGCATTTATATTTCAATATTACTCATCTGCATCTAGATTGTGAAATAGGTAAAAATATACACAAAATGATTTTACCCTTTCTTGAATTGAAAGAGGATGAAATTGATGCAGAGTGCTATAAGTGTGAATCTATTGTGTCCTCCGATGATGTTTCCGATTCATATAAAATTAGGCTTGACAAAATAGAAGCATATATTCAGTCCAAAGAACACAAGAATATGTTAAAACAAATGTTGGATGATAAAATCTAATACTGTGCAAAAATTTGACTCGTTGTGCATAAAATTAAGTTCAGAAATACTTTTGATGCTGAAAATGTTTCTGAATTTGATGAAAGTGACATGAGTGAGATTTTGGTAGAGGATGAGATAGATTGTTCTACATTTGTACAAAATAAGGCTGAACCAAAGAAAAGTTGATTTCTAAAAAATCAATTGAATATATTCGTGTTGTTGAAAATAAAGATTCAGAAGTTTTAAAAGTAAAAGCCATAGTTTTTCCAAAAGTACAAGCCATTCCTAATCAAGTTTTCGTAAAAACTGGACTGGACAAAATTGATACTCCTGAACTGACATCCATTGTTAATAATGATAATGCTGATGGTTGTGAGGAATTTTTCTGTTCTAGGCCAATAGACAATGCAGATGAAACAAAAGGTCTTTCTGAAATGCCCTCATGGAAAACGAAAGGAAAATACGTTTCGGAACCACTAAATCGTGTTGACCTTATTTACGATAAGGCAGGACCAAGTGGCACGAAGGATGTCTCCAGCGAAACCTCTTCTGAAAAGCCAATCAGAAAAGAGAAACCTAAATTTAACATTTATTTGTCTGCTGAATAAATTGTTGCTAGGAAAAAGCAAATGAATTCTAGATACAAGAAAAACTTACAAGAAAGAAAACAGTCTTGGAAAAACAAGAATTCCAATCAAAATTCTGTTAATTCATAAAGATCTTCAAATCAAAATATGAATTCTTCTCTAGTTAAGAAACTAGAAACAAAATCTTTTCCAAAACCACAGGTTTCAAAACCCCAAGTTTTAAAACCTATTGAAAAGCCTAAAACTAATTTTTCTCCAAAAACAAATGTTTCAAAATCTGTCAACACATCAAAAGATGTTAAAGGCAAAAGTAAAGTCTTTTCAGAACCAGAGATTTCTCTCCAGGAATTCGAAGCGAACTTGAAAAAGGAGAAAAAGGCTTTTGCAAAGAAGATGGCTGAAAAACACAAAGATTTTATTCAAAGAAAAACAATTCCTGTTAAGACTAATCTGTTTGATAATGAAATGAATGTTTTTAAAATATTTAAAGGGGAAGATAATGTTTTGCTAAAAAGAACCTTCTGGATTGATACGAATATATCTTTTCCTGTTATTAAGAAATCCTCATGTAGACCTAAGAAGGTTTGAGTTCCTAAATCTTTCTGAATTTTGTAGGTAATGTGTGACGAACAATATGACTCTGAATGGTACATTCACAGTGGTTGTTCGCGTCACATGACTGGAATGAGGGAAGCATTAAGGGAGTTCTGATCGTTGAAGGACAGTGGCAGAGTAAAGTTTGGAAATAATGCGACATGAGAAATTAAAGGATGGGGCATGATTACGAATGGCGAATTCTCCATTCGGAAGCTATCTTATGTAGAAGGCCTGCAACATAATCTAATAAGCATTTCTCAATTGGTTGTAGGTACTGGGTTTAAAGTGTCATTCGCTGATGAGGGATCGGAGATTATTGAGAAGAAAACAAAAACAGTGCTTCTGAAATCCAAAAGAAAGGGAGAACTATTTCCTTTGAACATAAAACCAATCACCGGGAAGCCTTCTATCTGCCTTCTTACGAAAACATCTTCGGATGACAGTTGGCTATGGCACTGAAGGCTCTCGCATTTGAATTTCAAGGACATCAACAATCTTGTACTAGGCGATCGTGTGCAAGGCTTACCTCTTCTGAAGTTTAAGGAACATCTGTGTGCTACCTGTGAACTAGGGAAGCAAAGTCGTAAATGTCACTCAAAAATTATCAATGCCAAAGTAATCTAGCCACTAGAACTGTTACACATTGATCTTTGTAGCCCATCTGTCATATAAAGCATTGGTGCTAATAAGTATATTCTAGTTATATTTGACGATTTTTCAAGATTTACTTGGGTTTACTTTCTTAGACAGAAATAGGATGCCACTTCAAAGCTAAAAGATTTCATCAAGCAAATCGAGCTTCAATTGCGAAAGCCAGTTCAGAAAGTTCTCAGTGATAACGGTTCAAAATTCAAAAACCAAGTATTTGAAGAATTTGTGACAGAAAAATGGGTTGCTCAGAACTTCTCTTCTCCTTACACTCCACAACAAAACGGTGTTGTTGAACGACAAAACCACTCTCTCTGCGAAGATTCAAGGACAATGTTATCCTTTGCGAATCTTCCACTTTACTTCTGGGCTGATGCTATCGGAACTGCCTGTTTCACTCAGAATCGTTCTCTACTCAATAAAAGATTCTTAATCACAGCTTATGAGATTCTGAATAAACGAAAACCTAACATTCAGTTCTTTTATGTTTTTGGTTCCAAGTATTTCATTTTCAATTCCAAAGAGCAACGGAACAAATTTGATGTGAAAGCTGATGAAGGAATCTTCTTGGGGTATTGTCTTACTTCTAAGGCATATAGGGTTCTGAACAAGAAATCCAAAAAGAAAGAGGAAACCAATTATGTCATCTTTTATTACAATTATTTAAAGAAGCATCAGAAAGCTGATTGTCCGTTTGAGGAAAATTTTCCTTTGGCAAATGTAATGACGATTCCTCTTTCAAATCTTTATGTGGAATTCATGAATTTGTTTGATGAGCCCGAAAAGGCTATTTCTTTAGAATCAAATGCAATAGATAATAAGGAAGATGAACTGAAGGAAATCATTGATGATGTTGCCAAATATCTTGGAAAAGGCCTCTCATTCCAAAGACTTCTGAAATTCCACCTCCGCCATAAGCTTCTAATGCTCCAGTTCAGGGGGAGGGTTCCACTTCCACCTCCACAACCGATACACTTGTTCAGAGGGAGAATTCAGATCCTGAAGTCAGCACTGATATTTCATTCGAGGGGGAGAATCTGATTCCGAACGTAGAGTCACATGCAAACTTCCAGGGGGAGAATGAGAATGAAAATAATGACTCAGACACTCAATCTGAATTTGAAGAGGTGAATGTCGAATTAGATCCAACCTACGATCCAAACTACCCTTCATTGACCAAATGGACCAAAGATCATCCTAAATCTCTAGTTATCGGAGTAGCAACTTCAGGAGTTCTCATAAGAGCTCAAAAAAAGCAAATCAAACTGCATTATTTTCAAAAAAAAGGAATTTTGCATGTTTAATTTGTTCATCTCCAAAATTAAGCCTAGAACTATGAAGATTGCTCTTGATCATTCAGATTGGGTGCAAGGTATGCAGGAAGAGCTTAATGAGTTCGAACGTAACAAATTATGGAGATTGATCCCAACTCCAAAGGATGCATCTGTGGTCGGATTATAATGGGTATTTCAGAATAAGCTTGACAAAGAAAGAAATGTGATTTGGAACAAGGCTCGATTGGTTGTTAAAGGGATTGCCAGGAGGAAGGCATAGACTATGAAGAGACATTCGCACCAGTTGCAAGGATAGAATCTGTTCGGATTTTCCTTGCCTATGCAGATGTGACAACCCGAAATTTCCATTCGGTCAAACCCTAAAAGTCAACCACTTCGTTTCATAAGTCAATGTCATTATTTCTTATTTTTAAGAAATATAAAGTTCGTTTGATTATTTTAATATTATTTTTAAACGAACGGGTGAAAGAAAGTGCCGTCTCGGGTTTTGAATTTTAAAAACTGCAAACACCTCGCGTCTTAGAAATTCCCGACCAAACTTTTAGGTTTAGGTTGAAAAATCACCCAAAAACCGTGAGCTCATACCTATGTATGAGTTTACTCCCCAAGACTAGTCATTATTGAGTTTACTCCCCAAACACCAAAAGAGTAAACTCCAAAATATCCTCTCAAGTATCATCCAAGTTTTTATTCAAAATCTTCAATCTAGTAAGTGTTTCTAGCCCTTTCAAGTTAGTATATCACTTAATCTAGTGATTGTACATCCTTTAATCCATTCATTTATGTGTTTTGACTAGTTTTTCCAAAACACCAAGAACACACACTAGTGTTCTTGGACTTAAAGTTCATTTCAAGCTTCCACAATGTAAGTACTTCTATCCTAGAGTCATTTTAAGCTAGCTATACATGTTTATACCAAGGAAAAGTCCCGAGAACACCAAGAACAAGGTGTTCACAGTTTTGGGAGGCTCCCAAAACCGTAAACACCAAATATAGTGCCTTAGGGTGCGTTAGGGTGTCTAGATGCTTCACAATGCCTTAGGGACTTGTCTAGATCCATCCTTGATGAGTGTATCACACAAAAAGCACCAAAATCATATATTTTTATGTGTTTACAGTTTGGGGAGCTCCCAAAACCGTAAACACCTCAAATGTTGTGTAAATGTCCCATAAATGGCCCGTGGTTGTTCCTTATGGCTAGAATCTAACCTAGACTAGTGCCATGTTTGAGCTAAGGACTTGAAAACCGCCAAATAACAAACTTAGGAGTTTAAGGTAGTAAACTCGTGAGCTTAAGGTAGTAAACTCATGAGTTTAAGGTAGTAAACTCATGGAGAAATGGTCCTTAGACCGTAAACTCCATTTAGGAGTGTTTTGATGCCACACAACACTTCCTAAGGCTAAATCATGAAGTAGGAATGCTTGGAATAGCTTAGAAGACTTCAATTCATCAAATGGTCAAAAGGTTAGGAGTTTACGACCGTAAACTCAAGAGTTTACGACCGTAAACTCAAGGGGTGTTGGTCCTTAGGGAGTAAACTCATTTTAAGAGTGTTCCTTCAACCCCAATCATACTAGCCTTTCCCTACAACACTTAGATGCACTCCTTAGCACTTATAACACTTATAAAAAGTGTTTGTCATGCCTTAGAGTTTCTTGACTTTGTTTATTAGTTGTTTAAAGACTAATTGTTTATATACATATATCCTTATATGTTATTAGGATCTTTATGCGTGTCTAAGTCTTCACTTGACACCAAGCACTTATCTGACACTTCCTTCCGATCCACTTGCTACAGGTGAGTTCATACCCCTTAATCAATGTTTTAATTGTTTTTAAATGTTTTATGGGGGGATACAAGTAGAATTATGCTAATTATTATATCAATCACATGTGATTAATAAGCAGCATTCAAATGATTGGCTACTCATTAGCCGTTTTACCAAACAGTTTCCATCAAAAAAAATTTCTTAAACATTTTATATGTTTAAAACTCCTTATTAAACTGTTCATTTTACTCTATATGTTACATTTCAAACTTATTTACAATTGTTTTTTAAAACAAATGTTTCTTTATACTAAACTGTTTTATCAAACCCATGCCTTCAAACCGTTTTATAGATTGACAACAAGTCGATCTTTTCTTAGATGTTAATTATGTTCAAAGGTTTTACAAAACTTATTTTATGCTTTTATATTATAAATTTCATGCCTATATATGTATAGTTATATAAGAAATGTTGAAAGGACTTAGGAAAGCTATCCACCCTATTTCCTTTTCCTCGATTTGGATGTGGTCTGGTGGGATATCGGGTATCCATCCGAAGGTCGTTTAAATATTAGTTATATATCATGTGTACATATATAGTCATAAAAGTCCTTCCAGTTCATCCAATGCCCTTGGGTAGCAAGGGTATACATCCATGTCCATACGTACCAGTTAGATTACTAGTAAACTACCATATGGGTAGTTTAGGAAGATACTAGAACTATTACTAGAACGCGATATCATACAATGAGTCAGTTCATTCATGAGTCAATACTTTATAGAACATTACAGTACATTACTATACTTGCTAGATAGAGAGAGCATACATTACAGCGAGAACATTACAGTACATTACTATACTTGCTAGATAGAGAGAGAATACATTATAGCTAGAACATTACAGTACATTACTATACTTGCTAGATAGAGAGAGCATACATTACAGCTAGAACATTACAGTACATTACTATACTATTACATAGATATATTTACATGATCACACTTACATGAGTACGCTTACATATACATAGAACAGACGTCACTAGGTGCTATAGCATGGAACAAGTTCAGGATCTAACTATACCGATGAATCGCAACGTAATTGTGATAGTTATATCGGGTATACATGATCATAGTAATGTGTATGTGTCACGTTGTGCAGATATGCCTGAGCGTGTAAAGGTCTCAAAATCCCTTTGACAGGGGAGCGTATAGCCTGAGATCTAGCCATCACATTATACCTTATCCCTCAAATAAGGCAGTTGAGTACCAATGTTATTTATTACAAATACTACAGTACTTAGAAGAATTACCTTAGACTTTAGGTAATTAGTACGGTTGTAGTTCAACACTACACCATAGTACAATTTCATTTTCCCATTGCATTCACTTCGTGAATTTTCACACGACGCATGGTAATGTAGAAACTATATTTTTGGTTAATGATAGTCAGATTTGGGAAAATACACTCTCTTACAAGAGCCATACACACAAACACTAAATGCCTTGGTAGAAGGATACGATTAGTAGGAAACATAGGGCTTCCTAGGATCATACAAAACATTTTTATACTTACAATTCATATACATTTTTATACTTACAATTCATATACATTTTTATACTTACAGTTCATATACATTCTCAATACCTACAATTCATATACATATAAATACTTACTTACAAATTAAGACACTAAAATACTTATGATCTCACCAGCTTTAAGCTGATACTCGCTTTCAAAATTACTTGTATCCTCAGGTCAACCATATACATGTACCTATGCAAGGTTCAGGGAAGATGGTGCTCGTTCAAGACGCATCTTTCATTTTGATTTATTCTTTAGTGTCTATTATAATTTGACATAACACTTGTAATAAAATTATATTATTAATGCAATGGATGATGTTGTTGCTTGTTTACTACTTTTCATTGTTGTGATACTGTACATGACGTCCTCCGCCCCAAAACGTTTCCGCCGTTCTTGGTTTTGGGGTGTGACAGCAGCTCATAAAAATTTCGAAGTCAATCAAATGGACGTGAAATGTACATTTTTGAATGGTGAATTAGAAGAAACAATCTATGTGGAATAGCCACTAGGTTTCGTAAATGCAAAATACCCAAATCATTGCTATATTTTGGATAAGGTTGTGTATGGTTTAAAACAAGCACCACGTGCATGGTATCAAACACTAACTTGATTCTTGAAACAATCCAAATTTAAACAAGGCTCAGTTGACCCAACCTTTTTACGCAAGAAAGATGGTGACCATCTGATGATCGTCCAAATTAGATTGACAGCTAAATTCCAAAAGCTGATGGAAACTCAATTTGAGATGAGCTCAATGGGTCCTATTAACTTTTTTCTTGGTTTAAAATATCAGACAGAGTTCAGGGGGTATATTCATTAACCAGGAAGCCTGCACGAAGACCTTGCTTGCAAAATTTGGAATGGTGGGAGATCCAAAGGTCAAGGTTCCAATGGCGTTCAAAACGAAGCTTACACCATCCATGGACAAGCCAGCAGCGGATATGACTCTTTATCAACAAATGATAGGATATTTAATATATCTAACATCTAGTCGTCTATATATAATGTTTTCTATTTGCTATTGGGCTAGGTTTCAGGCGAATCCACATGAACCACATATCACTTGATGTGAAGAATATTCTCCGATACCTAAAAAGAACCACCTCTCTTGGAATCGGGTATCCTTCCAACTCTGGATTCTTTCTGCAAGCATACTCTGATGTTGATCTAGGTGGATGCGGTCTTGATTGTAAAAGTACAACCGTATGATGTCAGTTTCTGGATGGAAAACTAGTTAGTTGGCAATCTAAGAAGCAAACATATGTCTCCTTGTCCACTGTTGAAGCTAAGTATATCGTTGTTGCATCGTGTACTTATCAAGTTGTTTGAATTCAAAGTCAGCTTAGAGATTACACGATAAATATGAAGAGGATTCCATTATATTGCGATTCATAAAGTGCAATTCAGATATATTATAATCCAGTGCAACACTCGAAGACAAAACATATTGTACTGAGATATCATTTCATCAAGGATCACGTTGGTAATGAAAACGTTGAAGTACACTTTGTAAGATCCTCTGATCAGTTGGTTGATATCTTCACAAAGGCCTTACCAGAAACGACGTTTAATCGTATTTTACAAGGTCTCAGAATGATAGAAGCTGACTCAATTCCGAAATCCCATTCGTAATAAAAAAAATTATTGTTCACGTTCCAAGCATTCAGAATGATTCAGATTTAACTCTTCACATTTGAGCTTCGGAACGGTTCAGAGTGCACTGTTCATCTGGGTTTCAGAACGCCTTTGTGTTCTTTGTATATTATGCTTCTTCCAATTGATTCCGAGCCTCGGAACGCTTTAGAAGTCACTGTTCATTTTTTGCTTCTGAATTTATTTTCTTTACATTTTTATTTATTTTCTATTTTTATTTTATTTGTTTTCAAAAAATTCAAAAATCAAAATTATTTTCTTTATTTTTTTTCTATTTGTTTTCAGAGAATTCAAAAATCAAAAATATTTTCTTTATTTCTGTATTATCTTTTTCAAAAAAATAAAAATCACAAAAATATTTTCTTTATTTCTGTTTTATCTTTTTAAGAAAACCCAAAAAAATATAAAATTATTTTCTTTATTTGGGCGTTATTTTCAGAATACGTTCTTGTCTCAGGTGCACATTCCTGTTATTTCAATTCAGAATGATAGGGAAGGTATAAAATTCTGAATCTATATACTAGATAAGAGTCCCTAGAAGCATGTTGCTGCATGTTGACCCAAGCCTTCGAGACTCTATGTTTGAATCCTTAATGAAACTTTAACTTCGATCGTTTCTTCCAAGTCAGGCTAATAATTCACATAAGTCATTGAGCTACCTTACTCTTCTCATATTGAGTTAAGAGTTGACTACCTGGTCATTTTTATATCAGACATACACTTCTATCTTCGGAACCAATCTCTTATTTCTCCATTATCCTTCATATTCAAAAAACATAACCCTTGAGACTCTCAGCAATTCCACTGCAGTTTATGGTTGCACAACATCTATGTTCATGATCTTCAGATGGTTATTACCACGATTTGAGTTAAACCCAAAATCCAAAACCTATTTCTGAGTTGACGGTAAACAATTAATATGTTCTAGATTTTTTCACCAATGAATTGACGATTAAAACCTACATGGTGTGTATCTTTCACAGTTTGAAATATCATTTTTTTTAATTTTTGTGTGATCTTTATGAAGAGTTCTCGACCTAAGACTTTTCTTCCCAAAGGATCTAGTTTTTATTTTTCTTGAGATTTCACTAATATCATGTCACTTAAAATAGATCCAAAGCTTACTTGTTTTTATGGCTACACTTGCCAGAAAAGTACTTCTTCTAGACTTTCAGACTTATGTTAAGTTTTAGAATTTGGTTGAAACTAAAGCCACCCTTGCAGCTTACTCAAAAGAAGCCTTTCACTGTTTCTTAACAAATAGATGATCATAATTCAATGGGAAACCACACAAGCACTTCAGAGTCTCTCTTGACTCTGAAGGAAGAGATCATTGCCCGGGATCCAACTGCTTTTGTGTTGATTTTTAATTGTCATCACAAATGTCCCTAGCTCTGCCACAAAAATCTTTTTGATTTTTCCAAGTCTTGTTCAGGTTCCAATTAATTACTATAATTCAGCAACTGTAGGGTTCAAAGTACTCCATGGATTATATCAATGGCCCCCTTGATGAAGTGTAGGTTAAAAGCCCAAGACTTGTCTTATTCCCTATATATTGTCATGTATCATTCAAAATTAGGGTTAAGAGTGAGGAAAAATGTAGCCGCCAAATGTAATGAGGTTTCTTATGTAGAGTTAGATTCTTTAGTCTATTCTGAAAGTGTAATTTATTCCTCATGTTCATGAATAAATCGATTGATCATTCGACATATCTTCATAATTGTGTTCATTCTTATTTTCCATATTTTGTTCATCAAATCTTAATTAGGGTTTTAATCCCAACAAGTGGTATCAGAGCGGGTCTTCGAAGATCTGTTAATTTTGGAAGTATCAGTTGTTGATTTGATGATTTTCTGCACAAGTTATTGAAGATTTTTGGTGTTTTGGCGTCTTGGAATCAAGCTTTTTGTTCAAGCAACTGTTCATGGAGACTTATGTATTCTGTTACTGTTCATCTGATATATTTTTTTTAAGTCGATTCATTTTTCTTTTCGTATTTTCTGATTGGATATGTTCGTTAGTTTAATCCAAAGTCAATTGATTTTATTCCTTTGTTTTGACCCAATTGGATTTGTTCGTATTTTCTTTTTGATCTGGCCCAAACATTTGGTCCTTCACTGTTCATGATCCGTATGTTTAATGACGATCCAATTTTTCTTTTTGCCCTAATATTATATCCAAGTTCCTGTTTGCATCCTCGTTCTTTGTTTCATGTGTACAATTCATTCGATCACTCTTGGTTTGTCAATATCAACAATCAGTGATTATCGACTAAGAATATTGGTTGTTGACGTTTATTTATGAAGACTCATAAATCGATTCTTTTTAGTTTTCATCCAAGTCTTTGATCAATTCTACCATTCAGATTCTTAAAGTCGACTCGTGTTGAGCTTAAAAATGATTTTGTTATGATTTATCTGTGAATGAATTCGATTTTTGGAAGTGGCAATTGGGTATTTTTTGAATGCAAATCTTGAAGTCTTATGATGAACTGATGATGAACGGACGAAAGACATCGTATCTCAATTTGAATGGTCAAAATTGAAAAGTCAAATTTCAAAACCATTTGAAATCGGGATGATGTAATCGATGTGGAAGTATTTGGTGTTTCGGAATCACCACTCAGATTTGAAAACAATATATGTTCTTGATATCAGTTTTGGAATTACAGTCAAATCGAAAAGGTTGTATCTGTTTGCAATCTCTTGTCAGTTCACCAATCTCAAAATGGGAAATACATTTGGAATTGCTTTGAAACCTGTTCGCAATCGGAAGTGTGACAATCGGAACGAATGAAATCGGGTTTGGAATTTAACTGGATTGATTTAAGGATGTTCTTGGTGGTCAATGCTAAAAGTTAAAATTGGTGTGATCGGTCTTACCTGAGAACGATCTAAGAATCGGAGTTGGAAATCGGTGCTCGCACTCATATCCCCTACAAACATCAAAATTACAATCGGATTCGGAATCGATTGTTTGTTGTTGGGATGTTAGGAGTTTTTTTACACATAAATTCGATTTTGAAACCGTGTTTTTTTTGTGTCAATTTTGACACTGTATTTTCCAATTTGTTACAATTTTGACCACTTGACCGGTTAACTAGGTTGCATGCTGATGTGGCATGATGACGTGTCAGTTTTGATGACGTGGCATGCTGACATGATATGCTGACGTGTCAAAATTGATTTTTTTTTTCTCACAAAAAACACTAAGTTTTCATTTTTTTTTCGATTTTGACACTAAGTTTAATTTTTTCTTTCAATTTTGACACTACATTTTTTTGTTCCAAATCGAACATCATTTTTTCCAATTTTGTTCAATGTTGACAATTTTCTATTTGAAACCGTATAAATATTTTTTTAATACATTTAAACCGTGTAAATATGTTTTTTTTCCATTAAAAACCATAGTTTTGTATAAATACATTTTTTTACACTCAAACCATATTTTTATGTATAAATATGTATTGGTTATATAAAAATTGTATTTAATATTAAATATGCAACTTTAAAATGTGTTTGGAGGTTTGGAGGCGTGTAGTCGATCAAAACTCGGATATCAAGTTTGCAACCCACCAAATTTTTACATTTTATTAGAAGTTTATGGTTAGTTTGATTCTCATGATATAACTAATGCTTTGAATGTAAGAAAAAAAACACTTTATATTTAAATAAAAATGTGGTTTTTAAACGAAAAAAATATGTCTATACGGTTTAAAATGTAATAAAAAAATATATTTATACGGTTTCAAATGGAAAATAGACAAAATTGAATAAAATTTGATAAATGATGTTCGATTGGAACAAAAAAAACATAGTGTCAAAATTGAAATAAAAAAATTAAACTTAGTGTCAAAATCGAAAAATAGTGAAAACTTAGTGTTTTTTGTGGAAAAAAAAATCAATTTTGACACGTCAGCATATCATGTCAGCATGCCACATCATCAAAACTAACACGTCATTAAGCCACGTCAGCATGTAACCTGGTTAACTGGTCAAGTGGTCAGAATTGTAATAAATTGAAAAACACAGTGTCAAAATTGACACAAAAAAAACACGGTGTCAAAATCGAATTTCAGTGTAAAAAGAGTGTTTTTTGTGCCATTTACCCAAATTTCTAATCGGGGTTCACACTGATTCGCAATCGACACTTAAATTTGTTAATTCGGAGCGAACGGAATCGAAATCGGAAATTAGACTGGACTTGGATTCGCAACCATGTGCTCGGAACAATGCGGTGATCGGAATTGGAACTTTGGTTGTCGTTTGTGAGTGTATGGGATCGGGTCGGTATGACATGTTCTCGATTGACTGATTTGTTGGGGAAGATGACATAAATTTACAGTATTGGTCTCTGTTATTCTCGGAATTTGGCAGTTTTCATCGAAATTCCGAATTTGTCACAAATCAAAGGGATAATGATGCCGGATTACTATTTGGTCCTCCGATTTTCAGCAAGTGGTAGTTTCCGCCGAATTTTCGAAAATGTTTACCTATTTACGGGCTGGTGAACAAATTTTGATTTTTAATGTGCATATTTTTCGTGAATATAAAATTTTGGATTCCAACAATTTTTGGTGGTTCGGAAAGTCGTTTTTCGCGATAACGTCATATTCTTTCGACTTTTTTGGATTTTTAGCTTCAATGTTTATTTCATTTTGTCGCGGGGGAGCATAGTATTTGTTTATCCATTCAAGTTCATTCTCATGACCATTTAAGGTTCTAAAATCATGTTTTTTTTATTATAAATAGGGGAAGAATTTGATATGGCCATTCGAAATTGGATTGTGACTTTTTAAATTTGAAGATTTTTGATGAAACTTGTGGTAGTAATATGAAGGTAGCTTTTACAGAAGAAGTCCTTCATCGAGCTCATCTAAAGCTTTTACAGAGAAGTAGCTTTTACAGAAGTAGTTCTTCATCGAGCTCATCTAAAGCCTTGATATTTCTCTGACTTCTAGTATTTTCTCGATCAAGTGGTGTTACTGTTGGATAAGGTGTCTAAGTCCATAACTATTTTTGGTATGTACTTGACCCGATCCGACATGGTCCATTTGGGTTGCATGGCACTATGCATTGGATAAACTAAATGAGAGAAATAACACTTATGGTTTATTAATATTTTATAAGTTATAATATATTAATAATATTATTTAATTAGTTTGATCAAGAATTAATCTAGAATTAATTAAGTGATCAAAAGATAACTAATTAAATATATGAGTTGATTATGTAAATCATCCATAACTTATATAGTGGGCTAAGAGGCTCCATGGATTATCAAGTTGGGTTCCACCCATAGGATGCTCCATGGAGTTAATCTATGGATCATGGAAATGAAGAGTCATGTTACATTAGGGTTTACCTAATGCAACACACTATATAAAGCTCATGTTTCTCCCAAAATTGGTTACATAGGCATTCTTGAGGGCTAGAGCCGATTTTTGAGTGTTATACTTTCTCTCAAAGTTTACTCCATAGCATTTGGTGTTGTGTGAAGCATTTGAGGCATTGACACCTGGGGTGCTAGGCTCACAAGGTTTCAAGGAATCAAAATCAACAACAAGGTATGTTATTCTATCTTTCATTTAAGGTTAAATGTTCCTCATGTATGCTAGATAGGATCATGAACCTTGGAAATCAATTTTGCATGAATATTAGACAAACATAGATCCAAGGTTTATTATGGTTACATGTACACTTAGGAAGTGTTAGAATGCTCAAAACCCATCAGTGGTATCAGAGCCAAGGCTTGTTTGTTTGTTATTTGTGAAAAAATGTGTTAAAAATCAAAACTGCTTGTTGTCTGATCAGTGGACCCGCCGAGTCCATGGGGCAACTCAATGAGTCAAAGTGAATATTCATCCTACTCGTCGAGTAGGTTCATGCACTCGACGAGTAGGAGGCCCTGACAGCAGATTTTCAAATTTTTGTTGCTGGAAATGGACTAGAAACATTACCCTAAACTGTTTTGGTGCTTTAAAACTTGTTTTTAGATGATGTAATGTTTATGCTAATCCATTTACAATGGCAATTATCAAAAATTACAAGTTTTATGAGTAATTTATGATTCTTGAAAAGCTCAAATTCATGTTCTTGAACTTATGAAGATTAGATGATCATAGGAATTGTTTGTAGCCTACTTGGTAGTTTAATTCGTGATCATTATGTGTTTTAATGGAGTCCATAACTTCTCCTCAAGTTATGGAAAACCAAAGGTCACACTTTAATAAAAGCCATTAAAAGAACACAAGCGTTATAAAAATGAAGAGTCTTCATTTTTAATACTTAATTAGTTCATAAGTTATAAGAAATGAAAAAGTTTTGAAAGTTTGCAAAACTTGCCCTCAAGTTTTGGAACAAGTAAAGTCATGATTAAAACTTTAGTTCCAACCCTTAGAATTTTAAAAGTTAAAATTCAACTCTTATACTTTATAATATTATAAGTTAATATATATATATATATATATATATATATATATATATATATATATATATATATATATATATATATAAGATCAAGTCGTCTTACTTCTAGTACGCCTCATTCACGAAGCCGGTCTATAAGGAGGGTATAAGGTTGTTTCCTATAGAATGGCTACTTAATGGGTGTCCACTCTCACCCACCGCTTCCTTGATCGGTGGAGGGTCGTTAGCCGAACGGGTAGGACAAGGACTTATAAATTCTCATTAAAAGTATAATGAATATTATAAAGTAACTAAATGTTTTAGTAAATTCCCAATCTTAGTTACTTTAGGAAAAATGTGAATAACGTGCTAATCCATGAAATTACACTTTACACTTTGTTTAAGTCATTAGTGGAGCGTGGGTGGTTAACCGGCACACTAACTTGAACTTAACAAGGTAGGTAAAGGTTGACTTAAAGTTTATTATATGTCATTGGAGCGCGTGTGGTAAACCGGCACATCGATTGAGTAATAAACATTGAGGGTACCAAGTGATTTGCATGGTTACTTCACACCTTGTTTTGTGCTCCTCGGTATCCCAGTCACAAAACTTGGAGGGCACACTCGAGATTGAAACATGCATTTGAAAAGTTCATTGAATGTCAAAAGAATCTAGGAATTTCTAAGAACCAAATTAAAAACTTAATATATTAATATTTCGTTTTTGGTGGAAATTTGTGAATCGTCATTCACCTACCTTTCAAATATGCTATTACTTAGATTACGGCATACCTCTTCTAAGTATAATATATTGTGATTAGGTCCTAGCCTTAATAATACATTTGGGTGTTTTATTAAGGACTAAATTAATATCTAAACTAATCTTGTCTTTCTTCTTACTCAAATGTCTTCAAACAATGCTGCTTCTGGCTCTAATGCTAATGGCTCCTTTACCCTTATGAACTTGTGTGGGAAAGTCACTTTTGATGGATCCAACTTCAATGAATGGATCAAAAATATCAGGATGATTACCTGCTACGAGGACAAGGAATATGTCCTTGATAAGGAGCTTAAAGAGATTGATTAGACCACTGAAACTCCCCAGGAGATCGTTGACTTCCGGGCACATGAAAGGGATGCTACCAAAGTGGCATGCATCATGATGGCCTCCATGACAACAGAACTCCAAAAGTCCTATGAGGACTTCTACCCTTTTGAAATGCACCAAGACTTGATGGAAAGATACCATCAGAGTGCCCAAAAAGAGAGGTATGAAATCATCTTCTCCATGATAACAACCCGAATGAAGGATGGTGAACCCTTCACGGGCCACATGCAGAAAATGAAAAGATTTGTGGACCGTCTGCTGAAGCTTAATGTGAACTTCCCCGAGGAGCTTGCAATAGATATCATTTTGCACTCCTTACCCTCATGCTATGATCAATTCCGCTTGACATATCACATGAATAAGGAAGAGGTCACACTCAACAGACTTCAAGGACTCCTGAAGACTGCGGAAAGTGGTCTTAAGGGTAAGTCGGTTGTTACTCCTACTATTATCAACTCCGCCCCTGTCTTGGCAATCGGAAAAGGGAAGGGTAAGAAGAGGAAGAGCCCCTCGAAGGGTACCAAGGGTAAGACCCTTGAAGGCTCCTCTTCAAATGGAACCAAGAAAGGTTTCGTCACTCCTTCTTCTTACCCAAAAGAGGCTGAATGCTTCTATTGCCATGAAAAGGCTCATTGGAAGTGGAACTGCCCAAAGTACCAGCAAGATGTGAAGGATGGGAAAGTTAAACCCAACCATACAGGTATTTACACTGTGACAACCCAAAAGTTTCCATTTAGTAAAACCATCCACCACAATTGAAGTCAAATCAGTATCAACTAACTAACAAACTTTTGGGATAAGTTTGAGTGTTTTAAGGTTAGTGCCCCAGAGGATATCAGGAGTAGGATACACTAGGGTTTAATATGTTGCAATAAGTGCCCAAACCTTCTAGAGTTTGGAATATTACAGTCCTAAAATGGTATTCGGACCAAAAACCCTCAAGGCTATATAAAGAAAATTTAGCCATTTTGGATTCATTTGTTACATTTCTAGCTAGAGAAAAGTCGATTTTCTCTCTCAAGGATCTTCACCCGATCACCCCAACTGTAAGTACTTCAACCTAGAGTGTATATAAGTGTGTTATATGCCTTAATAACATGAAAATCAAGCCAAAACAACAAGATTTGGGAGTTTACCGCCCAAGAACATCTTGGAGAGTAAACTCCTTTATAAGGGCCAAAGTGTGCCCAATGTCCCTCCAAGCCTTGGGACTAAACCTAGAGACTACCATTACTTGTTTTAGACCCCCAAAACATTAAGACACAAGGCTAGAAGTGAGTTCACGGCCAAGGAAGTTCTTGGGCCGTGAACTCCATTTTAGGGTGCCAAAATGCCCTAAATGCCTTCCATAAGCCAAGAGACAAGCATAGAACTTTACCTAGATGTGTTTAGGACTCAAAACAATCAAAATATCATCACCCCTAGGTGATTACGGCCGCAAGCTCAAGCCAAAATGGTCCAAGGGCCGAAAACTCAAGATAAGAGTGTTTTGATGCCACAAACACTTCCTAAGGCTTAGGCATGAATTTAGAATGCTTCCTTATGACCTTTAGGACCCTTATAAGCATAAATGGCCATGAGTTTTTGGTAGTAAACTCATTTGGGCCGTGAACTCCTCAAAAACTCCAAAGAAGGTGGTCTTTCTCATCCTAGGTTAAAGCTAATGTCCCTAAAACATTCCCTAGCTTTCAAACTTTCATTCCCACATGTGTAGCCATGAGTTTACGGCCGTAAACTCCCTTGGTCCGTGAACTCATGGTAGTAAACTCCTGTGTGTGCCTTATACCTTCCTATGTTGAATCACATGTGATTCCAACACCTAGCCAAGGTGTTTCCTAGTCCCGGAAGGTGTTATCTTTCATATAGTTGTTTATAAACACTATATTCATGTCATTATGTGTCCTTAAATATCATTTAGGACTTATTGTGTCTCGGAACTTCATTCGTGGAACTTCTCATCCGTACGCGCATACCCATTTGAATCACCCACATAAGGTGAGTTCATACCCCGTAATGAATCATTTAACTATTTTAAACTGTTTTAAGGGGGGGAATACAAGTTGAACACAATGATAATTGTGTAATTAATTGTTGTTAAACATCCTTCAAAATGTTACTTATGTCATTTATAAGTCGTCTTTACATTTCAAAACTCTTTCAAATGTTGTGTTACTTTTTAGTTATACAAAACTCCATTTTAAAGTATAAGCATAACTTTGTAGATAAATGAGTCTTTTCAGTAACAGTCCAGTTAGAGCATTAGTAAACTATTATAGGTATAGTTTAGGAGAATGCTATTCGTTACTTCTAGTACAATCAAGCACACAAAGAAACAATACTAGAACAAAACAAACAGTGAAGAGAATCAAACAATACCAGAACATAACATAACTAACAAGTTAATTTGCTATAGCATGACAACACGCAGACAGGATCTAACTTTAATGTGAATTACACGGCTTGCATGGATTTGCTCGAGTCGCGTTTGGTTCCCTCAATCTCCATACATGAGAGCGGTTAATAGGGGTTCCAGCTTTCACATTATGACCGTAATAAAACAAATATGTTTTTAGGTTGATAGTACCTCCGTATGTCATTATAAACGACATCAGGGTACTCATTTCTCCCATTACTTTCATAAAGTGTCGGTAACACTTGAAGGTTAATCTATTCTCTATTCGAGATAGGTTATAAACTAGGGAGAATGTACTTTACATTTGACAAAGGAACAGTAGAGTCTTGGTAGAAGACTACTTTCATAACAGTAGAGTCTTGGTAGAAGACTGCTTTCAAAACAATTGAGTCTTGGTAGAAGGCTACTTTTAAAAAGTTAGAACCATGATGCTAACCTTATGATTCTGTAATGTATACACTATAGGTTACATATATGCTAAGTAGATTCTGACAGCTAATAGGATGTGTGTTCTTCGTTGTACGTCCTGTTCCCGTTGGATGTGGGTTTACACCGAGGCCACCCAATCTATTATCTACCCCAATCTATATATATTTATGCTTAGTATACATTAAGTCATCATAAGCGTACCAGGTATGGATCAGGTCATAGGATACTAGAGTCAATGCACAGTTTTTCTAGTACAAAACTTTCGTTTCAAAGTCAGTACTTTTGGTATACAAAACTAGCGATTTCCCAGTTAAGGGCTTAATCCATTTTATTAAGCCAGTACAATTTTAAAGACTTTAAGTGAGTTAACTCTATAATACCTTAGTTTATACACCATGTTTATATATAAAACTAGTATTCGACAGCTAGTAGGATGTGTGCTCTTCGTTGTACGTCCTGTTCCTGTTGGATGTGGGCATACACCGAGGTCACCCAATCTACTATCTACCCGATATCAAATTATATATAGCAGTATAAACAAAGCTATTATAAAAGTAATCACCATAGTAAATATTTTATTATAAGAAATATAGGTTTTCTTAAAAGGAACTCTCCATTAGATATTGTGACAACCCGAAATTTATTCCGTCATTTTTAACCCTTTTTTCCGTTAATAAGCCTCATTTTATTTAACTGTCCGTTAACTTTTGGACTGGTTAATTAATTTGGGACTTTTTAAATGACTTAGTAAGGGTTGAAACAAATTAGAAAAACCCTCATTAATCCCTTGGAAAATTTTAGTTTCAACCAAGTCAAAATACGACCACTAAATCGGGTGCGACCAAAAGCCTTGTTTAACGGCAGTATCGGGTAGATTTCCACTGAGCCTCAACTCAAGCCCCTATATAAAGGAGAGTAAACTTCATTTCCACCCTTTTTACTCTCTCTCTCTCTACACACTCTCTCTACAACTTATTTTCGAGCCAAAATCATCTGTTTCGAGCCCCAAACGAGTAAGCAATCTACCCTAACTTGTTGTATAGCTTAGCTAGCATGCAAATTCGAGTTTAAAACATCAAATAGGGGTAAATTCATGTGTTTACATCCCAAGAACACTCTTGGACCGTGAACACCATTAAATGGGGTTTTTAAGCCCCAAAACCCCACTAAACTACCACTAAGGCTTAGATATGGCTAAATGACTTATGGAAACGAGCTTAGAACACCTTGAACTAGACTTTTGGGGAGTAAACTTGAGCTTACTGCCCAAGAACATGCTTGGTCCGTAAACTCCTCTTCATGGGGAGTAAACTCAAGTTTAAGTGTTAGAAATGCCCTCAAACACCTCCTATGGCCTTGGAAAATGTCTAGAAGCAATCCCATGGATGTAAATGCTTTAAACATTAAAGAAACCAAGGAAATAGGAGTTTACGGCCGTAAACCCCCCGAGGAAAGGTCCATGGGCCGTAAACTCCTAAAAGGTGCCCAAATGATGCCCTAAACTCCCCATTTGACTTAGAAAAATGCTTAGGATTTTATTCTCTATCATTTAAGCCCTTAAAACATCAAAAGAATATGTAAATAGGAGCTTATGGCTGTAAACTCCTTGTTTAGGGCTGTAAACTCCTATTTGGTCCATTTAGATGCCCTAAATCCACTCATGTGCCTTATATTTGGACCTAGCATAAATCTACAAGTGATATAAGACATTTTGGCATCCTAGAACACCCTCACCATGATTTTACGGCCGTAAACTCATGGGGAGTTAGTCCCAGGGCCGTGAAATCTATAAAGGGTTTACTCTTGAAGAGTAAACTCCCAATCTAGGCCATACACACCCTTAACGTTACCCGGGACACTCCAAGCACTTAACCAAAGTGTTTTCCGCACTTTAGGATGCGTATACGTGATTAATTAGTATTATATTTACTAATTGTATGTAAACATATATTATCATATGTTAATAGGTCACTAAGTGTGTTCAAGTCTTTACTTGACACCGAGCACCCACCCAGTACCTTCGTCGGATCCACTTACATCAGGTGAGTTCATACCCCTGAATGAACCTTTTAAATGTTTTTACATGTTTTCATGGGGGGGGGGGGAATACAAGTTAAACATGCCAGTTATAATATCAATCACATGTGATCAATAACCCGCATGCATAAGGATTTCTTACACTGTTAACTGTTTTACCGAGTATGATACTGCAAATGGTTTTCCAAAACATCTTTACTTGTTCAAAGCTATTCTCAAATTTTTTTCCATGCTGCGTGTCTTACTTCAGATCCTGTTACAGCAGTTTTTTAAACAAAGGATATCTTTACTCAAAATGTTTTATCAAAGTTTCATTCCAAAACTTGTTTATGAAAGGTTTTAAAACATATTTCACAAAAGAATACCAAGTCATGATTTTCTTAAGTATAAAGGTTTTCCAAAGTTTTCATCAAAGTTTTCTTCCATGTTTTTGTACTCCTACTTGTTAGATACTATTGCTTCTTTATACTTCTACGTAGTTAAATGCTACTACCTTGTTAACGCTTTTGCTTGTTAACGCTTCCATTTCACGATACGCTTTTGCTTGATAACGCTTCTACTTCACTTATACTTGTTAACGCTTATACTTCACGATACGCTTCTACTTCACGATATGTTTCTACTTCACCATACACTTCTACTTCATGATATGTTTCTACTTCTACTTCACGATATGTTTCTACTTCACGATACGCTTCTACTTCACGATATGTTTCTACTTCACGATATGTTTCTACTTCACGATACGCTTCTACTTCACGATATGTTTTTACTTCACGATACGCTTCCACTTAGTTAAAGGTATGCATGTACATGTATAGTTACATAAATAATGATTAAAGGACTTAGGAAGGCTAGTTCGCCCTATTTCCTTTTCTTCGTTGAGATGTGGTCTGGTGGGATCGGATATCCATCCGAAGGTCGTTTGATCATCAGTTATATAACATGATTACATGTATAGACATATGGGTTTTCACATCGGTCGGTTCAGTTATGAGTCTCTATTGCTATTCCAGCACTTTCATCAGAATTCACTATTTGGGATACATCTTCAGGACACGGCCTTCTCCGTTGTCTAGTTGGTAACCAGAGTCTCTTGTAGGGAGAGCGGACATTGTGTGTATAGATCTATACAGGATTAACACCCCCGCACCCTGACTGCTAGCTACAGTCCACGGCCTACCAAGCCAAGGGGTGACAAATGTCATATTCACATCGACGCTTGCAGGGCGTCAAGTACTCTAGTGTCGATTAGTATGGTTACAAGTATCTCCATGTTACCTTATAATTCATGGCCTTAAGGTAATGACGTTTAACACTATATGTTGGAAATACACACCTAGAAATACACACCTCGAATATTACACACCTAGAAATACACACCTCGAATATTACACACCTAGAAAATACACACCTCGAGTATACACACTTAGAATTACACTGTTTTTAGACCTTAATAGACGTATCATTAAATTGATACTATCTGGGGTCTGTATCCACTGTTTTAGAACGTGCTAGATGTATCTTTCATTTGATATTGTCTAGGGTCTGTATTCACTATTTTAGACCGTGCTAGATGTATCTTTCATTTGATACTGTCTAGGGTCTGTATTCACTGTTTTAGACCGTGCTAGCTGTATCTTTCATTTGATACTGTCTAGGGTCTGTATTCATTGTTTTAGACCTTGCTAGCTGCATCTTTCATTTGATACAGTCTGGGATCTGTGTCTCCTTTTTTTTAGACTGAGCTAGGCGTGTCGTTCATTCGATACTCTCCTGGAGTCTATGGTTCCTTTTTCCTTAGTCAGCAGTCCTCACTGCTGAGGCATATGTTATTTTCCCTGATATTCTCCTACTTTCTTTAAAATCAAATCCCGTATTTTGATAATGATAGTGTTTAAGGGAAAACTACTTTTTACCACATAACTCTGATGGGTCTTGTAGAAGACTACTTTATTTAAGAAAATATAGGATTTTCTGGAAAGGACTCTAATGCACCCTTGATTCTAAACTACTACTACTTATAAAAAGTTATTTGGATAAAATGACACTAAATACTTATGAACTCACCAGCATTTGTAAAAATGCTGATACTCGCTTTCAAATAACTTGTATTCTCAGGTCAGCAATAGACAGGTACATCCCCAGGAGCTTTTGATGAAGATGGTTTAGTACCAAGCTGCACCTATACTATTACTTGTATTACTTTGAGGTTTCTATGTAATGTAAACCATGTAAAACTATTACTATTAATGCAATGATTATTGTACTTTGATTACTATACTGCATATGTTGTGATACTTGACATGACGTCATCCACCCCAGAACGTTTCCGTCGTTCCAGTTTTGGGGTGTGACAGATTGGTATCAGAGCATTGTTTATAGTGAGGTAAGTATATCAATTCATAAAAGATATACAGCCTATAAATACTTAGGGATAAAACACTCTGACCAAGAATTATACTTTAAAATATAACCATATTTTACCAAAGTATAAGAACATCCATAATCTAAACACTCGAACACAAGTATCACAAGAAGAACAAGAATAAAAGTCTTCGGATGTTGAGCATTACCGTCAAACCTGGGCAGTTATGTAATCGTAAGCTGAAATAAATGTAACCTGATCAACTACATTTATTCGAGATGCGATGAACGTGTGCTTGGGAGTGATAGTGGTGTTGCAACTGGTCTGAAACTTACCAACTAGGAATGCTAGAGCCAAACATAAAGTTTAAAATACTATGGGAGTATTTTGGAATACTAAAAGACTCACATTAATCCCAGAATCATATTCAAAAGATAAGAAACAAACAAGAAATTAAAATACCATAGGGGTAATTTAGGATCCATAGATAACCTTGTATGAAGAACAAAAAAGATCCTTATTGATATACCTACAATTACAGAGGGTATACTCCCAAGGTTATATATAATAAGGATCCCATAGGCTAAGAATGTGTGGTTTCGCTCTACTTCCTTTTCCTCGTTGGGATGTGGATATAGAGTAGTATCACATATTCGAAGGCCTATCGGATCTAAGCTATATATGATTATACCCTATGTAATCGTAGCAGGACTCGATATGGATCACCCAGTGAAATGTTAATAATCTCTTAGGATTCTTTAGACATTTCCATTCTCGCACGAACCCTGTATAAAACCCTATCCACTTCAGTGCTTGACAGAAGAGTTGATTCAGACCCAGAAGAGGTTCATTGAGAAGATTTCCAGTTCGGAAATAAATGAACTAGGTCGAGACTATTGAATTCACCAAGTGCCTATATCTTTTTAGGGACATCGGTGAGAAATTCGCCTAAACTTCCGAGATTTCAAGTCATCCATCATGAAGTGATGACACCCAGAGTCGGATTCGGAAGTAAGGCGGAGTAGAAATTCAACATGTCTTCACGAGAAAAGAACCCTAGGTAACTACCCGAAGGAAACCAATGCCGGTCCCAGTCAGGGATACGAGGTAGACAGAGGGAACCAGTACCTGGAACCCGGGAAGTGTCTTTTCCTCGTGTTCGTCACGCTAATATACCCATAAAATAATACAATTTAGTGAGTTAGTGATTACACTACTCACGCTATGTGTTAGGTAAAACGCCTTTTCCCGTTGCAAGTAATACGATTAGAGCGGATCCCCACACCTCTATTGAGAGTATTTATCCATAAGTCTTCATGAACCTTTCTTTCCGCGGTCTTCGTTCCGAACTGTTCTCAAATCATTCCAAACCGGAGAGTGAACCTTTCCCAATATAAAGGTAACTTAGTAGGAACGACTCGCATCTTATGGCTTTTCCGATACTCATACTCCTACCTTGCATACCAGGACTACATCATAGGGATGTAGGTCGACACTCAGACAACCAATACCCGAAGCACGCGAAAAATTTAGGCCTAACATAGTAAGGATAGATATGTCCAGGGTTAACCATCGTCTCTCATCCGCTTGAGTTCCTTTCCGTATAGGAAAAACCATGCTTCCGAGCAAGCGTAACCAATCCACTAGCAAGAAACCTACTCTCCTACTCGATGAAGCTACCTTCCAGACTGCAGTCTCGGCAGCCGTTGCAGCTGTCATGGCTCAACTGAATGCTAACAACGCCAATGTTAGCAAGAGTCCCGTCGGAAATTCCGATCTTAGTAGTTGACAGCAACAACCCACACTTGCATACCCAACCACTCAAGAACCTCCACTAACTCCACTGGAGAGAAAGTTTAAGAACGAGGAAGGAAGTACCTCGGCTCAAGGACCTGCTGAAGGGCAGCGAGCCGAGATAGTTAGTGCCCCTTCCATCCCTTCCATCCCGACTTCAAGAAGACCATACCTAGGAAGCCTTCCCCACTGCGGCAAGTGTAGCTACCATCATCATGGTATATGTAGGGAACTCTATTGTGCTAGGTGCAATATGAAGGGGCATACCACTCGTGTCTGCAGAACCCCGGTTGAGTTTATTACATCAACCGCCCATGTGGCGACCAGTACAGTTTGCTGTCTATGTGGTGAGGTTGGACACTTCAAGAAGGACTGTCCAACGGAAAGAAAAGACAAAGACATAGGAGGAGTCTAACTCTAATGCTTAGGAGAAGCATCAAGGAACCCGGTATATTTTTGGTACGTCTCTCAATCTCAGATAACTAATCGAAAACATTAAAAGGCTAATTCTAAATGTAATTATTTCCCCCATTAAGGCGAAAGTCGCAGCACGGTTATAAAATTTAAAAATTTCATTAGGTAAAACTATAATGGCTAAGTATATACGTTATGGCCATGTATAATCGAGATGGATAGACCTAGAGTGAGTGAATGCCACCTCATTTCTTGTTCCTCGTTTGGTTGTGGATTTAAGGCGGAGTCGCTCAGTCAACAGTCCTCCCCACCTTAATTATACATGACTAGTATATGTTAGGCGATTATAGAAATGCCTCATGAGAATCCATTCATAAAAAGGTACTCTACTCTCTATAGTTTCGCATCGACTCTATTGATCCAAGTATCCACGGCAGTGATACACGGGATGAAACCCGAGATGCCTAGAACTTGTGTGCCCGTTCGGCACAGGACTCTATTGACCCTCATTCTGTATCATGTCGAAGTGTTCCAACTTCGACGACTCTATCAATCATGGTTTGACGTAGTGCAACCATGTGTAAATCCCTAGTGTTGTGTAAAAAGAACTTTCTCCGTATCCATTTCGGCAAATAAAGGTTCTTCCGAACCTAAACATAATAAAAATACTAAAGATTAATGCGATCCGTCAGTCGTCCCTTACCTTGAACCTTCTGAAGTACCCAGGAGAGGGGTACCGCGCGCTGTTAACCAACCCTTCTTAGGCAGATATGTAACAGCCCGGAATTCCAGGTAGTGTTATATTTATGATTTTGGGTGTTTTAAGAGGGGACTCGGCGAGTTGGAGCTCAGACTCGCCGAGTAGGATCGGGGATCTGGTCGCGGGTTCGCGACTGGACTCGGCGAGTCCGGATATGGACTCAGCGAGTCCGCGCTGTTCAGCGAAACCCTAACTTTCCAGGTTTGGGACATATATAAGGGGCCTTATGGCCGTCATTGTTCACCCCAGCCCTTTGAGTGAAACCCTAATTCGATTGTGAGCATCTGGAGCAAGGTAGAAGACCATTATTGATCTTGGAAGTGTTATTTTGCAAGGAAGACGAGGCTTGGTTAAGGGAACAACAGGAGAAGCTATATTCTGAGAGTTGGGGACACAGAGCAATGTTATTCAGGTAATATTTTCGAGTTGTTCCCTTCTATGTTGATGTGTATATGGATTTAGGGTTTATTGAACCCTTTTGTGGCTAGATTGAGTGTTTCCTTAGTCCCCCAAACGATTGGAACCCTATATTGGGACCCTTGGAAGTCCAGAGTGTCCCATGCCTGAGCTTTTCGGGAATCAATGGAGGTTTTGGATTGGAATCCTTATGCCTTAGGTCAAAACATCAATTATGAGTCATGGGGTGTATTATGAGCACCGAAATAAGGACTTTACGTGATGAACCAGTCTAGGAAGGCCAGACCTATGAATTGCCGGAGCAGGTCTGACCTTAGAAAGCAGTTTGAGCGGTTGCATGGCATGGACTCACCGAGTCCGATGAACAGACTCGGCGAGTAGCTTGAAGATTGCCTTAGAATGGTCATGTCCGGGTTATGGGTTGGATCGGTGAGTCAGGGCGAGTTAGAGAGGGTTAACAGGTGGTCTGAGTCGAACTGGGACTCGCCGAGTTGTTCCTCAGACTCGGCGAGTTGAGTCGGGGTGGCCCCGCGATTCTTCCAGGAGGAACTCGTCGAGTCAGGGGGGATACTCGACGTGTAGAAAGGGAATCTTAGAGAATTGATGAGAACGTCTAGACTCGCCGAGTCGCCCTAGCGCTCGCCGAGTCCTGTCAAAGTTGACCGTTGACCGTTGACCAGAGTGGACCTCTGTTGACTTCTTAGGGATAGTCAACATTAGAGATATAAAGTGTTAACTAGGGACATATGATGTTATAGGAAGATTAGAGCTCGGAGAATCGGGCACGAGGGATTCCCAGAATTGTGAGATATCGAGACACGCGAGGTGAGTCTTCTCACTATACTTTACCTTGAGTATGTAACCAGAGTTATGTGACAGAGTATTTGTATGCTATGTATGATATGTGTTGTACTGCATTATTTCTATGTGATTTATGCTGTGCCTGTTTGCAGAGTTGGAACCGAAGGGTTCCTAGAGTTAGAACCTGAGGGTTCACAGAGTTGGGTGTACGGACCCATAGAGTTATAGCCTCGAGTGGCTTATATGTGTTATATGTGTGGTATTTTGGGGAACTCACTAAGCTTCGTGCTTACAGTGTTTGTGTTATGTTGTTTCAGGTTTCTTTCAGTATCATGGGACGGCACCGGCTTGATTGTACACACCAGAGAAGGAGTCATGATTTGGAGGATCCTGGTTTTCTATATAAGTGAAAATGGAGTTCCGTTTTGTAATTCGATTATGAATGAGATTTTTAAACAAGTATATTTAAGAATAAAATGATTATCTTAAACGAAAATTTGTTTTGAAATTTACGGTGTTACAAGTTGGTATCAGAGCCTTGGTTTGAGGGATTCGGATGCGCCTTCGGGTAAATCTGGACTCAAACTGAGGAAGTAAGAAAAGTTTTCAAATAAATAGTTTTCTAAAAGTGAATAAGAGTTCAAAGAGAAAGCAAGAAAGAGCAGTGTGTACAATCAGCCAGAGCCCGAACGGTGATTTCCCAAAATACCCTTACTTTTGTGTTATGAGATATTTATGATGCACTTTATGAGATATTATTGCATGCTAGAGACAGGCTAGGTATTTCATATCTTAGGACTAGAGTGGCCTGATTTGTGATGCCTTAGCC
This sequence comes from Lactuca sativa, assembly GCF_002870075.4. Taxonomy (NCBI): domain Eukaryota; kingdom Viridiplantae; phylum Streptophyta; class Magnoliopsida; order Asterales; family Asteraceae; genus Lactuca; species Lactuca sativa. The sequence goes on from NC_056627.2 coordinate 221,439,279, forward strand.
TAGGACTTGTTGTTATATGTGTTATGCTTTTGAGTATGTGATGAGTGAGAGTATCCAGTTAGAACCCATGAGGGGTAGAGTTACAGAGTTCAGTGGTACTTCCGAGGATGAGCCGAGAAGGTGGAGTTATCACAGAGAGGGAGTCCTATGTATTCTTCGATGCTCGAATGCTGCTTGCTTTGTGCTTTGTGGAACTCTCGATGATGGGAGTCAGCTACCAAGTGAATATGACGATATTCAGGAGGTAGATGGTTGGCATCATTAGGAGCTCTTCAGCAGCTGATAGCAAAGAAGTGGGAGGACAACGGAAGAGCCTAGGGAGTAAACCTAGCCAGATGAGTGCGCTGGTAGAGTAGAGAATTTCGCTGGGGAGCGAGCACGCGCGATGGGATTGGTGAAAGAGCAGGTCGAGCAGCTACTTAGGAGCTCTGGGATGGTCCGTGTGGAAAGTATGGGTAGATGTGGCAGGTAGTATGGGCCCGTACTACTGAAAGCAGAGGACCCATACTTGATACAGGGAGTATTCTGAAGGTCCTAAGGAGCGGATTGAGGAGTGATGTTATGGTTCGAGTACCATACATCGGAGCGGATTGAGGAGTGATGTTATGGTTCGAGTACCATACATCGTAGCGGACTGAGGAGTGATGTTATGGTTCGAGTACCATACATCGGAGCGGGTTGAGGAGTGATGCTATGGTTCGAGTACCATACACCGGAGCGGATTGAGGAGTGATGTTATGGTTCGAGTACCATACATCGGAGCGGATTGAGGAGTGACGTTATGGTTCGAGTACCATACATCGGAGCGGATTGAGGAGTGATGTTATGGTTCGAGTACCATACATCGGAGCGGATTGAGGAGTGACGTTATGGTTCGAGTACCATACATCGGAGCGGATTGAGGAGTGATGTTATGGTTCGAGTACCATACATCGGAGCGGATTGAGGAGTGATGTTATGGTCCGGGTACCATACATCGGAGCGGATTGGGGAGTGATGTTATGGTTAGGGTACCATACACCGGAGCATATTGAGAAGAGAGGTCATGGGATGAGTACCATGGTTTGTAGCGAATGAGGCTTGTGGTTCTCCGGTTATCCGGTCATGATTAAGTTCAAAGAGGCGTCCCTTGAGAGGGAGATCGAGAGCCCCTCAGAGTATTTTAGTAAGGAGTCAGCGAGAAGGGAGAATTTCGATCTGGGTTGAGCGACCAGTCGATAAAGGAGATGTCACCTTCTATGATCTGGGAGGTACTGATTATGTTCGTGTGAAAAATATGAGAAGCATGATGTTTTAGTTTTGGGTTTGGGGGTAAACCCTGCAGGTCGTCATTGACGATGATTTCCCACCAGAGTATCAGGTAGCATGTGTGCCACGAAGCAGTGATTGATCATGAGCAGATAGTCAGTTGGGACTGAGATAGTCGAGGACCACACTATACCTATTCGAGTATAGTAGGATGGATTGTAGTGGTATCAGTGGGGAGTTCAGTCGAGTCTAGCAGTGCAGAAAGTTTTTCTATCTATGTTGGGTGTTGAATACGGGAGTGGGTCCCTGTTCTTGGGATGATCCCGGTGTTGGAGCATTGGTTGATGAGTTGAGACGAGGGGTACGATGATTTTGTGATTCGGTCTATGAGCCAGGGATGTTATTGAGCAGTTGAGTTGTTTGGTACTAGATTGGTACCAGATTTGGAACGACTAGAGGCAGTCGTGACGAGAAGTTCTTGAGGAGTTCATCAGAGGTTCAGAGTATATGAGGTTGATTGATTTCCTTAAGGGGGGATTATCGGGTGTTGTGTAGCACTTTCCGGGGGCAGGTGCGATTTTGTTGGTGAAAATAGTTATGGGTTGGTTGTGTGTTATTTGGTGATGGTTCGAACCCTAAGTGGGGGAGAACCGGGTGCCGTATGTAAGAAAGAAGAGATTTGTCAAGAGCAGTTATAAGTGGAGTATAGAGATCTGCGGTAAGAAATCATGAGACCAGAGATGTCGGTGATCGAGGAAAGGGGTCAGAGTGAGTTAATGCGGGAAGTACTTGTTTGAGAAGGATGAATGTCTCCACGGCAGATGTTTATTGGTCAGGAATCTGGTATTGGTCAATGTTGGGGCAAGTAGATAGAGAATGATTGGGCAGCCAAATCCCGGGGTCGGTATGTGTATCCTTGTTTGGATTTTGAGCGGCGGGAAAAAGGGTTTCGGAGAATTATCAGCATATTTCGTAGCGTCAGCATTTTCTCGTATTCCAATCGAGAAATTAGATGCACCGAAGTTGCAATGTGGGAAAAATGTAGATCTAATTATGGGGTTCAGAGGAAATGTATTATTGTGTCTATATGATGCTTGGGGCAGGAGATCAGTGGTTGTGGTAGGATCGTGTGATGTTCTGTTGGGGTATTCCGAGGTATCCAGGTACGATATCTTTATTTCGGAGTTACTCTTGAATCTTGAATTGAGACGACTGGTGGTATATCACGTATCTATGGATCTAGTGGGAGCCCTTCGAGTATGGATATCCAGGGAGATTATTTGAGAGAGTGGATCTTTGCAAGGGTGGGCATTGTTATGTCGATTGCCCCCAGAGTCTGTGATGAATATTCGAGTCGAGTATGGGTAGCCGCCTATGATAGTCTGCGGAGCACGAGCTAGTGGAGTCAGAGGGTGTTGTGATACTTCGGGGAGCCGTAAGTACTCACTAGTCAGAGGGTGTTGCGATACTGCGGGGAGCCGTAGTACTCACTAGTCAGAGGGTGTTGTGATACTGCGGGGAGCCGTAGTACTCACTAGTCAGAGGGAGTTGTGATACTGCATGGAGTCGTAGTACTCACTAGTCAGAGGGAGTTGTGATACTGCAGGGAGCCGTAGTACTCACTAGTCAGAGGGTGTTGCGATACTGCAGGGAGCCGTAGTACTCACTAGTCAGAGGGTGTTGTGATACTGCGGGGAGCCGTAGTACTCACTAGTCAGAGGGAGTTGTGATACTGCGGGGAGCCGTAGTACTCACTAGTCAGAGGGTGTTGCGATACTGCGGGGAGCGGTAGTACTCACTAGTCAGAGGGAGTTGTGATACTGCGGGGAGCTGTAGTACTCACTAGTCAGAGGGTGTTGTGATACTGCGGGGAGCCGTAGTACTCACTAGATGGCAAGAGCATGTGATGATGGAATGTTTTCCGAACAGTGTATTATGTGGAAGAGTTTTGGGCTTGAGTAGCCCTAGTATTGAGTTTTTGGAGCATGAATGTTGAACCGGGGGCGTGACTGGGGTCTCCGTCTCTGTCGGGAAATGTGGTGAGATACGCAAGGAATATGCGCAGCAGAAACCAGAGATCAGAGTTGAGATGATCCTCGATTGGATTGTATTTTTCTCGGATGAGGAAAAGAGGATTTCGTGACTTGCGTGTCACTGGGCCGGGATAGTGGTCACGGGGAGGAAGTTAGTGGGATATTTGGATCATGATATGGGTGACCTTTGGGGGCTCAGCTGTGGAGCCAAAAGCTGACCTGGTGCTCAGTCTCAAAGAGGGATATGAGAAATGAGCTAGAGCTTATCATGATGATGTCTGAGGACACTTTAGAGAGAGTGAACGATTCAGACGCTCGAAGACATGCTTCGGGCATGTGTATTAGATTTCGGAGGAAGCTGCGTCACGTATTTATCCTTGGTTGAGTTATCCTATATCAACAGCCATCATTAGTGCATTGGTATGCCACCATTTGAGCTGTTGTATGAGAGGAGGTGTCAGACCCTCATTTGTTGGGGAAAGTGTTGGTTCACGGAAGTGGAAGTAGTGGTGAGAATGGATGATTTGGAGTACGGTGATTGAACACTGTATTTGTGACAGTGGTATGGAATGACATCATGTTGGGATGTCTGCTGAGGACGCGGTAGGGATTCCGCGGGTGTAGAGCCAGGAGTATCAGGAGGGATGCAGGAAGGGAGTCTGGGACTCCCAGCTTGATTCAGACGATAGAGCAGATTCAGCAGGTCAGACAGAGGTTATTGACCGCCCAGAGCCGACAGAAAAGTTATGCAGACAGACGCCGGTCCGAGCTTGAGTTTCAGGTCGGCGACTTCGTATTCCTGAAGGTCTCTCCTTGGAAAGGAGTGATTCGATTCAGGAAGAGGGGCAAGTTGGGGCCCCGGTATATTGGGCCTTTTCGTGTGATTGCGAGGGTAGGCCAGGTGGCCTACCGTTTGGAGTTGCCAACGGAATTGAGACAGATCCACGACACTTTTCATGTGTCGCAATTGAGAAAGTGTATAGCCGATGAGTCGGCAGTGGTTCCATTAGAGGACATTCAGGTGGATGCGAGCCTGAATTATGCTAAGAGACCAGTGGCCATCAGAGATCGGAAGATCAAGGTTCTGAGGAATAAGGAGATACCTCTGGTGTTAGTTCAGTGGTAGCACCGGAAGGGATCGGAAATGACCTGGGAGCCGGAGCGTGAGATGCGGGAGCAGCATCCGGAGCTATTTTCAAAGTGAGACTTCGAGGGCGAAGTCTAGTCCTAGTGGGGGAGAGTTGTAACAGCCCGGAATTCCAGGTAGTGTTATATTTATGATTTTGGGTGTTTTAAGAGGGGACTCGGCGAGTTGGAGCTCAGACTCGCCGAGTAGGATCGCGGATCTGGTCGCGGGTTCACGACTGGACTCGGCGAGTCCGGATATGGACTCGGCGAGTCCGCGCTGTTCAGCGAAACCCTAACTTTCCAGGTTTGGGACATATATAAGGGGCCTTATGGCCGTCATTGTTCACCCCAGCCCTTTGAGTGAAACCCTAATTCGATTGTGAGCATCTGGAGCAAGGTAGAAGACCATTATTGATCTTGGAAGTGTTATTTTGCAAGGAAGAGGAGGCTTGGTTAAGGGAACAACAGGAGAAGCTATATTCTGAGATTTGGGGACACAGAGCAACGTTATTCAGGTAATATTTTCGAGTTGTTCCCTTCTATGTTGATGTGTATATGGATTTAGGGTTTATTGAACCCTTTTGTGGCTAGATTGAGTGTTTCCTTAGTCCCCCAAACGATTGGAACCCTATATTGGGACCCTTGGAAGTCCAGAGTGTCCCATGCCTGAGCTTTTCGGGAATCAATGGAGGTTTTGGATTGGAATCCTTATGCCTTAGGTCAAAACGTCAATTATGAGTCATGGGGTGTATTATGAGCACCGAAATAAGGACTTTACGTGATGAACCAGTCTAGGAAGGCCAGACCTATGAATTGCCGGAGCAGGTCTGACCTTAGAAAGCAGTTTGAGCGGTTGCATGGCATGGACTCGCCGAGTCCGATGAACAGACTCGGCGAGTAGCTTGAAGATTGCCTTAGAATGGTCCTGTTCGGGTTATGGGTTGGATCGGTGAGTCAGGGCGAGTTAGAGAGGGTTAACAGGTGGTCTGAGTCGAACTGGGACTCGCCGAGTTGTTCCTCAGACTCGGCGAGTTGAGTCGGGGTGGCCCCACGATTCTTCCAGGAGGAACTCGTCGAGTCAGGGGGGATACTCGACGTGTAGAAAGGGAATCTTAGAGAATTGGTGAGAACGTCTAGACTCGCCGAGTCGCCCTAGCGCTCGCCGAGTCCGGTCAAAGTTGACCGTTGACCGTTGACCAGAGTGGACCTGTGTTGACTTCTTAGGGATAGTCAACATTAGAGATATAAAGTGTTAACTAGGGACATATGATGTTATAGGAAGATTAGAGCTCGGAGAATCGGGCACGAGGGATTCCCAGGATTGTGAGATATCGAGACACGCGAGGTGAGTCTTCTCACTATACTTTACCTTGAGTATGTAACCAGAGTTATGTGACAGAGTATTTGTATGCTATGTATGATATGTGTTGTACTGCATTATTTCTATGTGATTTATGCTGTGCCTGTTTGCAGAGTTGGAACCGAAGGGTTCCTAGAGTTAGAACCTGAGGGTTCACAGAGTTGGGTGCACGGACCCATAGAGTTATAGCCTCGAGTGGCTTATATGAGTTATATGTGTGGTATTTTGGGGAACTCACTAAGCTTCGTGCTTACAGTGTTTGTGTTATGTTGTTTCAGGTTTCTTTCAGTATCACGGGACGGCACCGGCTTGATTGTACACACCAGAGAAGGAGTCATGATTTGGAGGATCCTGGTTTTCTATATAAGTGAAAATGGAGTTCCGTTTTGTAATTCGATTATGAATGAGATTTTTAAACAAGTATATTTAAGAATAAAATTATTATCTTAAACGAAAATTTGTTTTGAAATTTACGGTGTTACAAGATAGAAACCAAAGCGAAAGACACTACAGATAATCCAGAAGACGATAACCACCCGAAGCATACTCAGTAGAAACCCAGAAAGACCCTTCGCACCTCGCAATCAAGTTCGTGAATCAAGAGGATAGAACTCATGGGACTGACCACTGTAACTGAGTATATGCGTATGGGTGGTATATAATTGAGATCAAAAAGATTTAAGATGTGTGCTTCCTCCCTACTCCATGTTCCTCGTTGGGTTGTGGGTCTGGGGTGGAGCCGCACAACTGAACATCCTGCCGACCTCAATTATATATGGCTCGCATACACCAAGTATTAGTGGTTAAGCCGAGTATGAGCTCTACCATGAACCTCATAGTAAAACCATTCATCCTATTCCATAGAATAGGAGCTAGAGTCAAGAGGACCACGACAGGTTGAGCCACTATAATGACCACAAATCTGAAATTTGTTATCATCCTGGTTAAGCCAGCATAGTAGCCAACACCCCAAATTGGTAAAGAAATCTGAGTCGTAAGAGTCAAGGACATTGACTACGACCATCCATTCGCGCTTAATTCCCCGAATTAAGCATCACAGCGGATATCCCGGAAATCCGAAAGCTGCGATGAGTTAAACTCTTAGAAGAATGGATGTGGAGATTAAAGTTTCGAGTGACGGAACCCTATACTCACTAGATTCGACCTAGATCGAAAAAACTCAGAACCTTCGGATGAGTAGTTGCAGAAGATGTTCGCACTACTCAGGCACTTCGTCCACCCCGTTACCGATGGGTAGTGCCCAAGACACTCCGCCTTCTTACGTAGAGGAAGTCACCGTCGCCCTGTAGACGATAGAATACATTCTCCGAAGTGAAGACTAGAATACCGAGAACCACAAGATAACCTCCACAACCAAGAATACTAGAATAAAGTGCGAGAGTAGGTTGCATTAAGCCTTATAACCCAGATCCCAAAAAGATTATAGACTTGACACCAGGCTAGGTGTTAGTCGATGGGTTATACAAGAGCATGCTCTTTCCGCACTAGAATAAACTAATGCCTTGGAAATTAGGCCATGTCTTACAAGATTCATTGGACTATCAGGTGTTCCACGAATACTATCTCATGCAGAAATAGTAGAACCACCTCCTGAAATAGTCCAACACTCGTCTGGTGAAACCCTATCTCCCCGACCCTAAGGGTTTCCGTTAGAAATATCTCAAGAATCAGAAGTGCAGGTTCATTTTGCACAAGATTGAGATAGACACTCTGCAGCAAACAAGTACCTGTAGACATGCAATCCATTTGATGATCTAGAAGGTCTCTAAAATCCAATTGACAGAAAACGCGAATCCAAGGACAACCCGAGCTTTCTAAGAACCAACCTGAAGGACTACACTTCCAGTATGAGAGAGAATGTTTAGAACTTCGGAATGGCGATCACGCCAGTGATGATCTTGCCATAGAAGTAGACTATGTTCTAAATACTGAGAAGCTCTACCCTTCCGAGAACTTTGGACCATCTGAGATCCTTTACGGAGATTGGTCCAACCCTCATCAGACCACTATTACTTTCGGAAATCCCACAAGTTTCTAGACTTGATCAGTACGTGCCCGACGCCACTCTTCGTATCCCACTCATCCTGATAGAAACCATTGAGAACCCTAACTTCGTAGACATACCTGTAGGAAATCTCTAACTACACGAGACGGAATCCGCATCCCGTAGGTGCAGGTTTGTTGGAATGACAAACACAGGCCAGAGTTCACTTGGGAGTGCAAGGACCAGCCAAAAAGGAAGTACCTTCGTCTCATTACTCGGTCATTCATACCTACTTCCTTGCCTAAACCTGAATTTCGGGATGAAATTCCCTCTAACGGGGGGATGATGTGACAACCCGAAATTTATTCCGTCATTTTTAACCCCTTTTCCGTTAATAAGCCTCGTTTTATTTAACTGTCCATTAATTTTTGGACTGGTTAATTAATTTGGGACTTTTTAAATGACTTAGTAAGGGTTGAAACAAATTAGAAACACCCTCTTAAATCCCTTGGAAAATTTTAGTTTCAACCAAGTCAAAATACGACCACTAAATCGGGTGCGACCAAAAGCCCCGTTTAACGGCAGTATCGGGTAGATTTCCATTAAGCCTCAACTCAAGCCCCTATATAAGGGAGAGTAAACTTCATTTCCACCCCTTTTACTCTCTCTCTACACTCTCTCTCTACACTCTCTCTCTACAACTTATTTTCGAGCCAAAACCATCCGTTTCGAGCCCCAAACGAGTAAGCAATCTACCCTAACATGTTGTATAGCTTAGTTAGCATGCAAATTCGAGATTAAAACATCAAATAGGGGAAAATTCATGTGTTTACGTCCCAAGAACACTCTTGGACCGTGAACACCATTAAATGGGGTTTTTAAGCCCCAAAACCCCTCTAAACTACCCCTAAGGCTTAGATATGGCTAAATGACTTATGGAAATGAGCTTAGAACACCTTGAACTAGAATTTTGGGGAGTAAAATTGAGTTTACTGCCCAAGAACATGCTTGGGCCGTAAACTCCTCTTCATGGGGAGTAAACTCAAGTTTAAGTGTTAGAAATGCCCTCAAACACCTCCTATGGCCTTGGAAAAATGTCTAGAAGCAATCCCATGGATGTAAATGCTTTAAACATTAAAGAAACCATGGAAATAGGATTTTACGACCGTAAACCCCCCTAGGAAAGGTCCATGGGCCGTAAACTCCTAAAAGGTGCCCAAATGATGCCCTAAACTCCCCATTTGACTTGGAAAAATGCTTAGGATTTTATTCTCTATCATTTAAGCCCTTAAAACACCAAAAGAATATGTACATAGGAGCTTACAGCCGTAAACTCCTTGTTTAGGTCCGTAAACTCCTATTTGGTCCATTTAGATGCCCTAAATCCACTCATGTGCCTTATATTTGGACCTAGCATAAATCTACAAGTGATATAAGACATTTTGGCATCCTAGAACACCCTCACCATGAGTTTATGGTCATAAACTCATGGGGAGTTAGTCCCAGGGCCGTGAACTCTATAAAGAGTTTACTCTTGAAGAGTAAACTCCCAATCTAGGCCATACACACCCTTAAACGTTACCCGGGACACTCCAAGCACTTAACCAAAGTGTTTTCCGCACTTTAGGATGCGTATACGTGATTAATTAGTATTATATTTACTAATTGTATGTAAACATATATTATCATATGTTAATAGGTCACTAAGTGTGTTCAAGTCTTTACTTGACACCGAGCACCCAACCGGTACCTTCGTCGGATCCACTTACATCAGGTGAGTTCATACCCCTGAATGAACCTTTTAAATGTTTTTACATGTTTTTATGGGGGGGGAATACAAGTTAAACATGCCAGTTATAATATCAATCACATGTGATCGATAACCCGCATGCATAAGGATTTCTTACACTGTTAACTGTAGTACCAAGCTGCACCTATACTATTACTTGTATTACTTTGAGGTTTCTATGTAATGTAAACCATGTAAAACTATTACTATTAATGCAATAATTGTTGTACTTTGATTACTATACTGCATATGTTGTGATACTTGACATGACGTCATCCACCCCAGAACGTTTCCGCCGTTCCGGTTTTGGGGTGTGACAAATATAAAGGAACCATTAAAAATAACTCCATGAGTAACAAGTGAATACACCAAGGTTATATATGACAATGATCTAACAACCAATGGAATATGTGCTATCCGCCTTACTTACTGTACCCCGTCGGGTTGTAGGTTGAGTGCAGATGCGCATAATCGATTGTTTGTTTACTCCAAGTATATATAACTTGTACCCACTTATTACGCATAGAAAGGCTTGTAGTGTCATTTTACTCAACTCCCATTTTAAGTAGGAATATATGATTTTCTTGAGGAACATGCAACTTTACAAAACAACACCTTACAGCTTACAGTACTTTACATATACATTTTCAACCACATTTTTACAGCTTACTCACATCACTAAAATCTTATGAACTCACCAACTTAATTGCTGATCAACTCTTTCAAATAACTTGTATTCTCAGGAGACTATTAGGCAGGTGCTCATGCTGGGATGTCAGAAGATGGAGCATTATAGCTTCAAGTCTTGTTTTGTTATTTGTTTATGACTTCTATGTTTTGTGAACACATACATTGTAAACACTTTCTTTCTAAATTAAATGGTTGTTCATTACTTGCTTACCATATACATATCTCGTGATACTTGACATGACGTCCTCCACCCTCGAACGTTTCTGCCGTTTCGGTTTAGGGTGTGACATACACTATCTTATCTAATAACTCACCCTATTCTAACTCTTGGGTCCTTGATACCGGGTATGGTATTCATATATGTTCTGATTTGAAGGGACTAAGAAGAAGTGAGAATGTGGAGCATGGAAGAATAAACTTGATCATGGGGAATAGGAAAGCTTTACCTGTCACCAAGATTGGAGTTTACACTTTATCTCTAAGTAGTGGGTTTAGTTTAGATTTGAATAAATGTTGTTACTTGCTAGAAATGGCAGGACATATTATTTCCTTTCATGCATTGTATAAACAAGGTTTTACCTTTTCATTTGATAATGAAGTTGGTTCGATTAATGCTTTCTTTAATAATGTTCTTTATTTTAAAGCATTACCTTGTGATGGTGTGTATGAAATTGTATATGTTGTAGATAACTTAGGAAATAATGTATTGTGTATTGATTATGTTAATAATAATAACTTGGATAAAGCATCATTATGGCATTGTCGTCTTGGACATATAAGCAAGAAACGCATAGGCCAACTCCAAAAGGATGGAGTCTTGGAATCATTTGACCTAAAGTCAGATGATAGTTGCGAATCATGCTTACTTGAAAAAATGACAAAGTCTCCCTTCACTGGTACTTGTGAGAAGAGTGAAGGTTTGTTGATTCTCATACACACTGATGTGTGTGGACCCTTCAAACATACCTCAAGGGATGCTAATTGTTATTAATTGACTTTTACTGATGATTACAATAGATATGGATATGTCTACTTAATCAAGCATAAGTCAGAGACTTTTGAAAGGTGTAAAGAATTTAAACAGCAAGTCAAGAATCAATTGGGTAGGAACATTAAGATGCTTCGATCCGATCGAGGTGGTGAGTATCTTAGTTCAGAGTTCCTCGACTATCTTAGGGAATGTGGGATTGTCTCACAATTAACACCTCCTAGGACACCGCAGTTGAATGGTGTGGCTGAGAGGCGTAATCGAACCTTGTTGGATATGGTTCGTTCCATGATGAGTCGAGCTTTGCTACCAATCTCATTTTAGGGGTATGCCTTAGAGACTGCGACCCATATCCTTAATCTAGTCCCTACAAAGAAAGTTGCCAAAACTCCTCATGAGATGTGGACTAGTAAAGTACCCAAACTAGACCACATCAAGATTTGGGGTTGCGAGGCTTTCGTGAGACGCGAGACTCGTGATAAGCTCGAACCTCGAAGTGAGAGGTGTATTTTCATCGGCTACCTACAGAAATCCTTTCGTTACCTCTTCTACAGACCTATTGAGAATGTGGTCTTTGTAGCTAGGAGGGCTTTCTTTCTAGAAAGAGAGTTCATAAGCCAAGGAAACAGTGGGAGGCAAGTTGACCTTGAAGAAATTCAAGATTCAAGTGGTGAAGGAACTTCAAACCCTAGCACTCAACATGAGAAGTAAACTCCAGTTGAGCCAATTGACGAGTCTGTACCTCTGAGGCGTTCCACGAGAGTTAGGAATGCACCTGAGCATTACTATGGATTCCATATTACTACGAAAGGTGATACCCTTATCAGTGATGAGACACTGATATGTCTGGATGAACCTAACAGTTACGCGGAAGCCATGGCAGGCCCTGAGTTAGCCAAGTGGAAAGAGGCAATGGACAACGAGATACAGTCCATGTATGACAATCAAGTTTGGAACTTGGTTGAGAATGTACCATGTCGTAAGACTGTAGGGTGCAAATGGATCTTCAAGAAGAAGACCGACATGGATGGTAATGTACACACTTTTAAGGCACGACTGGTTGCAAATGGCCTCTTTCAAACTCCGAGAGTTGATTATGATGAGACCTTTTCTCCAGTAGCCAAGATTAAGTCTATTAGGGTTATGTTATCCATAGCTGCATTTCATGACTATGAAATATGGAAAATGGATGTCAAAACCGCTTTCCTTAATGGAAAGTTGGCTGAGGATGTTTACATGAGTCAACCAGAGGGTTTTGTCAATACAGAGTATCCTAATAGAGTGTGTAAGCTTGAGAAATCCATTTATGGATTAAAGCAAGCACCTTGCAGATGGAATCTTTGCTTTGATGAGTAAGCCAAAGAGTTTGGCTTTTCTAGGAGTGAAGATGAATCTTGTGTATATGTCAAGGCTAGTGGGAGTATAGTTAGCTTTTTGGTATTGTATGTGGATGACATACTACTCATAGGAAATGACATCCCAACTCTACAGGGAGTTAAGTCCTGGCTTGGGAAGTGTTTCTCTATGAAGGACCTAGGAGAAGCTGCCTATATTCTAGGGATAAGGATCTTGAGAGACCGGAGTAAAAGACTAATTGGACTTAGTCAGAGTACCTACTTGGATAAGGTGCTAAAGAGATTCAGCATGCAGGACTCCAAGACAGGAGAGTTACCTATTCAGTGTAACACCAGATTGAGTAAGACTCAAAGCCCGAGTACTGAGGCTGAGATAGCAGAAATGAGTCGAGTACCTTATGCTTCGGCTGTAGGATCGATCATGTATGCTATGACGTGTACTCGACCTGATGTAGCCTTTGCTTTAAGCATGGTTAGCAGGTATCAGGGGTACCCTGGCAAGGCACACTGGAGTGCGGTAAAGAATATCCTCAAGTACCTACGGAGGACTAAGGACTGGGTCCTTACCCTCGGTGGGAGTGATGACTTGAGAGTTGTAGGGTATAGTGATGCTGGCTTCCAAACTGATAGGGATAATTTCCGCTCTCAGTCAGGCTGGGTCTTTACCCTAAACGGAGGAGTGATCACATGGAAGAGTTACAAGCATGAGACAATGGTTGATTCCACTTGTGAATCAGAGTATATAGCAGTGAGCGAGGCAGCAAAAGAGGCAATATAGCTGAAGAACTTCATTAGAGACCTTGGAGTTGTACCAGCTATAAAGGAGCCTATGGAAATTTTCTATGATAGTGAAAGTGTTGTTGCCTTAGCTAAAGAACCAAGGGATCACGGGAGCTCCAGACACATCGACAGAAAATATCACTTTATCAGACATCACATGGAAGAAGGAATCCTCGTGGCAAAGAGGGTATCATCAAATGAGAACCCAACAGATCCCCTCACGAAGGGACTGAGTCGGGTTAAGCATCTTCATCATGCTCGAAGCATAGGGCTAAAAGATGATATTAGTTTTAGTAGTTAGATAACTTTGGAAATGTGTAAAGTGTAATTGACATTTGATGATGAATAAAAGTTGCGTTTATTTATGAGTAAAGTGTTGCTATCTTCTGTCAATCGTTTACTAGAATTTCTTTTGCATGTTTTGATTTCCAGAATATTATGTTTTGTTTTGCATATTATTCAATTTTTCCACAGTCTATCATATGTTGGAAGTAGATATGAACTAAGACTGTCATGAAGTTGGTTATAGGTGTCAAGTTTAGGACAACACTTCATGAGTACTCATAAGTTCTGAGTATTGGAATCAACCCACACTCACTGCTATTACTTCATGGAATTTATCTCGAGTGATCGTGAGACGGTAACATCATATAAGTATTCAAACCTAGAGATATGATTTGTTGCCTATGAATTGGTTATGCATTGATTGTATGAAAACGCATTGGTAACTCGATGTTATAAAACATGCTTTTGTGTATAATTCAACGAGTAGTAGAGCAAACATATGAGTCAAAGTTTATCTGTTCCTTCTTAGATTACAAGCTGATATTTGGGCCCCTCGATGATTTTGTTTTGTCCTATGTACTGGGCCCGGTCAGAACTAAGTTGATGTGTTCAATTAAGTTCTTTGTCAAACAAATCGGAAATCGGGAAACAAACTGTTGGACAATAAGAAAGACATTGTTCCATGTATTTGTCCGGCTGATATCTAGAACAGAGGATTATATGATCACTTATATTAAATGGTGTATCATCATCTTCTCAGTTCCGAGAAACCTTAAAAGAGCTACGATTGCCGATCGGTTCCTGAAGTCATACTTGCAGTTATAGTTATTAGACTTATCCAAGTGGGAGACTGTTGGATAAGGTGTCTAAGTCCATAACTATTTCTGGTATGTACTTGACCCGACCCGACATGGTCCATTTGGGTTGCATGGCACCATGCATTGGATAAACTAAATGAGAGAAATAACACTTATGGTTTATTAATATATTATAAGTTCTAATATATTAATAATATTATTTAATTAGTTTGATCAAGAATTAATTAAGTGATCAAAAGATAACTAATTAAATAAATGGGTTGATTATGTAAATCATTCATAACTTATATAGTGGGCTAAGAGGCTCCATGGATTATCAAGTTGGGTTCCACCCATAGGATGCTCCATGGAGTTAATCCATGGATCATGGAAATGAAGAGTCATGTTACATTAGGGTTTACCTAATGCAACACACTATATAAAGCTCATGTTTCTCCCAAAATTGGTTACACAAGCATTCTTGAGGGCTAGAGTCGATTTTTGAGTGTTATACTTTCTCTCCAAGTTTACTTATAGCATTTGGTGTTGTGTGAATCATTTGAGGCATCACACTTGGGGTGCTAGGCTCACAAGGTTTCAAGGAATCAAAATCAACAAGTTATGTTATTCTATCTTTCATTTAAGGTTAAATGTTCCCCATGTATGCTAGATAGGATCATGGACCTTGGAAATCAATTTTGCATGAATCTTAAACAAACATAGATCCAAGGTTTATTAGGGTTTCATGTACACTTAGGAAGTGTTAGAATGCTCAAAACCCATCAGTTACGAATCTTAAAATTTAGGTTGTTACGTGATATTTTTTGGTGGCTTATATCATTAGCTTATTCGAAGATCATTGTGGCTTGAAGGGGGAGTTCTTCAAAGACAAGAAGTGATTTTGTTTCTAAATTCTGAAATAGCTTTTTATGTGCACGAGATCATCGCCTGACATGGTGTTCCAGTCTCCATTGTATCAGATCTGGATGTTCGGTTCACTTCACATTTTTGGCAGAGGTTCCACGAGGAATTGGGTATGATATTGCACTTTTGCACCGCTTATCATCCACAAACTGATGGCCAGAGCGACGGACCATCCAAATGCTTGAGGATATGTTGAGATCGTGTGTTATTTACTTATGTGGAAGTTGGGACTCCTACCTTCCCCTGGCTGAGTTTTCATAACATAAAACTACCACTATAGTATTGGTGTGCCGCCTCTGGAGCTTTTTTATTGGAGGAAGTGTCGTACACCGGTCTATTGGGGGGGGGGGAGGTCATAGGGTTATAGGAAAGACCGAGGCAGTCCTTCAAACTATAGAGCTTATCTAGTAGATTAGGCAGAGGCTGTAGATAGCTCAGAGTTGGCAAAAGAGTTATGCTGACCGACATTGATCTGAGTTGGAGTTCCAGGTCGGCGATATGGTTTAACTGAAGCTATCAGCTTGGAAGGGTGTAATACGTTTTAGTAAGAGGGGTAAATTGGAGCCCCGGTTTATCGGTCTGTTTCGAGTGGTTTCCAGGGTAGGAAGGGTGGCCTTTCGACTGGATCTGTCTGAGGTGCTCAGTCACATTCACAACACCTTCCATGTTTCCTAGCTACGGAAGTGTGTACCTAATGATTCAACAGTGGTTCCATTGGATGATATACAAGTTGATGAGCGCCTAAACTATGTTGAGAGACTAGTGGCAATTTTGGATAAGAAGATGAACGGCATGCGCAACAAGGTGGTATCATTAGTCAAAGTTCAATGAGAACATCGTAAGGGTTCCGAATGGACTTGGGAACCCAAGGAAGAGATGAGGGAGCACTACCCAAAGTTATATGCAACATCGGACTTCGAGGATGAATTCTGATTCAAGTAGGGGAGAATTGTAACACCCAGACATCAAGTATTTTCCTTTTAGACCTAAAAGTATAAAATTGTTGCAAATTGGTTCTTATGTCATGCGCACTTGGGGCGTACACATGGGGTAGTTCATTAAATAGGGACGCAGAAGAATGTGAGTAAGCATGGCGTACTCATAGGGTATGCAGAGCATACTAGGATGGTGAGAAAACCCTAATATTTATGGTTTGAGCCCTATTTAAGTAACCTTAACTCTCATAATCCCTTCCACCCCTCAACCTCCATCCTCCCAAAAATACCCCTTGGAAACCCTAGTGTTCATTGTGAGTTTTTGAGCCATTTTTGTATTTTATGTCCATACTTGAAGGAATAAGATCTTTGGAGTGCATTTGGGAAGCTTCAAGCATTGTAGATATGGGATTTACACCTCTCAAGCAACCTCCAGAAGGTATAAAATCATCAACTTGATGAATGTTTCTTTAGATCCTTCTAGTTCTTTTTTTTTGTGCATTTTGGTCCCATAATCAAGGTATATATGAGTATGGCTTACTCTAGACCAAATGAGTTGTCCTTTCAGATGTTTTTGAGTGTTAGGAGCCATAAAAATGTGATCTTGGTCCCATTCTTCCCTCCATGAATGAGCTATAGAATTTGGGTTTGTGTAACAAGTTGGGGTTTTCGTTTTTAGAGTCCTTCTATCCATGAAAAGTCATAAATTTGGAAACTCAATGACTTAGAATGATGAATGGGACTAGATTTGAGTTCTGGACGTAGGATCTTAATGGATTAAGCACTTAAAGAAGAATGTGTTATGGACGTAAGTACGCCAGGGGTACCTTAGGGTATGCAACGCATACTGGTGGAGAGTCCCATTTTCTGGGAATGCATCTCTACGCCATGTGTGTAACGCCCGCAAATCTGGGCTAGTCAAATTAGAGGCAATAGGGGTCGAAAACGACTTTTCGACAAAAGATTATTTAGAATAAATAATCTTAACCAAGTTGTAGAGTATGTTACAAGGTTTTCGTACATATAAAGAACGCCGAAAACCGAGTTATAACGAAGAAGTTATGACCCGTTGAAGTTTCGCGACGGAACCGGCACGATACCGGGAAGCGTAAATAGTGAATTTACGATAGAGCGAGATTTAGCCTTAGTGATCTAAACGAAAGTCGTAGAATATGTTAAACTAAGAACATCAATAAAAAGAACGCCCAAATCTGACTTCGTATGAGGAAGTTATGATTTTTCTAAGATTTAGCATAGCAGTGCACAGCCCGAAATCTGAATTTTAGATCGGTCGATTTTTAGCCGACGGGATCTGAACGAAAGTTGTAGAGTACATCTCCACCTATGCGTGGATATAAATAACGTCAAAAACGGAGTTCGTATGAACGAGTTACAAATTATAATAGCATATTTACGTATTAAAATAAAGTATAAATCATATATACGTACACATATATATACATATGTATATATCATTAGAAAGGTATCGACGATGCGGTCATTATAAGACTAATGTTGAGTTCTTTCGACATTAGTTTAGTGCAAATATCATTAAATCTATTTAAAATAGTATTATAAAGGGGTGTTTAGTTGTTTATATAACTATAAGGTCATTAAGTAATTATGGAGGGTAGTTTTTGTAAATTCAATTACTATAAATAAGAGGCTTGGGCTCTCATATTTCTTGCACCATTCTCTTGATTCAAGAGTCTTTCTCTCCTTATCCCCCGAGCATTTCGGTCCCTCGTGATTCGACTTCTCTTTCTGTAGTTTTAGTATAGTAAGGTGAGCGCTGAAGCGCTGCACGAATCTTTCTTAGAAAGATTCAGCGACGAAGTTCTGCCCCTACAGAGCCCGACTCCTAGCTAAAATCCTCTTGTAAGTAAGTTATGCTTATCCTATTTTAAATATAGTTTATATTTAAAATTAGGATTGTTATTATAAATTTATAATAAATATTTGAGCTATTATTATGAATTATATAAGTGTCGTTATAATATCTTTTTAACTACTCGCGGTACGGGGAATCTGGTTTAAAGGGCCGCATAGGGTTGCTGGATTTCAGAAGTGCTATATGCCAAAATGGTCCTGCCCTCCGGTGTTTTATGTCTGGCCCCTGTCTGTACATAGTGGTTGGAAAGTATTGTTTAAACGCTTATATAATAATAATAATAAGACTAATAATTAGTCACGGTAAATCTTAGACTAAAATCTAGTGGTAATAATACTAGGTTTCGTCGAAGGAAATTATTTTAAAGTAAACGAAGCGCTGTCCGAGTACCGAGTCACCACCTTCTCAAGTGAGTGCATGGTCCCTTTCATCTTACACATAGATATGAAGTATTTTAATATAAATTACGTGTTATGTGTGCATATTGTCTTAATACCTACTGTCTATGCTGGTGAAAGATTTTTATACATGTTTTAAATGATGTAAACTGTATAAAGTATTTTATATCTACAAAATATGTTGCGTAAAACATGGGTAGATGAATGATGAGGGATAAAAGCTGAAATAGAGGAACGTTAGTAGTACGGACCTAGTGCCCTATAGGTAATACATTGGCAGCAGTGGACCAAGTACCCTATAGATGAGCACTGGCAGCTGCGCCACAACCCGTAGATGTTTTAGATCTACGGTAAACGTCCTAGCAGCTGCGCTCTAAGGACAGTATCAACAGCTGTGCCTAATAGGGAGCCTTATGACCATGACAGTGGCGTTAAAAGGTCAATACCGGCAGAAGCGCCTCATAGGAAATGTCCCAATTCTGGCAGCTGTGCCTAAGTGACAAGATTAGCAGCTACGCTTGACCAAAGTGTCATTGGCAACAATGGACTTCATGTTGTTTCCTTAGGATGATCCTTAGGAATGAATGAATGAGAAATAGCTGATTCTTAGGGTAGATCCTTAAGAATAAAGAAGATAATGGGGATGAGTAATTGGGTTGATTATTTGATTGTTTAAACATAATAATTATATTATTGTGGGTTGAAAACCCTATGTACTCACCAGGTTTCCCAACCTGACCCACTCAGTTTATTTATATCACAGGTGTTGATATGAAGTGACATTACACTGAGAGATTTAAAGAGATATAGATCACTAGTGTAAATAATTGTAAGTTCTGTTTATGCTTATGTTTCTGTATTAACGATGACATCCCAAACGTTTTAAAATGAAATAAATACGTTTCTTCGAAAATGTTTTAATAACGTATTTACCATGTTTTTCTGGGAACAAATTCCGCAGCATTTTTATAAAATGAAGTACTCTGATTTTTATAAAGCATAAACAACATCGGTCTTTTCTGGCCGTGAAAATGGGGATGTCACAGTTGGTATCAGAGCATTAGTTTAAGCGAACTAGGAATATGGATTTATTTCTAGACTTAAACTTAGAATGCTAAGCGATGATTGTGAGGTGTGAGCACTAGCTTATTTTAGGAATTATGCCTAAAATGCTTTTATGTGCTAAATGCTTTATGCCTTATATGCTGTTATTTATTCGGATCTATGGTCTGTTGCCGACCGGATCTGGAAACCTTATATGTTTAGGATTCTAAACGTACGACTACGATATTAGAACTAGCATGTAAACGTTTCGGAGTGATAAGGATGATTTAAACGTCAATCCTAAGTAAAGGTCTAGATTCACCTTATTCGATGTATAGATCAAGATGGCAAGAACCCGTAGCGGAAACGTGAATGCAAATGGGAACCGAGATCAACCCCCAGCGATTGAGCAAATACCAGTTGTGGTAGCCGCTGCTGAGCCAATAACGATGGCAGGAGTGCAAGCGATGATCCAAGCGATGTTGGATCGTCAAATGGAGGAAACCAGATGTTTTCTCCAGCAAAATCGAAAGGAAGCATGCCTATTGATGAATACACCAACAACTTCACAGAGAAGATGGAGTTCGCCTTACGTCTTGTTCCGGATGAGCTGACAAAAATTGACAAGTACGCAAAAGGACTTCCATGGGAATATGCAGTGCCAGTGCGTCAGGCACCTACTTTGGAGGCAGCTATCTGGGCTGCCAAGTCGGTTGAGGAGATGATCAAGGGAAGAGCCGCCAACAAGACCGAGGTTGGCGAAAAGAGGAAGTTTGAGGGGTCTGCGAAGCCCGATGAGAGAAGCAAATCAAGTACCAGGAAGTTTAGAGGAGGAGGGAGTGAAGAAAGATGGTGCGAGAAGTGCAAAAAGAAACACTCTGGAAAATGCAGTGAGGAAGTAACTTGTTTCAAGTGTGGGAAGCATGGGCATTATGCCAACGAGTGTAAATTCAATAAAAGGGTGTGTTACGAATGTAATGAGGAAGGACACTTCAAGCAAGATTGCCCAAAGAGAGAAGGGGCTACAAAGCCAAATGTGCCGCCAAAGCCAAAGGCGAGAGCATTTCAAATGATCCTTGACGAAGCAGATGACAATGCGAGGATTCAGGAGTGACAACTTGACATCCAAAGATCGAGTTATGAGGTAGCCATAGAATCGTATGATGTAGCCTGTTAGAGGCATATTCTAGGGTGAACTTGAACACCTATGTAATAGTTTCAAGGAATAATAAAAACCTTCGTTTTGATATCTGATGTGTTAAGCTGTTATATGATTTTCTTGTGTGGTGACTTGGAAAACTGTGGGACAATACCTGAGACGAGTATGAGTAGGTGTGAATGGTAGTAGAGGCCTATACTACCGGAAGCACAGGACTCACACTTGGATCAGGGAAAGTCACAAGGTTACCAAGAAGCTAGTAATTGATTTCGTTTTATTCAAGTGTGTTGTTACCATCGTTTCGGTAATGACTAAGAAGATTGTTGATATTCCGACCCTAGTGGTCATATCGAATCGAGTCCGACTACGATGAGTATGTTGTGTGGTTCAGAGAACCAAGTTTGATGTAGCGTCTGACTTAAACCAAACGGTTGAAATCAAAGCGGTCAATAGAAGTATCACACTCATTGTTAAAGAAGTTGGTGGCTAGAAATGCCTAATGTTAAAGTGTGATTATATCACATTAGAACATGAAGGAAGGCATAGTCTGTTTTAGAATTTAACTCTAAGAGACCTCAGTCTAAGTGTTGCAACATACGATGATAGGTCATTAGAATATGACACATCGATCTATAGTAGTAATAAAAGAACTTATCTCAAGTCCGTATCCAGCAAGGATCGAGATTGTGACTTGAAGGTCATAATTTGGAGTCTAACCTGAGGTAGAGAGCAGGTGCACGATCGAGTACTCTTACAGTCAATGAGTTTAAGAGATAGAATCGAAGGAATGTAGAAGTTATAATTATTACCTAGGATGAAGAGATGACATATGGAGTCATTATACGACCCTGTTTCGTTGATGATTCCGGGACGTAATCATCCTAAGGGGGAGATAATTGTAACGCCCGCAAATCTAGGCTAGTCAAATTAGAGGCAATAGGGGTCGAAAACGACTTTTCGACAAAAGATTATTTAGAATAAATAATCTTAACCAAGTTGTAGAGTATGTTACAAGGTTTTCGTACATATAAAGAACGCCGAAAACCGAGTTATAACGAAGAAGTTATGACCCGTTGAAGTTTCGCGACGGAACCGGCACGATACCGGGAAGCGTAAATAGTGAATTTACGATAGAGCGAGATTTAGCCTTAGTGATCTAAACGAAAGTCGTAGAATATGTTAAACTAAGAACATCAATAAAAAGAACGCCCAAATCTGACTTCGTATGAGGAAGTTATGATTTTTCTAAGATTTAGCATAGCAGTGCACAGCCCGAAATCTGAATTTTAGATCGGTCGATTTTTAGCCGACGGGATCTGAACGAAAGTTGTAGAGTACGTCTCCACCTATGCGTGGATATAAATAACGTCAAAAACGGAGTTCGTATGAACGAGTTACAAATTATAATAGCATATTTACGTATTAAAATAAAGTATAAATCATATATACGTACACATATATATACATATGTATATATCATTAGAAAGGTATCGACGATGCGGTCATTATAAGACTAATGTTGAGTTCTTTCGACATTAGTTTAGTGCAAATATCATTAAATCTATTTAAAATAGTATTATAAAGGGGTGTTTAGTTGTTTATATAACTATAAGGTCATTAAGTAATTATGGAGGGTAGTTTTTGTAAATTCAATTACTATAAATAAGAGGCTTGGGCTCTCATATTTCTTGCACCATTCTCTTGATTCAAGAGTCTTTCTCTCCTTATCCCCCGAGCATTTCGGTCCCTCGTGATTCGACTTCTTTTTCTGTAGTTTTAGTATAGTAAGGTGAGCGCTGAAGCGCTGCACGAATCTTTCTTAGAAAGATTCAACGACGAAGTTCTGCCCCTACAGAGCCCGACTCCTAGCTAAAATCCTCTTGTAAGTAAGTTATGCTTATCCTATTTTAAATATAGTTTATATTTAAAATTAGGATTGTTATTATAAATTTATAATAAATATTTGAGCTATTATTATGAATTATATAAGTGTCGTTATAATATCTTTTTAACTACTCGCGGTACGGGGAATCTGGTTTAAAGGGCCGCATAGGGTTGCTGGATTTCAGAAGTGCTATATGCCAAAATGGTCCTGCCCTCCGGTGTTTTATGTCTGGCCCCTGTCTGTACATAGTGGTTGGAAAGTATTGTTTAAACGCTTATATAATAATAATAATAAGACTAATAATTAGTCACGGTAAATCTTAGACTAAAATCTAGTGGTAATAATACTAGGTTTCGTCGAAGGAAATTATTTTAAAGTAAACGAAGCGCTGTCCGAGTACCGAGTCACCACCTTCTCAAGTGAGTGCATGGTCCCTTTCATCTTACACATAGATATGAAGTATTTTAATATAAATTACGTGTTATGTGTGCATATTGTCTTAATACCTGCTGTCTATGCTGGTGAAAGATTTTTATACATGTTTTAAATGATGTAAACTGTATAAAGTATTTTATATCTACAAAATATGTTGCGTAAAACATGGGTAGATGAATGATGAGGGATAAAAGCTGAAATAGAGGAACATTAGTAGTACGGACCTAGTGCCCTATAGGTAATACATTGGCAGCAGTGGACCAAGTACCCTATAGATGAGCACTGGCAGCTGCGCCACAACCCGTAGATGTTTTAGATCTACGGTAAACGTCCTAGCAGCTGCGCTCTAAGGACAGTATCAACAGCTGTGCCTAATAGGGAGCCTTATGACCATGACAGTGGCGTTAAAAGGTCAATACCGGCAGAAGCGCCTCATAGGAAATGTCCCAATTCTGGCAGCTGTGCCTAAGTGACAAGATTAGCAGCTACGCTTGACCAAAGTGTCATTGGCAACAATGGACTTCATGTTGTTTCCTTAGGATGATCCTTAGGAATGAATGAATGAGAAATAGCTGATTCTTAGGGTAGATCCTTAAGAATAAAGAAGATAATGGGGATGAGTAATTGGGTTGATTATTTGATTGTTTAAACATAATAATTATATTATTGTGGGTTGAAAACCCTATGTACTCACCAGGTTTCCCAACCTGACCCACTCAGTTTATTTATATCACAGGTGTTGATATGAAGTGACATTACACTGAGAGATTTAAAGAGATATAGATCACTAGTGTAAATAATTGTAAGTTCTGTTTATGCTTATGTTTCTGTATTAACGATGACATCCCAAACGTTTTAAAATGAAATAAATACGTTTCTTCGAAAATGTTTTAATAACGTATTTACCATGTTTTTCTGGGAACAAATTCCGCAACATTTTTATAAAATGAAGTACTCTGATTTTTATAAAGCATAAACAACATCGGTCTTTTCTGGCCGTGAAAATGGGGATGTCACAATGTGTAACACTCGGAACCAAGAAGGTCAATTAAGGAAGAGAAAACTTCATTTATATGTCCAACCCCTCGAGTTCAAGGGGAAGAACTCGACGTGTAAGAAATTTGTTACGCGTGTTTTTAGAAGACCAACTCGACGAGTTGGGGAGGTCCAACT
The DNA here is from genome assembly GCF_002870075.4 of Lactuca sativa. Classification (NCBI taxonomy): domain Eukaryota; kingdom Viridiplantae; phylum Streptophyta; class Magnoliopsida; order Asterales; family Asteraceae; genus Lactuca; species Lactuca sativa. Next base: position 221,463,581 of record NC_056627.2, read on the forward strand.
CGACGATTTGGACAGGGTTTGGGAAACCCTAATTCCGGGATTTTGTACCGTATTTAAACATATTAAGCCTCATGAGTTAGCCTCATTTCCAGCCTCCATTATTCTAAACCCTAACCTCAAAACCCTAAGGCACTTTTGAGTGATTGTGTGTGTTTGAAGCCACATGGAAGGAAAGAAAAGATTGGAGATACATAAAGGAGCTACTAGATCCAGAAACTCTTCATCAATGGTTGCATCTTTGAGGTATAAAGTCGTCACCTTGACTTGTAGTTAACTAGATCTCCTTTCTTGAAGTTTTAGCTTGATTTTTGGGACTTTGGTTGAGTTGTCCAAAGAGAAGAGGTCTTCAGGGGTTAATAAAGTAGATCTGATCCCTACATGACCTCTTGAGGCTTAAAGTTGCAAACTTTATTGGCCTCTAGGTCCCATTCATGCAATATGTCCATTATGAATCCATAAACGAGCCCTAGAGGGTGTTTCTAACATGCATGAGTGTAAAGTCGGAAACTTTGCGTGATTTGCCCACTTTGGGACACCAGATCTGTGTTTTGGAACATTGTAGTGGGAATTTAAGGGCTTAATGGGTCAAGACCTTCTTTAAGGAACCTAGGGTTTGAGTTTGAAGCTTAATGGATGGTTCTTGAGGGTAAAGTTGGAAACTTTACCCTTATGGACATCATTTTGGAAGAGATCTGAGGTTTGGAGTCCTTGGATTAAAGAGAAATGACTTAATACGTTAAGTGGGATTGGCAGACTGAAGTACTCGATGAGTTCATGGGTGAGCTCGACGAGTTGGTATGGGATTATATCGATTTTGATGAAAAAGGGGGCAACTCGTTGAGTAGTAGGGAAACTCGACGAGTTGGGTCGAGACATCACGATTCTGTCCTTAAGGGGAACTCGACGAGTTAGGTCAACTCGGAGCGTTGACTTTGACTTTTGACTTTGGACAAGTTGGTCCCAAAGGGGTGCTTGGAGTGAACCAAATTGTAATAAAGGAGATTATGAGCTCGTAAGGGGTTGGGGCCTAATTTGGAAAATTAGGCCATTAATGGATTTATGGACATTATAGCGTTGGGCTTTTAGGATTGGGCCTTAGTGTTGGATCATAGTGGGCCGGGGGTAGAATGGCCATTTTACCCAATGTATGGATTAAGGATTATAGCAGGGAACCCAATTACTAATTAGGTATATTGATTGGTAATGATAGCTTGGGAAGCCGGTGGGGCAGCAACTAAGGATTTCATTCGGGGAGCTTTAGCCATTCAAGGTGAGTCTCCTCACCATACCAATGGGTCGAAGGCACCAAGGTCGGCCCGTTTATCTAGTTTTGATGATTATTGCGGATGTGTTGTCGATACATTATGTATTTATGTGGAGACCATGTGGAGGTTCCCATGGCAGTGGGCTAAAACCATGTGGGGGTTCCCATGGCACCAAATGTAAGACCTTGGAGGGTTTCCATGACATCCTTATATGTTTGTATGTATGACTTGTATGACATTTCTTCTGGTTAGTTAAGACCATGTGGGGGTTCCCATGACACCCGAAGTAAGACCTTGGAGGGTTTCCACGGCTTCCTTATATGATTATATGCATGGTTTATGTGATTGATATGTATTATTTGGTTATGTGGATTATGCGGGGTATGTTGTGGGGAACTCACTAAGCTTCATGCTTACAGTTTTGTTTATGGTTTCGGGTATCATTGGTTTGGAAAGGAATGACCCGACTTGATCGCAGCGCACACACACCCGTGTTTCCTCAATATGTGATTTTGGGATGAACTGTGATAAATGTTTTTAATTAGAAATGTTTTTGGAATGCTTGGATTTAAAAGATATTTGTGTTTTGACTATAATGAAAAATGAAAATTTTTACCTTGGATTTTTTGGTCGTTACACTATGCGTAGTGACTGAGTACGCAGGGCGTACTTAGTCTGTGTTGACTTTTAATTTTTAGACTTTGACCTTTGACCAAGTTTGACTTAGGGGTATTTTGAATAGTAAATTGAGATTAGGTCATTGTTTATTGTATAGGTGACCGGTAGAGACAACATTTGGGGTAGTGATCTGTTCAGCTATTTTTCAGACTGTGAGGTGAGTTTTCCTCACTGTACTTGTGGGTCGAATGCACTAATACCGGCCCACTGGATTATGTATCCTGGTATATCGGATGATGTTAAGTTGGTTATATGATTGACTGGTAGATTTGTATGATTACATGTGTTCACTGGTTATGTGTTAGATTGGTAGATCTGTATGATTATCTGTACTTGCTAGTTATTGATTATTATTGTATATGTCGACATGTTATGGTTTGTTGGGTTGATGCGGTCCTACTTTGTGCTGAAGGCCAAGATACCCGTGACGGTTCAGATAGGCCGTAAGCTCTACGAGGCGGTCCAGTCAGGCCGAAGGCCCGAAGAGCGATCCAGATAGGTTGTAGGCTATACGAGGCGGTTCGGTCATGCTGAAGGCTCATGTATGCATGTTGTTATCTGTTTGGTTGTGTGTGGTACTTTAGGGGAACTTACTAAGCTTTGACTTACAATTTGAATTTATGGTTTCATGTACTTCAGAGGACAGGATAGGGGCAAGGCGAAGGCTTGATCGTTCACATCATCCTAGATTTTTATGAGATTATGATTTTGGGATACTTTGATTCATGTTTATGACTTTTGGAAACTATGTTTTGTAAACATTTATGGTTTTGGATTGGTTTCGAAAATGAAAAATTTTATCTTGATTTTTGGGATGTTATATTGATTCTTCTGTTTGCATGGACTATGGCTTCGAAAGAAGGCTAAAGAGTTTTTTTAAGGCATTTTTTAGGTGATGTGGTAACATATTTGGAGATTCCACAACTTACTTACGTTCGATAAAGGCGAAGACTTTTAATATTTTTAAGGCATTTTTTTTAATTGGTGTACTTTTATACATATGAATTCCACTAATTCATTAATTAGGTTAGTTAGCTTCATAGTCTTATTATTGCTATTTATTAATTTCTTATATTGTACTTGTCTATTTTGATCTAACTTCTTGCTTGCTAGTATGGATTTAATAAAAGTTATGCCGTTAAAAAACTATTCTTTAATTTAAAGTATTTATTTATTAATATTTTAAATCTATAGTTATATTTAAATAAATTAGAACTTCGGCTTATTAGATTATCTAGTAGACTAAGGGGTTGTTTGACTTAGCTTTTGAATGGCCAAAAGTTTTTTTAGAAAAAGTTCATAGACAAAAGATATTTGGCAAAAGACTTTTAAAAGCTACTTTTGGATTTTGCAAAGAAGGAAAATTAATTTTTTGGAAAAGTCAGGAAAACCTAACTTTTTATAACTTTTCCAAAAAGATCTTTGGCCTCCAAAAAGCTAAGCCAAACACCCCCTAATAGTGTTCAGCTTTTTCAAAAGCTTTCTATTTGAAAATGCCTTTGATTTTTTTTATATCATTAATTCTTAATGTCGACTAACATTTTATTTTTTCTTCATGTGTTTGTCACATTAATTCTTATATTAGTTAACATTATATTTTATACTCAAATAATATTTAGATATTATATTTTTTTAATTAGTTAATTAACTGGTTAATAAAAAAATAGAAATAAATATACTTTATAAAAGAAAGTTATAAATGTAGAAGTAGTTGTCAAAATTGTTAAAATATAAAATATTATAAAATATTTCTATTACATAGTACTTTATTGTTTTATATATAGTTTAGAGACAAATATATAGTGATAATAAATTATAAATTATATAAAAGGCTTCATAAAACATTTATTATAGATAACGGATAAATAAATTATATTGAGAAAAAAGCTTTTAAAGATATTAATCATTAAAGAATGTATTCACTAAATGTATTTTGTTAAATAAAAAGTAATAGATGATGCGACAAAAATAATAAATATCTGTGTCGTGAATTATAGAGATGGTAGTGTAATTCAAATTTGAGATAACGAATTATAAGAGTAATATACTTTTGATTCGTACATATTTGGTCATTGGTTTTTTCGTTCATATTTATCTTTTTAGTTTGTTTAAACTTTATACATTTAGTCTTTATCACCGACTACTCCAGATAAGCCGAAAAAAATATGACTCAACAGGGTGATATATTTCTCATTTTGTACATATTTAGTTCTTAATATTTTTTTGCACATTTAGTCCTTAATATATATATATATATATATATATATATATATATATATATATATATATATATATATAAAATGAGTCATTTGTTGTTTTTGTAAAAATTCAATACTTATGATTAGTTTCTTTAGGTTTTTCTCACAACATCCTACCGTGTGACAATCATTAATAAGGTGTTCAGACTGTTGATATTTATGGTCATTGTGGCATCGGTTGCTTAGTTGCTTTGGTCTTGTGTTCAACATCGTAACTTCTTCATACGATCTCGAATTTTAACGATCTTTATATCAACACGTTCGTATTTAAGTCTACTACAATATTCATTTAAATTGCTCCCGTTAAAAAGTAATATGTTTTTACTTACGATCTTAATATCCATGCGTTCTTTATGAATGTATGTATGAACGTTTTTTTTTTTTTTTTTAAATAAAATCATAAGTAAAAATTTATTACTTTTTCACGAGAGTAATGTAAATAAAAATTGTAGTAGACTCAATTACGAACGTCTGAATATAAATATCGTTAAAATTCGAGATCATATGAATAAGTTACAATATTCATAACACAAGACCTAAGCCAAACCACAAGACGTAAGCAACCAAGCAGCCGATGTCGCAATGGTCATAAGCATCAACAATCCTGGACACTTTATTAATAATTGTCCCACGTAGGATGTCATGAAAAAAAATTAAAAAAACTGGTCATAAGTACTTAATGTTTATAAAAACAACAATGACTTATTTTACAACAAAAAAAATATTAAGAACTAAATATATACAAAGTGAGAAATATATTATCCTATTAAGTTATCTTTTCCGACTTATTTGGAATAGTCGATCATAAGAATTGAATGTGTATAATTTAAACAAATTAAATGGATGTATATAAAACAAAAAAAAAAACCTAATGACCAAATATATAAAATAAAAAAATATATTAATTATCCCTTTGAATATTTTTATTTTCTCTATTTACTATTAACTCATATGTGCTAGTGTTTGGATACACACCCAACTTTACTCCAAGCCAAGATAACCTTGCTAGCTCGCACTCGTTTTCGTAACTATGGATAAAGCTAGTTTACACATATAGCACAAAAGATCGAAGCCCCCAATCCCTTTATCCACACAAGGCACAAACACAGAGCTCCACCAGGATGACAACAATGGCGTCCTCAACGTTTTTTAATTGCACTTCGCTCTCAACTCCTGTGAAACCCCTTCGAAAAACCCCTTCTTGTACTAGCTCCGTTTGCCTTTCACAATTCGCGAAGAAATCGACGCCATTGAACCTCTCATCGTCACACAACATCTCTGTTTTCTCCCCACTTCTTCCCATCACTATCTCTTCCCCCAACCGAAAACCCCAGTCTCTCACAATTGTGGCTGCGAAGGGATATAAGATGAAAACCCACAAGGTAATTCCCTCTCCTTTTACCTTACTTTCTTCGTTTGCTCATTCGTAGTAGTTTTTGATGTTTTTACGCAATAACTCTCTGCAATTAGCACTTGGTGTATTTAATTTTAATTTTACTGAAGCTTCAAGCACCTACGTATGTGGGGTTTTTGTTTAATTGAGGTCATAATTTCTTGGATTCTTATCAAGTAATCATTCAATCTAGAGATTCTAATGTCGATAACCTTTTTGGGGATTCAAGAATTTACATATCGAGTGCAACTTCTATCTTCAAATCATGTTTATTTGATCTGTTATCTTGAATTTTGCATTTGCAGGCATCAGCAAAGAGATTCAGGGTAACAGGCACTGGTAAGATAGTGAGGAGGAGAGCTGGAAAACAACATTTGCTTAGAAAGAAGAATGCTAAAAGGAGAACTCGCCTCTCTAAAGTGGTTAGTGTTTAAACTTATCAAATGTAGACATAGGTGTTGTTTCTTTTGGACTTAATGCAAACAACACTTATTATTTTCATGTAAAGAATCGTTGGTGTTGATTTGGGTACACAGAAGTACCACTTTTGTCATTCTTTGAAGGGTATTTAAGACATTAGATCAATAGTTGTGAGATACTTCCTTTGATAACTTCTAACATACAAATATGCAATATGTGATGTATTTCTAACACCACTAATTCGTGTGATGCAGCTACAAGTTGACCGATGTGACTACAACAATGTGATAGGGGCGTTACCATATCTGAAGGTCAACCGATCCAATTAGCCCCAACATTTCTGTTTTGACTAGGGTTGCATATTCTGTTCAGAAGCAACGTGTTTTTATTACTCATCTCATTGTTGTATTTGTGATTTTTGTAAGTGGTTTTGAATCGCATGTGTTTTTACTCCTTTGCTATATTGTAGTTTATAGCCACTGAATATGAAGTGTGTATTGAAATTTTAAATGGGTGTTCCTTAAAATTGTAGTTTCTAATGAAATTGCCAAGAGCAAGTTGCAGGAAATAGCAACATACTTTGTTCATTTATCGATTTAGGCAACATATTTTATTTTTTTTATCTGTAATTAGGACAATTCTCGACCCAACACGAAAATAAATGGGTTTGGGTTGAGATTTCCGACCCGTCAACCCACAAACCTGTTTATTTCGTGGGTTGAGTTGGGTTCGCAGGTCAACCCGACTATAAATATTATATATGGAAAAAATAAAAATTTTATTTATGAACCAATGGAATATAAGACACAATTACACATTGCATGAATGTTTTCAATTTCAACATACCATTTATGAATCGTTACGGAATCAAACCATAGTAATATTAATATATAGTGCTAAGAAATATATAATTATGTGACTAGACTCATCATGAAATATTCTTTGGTAACCAAATATATTGCATGGGATGTCATGTCGTTTACTGCTAAGGTTGTAAGTTTGGAATCATAAGCCGGTCACAAACATAATGTCACCATCATTTGGATCAACATAAGTTGGTTAGACACTTAGACTTAGGCATCTTTAGTTGTATCATTCGGTAGCTAGAAGTCTAGAACTTCAATATTCTCCGAGGAACACTATGTAACTTTAGCTAATACAAATTGTAACAAACTAAGCAAGTGTAACTAATTTTTGCTCATTTTAGCGAAATTAAATTATTTTTTTTGAAAAAATAATATAAAATCATTAATTAAATAATAATAATAAAATAAGTAAAGGAGTTAATAAAAGGTTTAGATTAAATAATAAAAGAAAGGGTAAATGACATAAAAAACACTTCTTTTACACATAAATTCAATTTTGACACCGTGTTTTTTTTGTGTCAATTTTGACACTGTGTTTTCCAATTTGTTACAATTCTGACCATTTGACCGGTTAACCAGGTTACATGCTGACGTGTCAAAATTGATTTTCTTTCCACAAAAAACACTAAGTTTCCATTTTTTTTTCGATTTTGACACTAAGTTTAATTTTTTATTTCAATTCTGACACTATATTTTTTTGTTCCAATCGAACGTCATTTATCACATTTTGTTCAATTTTGTCTATTTTCCATTTAAAACCGTATAAATATATTTTTTTATTACATTTTAAACCGCATAAACATATTTTTTCCATTTAAAAACCACATTTTAAAGTTGCATATTTAATATAAAATACAATTTTTATATAACTAGTACATATTTATACATAAAAATATGGGTTGAGTGTAAAAAAAATGTATTTATACAAAACTATGGTTTTTAAATGAAAAAAAAAACATATTTATACGGTTTAAATGTATTAAAAAAATATTTATACGGTTTCAAATAAAAAATTGTCAACATTGAAAAAAATTGGAAAAAATGATGTTCGATTTGGAACAAAAAAACATAGTGTCAAAGTTGAAAGAAAAAATTAAATTTAGTGTCAAAATCGAAAAAAAAAATGAAAACTTAGTGTTTTTTGTGAGAAAAAAAATTCAATTTTGACACGTCAGCATGTCACGTCATCAAAACTGACACATCATCATGCCACGCCAGCATGCAACCTAATTAACCGGTCAAGTGGTCAAAATTGTAACAAATTGGAAAACACAATGTCAAAATTGACAAAAAAAAAACACGATGTCAAAATCGAATTTCTGTATAAAAAGAGTGTTTTTTGTGCCATTTACCCTAAAAGAAAATAGCCAATTTAGGCTTAAAAATAAAGAATATACGAGGAATGGCCAAAATTGACAAATTAGTCAAACTTGGGGGGTGGATTTGAAAATGATGTAGATCTACTTGCAAGAAAGTTGTTAATTTGGGGTAACATTGTTAGGTGTATTTAGTTCATGGAATCTTTTGAATTATAAAGAATTGGAAACTAATTCCAAAAATTTCCTATTTTTGATTCAAGCTTTAAAAATAAATTGATTCATAAGATTCATAATTAAACACAACCTGATTATATTCAAAAATTATTTTTTATTATCTATTAAATTTTTTTTCTTTTTCACTATACAATCCAACTAAATTCAAACTTTCATCGTTTAACAATTCAACTAAAATCAATTTTTTATTAAATAAATAAAACTTAAATTTTTTTTATTATATTAAAATGTTTTAAAGAATTAAATATCTTTTTTGGAAGCACATTATTTATAACAAAAAAATAATAATCCATTGTAGATTCAAATAAAAATTTAGAAAAAAATCAAGTAAATTACACGAATCGTTCATCGTCCAAGTGCCAAAAGCACGTTCAATCTCTATTTTCAAAAATTAACTCGGACCGTCCCTCGTTTGGTTAAAAATTGCATGTTTCATCCCTATTTATTTTAAACTTGCACGTTTAATCCCTTGAGTGACATGAAATGACTACAATGCCCTTTTCACTTTTATTTTTCATTTATATTTAACATTTCAGATTATTTTTAACTATTAAAAAATGTTTCAATTAAAATTTTGGGTCCATCCAACTTTAAACCTAATATATATATATATATATATATATATATATATATATATATATATATATATTCTCTTTTTGTTGAACACTTAACCACCGACACCACCACAGGAAATGTGCACACCTACCCCTTATCTTCCTCTCCCGGTATGCTTTTCTCTAGAAATTGAAAATTAAAAATTAAAAATCTGAAACCTGTAACCTAAATGATTCTAGAAACCGAAAATTGTTTCAGATATCTCAAAAGAGTTCCAAAAGTCAAGTATGGTGGTGGATCCTTTTGAAAACGAGAAATATACACACCGGTTTCTCTCCCTCTGATTTCACCTAATTTTCTCTTAAAACCCTTGAGCCGTCATCAACATTTGTTTCCTCGTTTTTCTTTCTGATCAGAGAAACACAAACACACCTTGTGTGTGTTTGCTGATGCGATACAAAGAGAGAGAGAGAGAGAGAGAGAGAGAGAGAGAGATGTGGTTTCATATCGATAACTTTGGGGGTTTCATGAAAGATTTCACTTTAGGGGTTTTAGATTGAGCATCACCACCACCGATAATATCTTATTTCGTCATGTGCCGCCACCATTGTTAGAGTTCGACCCGATGGTTTCAAGAAGAGGTTGTACATGGTGGGAGACTCAGTGAAGACGAAATGGGGGGAAGGAGACGCAGTGAAGACGAAATGAGCTAAACATAGTCCTACAATAACTTCCGTTGTTACAGCCCCCTGCAGTCTTTCTTGATATGGTCCCCCATAGTCTTTCATAAAATTGATATGGTCCACCTACAGTCTTTCATACAATTATTATGCTCTGCTCATAGTCTTTCATACAAATGCTATGGTCCACCCATAGTCTTTCATGCAAGTCACAAAGACAAAAAAGCATAGCATGACAGTTAGTGTCCTATATAGTAAAGTGAGAAGTCTCACTTGAGTCCAACAAATATGATCTCAATATTAGTCTCTGCAACAAAAAAAATAGTACAAACAATCTAATAACAAGTCGTCTGAGCAACACTATCGATGTGAGCTAGATGGATTCCCCTTTCTGAACACCTGCAACCCATACCATTAACTTTACTCAGATTTTTGGAAAGATACAAAATAGAACTTCTAAAGCAAAATAGAATAGAAATGACTAGTCTTAGAATATACTTGAACCAAAACACCTATTTTTTTTTCGAGTGATCATGTGATAACCTTTTGTTCTCATTCATTCAAGATATTATATAAGTGAACCTATTACGGAATCTAATTAGTTAAAATCAAAGTAAAAGTTTTATAAGATTACTGTTCGCTCTAAAATATAAAATTTATTCGATACAATAAAAAAAAATGATAAAAAGAGGAATAATTTAATAATTTCATTCCATAATGATTCGAAAAGACTTTCATTTTAAAACAAAATTAAATGACCCATTTGTGTCCCATCATATTATTTATCTGTTTTACTTTTCTTTCACCTACAATATTAAACACCATTGTTTAGTATTAAGGTTTATATGACCATTTTATATTTGGAGCTCACATTTTTCGATTAATCACATATTTTCACCCTTTTAACTTAGTTAATTAATTATGTGTTTACTTCGTTAAATGTAAAGTATTCTTTTACATAATTTTACATATAATATATCAATTTACCAACCTTTAGCATCCTAGTGATCATTCACATGGTTTTCTTAGTATTTAAACTCATTTACATATTAGCAACACATAATTACGTTGATATTATATCACTTAACATCTTTATTACATTTATAATTAATAATCTCCTTTCTAACATATCTTTCTAGTTCTATACACACATGTATTAGAATGATCATTAGTTAAAGAAACTTTACACACACACACATATATATATATATATATATATATATATATATATATATATATATATATATATATATATATATATATAGGAGTAGAACACTTAAAATGTTGAGAACGCGAGAAAAAATCTAGACCATCTAAATATTTAAATCTAGGGTTATTATTAGACGGACTATTTATGTAAATTATGAAATTTATTGATATTGAAGTGTAACTTTGAAATAGTGAAAAGGGTATAATAGTAATTGATTATTTATTTAATTCCTATAACTTCTCACTCTTTCCTTTCAATTTCGTCTCTCTTTCTCTCTATCTCTCTCTCTCTCTCTCTCTCTCTATATATATATATATATATATATATATATATATATATATATACCTAGGACACACCGCCTTTCAATTTTCTCGGTGTCATTATCTTCATAGAAATCAAAAGCTTATGCCACCATCATCGACACTGTCGATCGACAGTTAAAGGACGAACGTCGAGCGACAGGCAAAGGAAGAACGTCTCCATCGCTAAGAGGCGGAGCAGCTGGAGAAGATGAATATGATGTCGGAGAAGTGAATGGGTGGACAACAGCACCATTAGGGCATCGTGATGCAAGAATTTTGGTGCCCGATGTTTGGATTTTGATATCCTGCAAACGATATCCCTCCAGTTACTCTACCCTTTTTCCACAAAAGCCCTAATTCTTATAACTATCGCCTTTTACCACGTAATTGCTTTGTTTTAGTTTCCGATTTTGTTATTTTAAATTCATTTAGGGTTCTTTTATGCAATCCAGGCAATTCAATTGTCATTGGTGATGCAATTTTGTTGTGGATTTGACCGGATCTTTCTATACGTATGTATCGAGAAATCATTCGGTCTTAGGGTTTATTTATTTAATGAAAATCACTATTTCGACGAAATTCTATTAATCTGCTAAGGCTTGATGTGGATTTCTCTTTTGTTTATGTCTCACGATATTCATTTGTGAATATTAGTGTTTTTATATGTGAATAACTGTATTTATTTATGAATAGCAGGGTATTCATGTGTGATCAATAAGTGTATTTATTTATAATTAGGAGTATTCATTGTATTCATGTGTGATCAATAAGTGTATTTATTTATAATTAGGGATATTCATTTTATGAAAAAATGATAATTTTTACACTATTTTTTATTTTGTATCTATTTATGAATACCAGTTTTGTAACATCCGAATTTCCAGATATTATATTTTATCATTTTATTTTGAGTAAAAGAGAGGGACTCGACGAGTTGAGTCGTAGACTCGTCGAGTAGGACCGTGACTGCTGACTGGATTAATGAATGGACTCGACGAGTCAGAAAGAGTGGACTCGACGAGTCCGCGTTGTGGATTGAAACCCTAATTCTCGGGGTCTGTGCCCTATTTAAAGGCCTTTATGGCCTCCATTTGCGGCTACCTGTCCAGAGAGAGTACCCCTTAAGAGCTTGAGCAAGTGGATAGAGAAATAAGGCCATATTGATCGATTTTGTTGTGTTCTAGCATAGGAGAAGTGCTTCCAAGCAAGAGGAGGTCAAGGGAGCTGTGGATCCAGAGTTTCAAGCCCAGATCTACACTATTGAGGTACCAAATCGAGTTCCCTTTTCCGTTTAGGGATTAATATCTATGATCTAGGGTTTTCTATACCCCTTTTGAGGTTGTTATGTTGATTTCATGGTCCCTTGTGGTGTTGGACCTCGGATCTGGATCCAAAGAGGTCTAGAGAGCTTTCCCTAATCCGCTTTATGTTGGTTTAAGGAAGAAAAGAGTCTAGATTGCCATTTTACAAGCCTTTTGGCCAAAGATAGCCTTGTACACGTTGCATGCGGGTCAAGTTTCGACCTTTACGTGGTTTTTGGTCGTGGGGAAGCCAGATCTATAGCTTAGGAAAGCGGATCTGACCTCAGGAGGTCGTTTTAGTGCTGGCATGGGAGAAACTCACCGAGTTCATAAGTGGACTCGACGAGTCGAGTCGGGTTGCCCCGCGATTCGTGACCTGTTATGACCCGTTGAGTGAAGGGTTGACTCAGCTAGTCAAGTGAGGACTAGGGGAAATGAGGACACGCATGTACTCGCCGAGTCACATGAGTGCACTCGACGAGTCGGGTCAAAGTTTGACCATTTACTTTTGTTGACTTTCAGGGTTTAGTCAGTGTTTGGACTTATGAGCCATTAGAGGGGTAGAATGGTCTTTTACCCTTCTTAGAGAACTTGTAGAGAGGGGTTGGCCTAGACTTTAGAAGTTGTGTTAATTAGAGTAATTATTTATGTGATTAGGTAGAGGCTAGTGCAGTATTTCAGAGATCGAGGTTTACCGAGTTACCCGAGGTGAGTCTTCTCACTATACTTTACCTAGAGTGGTAATTAGTATTATGTGACTGAGTATATTATATGCTATGTGTTATCTATGTGATTCAGATTCTACAGAGTTAGGACCGGAAGGTCCATAGAGTTAGGGCCAGAGGGTCCATAGAGTTATGGGACTGGAGGGTCCCACTAAGACACTTTGAGCAGAGGGTCATACAGAGTTATAGCCTCGAGTGGCTAATATGTGTTGTATGTGGTATTTTAGGGAACTCACTAAGCATTTATGTTTACAGTGTTTGGTGTTATGTGTTTCAAGTACACACATGGGGAGTTTTTATACGTTATGATCTTGGGTTGTGATATATGGATTGATATGTGAAACAATGAGATTTTATAATGTTTATGAATGAAAATATGTTTTTAAAACGTGAAAAATTGTTTGAAAATTTTGGGCGTTACAAGTTTATTCATTTGTGAATATCAGTGTATTCATATGTGAATGACTACATAATTGTACATAATTATTTCTTAAAATTTTTTGCAGATAGAATAAATAAACATGCATATGCTGGGAGGTGAGAGATTTACCAAATGAAACACCGACACCAATACCTCTCTCGGAAGGAACGCAAATGTGTTTTACTCATTTATGATTGTAATTGTAGTATTAGTTTTCGTGTCAAAATATATATATATATATATATATATATATATATTGTAACTTATTCATTTACTATTATAATTATATTCTTATATGAATAGAAATGTGTTTTATTTATTTATATATGATTACCATTTTAGTTGATTTTATAATCTTTTTTTCGGGTTTTATTCATTTACGATTTACAAGTGTATTCATAAATACAACTGAGTTAATTCATTTATAATTTACATTTTTATTTATTTTAAAATGAAATGTATAAATCATTATTAATGAAAATATTTTTAAAAAAACAATAATAAATGAGGTAAAACGATAAATTATTTATTCTCTTGATATTTGATTGCTAAAAATGAAACATAAAAATGAAAAATGAAAGAAAAAAAACTGTTTTCATAGATAAACATTAAATCATGATTTTATTAATTATTAGTTCATTAAAAGAATAGTATCTAAAACATGAAATATTTTGGGTAATTGTCATCATAATCACTAAAATTTAAGAAATCATAATTTAATTAGATGGTAAAATTTCATTTCTGCCCTCATAAAATGATTGGTCCATAATTGTTCTTGCATTCTCAACCTTTTAAGTGTTTTCATTTGATCATCTCCCTATATATATATATATATATATATATATATATATATATATATATAGGGTTAGGTTATTTTGTTTTCACTATCTATTGTGTACATGTATGATTGATTCTGGACCAATCATTTTAGTTATTTTAAGAAAGTAATTAATGCATATTACATGTTGAAAATATAATGGATATTAATTATATCTTCAACATTTAATATACATTAATTAGTTTCTTAAAATATCTAAAATGATTGGTCCAGAATCAATCATACATGCACACAATAGATAGTGAAAACATTTGAACCTAAGTCTATATATATATATATATATATATATATATATATATATATATATATATATATATATATATATATATATATATATATATATATATATATATATATATATATATATATATATATATATATATATCCATTAACTCTCTCTCTCTCTCCCACACACACACACAAACTTCTTAGTGTGATCGAAACATAATCTTATGTTTACACACACATGACCTTATACTCAAACTCTAAGTTAATTTTAGGCTTTTTAATCTAAACCCATGTTTATATTAAGCTAATATGGATGTATAGTTTCATTATAACGTTACTAATTCAGTTAATAACATCAAGGCATGATTTAAGATTATGGGGACACTTTCGTATGGTTTTGCAAACCCTACAAATCAACTCATAATGCTCACTGTGGTGCATAGTCATTTCCGGTGATCTAGAGCTCATTCTGACTCGATCTAAGCTTGCTAAAAGGATTAAACACATCAGAGACATCCTAAGGAAGATCAATCAAAAGAGTTATGGTTCTAAAACTTAACCACAGTTCAAAAATAGTCCTGAATTCTAAATCCTGCTAATTATCGGTATATGAAGGTTTTAATGCATTTAAGGTGTTTTTTCGTGAGTTTGCATAACCAAATGAGTCTTTGAGCTTATAAAATGATTACAAAAAGTTTTTGACAAGGATTGAGGGCGTGAAAGTTGAAACTCAACAAACACACTGGAACAAACCATTCAACATAAATCCTGCTATATGCGATTTTCTGGCAATTTGAGGGTTATCAGAGGTAGCTCCGACCTCCACAATGGCGGAGGATGGTTGAAATGATACTAGGGAGGGAATGGGAGACATACCTGGTTATGAGGTTGTCTTGAAACGTATTCTAATGGCCTCCTTCTTCCTGAAAACTCTACCCGCAGTCTTCTATTTTTCTCTTGGTTTTGAGCTTCAAAGTTGGAGTAGTTACGTTTAAATGGTTCAGAGAAATGTATTTTAGGGTTAGGATCGTATGGCTTCCAAAGGATCAAGTTTTGAATGTCTAAAAATGGTGAAAGAATTACTCATGCTGCTGCATCGATGTAAGGAGAAGACGCCACCACACTTTTTGACTTTGGTAGATTCAGCCCTATAGTTCGGTTTGAAAACAAGAATACCCCAGCTTGCTTTGACTTAACAAAAAGAGTTTCCGGAAATTAAAAGCTGAACCATGGACTTCTATTTTCTCTTTATATTTAATAAATCTTGTTTTATTTCAATTACTATTATTAAATAAATATCAAAATCTATTAAATTATTTCATTTTATCATTTACCTTTTATTTTAGTTCTTTTAAATTACTAATTCTCATAAATTAGTATTTTTTTTAACACTGATTTATTTATTTATTTATTTCATTTTTCCTTCTTATCGTATAATCATTTTTATATCTGTCAAACCTTTCTAAATAGTAAAATAAAAAACATGGCATTACAAGTTGAACATTATTTTTATTCAAGGACTGAGAAAAAGAATGGAAAAGTATCACTGGTCTCTTGAAATCTCATGAGAATTTTGATTCTTATTCTCTATCCATTCTTTTCAACATGCTCAAAGCTTATGAAAATGATGTTAAGGAAATAAGTGAAGAAAAAGAAAAAAGAGAGAGCTGCTTACGGTGGTCCTATATCTTTGGTGTCGAAAGTAAAAGTTTTTGCAGAATAAGATTCAGATGAAGGTGTTGATGACAAGGATTATTCATAAATATTTCAAAATCAAAAGTTCGTCAGGTTACAACAATGTTTCTCAAAACAAGAATGATGAAAGTGTGAACAAATCTTCTGCTAATAATAAAAAAATATTTTGAGAAGAAATTTCTTGGTGACAATGGTTATGATTGTAACCATTGCTACCACTACCATCACTACTGCGACCACCACCCACTACCTTCTCCCTCACCCACCAACATCGCCACCACCACCACCACTACTACCACCTTGGGTCATCACCACTACCTCCACCACCATCGAAACCTGATACGATTGTGGATGACGATTATCCAACTTCAAGCTCCAATCCAATTACAATATGTTGCAATTGGCCAAAGCGACTGGATGAGAAGGACCGGAAGCTGTTAGAAGCCATTTCTCCAACAGAAGCTTCAATTTGCATAACAATGGGTTGCCACTATTGGCTGGATGTGAATGACTGCGATTGAGTGCGAAAGAACGCAAAACGTTGCAATCACTTGTGGCCAGTTGCGGACAAGCGGGAGGTGTCAGAGTCAATGGAGATCGGTGTGATAGTGTGCAAGCATAGGAGTGCGATTTCCATTTCTATGACAGTTCCAATTAGGTGTGACTGGTTCCGAACCCTCGAAACACATTGGAGGAGAATGTTTCTAGTACGACTAAGTGCGAGTCCCTTACGAGTAGTTGCGATTGTGAAAAACTCCGGAGTATGTTCACTTGCGATTCTTGGAACTTGATTGGTGGTGATTGCGAATCTTGTAGTCCAACAGTGATGTATGTATGGAGGGCGAACCGCCAAGTTTGTTTGTTGATGGCTACGACTGGTTGCACATGATCGCAGCCTGACGCATTCGTTTAATGGTCATTACGATGTGGTTCATTGTGATGTTGTTCACATTCGCTTATGGGTCGTTCCGAAGAGGAACTTGGTTGCGATTAGGTTCTCTCGGTTGTGATTATGAATCCGACTTTCACACATTCAACCCCGACACATGCATGGATAGGAGAGGTGCATCTCAGTTTCGATGAACTACTCGATTCTAATAGGATGTTTGGATGCGATGGGTTCAGGCCCAGCCCTGACATTTCGGAGGCCTTGTGCAAAAACTAAAATTAGGCCCCACAAAAATTTCTTGTAAATATTATTAACTACATTTGCTACCACTAATTCAAAACATAAAGTTGCTAAAAAACATCTCATAAATTCACTACCACAAAATAATGTCTTCATCACTCATTAGTAATCAAATAAAACTGTAAAACTGTTATAAACAACTTTTAAAAAAAAAAAAAGAAAAACAATGCATTAGTATTTTCTAAACATTGACCTTCTGGCATTTTTAGAAGAAAATTCATCTATGAGACTTTCATAATCAATATTCTCAAGAAACTTGTTCTCAATCGAAATCAATGCCAAAACGTTTAATCTCTCTTAACACATGGTCGAGCGCAAATAAGATTTTAAAAGCGTTAATTTTGAAAAACTTTTTTCCGCTGATGCAACTGTAATAGGAACAGTCAACAATATTCTATATGCTAGACAAGAAACTGGATAAATGTTCATCATTTTTAGGTAATTTAGTATTCCGTTAGCTGTATTGTGTTCAACCGATAAATGTTTTTGTAACAACTTCAGTTTGTTGAATAAATCATCAGCATTAATGTCTGAGATATGACCATTTTGCAGCCTATTTTCCAGATTTTTGCAACATGACTTTAACTATTGACTTCAACTTTTCTATTGTGAATAAGAAACCAAAAATGTCTTCATATTGTTTGTATCGTTCAAACCTTCGCTCGAATGAACCAATAGCTTGATCAACTATGTACACAAAATATTGAATCCTAAATGACTCTTGAGGTGAAAGTTCATGTACCGGCTCTGATGACCCAATGTCATTCTCATCAAAATGTCTTTTTTTAACAACTTTTCTTTTATTATTTTTCTCAACAAACATCGGATAAATTTCCAAATCAGAAGCTATAGCCCTCACACAATCCAAAGCCTTCCCAAACCCATTCTCTCGATAGTCTTTAAAAAACTCAACAAGTGCTCCCACACTACTCATTGCCTCATCAATACGCATACTCTCAGACTGAAGTTGTTAGCTCAGGTTATTTACTTTAACCAATATATGATACCATATAACCATACCTATTATAAAGTCAAATCTGCCAAGTTCATACTCTGGTAGACAAGTAGCTTCACTTATGATCTTTATGTATGTCTCTTCTTCAACAAGTTTATGCAAAGCTTTTACTATTTCAGGAGCTTGAGTAATTATTGCTTTCACACTTTCAATCCTACTTTCCCACCTTGTAGTTGACAATGATTTTAAAGTGAGACTTTGTTTCGGTAATTCAAATGCATCGGAGGCCAAATGTTAAAACGCATCTAAAATTGGAACCAAAAGTTACCGGACTAATTTTATTTATTGATAAAGCATAAAAATAGATTTTACAAAAATACCAATACTATAACTATAAATTATCCTAAAAAGTGGAGGCCTCCTAAAATCGGAGGCCTGGTGCGACCGCACCGCCGGCACCACCCCAGGGCCGCCACTGGTGATTATCATTATTATACCTGAAAGTGACTATGTGACAAGGAAATAAATAATATAAATCTAAGGAGGCTACATCTTCTTTGTTTAAAAAATTTATGTAGTTATCAACATATTAAGATTCTTGTAATACCAACAGCCAAAAAAAACACAAAGTTACCATGTGAGGTTATGTGTTCGTCGGCCCCAAACTAGAAAAGAGACGGAGGGTTGAGCCCTGTCCAGTGGCTACCAAATCGATGAGGAAGAAGTCAAGAAAGAGTAAAGTTGTCCGCTGACCAATCGAGGGCCAACTATCCTTCTCGACAATCTTCCAGTGGTGCTATTGCCGGAGGACCAAGCAATGTTTGTTTCATACTTGGGCTCACAAAATAATACGAGATTACAAAAGAAGTGAATCTAGGATTAAACCGAGCGATTCTTACTAGTAAACTTAATGATTCACTGCGACATTTGTTTCATACAATAGTTTAGAGTAGGAAAAAAATTGAATGATTGGAACATGAAATTTACTACAAGAAGAAGGGATTAGAGAGAATGTAGTGAAAAAATGGGAAGAACTGACATTGTTGGGAGCATAGTTTACAGTCAAACGTTGTTGGGAGCATAGTTCACAATCTCAAACCTTCAAATAGAAAAACACTAAAATACCCTAAAAAACTTTAACCTTCTATGGGAAAGCAACAAAGTTGATGGTATTTTCAATAATGCCACCTGAATCCTGAAAGAATAAATGAAAAAAATTGAATGATCTCAACCGTAGATTTAACTAAACAAATGGAAGAGATTTGTCATCATGGTCTTTACCGATTTTTTGGTCCACACCCGATCCTCTCTCTCTCTCACTATATATATATATATATATATATATATATATATATATATATATATATATAAACATACACACACATAAAGGAAAAATCAGTATATTTTAATTAGTAGCTTGCCAAATTTAAAAAACAATAGTCTGGAGACTACATACATTTAATTCACTTCTTTTGTCAAAGTTTGCAGACGTGGTCTGCAGACGATAGACATTTTACATCTTAAAAAATAAACATCATATAAGCTAGGCATGTGTACGTATATCTTAAAGGGGAAATTGATTGGCTAATCTAGACTTTTTGTAATATATTCGGTACCGGTGAAGTCTATCTTAAAGGCGATGAAGGCAAGCACCAGAGGAGCTCAAGGGGATCAGAGGTGGAAGAGTTGCAGTGGATGAGTTGATTTTAGATGGTGGATGAGGATGGCATCGTCGGGAAGGAGGGCGGTGTGCATCGGTGGGATGGAGGGCGATGCCGACGGGTTGAAGGTATGAACTGTGGTCGATAATTAGGAGAAGAAAAGGAGATGGTTTGTGTGTTTTCGTGGCTGGAGAACTAAAGAGAATGCAAGTGCATGTTTTGTTTTAGGGCAAAATGGATTTTTTTTTCTAGATAAGCTCTAATAATGTCCGAATAAGAGACAAAGTTAAGAGGGTACCAAATGTTCTAAATTTGTTTGATTCAAAGCATGCATTCTAATTGAACCATTAGGAGACTACCAAACAACCACTAAGTTAAATCCAACAAGGTGTGTGGCTACATGGGCGAAAAGAGATGTGTATACATATCGAACCAAATAGCCATCGAGTCCCATGAGGGGACATATTTTGATGTAGGAACATAGGTTGATGTAGGAGTGAGTAGATTTGTGGTTCCAAAAAAAAATCAACAAGGTGTGGGCTTACAGGGGCGAAAAGAGATGTGTATACATATTAGTGACATCGACCGAACTTGTAAACATTTAAATTAAACCACATATATACTATATCAACGGAAAAAAAAAGGAAAAAATAGTTTGACCAAAATTGCTAGTTTCACTATACCAAAGGGACCATTTGAGTCGGTATTATTCACTATATATTTTCTTTACATTAGATATACAATTTGTTAAAAACTCGTATCAAACAATGTTAGTATATCCTGGAATCCAAGAAATACATATTATATTAGCATCTCCTTTACGTCAACAAGGTTTCACAAATTCAAAAGATTCTCCCTATCTGTATCCTATCTGATTTCTCCGAACTATTTGGTTACAACAACACCGCCTCTTGTGCTCCTCGTTTTCGGAGCATTCCTTACACAAAGCTCGGCACACTTGCATGTCTATTCATCGAATTTAGGGTTTGGTTTTATGCTTTGTCATATTTTTTTTTAGGGTTTTTTCATTTCTTCCTGGTTTTCTGCTTTGTCATATTTTTTGAGAACTTTGAAGTTTAATCTTAATCACGGTGCAGCTAATGTGGCCAGAGAAGAAGAGGACTAATGCGTGGCAATGGCGAGAGCAGGAAACCACAGATTTAGCCGGAGAAAAGCGTCCAATGGAGTTGAAAAAGATCGAGGAACCGTTACCTAAACGGATGAAGTCCTCCTCTGACGATACAACAAATGAGGTCTTAGTTTATGTTTCTAGATTCTACAATTTATATCTTCACTGTTTTTTTCTTGTAGATAATAAAATAATATATAGTTATTCATTTGTAAATGCATCGTTGTTTATGTATTTGTAATATAAGAGTTAAAATTTTGAATTAATAGGTCTGAAACACTTTCTTAATCCAGGTACTTATAATAAGTTATAAGTTAATATTTGGAAGTTTTGAATTCCATAACCTAGACTGGAATCGGATTTTATATATGTAACGGATAACAAAACTGATATTGCTTCAATTTGCAATTCTAATATATTGTTTTCTTGAACTATTAATAAATTCATAAAACAAGATTCAACTAAGTTATAAGTTAATATTTCGAAGTTTTGACTGGAATCGGATTCTATATATTTAACTGGTAGTAAAACTGATATTGCTTCAATTTGCAATTCTAGTATATTATTTTCTTAACCCATTAATAAATTCATAAAACAAATTTTTAATTACAGAAATGAGAATACGATGATTCAATTTGATTCTAATTGTGTATCTTGAATGGTTTAAGAACAAATATATACATTCCATCTTTGGATTTGCAGTTGCTTTCTGAGTTCAAACCAATGGGTTTGAAGCTACACAAGAGTCCATCATTTTTGGAGCTAATTGAAAAGGAACTTAACGAAGTTAACAAGAATGATGGTTTTTTGCCCAGTGAAAATCTCCAAGTGGGAAACAAGAAGGATGTTAAGACCAAAGTGGGGACATCAGATTCCATTGATAAATTAAAGGCTTCTAATTTTCCAGCTTTACGTTTAAAAATTGGAAATTGGGAGGTAATGTATTCCAACATTATCTTAGTCTTGCGTATTAAAGTCATGTTTTTGTTCTTTGATCATTCAAAAATACTTGAGAACATGAAAGTGAGACTTTCTTTATTAACTTGTTCTTTTTCTGTTATATATGTACAAGGAAACATAGATAACGTGGTGTTGCATATTAAGTAAAAAAGAAACTTTATTACCTTAGTGTGTAAAACCTTTTCAAATATATTTAAAATTTGTTCATGTTGCAGTATGTGTCACAACATGAAGGTGACTTAGTGGCCAAGTGTTATTTTGCGAAGCATAAGCTTGTATGGGAAGTTCTTGATGGTGGTCTAAAGAATAAAATAGAAATCCAATGGGAAGATATTCTCAGTCTGAAGGCAAACTTTCCAGAGAATGGTCCTGGCACTTTGACTGTTTTGGTATTGACCTCCTTCCATTATTGTTTTTGACAAATTAAATATCGATCCTTCTATCTTTTTTTTCTATTCGTCTTTCTACTAATGTAAAATAAAAATTTGTGAAATCCATTAATTTTGGGAAGATGGTTTGGAACAAAAATGAGGATATTTGATTTCTCATTGTTTTTTTCTTGTTTCTAAAGACACATTAATTATGAGTGAACTATATATTAGGGCTATTTCCCATATATTCACATGGTACTTTTTGTTGTCAGCTTGGTAAGCAGCCGCTTTTCTTCAGAGAGACCAATCCACTGCCTAGAAAACACACCATTTGGCAGGCAACATCTGACTTTACTGGTGGAGAAGCAAGCAGATCTAGGTATTCGACATTATTTGATTATTTTAGCTAAAGTTTTTATTTATTAAAATAAAAAAATGAAAGAATTAAACATCATTAAAACCTAAATAAAATTATAATAAAAGATATATATATATATATATATATATATATATATATATATATATATATATATATATATATATTGTTTGATTAGAAAAATATAATTACAAGTTAACAAAAATCATGACATTGAAAAAAAAGAAAAGAAAAGAAAAGGATTGGTACTTGTCATTAGAAGTTATATAAATAAAAATGGTTAGCTTAGAGTTTTCTTTCCTTTCGACATAATGAAATAAACCTCCTTTGGCTAAAGTGAAAATTGACTAAATGGATAAAAAATGGTCTATAATTTAACACAGAAAACAAACTTTTTTTACTTTTCTTTTTCATTATACTCATTCTTACCTTGATTTTATCAAACCGAACACCAACTATTGACTTGATTTTTGATTAATAAGTTACTAAAATATCTCTCTTATTCCATTGTTTCAGCAAGAAACATTATCTACAATGCGCACAAGGTGTTCTGAATAAGCATTATGAAAAGTTGATTCATTGTGATACACGGCTTAATTTTCTTAGCCAACAGTTTGACACAGTTTTGGACAAGCCGTTTCAAGAATCTTTCATCGAGGCTCCAAATATATCACATGACATTGTTTCTAACAGACTAGAAAGTTTTGAAGTACCATCTATGGTAGATATCAATGGCCTCGTTTTGCAACCAACTTCACAATGTCAGCTTCTTGGGGATGCCAACTTTGCCCAGGAAGAAGTATGGAAGAACAACATAAATGGTTGGCAAGATAGAATTTATTATTCTAACCACGAGGGCACGATTTCTTTGTCAACTTCAGAATGTCTTCTTCAGGATGCAAACAATGCAAACACTGCCCAGAAAGATACCATGGAGGATCAAGTAAATGGTTGGCAGAAAGATACGATGGATGATCTTGTATATGGTTGGCAAGATGGAAATAATCATTCTAATCTTGTTTGTAATATACCTTCTAATAATTATTGGATGAAACAAGGATGGGAAGAGGAATTTGGGAATGTTTCTGGATATAAACAAGATTTCGGTATGTCAAGGAAAGGCTCATTTACGGATTTGCTGTTATCGCTTCCCCTGGGGTTTTCATTTGATGTCTTTGATAATGACAAGATCCTGTAACCTTAAGCAATAGCCCCTTGACGTTTTCTTTTTGTAAATATTAGTCATGTTCTTTAGAAGTGGTTGTTGATTTGGTAATGTCCAAATCGTGCAATGTTGATGAAAAATCCTTATTTATTATCCTCGTGGAAGAATAGATGGACGAGCTTTAGATTTCCCTTTTGATGTTAATTTTGTGAATGTAGTTTTAGAATTTCAATGTGTTTGTATTCGTTTCTTAATGAAGGTGAGATATGACTGAGTTATAAGGTTCATACCTAGGTATCAACTTTTTTGCTTGTCAGATATTGTGATATACTTTGTTTATGTTGGTCGTGTGACTGGTGTGATTCATCGGCTTCATGTTATCTAACCTGTGTTTTATTGCTCTTTAGTCACAAATGGATTAAATTTTAATTACTTTTCGAGTCCTTGCTAAGGTTACCAGAACCATAATAATCCGTGGGAGAAGTTGTGTACACCTTCAATGTAAATAAGTATTAAACTATAAATGCAACTTCTTAGAATATAGTTTTTTACCTACGATCAACCATAAAAGTTGTATGTTCTGGTTATCTAGAGAGCGATATCAAGCCACATACCTTACATACCTTTGAGGTGGTGCATCCATTACAACAAAACACTCTTTTAGCGATGATGAGAGACGACATAAGTTTCTCAAAAAGTTTTTTTTTTTTCGCAACCACTTTTCTTTATGGACCTTTAGCGGCGATTTGTTATCGCCGAAAAATAAAATCAAAATCAAAGCTTTGAAATTTTTGAATTTTTTTTTTCTGCGACGAAAATTTGTCCCGAACACATAAGTGGGACATTTTTTTAATTGAACACGTTTTTTTTTTCTTCAAGATTTTAATAAATAAAATATTCCTCACTCCTCAGGATGTTATGGCTACCGCTTTCTTTCTCATTGTCTCCTGCTTTCATTATGTTTCTTGCCTACATCTCTCTCACAATCATTATCCTTGTTTTCTGAAAGAGGGAGACATACATATGGACGCATCTCACTTCCGGTGTCTCTAACATTCCATGCCCCACCACCTTCGATGTCTTCAATTCGCGGAATCACTTGGCTAGTATTTTTTTTCATGGTTAGCAAAGTTTCTTTTGATATATGTTCCAATAAATATTCGGTCCACATTTATGAAATTAACCACCGACATTATGATTTTTGGAGGGATATGCTATTGAGGCATCGTTTGTGAGGGTTAAAGAACAAATTGCATATGAATTGTGTATAAGGCTTGTTGTGATAGACTAAAAAGGTAGAAAGTTGTATATGCTCTTCCTTTGAAAGTTATTGCTATACTCTTTTAGATTACAAGAAAGTCATAATTTAATGTCATGTTCTTGATTATATTTATAATGTGAAAGTTGTATAGAACCTGGTATTTGGTTTGTGCACAGTGGTGTTATCTATTTTTGTTGTTTGGTGCGGACCTAGTGAGTTTTGGTTTGAGGCTTCGGGGGTTTTGCTCGAGGCCGGGAATGCGAGTCGTGGCTCATGGAGGGAGCGATGATCATGATTGGTTGAGTTTTGCAACTAGAAGTAGAATGGTTGATTGATGGATTGAAATTTCATCATCTATGGCAAGGGTTGTACCCTTTTAGTTTTCGAGTTCGGAGGAGTGAGCATGCTTGTGACCCCAGGGTCAGGTTGTATATCCAACTCGGGGTTAGTTGATCGCATGGGTTGACGACCGTATTTCGGTGCTGGTGAGCACATGTGGATCGATGTGGCATGAGTATCTTGCGAAGAAAGTTAGGTACCATATTCTCGGGTAGGCCGGGTGGCGGATTGTCATTGGGATTACAAGCAGGGATTATTTCATGTCACTTGGGATCGAAGGGGAGTTTTCATGCGTGCCCACAGGTTGGTCAAGGTAACTCGGGAGGAGGAAGTCAGGATTTCTTTGAATGCTTTTGAGAATGTGACATCTCCTGTATTCTTCAGGATTGTATCAGGACATGTATTGTGTTTAAATTTTGCTGGATTGGGTAAGTTATATCTTGGGTTGACTTTCCACTATTTTTTTGGGTTATTGAGGGTAGTTATATTCCATTCTACATGCCGGAAGTCTTCAGCTGAAATTCAGGTTTCTCTTGGGTTTCAATTGATCTGTATATGGAGGATCATTTTGCGTACGTTATTCATTCCATGGTCAAGAATGATCATACATGGTTGAGCCGGTTTGAGTTGTGAGTTGGTTTCAAACTAGTGGGTGGTAGTTAGAACCCCAAGTGGGGGAGAATTGGGAATTCTCAAGTTGAGTGTTAGTCATCGAAGGTTTTGTCAGTTGCTACTCGGACTGCTACTTTCATATTTTCTAGGTAGATCTTGATCGGTGAACCTTTCTAGAAGTGGTTATGTTTAGATCTCGGTGGGTTTGTGGTTCTCTAGCTTAGGTGTCAAGGTATCCTCGACCATTGGTCATTGAGTTTGTCTTTCAGCGGGAATTCTTCAAAGGATTCAAGTGGCAACAATTAGGAGCAAGGAATGCGTCATCCACCCTCCAGTGCAGTGTGTTTATGTTTCCCTTAGTCCTTGGGTAAGTTCTCCCTTAGTGGCAGAGTGTAATTTCTTATTCATAGCAGACTCGGATTTGGCAACCTTTGAGATCGCCTTAGAAGTCTTCTCGAGCTAGTTTTGTGTGGGTAGGATCCATACAGTCTCAATCAAGTATGGGATCTTGTTTTGATCGGTGATGTGAACGTCTTCTGTCATTGATGGAGGTGGTGTGTTGCTTTACCTCGGGAAATCTTTCCTTTTTGGATGAGGTTTGGGTTTCCCTAAGAATATGTTTGGTTCTGTTGGATTATAGCCTTCGAATTGGGTCAAGAGTTCGACCATTATCCTACCCATCGGGTTGTGTGCGACCATGGGTTCGTAGGGTTTTGCTTGGGTAGCAGCTTGTTCTATAAGTGAATCGTACATGGTATGGTTGCAGCATGGTAGTGCGCGTTCAGTATTGATGGGGATCGTAAGACCCATAAATCGGTTGGTTTGTAAAGGGAGCAGTAAGAGTTGTGGGATGTATGCATATTATTTTCGTTGGATCGCAAGCTGTTGCCAAGATTTTGTTTTCAAGTTGGGAGTTGGTCGGAAGTTACAAGTTATAAAGTCCTTCAAGATAGTCTCGAGTGGTTGCCCAGGTGGGGTACACCTGAGCCGAAAAGGAATTGGTAGTATCACGGGGATTTTTGGGTCTGATCATCTTTAGTCATCAAGGCAGTGGTTGGTAATGGCTTGATAAGGGTGGAGTGTATTCAATTTTGGTACGTCTTATCGTCTGGTTTTGGGGTAAAGTTCGCGATCGGTATGTTTTAAGGATCATTTTCGCATGTTCTGGTAATGTCTCCAGTCAAGAACTGGGGGTAGATTCATTTTGGATGTTCATTAGTTGAGAGGAAGGGTATTCGAAGAGTTTGTAAGTGGAATATTCAATGGGGGCTTATAGTGGAAACTCGCATTGGAAATCGCAAGTGTATCCGCTCAAGGCATGCATCTTGGAAGTCAGTGAGGTAAGTGGGGAATCTTTTGGTTTGTGGTATGATTCGGAAGTTTCAGGCGAAATGTGTGATTTCATCGATGTTGAAATCGAAGGTTGTTGGGTTAGAATGTCCCTGTTTTTCAGGTTCTGGGAACCGGATTAGATATTTCTCCTGATTGTCTATGGCGATATATTGTATTTGGGTGGGTTGAGGCGGTCCTACTCTATGCAGTAGGCCAAGATACCCGGTGCGGGCCGACTATAAGTCGTAGGTACGGAGGCCCAGGAGGAACGATAGGGTTGAGGTGGTAAGCCAACAAACCATGAGAATTTCAACCCGATGGTTGATTGGATTCAACATGTTGGTATTCCAGCCCGAGGCTGATCAAGCCAGTCATGGATGTTGTGGTTATGAGTTAGTAGTGATGTATATATTGGTTCGGGAGTTAAAGGAAGCATTGTCGGTCGGCACAAGAAGGTTCATCCCCCATTTGTCTCCCATCATTCATCATATCCTAGGAAATTTTGTCATCAATATTAGCTTTCTTTGGAAGGATTACTAAATCTCTTTTGTCCAATAAAGAGTTGTCGGCAACAGATTATGACACATGGTTCTATTTTCTAGTAAGGACCTCAGGTTTCCAGGGTTGAGTAGATCGTTTAGGAAATAAAGGGAATGGAATTAACGATGGTTAGTATGGGCGGTCTATCGGGGAGTCATACCAAATTCAAGTTTCCAAATTGCAGATTTTTAGGTGAAGTAGGGTTGATTGATTGCGTGGGATTATGGGTATAGTTTCTTCGTGTTAGAATTTTTTGTGAGGTTAGTCTCCTTATATGACCATCGTATATCATGGTTGGGGATGTGCCCCTCAGGATGTCGGGCTGCCGGAGATGGCAAGGAATGATTTCGAGGATGAAATCGGATTTAAGTGGGGGAGAGTTGTAACACCCCATCTTTCAAGTAACTGTAAATTCATCCCTTGGATTTTAGTTATGTCATTTTTGGCCCTTGGTTTGGAAAGAAGTGGCAAAGGGAGGCCCTAGAGGCAAAATGGTGATTTTGGGAAGTTGAATAGTACGTTGGGCATACATATGAGTACGCTAAGCATACTAGGGCGTGTCCTAGTACACTGGGCGTACGTATGCCAGGGCAAAACCCTAACTTTTAGGATTTGTGGGGTATTTAAGCATTCTTATGGGTCATTTTGACTCACTCTTTCAGCCTCCAAGTCTCTTAGCCGTTTTGAGTAAACCTTAACCCCCATAGTGAGCATCTTGAGCTCATGGTGTAGTTTTTGTGTGCCAAAAGAAGAAGTTAGTGCATCAAAGGAGTCAAGGAAGGAATCAATCTTGTAGATCTGGAGTTATCACCGTCTTGTGAAGCTTAAAAAGGTATAAAGTTTCTACCTTTGTGCTTAAATGGTTTAGATCTCATTTGGGTTGCTTCTTAGTATCTTTCTTGTCCCAGAATGTCATTTGGTGCATGCCTTGTTTTGGTCGAGTTGGGTTGTCCTTCCAGACCCTAGGATGGGTCCTAAGGCATAAAAATGAGGTCCCTTGAGCTAGCTTGGTCCCTTGTTCTTTGTAGGAGGTATTAATGGATAAAGACCATGCATTAAGCCCTTTTTGGTCGACCAAAGTCTTAAATTATGAGACTTTATGGTTCTAGAGTGCTATTGGATCATGGATCTGAAGTTTGAGCTCAAGTACTTAATCCATTAAGCACTTATGGAAGTTTTGGGACCTGCGAGGGTACGACCCGCGTAGGGTTGCGTACGCACCGCGTTCGGAGTCAACCATCCCGTAATGGGTCAATGCGAGGCGAGGTACGCCCAACATACCGAAAGGGTACGCCCATTGTACGTCCTCTGTTTGGATTTGGGAGTTTGGGCTTTGGGTATTGGTCTATCTATTGGGCCTTGTTACCTTGGCCCTAATGGACCATCTGGATAAGTGTGTTTTAGGCTAATTAGAGGACCAGACCTTTGGATAAGGCCCAATAAGGAGTTGAGCCCAATTTGGAAAATTAGGCCAAGTGTGGGCTTAAAGTGATTTGGGCCTTTGGATCAAGATTTGGGTGTGGCTTGCATAGGGTTGTAATGGACCGTCTGGGATTTTATGGTTTGGGCTTTTGGCTTGCTAGATCTTCTTGAGTGAAGGCCATTAGGCCCAATTTGGAAATTTGGGCGATAATTGGACTTGAAGAATTCATTTTGATATTGGGCCTTTTGTCATTTAGTTTGGGCCTTGGCTTTGGGCTAAGCTTGAGGAAGGGTAAAAAGGTCTTTTACCCTGATTTGGACTCATTATATGAGTCAGCATCTAGATATTGGTGGATGGTCATTTTGAAATATGTTAGCGACGGTGTGATAGCGGATCTGCAGTCAGAGAGTATTCATGGAATCAACTTTGTTGGGATGTTGTCTTGATGATGGTGGTTCAGGATCTGGCAGTCAGCGATAAGGGATCGTCTGCGTGTTTCGGTAACGCAAGGTGAATTTTCCTGACTGTACTAACAGGATCGAAGGCACCAATGTCGGCTCTTTGGATTGTTATCATGGTTTATCTTATGATTGAGCATTGTAGTGATATGTTAGATCGATATCCTGGTAGATAGGATTTTGTTATGCTTACTGATATGTTAGATCTGCCTGTTATATGTTCTGGCTATATGTAGAATGTGTTGAGGTAGTATGGTTAGGTTGAGACTGTATTGCTTTGTGCTGCCAGTCAACAAACCTGCTAATGTATATATTAATTAGTGCATTATATGTATGCTTATCTGTTAATTATATGTCGACATGGTTTGTATGTGGGGTTGGGTTGAGGCGGGCATGCTTTGTGCTGCCAACATACCTAGGGCGACTTGAATAGACTGAAGGCCCATCTGGGCGTTCCAGTCAGGCCAAAGGCTCGGAGAACGGTCTAGGCTGAAAGCCCAGCGAGGCGGACCAGACATGCTGAAGGTTCTGAGAGCGGTCAAGACAGGCTGAAGGCTCGGTGAGGCGGTCTAGACAGGCTGAAGGCTCTGAGAGTGGTCCATATAGGCTGAAGGCTCGGTGAGGCGGTCCAGTCATGCTGAAGACTCTATATGTGTGTTGTTATTTATATATGTGCTATTGTTTGTGTATTGGTACTCTGGGGGAACACACTAAGCTTTGTGCTTATCATTTTAGTTTATTGTTTCAAGTGCTTCAGATGTTTTTGGCAAGGCAAAGGCATAACCGTACACATCCTCGCATTTGGACTTATGATTTCTGGGAAACTCTGATAATGTGAATGTTTTTGAGAACTATGTGTAAATGATTACGTTTTAAATAAATTTTTTGGAAACAACAGTTTTTGTAAACACTTCTATAGGAAAAGAGTTGCTTTGAAAAGTTTAAATTTTATGAAATTTTATGGACGTTACATGCTAGCAACCTTCTGGAGGTAAAAAGCTCCTAGCTTGATCTTCTTTTCGCATGGATCAAGTTATCTCTTCATTTAGGGCATTTTTGGTCCCAACCTTTGTGATTCTTGAGCATGGCATGCTCTTAACCTGATACGTCATCCTTTCAGACCCAATGAGGGGTCTTATGTCATAAAAATGAGGTCTTCATGCTTAATTCTTCCCCATGCATGCTCTATGATTGTCTTTAGGTGTTAAGAAGTTAAGTTTTTTGGTATCAAGCACTTAATGGGCATGAAAAGTCATAAAGTTGGAAATTTTATGACTCGCAGTGGTATATTGACCTTAGATCTGCATTTGGAACACGAGAGCTTAACACATTAAGCTCTTATTAAGGAAAAATGGATTTGGTGCGTACGCGGTACGTAACCCAGCATACCTCGCACATACGGGGTCAACTGCCCAATCTTGGTTAAGGCTTAGGTATGCTGATGTGTGTAAAATGCACAGGTTTTATTCCTACTTTAAAAATATAGATTTAGCACACAAAGGCAGTGAACCTGTCTTTTAGTGGTATAGTTGGATAAGTAGGGTGTCGAACTCAGGGAACGGAGATTAAACTAATAACTAATTTTAACTAAACAAATAATAAAAGTAAAGGGTTTTTCTCTAGTTTTACAAGACTAGAAACTTAAACACACCACCTAACAAGTAATTAACTAATCCACTAAAACAAGTAAAAATTCACCAAATTTAATAAAGGGTTTCTGTTTAGGTCCAACCAATTCACTCCTATGGTTAATTTTATGATAAAGTGATAAATTAATTGTTATTGGTTACCAACTATAGTGGTTAGATTTGCATTCACTATTACTAACCCTTAGAAAATTAATCAATTCAAGCAGTGCCCAATTGTTTAAACTAATTAACTCCTTAGTTCAATTATTTGGATTAAATAAGATTTGTAATTGGTTAATCAAATTAGTAATTCAACTATCCTCTTGTTTGTTGGTTTCTCAAACAAGCTCACACATTAATTTACCCATTTTCTAGTTAATCCTAGTTTCATATTCACTAATCCTAGGCATATAATGAAGTGTTCACATAAATCATATGAGGTTAACAATTAAGAGATGTTCATGCAGCCTAATTGTCTTCCAATTAACAGATAATAGTTATGGTTAATGCATAAGGTTCTCTAACAAACTTAATTTAATAAAATCACCAACAATTAATCAATAAAAGTATAAATCAAACCATAGGAGTAACTTGGTTTTTCCTAAACAGAAACTACGAAAATTTAGCTCATGATTACAGTAATAACAAGCTCAAAAACGAATTTAGTTAATCTAAACATGATTTACTTCTAAGATTAAGTGAAAAATATAACCTAATTCGCCTTGAGTCTTCAAAAGATCAAAGATTAGGGTTCTTCAGGTCTCCAAAGGTTTCTTCAATCGCAGGTTATCCTACCAAAAAGCCAGAAAGTCCCCCAATTCGGAATAAGATCCTTTATTTATACTTATCTCAAAACAGGGGCAACTCGGCGAGTAGATCTCCAACTTGATGAGTACCTTTGTTAAATCTGTGTGCGGTAAGGATTCTGAACATTACTTCGCGAACATTCTTCGGAACTCGCCGAGTAGCTTCGTGGACTCGCCGAGTATCTCCAGGTTTTCTCTTCTTTCTTCATTCTCCAGCTTCTAATTGCTTCTTTTTCTTCCTTTTTGCTTCCAAGCATGTCTTCTAGACTGAAAATATAATTTACACCTTATTAAGTACCTTTTGTCCATATTATGCAAATAATTAGCTAAAAATTAATAAAAATCTATACTAAACATATGACTAATTATGCACATATCAAAATACCCCACACTTGACTTTTGCTTGCCCCCAAGCAAAACTGAATTTTAGCACATTAGAATCACATAAGACAACTCCAATTGAACCCAACCATTATGCCAAAACCGCAATGCATGCATTTGTGTCTAAAATTTTCCTAAAAACTCCCCAATATTCCAAATACTTACAATCCTCATAAACATTCACCCACTTATCCCGAACAATGCTCAGTTTATGCATCCCTCCGAATCCATCCGCAGAAAACCTCCTATCCTCAAGGTATTTTTGGTTGAGCAACCCAAGCATACATAATCTAGAAATTACAATTTATGATACCACTATGGAGCTCTTTTGGATCCTCACTTCTTTGACAATTTGATCTTTGATTTTTAGGTATCTTCAATTTTTGAATCTTCAGAATTTTGATCTTCGTACTTTGACTTTGATGCTCCAAAAATTCTTTAAACTTTTTCTTGTAATTCCCTCTTTTTTTTCACATGTAACTTTGACTTTGATGCTCCAAAAATTCTTCAAACTTATATCTTTTTTTTTCTCTTTAAGAACCCTACATGCTTAATCAGGGGCGCTCAACTTCAACCTTTATTGGTTAAAAATAATAATTTTCCTGGATACATTTCTGGTACACGATGCTAAACATATTGTATCCTTCGGACTAAGCAAGGTCGTGTTTTTGTCCCATGATTTCACTGGAATAAGGAGGCCACAAATGCACTAGAACGTATATAGGCTCAACTAAATATTTGGGTCTTCATGCAATCATCAACATAATTCTAACATGGAATCCTAATTACTTTTACCAAAATAGTCTAAGTTAAACCCTAAGCAACATTTTTTGTATGCAAGATTTTTAAAATTTTTTTAAAAAAATAAACCTAAATTAGGATTCTAAATTTACTTAAATGTAACCAACCCCCTACCCCACACTTAATTCATGCAATGTCCCCATTGCATGCTATGCATGAAAAGTAAAAAATATGAAATGTAGAGTGAATTGGAACAAACTCCCCTGGGGTAGCAGTCGCGAGGCTGATCATCTTCAATTAAGCTCCTACTTCGAATGACTTTAGACATGGGAACAGCTCATCCATGCCTTGGGTGTCATATCGCGTGTGGTAAACATCTAAATAGCTCCAAATGTTTAGGACAAAGCTCTCAGAAATCTTCCAGGAATGAGTCTCCACATAAAATATGGATAAGAACTGCAGTGAATGTGCCCAAAACAGATTTTGAGTGTGAAATGTTAATGGACTCGGCGAGTCAAGCGTGAACTCGGTGAGTAGATCGGCATTCAGCAGATAATCGCGGATTTGCACATGCACTCGGTGAGTACCCTAGGTGCACTCGGCGAGTAGATCGCTGAGTCGAAAATGAATTTCCCTGCTATTTGTTCTTGACTGAGGTGCTAAATTAGGATACTTCAGTGACTCTTCTTCTAATTACTTCAGTAATAACACATTTTGTAACTCTTAATCCTAACGGACTCAACCTTAAATGTAGCATTTCGCATACTCATCTAAACCAATCCTCACTTTAGCCTTGACCAATGAGACTCCTAAATGCATCCTAATCTTCAAACCTGAAAAACATATAACCATAAGTGAAAGCAAACAAACCAAGGTCCTAATTAAAAATAATCCAAGTTCAAAAAAGTTTAACATCAAAAACAATAAAAACATAAAAAAAACATCCAAATAAAACCAAGCTTCCAACTTCTTCTTCTTCTTCCATGTTAGCCCCTCCTGCGCCACTTCCTCCTGCTTGATTGTTTCTCCTCTGCATCCGCTCATCCCAACTCATGATGTAAGGATATCCGGGCCCGGGCCTTGGGTCGATGTTCATTTGTTGACAAAGATAATTGAATGACTCATTGTTATAATTAACACCTTGACCAATGTCGTCCAAATACCTCCTATATTCCGCTTGATTCCATCCCTCATTCTCATCTTCCACTGGAATAACCGGTGGGTCTTCTAGGGCCCGTTCGTTCCTTTGTCTAACTCTTCTTCCCGGCCTCTCGGGAGCAATCACCTCATCTACATGTGGAATTGCAAATGAATCCCCAAAATTTTCCACAATCCTTGCCCTCCGGAATAATGTAATGCTAAACGGAGGAGGAGAAATTGCGGTCAACGCCCTTGCCTCTTGCATGTCCAAAATGCCATATGACCTTGCGAGTCTTGTCACAAACATACCCCCATTAATTTTGGAGGTAATCTTCTCTTTAACCACTCCATCCGCAAGGTACTTTGCCAAACAATAAGGCAAGTTGCAAAAGACGTCCGGGGTGATGATGCTCCACAAATAGAAAATGTCGAGGGTAGGAACTTTGTCATCATCCTTCCTCATATTTATGGTACTAGCGATGAGGCGGTGGATGAGACAGTGGATCGGAGAACGAATATGGCCCTCTTGAGCAGAAGAGGGAATATAGACTCGGTTTGCAATAGTATTCCACCAAGTGGAGGCAACAACTGCCTCGGGAAGATCCTTGTGGCATTGCTCTAGAAATGCTTCAAAATCCTCCGACATGATGACATTTTGGTCATAGAGACCAACCCTCCAGGCGAGTTCCGCTATGCAGCAGTGGCGTAGCTCCCCTCCGAGGCAAAAAGTGATAATGTTGGTGTTATAATATTCACTACCACCCTGGAATGAGAGAGTAGCAAAGAATTCCCAACATAGTTCTACAAACACAGGTTCTTGTATTTTGAACAGCTGCAACCATCCATCACAAATTATTGTTGATCCACCCATGTCAAAAGGTTTCACCAAATAAGGTGTTAATTCCTCTTCCAACCCAGTTTTACCCAACCAATCCCAATTAATTGTATTGGGTAGATGAATCTCTTTCTGCTTCAAGACCTCCAACCTGTTCTTCGCCCTAACATGCGAAGATTTTGAAGTAATTTGTGGAAAAGTAAGCCATGGAATGTCTCCTTGACCTCCTCCT
Organism: Lactuca sativa; assembly: GCF_002870075.4. Classification (NCBI taxonomy): domain Eukaryota; kingdom Viridiplantae; phylum Streptophyta; class Magnoliopsida; order Asterales; family Asteraceae; genus Lactuca; species Lactuca sativa. The sequence continues at coordinate 221,499,503 of NC_056627.2, forward strand.
CTTGAACTCTGGCCTCTTCTGGACATGATTTCTGCAGAAAAACATCAATAAAACAACAACAAACAAAACCCAGCAATTAAAGTTAACCATAACAGGTCTATCATAACATCTACTCGTCAAGTCCATGAACTACTCGGTGAGTAGGATGAATTGCGAGTACAGATTTCAATCGGTCCATATTAGGTCAATCAAAATACATATATTTGCATAGGGGTTTGCTGTTCTAAGTCCTTTAAGCATAAATAAATCCATAAGAAATTTTGTCCAAATCCTCCTAATTTATCCTAAAATCGAAACCCTAGAATTGGAGTAAACCCCCAAATCCGGATTTTAGCAAAATAAGAACCAATAACTGATAAAGTTGTGACCTTTAGCAAGAATTCAAAGGAAAAATCATACCTTTCTCTTTGTGGATGAAGATTAAACAAGAAATCAAAGGAATGGATTGAGAGAAAACCGAATGCTCGGCGAGTATGAACGGGAGGCGGCTGGTAATGAGTAGGGTAGAAGAAACCCTTATTTACAGATTGTAAAAACCCGTTTAAATGCTTGTACTCGTCAAGTAGAAATATCTACTCGCCGAGTAGAAACGCGTGTTCGCGATTTGTCGTGGATTTCAGAAAGTACTCGCCGAGTAATCTTATGAACTCAGCGAGTTCATTAGTCAGTTTGAAAAAAAAAACTCGATTTTTTAAACCACCACCCCACACTTCGAGCATTGCTTGCCCTCAAGTAATCATTTTAAGCATAATTTTAGAAGAAGAATGAAAAGAAAACAGATCCTAAAAGTGAAAAAGAAAAATAAAAGGAAAGAAATGCAAACTCTAAACTCAGGTTGCCTCCCGGAAGCGCTTCTTTTTAAGGAGTCGTTAGCTGGACTCCTTCCGCTCTACGTTTCTGCCATGCCTTCCAGCAGCAGCCCTTCTTCTATGTCTTCATTCCTTGGAATTCCTTCTTCATATTTTTTCACCCTATGCCCATTAACTTTGAAAGGCGTGCCATCTCTTGATAATAACTCGATAGCTCCATGTGGAAAAACCTTCTTCACTAGAAATGGCCCATCCCATCTTGACTTTAGTTTGCCCGGAAAGAGTTTGAGCCTTGAATTAAAAAGTAACACTTTTTGCCCTTCATGAAAGTCTTTATTACACTTGATTCTTTTGTCATGCTAACTCTTGGTTTCTTCTTTATAAATCAAGGAGCTAGTATAAGCCTCATTCCTAAGTTCTTCAAGAGCATTCATTTGCATCAACCGGTTTTTTCTAAGTTTAGCTATATCAAAGTTGCACATTTTTAAAGCCCAAAAAGCTTTATGCTATATTTCCACCGGTAAATGACATTACTTCCCATAAACTAGCCTATATGGTGTAGTACCAATAGGTGTTTTGAAAGCTGTTCGGAAGGCCCAAAGTGTATCATCTACCCTATCCGACCATTCCTTTCGATTACTACCCACCGATCTCTCCAAAATCCTTTTTAATGCTCTATTCGTCACTTCAGATTACCCACTAGTTTGTGGATGGTAAGATGTAGAGAATTTATGGGTTACCCCATATTTCCTTAACACCTTCTCTAATTGATCATTGGCAAAGTGAGTGCCTCGGTCACTAATAAGGGCTTTAGGAACTCCAAATCTTGAGAATAACTTTTTTAGAAAGCGCACCACCACCCGAGCATCATTAGTTTGTAAAGCTTGTACCTCCGCCCACTTGGATACATAATCAACCGCCACCAAAATATATTTGTTGGCTTTCGACATTGGAAATGGTCCCATGAAATCGATCCCCCATACGTCAAACACTTCACACACTTGAATACTATGTTGTGGCATCTCATTTCGGGATGATATGTTTCCCGCTCTTTGGCATGCATCACACTCTTTGACATATTGGGTAGCATCTTTAAAAAATATGGGCCAATAAAACCCAATATCAAATATCTTCTTTGCCGTGTAATGTGCTCCATGATGTCCACCGGTGGGCCCGCTATGGCAATGCTCCAAAATTTCTCGGCTTTCATTCCCGAATACGCATCTCCTTATGATCTCATCCGCGCAGCTTCGGAAAAGATATGGCTCATCCCAAAAGTAGTATTTTATTTCTGAAAAGAATTTCTTCTTTTGTTGGCGGGTAAAGTCTTTTGGGATGTACTTGGTAGCTAAATAATTAGCTATATCTGCAAACCATGGCTCTTCACCCTTGGTCACCAAAATGTACTCATCCGGAAAATCATCTCCAATTTTATCTTCTTTCAATGATTCCAAATGCGGGTTTTCTAGCCTTGATAAGTGGCCGGCTGCTACATTCTCCATTCCCTTCTTATCGCGTATCTCAATATCAAATTCTTGTAGAAGTAGAACCCAACGTATCAATCTTGGCTTTGCATCCTACTTGGAAAACAAGTACTTAATAGCAGAGTGGTTAGTAAAAACAGTGGGTTTAGATAAGCAAGATAAGAGCGAAATTTGTTAAAAGCATACACCACTGCTAGTAATTCTTTTTTAGTTGTGGTGTAATTTTCTTGGGCCGGATTCAAAGTCTTACTTGCATAATAAATGGGTCGAAAGTGTTTATCAACCCTTTGACCAAGGACAACTCCTATTGTAGAGTCACTTGCATCACACATTATTTCAAAAGGTAAGTTCCAATTTGGGGCAATAATGATCGGGGCATTAGTTAGTTTTTCTTTCAAAAATTCAAAGGCCTCTAGACACTCTTTAGTGAAATTAAATGGTACATCTTTTAAAAGCAATTGTGTTAGAGGTCTAGCTATTTTAGAAAAATCTTTTATGAAACGGCAGTAAAAACCCACATGTCCTAAAAAACTCCTAATGCCCTTTACATTAGTCGGTGGAGATAATTTAGCAATTGTATCTATTTTTTCCCGATCTATCTCTATCCCCGATTTAGATACCTTATGGCCCAAAACTATACCCTCTTTAACCATAAAGTGACATTTTTCCCAATTAAGTACTAAATCGGTTTTTTCACACCTTGCAAGCATTAAATCAAGGTTATCAAGACAATCATGGAAGGAAGATCCAAAAACAGAAAAATCGTCCATAAATACTTCCATGAATTTTTCCACCATGTCGTGGAATATGGCCGTCATGCACCTTTGAAATGTCGCAGGTGCATTGCATAACCCAAAGGGCATGCGGCGATAGGAAAAAGTCCCACTCGGACAAGTGAAAGTGGTCTTTTCTTGGTCCATTGGGTCTATGGGTATTTGGAAGTAGCCCGAAAATCCATCTAAGAAACAATAATAACTATGGTCGGACAATCTTTCAAGCATTTGATCTATAAAAGTTAAAGGAAAATGGTCTTTACGAGTGGCATCGTTTAGCTTTCGATAATCGATGCACACTTGCCAACCGGTTACCGTTCGGGTCGAAATAAGCTCGTTCTTCTCGTTTGTTACGACCGTCATCTCTCCTTTCTTAGGCACCACTTGAACAGGACTAACCCATGGACTATCGAAAATAGAATAAATGATCCCCGCATCTAAAAGCTTGACTACTTCCTTCTTGACCACTTCTTGCATGTTCGGGTTCAATCTTCTTTGGTGTTGCACTACCGGCCTTGCTTCTTTTTCCAGGTTGATCTTGTGAGAGCAATAAGAGGGGCTTATTCCCTTGATATCGGTGATGCTCCATGCAATGGCACTCTTCCTCTTCTTCAAGACTTGAACTAATTCTTCTTTTTCAGATTTGGAGAGGTCAGAAGCTATTATAATAGGTTTTTGTTGACCATCTTCAAGGAATGCATACTCCAAGTGATCTGGTAGTGCCTTTAGCTCAGTTTTTACGTTCTGCATGCTGAACATGTCGAGTACAGTTAAGGGACTCGTCGAGTCCTGTGCAGAATTCGTGATTCCTCAGGATTCTTCAAATGAACTCGGCGGGTAGGTCAAGTCTACTCGGCGAGTAGGATGCTCAATGGTCTTCATTAACTCATCATAATCAGCTTCTTCCAACAGTCTCTCTATTTATAGTAGGTGTTTTTCAGCATCAAGTTCTTCAGTAACGGTGATGGTGGACTTGTTTGGATCTTCATTATGCCATCCCTCCATCAATTCATCCAACATATCAATTGAAAATGTCATGTCATCACTATGCCTTGCATGCTTCATGGCTTGATCAACCCCGAAAGTGACTAAATCATCCCCTACCCATAGAGTAAGTTTTGAATCTCGCATGTCAACTATAGCGCTTGCTGTATTAAGGAAATGTCTTCCAAGGATGATCGGGACTTGAGGATCCGCTTCCATGTCTAGAATTATAAAGTCCGCGGGAAACACGAACTTATCTACCTTCACCAATAGATCTTCACATATTCCTCTTGGAAAGGTGACCATTTTATTTGCTAAGTGGATTGACATTCGAATTGGCCTTGGTTTCGGGAGATCTAATTTCTTGAAAAATGAATATGGCATGAGATTTACACTTGCTCCCGAATCAGCCAAAGCATGAATGGTGGCCAAATTCCCAAATTGGCAAGGCAAAGTTAAGCTTCCGGGATCACCCTTCTTCTTTGGTAGTTTGTTTAACATGGCAGCTGAGCAATTCTCATTAAGAACCACTTCCTTCACCTCTTCCATCTTCCTTCTATTGGTTAGTAGCTCCTTGAGGAATTTGGCGTATTTTGGCATTTGTACAACTGCCTCGATGAATGGTATATTGATTTGAAGGGCTTTTATGTGGTCTAGAAACTTCTGGTAGTTTTCTTCCTTCTTCTCTTGCTTAGCTCGGGTTGGGTATGGCAATGGTGGCTGAAATGGCTTTGCAGGAATCTGACTTTTTTGATTAGGCATCAGATTCGTCGAGTCCATATTTTGGACTCGGCGAGTAGGGTCTGTGTCCAGCAGATTTTGATTTTGGCTTTGTTTTTCAGCATCCTCCTTTTGTAACTGCTTGGGCTCTTCATTCTAAATAGGGGCCAGAGGGGTAATTATCTTCCCACTTCTAGTTGTCACGATATTTATATGTGCGCCTCGTGGGTTGTTTTCGGTTTTACTAGGAAGTTCTCCCGGTGATCTTTGATTAATTTGTTGAGCAAGTTGTCCCAGCTGTGTCTCTATGTTGTGGATAAATGCCTGTTGATTCCTAAGCATTGTTCTTGTCTCTTGTATTGCAGCATCATGGTCATTGTGTCTCGTTTCTAAAGCAGCTACAAATTTAGTAAGCATCTCCTCCAAACTTGGTTTTCTTTCTTGTCCCGGCTCCTCCTTATGGTTTCAGGTACTTTAGAGGATTATGGGAAAGCAAAGGTGTAATCGTGCACAACTTCCTGTTTTTATGGCATTGGGTCTTGGGGAAACTCTGATTTTGGAAATAATGTTTTTTGAAACAATGACTCTTTTGTAAACAATGATGTTAAATGGTTGATTTTGAAAATTTGAAATTTCTTTGATTTTTGGAGTGTTACACCAATAATTGCTATTTGGTAGTTTTTCCTTTCTACTCTATCATGGGATTTTGGGAATGGGACACATAAACTTGATTTCCAGAGACGGGGAAAGGGGTAATTTTGAATGTTTTTTTCAAGGGTTTGATTTTACTCTATAATTTGGAAACGTTTTGTCTTTGGATTTATAAGTCTTGTTTACACATTACTTCATCTTTTCTGGACTTGTTTGACTGTTCTATCCATATGTGGGTAGAACCATAATCTCTCCAACATTATGTCTTGACTTTTTAGTGGTGATTTTAGTCATATGATTTGATGTTTACTTTCAATTTCTATCTAGTGAATTTGATTTTGTATTAATTTAATGTTTGATTCTAATTATAATTCTTATTGACCATTTGAATTAGGGTTAGGTCATTCAAGTTATCTTATTGCAAAATCAGTAATTGTTTTGTGAATTGGACTAGGTAAAAAGCACTAAACTCACTTCCAATGAATGAATTTAGCGAAAATCTTATTCATACACTCTTATTCTCCCGGGCTTGTGAGGAGTATTGGGTGTTGTTGGGAGCATTCACACCAAACTTAATGCAATCTTTCAATCTAATTCTAGGAGCTTATTTAGGTTAGGTTAATGAAGTTAGGGTTATTCAAAGAGATTATTTTGGTTAATTAATATGGTGAATGGAGAGTGTTAGAGCTTGTTAACACTCTCAAGTACCAACTCAGGTATAATTGAGTACATTTCATGTCATCTTTGAATCACATTGGTAGATTATCATACATAAAGTTGGAGTCTTTCATAAATTCTGATTTTATTTGAACTAGTTAATCTATTTCTTGTTTCTTTAATCATTTAATTGAATTATTGTTTAGAAAAACACCTTTTTTGCATTTGGTCACCAAAATCACCTTGCATAAAAAAGTATAGATTGATTATCCTGTGTCTCTATGGTTCTATCCTACTTGCCTTGTACTACTTTTAGTGCATTAAAGCTGTGTTTGTAGACTATATTATACCCTTAATGTTTGTTGGGTTTGACACGCCTAACAGTAATTACCTTTTCGTTTTGTTTATATTTCGATAACTTTTTTTGTACATATCTAGGTAATGAACTTGTTGAAAGTGTTCACATATGACCATTATAACCAGATATAACGTGCTATAGTCGGTCATAATGTTCATATGTAAACACTTCAACAAGTTTGTTTCCTATAAAGTAGTTACTCAAATGTGAACAAACAAAAATGATAATTAACATGATAAGTCAATATCCCAAAAAAACATATAAATGTAAAACAATTTTTTGTTAGAATCATAACCATTAAGAAAGAAGATAAAAAAAAAGGTCCACTTAATTGGACGATAAGCTCGTATGAAAAAACCTAGGCTTAGGCCATCCGTTATACCAACCACTAACCACTATAGTGGTGGGTGTCATATCATCACCACACTCTCTACCACTAATCATGGGATACCTACCACTAAACACACCATTCCACCTCATTTTTTTATTTAAATTTAAATAAAAAATATATAAAAATCATATAATTTTTTTAAATACTAGTTTTCATTAATTTAAAATACCAAATTTCATTAATTAAAATAAAAAAATAAAAATAAAATTAGAAATAAAAATTACATTAATTAAAATAAAAAAATAAAAATAACATTAGAAATAAAAAAACTAAAATTATCAAGCTTAACTAAAAAAACTATCCCTATTCCTACGTCGGACTCAAACGGACTCCTCATTGCAAGAAATAACTCCAAATCTTCGCCTTCAAGGTCGCCCGCTTTCATTTTCAAGATTTCTATGCACCGATTGTGTTTCTATTATTTTTTGTTCTACCCAACTCAACATCTCCGCCTTCGTTTCTTGAACATGCTAATAACGATCAAATGTCTCTCCAAATTGATCCATAACACTAGATCCCGAAGTCGTTGAAGCCGCTTTTTTTGCTTTATTTCTTCCAACAGGCCAACGAAGAGGTTGCTCGTCTTCAAGATCGAGCGGTTCGTCGTTGATGTCGATATGTGTTTGGACGTCCGATTGTTGAGATGTTCTGTCAGGGTTTCTGGAACGCTTTGAACCGGAAGATTGTGAACTTCCTTCCGTTTGCTCTTTCCATTTCAGAGCATCTTTCAACTTTAGCCAATGTTTCACATAAGGAAAAGCTTTCCGGGTTACCGTTGTTCTTTCAAATTGTCCAAAGCCACCTTGAAAACATCAAAATCATTTGACCCACTTTTTCGTATTCTTAGAAGGTTCTAAATTCCTCCAAATTCGGTGCATTTGAGTCGAATATCGTGCCACTTAGAGCTAATTTGATCGGGATTTCGACTTTCACTTCCCGTTAACTCATAAAACACCACGCACACTTTCTCCCAAAAACAACCGAACGTTTGACTATGGCCTTCAATCGAGTTTTGGGAAGCCGAAATTCATGCCTCAGCGACCTTTTCTTCTTTGTCTTTTGTCCGTTTGACCCTTTCTTGGGTGGTGCTGGGTCGGACCGTTTTTTTTTCTTCCTTTTTTTAGGTTGAGGTGGTGGTGAAGGTTAAGTTTCAGAAACAAAATCCGGTGAATGAGGGGGTTGTGGTTGTGGTTGGAATTGTTGTTGTTGGAGTTGTTGGAATTGTTGGAAAGCTTGATATTGTTGAAGTTGTTGTTGTTGGAAGGCCGGGAAAGGCTGATATTGTTGTTGGAAAAGTGTTGTTTGTTGGATAGGGGAGCCGGTTTGAAGCAAATTGACAAAACCACCTTGAGGTGATTCCATGGTCGGGAATTAACGAGAGGTTGTATCTAATGCAAAGGTATTATCGGGTTTGCGATTTCTAAAGTTTCGGGGGGGGGGGGGGGGGGGGTGTTTTGGTTGGGATCCATTTTTGATTTATATGAAATTGTTGTGTGTGTATTGTGTATAGAGAAAGATAAGAATGATGTAAATATTGAGTGTAAAAATGTGGTATTTATAAGTATAAATAGAAGTTGTTTGAAAAAAAAGAATTTGTTTAAAAAATTAGCCGGCTAATTGTTTTCTCTTCCCCTATTGGTCATTATCCCACAACGAATGAGAGGCGTCCGTTTCAATTCGTGATGTACAACACGAGAGACCACGAGCACGAGGGACCACGAAGGTCCGCGCTAGTGTGTACGAGCCACCTTCGTGGACACCTAGACCACGAAACCCTTCGTGGTATACATACCGGAAGGCCTTACTCAAAACTCTCGTCTATTGTCTTTTCATTGCCTTCATTTTATCAACATTATTTAAAGATTTACATGCAATAAATTATTGTTTTATATTTGTTTTATTTTGTACTTTTATCAAACTAGTATTTTTATTTTATTAATTTAGAATTTTGGTACTAATTATATTTGTAATATAATATAATTAAGCATCTGTATCAAATTGAATATGAAATAAAAATGAATCATATATTTCAACAAATTAACGAGTTGAAATTAATTGAGACTTTAATTCAACGAGATTAACAAATAATGATATATATATATATATATATATATATATATATATATATATATATATATATATATATATATATATATATATATATATATATATATACCGATTCATTCAATAGAAAATGTCTATAATAATTATTTTTAAGAAGTTTTTATAATAAAAATAAAAAACAACCAAGGACCCATTATTTTTGCAACAACCATCTACAAAAATCTGATTGACTTTGAAAAACTGATTATTTTAGGCTTTTTGATTTTATTATTGTTATTGGGAGAACCCAAACATATGATGGTTGTTATTAAGTTTGTATGTGCAAACTGTTAACTATTTTTTTATAATTTTTATCGAATAGCCTACTTTGAAGCTAAAGAGTATAACTTTCCAGCAACCAAATTGTGCGTGTAATATATCTATGGAAAACGCCTGTTGCAAAGAATACAAATAAAAAAAAGTTCAGCTCAAATGAAGTTCGTATAAAAGAGTAACAAATAGTGACAGATTTGATGAGGGGCACAGGGTTGCACCGGCAACACCTGCTTTTCCGACAGACAATAGAAAGTTTTTTGATTTTTTTTACCTTTTGTGCCACTACGTAAAAGAAAACCCAAACCATTTTTATTTTAATCCACCTAATATTAACCCAAAAGAAAAAGAATAGGAGAAAATAGTCCAAATAAAAAAATGATCCAATTGTCCAATTGGGTCCAAGAGTCCAAGTCTAATTCCTTGAACCACAAAAGAAAGAAAAAAAAAACATTAGCAGCCTCGTTTTTTTCCTTGTGTTCGTGACTTCTTGAGTTCGTCCTTGGTCCACCTCACATTCTACAATCAACTTCATTCTTCTAATCTTCTTCTTCTTCGAGTTCGACTTCTAATCCACAATTTCCAAGTGCAAAAATCGATTTCCAACTTCCAAGTGCAAAAACAACTCCAATCCAAGGTCCAAACCCTAATGAAGCAAGTATTTCTAATTTTCTATGGTTTTTGAATTTATAGTTGTAATTGCTAAGCAAAATTCAAATTTGCTATGGTTTATAGGTTAAAATTGCTATGAGGTTATTTGATATTTGAATGATTTGGTTAAATTTCTATGTTATTATAAAAACTATTGTTTGATTACTTGTAATTTCTATGATTTTTCTTGAACTGATTGTTTGATATGTTAAATTGCTATGTTTTAGGTTTATATGTTATTGTTTGATTAGGTATTAGGTGAAAATTCTATGTTTTATTGAAGTTATTTTTTTATTAGGTTAAATTGTTATGTTTTTATAGGTTAAAGTAAGTGGTTTTTTTTTTACCAAAAGACCAAGACCTAATCCTAATGAAAGTGGTGAAGGATGTTCCCAAACACCAATCACCAATCAATCAATCCCTTTTGTTTCTAATTCTAATGGAACCCCACAAACACCAATCACCAATCAATCAACCCCTTCGGTTTCTAATGCAATTCCACAAACACCATGCTCTAATGAACCTAATGATAATGTTGATTTGAAAGATCTTCCAAAGGACCGGACGGATAGGCCAAAGATTACAAGTTACAAACGAAATGTAAGAGATGATGTAAGAAGAGCGTATTTGCTTCAAGGACCTTGTCAAATAAGGTTACATTAGTTTCCAAAAAAGAAAATAGGTGACAGATTTAGAAGATTCGTTCCTTCATGGTTTGATGATTTTGATTGGTTGGAATATAGTGTGAAAAAGAATAGAGCATATTGTTTATATTGTATGTGTTTGGAGACCTCATGAATCAAAGAGGAGGTAGAGATGCATTTGTTTCCCAAGGTTTTGATACTTGGAATAAAAAAGATGCATTTCAGACTCATGTGGGTAGTATTGATAGTTTGAACAACAAAGCAAGAGAAAAGTGTGAATTTTTATTGAGAGAAAAACAAGCTATTAATGTAGTCTTGAGGAGGCAAACCGAAGCGGAGGACCATAAATATAAAGATCGATTACGTGTTTCTATTATTGTTGTTAGACTTTTATTGAAAATCGGTTTACCGTTTCGTGGTCAGTATGAGTCAGTTAACTCGGGAAATAGAGGGCTTTACATTGAAGTGTTAAAAGCCATTCGGAAGACTAATGAATATATTTTCAACAATAGTTTAGAAAATGCTCCTAAAAACAATCAAATTATTTCCCCTAAAATTCAAAAATAACTTGTACAGTGTTTTGCACAAGAAATTCATTTAAGTATTCGCCAAGAGATTGGTGTAGATGTATTTGCTTTATTGGTCGATGAATCTAGTGATGTCTCGAGAAAGGAACAAATGACTATTGTTTTGCGATATGTTGATAGTCTTGGCTTTGTGAAAGAAAGATTCATAGTCATTGTGCACGTGAATGATACATCCTCTTTGACACTAAAAAATGCCATAAATGAAATACTTACAAGCAACAAGTTGACTTTTAGTCAGGTACCTTTTTATTTCAATTTAATTTAATTTGCTTTATGTGTAATATTATATATAATATTTTTTTAATTTTTTTAATAGATAAGAGGACAAGGTTATGATGGGGCTAGCAATATGCAAAGGGAATTCAATGGTTTGAAAGCTTTGATATTACAAGAGAATGACATAGCTTTTTATATACATTGCTTTGCACACCAACTTCAATTAGTGGTTATCGTTGTAGCAAAGAAGCATGACAGTGTTAGTGACTTTTTTGAACAAATTTCATTGGTGGTTAATGTTGTTTGTGCCTCGTGTAAAAGAAAAGACTTACTACAGGAACAAGCAAGAGAAAGGGTACAAAAAGGCTTGTGTAGTGGTGAACTTGAAATCAGGAGAGGGTTAAAATCAAGAGACTACACTTGTTCGAGCGGGAGATACAAGATGGGGTTCACATTTCAACACACTCACAAGTTTAATAAAATTGTTTGCGAATGTTCTTGTAGTTTTAGAATGTATGAAAGTAAATGGAGGGTCATTGGCAAACCGTCAACAAGCGTCCGGAATCTTAGCATATTTTAAATCTTATGAGTTCGTTTTTTAATTATATATGATGTATGATATTTTACGCCTCACGGGTACATTATGAAAGCAACTTCAAAAAAAAAAATATAGGCATTTTAGAAGCAACTTCAAACACACAATATTACTGCTTTGGAAATGGAGGATTTTTATGTTGGTGCAAGAAACCGTACGACCACAAAGACCAATAGATTTCATTTTGAGGTTGAAATCTTTAACACAGTGGTGGACATATAACTTACAGAATATCATGATCGATTTACTGAAACAAGCACCCAGTTACTAGAATACATGGGTGCTTTGAGCCATTGTGATTCATTTGCACAATTTAACAAATTAAAGTTGTTAGAGTTGACTAAGTTGTACAAGTATAACTTTGATGATTCGGATTTGATAGATCTTGAAGGACAACTTGAGATATTTTATCACTCTTGTATCAAAGATGAGCATTTTACCACTTTGAAAGGAATTTCTGAGCTTTCTCGTTTGATGGTTAGTACGGAGAAACATCGGTCTTATCATTTGGTTTATAAACTTTTGAAGTTGACTTTAATTTTACCCGTAGCGACTGCAAGTGTGGAAAGATGTTTTTCAAAGATGAAGCTCTTGAAGACCAACTTGCGCAACAAAATTTGTGATGACTTTTTGAACGACGCGTTACTTTGCAATATTGAGACCGAAACACTTGTGAAAGTTGAGAATGAATAAATAATGGAGCAGTTTTAAAAGATGTCCACTCGAAGTGGACATATTTAAATTGTAGTAGATAGTTATGTTTTTAACTTTTGTATATAATGAATCGTTTTTTTTTTTTTTTTTTTTTTGTATTAGACGTAATGAATTATATTTTAGTTTTAAATTATATTTGACCGGACTTTTTTTTTCGCCAACCTCTACTATCGGTTCCTGCGTCCGCCCCTAGTAACGAAGGTTCGACATTTAGTTTTTTTCTTTTTTCATGTTTTTCACCGACTGACCTATTTTGGAATTAAAAAAAGATATGATTTCTCAACATCCAAATTTGAAATGGATTATACCCATGTAAAGCCCTCGTTAAAAGCAACACAGTTAAAAAAAGATAGCTAAAATATAATTCGTACGAAACAAATTATAAATGTTTGAAGTTTGAAAAAAAAAAAAAAAAAAAAAAAAAAAAGACCCAACTGTGAAAATCTATTTTTTGTCAACTACCAAAATTATGTATCCTTGTTGGCATTTTACATTTTTATACTTATTTTATGATAAAACCTTTAATGATCATTTTCTCTTTATTCAATTAATTAGATTGTAAAACTAATATGTTCCAAAAAATTTTGATCGGAAAAAACTACTCTATTAAACAATATATTATATTATGTGTTATACATGTTAAAAGTTTACATATTTTATAAAGGGCGTTGCTTTACACACATCCCTTGACATTTAAAACGAAAAAATAACGCATTGATAGTCTGGATGACAAAGAAATAAATGAATAGTTGGAACAGAAAAATAACACGGTGATAGTCGGAACGAAAAATAATAATAATAATTCATACGAAAAAATAACACATAGATAATCCGAACAAAAAAAAATAACATGTGATACTCTGACAGAAAAAAAATAAAACAAGGATAGTCGGAGCGAAAAAAAATGAAATAGGATAATCCGAATGAAAAATAGTATATGGGTAGACCGAACGAAAAAATAACTTAATGATAGTATGAATGAAAAACTAACAAAGAAAAAAATATTTTTAATGTTAATAATAATAATAATAATAATAATAATATATATTTAATAAAAATATTTAAAAAAAAACAAAAAATAAACAACTAAATGACAAAAAGAGTAAATTAAGAGGATAAACCAAGCAATTTAGAAGAATATATAAAGAATTAAAGCTTTATGAAAATGACCTATACAAAATCAAATTTATAACAATATAAATAAATATAGGCTACGAGATTAAAAAAACAACAAATATTAAAGGATGACATAAATTCAATTAAAATGAATTAACACAAAAGATAAAAGTTTTAGATCCAAAAAAAGGCACCTTTATTCGAGTCCTTGGATTTGAGAGGGATAGAGATGAGATTCCTAAGACAATGAGATATTGGGTTGATGCCAGCCATGATAAAGACAAGTATGATGGGTAAAATACTCACTTGACGATGGTGTTACATATTGTTGCGACGTCGTTCCACAGGCGCGACTCCGATTGGCTAAGGAATCTTCCAAACGGAACCTGTAGTCACAATCGAGTAATACATCGGACGTTCTTCGGGAGAAGATCCTCGGAGGACGCTCTGATGCTCTACTTAGTGGATTGAGTAAGGTTATTAGCTGATATCTTATTGAGAGAGTCCATAGAGAACGTACTTCCTCAAGTGATCCCAACGTTTCTTATATAGTTAGCGCTTTTTTGACGAGGGGGGACCATAGCAACGGTTTTTGGCATATCGGGTTGCTATTGGTCCACTTGCCCCTATCTGAATCCTCCTCTGCCCTGATTGGTGCAGAAGGAATCAATTGTAGGCTACCGCTTCTAGAATGGTTGCTTATCCTTCACTTTTTTTAGAGCGTCTCGCTATTCTAGTGGCTCGTACACAACCATATTGATTCCTGCCTTAGTACACCAGCTTACAACCTTTCGTGGGGATCAAGAAGTCTTCTCTTTGTATGAAGTCGGATGTCGTGGGTAGCTGATCCTCTCATCTATCTTGTGAAAATCTAGCCTCGGCGTTGGCTTCTGTTGGCTCACGGGCCCGGCCGGTTATTGCCGTCTAGCTGTTTCTCCTTTGATGCGTTCAAGCTAGTGGCTGCTATGCTATAACTGGATGTCATTGTGTTTAGTTGTGTCATGACGTATCACTATGGGGTACGTCATCAAGCCCCTAGTCTAGTAGTGATGAGGCAGCATAACGATTCATCATGTGCTAGACTCATAGAGGCACATGTTGATTTCTTAATCGTCAAGCAGTTATTGCCTTTGCAAAATGTAACCCGTTATCACTGATTAAGGTTTTAGGGGTTCCGAAGCGCGTCAAGATATTTTTCCACATGAACTTAATCATGGCCCTCCCTGTGATGTTTGCGACTGGCTCCGCCTCGATCTATTTTGTAAAGTAGTCGACAACGACTACAAGGAACTTGACCCTTCCTGGAGCTTCTAGGAATGGTCCCACAATATCGATGCCCCACTAGTACAATGACCAGGGGCTAAAACCACTTGTGAGTGATGTGGATGGCAACCGTTGTATTGGAGAGAAATTATGACACTCTACGCATCTTTTCATTAGCTCTTCTGCCTCTTTGTGCATGGTTGGCCAATAAAAGCCCACATGTAGCACCTTCTCAGTTAGTTGTTGGTGATTTTAGTGTCACAATGTCATTTTATATAATTGGAACTAACATGTGAGCTAAGGGACTTCATAATTTGTACTCTAATATATATATATATATATATATATATATATATATATATATATATATATATATATATATATATATATATATATACGGGTATGTGCGGAGTGCACACATGTATAAGATCGAATTAGAAGCCGATTCGATGACAAGTCGGGGGTCTGGGGGCAGCACCCATGGGTCTAAGGTTTCCAAAGAGGCAGCGCCCCTAGCAGGGTCCAAGGGGCAGAGCCCCTGGATGGGGTGATTATGGTAAAACTGATGAAATTCGTTAGTTTTGGAAACCCTCGATTTCCTCATTAAATTCCAGATTTCCTGACTTGCTTCCAAAGGAACCCATGATGGCCAACCCTAAGAGGCAAACCCTAATCTTGTTTATTATATATAATGGCTCTTTAATTTGAGAAGAGAGACGAAAACCATTAGCTCTCTTTTCTTCAAACGAACACAAAACCCCTCTAGCAATTTGGCTTACGATTTATGTGCCTAGATTCGTAAGTGTCCTCTTGGATTATCCTAGGCTGAATTTCTTGTAAACCAGGCATAGGGTAGAAGTATCAGTTTCGAAAGTGTTCATACGATCCAAGGGGTGTCCAGATCTCCAATATAAAGTCTAATTCCTCCAACATTAGTTCCTTTGACTCTTCATGTGCTCCTACTTCTCCATTGTGTGCTTCTTTTTTTATGGTTGCTCCATCTAACGTCGTTACACGTCATAACCATGACATTAGTTATCCTCGTTTGTATATTTGTTAGTTCTTTATGATGAATTAGGGAGCTTTGATTTTCACCTTTCGTTCTTCATTTAGATCACTTGGCAACAAGTTGTGTACTAGGTAGTTGTATAAGTGAGTCATCCAGCCATTGCCTTATGTCTTGATGGCATTTACTTTTGTTTCTTCTATGCTCTTGTTTTTAGTAATTCAACCAGCATGTTTTTGGACAAGTGGCTATATGTTGTGGCTGCCAATTTGCTGAGTGCATCTACTCGTTTATTCCCACTTCTTTTGACTTGCTCAATCTTCATGGTGTCAAAAGATACCATCATTTCGTTGAATGTTGTCATGTATTTCTTCATTCTCGGATTGTTGGTATCGTACACCCCATTTATTTGGTTCGTGACCAGCATCGAATTAGTCCTAACCTTTAATTTTTTCCTCCAACTATGTTTGCTAATTTGAATCCGACTAGAAATGCTTCGTACTTGGCCTCATTGTTTGTTGTTTCGAAATCGAACCGTAATGCATAAGTTATCTCATTTTCCTTCTAGGTCAGTCAGTATGAGGCCAGCTCCTAATCCTTCCATACTGGCTGCATCGTCGATGTATAACGTCTAGACTGGATTATCTGTGATTGCTTCTGCTTCTTCGTCTTGCTATATGGTGGTCATGTTACATTCCTTGTCTGTAATCTCTACTAGAAAGTCTGCCAAGGCCTGTCTCTTTATACTTGTTCTGGGGTGGTACTTTATGTCATGTTCTTTTAACTCGATGTCCCACTTGATTAACCTTCCTGACTTCTCTGGCTTCTATTGGACGCTTTTGGGAGTTGGTAAGGACTTCGTTTGATGATCTTGAAAATATCGACGCAATTGTCCGGTAGCATAAACTAATGCTGGTACAGCTTTCTCAGTCATTGGACAATTTAACTCTGCTCCTTGCAGTGCCCTGCAGACAAAATATATAGGAAGTTGCTTGCCTAGTCTTTCCATCGTTAACACTGCTGAAATTGTGTCCATTGTTACAGATAGGTACATTGACAATATTTCACCTGGAATGGGGCTAGCCAGCGTCGGGACTTTCCAGAGGGCTTTTTTCAATTCGTAGAGAGTGTGCTCGGCCTCGCGCGTCCATTTGAAGTTACTCTTGTTGATACATCCTTTCAATGTCTGGAATAGCGGTATTGCCTTATCCATTAATCGTGCTATGAACCGTCCTAGAGCCGTGATTTTTCCGTTCAGGGCTTGCATCTCTTTTAAGTTCCTCGGTCCCGTTGTGTCTAGCAAGTCGACAACCTTTTCTGGGTTTGGTTGAATTCCCTCTCTGGTTATGTAGTATCCCAATCACTTTCCCTCTTGTACTCCAAATGTGCATTTTGATGGGTTTACTTTCATGTGTTCCTTTTCTAAAGTTTGTAGGGTTTCGTCAATGTATTGTAGTAACCTTTGGTCATTTTGGATTTTTATGACCATGCCATCAACATACACCTCCACATTTCTTCCAATCTGATCTTTGAAAACTTTGTCGATAAGCCGTTGGTAGGTAGCTCCAGCATTTTTGAGCCCGAAGAGCACTTCGCGTAGAAAATGTTCCATGATCAGTGTAAACATCGTTTTTTCCTCATCTTCTTTTTTTAATATCACTTGGTGGTAACCTTTGTATGCGTCGAGAAAGCACTTCCATTTGAACCCTTGTAGAGATTCTACTTTTTGATATATCTCTGACAATGGATAGGAGTCCTTGGGGCAAGCTTTATTCAATCTTGAATAATCTATGCACATCTGCCAACTTCCTTTGCCTTTTCTCAACATAACCGGGTTGCCTATCCATACGGGGAAAAATGCTTCATGTAATATGCTTGCATCCACCAACTTCGCTACTTCCAATTTGATTGCTTTTTCCTTTTTCCTGCTTGGCCTCACTTTTTCTGTCTTATTGAGCTTGCCCCTAGACGTAGGTTAAGCCCGTGTTCGATTACTTTCCTGTCTATCCCTACCATATCTGTTGGCGTCCATGCAAATACATGTTTGTATTTTCTCAGTAGATTCACTAGTTTTCCTCTTATTTTCGGGGGGAAGCTCTGTGTCGGCTCGTATTTGCTTCTTTGGAAAATTGTCGTTGATCACTTCTTTTTCCTTTGGGGTCACGTCACGATTTTGCTTTTCTTCCCTGGCTATTTCTATTGACCCATGATTTGGTAGCATTGGTGCCTTGAACGAGTTTCTGTCATCATGATTTCTAGTCCTTATGGTGTGTTGAACTAAACGAGCCCGTGTATTTGTTAATGCAATGGCTCCGAAGCATAACACGTTGGTTCTCCCTATGATGATGTTGTGTTCTATTGGGTGGTGTACTACCACAAATTCTATCAGGACCGTCTCCTTCCTCCTGTTATCTTGGCTGTATATGGATAAGGGTAGTTGTATTGTTCCCAACGATCGTATGCTATGTCCCGTAAATCCTGTCAATCTTCCCGCTGTCGGGCGAAGGCGTGTCTTCCATTCTTGAGGGAATTGTATAAAACAGTGTTCATATATTATGTTGGTTGAAATACCCGTGTCAACATACACCTTGTGGATTATGGAACTATGGATGTGTGCTCGGATGACCAATGGTTCATTTCCTTGCTAACCTATCATGCATGGGCCGTCTACTGAAAAACTTAGGTTCATCATGTTTCTGACTAGCTCTTCCATGCCCTGACTACTTGTGTTTCTTTGTTGTTGTGCCCTGGTGGTCAAGATCTCTCGGGTTTTTTTTTCCTTAGGTTGCTTTTCATCTGTCTACTATAGTCGCGCGTTTCCTTTTTCTTTCCATTCGAATATGAGAGTTCGTATCACTTCCCTCATGTCCCCTATTAGATTCTTCTCATCCATTTCATATAGTAATGAAGTACAGTCACCTACGTCATGTTGTGTCGTTCAGTGGTATTCACAATATTTTGTTTTTCGCTGGCTATTCTTTTCCTTCCACCTGTCAACCACGGTGTGTACTTCTGGGCGTCAGTCTTTCCTGTCGTCTCGGTGATACGGCTTGTTCGCATTGCCTGTCTAGCTTACTTATAAGGTTGCCTTGTCTGCCCTTTAACGCTATAAGTGTTCTGTTTTTCGGTTCGTTGGTGTATGGTGGCGGTCAATGCATCAAAGTATGCTTGTTTGTCTACTGTTCCTTACTCATGCCATATGTATTTTTTGACTCTTTCTCTTAGCTTATGTCTAGCCTGAGGAGTCCTTCCTAGAAACTTTTTAGACAATTCACCTAGGAGCCAACCCCACGTGAATGTGTCGATGACCATTGTTTTGTCTTTCCCAGGGGTGTCGAGAGTTGCTTTGGTGAACCCTTTGACGTATTCCTTTACTATTTCCCCTTCCTTCTGTTTACACCCAATTATAGTGTGTGTGTCCCCTTTGTATCATCGTAGTTACATGAAGTTTGTCAGGAAAGCGTACTTTAACTGTGCAAAATTACTAATGCTTCCTAGTGCTAGCGTTTTGAACCATGTTGTCACGTTCCCATCTAGGGTTGTGGGAAAATAAGTGCACTGGAATTGTTTTTCTAACTTGAGAGACGTCATGGTCCACTTATATGTGTCTATATGGATGTTTGTGTCTGTCGTGCCATTGTAGGTTTTCAACATGGGAAACTTCGATGTGCCATGGTCCACTTATATGTGTCTAACTTGAGAGACGTTCGGGAGATCTATTGTGAAGGGTGAGAGAACACTCCATCCCATTGCAAGTTGTGATGTGTGCTGGTATTGTAGGTGTGCATACGACATTTGGAAAGGCATGTATGATGTTTGAAAAGGAATGTACGAGTTTTGGGGAAGCATTTGTGTTGTTGCACTGGGGGTGTTATACGGTGGCATGTAAGTATTCTCATATATGTTGTTGTAAATTAGTGTAATGAATGGTTTGT